>NC_135268.1:29650988-30850988 GCF_051311805.1 Agelaius phoeniceus | reverse complement strand
AAAATTCAATATTATTTCTTACCATTTACTTCCCTTGACTAGTTAGCTGAAATAATATGCAATACAAAACTGGAGATAATTTTCTCTTCAAACAGGAGTGGTATTAGAGGCAGAAAAAAGATCATTCAGCTATTCAATTTACATAGCTTTCAAATTTACTGTCCAAAAATCCCAGGTTAGGGACATAAAGAATAGATGTAATTGTCATTTGCTGCATTAGGATTATGATTTTTCTGTTTGTACTGGGTAACACTGATAGTTCAATATGTTGTTAAATGAAAAAATTGCTTTGACACTTGTCACTGTATCTTAGGCTAGAAAATGAGTGTGGTTCTTAATCAGAGCAGACAAAAGTACTGTACTGTTTGATGAAAATTACAATTTCTAACTGGCTCTGTGTAAACCATTCTCACCTAATGCCAAGCCCTTAATGATAAGTGCTGCTAGGAAACACTCCTGGGCAGCTCTGTGCATGCAGTCAGTTAATTACGACTTCAGTGGAGAACAGTTCATGAGATTATGTACAGTTGCAACACAATTAACTTGTTTATCATTTCTTACATACCTGCAATGTTTGTCTATGTGTGGAGCACAGCTTGTTTGCATATAATTTTAACCTTTGTTCAGAAGGTTCCAAATCTATAAGGGTTTGTATGCCTTTTCTTTTTAATGGGAAAATAGGCTAAATCACAGTGTTTACAACTAAGCTTTGTCTCTGTCACTTGGTTTTATGATTCCATATATAAAAATTAGCTAGATCTGTGCTTACTTTAGCCACCTGCTGAAACTTCAACACCAAAATACGATCTATAATTGGATATACAAAAACAGAAGCCCTGAAATTATAGCACAGGCCTAAAATTTGCAGCAGGGATAGTGAAATTCTGCAGCAGTGTTTATATGTGGCTGTCAGTAGTTTTAACACCCACAGAATCTACCATTAGCAGTTTAAAAAGGCCAAGAAATAAAAAAAAACCCTTTGCACACAACTTTCTAATTTTAGCAGGTTTAATTGTCTGTCCTTGCAGGAGCTTTTCTCTATTCCCTCCACTGCTCTAGGAGAGCACGTACCCCCTGCTCTACAGGAGAAATGCATGCCATCTTCTCCACACCATGTTTAGGAATCTAGGTAAAGGGGAGATAAGAACATTTAATTCCTCAAGGCTTCCTCAAAATACAACTGAAAAATACTCTCTTACAGCATGACAACAACATTTTTAGTTAATATATTTTTTAATAGAACCCATTTCTATTTACTAGCATGTACTAACCCACTTCTATCTACTATACTTCTGCAGTGATTAAAATCCATATACAAGACACAGGTAGTGAAATAGTCTCTTCTTCATATATAGCCTTAGTTTGTACCTTTATTTACAGAATGTCTCAGCAGTTCATTTTATAATCTCCTACTGAGTATAACCCCAGAAAAGCTCCTTGTACAGAAATACTGGCAGAAGTGAAGGACAGAGTTTTTTGGACTTTAGCCACTGCATCACTTAAATTCAACCAAATTTTGACTCAACAATACTAGTGGTTAGAATAATAGCAATTACTTTAATTGGCTGTCACTAGCTGCTACAACACACAGGAGTTCTAAATCCATTGGAGAAGAATAAAATAAAATACTTCTGCTATCAAGGTACAGCATGACATGGCTCTGGCACATCCTGGCAACACTTGCTACACTACATTTGATACTGGAGACACATCCAAAGCTCAGTCATGTTCTAGATCTTACAGACCCTGCTCCAGGTGACCTCAAAACTGAGGGCAAACCTCAAAATTCTCCAACATGTATTGGAGATCTGATCTAAAATCTCAGAACAAATTTTGCCCCCAATGCTGATGTTGAGCAGAGAATTTAGACTGCAACATCTAGAAAATATTATGCTGACTATGTAGAGCTCTGGTATGACTCAGAAGAGAAGGACAAATCTACTGCAGGCTCTTTTGAATTTAAAGCCCTAGAGGAAAACAGTGTGTTTTGTACATGTTTTGATGTTTGTACAGCCTCTACTTCTGACAGTTCCATTTCCTCTGGAAGCAGAGAAATCAGTCACAGCTGTTAATAGGGCACGGTAGAACTGATAAAATTATTAAGGATGTTCTCCTTCTGCCAGTCCAGATAAGGTAGTGTTGACTGGGGAGCTGCTCACACCATTTCCACAAGAACTGAGAATAGCTTTGTCTCACAGAAAATATGGAATGCTCTGGTGTTTTTGCTTCCTCTCTCTCTCTGGCCTCCAAGAGAAGCAATGGCCCACAGATGCCTAGACAGGTTACAATAGTGCAACATACAAAATCAAAGAAAACCAGTTAAACTGGGGGGGGGGGGGGGGGACTGTGAAAATAAAGTTAGTGACCAGAGGCAGGAAAAGAAAATTACAACTTCAGAACCTAAGTGAAGCTAGAAGCTGCATATCACAAGGGCACATGAATGTGTGTCCTATCACTTAGCTACACAGTCCAGAGGGGGCTGCTATAAGCACCAAAAGCACATCACAGCATCAATCTGACAGCCAACAGCATTAGCTAACCTAGGAGAAGCCAGGAGCTCAAAAATGGAGAAAGTTTCATTTTATATTGTTAGCACATGTATCAGCTTAAGCACCAAGCCAGTCAATGTTGTGCCTGTGAATGCAGGGACTGACAATCCCATTATTGACAGGTACTTGTGAGTCTCTCCAAATGCTGTGGTACTAAACATCACTGACCTTGGGAGTTGTAACACTCCAGGTGTGCTTTAGCACAGGCAAATCCTATTTGGAGGTTCACTAGGCCTGCTTGGGGCCCAGATAAGAGACTATTTATTCACATCTCCTTTCTGAACAATCTGATCTTCTGCTTCATGGACCTGTTTTCTGAATGCTACAATATTTCCCTCACACCTCAAGCTGAGCAGATAGAGAAAAGTCAGCTCTATCAAGCTCATTAAAGTACCCTTTTGGTTATTCTTCACTTAGTAGCATTTAGGCTTCTCAAAAATCTTCAGTCATGGTAGCTTTTATATCATTTATACTTATATACTAGGAGTTTAAGCCTCTAATCTATTTCCTCACCTTTGCATCAGTCAGAGGGCACAGCAACTGTCACTTACTAATGCTTATAAAAAGTACATTTTAAGCTATAGTAACTGACTGGATAATTTATGAGTCCTAATATCTTAGCAGTAGCAATGCTACTTTAAAAATTACTTTTTTTCATTTCTAGAGAAACTCAAGTATTATCATGGCCAATTAAAACAGTATATTAGCTCAGAGGTTTATTACATTGTATCTTTATTCTCACTCTCATTTGGGACCTTATTGGACCCCTTCTTTGTGTTCAGAGGGACAATCAGCACTGTTCAGTGCGCACAGCTTATCAAGGATGGTAAATTTGCTAACAGCACGTTTTCCACTGCACACATTCAAGTCTTTGGCCTACCTCTTCTTTCACTGCTTCCATCCTCCAAACTCACAGAACAGAACTTCAGTCCCTACCACTGTGCCCATCGTGACATTTGTGCTTCCCAGCATCCTGTTACTCATCCTTTTCATCTCTCAGTGGAGCATCTTTCAGTTGTCCATTCAACACATGACCTTGTCCCTGAGAGTGACCGTAGGGAATGCTATTTAGAAAACACAAGAAAGAGTAACACTGCCTGCAACTCATTCCTCTAATAACAACAGAATTCCTCTTTCAACCTCAGAAAGGGTTGCATAAGAGTGGCTAAAGGATACATCCATGCCTAACCCTTTGGTATCCATTTATAGACCTCCTGTATGTTATTTAATCTAATCTCTTGCAAATCTGCTGAAATTGTCTGCTTCTGGAACATGCTGAAAGGAGGTTGTACAAGTTCACTGCCTGCTGTGTAAAATACCAGGGCTTCATATAGTGCCAAGATCCTGCCCTTGTCTTATTATAATAACCCCATTTTGCTGGTTCTTTTGGCTGCTGCACAATCAGCCAGCAATTTCAGCAATCTCTCAACTGACTCTGAGATATTCCCCTTGTGTTGCAATTGCTTGTTCTGAGCTGGCTTTGTGTGGGAATGATTTGGGTGACTTTACTTAGATCCATTAGATCATTTTAATCTGTTCTGAAGCTTAATCTGCTGCCTTCCTCCTCCACTGCCTCTCCACCCCTGCACTTCCTGAGGTCCTGCTGGAATTCCTCATCCTTAGCATACCACATCTGACCTCTGAAACAAACTTAGTGACTACACTCTTGGAGACTTCAATGTTTATCTCCTCTAATTCACTGACTGTGATTCCTGAAGATTCCTCTCTTGCCTCCTTTTCAACCCATGAAGTGATGACTACTATTACACTCAGATGCCATAGCAACTGAGCTTCTTTGATTGCTGAGAAACCTTCACCTAAGTCCTTGCTGTTCTTTCTAGAAGAGCAGAGCAGGAAGACACTACAGAATTTTTTTCTCCTCTTCTCAATCATGATGCTCAAGTTTCCTTGAGCAAGTGAAGCACAGAGCAGCAACACAACCAACCTGTTACTTCTGAAGTGAGATTAAAACAGTGAGATTAACAAAGACAGCAAACTGACTACTCAGAATTCTGCCCCTCCCTGCACCTGAGAAAACATTGTTATAAGAGACATCTTTCCCCATGTTTCCCCAACAGTGACTTTGATCATTTGCTCCATTTCAGGCCATGCAAATGAGATTGGTAGACAAATTGAAACATGTAATCCCACCTTAACTGAAATCTCTTCTCCTATTATGAAACATTCACAGAATCACAAGGTTGGAAGAGACCTTCAACATGATCGAGTCCAACCCATGCCCTAACACCTCAACTAAACCATGGCACCGAGTGCCACATTCAGTCTTTTTTTTTAAACACATCCAGGGATGGTGACTCTACCACCTCCTCAAGCAGACAATTCCAGTACTTTATCATGCTTCCCATAAAAAACTTTTTCCTAATATCCAACCTATATTTCCCTTGACGCAGCTTAAGACCGTGTTCTCTCATTCTTTAATTCTCATTCTGGAGTTGCTGCCTGGACAAAGAGACCAACCCTCACCTGGCTACACCCTGGCTACACCTTCCTTTCAGGCAACTGTACAGTAATAGGGTTGCCCTGAGTCTCCTTTTCTCCAGGCTAAACACCCCCAGCTCCCTCAGTCGTTCCTCACAGGACTTGTGTTCCAAGCCCCTCTCCAGACTTGTTTCCCTTCTCTGGACATGCTTGAGTGTCTCAATGTCCTTCCCAAACTGAGGAGCCCAGAACTGGACGCAGCACTCAAGGTGTGGCCTCACCAGGCCAGGATGCTGTTGGCCCTCCTGGCCACAAGGGCACTCTTCTGGCTCATGTTCAGTCAGCTGCTGACCAGCATCCCCAGGTCCCTTTCTGAATGGACACTGTCCAGCCACACCATGCCCCGCCTGGAGTGCCACAGGGGGTTATTGTGGCCAAAATGCAGGACTCGGCACTTGGATTTATTAAACTCCATCCTATTGGACTCTGCCCATCCAGCCAACCATTCCAGGTCTCTCTGCAGAGCCCTCCTACGTCCCAACAGATCGACACACGCTCCCCGCTTAGCGTCATCTGCAAATTTATTAATGAAAGACTCAATCATGTTGTCAATAAAAATATTGAACAGAACTGTCCCCAGCACAGACCCCTGAGGAACACCACTAATGATTGATTTGCATCAGTCCTCACCAAAAATACTTCTAAGATCAGGCAATACCATATTTGGATATCAACCCCACCTTGTGAGGGCACATGAGGTAACCACACACAGTTCAAGGAGTCCTGACAAAAAACTGGGTTCCAACAGGAAAAAAATTTCTGAAAGTCATACCATGAAGACACAGCTCTGCATTGCATGCAACGGAACTGAACACTGTAATGCCTGTGGGGAGGAAAAAGACCCATAGAATGAGGGTAGGAAAGAAGCAAGTGGGCTAGCATTTACTGCAAACTAGGAAGAAATCTGCTGACTCAGAAAAGAGAGAGAAAGATGTGGGTCTTTTTCCTCATAGTCCTATACCTATACAGGCAAATCCTACTTGATTCCTTTTATGAGAGGAAGGAGCATGTTATCCAGACATACATATTTCTTTATTAAACAAGTTCCTGTATGACCAAGCCCTTTTCTTTAAGATCAGAGAGAATCATGCTATGTCCATGCCATTCTTTGACCTTTGGTAAAATAAAACTATAGGTACAATATCAATTGAATGTACCCAAATAATCTCAGCAGTGTTGTTAGAGAGATAATGAAAGTGATGAATTCTTCATAAAAGCAATGCTTGAAGAAAGCAAAAAAGAATGAAGAATAGTGTTTACTTCCTTAATGAAATTGTGGCATTGCCTTCAGGAGAGTGATTTTCTTCAGTGGTGTCTCTTATCAGCAGCTTCATCTGTTTGCTGAGTTTGACTGTTGGCCTCAATTGGGATGTGCACTTGCTGCTTGACTGGCTTGATGACCTCAGCTTCAATAGCTATGGGCAGCAAAGGTCAGGAGTTTATAATGCTTCCTTCACTTCCTAAAATGCCAGCTTCAACTTGCCTAGAGCCAGGGGTTCATATACATACAGCACATAATTACATTTTAAAGGGTTATGGTTGAGAGACAAGGGAATGTGTGCATTTCAAAAGGGGAGGCAATTATTCCTGGGAAACAGTCACTGCTTTCAGCTCACCCTGGGAAACAATAAAAACATCACCTCTGCATCATGCAGAGGCATATGCTGAGCACCTTGCAAACGGAGCCTTACTTCTTCATCCCACCAGATAGTAAAACATGTAGTGTCCTCAGCTCACCTCATTTTGCACAGCCACTACAGCACCTGAAACTGCCCACCACATTACTGCTACAGCACATTTCATTTCCTTTAACTCTTTTTTTTTTCCTAATGACTGTAATAAGGCTCATTGGGTTGAGTAGGGGTTTGTACTCAAGCAGTTAAATGAAATTTAAGATTGCAACAAAACCTACAATGCATCAGAGCTGGCATTCTTAACAAACACTGTTTAACAGGAACATTATTATTTATGGGGAAATGGTTCTGAAAATAAACTCCTACGCATGTTTAATGTCTTCTTTCCTTTATTTTTATTCTATGCAGCAGGAAAGATTTAGAAAAAGAACACAATCCAAAACAATGAAAAATGACTTAATGCCCAGTAATGACTAACTATATGCAAAATTGCTTTAAAAACCAAAAACCAGTTCAAGAGTTCTTCAATCAACTATATATCAATAGATAAAACATGACAAAAATGTTCATTCAGAAGAATCCTAAATTAAATTTCAATCTAATAAGGGCCATTTGTCTTCTTGATGATTTATATCCAGGAGTGAGGAAAACACAATGTAAATTCTCTTCATCACGATCCCTTTTTCATTTCTTATTTGCTGATGTATATCACATTATTGAATTTTAGAAAATGATGAGGAGAAGAATTGGTAAGTCTTCACCCTGCAAACTTTCATTAGTTTTTTTTAAATTGGCATATTTGAATATGCTCAGGTTTCAAATAAAGTTGAAGTATTTCTTTAATTAAGCCATTTTAGCTCTTAAAGTTAACAGAAAGTCACCTGTAAAGCCCAATCTAGGCTGTGTTTTCTTACTTGGTTCCATAAATCTGCAATTATGTGCCAACAGGTCACTCCAGAAACTACAAATTGCTCTTCTATAGAGGAAAACAAACATGGAGGAGTATCAAATACTACACTGCTTTTAAGAGGAGTTGCACATTCAGATCATGAACCATGATCCCTAGTTCTCCCATGCACAAGTATTCCATTGTTTCTCAGTATCCAGTGGAACTATGGAGTGTGAGATTCTTGAATTTGGGGCTTGACTTGATAGTGTCATTACACGAAAAACTGCAATGTACCCAGCATTGATCCTTGTGGGTCCCT
Organism: Agelaius phoeniceus; assembly: GCF_051311805.1. Lineage (NCBI taxonomy): Eukaryota > Metazoa > Chordata > Aves > Passeriformes > Icteridae > Agelaius > Agelaius phoeniceus. The sequence goes on along the minus strand of NC_135268.1, from coordinate 30,843,098 downwards.
TCCAGCTAAGGATATTCTAATGACTTTATGATTCCGACTTGTAAAGTATCTTCAGTTAATTTAACTTGCAAATCTGCCAGCTGCAGTTAGGTCCATCACAAAATTAATTCTCAAATCAATAATGGACCATAGATAAAATTACACATTCATCAATATGAAAGTTAACCTACTTGACGTTTATATTCCTTAAACAGATAGTTGGCATGTGTCTTTTCTATGAATATTGACAAGTCAGAGGTAAAACACTGTTACAAGAGTTTATGGTTAATGCTATGACAGATGATTTTGACTGATAAATCAAGTTGTAGACATGAAATCTTCGATTTTCTATGACTTTCTACCACATACTGTAATATGTCACATCTCTCTGCCTCAGTGTCCCCGGAAGGGAAACATCTACTCACCTCACAAAGTGCTGTGAAACAAAATCAATTTATAAGCCTCATGTAATCTAGAAAGTATCAAAATAAGTGGAAGACATTCAGCATTCTTAATAACGCTAGTGCCTTGCAGGATCACATGTGTGCAGCTCCTTGAAGATCAAATACATAGCAACAAATTTTAATCTATTTGAAGGCAAAGTTTACCTTCAAAACTTAGAAGTGTTATATACGTCTCACTATTAGTCAAAGCATCATGTTTCTGTTTTACATAATAGTAATCACAGTAAGATCTCCAGATTTGTAAATTATAATAAAATTAGATTGAATAATAAAAGTAATACAATCAGATTTCAAAGGATTTGGACCATTTTGGTAATAAGGCCAGCAGATGGCAAATGCATTTGAGTGTAGAAAAATGTAAAATAATTGGTCTGGGAATATGTGCTAAGAGGAACAATCATAAGAAAAAGCATTATTTTGGTGGGGGGGAAATAAACCAAAGAAAAAGGGAAGGAGGCTGTGAGAATGGTGTGGTTTAGCCACACCCAGGGACAAAGTACCACGCAGTCACTTGCTCACTCCACACCTCACCTGCCCTGGGAGAAGGGGTAATGGTACTGGAGCATGTCCAAAGAAAGGCAAGGAAGCTGGTCAGGAGGCTAAATCACATGAGGAGCAGCTGAAGGATCTGGGGGTGTTTAGTCTGGAGAAAAGAAGGCCTAAGGAGAGACCTTAGAGCTCTCTACAACTACATGAAAGGAGGCTGTAGCAAATGGGGTTCTTCTCCCATCTGACAAGAGACAGGGCAAGAGGAGATGGCCTCAAGTTGCACCAGGGGAGGTCTAGATGGTGAAAATTTCTTCTGTGAAGGCTGGTCAGATGTCCTGGCCATGATACCCTGACACTTCCTCATCAGCACAGCACGGAAAACTGAAAAGTCCATGACTTAGGATAAGCACTACTCAGCAACAACCAAAACATCAGCTTGGCATGAGCATTATTCTCATACTAAATCCAAAACACAGCACTGCTTCAGCTACCAAGAAGAAATTAATTTTATCCCAGCTAAAACCAAGATATCAATATATTAGCTAATTAAAAAATGTTAAAAGGATTTGGTAAAAGGAATTTATTAGAAACTACAAGGTATAATGCATGTGAGCCATTTTTTTACAATCAAGAGATTCAGTCAGGAAATTATTTAATTAGGTAACAGAACCAACTAGTGTGAAAGTGCAAGTATAAGCAGAAGCATTCGACACCTAACAGGACATATTTGGCATCACGTAGTATTAAATCTAAAGTCAGTAAGGTTCTTTGAAGATCAAGTGCACTAGGATATAACTACGACCTTTTGAAGTTTGAAACCACAAAGAAAAACAAGCCAGGATGAAATGAGAAACACTAACATACCTGATTAATATTCAATATCCCAATGAAGAAATAACTTAGGAGTGTGTTTGTATATGTTGCAGGGTCCTCATCTAAACTAGGCAGACCAAGGACTCTAAAAACAGTCCTGATGACCATATTATCTGTTGTTCCAGAGTGAGTTTCCCAATTCTGTTCTAAAACAAAGGTCCCTTTTCTTAATATAAATTTCATTTAAAAAGTTGTAAATTTAATTTTTTCATAAAACCCAGAAAATTTACACCCAGATTCTCTAGTTATAAACATCATGGATCACAACAGCATGAAAATAATTCACATAGGAATAAAACCTTGGTTACAAGCACCGTCTTGTCCTAAAAAGACAGACCATGATAGCACCAGAAAGTTGTCAGTTCTGGGTTGCAGCAATGTAGAAGTATTGCAGGGTTGCCAGTTCTGGTACAAAGTGGTCCTCTTAAAAATGGAGACAGTACAAATGGGAAGACAAAAGGCTAAGTTAAAAAGAAACATTTGTGGAACACTGATAAATAGGCACTGCTACACTTAAAGGATGTTACTCCATGTAATCACTGACATTTCAGGACAATGAAACTTATGCACACAAGTACAGGCAGTCGTTGCCCATTTTCACTGAAAAAGATGGCATGGATTTACAAAAAAAATACCTATTTTGTTACAACTATAGTTATTTGTTTGTTATTTTTCCACACACTAAAAAGGTAAAAATATCTAATTTTTGAAAATTCAATCTTGTTTGTGCCATCAGGCATATTCACAGGTCCACAGAACTGCAGCAGGGTTCAAGTCCAAAGTTAGAATTTACAGAACAGGAAAGTAAATAAAAGAACAGCAGAAAGGCTGTAAAAAGCAGACAGGCGGGATTAAAATCTCAATAAATATTAAACCCCACATTTCTAATCCCAAAATATCATTATTTCTTGTAATAAAATGGCAAAATTCTTCCCTTACACCATTAATTTCCCTCTCATCTGAACCTGCTAACTTTATTTCATGCTGGCACTATCATATGAAAGCGCTTTGAGTGCTTTTCTCTGATTGCACTGGCAGAGTTATACGAACCATTACCTATCATTACTTTTATTTCAAACCTGTCAGTTCCTCCTCTTTGTAGCCAACAAGCTGTAAGAAGGGAAAAAATGCAGTCTCTGTCAGGGAATAAAACCACACATACAAAAATGAGCTGAAAGGAGCACCTGAACAAAGGAGAAGAGAGGGTGAAGGAAGAGAGAGATAAGAGATTGATAAATCTGCTCACCCTCTCTGCAAAGGACATTCTACTCTCCTGCCATTAGAAAGTAATAAATAAATAAACCCATAACACTAACACACAATGCATGCTAGATGTGGCTTTTGCCCATGACTCTTCTTTATTCTGCCACACCATGTACTCAAAATACCTCAAACATTCCATAAATATTATGCAAATAAAAATAACATCCATGCCACCTCCTCATGCATGGGAAAATGGACATAAATTGAGCTTGAATACATGAGAGGTTGTGAGCTCCCCTCAAAGCTGTGTGTATCTTAGGAGGTGCTTTTCAGCAAATCCTTTATGAGCCACACAATGAGCAACAGACAATTAGTGTTAATTAAACAGCCCCCTAACTGCAGTGCTGCCAGGGACAAGTTAATGACCTCAAGATGCACTTGGATTTGAAACTCCTTTCCCTCTGGGTGCATGCCAGGCTGCCTTACCTCTGTGAAGCTGTGGCATGCTCCAGCTGCTAGCACACACGTATGGAATGTCATTCCCATTTGGAGTCACATGCACCATTCTCCAGACACTGAAGGCCATTCTAGAAGGGCACTGCAGACACAGCTCCAAGACTAAAACATGCCAGTAAGTTCTGATGTTGTCTGCTTGAAACACCCAAGGAAGCCACATGCAATGGCAAAGTTACAGCATACTGACAGGCAGACTACCACGAAGGCAGCCAACTTAATGCAGCAGAAACACATTCCAGAAGCTTATTTATCACACTCAGTGCCCCAGGTTAGTACCACACCTGCCTCTTAACATCACAAAAAAAAAAAAATCAGCAAATAAAAAAAAATCTTAAGTACAAAGAGTCAAATCTACCACCACTGCTTCCCTCACATTGTTCATGTTACTCTCCTCATGTAACACCATAGAATCAACACAGGAAACTGAGGTGTCCTACTGCCTCTCAGAAAGTAGGAGACAAAGGAATACAAATGATCAGTTATCCCCATGAATGTATAGTGGAAGTCACTGAAAATGACCAGAGGAAATAATGTCATGAAGTAAAAAACAGACAGCTAAACTCACAGCTGTTCCTAATTTGGGCATTATCTACAGACTAGACTGCAAACATTCATCCTTGGTATTCAATCAAACTGAATTAACTGTCAATATAGGTTGGAGCTTAGTAGAGTGTTTGACAACTTTTATCTCCAAAGGAGAAGATGGAAGCATGTGGAGTATGTGTTAAAGAATGAGGCTGGAGCATCTGCCATGGCAAGCATGCTACTGGGCAGCTGGAGGAATCCAAAGAGCTGGCTCAAGGAATCTATCAAAGAAATGAACAGGCGGAAAACTCATGCGACTTCACAAGCAAGGATGGGCAGAACACACAGGGATTGCTGAGCCCAGCTGGAACCCCAGAGGTCATATGATGGCACAGAAAAGGTTGATATTTCCCATCTTGTTCTGAAAAATACACCCATGCTCTACAGCTAATATATATGCTCCTCCTGGGCTGTGATTTACCTCAAGAAAACAAAGCCTAATCTGTATGCAGACAGTAGTAATATTTTTCCTCATGGTTGTTTTTTGCTTGTAGGATCTCTTCTTTCCCTCCATCTGTCTCAAATTACATAGTTCAGTTAAAACACAAGACTTGAATCAGTTGTGATTTTGGTGGGGTTAAGGACAGTAAGGTATTTCCACCTCTTTTCCAAGAACTAGCTAATGGTAAAGTCAAGAATGTGAAGATGTTGGGAGCTTCTTGTCACTGTGATAGAAAGAAGGACAAAGAAAACCTGTTCCAGAAGCACATATGGTGCAAGAAAAAATCTGAAAAATAAAGTAGTAGCTCAAAGCAGAGAAAAGTTATGATAATAGCAGTAGAAATTTCTTGCAGCTAATATGCAGCTTGTCACAGCCCCTAAAAATCACAAGTTATTAAGTATGAAAACTAGAATGTAATAATGACATTTTGCATTCCAGCCAAAACAGAATTCTGTTTTGAATTTTATTTTCATTTCAATAGATGAATAATGCCCACTGAAGAATACAGACTGTGTACAAAAGACCCAGGTAAGTTCAGGTACTTTCATTTAAAAAGGAAAAGAAAGAAAGAAAGAAAGAATTTTCATGCTTGAATCCAAAAGTAATCAGTGAGAGAGAAAGAAAAAGCCACCCTCATTCAGAGGAACAAAGGAAAAGACCATGGAGAAAAAAATAAAGAGAATTGCAAATTGTACTGCATTGAAAACATTGTAATTTGTTCACATTAAGCTTTGATACATGTGAAATTCCAAATACAGCTAAAGCAAAATGCAGCCCACCACGGGAAAAATTAAATCTTTAATTTGCACAAAGATCCGCATGTAACAAACATATCAAGGTATTGTCTGCTGCATTACATAGAGTCAGAATATATCAAGTCTTCTTATTATTTCCATTATTTCATTTGAATTACAATTGCACCCATTGTCCAGGGGATAATTTCCAGAGATTCTATCAGTGTTTCAGAGGATTCAGAATCTAAAATAGCAAGCAGCATACACAAGAGAAATGGGAAAATATGAAAGCATATCAAGTAAGGGTCGGCTTCTTCTACCAGCTATCTATCTAGAGAAAAAAGTAACACCTATCTGGTACAAAACTCACATTATCACAGGCTTGGTGAAAATCCATCATGTGTTCATAAGAGTCCCCCCTTTAAAGAACTGCATATGGAGGAAATGAGAACTGCCTCAAATTTTCTGTGCTTCCAATAAGGCTCTGCTGAGTGGCTCTGAGCTCCCACTATGCATAGCCATGAAATCAAGACATCTGACATATCTAACATTCTGAGCTTTCAGCAGAGCACAAGAAGACAACAATTAAGGAATATGCTTTCTGGAAGTGCTCCATCTCGTAGTGCTTCACTAAGTGGCACATCTGCCACACACTTGCACTTTCTCATGTGGACTGCAAAATAGGATAATGCTGACAGACACCTCAACCAAAACCATTAGCTCTTTCTCATTTGGCCTTATTTACAGAAACAGAGATGTTAAAGTGCTGCCTTGCAAATAAAAGAAAAGCCCAAAATGCAATAGGTATAAGTGAATTGTGTTTCTTTCAGTGGGAGTCATTGGAAAAGTCATCTCTAAGTTTTTCCAGCAGTCTGACCTGTTTGAAGCCAGTGCTGTAGCAAAGCTCCTAATGGGACCAGGGAGCCCAAGTTGTGCACGTGATGCTTCTCAGCTACAGCCATGAATTTACTGCTGGAATACAAAGAGAGAAAGAAGTCAGGTGAAGTTCTCTTCTGCAGCCTGTGTCCTCTAGGAGGTTTGCAAACACACGAAGTGGCAGCTTATGGATGGAAAGGAAAGCTGTAGTCATAAATGCCATCCCTTACAGCTACAGTTGTCATGGTGCATCCACAGCCCAGGCCATTCTCTTAAACACTGTATGAACAAAGATGAAGAAGGAAACACAAGTCCACTATCACAACTTGAATGAGAGACAGCAGATGGCAAAAGGGTAAACCACAAGGAAACAGTGGAATAGCAGTGGTCTTGGCATAACCCATCTGCTTACGTGGTAGGTGACTTTTGCAGACACCAGAAATAAACATTTCAGAAAGGCTTTGTGGGAGAGTTTGGAGGCAGTCCTGCATCTGTTCATGAAATCACAGAACAATAGCATTAAAAAAGTTTTAAAGACTTAAATGGTTTATGGAGATTAGCAACCGAAGGCAGAAATAAATGTTTTAATAATGCAGGAGATGAGATATGCAGGAGAGAATAAAGAGCCTTGAAAACAAAAGACAAACATCCTACATTTAATGTGACAGGTTAGGTGGAACTAGCTGATGAAGTCAAGGAAAGAAGTGACAGAGGTCAAACTGAGAGCTAAGGAAATTCTCTTTAGAGTGGTAATTATCACTGACAGAAGTGGCTCAAACCTGCATTGCCAAAGCTAGAAGGATTGTTGGCATAATCAAGGTATACAAGACAACACTATAAGAATGGCCTGGAAGGCTGAGGGCTCTGTTTCAGCTACACTGAGCTTCAAGAGGTGAACATACAGGTCCAAGCAAAGATCAGACAGGACAAGACTTTAGTTTCCTCATGGAAGGTGTAGAACCTGGGTGATGAAAAGACACAAAAGTGTGTGCATTTCTATTCTGAGAATTCTAAAAGACAGAGGACTAATAAGAGGGAAGCTTTTAGAGATTATGGCTATGAATTATGGTGGTTTTGAGAGGGGAACAAAATGAGGATTCAGGAAGTACAAGACAAGAATTCAGTGTATTCTACATAAGAGCCATGACAACACATTTAAAGGAAATATCAGTTGTTGATCCTTATTAATTCTTGGTCTGTATGAGCCTCACTATTATTCTGCATGCTTGTGTGTGCATGCATTAAAAACCAGGGAGAAAGTAGAATCTCAACTAACAGACTGCTAACTCTTGACTGAAAAAAGGAACCTATTAAACAACACAGGGAAAGCAAAAGAACTTCACAAACCAGCCCACAGAGAATGGAACATGCTTGTCAATTTTGAAACTGTTTTCTAAATACATTAGTAAAAGAAAAAAAAAAAATCAAGGGAAAAAAATCTCAAGTGTCACTTGCCAGTTTCCTACATCCTATATGGGCTTCACAGAATCACAGTATGGCTTTGCATGAGAGGGCGTGGGGAATCCATCACCTCTGGGCAATGTATTTCCATGTTTTACCACCAGCATTATAAAAAATTGCTTCATTATATCTAATCTAAATTGACCATATTTCAGAATCACAGGCAGTTTTTTTGGGTTTTGCATCATAAATCCTTAAGAATGTAGCAATGGACAATGCAAGAGCTTCTGAAGATCTGCTATCTCCATAACAGCCTATGACTACTTAGAGAAGCAGGATTTTTTCAAGCTCACAGAGTCATACAGAGCCTGAAGCCCTGAGGCAGCTGAGCCAGCCAATCTGATACCAACACTGTTATCATAATTTATGAAAATTTATTGTGATCAGGCCACTGATAAAACATCTGTTTTAAAAGCGTGCTATGCCAATCCTTTAAAAAAGTAAGGAGCAGAATCCAAAGAACAATCTCATCTGAAGTCCTGGAAATCATGGAACACCTCTTCTTTGAATACATTTCCAAACACACACATCCCCAAGGAAGGTAAACAGGAAAATCAGCATTGAATTATTAAGCTTAAGCCACACTTAGCCAACCTACAGACTAACTATCTGTAGAGAGCAGAGAAAATAATCTCTGTAGAGTTCAGTAAAGTTTTTGGAAGCTGAACAAATATGGGCTGGAAGAATAGACTCCTATGTAGGCTGAAAATAGACTGGACTGCTGGGCTCAAAGAATACTGCTGGGCACCAACTGCTCAATGGCTGGCAGTCAAAAGTGAGAAATGTTTGCCAGTGATTGATACCAAGATCTGTATCATTTAATAATGCCTGGGCAATAACAATGAGCTTCCAGAATAGTGCAAAGTTTTGCACCTGGGGCAGAGTAAACCCATGCTGGGAAGCAGATGGATAAGTTTCAGCTCAGAAGAAAAGGATCTGTGAGATACAGCAGATACTACCCTGAACAGAGACTACAAATGCTCACTCATAAAGACCAAGGCAAACTGAACACTCGACTGTACTGGCGAAACAATGGGAATTATTACCCTCCTCCACATGGTGTCGGCAAAAGCTTCAGGAATCTGTGCCATTTCCAGGTAGATATGGAGAATTGGAGACCATGCAGAGGAGGAGCACGAAGATGGTCATGGCCTTAAGAGAACATGATTCTTAAGAACCAGTTGAGGCAGCTGGGCTTCTGTAGTTCAATGAAGAGGCTAAGGATTGCTAGAAGAAATACAATGCCAATGGAGTCAAATTATCCTTGACAGTAGAAAGTGAAGTAACAAACTGTCTTGACCACAGTCTGCAGCTTTGGAGATTCCAAGTGGACATGAGGAAAAACATTACAAATTTGTGCCCTAAAGCCGCCAAATTTATGCTAGAGGATCAACACATTTCCCAGTCAACCACCTTGTACCCGAAGTGCAGACACTAATGCCACCAACATTTTTGTCAACACAGAGCTTCTATCTGACTATTAGATTTGATAGGCCAAACATCTCCTGAACAAACTGAAATACCTTTCTTAAAAAGGCATTATAGCAAACATTCAATCAGCATAAGGCCTCCAAAACCTGTACTGACTTACTCTGAATGGTTTTTTGTGCAGGGGATGACAGGAAAAAGGAGTAGAGATTGAAATAGGGAGCATGTTACCCTTCCTACATTTATAATATCCTGTGAAGTTACCACAAAAAGGGATTTGCAGCTGTCATTGCATAACATTTCAAAGCCACAGTCCTCTTTCTGTGATTCCCTTCCAGCCCAGATCGGTAAGTTTCCCACTCAGAGAAGGAAAACCCAAGGCCCTCTATTTGTAGCTACACACTATGCCTGCAGTCAAACTGTCAACATCTAAGCACTCATGTAAACAGGTACATATTTTAATTCTTTCTCCCACAGGCATAATAAGTATTATTAAGTCTAGGGAAGACAGCAGATTTTCAAAAGGCTTTGGTTATATCAGTAGTAAGTTTGAATGGTTTTTTAGTCTGCTGTAGTAAGGCAGTAAAATATAATAGCCTCTTAACTGACACATTGTTATCAGTCTTATTATGGCTTTCTTCATGTCTGTCAGTGGATTATGGTAATTTTTTTAGTCACAGTTCTAATCAAAGTAGAAGACTCTGAGCTACTGACAGCTCAGGAGAGATATAACTGCTTACATAATAGTGTCATGAAATTCTAACGCAGGCAGAAACTTCAGCATCTCTCCAGTCCAACTCTCCTCCTATTAAACAAAGCAACTGTTAAAACAATAGGTTCCTTTTCATTCCAAAGGAACAAAGAAAATCCCATGGTTTCCCTCAAATCACTAAAGTATTCCTAACAAGAAACCTTTTTCCTCCAGGCAGCTGGTGTGATGCAGTCTAGAGATGGCTTTGTGATCAGGATTGTAAACTCATCTTAATATCTACCTGTCCAAAACAACTCTTTGCTTATTTCTGAAGAGCTGGTCAAGTTAAACCATTACCCCACATGGGAAAAATTCCTTTGTACAACTGAAACACCACCTTCTCATTCAAGCAAGCAAGGTGAAATTTTTCCTTCAAAGAACCAAGCTTGCACCATCTTGGTGCAAGCATTATCCAGTGGCTTAGAAGGGGAGCAGCCAGGACTGTATCCACGTGCAGGGGGTGCAGTATGTCTGAGCAGGTGCTGGATTGTATCTTGTGAGGATTTCTGTATTCCTCAAGCTTTGTGGGTTTCTACTGAAATAGATACAAGATCAGAAGAAGATCCCAACTTTAAAAATCTTACAGAGCATAAACCGTTTGCTTTCTAAAAAAAATATTGTTAAAATACATAAGTATTTCCAGTGTAGTTTGCACTGAACTTGAGGGCCACAGATTGAAAGCTGATTTGATGCATAGATTTAGAGTGTTTATATAAAACACTACATGAAGGTAGCTCACAACATCTCTCCAAAAGAAGTAAGAAAGTAGAGGAGCTTTCACTTTCTTCAGGTGTACCTCACATGCCAGCTGCAGCAATGGTCAGTGACCCACGGAATCCATCACTGCAATCACTAAGGCACTTCTAATTGGCTACTGAAGAATGAGATTCTACAAGTGCTTTAATCACAGCTGATGGGACCTCGAAGCTTGAAGTATCACCAATCAAAACAAACGCCCCCAACAAACAATAAAACAAAAAAAACCTAAAAGAACCAACCAAAGAAAAAAACCCCCACCAAACAAACAAAAAGACCAAAACAAAACAAACTAATAAAAAAAAAAAACCACACCAAAACCCACAAGACATCAAATAGTAGACTGGTGGCACAAATCTCACCAGCATTCTTCACCACTGCTATTACAAGAGAAAACATGAACAAACAAAACAGCAATCAGGAAAGTAACACCTGCTTCTGTTGTGGAAACCAAGAATAACAAATTCTTGAAATTAGTGGGAATGTTGCCACAGCCTGGTTTTCATTCATTTGCCCTCTGCTTATAAAGCCAGGTTGTTAGTGTCCTGAAGCTTGATCTGATGGTGAGTGACATTCCTCCAATAAAATAATTTCTTGCTTTCCTCAGGAATATGTTGGATGTCAGAACACTCTCAGGCACAGGAGCAATGCACTATGGAAATGTCTGTGAAAGAACCTATTCAGAATATCTAGCCATTCCTGAACATGACAGAATGGGTCTCAAATACATTTGAGTATTTCCAAGTCTTCTCTTTCTCCTTCAACCATGTTTTTATTTTGCTTGACTTACTATAAAAAGCCAAAATTAAAAACAAGCCTGGGCAAGTGAGCTAAAGATTTGATATTCACATAAAATAATACAGGCAGGTACTGAAATGCTGCCCGATGCTACATTTCTATTATCCCAAATAGCACAAATCATGCCCAAAGAACATCTTTATATAGCAATGCAAAACACTTCAAAAACAATATGGATTTTTTTTTTATTCTGTGCAAGCTGAGAAGAGTCTTATTTTCTAAAATCTGTTTAAATTCCTGGCTACTTCAATGGTCACAGTATTATCAGTCAAGTATAATAAGAACTCCACAGAGCTTCATGAGTCACAGTATTGGATACAAAACCAACTGATGTCAAGGTGAAATATTATCTTCTCATTGACTTTAAAGGGTTTTGACTCAAGCCTATAGCAAAAGACATGAAGTGAAGCAACACAAAAACACTTGAAATATGATAAACCACATCTTAAGATTAAAGACAAATTATTATATGATACAGAATCTCCAGCACTTACTGCTTATCCTTGAAGGATTTAATGCTATTTTCTATAGTTTCTATTCTGCAATGAACTAAGGTTATCAGCAATAAAGATTTCTGTAAGACATTTCACCCTGCTTTTGTAAATCCTTAACCTTTTCCACCAGATTTTGATATAGACTTCAATATCATCTATCCTTTTTAAAAGCATACTAATTTCAGAAACTATTGAAACAAGCTTTAGCATAAACAAATCAAAGTGCAACTTGAGAGCAGAAAGCAGTGAATTCCAAAATATTTTCAAAATAAAAGTGAAACAGGGTTAGCTTTTGTGGCTGAAGGAAAGCTGTTGCAAGTAATACAATGGGGCTCAAATTATATACCTTCTACTAAAATCCTTCTTTCTATGAGCCTCAGAGTTTACTGTCAGAATTTACTGGGGGAAGGGGAGAGAGAATCTAGTTATTCAATAAACAAGTTCTAACTGACCAGCACTACCCAACATGAATTCTAACTAGTGTCAATGAAGTATCTTAAAAGTAGTTTTGAATTGGTTGGTGATAGGCTCTGGGCAAATACTACATGAGCTTTTTAATTTTTTTTTTTAATGCATTCCTTGTGAATTAGAAAAATCTATCCAAACGGGAAGAAATTTTTTCAAAGCTCATATCAATACTCATCTTCTGTTAATTGCTATAAAATTCCACCACATTAACATATGACATAAATACTGTTGTAACTAATACTTCAGATTAGTTACTGCCCAGCAGTAGTGAGATATCAATAGAAGCAAGGATTGCTTTTCTAAGTGAAAGCCACAGCAAATGTCAAACTGAAAACTACTGAGATCTAGGATCTAGTCATTTGCCACACTGTAACACACACTAATTCCAAGTTCTGCTCTGACCACACCATGCCCCTATCTTCTAATCACACTTGCCAGCGTGGCTCTTCAGTGCATGTAAAATAACACATTGAAGTACAACAGGATGCCATCTTGACTTCCAAGTCCTGCCACTGCACAGCAACGCAGTAAAATTAACATTTTTAGTTTGCTTTCCCCATGTGGTAATCTCTGTCTTCCCAGTGACAGGCTTCCTGTGGGGGCATGAGATAATTTAAGGTGCTGGAAGGTTTAGCTGACAGCAAAACATGTACTTCCCACTACCACAGCTACTAGACAGCTACTGACTGCAAAACTCACTCTAAACCATGCCCTTTAAAGATAACTGGCCAAATGCTATCAGCTCCTCTGAATTCCCTGGAATAAAATTTATTTCCCCCCTACTCTGCTACCACCCTTTAAGGTTCTGTTTGTAAAAATGGCACAGAGGAGGCAATTTAATTTATGCCAATAAAGGAGAGACAGCTAGCAGAAGGAGCTAAGAGGAGAAAGGTAGAAAGGTATACAAATTAAATATGGATTACTTGACATCAACTTTCACTAATGTATTCAGGGAACTCAAGACTTAGTCCTAAGAGATTGAGGCTTGGAGGGGGTTTTGTTTGTTTTGGGGAGTTTAGTGGAGAGCGGTGTTATTTATGCCTGATTACTCTATTGTTGGTTTTTTTGAGTTAAGATTCAGTAACAGAGAGCAGTCAGCTTTGAAGGTCACTAGATAAGGACATGACACTAAAGTGTTTTTCTTCCTGCTGTTTTCCCTGTACAGTGCACCTAAAATAACAACATCATCATATGCTACTTAGTGGAATTGAATCAATTATATCAGATGCTCTGTTGTGCTCAAATACATAAAGCCAAATAATGAGCATTTGGCTTATTGTACATCCTTTTCAGGAAACTTGGTCTTGTGGGAAATTGACAACCAAAACAAAACACCACGTTATAGTCTGTGGGGCTTCTGCTCCCCTCTGCTCCAAAAATATGATAAATACCATTGTCTTTCATTGTGGAGGTATCCCCCACTAACACAGGTTACTGCTGATGGCAGGGAAGCATAGAATGAGCCACCTGTATGCCACACAACAGATTTCTGAACAATACCACTTTTAGAGAGCCAGAAGTATCAGGCCACAGATGGTGCTTTAAAACTCATTTCTAGGGCAATTTGTTGCATCTCACCTCAATCTTTATTTTTGCAATTATGCAATAATATATGCAAATCTGTCACTGAATTGTACAACAGCTATCATTCTTTTTCACAAAATCCATGGCATCACAATCATAGTAGTAAAAGATTAATAATCCACATCATTGTCTCTTGAGCCTGCAACACCTCCTCAGATCAGAGATCAGCTGGACAGTGCAAGTCAATATGTCAGACATCTTGGTCCCTATGGAGGTCTTAACATTGTTTACTGATGAAATATGCTGATGGAAACACCCAAGTTACTGAGAGAGGAAAAAGTGCTTCAGGTTTTGGACAGTTCCTAGACTCTTGGGACAACTGGGACCACTTCAGGCTTTTCTCTTCAGTGTTGCTGTTTTTTTAATTCCCTGCTTAGAAGATTTAAAAACTTGCTGCTGCTCTTTTTTAAGTCAAGCCTCTGAACAAAATCTATGTATGCTATGATCTGAGAGGAGGTCATGTTCTTTCCATTAAATCAAGCAAGGTTGCACTGTAATGGCTTCCCAAGCACTTTGGGCACAGGAGGCCTTACAATCTATTTATCATATGCAGTTCAAGTGCCCCAGCCAGATGGGCTACAAAAACTTTGTAATCATTTTGCTAATCATTTTCATCCCTCTCTTGTTTTCCATAAAAGAATTTATTCTCTCTAAAACCAGCTCTTTAAATACATACATTTTCTAACACTCAAATCTACATGCGCATTTTAATCCTATAAGGGAACATTCTGAAAATGAAATGACAGAAAAAAAAAAAGAGTTGAAAAGTTCATCACATCCCTAAAATTCTATTTGCTTCTGAAATTCTAAAAGACAGTTTTGGACCTGAAAGGACAAACCATATTGGGGTTGCTCCAGGAAGTTTTGCAGTCACCACTGCTGCCTGTGAACCTATTGTAAGCTTGCACAGATTTTCAAAACAAGTCTACTTGTCTACTTTTTCAACTATTTCAGAATATTGGGGGGGGGCGGCGGGGGGGAAGAAAAAACATTCTACTCAAAAGAGAAATCCTAATGTGCCACTGAAAAGTCCATTCGACTTAAATACTAGGAAAATTCCCTAGAGAAGGCTGACTCACCATCTATTTTTTAATTGCCATCATTAAAATTATATCTGTATTGCAAGTATTTCTCTTACATGGAAATTAATAGAATCTGCCTTCTCTCAAGCAGAACAATTAGTCCATTCAGAAAGCCTACATAATTTCTAATAGCAATTTGAAAGTGTTTATACGGCAGATTTATACACTTAGGTAGGGATAATTAACTGCTTAAAGCAAACAGTGGAGGACATCTTGCTAGATATCACTTGTGTTGGGAGAATCTGGTCG
Organism: Agelaius phoeniceus; assembly: GCF_051311805.1. Classification (NCBI taxonomy): domain Eukaryota; kingdom Metazoa; phylum Chordata; class Aves; order Passeriformes; family Icteridae; genus Agelaius; species Agelaius phoeniceus. Next base: position 30,827,866 of record NC_135268.1, on the reverse strand, counting down.
TTACATTGGATCACAAATATTAATTTAATAATTGTTTCTTTGTTTTAGTACCATAAAATAAACATAGATGTTTATGCCATTTATAGCCATAAATATTAGCTGAAAGAAATGTGAAGTATCTCTATTCAGCACCAGTTAAGCCAGAATTCCCATCAAGGTGTGACATTTCAAGAAAAACCTAGGCCACATGGAGAGAGTTCAGAGAAGAACAGAGATCAGGAACCTGAAAATACCAGATATGAAGGAAGACAGACACAGGACTATTTAGCTTGAAGAGATCAATGGAAATTTATTAGTGAGAGTCTTACTGGATTATACAGGACTGCTGCAAAGAGGAAGGGATTCATTTGTTTTGCATACCCACTACAGACAGGACAACAAGAAGTTATCTTAATCACAGGAGGGGAAAAAGAAAAAAAAGGAGTTTGTGGTAACCAAAATTTTGCATTAGTGAAGATAGTGAAAGACTAAAAAAGGTAGGAAATACCTACTACCAGTGGCCCTTGAGAACAAGGTAGACAAACACCTGTCAGGAGCACCATCAGACTACAGGCCCAGACACAGATGACTTCATGTAATTCAACAGTATGTCTTGATTTTCTGCATACTCTTTTTCCTATTTAAAGTGTTTTGCAGAATGTATCTGTTATGCATTTCAGTCCATCTCTACTTTTTGGCCTGCCGTAGTACAAGCGCTTCTTCGCCCACTGAAAGGTACAGCAAGGAGAACCACTAGGTTTGAGGACTAAAAAAACATGCCTAGTTTTAGCTGAAATAAAGTCTATTGGATTAAAAAAATATAGGAAGTACCTGAATTTGGGAGGGGAAAAAAAGTAATACAAAAAAATGAAGTAATAACTTAGGGAGTACAATGCACTATGAGGTTTCTTGAGGGGTAGTACAGGCCTGAGAATATTCTTGCTAAACCAAGCATATGCATAATGTGGCTGAGAAGCCATACATCAGACTTGTCAATTTATGCAGGATACTGTATTTTATTTCTCTTTCAAAAAATTTGAAAAGCTAGGTAAATTCTAGAAAGGCACATACAGCATCTGGCACCTGACACTTACATGCACTTACTAATTGTACTTCGGGACTGAAATAAAGGGAGTTAGGAAAGAAATTTCAAAACTGACAAAGAAGAACACAGCATTATTTGTATGCCCTATCCTTTCCTGGCTTCATTTTTCAAATAAATCACTACATTTAGCAGATAATCTGACTCCCTTCTCAAAGCTGCTAAATCATGCCTTACACATGATTTAGCAGCTCTAGCATTTATTCATGGAAGGAGGAGGTGGCAGAGAAGCAGGAGTGAAGTAAAAGGTTTGTCAATGGACAGCACAGCCACACTAATAAGTATGGGGCCAGACGATGCAAATATTTTGGTAATAAATAATAATTGTTTGAAGCCTTGCATACAGGCAAGAAGTCTCTGGGGGTCTCTATAAAAAAAGCTCTTGCATCATTGCATTGATAAACCACTTACTTCAATTATGTTATCTACCTTTCAGTAAGAACTTAAAAACAACAGGATTCCTACAGGCTCCAGCAGGATGAACGCTACAAAGTTTCAGGCAACTCCACACAACAAACCTAGCAAATTTTATGTTAAATCTTTCTACATTTTAAGCATAGTTTTGTTGAATGTTTCAAGATACATGTGTACACTTGATTAAACAGTCTCTGAGTGTGAAATCTTACCAGACTCTGTGCAAAAAAGACTGGGCAAGACAGGGCAAAAAAGACTGAAGGTTTGCTCCAAAAATATTTTTTCACCCATTTTTGAGATAAATTGTGGAATGAGGTAACAATTCTAGTCCAATAACTATTGTCAGCATATGAAACTTCATCTACTCTTGTGAAGGACAGGGTCAAATAACATATTCATAAAGAGTAGTAATTTACAGCTCAGTCTCACTGATTTAAAGGATCAGAGTGAGGCACAGAATAAGTGAATAGCTTAATTCTACTGCTGGAGCAAATGTAGAAGCAGCACAACTGGAATCCTAGACAGGATGGCAAAACCACAACTAACTCAGCCAGCCCCAGCACATTAGCACAAACCTGCCCGCTGCCATGGCTTGTGCCGATACAGCAAAGCACAGACATGTGCCCCGTGCCCTGCTGCAGGGAAGTGGTGTCTACACCTGGCACACAGGTGAGAACAGGGCTGATAGAGCAAAAGCCACCTCCCCAGGGGCTGTGGCACAGGTGACAATGTTTCTGTTACCTACACCAGAGACTCATCTAGTGACTGTATCCAGATTGTGTCACACTGTGGGTCTGACTATTTATTTTTCTCTTGCATGAAAAGGGAAGAAGAGGCAGGGCATTCAGTTCCTCTCTCTTAAGTTATTTCCCTAAAGGCCCATTATATATAAATAGATATATGTATATTTTATATATACATATATACACATTTCAATAAACCACATTTCCTCTGCTGACTATATTTTCTCTCTATTTCCATTCCAACCTAGTTGAATGGGTTGTCAGTCACTGTTTGGCTAACTCTGACTTGTCCCAATATGTAAATTAGACTCCTCTCCCCCCCTACTTTAATTCCCTAGAGTGGTGTTTTTTCTGTATTTAAATAATTTTACTACTTATTACTTGGACAATGAATCCAGACCTGGGTGTTTGCCTATGCTAATAAATATATAACAATGAAATGAAGATTTCTTCTGCTAGCACAGTGACATGAGATAAGAAGTACAACGAGAGTTCTAAGGTTTACTAATGATGTACTTATGAAATGTGTGGGCAAACTGTGAAACTGAAGGTTAAAACATCTTTGAATCTTGATCAAAATACAAATATGCAAAAATCAAATCAAAACCAAACATGCAATGCTCAATTACTGTACTGTACCAGTAGTAATTGCTGAGGGAAGTCAGTAGCCCAAGCAGGATCAGCCCAAGCCATAGGACATCAGGCACTACATTCACCGGTTTACTTCCAGACAGCAGAGCAGGTGCAGTCCATTCATAAAATCCTCATAAAATAAACAAACTTTCTGGACTGAATCCCAACCCTGCCTACATTCACCTAGCTTCAACTGCACCACAGCTCTGTTTACTGCCACTGACTATGGGAAGAAAACATTCAGCCACATCCACACATCACAAGCACAAAGCACTGTAGAGAAGCAGCATCAATTCCATTTCTGCAATAGGACTTGACCAGTTTCTCTGAAGTCCAGGATTATCAACACTCAAAGGAAGAGCAATAATGCTTTATTTCTTCAGTCAAAGAAGAATGCTTCATTTCTTCAGTCATTTCTTCATCCCACTTCTTCAGCTTTCTCACACAACTTTCTGACAATCTGCTTACAACTGCAGTACCTGAATGGGCTTCCCTAACTGGAAAATCCTCATAGATTTAGTGCTTTTCTGAAGGCCCCACTTCAGGGTCCCAATATATTTCTTTTGCAATGCCAATGCTACTGCCTCTGAAATCAAGGCCACTGGAAACAATGTGAGCCTGAACCCAGACCTAATGTAACTGTACTAAAAAAAAAACCAAAAAACAACCAACTCCATAACATTATTATCCTCTAGATAATTCCACAGTGAGATATAAAAGCTGAAAAATCATTTTATATATTGGCTATCTCTTATGGAATTAATCTCAGAGAAATAGCCCAATGGACAAGTACTGAAGGTCAGTTTTTCTTTTTTTTTTTTTTGTTAAATAAGCAGGTAGATTAATAGCATTAGACAAGCCTTGTTTAGGAAACCTAAGTCAACAGTACTTAAAAAGCAGAGTGCTGGATAGACAGTCTCAGCCATCTTAGAGCAGACAGCATTTCTTGGCTTCCTGAACCACTTGCTAAGTTACAAGTGGAGGGTCTTCTCCAGGGTGCAGAGTTTTTGAGAAAGCTACACAGAGTCTGGGAAAAAGAACTGCTGCTGTTTACAGACTGCACTGTTGGGTGGCAGTGGCACTAATGAAGATTGGTGATGGAAATCTGCTGGGCTCATCCATCCATCCTAAAAATCCAAGTAACATTAAGAGCTTTCAATTTTCTATCCCAATATGTGCTTTTCTGGCCTAGCTTGGCCTGCCCTCCATCTCATGTTAGTGACTTCCAGCAATTGCAGGGGAAGTCCAGTGCAATTATTTCAGGTTTTCATCATTACTGTGATGGTCCTGCTTCTCTCTATCCCCCCTCAGATGGATTTAGAGTAGCAACCTCCAGATTTCTGTGCAGCACAAAGAACTATAAAGGTGCAGCTATATTCTGTCCTAGTTCCATTACAACTAGAGACATTTCTGTGCAAGTGAAACACAGGATGGATGGCAGAGAAGAAACACTGTCTTTCACCACTATCACACAACTTGTTAAATTTGCCTCACTAATACCAGGGCAGATTGTGTAAATCACCTGCCTAGTAAATTTGGTCCCTCGAGTTTACAGTTTGGTATAAACTCCAGCTTGATTAATCATGTAGCAGATCCTTAATCCTGCCCTGTTCACTCAAAGGATAAGCACTAGATATTAATTTTTAAGGTGCTCTTTTTACAAGCTTCTAGAGGCCCACGTCCATCTTTAATGCACTTGATGAGTTCATTCCTAAAATCCAACCATCTGACTGATTGAAGCAGGTTACAGATGCCCTTGAGCCCTTTGAATAATCACAGTATGCTCCTGACTTGGTTTATTTCCACTTCTGTCGAGAGCATTAAATCAACAGCTTCCGTTATCAACTGAAAATACCTAGTGCTAACCTGGGATCTCAAAGATTCAATTCTCTATGCCCTCATTATACTTACTTTGCAACATTCATAAGAGTTAGTTCAGTATCTTGTAATTCTCAGCTACCTTTTGATATATTTCATTTTAAAGTCCCAGCTTTGAGACTTTAGCTGGGAGTTTGGTAGCTTCATGAGAAATCACACCCCTAAATTTGACTTTTTATTATGAATTAAAGTTAGTTTAAATAAAAACTGAGACTCAAAATCTTAGCAGTTTTGGAAAAATAGAAGCCAAGTAATTAACACTTACTATTACTTTTAAAAAAAAGGAAAAGAAAAAATATAGCCTTACATCCTTCTTGATTTAAAGTCAGTCTTGTGATGTGGTTTGGGGGGGTTTCAAGTCTCAACACTAAGAGCTGCCCTTTCAATGAATTCACATCCCATGAATTTGGATCCATATTTAAATACACAATAGAAATTCAAGCCTGAACAGCTAAGTGAATATAGCCACACTGTGAAGAGATAAGCTATGAATGAATAGCTTAATTGGACACTTGCAAAATTAACTTGTCAAAAGTAATTACTCTATACATGATCCAACTAGAAATGTTTTATATCATCCACAAGTTGAAAGAGTATTTATGCTATTCCTTGGCCTTTAAAAGATACATTTACAATATGCTGATTATTTACTAAGCTGCTATCATGCATTTGCAAACCTTTCAAGCATTCTGGTAAAAAGAAACAATAAGTTCATTTCTGAAGAGGTTGGCAGATAGGCTGACTATATTTTTTATGAAAATTCTCATACTTTCTTCTTCTTACATTAGAGTAAAAACATCCTGGCTAGAGGTATATGTTTGTTTTCTGTGTGTAACAATAAAAATGGATTTAAAATTAAACAGATGGAGACTGGGAAAGACCAAGTAAACATAAGCACACAAGCAAGTGTCCATATTTCAAAAGACTGCAAGGAGAAAAAAAAAACCCACAAAACTAGACATGCATTGAGAAAGAAGAGTCCAAGAGGAGGTAAAAATCTCTCCCTCACAGGACCTAAAAGAAACAGCAAGCTTTGCATAACCCATACAGAAGTAAATAAAATGCTTCCTGAACTAGACAGTTCCCATCTAGTACCAAGAGACAGGAGATCATAATTGGAAAAATAGAATGTGCTGATACACAGATATATGTCTTTCAGCCATGCATAAGGCAGCTGCACACCTATTCAAAATAAGGTGCCATAGAATTTCCACCTCAGTAACACAGGAACACACAATCCAAAGCATGCCTTTGAGGCCATGTAACCTTCAGATATAGCTGCTACTGCAGGCCTGGCCCACCAGAAAGATTCTTCTTCACATGCAGTAATAACACAAGAATTGCCTCGTGCCTTGGCAGAGAATCCCTTCTTCTACAGATACCACCCTGATGGAAAAGGCTTCCAGTGCCATCACTTATGCATTGCCTTAATCTACACGGTAGCAGGAAACAACCGAAGAGAGATCAAAAGCATTGTTGGAACAAAAGCCAGCAATGGATTCTTATGCCATTACCATTACTTTTGGCCACTACTGTGAGCATCAGCAGAAAGAAAATACTTCTAAAGAGAAAGCTATGCTACCAGCCTATAAATGCTAACATCTGGAAAGGAAAAAAAGACATATGGCAAAGCTGGAAAGAATGGTCTCTAAAGTCCCTTTGGCAAAGTTGTTATTGCAACTATCCAACACATGCTACCTCCTTTGGGTTTGTTTTAGCAATGGCTTGGGGACTCACACCCAAACTCTTACTCAAATCCCTCAGAGCTCTCTTTGAACAAGTCCTGTAGAAGCAGCCCTTTGACACAGTCTGAGTACCCTGTGCTGCTGTGCATTCCCTGCACGTGCTGCTATCCTGGACAAAGCAAAGAAAAAATACAAACTTCAAAGATTATCCAGTGTATTAAAACTTAATGAGCCATTGCCCCAATATGTGCAAAGCACACAACACCTCTTACATTTTGGCTTCAGACTGCAGTTACTAATCAGCTACTGAAGCACTTCAGTCCCAAAGCAGTTACTGACTGATTGGTTAATAGAAGTTCCTACAGAGAGAATTTCACTTCTATAATGGAAGGATTTCATCTAATCTGAGATGATGAAATCACTTGCTGAAGCACTTCAGTCCCAAAGTAGTTACTGATTGACCAGTTAATAAAAGTTTCGATAGAGAAAATTTCACTTGCACAACGGAAGAATCTAATCTCATCTAATCTGAGGTGATAAAAAAAAAAAGAAAAAAAGAAAAAAAACCAACCCAACACACAGGACAAACTTCACATAAAATCAAAAGATCCCAAGCCCCAACTTCCTTCCCCCCACCCCAAACCACCTGAACAACAGAACCAAACCAAATACCAGCACTTAATTATTTTCCTTACCTTTAAAGGAATACTAAAATAGGTATTCTACTATCAATGTATTTTATACACTGCAACAAGACTTTAAAATGCCTGCTCTCCACAAGACTGCACAAGCATTCATACTTTTTTCAAATAATAAGTTGGAAAACAAACTCTGTGATATAACATGCACAAATCATCACGAGTCTTCAATGGGCCAAGTTATTCCATGAGCAAGGGATAACTCAGGTCAAGTTCAACAGAAGGGAAAACTCCCAGGTGAAGTTCATAATGAAATAAAAAGGCTCTGGTTAGTTACCAGCCATAGTTACTGGGGGGGTAACAGTTCACACCAGTCAGCATGAACTGATGGCACCACAGAAAGACCAAGGACAAAATAAATGACTCATAAGGAAACCCTTCACTGAAATTTTTTGGCAGTACTAGATACACAAGTAACAAAATAGAAAATATGTTTGTACTGCTTCTGTGTGTTCTGGCCTGTTTTATACCCAAAGGCTCTCATTTCTCCAGCTTGTCACAATCTGTCTCCACCTGCAAGCTCCCAGTTAATGTCTGTGACTAACAGACTATCTTTACCAGGTCCATGGAGAAATCATAATCTGGATGCAAAAGCAATGAGTCTGAAGAAAAAAAAACCCAAAGCATAAAACCCCCCAAAACTGCATCAAATTGTGAAATGGATGTTTAATTTCAAGGGCACTGCCATCCTCTTTTCATTCTCAGGAAGAAGTGATGGTTACATTTTTTATTTCACTGTAAGAAAAGTTACCAAGCATATAGGTATGGCATAAATACAGTACAGAGGGGGGAAAAAAAGCCAAAGACACATCATAAACATTCTTGTCACTTAATACTAAAAAGCAGAACATAAACCAGATTTTGCTTTGAATGCCACAGGCACTGTGTGAAGATGAAGACAGCAGTGCAACTATGCAATTAAAGAAAGAAAAATTTATGTTCCAGACTAAAAACCTTATATCCAGCAGGACAAGGGTTTCAACATCAGGCGTTCTTCAAGCCTCCCTGGGTTAAACATAACACAATGTATGGGTGTATACATTTGAAGGCAAGGAATATATAAAAAGTTTTGAAAATAGTGAGCTAACTCCTAAATCAATCCTAAATAAGTAAAAAGAATCCTAAATAAGTAAAAATTAAGTAAAATGGAAGTCTGTGTTCCTGCAAAGGGAAAAGATAGGGCTGTCTCACTTCAGGACCTGCAACTTTATTCAATGTTTTGGAACACTTACCTGCAGTATTTTCCTTCATCTACATTTCTGCTGTGCTTTTAGTGAAGTAATAAATCACAAAGTTCCATCTGGACAACAGTTTTAGTTCACATCCTTATTGCTTTGGACAATTAAAATCAATCCTTAGCATTAAGAACAATAAAGGCAGCCCTTGGAAGCATCATACTAAGTTGTGGAATACAATTTTTTTAAATATCACCTTTTCAGATTGGCTTCAACCTACTAGTAATCTCATGTTTTTAAAGAAATTGCTCTCTTATAAGCAGCAGCTTGACAGAATTTAACATTTCAGACTATCTTTAGACTGGTTTTGATTAAAAAATTAATTTTAGACTAAACTAATGATATTATTATAACCAGCTTACTCCCAGCATTACACTGCTTGACAACTCCTTCAAACTATTCCTTAACTTTATTCATGACAGAGAAGTCAATAATAATTGAAGGCTTTGCTGATTCCTAATACTATCTCCTAGTCAGGGAAAACACTTTGATGCATATTCTCAATTTGACTGTTCAGCTAAAATTTTTATTCTTTAACAAATTTAGCATAGATCTTTGTGTCTATTTTTTCCTAGGTTGGGCTGTCAGCTGGAATCTTATAACTGAGAATATGAAAGTTCTTGTTTGAGCATCAGTTATGTGAAACTGTACACTGCTGCAATCTTAGATCCATGACTTTTATATATATATAAAGACATAGACAGCCTACAAAACAAGAGTTATGGCTCTTAATTTAGGAAGCAACAGGCCTCAGACATAACAGCTCTTTGAAAATTTCAGTTGAAAATTATAAGCAGAAGAACATTACATAAAAATGCAATGCAAATTAAATACAAGAATAAATTAGTCTCACTTCTATATGCTTTTCCTTCCATTCTTCCTTGTTCTAAATGGACTAAAGTAAAAAACCAAAGGCTAGAAAGACATTTTAAAGGTTTTCTTGCAGATACCAATACAATTAGAGAGAACATACTAGTAAAATTTAGATCAGCTGAAATATTATCAATCACTTTCTTCTGCATAATAATCACAGACAGTCCTCACAATAAGTTTATTTGACTTTCATACAGATGATTTAGCCTAGTCTCTGTTGTTTCCAAATGTCATTTCCATTGCTAGAAAAATATACTACAAAAACAAATCACTATAACATATTCCTGATAGACTAAGCTGTATCTAAGTATAAACCTGACATAGTTCCAGAATTACAACTCAAACATTTAGAAAATATTGGGCATTACAGCAGGGCCAAATCTAATGGAGTGATCACCCTATAGGTAAATCATATGGATTTTCAACTAAAAGAAATAAATCCCTAGGCAACTAGGAATCATACTAAAGGTAACACAGGCTCATAATGTAGATATTCCAACAACTTAATCAAGATGCAATACCAAGACAGCAGTGATATGCTAGGAAATCCTCTCATGCCTATAATAATGGAACTTCACACTAGAAAAACAAGGATTTAATTTATTAAAGAATAAGATTAGGGCAGTACTCACCCTCAGACAAGGTTAGTGGCACTGGGCTTCCTCAAACACTGCCTCTGAGGTTTACACAGACTTCAGCTAAAACAATCCCAGCAGCTACTTCACTTCCAGCTCAGGGTTCCAAGACAAAGGGCTGTAGTGTGCCCCTAAGTGAGAGCTTTCAGGATTGCCAGCACCTGATTCAAACCACAAGTGTAGCCAATGCTCAGTGCAGCTCTCCCAGGCAAGGCACACCAGGTGAAACCAGTACAGAAAGGTGGTAATACACAGATGTTACATTGCTGATCCAAGGTTCTCTTCAATTACACAGCCTTGAGGAATAGTGAATCACCTTCTACACCAGGACCTATATGTAATTTACATGTTTTCATTACTGTTCATAGAAATTGCTTGTGCATTAATATTTCTCCTGGTGTTTTATTTCCTATCCATGTCTGGCCCTTATTTTTCAACTTGTGAGTTAAAAGAATTTTGCTAAATAAAATGGCACTACGTCCCAATTAGGAAATTGATGGCACTTTGATACAAGAACCCTCAAATCATGAGGCTGAGATTCATACTACCCAATCTATCACTTCATGTATGCATACCCACATGGTCAGCAGATCATACAAGGCAGCCCTCTTAGGTCCCTAAATACTTTCCTGTGGTCAAAAGAAATATCCTTTCCCAATCCTCAAGATCAAGTACACATTTTTGTATTTGCCATGTCCCATTACTGGTAGATAGACAAGTTGAATCCATATTCCAGATGGAAACCGTTTATTGTCACTATTAGTTCAAAGTTGCAAGAAAAAAGAAAATTTCTCTCTTTATACCCACAGAGAAAAAAAAAAAAAAAAGCTTTCAAGATATAGAGTGATCCTTGGGGCCTAAAAGTTTGAAAACATCTCTTACCATAGCTTGCTTACAGACTTAGCAATCTGCTTTGTTACTCTTCCCTGCAGGCCAGTGTCTGAATTTTTGATAGACTATGGATCTACTCTTCCAAAAGTCACAACCTCTGCTTCAAAATCTAGCAGAGATTCCTGTCTGTTCCTTATTTCACATGCTGAAATAAGACACTGCAGGCAGCCTGTGAAGTATCTAACAAACACCCCAGTCTGAATATCCCATTCCCTGCCATACCAAAAGGAGACCTCACAGTCCCCAAAAGGAGTAAGTATGGGTGCTAAGGATGACTTGCAAGAAAACAGATTTTAGAGCTCAGACCCTAGAAACTAAAATTCAGAAGGATCTTCTTTCAAATAAATGGGATAGACTGCTTGTTTATGGCTTAAATGATATGCTGTTGGGTTTTTGCTCTCTGCAAAATTCCAATTTCCTCTCAGACATTGGTTAAATTCCTACAGTAACAAGAGACTCAGAGCAAACTGTCCCCTGGGTCTACCCTCTCTAAGATATGAGTCTACATAGGGCTGAACTATCATTGCACCAATCTTTATGCAGTGCTATTTTCCTATTCCAAACCACAGCATGATCTATAAACACACTGCAGTAAGGAACAAATATGTAGCCTTTCCCACCTCAAAGTAAGCTGCTGGGAAAGGCAATTATTCCCTGTGATTGACCAGCTTCCTGCATATGGATGTGTGGGTTTTCATTCATTACCTACTTGGTTACTGGCAAAAGGCTGCAAAGGTTGTTCTAATGGGATTTTTTTCTGTGAACGGAATTAAAATAACACAGAGATAATTTAAATCGCAAACAATGGCACTTCCCAGTCTTCCTCTCTCTGTAAGACAACATCTAATACAGCTAAAAGTTCCAGAAAAATTGTTTGTGATGGATTTCAACCTTTTTTTGCTGTCTACTCCTTTCTAAGTAATATGTGCAAAGGGCAGAAATCCATGCAATCAAGGCATAGTAAGGTTTTAAGTAACGTGACTTTAATATTCATTAGGTTTTAACTTCTTAGCGTCTATTTATGAAATCTTCTATTACATCAAGAGAACAGACTTAAAAGAAAGTCAAATAAACTGAAATTTACAATTTTTACCCCAGTAGAAGCACTTTGGAGCTATATTTAGAACTTAGCCTGACAGCTGGGTTGAAGTGACCTGCCAATCCCTACACAGTATCAGAAAATAACTGCATCCAGAGCTCATGAAGGACAATTGTACAGAGAATAAATTTGTTGCAGAAGTAAAAACCACATACTAAAGCTTCAGTCTGAAAAGCATTTTTCATCACAAGACATTTCATAGGCCTCTGCTACGTCTGAATAAAAATGGGATTTTCCTCAAATCAGAATTATCAGAAGTTCTTACATAGTTCTAAGTCCAAATGGAAATGGGGTTTTCCTCAAATCAGAATTATCAAAAGTTCTTCATTGGCTCAAAGACTACTACACAGGGAATTATATTATATATTATATTAATGTGTGAAGAAGTTTCCTACAGGAGAGAAGGAAAAAGGTGACTCCAATGTTCTTTCCATCTCTACAACATGTACAAGATGACCTCTGGTCAGTTCTTGTCAATTGGAAAGGAATTTTACCTTGGTCACCCTTTGTTGTACAAGGGGAGGATATTTCCCAAGAAAAGGAATGTGACAAATTAATTTTAAAAAGGTATGTGGTACAAGTAACTATACATCAGTGTCTGATGAAAGGATCTCTCAACTGATTCTTTTTATACAGCACTTCCAGGTAATTTATTAAAAACACAAACATATCAGAAAATCACTGCTACGAAACATTGTTTATAAGACATTTTCTTAACATTTTCTTCACTTAAATTATATGATTGGGTGAATTATCTTCTGCATGATTCAGAACCATCCAGCACCTCATGCTGGATCTTGGGAAGACAAGAGGTTGCAAAGGTTCCAGGATACTTCCAAGTGCCTGTGTGCACCACTGTCCTCTGCTGGAAGCGATCAGCCTGAGTGTGTGTGTGACTGACCATCACAGTGTGTGACTGGCACTCACTGAGTGGGACTGACCCTCACAGTGTGTGACTGAAACTCAGAGTGTGTGACTGACCCTCACTGAGTGTGACTGCCACTTAGAGTGTGTGACTGGCACTCACAATGTGTGATGACACTCACTGACTGTGACTGACACTCAGTGTGTGACTGACACTCAGTGTGTGACTGCCCAGCCTCTGGTGGCAGTCACTGACACAGTGCACAAATGACATAAGCAACTACAGCTCACATTCATTCCCGTTTAAGCTCCACACGCCTGCAGTTTGGGATGCAATGCCATTACTTCTGTTATCTGTGCTACATAAACATGAGAGATGTTTGCAGATGCCCTGGACAAGGCCCTTTATTCCCACAGAGCACCCTCAGGCCCAGCCGGGACTGAACCTTGCAGCCTACTGACAGTTCAGCTGCCGAGCTCACCGCGTGGCACTGCAGCATTTGATGCCCACGGCCTGCACACGGCCGCCGACAAAACGGCAGCGGGTTTTCTAAAAGCGTGAGCCCAGAAGAAAACCACATTCAATGCACTTTGAGGATCTGAGCCCCCTAACGCGCTCTAAATAGCGGCCAAGCAGCGATGCCACAGCTCGCTCCAGCATTCCCGGGATAAGCAGCGGACCCGCGGGCCCACCTCTTGCCGGCTGGGCGGGCCGGTGCCAGGCCAGCGGCCTGACGGGAGTTGTAGTGCGCCCGCACAACCCGCGCTCCGCGCAGCCATCTCGGACTGCGTTTCCCAGGGGGCGCTGCGGGCGCCGAGCCGCCGCTGGCGGGGCAATGGCGGCCCTGGTGGCCGTGGCGGCGCGGGGGTGCGGCGGGGTCTGGCGCCGGGCGCGGCAGCGCGGCGCGGGGCAGCCGGGGCCCGGGCCCGGCCCTGGCCCTTTCCCCCGCGGGCAGAGGGCTGTCGCCTGTAACGCGAGAGGCGGGGCGGTGCCGGCGGGGAAGAGCGGGTACGCTGCCGGGACGGCGCGGGGAGACGGGCCGGTGGAGCTGGTGGTGCTCTGCAGCCCGGTCCGGGGCTCCGGGCTTGGGCACGGCAGCGGCGGTGACAGCGGCGGGGCCCGGTGTAAATTGGGGCGTGTGAGCGGTGTGAGGCATTGGTGCAGGCAGCGCACGTTTGTCCCGCATTCCCCGAAGCGCGGTCGGTCGGTGATTGCCGCGGGCGGGGCCGTGACCCTCCGGCACGCCGGGCTGCCAGGAGAGCCGCAGCTCGGCCAGCCCGAGCGCTCCGTGTGCCGGGAAACCACAGCGAGCGCTGCTCCGGCTTTCCTGAGCGCGATTTCCAGGGTTACTCCAGCCCAAAAGAGGCTTTCCCTTCCAGAGGGGTATTGTGAGATACGGGCGGTGTGCCTGAAGCAGAGCACTTGGTTTCTGCTGCAGCTGAAAGTCACGGGCTGAACAAGTTCTCCTGTTCTCTGGTGTCCCACGAGGGTGTGCACAGCTGATCGCTTCCAAAAAGTTGTGCAGACAGCGGCAGGAGTGTGCTGCTGATTCTTTAGAGACACAGATAAACATAATCCGTGAGCAAACACGGCAAGAAGCTGGAGGTGCCTCACCAGTGCTGTTAGTAGCATTGAAGGACTGACTGGTGCACGTACCTTTATCTCTGAGTGTAAGCCAGCATGCCGATTAGGCAAAACCTGATGTAATTTTTAATGCCATGATATGACAGAAAGGCGTTTCTGAAGAATACAGGAAGCAATGGAATGAATTTGTGTCCAAAATGTAAAGGAAAGCCCACATTATTTCTCAAACCTCGAAGCATTTGTATGATCAGCTGAAAATACTGAAGAATAATACTATTTCAATGAAAGAAAATTTATTAGCTCCTTTAAACATCTGAACCTTAATCTTTCATGATAATATTCTTCTTCCTAAAGTATCAATAGAAGTGGCATCTGCATCACTAGTTTGGTGTTTGTAGGGATGTCCTCAGCTGGTGGAGGGCAGATGGAGAACTAAAATCTTGGCAGTGTAGAATGTTCACCTCTGGAAGGAACACTGTACTTGATATATTTGTCTGATGTTTTCCCATAGCTTGCTTGTCTCCTATAGCTGTCTGGGTACTCATACTGCTGAAGTGTTCTGCCACAGAAATGTGATTTCATCAGTGAAATATTATTTGTGCCACTTCATTTGTACAAGGCCAGATAATTACTTACAGAAACTGTCAAGCAATTCATACTGTAAAGGTGACCTTTTTCTCTTGTCCATATAAAGGTTATGGATGTGAGAATTGCAATTACTTTTTAGATGATATGGAGAAGCTTTATTCTGCAGAATACATTCAGAGAACAGTAGCTCTCTAGTTGAAATGATGATTTCTCTATTACCAGATTACTAATGTTTATGCTAATATTCTACTAACGCTGCTCTGGAGAGCCACCTTTCCCAGCATGCAAGTGTCTATCTGACAGAGAATACATAATTTATTATGCCACCTGTCTGTTGGAGATTTATCAAACTACCTGAGAAGTAATTCATATTTATGATGATTTGGGGATTTTCACAAGGCACCAAATTAGAGTTCATCCAGCATGCAAGTGTGCCTCATTAATTTCTCTGAGATTTCTCACGTAAGGAAAAGTTAAAAGTTTTAAACCATTACATTTTTCATTATATTCTTTTTTGCATATAACGAACACTGCCATATATTTCCCGTAGCCTCCGTTCTCTAGTATCACAACACAGCTTTTTCTATTACAGTGTAGATGTATTTGAAACATTGTTTACAATTTTTTTACAATTACAGTTTAATTTTTTTCCATAAAGTAAGCGTTCCTGATTCTTCTGTTTCTAAGTTTCCACGGTTTTTAACATCATCTGTATGTAAAATTTTTCTCCCTTTTCCTCTTTCCTTTTCAGCCTTGCTCCGTGGGTACCAGTTGTGGGTCTGGAAATTCATGCACAGATCAGCTCCAACTCAAAACTCTTCTCTGGTTCCCAAGTCCAGTTTGCAGCACCTCCCAACTCCTTGGTGTCTTTCTTTGATGCCTCTTTACCAGGAACTTTACCAGTAAGTTAAGCTGCAATTTCATTTATGTCAGGATTAATGTCAGACAACTTTGTGTTTGCTTCTATTTTATTCTTTCCAGGATTTGACTAAAGTCATATATATGGCTGCTTTTCCTTACTTTTCTGGTTTCTGTTTGTTTCATAACATGAGATGCCTAGAATTGTTTCTTTTCCATTTCCTCACTCCCTAGTTATTGCCTCAGATACTTTATATCCCCTCAAAGGAGAAAAATCAGGAGTGTCTCTTCAGCATAGTGAATGGGTTGTGGTATTTCTTTGAGGCCAGAGTGGGTGTGTTTGCTTAGTATGCCACACAGGAAATTCCTTAAATATGAGAGATGCCTAAAGCCCAGTCAGAGAAGAACATCTTAGATTTCTGAGTGGCCATTTGATGTTGTTTTGCCATATGTTTGTTTATGTAGCTGTCATTTGCCATTTGGAATGTCTCACTGAGGAGTTTCTTTGCTTCCTGAGTAGAAAGTCTCCAATTTAGGAAAGTGTCAACCATTCCTATTTCCAGAGCAAAGTAATTATTAAAAAAAAAAAGTAATGTGTGTGAGACATTGGGGATTAATAGGTCAGAATAACTAGCTAGCACATAGCAATAAGGTTTATTAGTGAAAACTTAGTAAGTGTTTGAATTCACAGCTTAATTATAACTGTGATGGCTATGACAGTACTGCTGTGGAATTCTCTGAGTATCTAACAAGTTTAATTTAAAAATAAAAGTTAAAAAATTATAACATAAGCTCTTACAATACAGTGAAAAAAAAATTTAATAGACTTAGCATTGCCACATGCAGCAACTCTGCAGAGACTAAGATGGGGTCTAATTATTTAAAGCAGAAACATTTCACTGACTATATTCATTAAATGTGCAGATTTGAATTCCAGTTATAGAAATGTATTTTTAAATCTAGTTGAAGTTTTTCATCACCATAAAACAGCCTCAGATAATCTAAAATTGAGAACTAATTTGTGGCTGGATTTCTAGGGTCTTGATATATGTCATGATCCTTAAAAGGAGAAATTATGTTATTATTATTTTATTTTTATTTCTGTATTTGCAAAGGTACTGAAAATTAAGGAAGCGAAGTTTAGATGCTGATAAAATTGGGTCTTTGCTCTGGTTGCAGTGGCAATTTAGAGCTGAGTTTCAGATCTGACTATATGGAGATAACGGGAATCTTATGTAATAATTTGGTTTTAGAAGAGTCTAGCTAGACTTAAAGACAGAAAATTAGTTCTTTCATTTGGGGGCAGGACTAGGTTAGTCAAAAAATCCAAAAGAGTTCAAGATTCTGGTTTTGGACCTTCTATTTAACCTTCTGTTAATGCACAGAAATTCTCTTAGATTGTCTAATGCTTATCTTCAGTCAAGTAGAAAAGCTGTTCCTGAGTGAACAAAAATGAATATTTATGAGGAGGTTAATTTTTCTCCATGTTACTGTTTATTAAGGGTTCAATGTATGTGTGTGTGTCTTTTTTCTTTATTAATGAGGCTTGGTATGACCTTTGTAAGAAGACTCCAGTACATGTGGGCTTTGGTAAAGAAAGTAACTGCACCTGGGAAGAAAAAATCCAGAATGGTTAGGTTAATTTTAAAGTAGTGATGCTATGTTAGGTTCTATTAGCTGCTGTTATCTATACAGAGAGAGGAAAGATTTTTTCTTACTATAGTACTGATGAAAACAGAGTTGAAAGTGGATGTTACAGAATACATGTTCCTGCATGTTAGAATGTGATGCAAAATCCAATCAGGAGTCATAGCTCTATTTTCCTATTGTACCTGCTGCTGCTGAGGCCAGCATTTGCTCTGGAATCAGATGGGCTTGTTTTCTCTGTGTAAATTTGTACATGGCAATAGTATCTGAAGCAGAATTGACTTTTGGTAAATTTTGAAAGATGGAAGGTCATTTTTGAAAATTCAGAGTATTTGTAGAATAAAAACAAACCAACAAAAGCCATTTTATTAAATGTTAGGTTATTGACTAATAAGAGTACTTGGATATTTGGCCTTTCATTTGGACTCTATTTTGTTGAAAAATAATAAAAAAAAAAAAACAGCAAAGTTTTTATACAATAGTTGTTCTGAGTCTAGAATAGAATGATTGTTGTTTTAACCTGAGAACTATAGGGACAGTTTTCAGTGTCACAAGGATTTAAATTTACTGTGTGACAACGAGATGGCTGTGATAGAGAACTGTCCTAGCATTTGCTCCTTCACAGTGGGACCAGAAATGATGGTGCTGAAGGGAGCTTTTCAGGTTGCTGTGCATTTCTGGGTCACAGTAAGTGTTGATATGAGCTTTTGCTGTGCTCTACACAGGAGAGGTGAAACTAGAAGAATGTGTTTAGCCCTCCTCCTGCTTTCCTTTTTATATTTGCTTCCTGTAAGGTTAATACAGCTTATTTTATCCTTCTGCTGCAACTAGGCCTTGGGAGGGTCATCACAGTGGTAGTGTGTTGTTCTCATAAAGTGCCTCTGAGACAGGCAAGAGGAGCTTTGCAGGTGCCCTCCTATTTGGCATGAGACAGAAAAAAATATTATAGAATCATGGGATGGTTTGAGTGCCAGGGACCCTACAGCTCATCTGGTTCCATCCCATGGGCAGAGACTCCTTCCATTAGAGCAGGCTCCTCAGAGCTCCATCCAGCCTGGCCTTGAGCACTTCCAGGGATGGGGCAGCCACAGCTTCTCTGGGCAGCCTGTGCCTCAACTCCCTCACAAAGTAAGGAATGTCTTGGTAACATCTAAACCTGCCCTGTGTCAATTTAAAACCTGCCCTGTGTCAATTTAAAACCATGTCCTGTTGTTACAAGCCCTTGTAAAATGCCCTTCTGGCTCTCTCAGGCCCTTTTTAGGTACCTGAAAGTGCTGTAAGGTCTCTCTGGAGTTTTCTCAATGCTGAACAACCCCAACTGTCTCTGCCTGTCTTCATAGGAGGGGTGTTGCAGCCCAGTGCTCATCTTCATGGCCCTCCTCAGACCCTCTCCAGTAGGTGCATGTCCCTATTATGTTTGGGATCCCAGAGCAGGATGCAGCACTCCAGGTGGGAACTCACAAGGGTGGAGTAGAGGCGCAGAATCCTCTCCCTTGCCCTGCTGCCCACACTGCTTTGGGATGTAGCCCAGGCCATGGTTTGCTCTCTGCACTACAGGTGTGCTTTGCTGGCTCATGCTGAGCATTGCCTCAACCAGCACCCCCAAGTCCTTTTCCCTGGGGCTGCTGTCAATCCATTCTCTTCCCAGCCTGTATTGGTGCTTGGGATTGCCCTGATCCAGGTGCAGGATTTTGCACCTGACTGTGTTGAACTTCATGAGGTTTGCACAGGCCCACTTCTCAAGCCTGCCCAGGTCTCTCTGGATGGCATCCCTGCCCTGCAGCATGTTGGTCACACCACACAGCTTGTTGTCATCTGTGAACTTGCTGAGAATGCACCTGATCCCCCTGTCCCTGTCACTGACAAAGACATTGAACAGCTCTGGTCCCAGCTGAGACCACCTAACACCACTTGTCACTGGCCTCCACTTGGACATTGAACAGATGACCACAGCTCTTTTAGTGCCACCACACAGCCAATTCCTTGTCCACTGACAGTTTGGGACCACATTTGACTCCATATGTTTAATTTCATTTCATTTCATGAAATTTACAAAAGCCTGGGTTTTTTACCTTGGGAATGGACTTGGCAATGATCTTGGCTTGTATCTTCAGAAGACCTATTTTATACATGGTAGCAGGTAGTGCATTATACCTGCAAACTGGACTAAAATTCTTCTGAGGATCCATAAAAGTGGTTGCCCTCCCAATCTGGTTTAGGCTCTGAAAATTCTGAGAGGCTTTAGAAAGGTTTTTAAAGCTAAAACTGGGCTCACAGAAGAAGAATCCATGATTATCTATTTTTGTGATGGAGGTGGCTGACTAAAAGTTAATTATAGCTCAGCCACAGAAATAAGATAGTAGATCTAGCAGCTAAAGGCTGAAACCTTTTTGTCAGTGCTTAGTCTTTGTCACACATTTTGGGTTTGTCTCTGGCATGACTGAAGTGAAACCATGATCCTATTGTAGGCAATCCTTTGTAGGTAAGTATATAAAGAAATAATCTAGGATTTACGTATCCAAAGTTTAAATTAATAAGATTTGAATTAATATTAGCCCTACAGTCCTAAATATTTTGAATTTTTTTAATATCTTCTCATGTGTTTGAATTTCATTCTCCTCTTAGTGTGAACAGCATCTGTTTTATCTTTTTATTTTTACAACAGACTTTTCAGAAACCCTTGGGGCAAGCAGATCACTCTTTTGCATGGAGGAGAGCAGTGCTAGAGCAGCTCTCAGCCCTTGTTCCTTCTGGCACTGAGCTCTGGCACCCTCAGCTCCAAGCCCGGGCTCATCCGAAGCTGGCAGTTGCCAGTGCAGCACTGCAGAGTCTCTGGGAGCACCTGGATCTGGCTGTTGCCTTGCAGTGCTGGGCTGGTGAGGGGCTGCCCAGGCATGTGACAGGGCTAATAATCAGTTTGGGATTACAGAGGGTGTTTCCATCTGTTCTTGGCAGTGGCAGGTACCCAGTGTTTTCCCAGATGTTTTGGGAGATGGATTACCAGACTTAAATAACATCTAGAATTCATCAGAATATACAGGATTTATCTGATGCGTTTGCTTTCAAAGGCTCTGAGAGGTTTGTGTGAGATTTTGGTGGATCTGTCAGCTATTCATACTGGAAGAGAAACAGCATTTGAGACCAGAGTTTATACTTTACAGCTTGAAACTAGATTTTTTTTTTTATCCTGTGCCTGTTAAATCTGATGATTGCAACAGCTGCTTTACCAACTTGTGATTTCAGTTTTGTTTTGACATTCATGCTGGC
Organism: Agelaius phoeniceus; assembly: GCF_051311805.1. Taxonomy (NCBI): domain Eukaryota; kingdom Metazoa; phylum Chordata; class Aves; order Passeriformes; family Icteridae; genus Agelaius; species Agelaius phoeniceus. The sequence continues at coordinate 30,807,192 of NC_135268.1, read as the reverse complement.
AGGCAATGTGAATTTACTCCCTTCTTCTACTACTTTGTTTTGAAAAAAAGCCTGCTTCTTAGCTTGACTTTTGGTAACTACAGTTTTAATTGTGTGCACTTTTCATGGGGAATTAACAATCTTCTGATCTTTGTAGGATGTTTTTTTAGTTTGCATTACATACATCTTCTTCTTTTCTTTGAAACTACATGATGGCTAGGTTTTTGTATCCATGAGCTCTCCTCTAAAAATAAATTAGTGGCAATGCCTGATGGAAAAAGTGAGTTCATGCTTGTTTTAAGCCATTTACCTATGTCTAGGTTCATTTAAACTCCTCATCACTTATTTCTCTAAAACTGTAGTAATTGTACTTAGGAGAAAAAAGAGGACTTTAATAGAATTTGATGGTACATTTGTGTTGCAATCCTTTCTTTCCTGATAATATTTGGGTTTGTAACATGCTTGGTCAGTGCTTGGGAGTCTTTTCTTGCTCACACTCTTTTTCTTGCTTTCTGGACTGCAAGCTTGCTGGGCTTGCAGTCCAGAAAGCTTCTACAAAGAAAATACCAAATAATTTAGAAAAAGAATAGAGGAGTGAATTAGGCTTTTAAACCATTGCTCTCTGAGGATGCTTTTGTCTTTTGTGGCTCATAGACCCTTAAATGTCCAAGTTCATGCTGAATTAAAGTCTGCCTACCAAATTTTAAACTATTAATCAGTTCAAAGCTGTTGTACTGGTCAGAAGAAGCCTTTGAAAGATGATTAGATGCTGACCTCAGGTGACTCAGGACTGAGTTATGGTGCAGGTTGTCTCTCATTCTGTTTCTTTGTGCTCCATAGGATCATTCACAGCCCCAGGGTTACCTCTGGTACCAAACTCCTTCACTGGGGTCTGAGAAATGTTGTATTTCCTCCATTACTGCAGCTGCTTAGCTCAACTTTATATCATACTCAGGGCATTTTTTTCTGGAGACTCTCTGTTCTTGTGTATTGAAGTATTTTGTGACATTTGTTGCTCCTCTCTCAAGCTTTGAAGATGTCTCTTGTAACATTTTCTCTCACTTTTTGCTATGTCTCATATTTGGGAGTATTTCTGACCCTCATTCTGGGTGTTTTAATCTTTTTGTCGAAGCTAACAATGCAGGTTGGGCTGTCTCCTTAGCACCTCAGTAAGTGTTGAACTCTCTGTTTGTTCTTGTTGGCTTTACTGTTCATCCTTAACAGGTCCCTGTGGCTGATGCAAACTTGCCTGTTAGAATAGCATTGAGTTGATACAACATCTTGTTATCACCTATTTCAGTAGATCCTTCAGTGCATCAATGATGTTGCCTATATTTTCTCTTACCTCCTTTTCTGTTGTTTCTTTTTAATCCCTTTTACCTTTTGTTTTACACAGGTTTTTTTCTACTTCTAAGTGGGGGAGCAGGAGTTGACAGTATCTTGTTTCTTTATTTCACACAGTCCTATTAGTGCAATTATTCTGCCATCTTGGACACTTCTGAACAGCACAACTGCATGATGTATCAGTGTGCCCCTTTCTGAATTCATTTGGAAATTGCTGCTGAAATGCACATAAGCTTTTTGCAGTAGCTTTTCTCAGTGGGTGGGAATTTCTTTAAGTTGGACCTGCAAATATTGTTGCAAATTTCTATTACCTCTGTTATCAGTCACTTTAGGTGTTCTGGCACCCTTAAGTTTTTTATTTGATTTAGTTTCTCACAGTTTGGTTCCAGGTGTCTCCATCTGAGGAAATCCAAGGTGGTATGTTGTATATATGTGTATCTTAGCAGTGCTCTCTTAAGCAAAAGTTCCATGGTTCTACCAATTTCTTAGCATTTTAACTTTGCAAACTGACCTCTTGCTACTTCATTCTTCTTAGCAATTGTCTCATTGAAGAGTTTTTCATTAAAATGTGTTTAGGGAAGCATTGTGTGACAGTAATGACAGATAATTGTAGACTGGGTCTTTGTTATCTTATGGTTAGCTGTCTGGTGAGTAATGTTGCATAACTGTCAGTTATTTTGTTGTATTTTGTTGGAAACTTATCTTGGCGCAATTAGGCTGTAATCAATTCCTGGGGTAAAATTAATTTCTTTGTGTTCTCTCTGATTATCAATCACCTTGCCACCTTAAATATGACTGTATTTGATTTTGAGAGGATTATGTAAACTTCTGCAAGTGATTTCTGTTAGTTACATATGCAGATTTTGCCAGAAGGATATTGTTTTCTATTTTTCAAGAAATGCTTGTTTTGAAATTTTGCTGCCAAGTTCAGCCAAATTTTACTCCAAAAAATTTTAGAGGGTTTTTACTCCAAAAACCCTTGTAGAGGGTTGTTACAACTATATTAGCAAGCATATGAAGAAGAAGTTATCGATTTAGTCTCCCTTTTTTGGGCTGCTGCTCTTCAGATACTTGTGACACTTTGTACTCATTTTGGGATGTCTGATGAAATAAGGAGAAGATGTGGGAATCACAGGAGAGAGAATTTTGGGGTCACTGTGTAAGTAAAACAAACTAGGGATATTATTTAAAGGAAATTAGTCTCTGTTGCTTCTGCTATTGCAGAACAAGTTTGTTAAAAGCAAATAATTTCTATTTGCTCTTACAATTTCTCTCAAATAATTTGTTAATAGTTCTTTGCAAGACTTGTTGCATTATGTCACCTATTGTTTTCCCAAATTAGTAGAATCTTTTATCTATGTGTAAAAGACCACTTCTGGTTTACTCCTAATTTGTATATTGTGCTCACTTAAGGGATCTTGGTCAGCCTGCAGGGAAAGATGGCTGAGAACAAATAACCATGTTTTGGTGGATAGCTGTTGGGGAAAAAAGGAATGAGGGAGTCAGGGCAAAGGGCTGAGAGTTTAGTGTGTGTTTGGTGTGGGCTCTCAGACACACAAAAATTGCAAGGAGCAGAGGGCAGATAGCCAAGACTTTGAAATAATAGAAAATGGCAGTAAATGGGGTTCAAAGGTCAGAATTTGTTACAACTCAGAAAACCACAGAGCTGGCTCTCACCAAGCCTATGAGCAAAGGAACATCTGCAAGGAAAAACGGGGTAGGAGTTTATTTACAGACTATTTTGTCCTAAATGCTCTGAGTGTCTTCATTTAAGAAATTAAACAATCTATGTTGTGTTGAAGAAGGCAGATGATATTCACATTCAAAAGCCTTTTTTTCTTTGGAACTCAGTGTAGGAAGAAAGGTCTGAGATGGTTCTCCTTAAACATCTTGTTGCCTTTGGGTTTGATCGTAACTTGTAACTTAAGTTTTAGCCATTGCACTGGGCAATGTCTCCTACCTCCAGCAGCAGTGAGGTGTTATCAGTGGATCTTCCTGCATGAAATGTGCCCTGGATCACATAGCATTAGCAGTGACTTAAATTCCAGCTAGCATTAGAGAGGGAGCATCCTTATGACAGGTCAAAAAATGCCACGTGGCAGATGCAGAAGACTAATGTCAGCAAGGAGAGCTTGGATGTTAGAGAGGTCCTGGACTTCTTTATGAGAGCACCACATAAGCACAGCTTTTGGTTATGAGTTTCATGAACAACTGTATCACCATTGCATTGTCCTGTCTTCTCTGTGGGTTCTCCTGCTTGGAACTGGTCCTGCAGGGTAGAATTTTTTGGTTTTAGATGCTGCTGATGGGATCAAAGATATGATCTGGATAGGCTGCTTCCCAGAAAACAAATTTATTCTGTTGAGACCATTGAGCAATTTGCCCGCACAGTGGTCTGAATAGATTTTTCCTTCTGTGTTTCTTCTAGCAACTCCTGTTGGGCTGAGAAACCTTCAATTCTGTCATTATTGAAATATCTTTGTACCTGGTGTAATGTTCCATTTTTCTTGCTCCCAGGGGTCAGCATTTCTCCGTACTGCTGCTGCATTTTTCTGCTCATCACTGACACTGGAAGATGCTTCCTTCATCCTAAGCCTTGTGATAAAAGCTCTTCAGCTTTGAGCAAGTACTCTTACTCTGTTGAGTATACCTGAAGTAGTGTGTTTGGGAGCTGGGTGCTTGTTAATGGCAGAAGTGCCTAGTTTTTAGATATGACAGGAATCATTGTGTGCTGCATCACCACAGGCCAGCTTTGCCACTAGACAAGGTTAGCAATAATATGTTTTGTATAGCACTCTGTGAGTTTGGTACCAGACTGTGAAAAGGTAAATTTGCAAAATGCATTAAGTATATTTAATGCCCCTCATAGCTTTTGCTGTTGCAGCTTCTGAGTTGCCATTTTGGGCTCTTAGGCTGGAATCTCTTTTGGTAATGCTAAGATCTCAATTTAAAATGTCTGGTGCTCCTTCCCCCTTCTTTCTTGCCCCTTTCCTTAGACATAAGAACATAATGTTCTTACTGGGGCAGCAAACATGCTGTGAAGTAGATGCTGGAATAAGTGCAGAGGAGACTAAACTGAAGTTTTTAAAATTTTCCCTGAAATTTGAGACCTCAGGTTTTGGAATGTGGGTTCTTTGAACACCTAAGAAATTACAGGGCTTAAGTTGTCTTGTTTTTTAAATTTTACTGCGTCCTTCGGGGGATGGAGTCTGATTGTAACCCATTGAAATAAATTTGGGAAATGGTCAGCTCTTGATTTATTGTATCTCCATTCTGTACATGCATAGCTCCAGTTGGTCCCTTCTCTGTGTGTGGGAGGATGCCAAGGCAGAATGCTGCAGAGCAGTAAGTACTCATCTACAGAGTCAGACTGAACAGCCTCAATTACACTGGGACTAAGTACATACAAGGGTATTCTATTTTGAAGTTTAACTCATGATTGCACTTCAAAGAACCATATATTGCAGCAATTTGGTGCTTTTAACACAGCTAGAATAGTAAGACTGGGTATATCCATTAGTAGAAGCAAATAAAAATCAGAGTGAGATGAAATAGGAGTACTTGAAAATGTGATTAGATATATCTGTTGAGGTTTCTAAAGATTGGTGTCTGGTCTATGGAGAGCTGGCTGAGTACATTGTACTGCTTCCTTCTTTCAGATATTATTTTGAATGAAAAAGGAGCTAAAATTAAATATTTCTTAGATAAACAGTTCTGTAGTTAATCTGATTAATGCTGATTTTTTCCATGATTGTAAGTAGGACTGAAGGTCTTAAGATAGCCAGTGAATATTAAATCTACTTTATTAAAATGTGTGACCTAGAATAAAAAACTACACAAATTTCTGGGGAATTATTTTGATTTTGCCATTTTTAGTACAAGGAATATTTTCTTCTCTAAGATAGGCTTCCTGAGTGCAAATGTTATTGCAGAGATGATTGGTTTTTTTGTAAGAGTTAGCAAAAATAAACTTTTTTCAGGAGAGTTATTTAGATATTTTTTCTTTTTCCCCCAGTTATCCTATACAATACCCATTAGCAAAACAAGAAGCTGCCTACCTGCCCTCTTTAAAATTTAAACATGGTAATTTACTAAATATAGAAATGTATATCTTTATGTAAAAGGGTGCCAACTTTCTTTAATGTATTAATATAAGGACTAAACCCGTTGTTAAAGAAAAAGCTGTTAGAAAATTGCTTTTGGTGGGAATTTGTGCCATCAAAGGTATTGTGTATAGTTTTGAATAGCTATTGAATATTGTATTTAAAACCAAGGTCTTGACTAAACTGAACTTGGAAATAAAGATAAATTCTTAAAAGGAGTCTTTCCACTTGTGGTCTAGATGTAAAGAATAGACAAGTAGCAGAAACAGATCTTGGTTGGACTGTTCTTTCATTCCTTTAGTGCTCAGTTACCATGGTGCTGTAGCAGGAGACCAGAGCTACAAGGGAAATGGTGCTGGTGTTGTGATGCCATTGTTAAGGTTTTTCACGAGTTTCTAATACAAACAATTTACATTTCCTTTCGTAATAGCTCTGTAGGATTCTTTTCAAATACTAGGAGGGATGCTTCCCATTTAGAAGAGTATATTGAAGAAATCTTTATAGACTGTTGTGTTTTGTCCATAGATACTGCAGGAACTACACAGCTTGCTTTCAAGGCCAGCAGTTTGCTAACATAGCAGACAGGCAGCTTGTCAGTTCAAGCCAGTAATTTAAATCTTTGGTGCTAGTCAAAGCTGTCAACTTAATAACAGCTTACTGCATAAACAAGCTGGAGGGCTTACTCTAGGTCATTAGTATGGGAAGTTTCATGTACTGAATTGATGTTTATCACTGCAGATTATTTGAAAAGCAAGGCTTGTTTGAAGGAAAGGTAGCAGTGATTTGTGCTTACAGCATTTTACAAGCATATTTGTGCTTGGTCATGGCAATGGGTAGTAAAAGTCACTTCAGACATGAAGCAGTATTAGATAAGTTATGATTTTTGAAGAAGAGGAGGGTCATCTAGTTGGGTTTGGGTTGTGTTTTCTTAAAGGCACACAGGGCAGAGGAAGCAGATTGGCATGGTTAGCCATCTCAGTGTGCCATAGCAGGAAAGATCTGCTTTGCAAGGCCTTCTCTCACCACTGAGATGGGTGAAGGAAGTTCATGGGAAGTTGAGTCAGTAATGGAGCATATACAGTGATTTGGCTACTGTGATGCAGTACGCTGGGGACACATACACATTAGAGTCATCTAAATTCTTGGTAATACTACATAATACTACATAAATACATACTACTTGGTAATACTACTACTTCATGTTTTTATGCCACTTTTCCCCCAGAGCCGCCAAAATGTTTCATCAGCAGTAGAGCAAAAGATCTCTCTGGTTTAAGTGGTGTATAAATGGGGATTCTTTTTTTCACCTCAAAACAGTTATCCCTTAGGGCAATGAGTAAGATACACACTCTCCTGTTTGAAGTAAAAATCGAAGAGCAATGAAGTGCTATGAAGATTTCAGTGATTGTGACTCAGGAGTTGGGTTTTGTCTCGTTCACGGATTGCAGTCAGTCACAACCCCTGCACCGTCAGGAACTGTAGCAAGATACTGGCTCACTGCTTTGAAGCTGTGGTGTTTTGAGTCTACCAGGCCTTATGGAGGCTTGATGGGTTTCTGGTGGGCAATTTTATTACAGGACTGACTGGCAAAGGTCCTCACTAATTTGTAAAGCTGAGCAGGATTGTGCCATAAGGGTTTAGTAAGAGGAAATTTGCCTGTATATTTAGAAATATGACGATATTTTAAACATTGAACATTTGACTACTGCTGTTATCCAATTCCTTAAACAGTAAAAAAAAAAGTGTGCAGTCTGGAAGCATTAATTATTGAAAACAGGAGCATCTACTATATAATGAACTGCAGTTATGCTGCTAAAATAAATTCATATTTTGTAGTTATCAATTTTCTTTAGATTAGAGTCAGGACTAATTGCATGCATTTTGCTGTGGATTGATATTTCAAAGGGAGATTGTTCTTCCTTTTTTCTTGTCTGGAATTTGCTTTATGTATCTCTTAAATTTTTTAATAAGTAAAATATGCCTGAACAGATGATGTGTTCTAGTTAGCCATATATAGCTACACTAAAGATCTGAAAGTTCCCTTGTTAAATGTCTTAAATATTTAATTTCTTTTCTGTATAAGCAATTTTAAAGTTTTTGTTACATGAAGAGTTGCCTATATCCTCTCTTACTATTTTGATTTTTAAAAAACTAAATGAATAAAATAAAGATATTCATTTTCTGGCTGAAGATGTGGGATGATGGAAAATGTACAGCTGCTTAATATGTTTTCAGAAATCAGGCTGGAGAATATAAAAAGTAAATACTGTCAGAAACATGGAAGAAAACTTTATTTAAGCCTTTTATGTTCTGGTCAATGCAGATGAAGTCATGTACATTCTTTTACATAATGTGCTCCTTTAATGGTCCTGCTGGAAATAGACTTCTTGGCAGCTGTACAGTGCAGAACAAGATGGATAAAGTTCTGTTCCTGTTTCAAAATGCTGTAAGTGTGAGCATGTCAGAATTGTAGTAAGACAAAATCAGTCTTTTTTCCTTTTCAGTTCCATCCATTTGGTGTTAGTTAAACGAACTGTTAAATTAATGAGAGTGCATCTGAAAAAAAACATCATTTGTCAGTAGTTTTTGGAGTGGAATCCTCTGGATCCTGACCCTGCTGAGGTGAAGGGTGTAGTGCTGAGAATGATGAGTCCATCCAGTCAAAAAACTGCATTTAACTCCTTTTTTCCTTTGTGAAGACCTTGCTGGATCTATAGATCACATGGCATTCTGCAACAACCTTTATCACTTGGGTTTCTTAGGTGCTGGAAACATGTATACTTGTAGCCATGGGATCGCTTGTTGTCTTTTGGGTTCTGTTTTAGCAAAGATGTAAGTGTGCATCATTTCATCCTGGTTAAGCAAAGCATTAAAATCTATGGTATGTGTAGATACTCATAAATTCACTGTGGTTCTGTGGTTACAGGTGCTCTGAAGTGTTCTACTGTAACAGCACTGCAGTCCCTAATGCAAATCCTGTGTTTCAAATTCCCAGTATGAGCTGACAGCTGGTTACAAGTCAGTTATCATGGGCTGTGATTTGTCTCCTGTGTCCTCAAAAGATTCAAAAGCACTGAATGTTGCAAAAGTAGCGAGCCAGAGAAGTGCACACCTCCATATGTGCTATGACAAAGTGACTGAATAGCTTGTATTTTCATGGTAAAGCCTTGCAGATTTATAGCTGCCGCAACTTTAATGATGAATAAGAGCTACCCACACAAAGAAAGAGATCTAATGATGACTGAAGGCAAGTGAAATTGAATATATGCTCCTTATACGGCAGTGTGTGGGAGACACATTTGTAACATACTGAGTATCTGAGCAAAACCATGTGTCATGTTTCCTTAGGTTCTCAACAGGAGATGTGTAGAAGCAGCAGTGATGACAGGCCTGGCTCTCAACTGCAGCATAAACAAGAAGTCCTTGTTTGACAGAAAACACTACTTCTATGCAGATCTGCCTGTAAGTATGCAGTGTGGCTGGTCCCTCCTGGGCTCTGGGAAGGACAAGTCTGCAGTATGGATGGCAGTAGGGGAGGAGTGCAGAATGCTGCTTCTGTTTTCACTCAGTGCTCTGCTCACTCCAGCAGGATGCTGCACTGTGCCCTGATGGAACAGGCAGCTGTAGCCTTGTGCTCACTGATTGAATATGATTGCTCTGATTGCTGACTCCTTGCTTAGCTGCACAATTCCAGGAGCCTAATGTAATTGGATTGGGAGCTGGAGCTGCTTTGTCCCTTAAGTTGTCCATTCCTGGTGTTTTGTACTAATTGTCTGTTAGGGTAAAAGCAATCTGATAAAAGTCCTTCATTTAAGGTGAATGTATAACTAACACAGGCTCCAGTGGAATAAACACAGTAGGGTCTTTTTTGTGTGTGCTTAGGGACCTAAAAATATTTAATTTGCCTTCAAAACTTTCCCAGCTGTGGTTCCAATAAATGAAAAAAAACAAAACAATAGGAATAAAGTCTTTACAGTGTAGTTTGTTGGTAGATTTCATATGTGTACACGGTGCCACTGGAAGTCAGATGTATTTTGCTGTATTTGATATGGATGTAGAAATACTGCAATAGTTTAAGAACCTGACTTCTGTCCATGCAACAGGATGCAGCAGTATTTGGGCCTTTTTTTCTCTCTAAAGACATTAAACCTTTCTAATTTTTTACTTATTTTTGTGTGAGCTTATTGGTACTGAATGTTCAGTTTAACACTAATCTGTCAAAGAGAGGAAGCTATTTTTAGTTTCTTTGGTTTTGGGGTGAAGATCTGATGACATGAAAATAAAAATATGTGAGTTGATTTTATTTGGGAAAGATCAGGCATGTTAGCTTATCCCCTCTTTAGGTGGGGAGTCTCAGACATCCAGAGAAGCAGAGTGGGAGACCTCTCAGATCCCAGACAAATCTGTAGAGGTGCTGTATTATTAACCAAATTACTTTCTTTCCCACTCTTGTTCAGGTATTGAAAATATTTTGAAGTTGCACAAAAAATTTTCAAATACAATTGCTTCCCACCTTAGAAAGAGAATTATATTATAGTTGTCCAGTGGAGACCTGGATCTCAGAAAGGATTTCTGTTTTATTTTTCTCTAGGTTGTGAACTTGTGGCTCTTCTGTGAAGTTACTATAATTTTGATTTGGTTTCTGGGGATAACTTTGCAAATATTTGTAAGCCATTAAGAGGCTCTTTTATTGGGAGCTGTGCAGTGACCTGCTGGGAATGTGAAAAGCAAACTTAGCAGTTTGAATTGCCAGTACTTTTTTAAACATGTAGAACTATCTTAAAGCCCACTTCAAGACCTAAAGGGGAAAAGGTGAAATAGCAGGAAATAAATATGACTTTTGAAATTCCTTTACACATCATGAAGGAACATCAAAAACATCACAGACAAATTGTTTGCAATTTACTTTTAGTGCTTACTCTGTTAAACTGAAATCACTCTCATATTCTTGTGATGTCTGCTGCTATTAGTCTGCTGATAGCAGATTTATGGGTGAATGTTGTCCTGGGAAAGAATCCACGTCCATGTGTCCAAGAGAACAGTTGAGGTGGAAGAAACTATGGTACTCTGCAGACATGAATTACAGGATCATCCTCTGGTTACATAAGCATGGAGATTTGGTCAGGGAGATGCTGACATGTTTTATTAGAAACATGTAATTCTGGTTTTTAACTGACTGACTTCTGCAGTTTAAGAACTGACAATAAACTGCCCGACCTACATTTCATAGCGAAGTCTAGTCAGGAACCCTGTAATAAGATGCAGATTTTAGGCTAATGAGCTGAATAGAACAGATAAATCCAGCTCTTAGGGTCATTTGACAATGGGATTATTGTCACTCCTGAAAACAGGGCTTTGGATGGGAAATGGAATTCATATTATTTATTGTCACTCAATATTTCAGGCTGTAAAAAAATTATTTTAATGAGAACTTCTAGGACATGAGAAGAGCCTGTGACTAGCATAGGCTGCATAGAGTCAGTTATTTCTTTTTCTTACAGTGATTATTTCTAGTAGGTCATGCACTTCATTGCATATATAAATTGGGGTGTTGACAGGGCCAGACCACTGTTCTCCATTCCAGTGCCCTGGAATTCACCATCTCTACATTTTGGAGTGAGCTCATCATCCCTGCAAAATATACAAATACTCCTCCCAAATAATTTGTGTCTGGCAGACGTTTTTTTTCATTTTCACCTCTTGTGCCATAGGCAGGTGAGGAAGGAGGAAGCAAAGGGGACCCCATCTCAGCTGTCATTGACTCACTTCTCTATTTTTACATCATTGCAGTTATTCCAATACCTTGCCACTGTTTTGGCCAGCAGACTCCCCCTTTGAGTGGAGTCCCAGGCATGAGGTGGCATTTATCAGCTGTGTGTCCTGTGTGGGGTGGCAGTGTCTTATCTTTTAAGTTGCTACATTAATGAAAGAGAGCTTTCTCATTTTCTTGATTTCCACACCTCCACCCCTTCCCTCTCCTTCCCTCTAATGAGTACAGTTTGGAACAGACAAAGGGCATGGGCAGCCTGTTGGGAGGATGAGTGATAGCCCCGGCTTGGGGATGGAAGTACAGTAACTGGCTTCAAACAACATGTAACATGATTGTGGGACCACAGGCATGGAACAAGCTCTCCAGTCCATTTCCTGTCCCAGGGCAGTATCAGAGAAGTTTGTCATCTTTGACAAGATGTTGTGCATTTGATTATTGATTATTTCAGCATTCATATGGTGTTGTATATTTGTCTGTTATTGAGGAGTTCTTGTATTTTTTCCAGACTTCCAGCTTCTTACTGTTATGTTGAATTCTAGACTCATCTTCTAGCTTGCTTCCTTTCCATTTAAGCAAAGTTACTTTTGAATTTACATGTGCATTTATTCTCTCTTATATAGGTCACTTTGAAAGATGTTGCATTTTCAGTTTTGTTCTTAGTCAGTTATATTTGCACTTGGTCTGCTTTCTGAAAAGTGAATGTTTCAGTTGTGTATAAAACTAATTTTGTTGACAGGCTGGCTATCAAATCACTCAGCAAAGAGTTCCTATTGCAGTGAATGGAAGTCTGTCATACAGTCTCTGCATAGACAACAAGATGAGCCAGATGGTGACCAAAACTGTGAGGATTAAACAAATTCAGTTGGAGCAAGACAGTGGAAAAAGTCTCCATGATGATACAAGGAGCCAAACCCTCGTGGACTTGAATAGGGCTGGTAGGCTTGGAATATTTTCCTATTTTTCTCCTCCTTTTGGGTTAGGATGCGTCTTTAAAGGCAAATAGATGTCAGGAAACAGGCAAAAAATAAAAACAGCTTTGTGGCTCTCTCCTTGAAAAAATAATTCATGAAAATGACTGTTGCACTGGAAACAGATGAATACTTGATTTTTTTAATGGCCAGTAAACCTTTCCCATTTGCTGTTGGTTGATGGCAATTGGCAGTAGCAAGTTAGAAATCTCTTGGCTCCAGTTTGCTCAAAATTGTGTCACATAGAGCCACTCAGCTATTTAAGCTCTGCACTGTATGTGTTATTAAAAAAAGTTAAATATTACAGATACAGTGAATCAAGTTTGTGTATAGAAAGAGCAGCTGTTGGAATCTGTTGGTGCATGAGTCAGACATTTCTCTTAATTATTAGCTTTGAAGAAATGTAGATTTTCTCTTTTAACTTGGAAATTGTAAATGGAGTGATCCAAAGGAGTGCACAACATGGGCAGCAGCCTTGCTGGCCTGGCCTAACTGGGACAAAGTACTCTGGTGTCCATTGGAGCTCAGGGCTGTGGCTGCTCAGGTTCCTTGAAAGCTAGGTCCTGAAGCTAAGAACTAGACTAGATCTGTTTACAGTTCTGCCTGCTCCAGAATTAGTTTAAGATAAATAAACTTGCATCTGAAACCCAATTGGCTTTAAATGAGAGTCCTTCTAGAGGAATGGGTCCTTCTGATCTGCATGTCATCAAAGGGTGGGGGGTTGTCTGCAGTTGTCAGTTACTTTAAAAAAATAGCAGGAAAAGTTTTTCTAGCAATCTGCAGCTAGGCCCATTGTGACAGTTACTAAATAATACATGGGGGGTTATGTGGTTTTTTTGTTTTTTTTTTTAAAGAAGTCCAAGTTCTTTCATGTGTTAGCCAGTTGCACTCTCATATGCCAAGATGAAAAGCTATTGTTGAAAATCTCCTGTCTTTTTTCCTGGTAGGAGTTGGTCTCATGGAGGTTGTCATGGAGCCTGATATGTGCTGTGGGGAAGAAGCAGCTGCAGCAGTCAGAGAGCTTCAGCTCATTCTGCAAACACTTGGGAGCAGCCAGGCAGTCATGGCAGGTACTGAAGGGAGGAAAGCATGTTCCCTTGTCACCAGTAATTCTCTGCATTTGCAGGAGTTTTGCAGCTTCCAGTTACTTTGCTCTATGGTTGCTTATAATGCATAGCCTCTTTCTAGCTCTTGTTTTACAATCCTCAGTCTGTCCTAATGTCTGCCATGCTTATAGGCCTGCCTTTGTCTGCCGAGCTTTGCTGTACTAGATGTTATGTTTCCTCACACAGTAATTTTACAGGATGAAGCTAGGCAGGAAGAAACATCCCCAGGGTTCTTGTGGTGCTTCTCTCCATCTCTCTCTTGTCTTCCTTGCCACAGCACTGCAGCACAGGAGATCTGTAGCAAGGATTAATTGTAGGGTATGGAAGGGACAAAGGGACAAAGTAGTGGGAGCATGGGTCATCTTCTAAGTGTCAGGTCTCAGCTAGTCATAAAATAGATGTGGGCAGTAAACTTGTGCTGGTGTCATGGATGAGATGGAGTAAACAACAGCATGTACAGAAATGGGTTCTGGGGTTAATTTTAGCCAGGATTACCTATCTTTCTGAGACCACTTCCTCTTGCAGGAAACATTGCTTCTGGCACCAGCTCTTTCTGTAAGTTTAAGGCCCCAATTTTCACAACAGGTGATGTGCAGAAGCATAGCCTGCATTCAGCCCTCCTCACTGGTGATTTTGTCTCATTAATTGTGAGATTCAGATCATGCCACTTTTCCTCAGTCTTAATGTTACCAAAATTTTACAATTAGCACATGGTTACAGGTAGCATACAGCAGACATCTGCTTAAGAATTTAAAAGTGGTTTCAGGCATTCATCCTCTTCACACACATCCACAATTAACAGCTGCTTATTAGTGTTCAGAGTGTAAGCTATATTTTTGCCTGTGACAGTTGGCCTCACTGTCTGGCAACAAATTCAGTCCATTATACAAGTGGATATCTCCTGGAAAACTGAGTCAGAGTGGTCTATGCATCACACAATAAATGGGATCCAATAAATGTTGTCTACTGATGCAACTTTAATTTAATGTAGCGGGAAATAATAATAGCTAGGCATTATCTATTTCTCTGAATCTCTTCTCACACAAGTGTCCCACATGTCATATAAGGCACAGTTGTCAGTATTAAGCAGCCAGTTTGGATGCTTCTTCAAGGGCCTTTGTGGGCATACATATACCCAATCATTTTTCACTACTGAATTTGGCCCTAAGATTGCCATTGGAATTGCATTGTGGTGTCTTTTATCGCAGGGAGATTTCTGTCTTTATATGAGAATCCCAGTATTGGAAATATTTTTCTTCCAGGAAAGGTAGCTATAAAAGTATGTGGATTTTTTTTTTCTTTCTAAGTGAAGGTTTTAGGGGCTTTTGCATGTACAGTGAAGACATGTGCCCAGTTTTTATCAGATGTTATTTCATTAACAACAAACAGATGAAAAGATGCTTTCATTGTAAAGTGAAAGAAAAGTAAGCTGGGCTCAAAGAAAAAAGCCCTTTTTTGGGGGTTGTTTTTTTGGGTTGTTGTTTGTTTTTGTTTTTTTTCTTTTAGGAACTTTTGCAGCCTGGGTCTTTTCCTCATGCCTGATTAAATATATTGTCTGGTCACACTGACACCTACATCCAAGTAGAAACAGGTCACGTCTCAAATTAAGCAAGGGCAGGACAAGGCTATTCCTTGTTTGGAACAAGTACAAGTTTCACCCCAAAGAGGGAGCACATGCAAAACACTTCCCTTGAAAGAGATGTTGGGTCATTCCAGCATCTCTGTCTCATTTGCATGTCTGGCAAGGCTCTGTGAAGACAGAGGAAATTAGTGTGCTGTCATCCAGCCTGCTTTTACAAATTGTACCAAGGCCTTGTCTGTCAATTTAAATCTATTGACCAGAAGGGATTCTGAAGCTGTAGCATCTTCACAGTTTTATCTCTGAGCCATTTTGCACTCTCATTTAGAATTCTACAATATTATAATGTATCCAATCAGTAGGCATTTGTTTCTTTTTATCTGCATGTAAAATAAAAAAATGAATTAAAAAAAAAACACAGGGAAAGGCTACAGATGTTCAGTGTGTAATATGGGGAAAATAATGTTTCTTAAGATTCCAGGATGTAATACAACCTCTCCTGTTTGTGTATTCCCAGAAGTTGGTAACTGTGGCAAGGCTTTTCTTCTCGGAAGAGATGTCTTTAAAGGGGCAATACTTAGAGAGATACAATTATTACTTCCTTGTGGTTGAGTCACTAAAAATTTTTAAGGACATTGATCCATTTTGGACTGAGAGTGCATGATGCTTTTATATAAAACTTTGTACAGTTTTTGGCAGCCAGGGATATTTTGGGGGTTAAGATTGCAATTTCTTGAAGGGGAGGAAGAAAATGACAAAAAAAATCCACTGCTGCTCACATTTTGTCCTTGAGCTGTAAATTTCCAAGAACACCTTAGTAAATCTGTTGAAAATAACCTTAAGTTCTTGTGTTCCATGCTAGGGTAGTATATATCCATCAGATTGTAATTCCAAAAGGTATTTTGGTGCTGCTTTGAGAGGAATGGAAGCTCACAATCCACCACTTTGCTTGTCTAATTCTGCCCTTTATTTCAGATCTGTGAATCAGAAGCTCTTTTCACTGTATGGCTTAGAGGATCTGTGCTGCACTGCATCATGCAGTTTTCTGAGAGGAATTATGAGCAATGATTTAAAACTATTTTGAATGATTCAAGGCAGTCCCTTGAGATGGAATCACATACAGAAAGCTATGATTAAGTGGTTGTTACTCCTTTCTGAACATAGAGAAGTCTGCTATTAAGGCTTTGCACATAACATGCAGTTTATTAAGCATGCCAAGGTTTTTAGCTCTAGTGTACAGGGCAGACTGTTCTGTTAATAAAATTTCCTTTTACAGAGGGTCAGCTGAGAGTGGATGCCAATGTTTCTGTGCATCACCCTGGAGAGCCTTATGGAGTGAGGACTGAAGTGAAGAATATCAATAGCATACGATTTCTGGCAAAAGCAATAGGTAAGTGATGGTTGCTTCATTGCAAAAGCATTGTAGGTATTTTATGTGGTCTGACATGAGATATGTCAGGCTCCTGAGTGCAGTAATTGACCTTAAATGCCCTGACAGACTTCACCTGGGTGTCCCCTCCATGTGCCTTGCCTGTGGGTACAGGAGTCCCATTTAGGCTCAGGTTGGGGCCTTCAGACTTTGCCTGAATGGCTGTGTGACAGGTGTGCCAGTTTTCAGTCATGGCTCCTGAAGGACCTTGGACCTGTTCTGTAGTCTTGTTCCTAGAACTTAGCTCCTTCTGCTTCTCCCTGAGCTCCCTGAATGGGCCCTGGACTCAGTTCATCCCCTCACCTCCACTGGCACTGTCAGAGGACTCTTTTGGTGGCACCTGCCCTGCTCACACTGTTCAGACTCATGGGACTGCATCAGATCATGAAGGCATGGCCTGGGCTCTGGCCACCCTTCACTCCTGGCTTATCCCTCTTTATGGAGCAGCCCCACTCTTGCTGCTCCCTGACAGAATAAATCTTAGTATGGCATACTCTGGGAAGAGCAGGAATTTTAGTCTGCAGGTTTTTTGCAGTAAAACCTCTGCCTACAAGAACGAAGCAGGTGGTTCAGTGCCTAGCATGGACTAAAATATGGTAGCAGTGGTTTTGTGTCCTCCAGTGGAGACGATTGTTTTCCACTGAGTATGGTGTGTGATGTCTGTGAAGTTCAGATGCAGCTTGGGTATGAGGAAAAAAAAAGCTTGTTTGTTAGCAGCTTGGGTATGAGGAAAACAAAAGATTGTTACTTCTCCAAAAGAAAACTGAACTGGGTGACTGCAAGGTCACCAGGAATATATGATTGGACTGCAGTGCCTGGGAGAAAATGGTTTCCATTTAAAGGAAATGAAAGCAGATGAGGAAAACACACAAAGAAGCAGTGCTGGAGAGAGAGACAGTGACTGATAATTCTGCCCATAACTATTGCTGTTGATTTCATTAAGCTTAAAACAACGAAGTCTTCCATTATGGCGTAGCAGTGAAAAATGAAATAGTGGAGTGCACTAAAGCTAATATTGTAGTCTAACAAGCTTACTCTTTTTTCTTTTATTACTGTCAGACTATGAAATACAGAGGCAAATTGAAGAACTTGAAAATGGAGGGACAATTTTGAATGAAACGAGAGCCTTTGATTCCAAGCTTGGGTGAGTTTTTATTTTGGGAGGAACATAGGAATAGCTGCTTTTGAGTGCCCACATATACCTAGTGACACGATCAGGAGCTGTAATATAGTTGCTCAACTTGTGTCTTCTGAAGTTAATGTTCACAAGTATAGTCTTCCTCTTAGGGAGTAATTTAAGGCTGAGGCTTTTTCACAACAGATTGTGTCCTGCATCAAGCAGTGTTTGTGAAAATGACTGCTCTCTTACATGCACTTATTCTTTGAAGTGGTTTTAATTGGCTCTCCTAATCTTCACAAGGCAAAGGTTTTGGGTTGTGGTTTTGTCATAAAACTAACTCTGTGGTGTATCTCTTACCACATCTTGTTTTGTTTTTATTTTAGGTGCACAGTACCAATGAGAGACAAAGAAGGAAAACAGGATTATCGGTATTTTTTTAATAGACCTAACGTTTGACAAACTGTAAATTTATTACATTTCTGAAGTGTAGCCAATGTAATAAGGATATCAAGTTAGTCAGTACAGTGAGTATGTGTTGGAAGTTTACCTTCCAGTGGAAGGGGCAGAGACCTATCAAAATCAGTGCTAGTCTGAGCAGTTCAGATCTGGATTTGTGTCTCAATTCTAGTAAAGCCCCAGGACCTTTCCCAAAGACTAGGCTGGGAGTACTTCAGCTCAAAGTGGGAAAGTTGAAGGTTTACTGTATGGCCAGTATAAGTGT
The DNA here is from genome assembly GCF_051311805.1 of Agelaius phoeniceus. Classification (NCBI taxonomy): domain Eukaryota; kingdom Metazoa; phylum Chordata; class Aves; order Passeriformes; family Icteridae; genus Agelaius; species Agelaius phoeniceus. The sequence continues at coordinate 30,789,073 of NC_135268.1, read as the reverse complement.
ATTCTTAAGAATGCCTGATATAAAACATCAGAATTTCTGAGTTCAGCGTTGCACCTGCTTTAAGTAAATACAGAGGGAAGCAGTTTTCAGCTTCAGCCCTGCCTCTCCATGCTTAGATTCTGTGATCACAGATCACAAACGCTGTTTGAAAATCCTAGCTGCTATTGAAAGGTGTCAGCATTTCATGGGGAGGTTTCTACCTTGAAGTTCTTTGTAGACCTAATGAAGGTGCTACCTTGCTAAGTACTTAGCCTTTCACAAGTGTGAGATGACAAACACTGAACCATAAAGTCACCCAGGAAGTATTTAACTGTGAGGCTCAGGGGACAAGGCATGAGTCCTGTTTGCAAAGCAGTGCTGCTGGGAATGAGTTCTGAGGCAATACTGTAAGGCAGCAGCACAGCTGCTTGGGGCCATCATAGTGCCAGTCCTTCCCTAGCTTTGCATCCCTGGGAGAGCTTCCTGTTAATCCCAGAGTTCACCTTCCAGCAGGAGAACTTCCAGAGCCTCTTAGCTTTGTCAGCTCTATGTTGCTGTCAGATCTTATATTCTACCACTGATCTTGTAACAGCAGAGCAACAATTATGAAAACATCCCACAAACTTTGAATTTAAATCTGCTTTTTAGATTGTGTTTTTGTAGAAATGCAGCAGTGATAATTTCGTGAATTCCCTGTTATGGTAGGGGCAGGCATGAGGCTTATTTAAAAAGACTAATTTGAAAAAATGCAGAAGAAGATTCATTAAAACCTAGACAAAACTGATGAGTCTAAGATATTTCAAAAAAAGACCATAAAGATTATTACTAGTACTAAGATTATTAACAGTATTGAGCTGTAAACTATGTTTTTTAGGGTTTTTTGTAACTTAGTGCTGCACATTATACATTAATCTTAAAATCTGTGTTTAGGCAGATTTTAAATAGAAGTCATTATAGCTCAATGCCCTTTATTCTAGTGGTTTTGAACCCCTCATTTGATCATGTAAGAGTGAAGTTTCTGCTTCAATCGCAGTTATTTGAGTCATTTGAATTGGCCTTCTCTTTAAGGGAGCCTTTTGTTCTGTGATAGCACCCTGCTGAGCACAGTAACTTTGCTTTTAGCACAGCATGAGATTTCATCAAGATTTTTGAAGTTTGGCTGGAAAAGGTTACAACCTGCCCAGATCACTCCTGGCAGTTGGCTGTCAATCCAAGTTCTTCCCTGCCAGCCCACTCCCATTTTTATCCAGGTCTGTAATTCATGCTTGATGCCAAAAAGAGTGGGCTGTTTCCATATCTTTTACTGGTGCTATTGGGACTTTTTATTATTATTTTTGGTGCAGAAATGTTTGAATTACCCCTTTTTGTATTATGAACCCTTTAGCAATTGGTGGAAAATTGCTGAAGGAAAAAGAAAGAGAGGCTTTGCAACAGTTTGGGGCCTGATCTCTTTCTACTTATCAGTGATATAATTTTCAGTATTTTGTTTAGTTGAAAGGGTGATACAGCTTTCAGGGAATTATAAACTTGAGATATAAATGTTATTCCTTGTTGCTTAGCTTCCGATTGAAAGTAATTATAAAGGAGTTTTTCTTCATTCTTACTAGGTTCATGCCAGAGCCAAACCTTCCCCCATTGATTCTGTACGATGCAAAATCTTTGCCAGCTAATATGAACCATCAGCAAGTGATAAATATTGATTGGATTCATGAGAGACTTCCTGACCTCCCCAGTGTGAAGAGGAAAAAGCTTGTTGAACAGTATGGGATTCTTCCTGAACACAGCTTCACCTTATTGGTAGGTCTATTGATCAAATGCTAAAATAAGCCTAGAAACTTCAAAGGTGCATGGTTCTTGAAAAGATTTACAAATGTCATATTAAGCAGCTGTCAGTCCTTATGAACATTCTAACTTGGAAGTGTGTCCAATACATACTTTGTACCATGAGCCATACACATGGAATGGTGGAAAAAATGAACCAGACACAGTGTGCCAAGAAGTGTTTCTCATGCAAAGTGCAGTCAGATAACTGGTACTTAATATTGATCTTGTCTGTCTAGACATTGCTGCACCCCTGACTGACTGCAACAAATGTACAACTTCTGGATACTGTCCATTGTCTGCAAGTGTCTGCTCTTCAGCTCTGGGCCTGCTGCAAGGCTGGGCACATTGACCGTACTTAATGAACGTGAATCAAAATCCAAAGTCTAAATCTTTCAGCTTCATGTGCTCCTTGACCTACCTTCCACATTATTGGAACCACTTCCCCTCCTTCCCCCCACATTTATTCTTAGGGAAATATCCCAAATGGTTGCACAGTATCAACTTTGACCTCATAGTGCAGTTGACCAGGGATAGGTTCAGAAGAGGGGATGAGAAGGGAAACAGTGTGGCAAATACTGTTATAAATAAGGAACTGACAGCAAAATCTCATAACTCCCAAAATTATTCTAGAGGACTATGAGCTTCTTAAATGCAAACTGTTATCTCTCTTTGCCAGTGGTAACTCTGGGGAGGGAGTTAGTATACTCATCCTAGATTAGACATTTCACATACCCAGCTAAGCTAGGAGAATGTCCCACTTTGGTTACCACTGTCATTAGTGGAGACAGAAGGAAAAGGACTTTTTCAGAGTGAGATTCAGAGCAGAACTGTAAGTACTTTAAATTGTCCTCTGGAGGAGATCCTTTCCTTTGACTATAAATGAAGGGAGAGCTGTGCACATAACTACCTCATATCCCTTCTTTGTATGTCTGTAATTTAATACACTTGTACAGAGGCTGAATCTACAGGAAGAAAATGATTCTGTGTTCTGAGGAAAGCTGTTAGGAAAACTGCTTTTGTGCTGCTGTGCCATTTTAGTGAGTTGCAGACTGTGTGGTGGGCAGGTGAGTCATAATTCTCATCAATGTCACAAGACTGCAGTCACAGTATTGAGAGGTGTCAGCAGTTCTTACCTTTCTATTTCATTGTATAAGCTGCAAAATATGATTTTTTTGCCAGCATTCCTGTTCATGCATGCATTTTTTCCCATATTTCTAACCTATTAAATTAAGAGTAAGAGTAGAAAGGGTAGATAAGTCCTGCATCCTTTTTTTCTACTTCTTCCTCTCTGTAGTGCGTTGGTCCTGCCAGCTGCTAAGTACTACAGCTGCTTGCTCATTTTCCAAGCCAGTAGTACAGGGAGGAGATTAGGAAAAGCAAAAGTAAGGCTCGTGGTTTGAGAAAAACACTTAAGTGAAGGAACGGAGTAGGGGAAAACCTAAAAATGATGCAAATACAATCACTCACCACTCCACAAGTAGACTGATGTGCTGCCAGTCTGCAGCCAATGACACTGACTACAACCTCCAAAATGCACTTCCCTCAGTTTTCCTTGTTGAGCAGGGCAGGGAATATAACCAGTTTGGGTTGGCTGTTAGACTGTCCCACCTGGCTTTGGTCTGTTTGCTGTGGGGAAAGAAAGTTGCTCAGCAGTAGCCAAAACACCTGTGTGTTGTCAGTGTTGCTGTGGTCACAAATCCAAACCACTTTCTTCAGAAAGTGCACCCTCTTTAGAATATAAAATAACATGGAGTTATGGCAGCCATGCTCAGGGTACCCACTCCTTTCACTTGGCACCAGCCCACCTTTTGTGGGTATCAAGTTGCTGGTATGGGTGGTTTCTGTCATCTCTGCCAGTTAGCCCTGTATATTTGCCTCATCGACTGCCCTTCCTTTCAGCTGTTTTCTGAAATCCTTTATTGCCTTTGCTTTTCCCCATTTCCTTTTTGCGACGTGAAAGACAATTAATGAGCTCCAAGCTGAAATTTGGGATTCAGCTTGTAATAAGCTAATGCATCCATTTGAATGCATGAAGCGAGCACATTCTTTGTTACAGGTCTCCTTTTATTGTGCATTAGAATGTCAGCCTGCACACTCCCCAGCAGAGCTGCTTGCCTGTGCACTGGGACACCTGTTAACCTTAATTCATCGGGAAGCGCCGTGTCCGTCGCTGCCTTCAGCTTGCATCAGAGGCTGCACAGGATTGCTCATAGGGCCAGATGCACGCATCTAATGAGCATTCTTTCAGGTTAGAGTGCCCAGGAGTGCTCATTAAATAAATGGCAGTTGTAGAGGAATGGCTCTAAAATGCAAAGTCTGTTCTGCACCAGTTTGATGGAGAAAGCATTTTGTGCCAAAGTTGCAATCAAACATACATATTCCAGCATGCAGGCTAGCTCCTGAGCTTGCTTCCAGAGCTTTGTCCTCATACACAGGAGCTGCCTGTACATACTGTGGTGTTGAGAAACTGAGATTCCTCCTTTGCCTAATTACAGGATGTACTGAAAGGGAAGTAACCTATTAATATCTTAATATCCAAAATGCCTTATGTGTAAATGCCTTCATTTTTGGCAGTTTTATATAAATTGCAGAAATAAATGAAGTTTCTGATTTTTCTTCATGCTGAATTATTCTTACGCATAATTTTTTGAGCCATGCACACTCCATGGTATTTGGGTACTCAATTTCTTCATGCAATTTCTACTTTGCTCTGTAAACTGGTAAGCTGGCAAATACATCAGTCAAGAAGGATATCTGACCGCTTTGCCAGTTATGGTATTACAATATTTTCATCTTGCTATCTGTTGAGTAAAAAAATAAGCTATATTGGCATAGACATTAATGTATTAATGCAGACATTAATGTATTAATGTGTTAATGCAATGCTTCATTTTCAAAATGCATGCTGAGGTCCAGGGAGGTCCAACCAGAAAATACATCGACTGTCACAGCACAGCGTGAGAAAAAACAGTCTGATCGCTTCCTTTGCCATGTGAATTCCAGGTTGTCCTGTGGATGTACTAGTCCTCTGCTTATTCAGATAAAAGTGGCTGCTCCACTTGGGCTGATTGCCCTGGTGGAACAATCACATTGGTGACTCCTTCAAACAGTCAGAAGTGGGTTGCTGGAGAAATTGGTTTTGACCATTTTGTTTCATGCCCTGCCGTTCTCAGACATGCTAGTATGCAGGTGAACTTAAGTTTCTTTTAGAATGCAAATCATTTTACAAGAAGCTTTAGGAAAAAGTTTGAACTTTCTTTGACTGGTCTGCTTTTCTCCTGGATGTTCTGGGTTTTTTTTCCCCTGACAGTCTTGTACATTTTTGCAGCAGTTGTTACCTCACGGTTGGTTATTGTAGGAACTGTGATGGTGAAAATGGGAATAACAAAGAAGCAAATTACATTTTATTTTTGAACATTGAAGCAGTTTTCTTCTTTAGTTCTTTGAGAAACATTACTGGTCGTTAAAAGAATAAGTTTGCATTACAGTCCCAATGTCCCTGGTATTCTGTAAAATAAAGTATTATTTTAAATTTGTTTAAAAGGTTCCTGAAATCACTACACCACTAGAGTTTTTTACATCTCACTGCTATGAAATCATAATTTTATACCATGTTTAAGAAAGAAATTTGCATCTCATTGAAATATTGGTATGTCAGGTTTCATGCCAGTGAGACTCACATGAATAAATTACAGCATATTTGGTATGTAATGGAAGCACGGAGTGACCTGGATTAGAAACATGATGCTGCTATTCCAGATTTCTGGTTTCCTTTCAGTGAAGTTCAGAGTAGAGTATTCAGAACGAAGAGAGAACAGGCAGTCAGCATTCCTGTAAATCCTGTTGGAGTGTGCAGTTTTCAGCTCAGATTTGCCGCAAGGGACAGGTCTGTGAGTGTGTTGGTAGTTGGAGTGAATTTTGGAAGAAAGTTTCCCAAAATGTAAACCAAATTGAAGTCAAGTAGTGCAGTATCTAGAAACTGAAGCTAATTAATTTATCTCTGTATTTTTTTTAATATGACAAGAAAACAAGGAAAATGTTTCATTTCTGTCAGTCATTCTGATGTTTTGACATTCTGCTGTACTCATTTCAGTCTAGCATTACTGGGTTTTCCTTCTCTTTGGCTACAGAAAATGACATTCTCTTTAAAAAACCCAAAATGAAATGCAAGGGAATTTTGGGGAATGTTTCTGGTTATGTGTGCACAAGTAGTGAGTATGGGGTTCAGAGACTTGGTAGCATATGTAAGTCTGTCTCCCTGAGTTCTCCTGGGCTTCTCTGCATTTGCTGCCTGGAAATCATCTGATTAAAATGCAAAGGCTGCATATGTTTGTCCTTGATTTTTCAAAGGTCTGGCAGCAGGATCAGAACTGTAACTCCAGCCAGGCTGTAAGAATCCAGAAATTGGGATGTGCCCACTGCTAGGGATACACTCTGTAGCCTGTGCATGATGGAAGTGCTGGACGTGCTGTGTCTGAGCTGTGTAGCTGCATTCAGACATGTGGCATCTGCAGACATTATTTGCCTGTGCATAATGTTGTAGCTAGACCTACTTTGCCTGGAATGTTTGTAAAAGCTTCTGCAGCATGTGTAAAGAACCCAGCATTCAGACATGCTCACTTTTTCCTACCTAGATTGGACAATCGTTGCGGTGTAAAGGAACCCACTATTTAAATAATGAGTGTTTGTTTGTGCTATTGAACCCTGAGGTGAATTAGAAAGAGTACAGTACTTGGCAATACATCATTCTAGGAATTCTGCTTAACACACACAGTTTTTAATCAAGTTTACTGTGCTTTTGTAATCATGTCATTCCTTTACTGTTTTTTTTTAAGTCAAATTTGTTCCTCTAGTCTATTTAGCCTTAGTTTTGCATAATTTGATTAGAGAGTAACTGCTAGTTAAATTAGAAAAGGGGAGAAGAACAGAATTATGTCAATGTGTGTTAGATAGATAACTAGTGGGAGTTAGAAAGTTTACCTTGGTTCAGAACATACCTCAGTGGTTTCCCAAGCTGAGAACTTGGTTTCTTTGGTCATGGTCTTAAGGTGAAGGGGATGGCTCTGATTTTTGTCACATCAGTTTTACAGCACTGATGTTAATCTAGGTACATTTTGTTTTGTTTCACAGAACAGAGATCAGTAGTTTGCAGTCTTCTCAAAAGCTGTACATCATTATCAATGAAATATGTGGTGTCCGGAGCTTTTGGAAGTTTGTGTTGTGAAAGTTTGGAGAAGGAAAGTCTAAAATTCTGTATTGCTATGGCAGTAAGTGGCCTTTAAAAACAAGGACAAATGAGACTGTTTTGATGGGATGTGAGTGGAGAACTCAGGCTTTTTGTGGTTACCCTGCTCTCTTTTTCCTCATAACTGTTCAGAGATCTGGCTGCAGTCAGTATGTGTTTGAGAAATGTTTTTGCTGTGATGACTGTATACTTAGAATAGCTCCTTGGCTATCTCTAAGCTGTTACCTCTTGACTTCTGAGAGCTGGCTTGTCCTCCTGTGTGTTTATGGCACATACTGCAGAAGTCCAGCGGCATGCTGGATTTGGATTCCTCCTTTAAAAGGTAGGAGCTGCCACTTCATACCTCTCCAGCCTTCAGTAAACCTAATGAGTTCTGTGCTGCATTTAAAGGTCCATCAGTGCCTTGATGACAAACAACACAACATTCAACAGACTGTGCAGTATGGGTTCTTCTAAAAACAATCTCAGATTTCACTTAAGCTATAAATTGAATCTCCCACTGTCATATCTTCTGAGCTGTTAGTGTGCTGTGTAAAAGCTTACCATAGCTTCTCAGAAAAAAATTGGAAAATAAAACCCTGCTTCTTACATATGACCTTTCCATATCTCTGAAGGGTAAATGCAAGCTAAACTTACTAGTTCAAGCCAAAATAAACAGAAGTGATTTCAAGATCAAGAGTGAAGTAGTTGCAGACAATTTCAGGAAAAAGCTCTTCTTGGTAAAAGGTAGCATGACAGCCTGTGAGAGGATTGTATTTTCTAGTATTATACATAAAACCTTGCAAAGATGAGAAAACTTCTGTCCAAATGCAAATTTTAGGGAGGCATTAAGAGAAAAATGATAGCTCATTTGTTGGAAGTTCCACTGAAACAGACAGGCTGAGAGATAAACTATATATTCCTGTTCTAGGTATAAGATTGTTGGCTGTTATGTTAACAAGATTACTCCAAAGTCGTATGACTTTGCCATGAATTCACAGCTGAAGTTTACTTTAGGACTGAGCATTTATATGCTGAGTGTAATTGTGTAATTAATTGTAACCTGTGTCACCTGCTCCAGGTGACCCTGCCTTGGCAGGGGGGTTGGACTGGATGATTCCTATAGGTCCCTTCCAACCCTAACAATTCTGTGATTCTGTAATCATGTTTACATTCCAGTATCCCTCTGATACATTTAACTTTTTATAAACAGAATGAAGATGGACTAGCAGAATTCTTTGAAAGTGTGGTAAAAGAGACCCTAATGAAGCCAAAGAAGGTGATCGGCTGGATTCTAAAGGACCTGCTCAGTTACTTGAAACAACATTCCCTTACAGTAAAGGAAAGGTCAGTCTTCTTCATTGCTGCAGTGGTGAGACAGAGTGATCCTTTTCTCATGACTGGTACCATGTCACTCCATTGCTCACGGCTGCTTTAGTTGCTCCCTGTGAAGTTTGTTACTCCAGGCAGTCCTGCACAGGCCTCGGCTTTGTCCTGCTCAATGGAGTTAGACAAATACATGGCAGACAAGAGGATCATGTAGTTAAGAGCAGCAGTCACTGTTTAGTCTTTGGAGTGTGATGATGGTAAGGCATAGTCAGGCCTTACCAATTAGTACTGAACATGAGGAAAAATAGCTTGTCATGCTGAACTGTGTGATCTTTAGGCAAGCAGCAGTAGCACAGATACATTCCAGCACCTTATTCTCTGAGGTAACTTCTGCCCACTTTTTCCCTAGCCCAGTCAGTTCTTTTCTCCTGGCTGACCTCTTGAACCTTCTAGAAAAAAAAGAAATTTCTTCTACAGCAGCAAAGCAGGTAAGTACCTTTTTGATTTTGCTGTACTCTGCATCTTTGGCTGCTTACTTCAGTTGTGTAGCAATTTTATAATCATTGTGTAGCAGTGCTATGATTGCTTTAAAGGGAAATTATGTACACTGTTGATAAAGGACAACTTCTGTATCTATGCTATATAATAGATGCAAATGCCTCATGTTTATATAAAATCTTAGAGACATATCTGCATATTCACTTTTAGAAGAGGGCAGAAGCAAAATAGTAGACTTAAACAATGTGAACTGAACTCAAATAAATCCTGCTTCTGAACAGAGCAGACAGTAGATCTCAATTTCACTATTCCAGTCAGGCCTGCGTGAAAGGTCAGTGGGAGCTAATCCATGGCTTGCAGTTAAGATGAGAGTATCAGTTACTAGGTTCCTAGAGACAGTAAAGTCTATGTTCCCAAGCATTAGCAATGGGAAAGGATAGAATTCATCCAAGTGCAGTCACAAAGAGTTCTGCATTGGTGTACCTGAGTCAAAAGTGACAGAGGTCTGGCCTTTCTTTTATCCTTGCTTCTTTGAGCAAGTGCTATCATGAAGCTCTCAAGCAAGTAAAGCTGGGTTGTTTTATTTTCATCTTGCCTAGGACAGTCTGAAAAAGCAGCTCTTGATGATTTATATTTAAAATTGTGAACTGGTTATGATGGGAACAGTACTGCTGTGTTTGTAGACAAAATTTGGAGGTTTTTTGTGATGGGCCATAATCAGTCATTCACCTTAAATTGTTACAAGCTCATTTATATGGAATGATTTGTCTTTTCAGATTAATTATTATGCTCTAGTTAAGTGCATTAGGTGACTGTTTCAGTGTTTATCAGTGAAACTGTTAATGAACTGTGAATGAACTTTCTGGTTTGTTTTCCTTTTTTGGAGATGCTTTTGGTTCTTAATTAAGTTGGTCTGTGTCTGTGGATAGCCAGCTGCATAAGACAGACGTCATAAATAGGGATTTAAGTGCCTGGCTTCAGGCATGTGTGTTTGGAAATTTTGTATTGGAAAAGTAAAAGCTTCAAAAAGGAGATAAAGTATTAATAGGAAAAGCACTGGAATGCAGAGCAGCTCTTTGCCTGCGGGGTTGTGGCACACCCATCAGTTTGGTGTCTGTGTTTGAAAAGGAAGCTTCAGAACTCCAGTTTGAATCTCTTCCTTGTGGAGGTAGGGACAGGGTACTAATGCTCTTCTATGGGATTTTCTGCTTTGTGATACATTTGTGTGCCAGGCACTTCTGACACATTGTGAAGTGTCAAGAATTTCAGAAATGCATTTGTTGTTTAATTACCAACTCCTTGTAATGTACATGTTGTCCTCAGTGATCTGAAACGGGACCCAGAAGTCGCAGTAGTTTGCCCTCACCCAGTGATGCTGCTATCAAACTGCAGAAACCTTGCCACATTTAGAAAAGTATTTTGGTTGCCTGGATGTCAGAAGAGTAACAAATGTTTATAACAATTCTCAGCAGTAGGCAGAGACGCTGGATGGCCCGAGGGCAGAAAGGGCTATATATACACACCAGCAGATGAATTGCAGCTCCTGGGGAGGGGAGCATGATCTGCAGTGGCAGGCACCGATCCAGTGGGAAAGAATGGAAGGGTCTGATGGGGTAAGCACACAGACATGTGTACACATATGTGCTCGCTGTAGGAAGCTGTTAACCACCTAAATTATTGAAAAGGTTTTGTATTTCGGCTCTGCTGTCGAAGGCAGTAAAAGAGGCAGATAAAAGCTGTGAGCACTGGCTGTACACACTGAGCACTGTGTGGTGGGATGCAGTGCTAAGCTAAGGGCACTGTGTGCTCACATAATTACCATGTACATAATTACAGAGCTCATGTCCAACTTGCCATCAAACATAGCATCCCACTCCAGAGGTCTCCAAAGCAGTTCCAGGCTGGCGTGCCTGTGCAAAGGGGTGAGCAGCTTCCAGCTCCCCCTCATGGGGCTGCGGGTGAGCATGTCCTGGATCAGATGGATACATGTTGCCTATGGCCCAGCCCAGAGGCACCATTTTGAAGCTCACAGTGTGAGGAGTCGGTGCTGCTCACCCAGGGCTGAAACCAGTCTGATGGGGAGTGTGCCTGTGATGGGGCCTTGCTCCTCAAGTTGCCAGGCTGGCAGCAGGTCCATGCCTGGTGTAACAGACCTGTGAGTTATGGCATTATGGGAGGAGGCTGGTTCCTGGGCCAGGGAAGTGGAAACCTGTCCCTGCTGCCAACAGCCATCCTGGAGCAACTCCGTATGGACACCCTTGTCGCTGGTTCATGGGGGACCCGAGCCCAGCAGGCCATGGAGCAGAGCAGACCTTGGGTTTTGCTGGCTTCTGCAGTTGCATAGGTCACCCACATAGGAATAACTTCAATAGATCTGCTTGGCACCCCTACTTTAAAGGAGATAGTAGGGAAATGAGTACAGTACCCATATCTAAAGAGAACCATCTGCTTTGACAATTATGACTACACCATCTGGAGGACTGGACCCAACCTGCCCCCCACTTCTCTGAGAGGCTGAGGGACACCCGCCAGACATGACAGCTTCCATCACTGGAAAGGAGAAGTGCCCACAGGACTTGCTGGAATGGTGCTACCTGCTGCTTTCCTCCTGTCCTTGGCAGCAAATCACTGCAGCTAGGGTTTCCAGTTGGAGCATTCTTAGGCACAGCACTCAGCTGGCACGGTCACCAGCTGCAAAATGTTTGATATGATGCCCATGACAGCCAGACGTGTAAGTCCTGATTAATTCATCTTGACCAATGCTGCTAAGTATAGGTGGAGACCAGAGAACATCATTAAAATCTAATCACACACAGGCAAGAATCAATAGTAGAAGCTACTGAGATTTCAGTAATGGAAATGAGGCCTGAGATTCACGTTTTGGCTCTGAAGACTTCATAATTTGATCCTCCTGTGCTGGTGCAGGCAGTTTGTGTAAATGAGTTGAAATCATTTTCTAAACTGCTTTCTTTAGATTTGCACTTCTTGCCAAGTGGAGAAACACATTTTTTAAAAGTGCATCTCTGACAGGTCTTGGCCACATCTCTTTCTGCTTTCCTACATACCTGTAAACAAGCAAGGGCCTTGATAACATTGTTGCTCTACTAAGTAGAGATGCTTGTTACCAAATGGGAAGGGACACATGATGCAGCTGTCACAGAGAAAATCTGGTGCCTTCAAGGTTTCTAATGGGCAAGCTTTCTTCACTGCCAGGAAATATTTGGCATAGGCATAACAGGGAATCGGAGCTGGATCTCTGACTGTCAAGCTGTCCTGCCCCTGATCTAAGTCAGCCTGATGTACGTGTTGCTCCTGGTCTGCCATGGTTGGCTGCATAGGTTTTGTTCGTTGCAGATTTCCCATTCCTGCAGCCCATGGCATCCTGCTTGAATACATACCAGCCCTAAAAATCCCATCTGCCTTTTTCCAGGAGAGTGAAAAGGCTTACTCATTGTCCACTCTGTTTTGTGCAGTACTTTAGACTGTCCAGGGTGTTTTGCTAGAGGTTGTGCTGTGCCTGGCAAGGACAGGGCTCATTCTGACAGGTGACATACAGTATGGTTGCCTTGGGAGGCCTCCGGGACAGAAACCTTCCTGCTTCATCCCTCAGAGAAGAAGTAGAAGGGCTGCCAGGAGTAGCAATGGAGTGCAACAAAAAAAAAAAAAAAAAAAAAAAAAAAAAAACCCCCCCCAAAAAAAAAAAAACCAAAAAAACCCCCCAAAAAAATCAAAAAAACATCATCACAAAAAGGCAAGCAGCTGCAGACAGGCTGAATCTCTGTTGGATATGATATATTTATTTCTAGGGTTATTCCAGCTAGCACTGCCATGATGATTTTTAAATATCACACTAGAAGGAAGATCTTGTAGAAGACATCATATACAGCACTGATTTATTCAGTGTAAAGATCTGAAAGCGTTACTTATAGCTATTGTATCTCTGGCTGCTTATCAGTAACTTCAATATTGTGATCTGCCTTTGGCCCTCTCTCAAGGAAGAATTTAAGATGTAGTTGCCACAATACAGCTGTGTGTCATTACCCTCTCACAAGGTCTCCAGAAGAGTTGATAAGATCCCATAAAAAGCTTCAGAGTGCCACTGGCAAACAAATACCCTCTTGCAGCAATTGTATGAATACTTGCTGTGAATAGAGAACTCTTTAACCAAAGGTCTTTTGTACCCACAAATTTGTCATGCTGAAGCAAATTGCTGGGGTAGTTAAGATCCCATCCCATGTGCATCATTCTACCTGAGTTCTCTTGCTGCCCTGCAAATTATTTAACATGCAGTTTGGATGCCCCTCCTTGTCTTCCCATTGGAGCCTCTTCTTCGTCCTACAGGGCATATTTAATGCTGAAATTTTGACATGACATGCATTTCCATATTGGGACACAGCAATGGCCCAAATATACAATTATATCTTCAGCTCAGGATGGAGTACAACGAGCTGTTTTAATAAGGGTTTTCTTACTCTCCTCCCACGGCCCTGAAATAAAAGCAAAGGGAATACAGAAAATGACTGCCCAAGGAAATTGGTTTTTTATAAATGTTCTCTCCTCTCAAATGTATTCCAGGGCAATAGTCCTGCTGCAGTGTAGGAAAACACTAGCATTAACAAGTGATTATTCCACAGGCCTGGGTTTGCCCAGCAGTCCAGTACTTGGGGATGATGCATAGGTGGGCTGGAGCTGCTGCATTCATTCTGCTTGGCACCATTTTTCTTCTGCTTTGTCATACATATTCTCATTACAGCCTGCTGGCAAGACCTAGTAATGGGATGAGTTACCTGGGATTGGACTTGGTACAATAGTCAGCTAATCGTCAGTTCCCGGGCAGAGCCATTGCTCATGGAGATACATTTCCTTGCTGCTCCCAGGCAGGTCTGTGAATGATGTGAGAAGAGCAGGAGTACTGGCAGAGGAGCAGCCTTGCCAGCCCAGAGGAGCAGGGGGTTGTGCTCAGCAATCCCCTCTGCAGAGCCCCCGGCAGTGGGGGAGCGGGCAGGGCCGGGGCTGTGGAGGCTGCGCAGCACCTGCTGCCAGCCATTAACCTGGGCTCGTGCAGGAAGTGGCAATGCTTTGTCTTAGGACAGGTGGCAGAAAAGGAGGGAGGTACAAGGGCTCTTTCAGAGAGGCACATGATTAAATCTTGGGCTTGTTCTCGTTTAGACAATCCGCTCTTAGCAAAACCAGGGCTTCTTGGATCCATAACTGAAATACTGCATGTAAACAATGTTGGTAAGTCAAGCCACTGACCTTTGCTGCTTTTATTGTGACTTTCAGGTGCTTGCAGAATTGTGGAAGGGAGAAGGGAAGACTCCCCTTGAAATTGTTAAAGAACAGAAACTTGAACTGCTACAGGATCAAAAAGAGCTTGAACAGATCTGCCAGGCAGTGATTGATGGACACGAAAATGAGGTGATTATGATGGTGCTGGGAACTTTCTGCACTGTGGCAGTCTGTGGCACTGAAAGGGGGTTAAAATAGCCTCTCTCTTTTTCCCTTTAGATGGCATTTGAGCTCTAGAGCCATAACAGTAAAGCTGCTGCCAAGATATTATCAAGCTTTTCTTCTTTCTTATTTTACTAAGTGGGTTTTTTGAAACTGAAGCTTACACAAAATGATCTGCAAAACAAATTACCAGTCTGGCTAATGTGCTAAGTCATTCTGAGAGACCATAAAACTTTAATGCAGGAAAGCAAAACTGCAGGGCCCTGTCCCTCTCCAGCTGTACTACCATTAACCCGACCCTGCCACCCAGCCACATAACTCTGATTTTTATGTCATCTGTTGTGATATTGGGGCAACACTGTTAAACTGTTCTGGAACTGAAGTTACCTGCCAGCAAGGCATATATTAGTTATGGAATTAGAGACAGTATCAGAGCTGGCAAGGCAGAAATTGTGCTTGCATCTGACTTTTTGCCATATCCCTGTGTCTGTCCACTGCCAAAGAGAGGAGCCTCGCTGGCTCTCCTGCCTGACAGTGGCTGTGGGGTGGGAAGGAGCCAGAGCCCTGTGGCAGCAGCAGCAGCTCCAGAGCTGCTGCCCACTCTGCTGTTCTGCTGGGCTGTGGCAGCAACACAAACGCTCCCCTGTGGGGGATGATTGGCTCTTCCCCATCTCCTTGAAAGACACACAGCAGCCAGTGTGGCTCAGTCTAACAAGGTCTGAGCTGGAAAAAAAGGGAAAAAACCCTTGTTGATCATGAAGGGGAGGAGTGGGAAGGGATCTTGACAGAGTCTATATAATCTGCTTTATAAAAAGCAAAATGAAAACAAGTGCTTATATGTTCTCTGGAGCAAAAATGTAAAAGCAGAAGTGAATAGCCTACTTCTAATATAAACAATGTCTAGCTCCATTTGCCATTTGGAAAAAAACATTAACATCTTTTGAGAACAATACCGCCCACTCCAGATCTCATTGGGGGATGCTAAGAGCTCTGCAAGAGCTTTTGATAAAATGAGCTTGCAGTAGGTCGGCGTGACCTCCATCTGACTTGACTCATTTGCAGAGCCTGATAAAAGTGCTGCTGTATTGCCAGGCTGGTATGAAAGCATAGGCAGGGAGGAAGAGAATGGAGAGAACTAACTGGGAAGTGCAGGAGCTGGAAGGTCCATAAGCACACTCCCATTTCAATGTGTTTTGAGAGTAATTTTTTTCAGAACAAAATAACTTCTAAACAGCTGCTCAAACCAACACTGAGCACTTTATGACAGTGCAGGACCAGAACTGTACTGCACTCTGCCCCACATAGGTAATTTCTAGCAGATCCAGAGTAATGAGTCCTTTCCACTGTGCAACATAACAGAGATTTTAGACTGACAATAATTTAGATACTGTAATGAGAAACAGTATTTGCATCTGAATTTGGTATTGGCACAGTGCATAGCTCCTCTATTTGCAGCCCTTCCCTGAACATCTGCAAATATGTCATCCTGTTTCTTTGCATCTATTGTGTTCTTCCCAGTAACTCTGACAAGGTAGAGAATGCCTTCCCTGCCACACAAACAGTAGCCAGATGCTGGCCTTTCAGCAGTAGCATCTCCTTTAGGAAGGCCCAAAGGTGAAATTTCTGATCCTTTCAGTAAACATGGCCCTTTCAATGTAGCAGGTGATTGTGCATCAAAGGCTGTCTGATAGGAGGTCATATTTGACCAATTAATTAATCATCATGTTGCAAAAGAGTACTTGCTTGAAGGAAAGAAAAAACTCCTATGTCTGTGCTTGAAGGACCTCACCAATATTATCAAATAGATTTTGATTCTCTTCAAATTACCTGTTATAACAGGACATTATATTCAGTAAAATGGTAGATCCTATTAGCAAGGAAAGTCCATCTCACTTCTCTGGCTCTTTTCCAAGAAGTTGCTGTTCAAGCTGCAGACACTGTAAAATCCAAAAGTATTTTCTGACTCTTTCAATAAGAGGAGCTTTCTCTATTAGTTGTAAGGCCCTGATGCTGTAGGGACTTGCTGTTCTCTCATGGGAGCAGAGCAGGAGCTTATTGCAAGGCTGAAGGCAGTTTTTATAAATAACACTTTATCCCAAAATGTAGTCTTTTATCACAATAGGCGAAACAACAAAAATATTCATACCTTGGTTGGAAATTAGTGAAGATGTTCAGTTTTCCTGTAACAATGGTGTCTGTTGCATTTTTTTTTCTTTAAAGGTTATGGCGGTAAAGGCAGGAAATCCAAAAGTTCTAAATAAGTTAATTGGTCTGGTACAGAAGAAAACACAAGGACGGTCCAATCCTGTTCTGGTGAAGCAATTACTAGAGAAGAAGCTGTCAGGGTAGCCACAAGAGAAAAAGCACACAAGCAACTAAAGAAGCATGTGCTTCGTTCTGTCTGCAAATGAACTTTGGTGTCTCCTTGTGCAGTGGTGTGCTTGTTGGATATACTTCAAGCAGCTTGAAGTCCCAGCCTTCCCTGGATGCATCAGCCAAAGGCAGATGAGCCAAAGAAAAGCAGGATATAGACATTTGCATCTCCCATGCTTTGATGTGGCACTTGGAAATGTGATTTCCACACAGCCCTGGGAAACAAGCTCCCAGAGGTGTCTGTGAGTACACAGAGAGCTGAAACCGCATGGGTTAGTTTTCCAATAAAGCGGGTACAAACTCAGCTTTTCTGTCTGCCTGTTTGTGAGAAGGGGGATTCACAGTCTCAAACTCAGTCTGGGCGTGCACACCATAACTCACTGTCATTGTGAGCACAACAGGAACAATTATTAAAACACCCAGAAGTCATTGAGGAGCCCACATGTACCTCGATGCCTTAACAGAAGGGAACAAAAAGTTCACTGCTATCATTCTTCCTGGTTTCTGGGGGAAGGGGAAAGGATGAAGCCATGAGCTGCTTCACTGTGAGCCTAAGGGTAGTGCCACAGACAGAAGTGCTGGCATCTCACCCTGTCAGATTGTTTGCTCACCTTCTCCCAGTTCTGCACCCACATACCTGCTATGCCTGCTCTCAGTTCTGAGGAGTGCCTGAGGAGTGTCTGCCTGAGCCCTTCTGAGGGTCACATCCCATTCTGGCATCAGAGGCTCAGAACAGCAGATGTACAGCCAGCCCTGTACAGCCTACAACAGAACAAGCAGAATCATAGACTAGCTGGAGCTGATTATTGGAGTCCAGCTCCTGGCCCTGAACAGGACAGCCCCAGCTCCAGTTTGGTTTTTTTTTTCTCTGCAGGCAAGAACTTGGCCCCATGTTACAAGCACCCAATGCCCAGGGCTGCTGCTTCTCTGGCACGTGGTTTTCTCCTCTCATCTGGAACTGTACTGCTTTGGATCATGCAGTTTGGAACTGTTCTGCTTAGGAATGGAACATGCAGTTGGCTGAGCTGGATTCAGCTGGGGTTCAGTCCTTCTCCACTACTTAATCCTAAGGGGTGTTTTGTGCTGGTAGTTTTTATTTTGGGTTTTTTACATAGTTTGTTTTTCAGTTCCTGGCTTTCAGTAATCACTGAAATGCAGGGATCCGGAATAAACTTCCCCATCCCAACCAGCTTTTGCTGATTGAGCCATTAACAGGAAATGCAACAAGAAGGAGCCTGTCAAATTTTCATGTAGTGGGGAAATAAATCCCATTTAGTACCAGATGCTTGAAGTTCTTAAATCCCTCCTGGAGACTGCTAAGCCATACTTTTTAAAGATCACACCTACCTTGGGCCTCATAGCTACTTCTTCAGAACTGTTCTTTAGGTTGTGCCTGCAGGGCAGACATTGTCACAGGAGTGCAGCAGGTGTGGCCCTGGGACTTCAGTCACCTTTGGCAAATGTGGTGCTTGCAGCACTAGTTCAAAGTAGGCTGATGGCAGTTCTTCCTCCTGAGTGGCTGATGTTATGTCTTGAGGAGTACATTGCTGTACAAATTGCCTGAGGTTCAAGTGCAAACTCCTTCATTGGAAGGGAAAAACTCCTTTGGTTTTCAATACATTTAATGAATAAAATGTATACCCATTATTCATAAAAAAGTACCTTTACAATTCAAACATCATCCTACAGCTTATAAAAAGCAGTAACACAACTGCAGTCAAAAACTGTGACCCTTCAAAAGCCAAACAAAAAGCCTAAACCTCCAAAAACTCCTCAAATCACACCATGCCCAGGGTTTTCATGTAATTTGACCTTCACACTAAGACTTCTACTATCACTTTTCACATCATGAGCAAAAGCTACCATTTTTACTTAGAGTGGTGTGAGTTTTCTGTGTTTAGTCAATAAAGGTTTAGATTATACAACAAAACTACTGGAATTCTGTTCAACTCTTGCCATGGCAGCAAGAAACAAGAAGGCACAAGGGTTTCTCCATGAAATCTTGAATCTTAGAGATCCTCCCTCAGTTTAGAAAAACACAGTTTTCCCAGAGGTAGTCCTCCAAAGGTCACTGTTTGTTGTGGCACAGCTGGATGCTGCTCTGCTGAGTTCCCCACTGCTGCAGTGGGTGCCTTTTAAAAAGAGAAATCAAACCAACAATGTATTTGGAAGAGTAATAAATAAGGTGATGAAGGAAGCATCTCAATTAATGTAGCAAGCCTACTGCTGATAATTCTCTCTATGGGCTAATTCTTCTTAGCCACTCTTTTACTATGCAATTATACTTTACTAATGTGTACAAAACCTGTTAGAAATCATCAGCCAGGTTCTCTCTGAGTAGAGTTTGTGTCAGTACATCATGCACCTGGGCCTGTGCAAAGCACTGGACACTGTCCTCCTGCATGGCATCCTTATCTCTAAACTGGAGAGACATGGATTTGATGGGTGCACTGCTCAGGGGATAAGGAATTGGCTGGCTGGTTGCACTCAAAGAGCTGCAGTCAGTATTCTGATGTCCACATGGAGGCCAGTAATGAGTGAGACTGTCCAGGGGTTGTCACTGGGCCTTGCCCTGTTTCACGTCTTTGCTGGTGATAAAGACAGTGGGACTGAGTGCTCCCTCATCCATCAGCAAGTTCTCTGATGACAACAAGCTGTGTGGCATGGTCACTGCAGGACAGGGATACCATCCAGAGGGATCTGAACAGGCTTGAGAAGGGGGGCTGTGCAAACAAGTGGGACTTCAGGGTTCTGGGGGATGACAAACTTGACATGACCTGGCAATGTGCACTCACAGCCCAGAAGGCCAAATATGTCCTGGGCTGCATCCAAAGCCCTGTGGGCAGCAGGGCAGGAGAGGGGATTCTACCCCTGTGCTCTGCCCTGGTGAGACCACACCTGCAGTGCTGCATCCAGCTCTGGGGACCCAGCACAGGAAGAAGAGGCATCTGTTGGAGCAAGTCCAGAGGAGACCATGAAGATGATCAGAGGGCTGGAACATCTCACCTGTGAGGACAGGCTCAGACAGTTGGGGCTGTTCAGCCTGGAGGAGAGAAGGCTCTGGAGAGACCTTATAGCACCTTCCAGTTCCTCAAGGGGGCCAACAAGAGAGGTGGAGAAGGAACAAGGGCATTTAGTGGTAGGATGAGGGGGAATGGCTTTAAGACGAGAGAGGGCAGGTTTAGATTGGATATTAAGAAAAACATCTCTACTGTGAACCACTGGAACAGGTTGCTCATAAAAGCTGTAGATGCCTCATCACTAGAAATGTTCAAGGCCAGGTTGGAGGGGGCTTTGGGCAACCTGTTCTAGTGGAAGGTGTCCCTGCCCATGGTGGGGTATCGCCCTGTGCTTCTAAAGTTCTTCTAAGCCTTCTGATATTTACATTTTTGTAATACAGTTTCTCATGCACTTTTCATGTAAATAATGATTGTTTTGCAGTCCTTTCTAGAAAAAGAAAAAAATTATAAACTTCTGGTTTAACCTGTGTAGTTAAAGAAGTAACAATTTCATCCTCCAATCCATGGTCACCTTTAGAATTCTATAAATATTGAAGTCAAAAAATAAACATGCTCTTTTTTGCCTTAAGCATCTCAACGTGTTGTTCATTCCATGTTGTATTGCAACAGTGGGGGGGTTAGAATTATATTAAGGTCCCTTCCAACCATTCTGTGATTTACTCTTAAGTCTCAATCTATTTTCACCTCCAGCTGCCAGAGACAATGGATAACAAGAAAGATTAAAAAGGGATAATTGTAATATTCTTTCCTTCCAGGGAAGGTAAAGAGCAGCCATAGTCTATAAATTTTACACTGTATTATGGAACAGTCAGTTCTGAAAATTTTAAAATCTTTTGCAGACACAAAACGTAAATTTCTTTTTGATACGAGAAAAAAGTGGTTTCAGCCAATTGAGATCAAGATAATGAACCTTTTTAACATTTGTGGAGATACCAGCTACCAACTTCAAAGCAGCAGTAGCTGGCAGTGCTCAGACCTAGCAATGGGAAGGCTCATTTGGGCCAGCTCACACTGCTCCCACTATCCAAGCCTGCATTAAGGGGCTCATCAGTCACCTCACACCCCTTTGACTGAACCAATACAGCCAAAACATGAGATCCTTTTTGCTTTCCAAGGCCCTTATACAGCAGCCTAAATACAACCACCACCTTCCCATTCCCCTAAATGGAGCTCACAGCAAATTTAAAAAAAAAAAAAAAAAAAAAAAAGTGGAGCGCTGTACTGAGCAAAACAAACAGCTTTGTTTTATATCTGCTTAGAGTAGTTGATGAGCACATTAAAAAAGCAGAAGCAACAGCCTCAAGGAATTTAGTTTCTGCTATTTAAAGACAAATAAAACAACCCTACAGGACAGGTGGGTCTGCAGGATAGAAGGCAGAGCCTGACTCTGAAGTGTTTGATGTAGGACATCCTGCAGGCCAGGAGGCTGTCCCAAGTGTGGTTGTATCAAGGCTGGAGCTCTGGAATGAAGATAGAGGCTTTGACCCCAACTTGGAAGTCTCATTTAGCTACTCCAGTGCTCTCTGATCTAATGATTGCAGATGCCATCTGTGCAACAGCATCAGGCAGGGTGAATTAAGGACAGTTTCATGCAGATTTTCAGCAGTTACTATCCACGAACAGAGGACCAAGGAGAATGCTCACAAATTAAAAGCTGACACCAGACACTCACGACCATCTCATCTACTCATTGCTGGAAGTCTTTTAGGAGGTCAGACCTGAGGGTGGAGAGCTGATACTTACTATCTCATATAGCTGAAGTATCCTGTATCTGAGGCTGCAGAACAGGAGAAGAAAGTTGTCTAAAAAGATGCTGGCAGTGCTCTAAGTAGTGAAGAAAGAATTTCTAGCACTCAGCCTTGGCTGCAGAGTTTAATTTTAACTGTGTTAAAAATAGAAGTACATGATAGGAACCTTAACTAAAAAATTACAGCAGAGCATTCAGCTGTGGTTTCAGTGTGGCCCCTTTCCACCCTGCTTTGCGGTGTGGTGTCAGGGTTCTGGGATGCTTTTGTGTCTCTTCTTAGCACCCTCTACCTACACTTACACAACCACTGACCTCAGCAGCACCTTCCCAGGGATTTATGGCCTTGTGTGCATGCTCAGCCTGGAGAGTGTTTGTTTTCTCACACATAAAGTAAAACAAATTGGGTTTTCAGTCAGCTGTCTGTTCTCAAACTGCATGAGGGAGAAGAAATAATAGCACACTCCTGGTTAGTTTGCCCTTGTTGCCAGCATCTTCTTAAAAAGCTATTTACACATACTCACACACACTGGATTCTGGATCAGGCAATAGGCACTTAAAACCAAGTTACAGCAGACAGGTCTCCATTTATCAACCCAAATGCTCAGCAGCTTCCCTGCATTGGGTTGGCTTCAAGTGGAAGTTGTCCCCTGCCCCCTCAGAAGACACAAACACACAGGTAATACACAGACAGAGAGGACTCTATTGATAAACAGTGTGAGGAATGCAGTAAAATACAAAATCCCAAGTTGTCATGACCTGTAATTTGCTGTGCATTTTTCTGCCCACTGTGATGGCAAATTTAGATTCCATCTTCAAGAGCCCCTGGGCCAAGAACAATCAGTAACTAGGGATGACTGCAGTGGAAACACAAAACCACTGGGAATCACTTCTCTCCTGACTGTACTCCAGCCCACATCCCACATTAGGCTAGACAGCCTGAATTTTAACTGCAATAAAGCAAACTGCAGAAATGCTCAGGTGCCACCATGAGGGAACAAAGCTGCAGAAAGAAGATAGTTTAGTGAGCAATATAGCTGTGCATACTCCCAGGGGAACTGAACCTTCTGTCCAGGACCATCCTAGTCACAGATCCTTAAGTTCTCCTGTAGGGCATACAGGCATGTCACAACTGTCTACAGCATTTGCTGACCACCAAAACTAAGTGGTGAGGGATCCTGATCTTTGGTTTCTCCCCTTTATCTGTGTGGGGGAGCCCAATTCATGACCCTGTGAACGATTCCCATCTTTGCCTGCTGGCTTTGCCCAAGAAAAAGACTGGTGACAGCTGTGCCAGATCCCATGTGATCCCATTTCATACACAGGCAGCAAACTAACCCATGCGACATTCCCTGCCTTGTCATTGCAGCCATCAGAGAAAGGCCTCCAAGTCCAGTACCTGGAGCTGCAGAGCTGCACTGCCATAAGCCTCACAAGAGCCAACAGCTTCACTGTAGGGAATGCTCCCTCCATGCACAGCCTTTTGTGTAAGCACAAAGCAGTTCTCCCAGCTGGTTGCATTAGCCACAGCTGTAATTGTCTAACCCACTAAGCAGGCATAACCATCAGTAAGTTGTATTTTAGCTGCTCAAGAGGCCACACTTTCAGGCTGGCCCTGGAGGCTGCTAGATTTTTTCCACACAGAAGCTCAGAAACCAATGTTATGACCCCAGAGATTTACAAAAGACACTGATCTGTGTTTCTAAACTCCCAAGTTGTGCTGAGACACCAAGAGACACGAGTTGTTGGCTCAAGCTGCAGCAAGGGATACTGAGACCCAGAGCCACTCCCTCTCCTTTGAGTTCGAGCTGGCATTTCGTCTGAGCTCTGGCCAAACTGACACAGCAGCACTGAGCTGGACACAGTTTAGTTGTCTCGGATTTGACTCGTCCATGTTATTTTTTGGTCTAAATCCAAGCTAGTTATTTTTAAAGCAGACTGCAATAAAACACAGCTGCTGTGGAAATGGCTTCATCAGAGACGAAGGTTTGCAGGTATTTAGTCCACAGTACGTAATTGTATGCGGGCAGTCTGCTGAAGTGCCAAAGTTGAGAAATGCAGCCTTTGCACAAAAGTTCCATCAGGGCTTTTAGCCCAGAGACTTCAGTCTTAATTTAATCCAGCTGCCACAAGAACCATTATAATCAATGAACAAAAAGAAGATTTGCACAGTCAGCAACAAAACGCCACTTTAAGCACCTACATATTTAAGAATCCAAGTAATGCTCCTTTTCATAAATGAGGCTTCCAACTGAGCATGTAACAAATGAAGTACATTGATGCTGGGCCACAACAGGTTTAGATAAGCTGGGGGCCACTAAAACATAAAGTGCATTTAGTCAGAGCAGGGCTTTAACCACCAACAAAGCCACAGAAATAGTGCTGCATTCTGTGGCTGTCTGCGGTCAGACAGCTGGCACCACCATCATCTTACCCAAGCACCTATTTATGTAAGTCTGACACCACCTTCACAAGGAACAATTTTTACCCTTCTTTGCACATTTCTGTCCCAAAACATCACACACAGCACTGCTGTCCACTTGGACAGGTACTGTAGGACATGGTCATATTAATTTTTCAAGTTTGAGCTTTTTCTTTCTGATAACCCAGAGCAACAAAAACGTAAATTCTGCATTTCACACAGAGGGAAGTGGCCCCTGCTACTCTGTGGCATTTTACCTTTGGTTTGCTCATTAATGTAAGCAGCCCAAGTGCCATGTATCCTTCATTTCTGCTGATAATGCTCAAAGAGTGCAAGAAGGAACACACTCTAATTATCTAAATCAGATCAGGACACAGCAGTATTGTTACTGTACAGTGCCAGAGCTATCTGAGTTAAAAGAAAAGAAAGAGGAAAATCCCAGTATTCTACTCATAAACACAGATGCAATTTAAATGTTACAAACGTAATGGGAGCTGTCATAAGAACTGCAGGCATGACATAGCAATTTCAGTTAATACAGCAGAGTAAATTGCTTATTAAATCAAGCCATCCTCAAACAGGAGCTGTGGCTACAAATTCAAATGATACAATGACATAATTTAACTGCAACAAATCACACTGCTCCCATCCTTTTCTTTCCAACCCTGAGATTTTAGAGCATCTTAGAGGAGCTAAAAATCCTTCCCAAAGCATGAAACCTTCTGAGAGGCTTAAGCAGAGTGCACAAAAGGGTAGTGAGTGTGTACACACTGTGCTGGATGGTGAACTTCTCTTGGTAAATAGAACTTAACCTCTTGAACTTAAACCCTCGGAGTCTACAGGATGCTGCAAGTTTGTTTGCAAATGTTTTTCTCTGAAGGACTGAACAGATCACTTGGGTTTTGTGCACAGGCCAAAGAGTGGCATTGGTGGCAGGAATGCTGCTCAGGCTTCCTGTCTATCCAGTCCCGCTCCCATTCCAAGGCATGGCTCCCGGCTGATGTCCAAGGTCCACCTCAATCACACTTTGTTTTCTCCCATCCTAGGAAATTTACCAATCTTACTAAAAATACCAAATCACACCTGAAAGGCAAGTGCTCTGTACCACAGCATGACACCACTGAATTCAGACTTTTTGCAAAGTGACAAACCCCAAAGAACGAAGTAGCAAGTAATTTATGAACCATATGCTTGGAAGCATGTACCTGGGCCTGCTGGTGGGAGGGACAGTCCATGCCTGATACTGGAGTTTTCTCATCTCCACAGAATACAGCTGAAAACAGAAGTTCTGATTTCTGTTCTTGAAAACCAAAGTCAGAAGTTACCAGGACAAAAAAAGACAATGCATCTTTCACACCTAGAACTGCAACATCAATAACTTGATCCCATTCAAAATATCATAATATTCTTTAGGGCACCCATGAAAAAGATCAAATTTAAGAAAAATGCCTAGAATACAATAATATAGGTAGTAAGCACAGCCAGCAACATGTGAACTGCACCTGACTATACATGTACAAAGACCAGCACAAGCATGCATGAAGCTTTAGTCCAATTAATGCAAACCATGTGTATGTTTACTGAGACTAACCCAGAAAGCATCCAAAAATGGCCAAAGGTAAAAGAGAATGACTACAAATTTTTGAAGACAAAGTGCTCACTTTATAGGTAGGTTGCAAAAACAAAATAAACAAAAACTAAACCAAACCGAAACCATACACACACACACACACACAAAAGCAGGCTGAAAATGCTGGAAAGATTCCTTGCAATAGCAGAACAGCTTAAAAACACACTCCAAGGCTACATAATTGGAAATGTGGCATTCACAGTTTGAAGCATCTAGTAGGAACCTGGAAATTCACTTTGGTATCACTGAGCCACCACCTGCAGTCTTTGCAATAGATCTGCCAAGGCACTTCATTTGGAACTGATGCTGAGCCAATGTACCAAAGAAGGACTGCTCCAGTCACACACCCACCTGAATGTGGGAAAAACCAGATCATAAAGCACTTCCTTGTTCTTGGACATAGCAGCATAATGCTGTTGTCCTCCAGAGACCTCCAGGCCGGACCACAGCTTGGACCACAAGTACAGGTTTTTTTTGGGAAAGGATCTATCATTGGTGAGAGACAGGATAACACATTATCTAACTGGAGAGAAGAAGCTGAGTAGAGAAGCATTTGGCTGAAGAGCTTATGCAGACAGATGTGATTCATCTCAAAAGATCAACATTTTCAAGCTAAATCACAGGTTCTGCATTTTGAAGGCAGGAAGAGGCAATTCCCACCAACAGTTTTTTGTGCTGGCTGCCAGACATTATACTGCTATTACATCTGAGACACAGCTGCAATCTGATCCCACTCAGAAAAAAAGCAATGCAAAGGTACACGTATGATCTGCATTTTTACATTCTAAGCCAGCGTCACTGCACTCCTCCACCTCTTCCTTTTGGGGAGCTGACAGACATTTCCCATTGGTGAGGGGACACTGTGCACAAACACAGCTCTGACCTTTCAGCAAGAAGCCTTCCACACAACTCCAGATTTCAAAGGCTGACTTTATCCTACTGGACATAGAACATAAACTCTACTAAAACTTATGAGGAAAATCCTCTCCTTCCTCTAATTTACAGATGCTTTTATGAGTAGTCCACATTTTAAAATACTCATGTAGCTTAACAGACCTGCCGGGATGAAACTGCAGTGATTTTATCCATTTGCTGAAAACACCAGTTAAAATTAACAATCTCCAAAGAAATCCCTTCTACCCCGCAAATAAGGATTCTTAGTTTAGAATACAAACAAAGGAAGTGTGCAGGTAGTAATTTACTGCCTTGAGCACTGGTCTGCAGAGTTCTTTATTTTTAAAAAAGTGAAATAATCTTTCTAATTCCTGTTTAAAAAGTCCTCAAAAAAAAGGGATTAGATTGCTTCTGCATTTTAGCAACTGTTTCTGAACCACTAAAAGGGAGCTGATCAAACTTTCCTTTTGCTCTCATGCAGTTTTTGCAGAAGAGGTGAGAAGCAAAGCAAGCACTGACCCTACAACCATAATGGTAAAACACTTCCAACACACACACTGAACCCCCTCAGGCCAAGCCCATGAGTACAGCATGGAAGGCAGCAGAAATGAGGGAGTGGGAAAAGAGCCCACAGTGCCCTAGAACAAGTTTTATAAAAAAAATATAAAAATAAAAATCAATCAATCTCATTACTCATTTACAACAACAATGGGAGGCTGGGGGAGAACTGATAAAGAAAGAGCTCTCTTCAACCTGGGTAACTAATACCTAAGGAAAAACCCCACAGCTTTGGCTTCAGCTTCCAAGAAAGCTGGTGAGGTGAAAGAGGGCCATGTGGAGGTCAGTAGGTGATTTGCAGAATGGTGATGCAGTGGCACCTGAAAAACTAAACAAGTCATAAATGAAACCAAACCAGAGAGAGACAGCTCGGAAGCAACAGGACCCCCAGCCATCATGGAAATGAAGACTGTGCAGCAAACAAGAAAAGATGGACCCAGAGAAGTTCTGGAGGGGATTTTGTTGGAGGCAGATTTTGGGATTTTTTTTTTCATGGAATAGCCTACGGCAGGCTGACACAATGAATGCAGACACTTTAATCTATACCTTGTAGATTAAAGGAAGAACTTTTCAGAACTACCTAAAGGATTTAGGAGCTTAAACCGAACTGCATATTCCAGAGGAATCTGATGTGCAATTAGACTGTTCTGGAATGTCTTTGGTTTTTGTTTTTAAACCGTTTTTTCCCCTGAAATCTCTGAGAAAGTGTGTTTCCAATTCAGAATGTGATTAACTGGAATTCCACATTATGGAATTACAATGAGCAGGAGAACTAATGTATGCAAATGTTATTTCTGATTTCTGTTTCTTCACATTTTTTGGAGTCGTTGTTAGTTTGTATCCTGGGCAAAAGGGTTTATGGCTTTCTTGAACTAAGCCCCTCTTTATGCAGCCAACTACAACACACTGGAAGCACAATTATGCAGCTAAGATAAGACAAAATACAGTGGTGATGCACCAATTCATCATGTTTGGGGTCTTCTAATGAAGCCCATTACTCACAGAAGAGAATTTTCTCAAGCAGTTAGTCACCAGCAGACAGCTTTCCCCATTACTCCTTCCTTTTCTGCAGCTGGTGAATAGCCTGGTCCTCCCCTCACCATCCCAAAAATGCAATATTAGGAAAAGTCAACACCTAAATTACAAGTAAACAAACAGTATTTAACTTTCCCTTAACCTTAAGAGAAATTAACAATAAAAGAGTACACCTTTCATGAGCAAGCAAACCTTTTTCATTTAATAAAAAAAAAAAAAGACAAAGACAAAAAACAGCCTGCTGTCCATTTAACACTACAGAAAAATACAGAGTATCTTTCTTTAGCTTATTAAAACAAGCATACAAATAAACTAGACACTAATAACAGCTTGCATAGAAACATTTTGTTTTGTACTTTGTGCAAATCTTACTAAATAAGGCATGCTGGCAGGCTTAGGTAGCAATGCAAGAGTTATCAAAGAATGCTGAGGAACTGCAAGGAAAATTCCAGGCAGTCTGCAATCCACATCCACTTACACACTTCACTGGACTTCAAAGCCCAACAGCTGATAGCTGCAGATCTGTCTGCAGCATAAGGCAATATGGTATGTGTAGGGCCCAGCACCTGCTTTCAGCTACTCAGGGGTTTGCTACACATAAGATCACTTGAATTCAGAAAACCTGAGCCAGTAGTTAAAAAGGGGGTTTTGGGTGGGGATCAGTAAGAACCCGGCTTCAGGGTGAAGCAAGGGAAGAGGCAAAGAGGACAACGACATCAAGAAACACAGCCCTTCACATACCCCCTTCAGGTTTTGTGCAGATTTTGCATGCTTTTTTGTACTGTGAACTTTTCCCATGGAGCAATGTTTTTTCAAGCAAACTTGTCTCCTAACAAGTTATCCAGAAGAGTATTTGTGGAACAGAAAAAGCTAACAAGTTTGTGTATCTTAGCCAGCCAACAAGTGCCTATTGCAGAAATCCAACAGGAATTAGTGACACTGAAGATGGGTGGCTGTGTAACGAGGAAGGGATGAAGAAGGAAGCTGCAATAAGAGCAGTATCAGAAATCTCAAATAAGTTATGTAGCACAGAGGGAAATTATAAGGCCTAACTGGAATAATATTTTGCCTCCTTCTTCCCCCTCCAAATCAAGTATTTTCAGGAAATATTGAAGTACAACCTTCTTTTGAAAGCAGCTTTGCATTAATAATCTGTTTAAACTCCAAAAGCTTTCTCAAAACACATTTTAAAAACCCACTAATAATAATCTTCAAAATCCCCCAGTATTTTTTAACATAAAATTGAATGTTCCTGGGCTAGAGCTGCCAGTTCCTTCAGGAACTCTGGGAAAAGGGCAGCTGCAAGTACGGCGTTCCTCACGTGTGCAGGAAGGCTGGGATGAGCCAGGCCTTTCTTTCCTTTCTGTCCCAGGAAAGGCTGCAGTACAGCTGGGTAAGCTTCAGGAAGATTCCTTCCTTTCCCTGGGTTGCTGCTGTGATGGACATTACCTAAAGACAGGAGGAGAGGGAGAGGAAAGAAAAAAGACTGTATATTAAGCACACAGAGTACTTGTATAGTGTCTAAACCCAGTTTATAAGGATTGTGTTCAGAGCTGTAATTTACAGTACCCACACTGTGCAGGGAGATACTGCACTAATCCAGCATTTTAAAGTTCTACATAGCCTGGTTCTATTGCATTTTTTATTACCTATCTTTCCCCAGGTTATATATCATTCAGTTACAGCTCTGATGAGAGAAATATGTGGGCAGAAGAGGAGTCAAGGGAAGGAGTAATATGGATTTACCTTCTGAAACAGCAGATAATATCTACCGTCTAGAGCCAGCATGGTTGTCTCCATTTAAACGATACTATGCTCTATCCCTCCCCCACATCAAACTGTTGTTTTGATTGTACTTCTCTTTCTCTATCCTCTCCCTGTGAATCACCATGTCAATGGATTCGAGGCCGAGCTATCACATCACCACATGAGTTGGAAGCAAGTTAGAAACTAAGGGAAAAAAAATTTAAAATTGGATTTTTCTGCAGCTATAGGCCCTACTAACTACTCTTACTTCCCTGTAAAGCAACTAACCATTAAAAAGAGAGCAAGTGAAAGCCACTGTGTGTTCTGCTATATGATCTTTGCTGCCAGAGTTCAGAGGATCAGAGCTCAAGTATCAGAATGCATGGAATTACAGTGACAGCAGCACTTAAATTTCAATCAATTGCTCCTTGTTTCAACCTGAAGCAGAACTGCCCTTTAATTAGATGATAATTAATTCAGTGAAACTAAAAAGGTGACAAAATCTAATGCTGATGGAAATAAATACTCTACAAAGAAAAATTAACCTGTAGAACTCACTGCTACAAGATAGAACTCACTGCTACAAGGTATCATTGAGGCCAACTCAGCGGAGACAGATGAAGTCCCATCTAACTCACAAGTGGGATGCTCTCCTGAGATGTATAAGTAAATCATTAAAAAGAAATAAAAGGGCTGTTATGTTAATTCACACACTGCAGACAAGCCCAAAACTGCATTGCTGCCTTCAGAAGGGGTTTCCCTTACTCTGCACACAGTTTATGTTAGAGTCTCAAGTGATGCCAGCCTTGCTCTGAAACCCCTCCAAAGCAGTGAACAGGGGGAGCTGTAGATGAAGGCCTCACTCGATGCTGCACAGCAATCCTCTGTTCAACAGCTCTGCACTTTTGTTCCTTGCCTGTACTTCACCCAAGGCACTGTGGAATTACTCTACTCCTTCCAAACACTTGAAAAAAAAAAACATTCCATCTCAATCATTTAACAGACTCGTACTTTTCTTGAGTTTAAAACACCTTTCCAACTCCAGACTTATCAATCATTCATGCTGTTATTCTACAAATTTCTACCTACTAGAGACAGAGTACAGGAATTTCTATTCTGTGGGAAAATCTGACTGTGGGAGGAAAAACAACTTAAATTATAGATTACAATGAAAAGATAAAGTTTTAAGCTTCCCCTGAAGATTTTTTTTCTCAGATTTTCTAATGTTAAAACATTTCATAATTAATATTTTAAGTTTTTTTAAATAGTTTAGGCAATATAACCAGAATGCTAGTACACTGTGAAAGCTTTCCTCTTCTTTATACTCTTCCTTTTAAAAAGAATCAAAACTGATACATCTCTAAAAATATTTTTTGTTTAGATTCAACTGCTTGTTTGGAAAAAACCCCCCAAAAAACCAGAAAAGCACAGAAAGCTGATCTAGGAACTAGAGATTTGTTGTATTTTTTTTCCTTTGATCAGGATTGTTCACTTCTCTCTAGGGTCAGGATGCAATCTGAGTCATACAATTGAAAATTGAGCAAATGAGTACTCTGAAGATTGCTACCAACACACTGAAAAAGGGGCAGCTTGCACATGGAGCTACATCGTGACAGCTCTAGATGTGTAACCAGAGCCCAAGCTGCTGTGGAAGAAATCACACACTACTGCAAGCAAAAAAGAACAAATTGTACCATTTCTGTTCAAAAACCTTCTGAGACCAACCCTGTAAAGTGAGAGAAAATTCTCTATAATATTTTGGTTTTACATTTGTATTCCTCACTAACTCTGCCTTCAGGTTTTCATATGTGAATTCTGTAGGAGGCTGGCTATGCTCAGACCTGCAGAGAACACTGGGGTTTATTCACCACTTCTTTTCAGGGGAAAAATCCCTCAGAGAGCAACCAATATGTCTGACAGTCAGAGATGGTGTTCAAGCTAATGCAAAGAAGTCCATGGGGAGTTCCCAATTTGTTTTTTGGTTTTGGTTTGTTTTTATTCTTTTTTTCATTTACCATTATTGCAGCAGTTCCTACCTTGCACTTTTTAATCAACATAATGAACTACTGGTTGATAGGCTACTGAGCCAGCTCTCCCCCAGGATTACAGTCTGATGACTTGCATCACTAGTCCTGTAGGGAACCAAATCTGCAGTTATCCAGAAATTTACTTACTCTCCATTTATTTGTCAAGACAAGCCTTCTCTGCAGGAGTTGCCACTATACAGAACAAAGTGCACTAACAGGGTGACTAAGCAGCCTTCTTTCAAATTCCTAAATAATGACCAACATGAGTCAACCTGGCAAATTCTGAAGCCCACAGAAGAAAACTGACGTAAAACAGGAAGTATAAATAAATGTCATTGGGAATGCATTATGTGAAAGTTCTTATTGCCAGCACCTGAGAAAAAAAGGACTCTGAATATTGCCTCCTAATCTCATCTCCCACATGCTAGCTACAATGACATCTAATGGTTCAGCTTTCTATTCTATGACACCAAAATGCAGAGCCTAAAATGCTACTGACATGTGCAGGACACAGCTTTTTTACAGCAGACCAACAGACCAACTCTTTAGGATGCAGCCTTAGCAAGATCATAATTTTACAGACTAGATATACTGCAAACCTTAGAAACACAGACTATGCTGACTACAAACTAGGTAGCTTATTCTTCAGAGTCTTGAAAAATGAAAACACAATTAAAATGGCACATAAAGACTCCTGATTTCCACACCTCTGGAAGTCCAAGAAAAGCATCAACATCTTCACAGAAGTGTGGGCAGAGTGGGTGATTATTAATGACTCCCAAAGACGAGTAAGCACACACCTGTACATGCAGCCTCTTCTGAACCCTTACAGAGTCAGCTCTTCATGACTCACCAAATTTGACATATTCCCATCGTGTGGCAAGCTGGCTTTTAAGAGAAGCCTGCATCCAACACTGCCTGCTCAGAAGCAAGCTGAGAACAAGCATGTCCTCAGGGCAGGGCTTCAGCTCTATCCATTGCCTGCCTGTGTCTGGAAGGTTCTTATTTGGCAGCTAAGACTTCATTTTGTTTATTTTTACTAGCTTGCCCCACAGTGGTAAAAATAAGTAGAGGTAACTGTAAAGACAGGTGCAGTATGAGCTGTGCTTGAGAAGCAGCAGATGTTACAGAGTCCCCTGCAAAGCTGGCTTGGTGGGGTGATACCCGTATAACTCCCCACTGCTCATAGACACACACATTTTGGTTTTTTCTGCTTGTTTTGGTTTGTTTGTCATACAAGAAAGATACTAGCCAGAAAACTTTCAGTGTCTTATCTCCTTCAGTGGTAGCCGAAACCATGACACCAAGCCTTATTCAATTGTTGCAGAAACCAGTTCATCCTGGACTTCTGTCCTAGCTAAGATTTATCAAAAAAGAACCAATGACCTAGCTGAAGGTCAGGCTAAAAATAAAATGAAATCATGCACATATGCCACCTCACCTCATGCTTTGAAAGTGAGTTTGTTTACTGACAGCAAGCCAAGAACTGAATTTGTTACTTCTTTAAACAGACATTTTATATACCAAATAAAAACTCATAAACAGGAAAGAATATCCAAATAGACCCATACACTGTGGTCTACTGAGCATCATCACTTTAAAGTCAGGAGAATACAGCTGGCTAATGACATTCACAACACACCACACCTTTTAATCATCTGCAAAAAAGGACAGGGGGAATTGGTAAGTCATTCCATCAGCCCTCCTCTGAGCATGCTTATCATTTACCTTTGGTGAGCAATTCTTCCTCAGCATCAGACATGTCCACACGAAAAAGCAGGTACTGTTGGGCCTCCAGGAGAAGACCTGGGAAGTCTTTTTCAATGGAAGCAAAATGTTCAATCTTATTTTTCACAGATGCCAGCACCTGCCAAAACAACAGTAGCAATTACTTCTTTCTCCTTTGCTCCCAGTGCAGCCACAGACTGAATATTCAGGCTTGCTCTACCTGCATTAAACTAGAGTTCTGACAAAAGCTATGGTCATATAGAGTTTCCAGTTCTTTGCACAAATGCAATTAAAACATGGAAATGAAATAAGAAGCTCTCAGACAGGTAGGAAAGCTACATGTGAAAGTGAAAGGAGCTAACGTAAGGTTTAAGGAGCCACTAAAGACACTGCTCCAGTAGGCATGGCTATCACCTGTGTAAATACCTGATAGAGCGAGCGCACGCTAGGCTGAAACACCATGTTGGTGTTGAGCAGAAAGGAGCGGAGAAGCGGCTGTGGATAACTTGCCAGCTGAGTAATAATCCCAATAAGCAGCAAATTTACGTGCAAGGAATTCTCCAGCATGTTCTCCAGCTTCGACAACACTACGCTGATGAATGGTCCTGCAAGAAAATAAGAAGGAATCAATGCTTTTGTTTTCACAGAAGAAAAACCCGAAGATCCAGGAAAAAGGCATTTAAAGGGAATTTTGACCATCATAACCAACCAAATTAGCCCTCCCACACAGTAATTAAAGACAGCAGGGAGAAAACCCAAACTGTAGCTGAACAGAGAAAGCAGACTTTACAGAGGTGTCGAAAGCTTTTGTGGTTAGCAGCACATTGGCTACCTGGCCAATCAGTTTACATTAATGGTTTATTTAACATGCATGACTATTCCACTTGTATGTGCCAATAAGGATTTAGCCTAGGACATTACAGTCTACCACTCTATTCCCCTTTAATAAATTGGAAGGGTACTACTAGTTTTAATGCAAATAGAATCTGCTCTTTTTACTCTTCCTATGCCTTATTTCTAAGCTGGGCAAAATGAATTATTGCTAGCTTTCTTGTTCTATCCAAAAACTGGTGTTCTAAAGAAAATATGAAAATGCTATTCTAAACATAAAAATCAAGCTGTGATATTTCCCATCACAAGAAAAGGCATCTTCAGTATACCAAACACTCACACAAAGCAGGGAAGACATTAAAATAGATTTATAAGCATAATTGCTGGTAGACATAGGCGTTATCATATAAATGTCACCAACAAATAATAGCTTTAGTTTGTGCATTCATGCTGAAGGACAGCCACTGAACTACAGAAGCATTTACCATGAAGTACATAAACCTTTAGTGCTCAAGCTTATGAAACCTTTGCAAGGCTGAGAATGACTTCACTCAAATACTATCCTGTTAGACCACACAGCTTGGCACATGCTTGAGGCAGCCAGTACAAGGGACCTACTCACAAGTAATGTCCCTTGTCACATCCACAGTCCCACCACACTATTCAAGTTGCATAAGAGCTAGGAAAACCATGCAGAAGAATGATTAGCACTGTTATCTTTAAATATCCCACCCTCAAACCTGGCAAAAAATACATGCCATGGGCATTTCTAGGGTCAAGCAAGGTGGCCATAACCCAACACCATTCCAGCTCCCCTCAGTTTGCACATGGCTGCCATTGGAGCTGGCTGGGCACAGGCACAGCCCAGTTCAATGTCCCTGCTGGAAACTACAGCAGAGGCTAAAGCACCTCTGGCCCAGAGCAACAGGAAGGATCAAATGAGGAGTGCCCCTGTTGCCATTTCACTTAACAGAGCTCCACTAAAGGCTGGAATCTGTCATGCTTTACAGCAACTGTGAGCACAAAGGCAGCACTCCTTCCAGACTCATCTCTGAAGGCTAATGCTGGCACGGGAAAGGTGGGAGGGCCAGTGCTGGCAAGGCTTCGT
The DNA here is from genome assembly GCF_051311805.1 of Agelaius phoeniceus. NCBI lineage: Eukaryota > Metazoa > Chordata > Aves > Passeriformes > Icteridae > Agelaius > Agelaius phoeniceus. The sequence continues at coordinate 30,753,652 of NC_135268.1, read as the reverse complement.
GTGGCTACTGCCTTTCAACCACCACCACAGCCACCAGAGCCCGAGCATCCAGTGGAGCAGCCAGCCCCACACACTTTTGCTGAGATTCAGTTTCTTCTGTCCCAACATAACCTATCCTGTTCATGGTGACACTTTCACAGAGCTCCTGAAGGGAGCTCTACTGTATCAAAAGAGATGGCAGAAGGAGCTGAGATGTGTCACTGTTTCTCTTCTCTAGGTAACACTTCAAAGCTGAGTAGGTAAAGCTGAAGCTGCAAGGGACATTACCAAATACATAAAATTTTTTTTAAAAAGTGATAGCATGACTTTCACTCCTAAAAATTTATTGAAATGAGACTCAGAGGATGTAAGCAGAGTTTAGAAGCCTTGTAAGAAACAGGGTAACTAGATGAGAAATCAAAAAATTACTCCTTTCATGGCGATGAAGTCAAGCACTGATATATGGAGAAGGAGGAAACAAAATACAAATTCCTGTTCCTGAACATCACAAGTGAAAATAGAGATGACATGTTTTACCATGGATATAAGACACCGAGAGAGCATTTTCTTCACAGATCCACAGGCCTGAAGGGAGCATCTTTGCATTGCTGACACTTACTGGCTGTGGGAAACTTCTGTCAGAGAGAGGCCTCATCCCTTAATGCCATCCCAAAACAGCAAAGCAACCTAAAAACTTTATCAAACACATCTACAAGCATAATACAGCATCCCAAATTAGATACAGAATCATAGAATTTGGGTTGGAAGGGACCTCAAAGACCATCTAGTTCCAAGCTCCCTGCCCTGGGGAGGAATACCTTCTATTAGACCAAGCTGCTATCTTTGAAAGGCCCTGCAATTTTAACATTTCCAAGGTGTTGTTGCAAGTACCTCCTTACATGCAATCACTAAGATCTCCATTAAAGCCAGGTAAGGAGTCTAAGAGCAAAACACACTGTAGATGGGTAGCAAACATCTAGGCTTATCTTTTATGAAGATAAAAAGTTTAGCTTTTTATCTTCATTTTCCTCAGTTCTGAGGTTTTCGTGGGTTTGGGTGAGGGGTGGGTTTTTGAAAATGAACAAATGGAGAGGGACTAGATGAAGAATGAGAGACAGAGAGAACATTTTTTGAGCTACATTTGACAGCAGATAACACAAAACAAAGATGTGGATACAATTAATGTACCACCACAGCAAAAACAGCAAATTAGTTGAAAAACAGACTGGATTTTTCAATTAAGAAACAGTGCCAAGCATTCTGGCCACAGCTGACCAGAAAGGGCTGCTTTTCAATGAACACACATTTTCCCTTTCCAAATGAACGAGAAGCCATCTTATAGAGGTTTTTGTTGGGTGAGGAAACCTAGTACATTATTATTTTTTATTATTTGCATTACTCCGGTATCTAGGAGACCTAATTAAAGACCAGGAGCCTGTAGTGCAAGGAGCTGCACAAATACAGATCAAAAAGCCCACTCTGACCTCCAGTAGTAATGCCATTCCTGAATAGCTTGGACAGTCAGCAGAGAGCAATCTTAAATTGCTGCCTGGCACTAGAGAGAAAAGCATGCCAACAGCGAGGGCAGACCTGACACTGGAGAACAGGATGTCAGGGCAGAGCAGGGAGACAGGCACGTACAGACATGGCACCAGTGCTGACACCTTCTGCTACAATGTGGAATAGCAGAGAGAGGAAAAATGGCACTATGATACTGCATCCATCCCATCAGAGGTGAAAGTTGCCAGAAAAAGAAATTATTTACCTGGGCTCTGTATATTAAAATAGCTACTCTGAACACCTTTCAACTGAAAAAGCTTCCTCTAGTGTGACAGAACTCTCACATACAAACAACATAACCCCTGCTCAATGTTCTAAACAATTACCAAGGGAAAAACTCTGAAACACTACCATTTTCTTTCACCACACTGATGACTCTGCTGTATTTTCACTCTGGATCTCTCACTCTCCTGGGAGTGGTTTCAGCTATGTAGACTATACCCTGTATAGTGCCAGGACTCTTCCTTCCTCTATGCTTGTATTGTGTGCCACACAGTGTGATCTCATTTGGCCCCCTTTAATCCCCATGCCTTCTTATATTTGTTATGTATGTAATTAACAGGACATTCCACCTGTAAATGGAGCACTCTGGCTCCTTGGAGAGTGCTTGGGAGAGACATCATCCTTTGGTCCAAAGGGAGATGATATGCTCTCTGCAGAAGGGGTATCTGCTGAGAAATTCTCAAAGTCCTCCTCTTCTTCTGCTGGAGAGACAGGATCAGGAGCATCCAACTTCTGCTCCTCCATGCTTGCACTGTTTGGAACCAGTTCCTTAATAATTCTGTCATACTGTGCAATGAAATCCTCACCATCTGTGCTCAGCAGTTTTACACTTAAGTTACAATCTGCCTCCTGAGAAGAAATCTTTAACTCTAAGTCTGGCTGTGGATCAATCTCAGTCATTTTCTGGTTTATTTGTTCTCTCATTACACCTTTAGTTGAGCTTGAATTTCTCTTACTGTGCTCATCCAAGTCCATTTCCAGCTGGGTCTTTGCAAGAGACCCATTGACTACGGTCTGGCTCTGCACCTTGTGTTCTCTGGCTACATTTAAAGCTTTCTCCTTGGAGCTGTCATCATCTTGAGTATCCTTCTGGGCACATAACCTGTAAACCATAACATCATCCTGAAAGTCTGACTCCTCTATGTAAGAGCCTTTGATGAGCATAATGGCATTTTTTTTCATTTCCTGAATGTGTTTTGGTGGCTCTGCAGGTGGCTGCATTTCTGTGCTTCCCAGATCATCATACGGTCGTGGTGAGCTCACGTTAGAACCAGGAGAAATCCCTGTGTCATAGCTATCATCCCATTCTAGCTCCAGCTGCGTCTTCTCACTAAATGGGGTTGCTTGAGCAGAGCTGCACGTGCTAGGAGTCCTTTGCTGGAGCCGAAACATGGGGTACTCCACATCCGCACTGTTCTCCTCTGCAAGCGTCTGGATAAAGGTGTCTGGATCAGGATTTACTCCATCATACAAGGCAGACCAAACCTTACAATCTTTCATGCACTGGATGATGGCTTCTTGAGCTTCCCCCAGGTACTGCAAGTAGCTGATATCCACAGCTCTTCCATATTCCACGATGCAAACAGATTCAGAAGAGCGTCTATCAGGATCTGGAAGTAAAGAAGACGACTCGTATCAAGAGTAGTGCATCAAATTTTCTCCAGCAAGGCATCCACTAAGACATTGCAGGAAGAGTCTTTAACCCTAACAATCCAATAAGGCAGGAAGACCAAAGCACAGCAAGTGAGATGTGCTCATAAACACACAACTTTTTCCTATCACAAAGACAGAGCTGTAACTCAAGATTTCTATGAGAGCAGCCTGCATTCAAACCTTAATGCAGCAAGCACACTGAAGCAGCCTGAGTTGCTGCCATGTATCAGTACACTATTGTCATGAATGCATATTCAAGCATTCAAGCTGGATAGCTGTTTAAACAAGGTTTCGATAGACCTGGACATATGGAAGGAATTAAACAAACTTTCTACTCCAGGCTTGCCCACATTTCCTTCCCCTTCTATTCCTTCACAATTCCTCCCATAAGGTGCTACCAAATCAGACACTAATTATTTCATCTTCCTCTGAGCACCAATTACCTTTAGTTTGTGCTGGTTTTGTCCAGAGAATACAGTCTTTTCCTTGGCTTTCAAGTGTCAAAGTGATTCCAGTGGAGCAGCAGAGAGGTGTCAGGGCCAGCAGTTTTGCAGCAGATACAGAGTAACAGTCTCTCTCTTTCACAGCCCGCCGCTGGCTCAGCATCATGTGGTTGCAGGGGATCAGATACCTGAAACAGCAGTGCCCAGCATCACTTATCCTTTCATGCTAGAGAAAGCAGCAACACACAGAATTCCCTTCCCACCTTCCTGCCTTCTCAAAAAACAGCAATAATAAGGAGACAGTTGCATCAGAACAGGGAATCCTTTGGAGGTCAGAGCAAACCTGTTTTAAGAAAGTATGGAGGAAGTGTGGGACAGGCAGATGTCAAAGGCCGGCAGAATTGTTTGGTCTGGCTATGAATGCATTCTGTCTCAGAATTCTCAATTTATTTGTTTTCCTGGGAAATCCAGAGAGAGTCAGTTTGCCAGGCAAGTAGCCAGAAAAAAAAAGGAGGGAAGGGTCATCCAAGCATTTTACTGCAATAGATCAAAGCTGAGCTCTTAGGCAGAGGAGGGAAGAAACTAGAGGAAGGTAAGGAACAGAAAAAGCACAGTCTCATGTTGAACTTCTTTAGAGAACTTTGGTTTTACTTTTTAACGGCACGTACATAAGAGCCTCAGTGTTAACTGCACCAATGATCTGCCATTTAAAATGCAAATAAATTCTAAAGGATTCCCTAAATAAACAAAAGGATCAACCACAGCACTCTAATGCTAGAGTGGTGATGTACTTGTGCTCACAGAGATCTACCAGTATTTCCAGGCACCACTGCCAGATCTATAGGGAATTTCACCTTTATGCCTGTATGTGGAGGGACAGACAGTACCTGGAATATTCATGTGATCTGCAATGCTAAAAGCCCAAATCAGTTACACCAATATTTCCAAATAAATAAACAGTCCTCATCTAATAAACATACCCAAATTATGAGTATTTTGAAGCAATGTATAAAATCACAAATTAAAACCAAAAATTATCGCTTCATTTAGTACATCACTTAATCTACCTACAACAGTGCAGGAACATGAAGAATTCTCATTGAGCAAGGAATCAAAGAGGTGGAAAACAACACGAAGGGTAGGAGCTGCAAACAGTATACAGGTCTGTATCACAGTGCATAATACAGTAGAGAAAACATGCAGGAGGGAAGAATTATGCATTTAAAAGCAGGGAATAAGGACTTTGGAGGTGATAAATATATTCTTAGCTTCTCTCACTTGTATAGAAATAAATCACAAGAAAAATCTCTTGCTCTGGAGATCTCAGGACGTAAATCAAACTTCGTCAGGTCTGGTAGACTTTTGTCGGAACCATAAATATTCTTATCCCTGTAGTTACTTTGATTTCTGCTCTCTTGGAGAACTCCCACCCAGCTCTGCATCCACAGAGAGAGACCATATGTCCCAGAGTTAGCATTAAAAATAAGAAAAAGAGTTTGGGCTTTACCTTAAAACTAGCTGTAACATCACATCTTCACAATGCAAGCCAATGAGCGTTCTGAACAATGCCAAGGAGACCACACAGAGCTGGAAAATGATAAACATTGTCAGCTTTTGATCTGGAAATTTTATCTTTCCAATCTTCCCTGCATACTACATTACAAAATGGCTCTGTCAGAACATCATGATTTATAAGACACTCTTAGAATGACACTTCATTTAGTGAGCACCCCATGAGATTTTTTTTCAAGTTGTCAAGGGCTATATATGTATTATGTTACATTTTAACAAAATACAATCCTAAACAGAACTTTCCTTCAAATAAGCTATTTAAAAAATCAGTCTTAAACATTATTCAAATTTATTAATTTAAGTTGACTTAGCATGAACTGAACCATGTAACTTCCAATACAGAGTTTTAGTTTTTACCTGTGACACAGAATTTGAACCAATTTAAGGTCTTTTCTGAAAGAAAAGTTATAAATCACTTCAGTTTCTGTTGCTTTAGGTATAAGGAATTATTAGTGTTCTGCACATTAAGAAGCTGAATGGTTGAAGAGCTTCACAACAAGCCTTTGGAAGAAGTCAGATTCTTGCATAAATGTCTGTTTTAACTGGGGGAGGGACATAAGAGGAAAGCAGATTTCCTGTTTTTCTCCTATGAAATTTACAAGGAGTCAAGTATAACTTTTCTTCATGGCATGAAACTTCAAAAACACCTGCTGCTGCCTCAAATTATCCTGTATTTAAGAAATTTAAGTTTACAGGGAAATAGTAATCATTAGTCTTTGCAAATCTGGAATCTTCTGAATAACTAAATCCAAGTATATTTTTGTACTGTGTAAAAAGATAAGATTTAAAATATGCTCAAGAAAAAAACGAGGATAGTATTTCTACAAGTCCTTTCAGGCACCTGTCTCTAAATAAGTTTAACTCTGTGAATTATTAATTAGTATTTTCATCAATAGTAATGTACACAGCTTTTGTGCTATGATTGCACTTGGCTGAGCTATACTGCAGAAAACTCCTTTAGCATCACGGCACCACTTTGGCTGAGATCCTGAGCTGCTCAGGGCTGCAGAATTCTTTACAATTCCCATCTTGCTTGCCTATGGAATAGTAATTAATGATCAGCAGAGACAACAGCATTTGCATTTTTGTTGACAGAACTGTTTCAGTTTTCAGAGTTAATCCATCTCAGAGATGCACTAACAGCAGCATATATATCGATATTTGCATGCACTTACATTTCAAAACAATTTTCAGATGAAGCTACTGTCCCTAATACACAAATTTAATGCACATGCTGGTGTTCTGGCTTCTCTAAAACATTACTGCACATTCTAAGCATTCATTTGCACTAAAACAGTATTCTCAGCTTCATCTATGAAGCTCTGCATCACCCAAGAGTCAGCCAAGGTTGCCAGTCAACCCAGGCTCACTCAAGTAGTCCGGTGCAACAAGTAGTCATTTTCTCATCCAGAAGATCCAACTGTTGGCAAAGGTAACTACTCCCTCTGGCAGGCAGCCCTCCAGCCACTGTGCTGCTCTGTGCCTAGGCTGAGAAGGGGCTCAGCACAAAGCTGAGATAAACCCTACTGCACAAGGGAATGAAGGCAAAGAGAAGGAAGCAGCAACCTCATCACTTGAGCAAGAAAGTGTGTTCTTTTAATCAAATAAAGCAGGCAACATTATAGTTCAGTAAACATGCTACAGAAATACAGACTGTGGATTCCTGAGAATTACATCAGTGAGATCACAGTTAACAACTGGGATCCATTTGGAGACTTCCTTAGAGAGCTCCAATTGTTTCCCCAGACAGACTATTTGAAAAAGCTTGTTGCTTAGCAAAACTCCAAAGATCAGAAATGCTCCTTACAAATATATTTATAAGTCCCAGAGAGAGTTATCTATGATAGCACTAATCCAGCACTGGTCAGAATAAAAATGCTTCCAAATTTACCTTTTATCTTCCAACAGGATTCAGACTTCCAGAAGCTCTCTTTACCTCTATCCCATTTCCTACATATGTGAAACCACCTCACAGGTTTATTAGCTTTGTATAGTGGTTGCTAAATGTCGAAACACGCACACAAAATTGAGAGGGTGCAGAAATCATACCATTGGGTGGAGGGCAGAAAATTCCTAGCTAAACAAGTACCCAACTGTAATATATGAAATCTCCCCCTTGAACATTGAACCTACATCCATGCTGAGTTCCTGAACTTCCTTTCTGCTTGTCTTACCCGGAATGGTGTGTTGATTCTGCTGGTAAGTGTATCCAGGATATGAACATTCTCATGTCGGTGCAGCAAGATAAAGCGGAGGAAAATCTTGAGGAGGGCTGGCTCTGAAACGCTGCGCAAGAAGAGATCCAGGTACGCAGTCGTAGTCATCACTTCCTCCACAGTCACCTGTAAGCAAAAGTAATGCAAATACTGCAAACACAAACATACTGCACACACAAAATATCCCCCCATCCATCCTCTGCCACAGTACATCCAGCAAAGCTCTCCATCCATAACACTGCCACAAAAACACTGTCTTCATGCTTAAACTGGCCTTGCAAGCATTTTGAACACATTTCCTACCTGTCTTGCATCCCCAGGAAAAACGTCCTCCCTCATGACACCCCAGATCCCACACAGAGTGAAAATCAAAGGACCAAATCATGCTAGAAGATCCCCAACAACTTTCTGCTCATGTCATCTCCTTTGCCTCACACTTCTGTTATCCCTCAGAAGAATTTTCAGATGTTGTGAATGCCTGCATCTACCACTTAATTAAAAATAAATGTCAGAGCAGAATCAAAACACAGTACAAAGTAATGGTCATGCAGCCTTAAAGAGAAAACTCCCATAGATATCCAGAATTTTGTCATGATTTTCCTTCTTTTTATTTTGCCACAGCACAATTTCTCATTTTACTCAATTTTTAAAAGGAGTATATATACAAATATATTCACACATAAAGCCCAACCCAAAATCTTCACTACTGACTATTAGTAGATCAAAATAGAATTCATGGTCCATGTGACATTTGCATACCATAACCCACGCTGCTCTGCTTACTGCAATCCCTTGGAGATTATCTATTCACAGAACACACTGGCAAAGCACAGAAAATTCCAAAGCCCACCTCTGCACCATGTACTGCTCTTGCAAAGTCAGCATTTTTTAAATAGTTACCCAGGAATCTAATAAGCTTAAGGGCACAAAGATAAACCCTTAAATACAAGAATCTGCCTATATGAAAGGAAGTATTAAACATCTTTTGTTTACCAAACTTAGCTGGATAAATGAAAAGACTGATTTTATTAAAAAAAAATCAAAGCTGTCACTTAAGACCTAAGAGGATTTAGAAAATACTCAGAAGGGCAACGTTTACGTAACATGCTGTAAATATTAAAATCCCTGTTCCATTATGCTGCATGTTAGCCATGTACACAGTAATGTCATGATGCAAACATTCTCTTTAAAGCATTTAAGATCACAAGCTGCTTCTGGGTGGTTACACAGAACATAGGAATGGAGTATGCAGCCTGCAGACCTTATGGAAAGAGAAGCTCTAAAGCTAAGGTCATTGAATCACTCTCAGTCTGAGGCTTTATTCTAATACTCAGCTACACCATCATTAATACAGTGGGATACTAGCTCATTCTGGCATTAGAAACAAAGCCCCAGTGAAGTAGCAACAGTCAAATTTTTCATCAGGAAATAGAAGCAGCCCAGCTCCAATCAGAAACTTGTTTTTCTTGGAATAGGTTTAGGGAGTTGCTGTGTAAAAAGGAATAGCCTTCTGGTGAAAGTTAGTGTCTGTTATCCCAAGAACTATATTTTCTTGCCTTTTTTTCTTTTTTTTTTTTTGCTTTTTTTTTATTGCAGTGAGTGGTAAAAAGCAAAGCCAAAGAAATCCATCATGTGACATCATTATGACACCATACAGTTCATGGACAAGTTTAAACTCTCTGCCAAGGAAAGGCCAGACAGAAGCAATGCATCCTTACATCTCCGTGTCACTTCTTCATCCTTTATGGAGAAAAGGAAGCACTTTCTTGGCCGTCAGTTTCACCAATGTTTGCTGACAGAATGTATATGTATCAAATACTGCAGCTGTACATGAAAGCAAGAAAAGCCAGCAGATTCACAAGGGCAATAACCTTTTTTCTAAAACCCACACTCTTTGGACAACATCCTACAACTTCTATCAGTGAGAGAAACCCACGTGCTTTTCAAAGTGAGTATCATGAATGAAACAAAGAGCAGCAGCAGAAGAAAGCCAGCTGGAGAGGAGCTTAGAAAAGAAATGGTACATTCTGAGAGTGTGTTCAGTGCTCCTAACAGCTTGGGCAGTAGACAAAAAATGAAATCATGTTTATTAGCCAACACCTTACTGATACCACTAAGCAGAGCTAGAAGAACCAACTAATGATTAATGAAGCCCTAATAGTTCATAAAGGTGTTACTTGTAATCTTGTTAAATCCTAATGTTTTTTTTAATGAGGGGGTTTTTTGAAGGGCACCACATTTCATTTAATTTTTATTTCTTCTTGGGAAAAACGTTGGTGAATCTGATAAACCATTTTCCAAGAAAGAGACACGATGACTAAGTCTTGTCAAGATTTAAATGGATTTGTCAGAATCTTCCTCAATTTTCAGTGAAAACACACTGCCTTATCTACAACACTCCTTCAAATTTCCTCAAAAAATGAAGCCAGGGTCTATTTTGCAGGGTCACTGTGCCACACTCAAAGTAGGCACATGAAAGTTGCACAAGTAATTTTTATGCTATTGTGTTCTAGAAGCTCTAGTGTTCTCTGAGTGTGCCTTTGTGTGCAACTTGTCCCTACAAACCAGCTAGAAGACCAAGCTTCTGCTTCCTTGCAAATCAAACAAAAATACTGCTGTTGGGCACTCAAATGCAAGCCAGGTATGCAGCTTGGGAAAAACATTGATTAACCTGGCAAGCAGATGTCTGTGCTTTTACAATTACTGTATCTTATTTTGCCATCTTGCACTCTGTGTTTGCTTCTCTCTTTTAGCATATCTGATGGTGAGTGTAACATCTGAAGATTCAAAGCACCTAGAGAAGTATTCAAGAAAGCCAATTTTATCTCCACAAGGCTAATTTTCCTTTTACTCTGTAGAATACATTAGTCTGCTCTGATTGAGCCTCTGGAGAGCTGACTCTTTTTGCAATTAACTAGAGAAGGATGCTGGAGAAATCAGTTAGATGAGGCTAAACCCAGCCCTGGCAAAAATCCTTTTAACTCTGCACACCTTCTCTACAGACTGCATCATACATAAAACATGGAGTGTTGAAAGTGAAACTGGTTCAATTTGTGCAGTTATTATTGAAGATTTCTGTTTTCTACGATACCAAAGCCACGCTATTAAGCTTCATTCAGTCTACCTGCTGGCTGTCTCTTCTTAAACAAATGTCTCGTGAGACAGATTTGAGGGAAGAGGGAAATCATCTCTAATAAATTCAAATCAGTACTCAGATAAACAGCAAAAGAAGAAACCTTCCCAGAGAACTAAAGAGGTGCTACTCATGTCAAGTATGTCCACTACAATCAAATCCTGAGGCAGTTCTACAAAAACTGTTATTGTAAACATTGATTACAGTATCATTCTCCCAAGTAAGCTTTTAGTTATTAGCCCTCGGAAATGAACATCTTTGAAAAGATGATAAATGGCAACCCAAAACTTACAAAAATCTTATATTTAATTTGAAAATTCTTCACCTTTGGTAATTCAAATGTCAAGAAAAATACTGCAACAAAGGAAGACTAATAAAATCAAGACATAGGTTTCTAGAAAAACCCTTTGTTAAGTAATTAAATTTCAACTTTGGTTTTGATAAAATTTTTATTAAATTTTTATTAAATTTCAAGCTATGTTCTGATAATACCTTTTTCATAAAGGTATTTCAGCAATAATAAAATCCACCACTTCCTCAACAGCAAAAAAAGAAAAGGATCTAATTGCTACCCAGCAGTAGCAATTAGATCCTTTCTGCTAATGGCAGAGACCAGGGATATCTCTGCTCTTAAAATAAAACTACAGGATTAAAAAAAAAAAAACAAACAACAAAATAAATTAATTTCCATTGCATTAATCAGACCACTACTCTACCATTTTAATTTTGATTACCCACAAACACAACAACTAAAAGTTGCTGGATTTTTTTTTTCAATATAAATATAAAGTGTCTGTCTAAAAATACCATTTTAAAAGCCTCATCCATATGTTTTTCTATACAAAGTAAGCTGTTACAGATCTCTTTTTGAGATGTAAACTGCAACAAAAAGGACTAGCTGAGAGTCTTCATGGCCAGAGAGATACTTGACTGGAGATTATTGAAAAGACAAGGCCACTTTTAGCCATGCAATACCCTTCTATAATTATGTCATAATTTTCAGCAAATCTTTCCTTGCCTCCTCTGATGACTGATTAGATGGTGAGGCAGAAACTGTAAAGGGATCCAGCTTTTACAAGTCACTCTGCCAAGTAATAGCAAAGAGCTAGAAATTACTGTCACTACAAGCTCAGTTTAATATATTACACTCACTGTGTTAGACCAATCACATGGATTCTTTACTACTGGCCATTTTCCCTTGGGAATCACACATATATTTTCTAATTTACAGCTTCATGCCCACTTACATGAATATGCCTACATGATTCCTCCTTTCCACCACATATCCCTTCTTACAAGGACTTCATATTGCCCATGAAAAGACCACAACTGTTCTTATTTGAACTTATCCTCTAGATCCATCCACAAGCAGTGTCAAACTGGGTAAGTTCACCTCACTGATAAAAAAAATCCAACCATTTCCAGCGTCTTTTATTAATTTTCAACTTCTTGCCCACTACTTATACAGGCAGAAGGGTTCATGCTGCACAATGAATTGGATCAGGAAATTGATTCAGATTAAAAATATTCAGAAATAAAGGTGAGTTTTAGCCTCAATCAGTTTCAAGTATGAACAGCTGTCCTGGCAAAAGAGAGGGACAAGCAGGGTCAGGGACAGAGGATATTTGCCCTCTGGGAGAACCAGAAAACCCAAACTGTTTCAGCTTCTTTCAGCTTACTTTTATAAAATGCTTCAGTTCATACCAGGTTAAAATTCAATTGAACTGCATGGCTGAAGCAAGCAGTGAGAGGGATATTTACATATATCCACACCATAGCTGGTAAAATTAAGTTTTGTAGCTATTAATGGGCTTCTGCAAAGCACAAGGCTATTCAAAGTTTTCCAGTGACACTTGGCTTACATGTTTTTACAGCAGCTGTCCAAACGCTTTTCAGTAAGGTGAAGGATGGTATTATTCCTAAATGGGAACTGACAGTCTTGTAGGATATTTATAAAGATGCTCCTTCTAATCTGTAAAGTATAATTTACAGGTCATTTCCCCCTAGCTGAGCTGTGTAATCATCAAGCATTATTGAATTATCACAGTAGCACACCATGTCAGAGGCTCTTTTTTAGATGGGTTAGTGTGCAGCAGACTTGAGGTCCATTTGACAGAGCTTATTTGACAGGACTGTGCCAGCACCTCTGTAGAGCAATTCTGTTCACTTGGCCAACAGCAACGTTTTATGTCAAAAAGCTGGTACAATTTTCCATTATTCAGACTAAACCAAGCATATTCAGATTAAAACAAGCCTTCCAAGTATAAAAATAATTAGATCATAGTTAGCAATTAAATGCTATGTAGTAGAGGAGTAAATGCTGACATTAAAATTTTGCTTTTATCATATAATTTGTCAGATTTTAGTGCTTTCTTCAATAAATTGAAGTACCACAAATTACATAAACATCCAAGATAGTCTGAATAGCTGCCTGTGTCAACCAAATTCTTTGAACACCAAACTAAAAGGAAATCACATGTGTTTACAGTGAAAGGATGTATACAACCAATTTTAATTGTACCAAAGGAAACAAAATATTTATAAATGCCAAAGTGTGGCTCCTAATTATCTAGAACATGGTCTTGACTGCAAAATATATACATATTCAAGATCTTCTGAAAACTATTTCACTTACATTTCTACAGAAGTGCTGTAACTACCTAAAAGAATAAGGTAAATAAACACAGTCTACTAACAACTACAAAGAGACCAAAATAAGGCAATACATCCTCTAACAGAACCAGTAAAAATGACTTCAACAGGGTTATTCTGGATTCATTCTGGGATTTTCAATGAGGTTTCAACTGAGGGGAAAATTAGTCTTATTGAATTACTTAGACCCTTATATAATCTGGCCCCAAAAGACCTTGTATTTTATTGATAGAGCTCAATGTTAGTTTTGAAATGCAGCAGGAAATAGCCACTGAAGTATGTCACAGAATCCAATGCTATGGCTCTGTACCATTCTCTGAACAGAACCATACCTTCACCCGAGCATTTTTTTCCCTACGTATCAAAATACAAGGAAGAACATACAGAGCTGCATAATTTCAAGTTGTAACTGACATGCCATCAGAAGTTGCCAGTCATAATTTAAGAACAATTTCTGTAAGATAGTCATAATTTTTTCTAAATCCCAGACACTTACACCAGAAAGAATAAAAGAATTTTTTTTGGGTAAAAAATTAAGCAATGGAAAAAAAACTACTAAATTAACATTTTCTTTAGCTCTGTATCTTTACAGACAAACCATTTATTCATCTGTTTTCAAATGAATTTCTGACCTTGAAGAAAGACATGCATTCCGCCCTGCTTTGCTAACAGTTTCATTGAACCACTTTTTTGATGTCTCAAGCAACTCCTGTGTCAGAAGTAAGGGAGGTAACACTTCTGTAAAAAGTACAATAACATCCAGATAACCAAAGGACAAGGCAGGGGTTTCCAGCACAGGCAGCTAATGCACATGCCCAGCTACATAATACAAATCTGGGCTCTGACTAGCCATTCAGCAATGTGCAGCTTTGGAGATAGGAACATGCTTGTCAATCGCTCATTACACATGTAGGTGGGATAACCCACACAAAGTGACAAGACTAGGACAGACAAGGTATAAATTAGGCTACAGGAACATGCTATATTTAGGATACTTATCTTTGAGAAATGAAGTTAGGGAGTCATAAGCTTGAGAATGTTTGGGTTATTTAAGCACATCACAGTTAATCTGCTACAAAAATAACCTGCACAGAGCTCACTGTGAAAAACAGGTTATTTCAAGCTAGCTAGCTGCCTGATCAATTTGAAACTTCCTTAATGGAAAAAAACCTGAACTACAGTACTCTTTTTTTCAACTCCATACTAGCTTCCCAAGATAAAACCAGAAAAATCACACCAAGAAAAATATAGTGGTCTTCCCGCCCCCAGACTTTTTCATAGAAACATCTCCATCCTCAACAGTCTCATACTGTTTCATTCACACAGTGAACTGTGTACATAGTAAATATTTATAGGTAGACAATACGCAAAACTTTTTAAAAGGCATAGCTTACTACATGGTTCCATAAATGTCACAAACATTTCAAGATCACACATTAGCATATCTTAAAGTTTTGAACCACATAGTGAAATTTTAAACAATTTTTAATAAAATTTTACTTACTGAAATTTTAATGATACTTTTACCAAAAGTCTTGTTTGATAGTCAGATGTTTTAAGTTGGGAGAAGAGAAGGAAATCGAGCAAAGGAGGTTAAGAGGCCTGGATGAATTAAGAGCTCCTAAAAAGTCTGAAACATGAAGAGACAGAAGCATGGAAAGGTGACCCAAGAGGAATATGGAAAAAGTGCCTGAATATGCAGAGAAAGGATAAGGAAAGCCAAAGGCCAGTTGAAGCTGAAGAGCTTCAACAGCAAAAGAAAGATCATGACAATGCATGCTCACTGCTAAATGGGAATGGGGACCTGATGACAAAATACATTAAAGACATCACAGTACTTAATCATAGAATAACTAGAGTTGGAAGGAACCTCTGGAGATACCTAGTCCAATCCCATTCTTGACTGGAACTGTCTTTGCATAAACAATGCTAGTCTGTGTCTTGCTGCAGAGCAATTTTTTCCCTCAGAACATACTTCTTGTAGAAAAATTAGAATATAGTACAGAAAGACCAGGTTTGTAGTAGTCTGCCTGCCCAAGCCATTCCAAAGCAGAGCCAGTTAAGACCAGTGTGCTACATGAGGTCTAGACAGGCTGACAGCCTGACTGACTTCCTTCCATCCTATCACCAAGAATTATCAGAAGTAGCTGTTCCACACCAGTTAAATTCTAGAAATAAGATTTATAGAAACACCTTAGGAAGATGTGCCAGTAATTATCATCATCTCTTCCTACCACCCTTTAACCTTGCATTGATCTGTCTTCCTCATCAGGTATTTATACCATGCTCCATTACACACTATATTTGAACTCAAGCCAGAATGAATCAGAACAACCCAAGCTGAATGACTGAATTAAAACTAAAACCTTCAGCCACAATTAGACTTTATGACACCAAACAAACTTCAGTCGGTTCAAAAGAAAAAAAATCAAGATACACTTAGTATTGTGCTAAATGAAAGAACTTCTGTTTTAAAAACTGTCATGAAACATCTGGACTCTCATTTTAGTCCCTTCCAATTTTTTATTAACCTCAAGGTTAATTACAACATTAGGTCCTCAAAAGGGAGATACAGTTTTCAAAGTCCACTCTTCCCCTCAGTATTAATGTTTTCAATGGCAACTAGAAATAATTGTAATGTATGAAAGAGCTGTTGCAGCATAATTATCATAGTGCATAGACATATGCCTCAAAAGCAAGAAGGCAAAATAATTATTTCCTGTTTTTAATGTGGAGCACAGGACAGAAAGACTGAAAAGGTCAAATGTGCCTCAACTTACTTAATTCCTTTTGCTACAGAGTTTTGGTCTCACCAACGTGAGAGCCTTGTATCAGATCCACTAGATGGTGCAATCCATCTTCTCCATTAAAATCATTTGAAGTTTATACAGAAGAAGTTAATTTTTAACTAGGAAGAAGTCAATTTTAATGCTAATCAAGGAAAGGTTTATTATTGGAAGAACAAGGCACCAACCAGAATATCAGGATTCAAGAAAGATCAAGGCTATGGAAGTCACCTATGTTAGCAGCCAACATCCCCATTTTCAAGAGAAATATGATTTCACCCACTTTCAGAGTATATAAACAAAATTTTCATCAAAGGAAAAAAGGAATCACAACAGCCATCTCTAAATTATTTAACATCAACAGGGAAGTAATCAACCCAATAAGAGGTCAGGAGATTTACTGACTGGTAAGAATGGCTTTCAGAGGTATGTTGTTTTCAAAACAATCTAAGGTTAATCTCAAATACTTCAGAGATAAAGTAGTACTCACTAAGACTAGAATCCATTCTGATATGTCCCTCATTATCCATAACCTTGACCTGAAACTGGTTAGGCTTTTCACTTCTAATTCCCAGTCTTGGTAAGGGATTAAGTCCAGATACAGGAATAGAAAAAATTACTGCCAGGTAAGGAGGTGAACCACCTCAGGACAGACTAAAGCTTTGATCTGGATCACAGCCAAATTTTATGTCAACCCTCACCCAATTCCCAAGTGTTTGAGGTCTGCCAAATCGTTGGGAAAGACTCTGCATTGCTTATGACTTTCTTGGTGACTATTTACCACGAAGAATTGTGTGTGCTACTGAAACAAGCTGTGAACAAGAAAGCAGCGTACAGTGTTTCACTGTCCTCCAGAAAATGGAACAGCTGCAATGCTTTGTGCTTCGTAGGCTTTGTGAGAGTAAGGAGACCTTACAAAACTAATTTTTTTGTTTGCTTCTGAAAGTTTTTTGTGGATTTTTACTCCCAGCTGTTTCTACATTTTCTCCTCAAAAGGAGTGTTCTTTTACAGGGCAATGAAGACTTGATTCATAAAATCACAGAACCATATGGTGACCTGGGTTGGAAGAGACCTTAAAGATCATCGAGTTCCAACCCCCCTTCCAAGGGACACTTTCCACTACACCAGGTTGCTCAATGTCCCATCCAACCTGACCTTTAACATTTTCAGGGATGGGAACTGACATAATTGACACAGTGTGCAAAAGCTGGAAATGTAGCTTTTTGCTACAAAAGTAGCTTTTTGCAGCCTAACCAAAAAAAAGTAAATACATAATTCACTAACATTGGTGACATATTTTGCAAAGGATAAACCCTAAAATTCAAAGAAAAAATGAATTATTTTTCTTCGAAGTAACATAAATTGCACTCTAATGCATTAGAAAACTGATACCAAACTCTACTTAGGAAAATAACTCTACCCCATATGATAAGGAACTACAAAACTACAGCAACCATGCTAAGACTAGCATAATATTTCTTGACTAAACATTTTCCTTGTGAGCATCTTCCCTTAGAAAAATATTCATTTAGGAAAAAGAATGCTCATGGAAACATGTCTGCCGTGATGAAATGTCTAATATGTCACTGCTTTTTTGATCATATGTGAGTCTAGAACAACACAAACATTTTGGTTCTTCATTACACTTAAGAATTTTAAACATTTCCAGAAATACTAATATGTTGCTTAAGAAAGTATATGGAATGAAAAGATGGAAAGTTAGTCTAGAAACATAATGAATTGCATGGAAATCACTAGTGACAATACAGTTGATATTATTTTATTATTATTACTATCTGATATTATTATTATTATTATTTATTATTACATCTGATAGTATCTTTATACAGAGATCTTCCATAATACTTTTTCCCATTATTCTTTTGTGCCATGCTTGCAGACATCACTGACCTTATGGAGTGCAGGAGCCATTACTGGCACCAAAAATCCATTGTAAATGTAATTCACAAGCTGGCTGCGTATCAAGGGATGTGCCACCTAAGAGGGTGCGGGAGAGAAAGACACAGAACAGCTCCAGTGAGATTTAAAAGACAGGGCACAGAATGCTATTATTCACTACCAAAACCCTTTCCCATTTAATTAGACATTCGTTTGTCCTTCTCACCAGCATTTGATATGATTCTAGTTCTTAACAACTGTTTGTTCTACAAAGAAATACACACACCACCTTTAATTACAGTAAGTCTGCCAAAGTCAGAGACATGGCTTTTCAATCTTCCTGCACGCTGACAAAGATGAATGGATGGACAGAGAAGTGTATACAGTCATGCATCAAAGCAAGATCTGAAATTCTAAATTCAGCTCCTGCAACCTTGCTGGGGTCACTTGAAGGTGGATTTGCCATTGTTAATTTGTCCTTCTACAATAAAGAAAAGCAGAACAGCTGCTTTCGTATAGTTCAAGAGTAGGTAAATCAAAGCACTCTCCAGCTATGGTGTAAGAATACACTGTTCACATGCCCTTCTCCCAACCACTGTAAAACAAACAGAAATCACAACAAAACCTGAATAGTTCATTCAATGGGATGGTTAAGAATTTTAAAACAAAGAAACAAACTCCCCCAAAGTATTATTAGAGGCCAAAAATTTACTTTTATAATTAAACATTCCTTTCATCTTTGCAATGAAAACACATCAATTTATGTATATAAAAGCAAAATGAAATTCCATTCAAAAGCTTTCAAAACCAATATATTATGTTTGAAGTTCACAGAGACTGGAGTGTCACAGCCTACACATGGCCTCAAATAGATTCTCCAACCTGCAATTCTTACCAGACTTCCATTAACTTGTAACTCTAAATTTGCTAAGAGGAAGAAAAAGAGTGGCCCTTCCTATGCTGTGGTCCAGGGACAAAGCAGTAAATGGCAAGAGGTCTTGGCTACCCTATTCCTTTTTAATCTCTGGCCAAAGTTTTTGGGTGAACACAGACCATTCCGTGTGCAAAGCAAAAATTCCTACTGTAATTGAGTTTTCAAGTCAGCTGAAGACTATACAGACACAATCAAGCAGCAGTCAGAAACTGCTCTTTCTGCATGTCAGCTGATATTCTTAACCATTTTGAATCTATTTGAACAGTGTTTTTTTAAAAAATTCATTCTTTAACTTTTCTGCAGAGCCCTTTATGTAATTTTTTACGACAAAGGTATCAATTATGATCTCCTGCAAACGTAGATATGTAGAATAACTCTGGTTAGACACCAAAATTAATATTGTCTCCTCCTCATGTTTAAACATGCATGCTAAAAATCTTGTATAGTGCATTTGAACAATGACAGCTACTATTATTTTTGCTTGTTCAAGGCTTTAATAGTCAATCAGTTCCTTTGCTGTACTTTGCACGCATTGCACCGAAACATATCTTTTATTTAACAGTAAATGTGACTAAATTTTCAATCCTATCCAGCACATTCCTTCAAATAACACAAATCCACAGTTTCTGTAGAATTTAGATCCTGTTTTAACGAAATACTGGATTTGGGTTCTACCAAACATTCAAGCCTTAAAAAACAATATATAAAGACAAGAATTTTATTTTACATTTAAATCAGAAAAAAATAGTAAGGGAGCAAAACACTGAAAAGAAGAACAAAATAGATTCAAAATAGGCCAATCTAAAATTAATTTATACTTCTAGGAGAAGACCTAAATAATTCTGCTTGGAAGGCTTTCTTTATGTTGTACTCACCAACAGGCAAAACAGACTATTTTCACTATTTATCTTCTGTATGCTGTTATGAGAGCTTAAACAAATACAGATACAAACCTATTTTTTCCCACATGTAAAGGCATTGCATTTACTTCTAGGATCAACAGTGGTATTAAAATGCAATAAACATTTGTTTTTTCTTTTAAAAGAAAATGCTCCCAATATCAAGCTTTCATTTGAAACATCTGGCACCTGAAAACCATAAATATATTAGTTCATCCTTATAACCAGGACAGACAGCACAAGGCATTCATTATATACACAGCCTATTTTAGTCTAATAGTTCATGCCATTAACAAAAATAAATAAACTCTATGACTTACAAGCTTCTGCAGGAGCTGTATCTTACTACTACTTCTAAAGAATAGGCTAACTCCATTCAGTTACCTGTATCACAGCATTGCAAAATTCAAGGGAATTCATGAATTGTACAAGGGCTGGTGACAAAAGCCAGTCATCTTTCATCAGACAGTGCCATTCTTCTCCTTTTTCTTCCAGCTTTGTAGGCAAAGATGAATAGAGGCCACTTAGTCCTGTTGCTAGCACCTGTATTTCAGAAACAGAAGAGGAAATAAGTTAACTTTTCATCTGCTTGAATGGCAGTACCACAAATGGTTTCTCCTATTACTTTTAGTAACATAAGAAAGTGTTAAGATTAAATTAATTTCCTTTCAAAAAAGTCCTGTGGCAGAAGACATAAATATTTTAAAGAGCCTTCCATATAATATGCTTCTTTCAAGATCTGGTATTTAGGAGAAAGTGATGGATAAAATCAGGTTATCTTGTCTTTTTTTATTAATCCAAAGTTATAATTTCTTTTTAAATTTTTCTAAACTTATTTTGTGCTTTCCTTTAGTACCTTTTAGAAACAGCCATCAGTGCCATTATCTACAGCTTGTCTTTTGTTGGTGACTCAAATGTCACTGCTCAAACATGTATGAAGTCATGTCACTCAGAAACATGAAACATCAGAAATGGAGGGGGAAAGTGCCCCATCAACAAAAATGAAGTTCAGACCACAGATACATAGTGACTTTGACTGTCAGGCGCTTAAGAGTCAGCTGAATCTATTTTTAAAGAAGTAAATTTAACTGCCCATAATTTCCCTTTTTCCTTACTTATTTATTTGAAGAAGGGATGCTGAAAAATAAAAGAGTCTGAAATCGGTTATTATTTAATCAATGTTTTCAGTAATATTAAGCCTTACAGGTGATTTATGTAGAATTTATCACCAAAGAACAAGAGAGCATTTTTAGTTACAATTTAGAAAGCATATTTCCAAAAAGGTTTTTAAATTTTGCTGAATGTATCTAGAGTACAGTATTTTCAAATGCACTCTTTAATTATTAAAGTTATTTGAAGCCAGAAACTTTCTAAATATTACTTAGGACTCTTATCCTTCAGAGATCACTTCACAGAACTTCATGATAATTTTTAAAATGATTCTTATTTTAATGGGAACATTATAATTCAGCCCAATGGAAATCTTTTTAATTTTCATTCAACAGACTCTATTTCCTCTTACAAATGGCTACTTGGCATCTACAGGGCTAGACTGTCAAAGCTCAGATGAAACACAGATCTTATCTACTAAAACACTGGAAAGCAAACAGTTGGCAATGTCCAGATCAAAGACCAAGGGTTCACAGACAGTGATCAGGTTTTGGTCGTACACAAGCACAAGCAACTGTAACTGTTAATCCATACAGTCAGACAAAGTCTGTCTTTCTGAATACTTTTTATTCTTAATGCACATAACCTTGAAGATGGATTTATTCTGGCATAGGTAAGTAAGCCAAATATTAAAGGGGAGGGGAGAATACTGTGGAAATTGACCACTTTAGTAGTCACAGTCTTATATACACAGCTAGATGAAGGACAAAGCTGGACATATGTTAAAAAACTGAGAAGCTAAAGCTATTGAGCAAAGCTTTATTTGTACAATCTCATTCTTCCACAACCAGAATGTCTTTGAGGTTTTTTCTTTCTCATAGTAGAAGAGCTCAGAAAAAAGCTCATACAGAACTACCTATACATAACCCACATAAACACTTACTCTCACAAACCCAGGCTTCCGACAATGAGAGAATTTGACATTTGTTTGTCTTGTGAACTTTTAATTAATGCACACTTGATTTTCCATTGTCTGCTTAAAGTTTAATTGCTATTCATAAACGCAAACACCCTCTCAGTATGCAATCTGATTCTCAGAGCTGTGTCCCATCCATGGTTCTCCTTCATGTGGGTATTAGCCCTTAAGCACAAGAAGCCGACCTTGAACAAAACATACTACTCTCCACTAAAAGGAGCAGTGAACTCACAATCAAAGTCCTGCATTCTTTAGTCTGTCAGACTTACTAAGTAAGAAGTTACAGATGCAGCTGCTAAAATCTGTAAAGTTTACGAAGCTCTTATTTTTGCTATGAAGTACAACACAAGTGGCTCTGTGGAATTATGTTTCTTAAGCACTGAGATAGAGTAGCCACAGGAAGCAACTTCATCTCTTCAGATAAAAAATATTTTAAAATGTTCATGAAGTGTATGGTATAAATAAGGTTACCATCTGAAATTACCAAGAGAAGAGAGTTCTAATCAGTAATGAAACATTAATGAAAAAAATAATCTGAAAGGGAAGGAAATGAATGCATTCACATCCTGAAAAAGCAAGATTGGTTTTATTTTTTGTTTTATGCAAGCAGTGTCCTTTTAAACTTCTTCTAGCATTTGTCATTTCAGCCTACATGCTCATCTACTTTTACAAGCATCTTCAGCATTTTCTTTCTCAACATTGAGTCATGAGTCCCTCTACAAACCAGTTTCTTTGATTTATTTACTTTCTCTTGACTCATAGAAGACACTGACTATATGATTTGTAATCCCAGGCCTATTATGTGAGTATAATGTGTTGTTAATGCATAAACAATTGCTATCTGGGCAATTATTTCCTTTTAATAATTCTCTCTCCTCCCACATCCATAGTCTTTCTCTTTGCAGCCACAACTTTTCAAGGACACTGCAGAGCCATCCCTCCTCTGCTGTAACAGTAGCTTTCCTAAGCTGCAAGGTATTTCCAAAGTTTTGTGAGGGACTTTGCGATATGACCCTGCTCAAAATTCTTGAGACAAATTTTTTTTATTATTATAATGCTGAACAGATAGTATCTTCAATCATATCCAGAAAACTTTCACGTCAAAACATGATAAAAGCTATTTGGTGTAAAATCAGAAAACCTTGTCAAATAGTTTTCCCACACATTCCATGTTAAAAACATTTGTTAATGATGTAACCCACTGCAAACTGTCTCCTTCCTTCCTATCTTAGAGTTTTGTCAGTGACAGGTTTGAATACTGTGGATCTATGGACAGCCCAGTTTTTAAAAATCTGTTAACCAAATTTATGCCAAAAACCAGGAAGGGTCACATTGGCACAGATCTAACACTGATCTGGGTACATGAGGCAGTAGAGATTTATGGCCTGATCCCGCCCCATGGGGATACCTATATTATGCAATAAGGCATGGCATGGTAAAGAAAACCCTACATGCCAACCCATCCCCAGAAACAAAGATAACATCAACAAAGTGCCACCCAAAATGTCTCTGCTATCAACACAGGACTGCATTAACTGTTTTGCAGGGTACCTGAGGCAATATTTGCACTGATTTCAGTGATATACAGCAATGTCACTGACACCTACAAAATCCTCCATCAGAACAAAATCTGTTTTTCAGATCATCACAACTCAAATTCAAAAAAGATATTGTGCTGGTAAGCTAAATATATGGCATTACATTAAAGTCTTATTATAGACTTAGGCCAACCTCATTACTGTTCAGTGAAGTCTGATTTTAGCACATTTTGACAAGAAGCCTTCCTAATTGGAATGATCGTCAGTCATGGCTCCCTGCTGTTGAAAGCTGGCTTTTATCTTCAGTGTAATAAGGCTGGTTTTTTGTTGTTTTTTTTTTTTTTTTTAACTAATTGGAAAATGTAATTATGGAAGTTATAGCATGGATCCAATAACGGCATGTGTCTTGGGGACAGTTTGAGAATCAACACCATATTCTTTGGCAGTATCTATTAAACCAGGTCAACTGGAGCCTCAAATTGATGCAATATTTACAACTGACAAAAGAAACCATTTAGAAGTTTTGTTGTGGATTTTATAGGTTTCACCTACCCTACAAATGTGGCTCTGCCCTACTGCTCAAAGCAATCCCAGAATAAATGAAAACCTAAGGCTGGAGCAGCTGTCAAGCAGTGGCAGGGATTCCAGTGCTCTCTCTTCTACAGCTCTCTGCTTTAGTAGCCATGTAAGACTCTCCTCCACTTCATTCCTCCAGGATTTTAAATCAAAATGCAAGCCAGGTAGAATATAAAAGAATCCATCCAAAAACTGACCCATGAGAGCAACTTCTGTACAGAGTGATACTTGGGTTTGAACACACCCACTGCAGATCTCAGACTGTGATAAGGCATGAAGAAGCAGGTGTTGTTATTCCAGGCTGCTTCAGCTTTAAAACTGCAGTAGCACAGCTTTCTTAGTTAAATCAGATTACTTACTTAACAGCAAGGTAAGTAAAGGTTTTCTATTCATGTAGTAAGATCAATTTGCCAGGTGTAACAATGCAACAGTGCTACCAAGTTTTGTAACAGAGAACAACATAGCAAGATGGTGGTTAGACTGAGACAGCCATAGAAACCTCCAATTTTGTGACAACGAGGAAATACCCCTTTTATCTTGAAAAAAATGTAATATTTCTGTAACACTCTCACTATTCTCATACTTGTTTTTTGAACTGTTGAACTGATGTCAGTGTGGGAAGCACAGCCAGCTTAAGCTTGTGCTGCCACCTGAAACAACCACTCTCAGGACACCTTACTCCTCACTCCCTTCAGCCCCAGAATCTCAAAGGTGCCTCACAGTAAGGTAGAACAGATTTCCCTCCCACTACGTTCTGCTATGACTTTCATCAGTTTTCCAACTCAATTCACTGTGTGAATGCAAAAACATTTGTGCTGACCCAAAAGCACAAAAGTATGGAAACAAGAAGCAAGACTATGTTTGGCATTGGGGATGGTTTAAACAGCATTACCATTTATGAAATAAATAGGTGTTAGCACAAACAAATGTGTTACAACACTTCTTTACCAAAAATGACAGAAAAGGAGGAAAGAATGCAGGAAAGACAGTTAGTTTAGCGCTGAAGACCATGTAAAATAAAACCAACTTACTGGGCAAAAATAGGTGTTTTCTGCTATGTGACTTGCAACAAGGTTGTTTTCTGCAGACAGAGACATAATAAAAAGCAGGGCATCCCGGGCCTGTTGGCCTACTGTTCCTTCTCGATGGATGAAGGGGATCAGCAGGGAAAAAATGAGGAAATTGGCAGCTCCTTGGTCCTCACTAGTGTGGAAAAACAGTTCTAAAATGGAGGGATCTTTGGCTATTATAGAGCAGAGCTGGTTCAAGAGGACAACCAACTCTGTTTCCACTGTTGGAGTGGTTGTTCCTGAGCAGGAGCTCAGCAACATCATCAAAGGCTTCAAAATGGGCTTGTGATGCAGCAAAGGCTGGTGAGACTGGGTTACGAGCATTTCATACATTTTGAGTTGCTCAATTTTTGTCTCATCAGTGAACTCTCGCCGTAGGCTCCAAAGGAAAAGCTTCTCCATGATGTTTTCTGAGACCACAAACTCCAGAATAGGCCCCATTGAGGCATCCTTTGCTTGCTCCTCAATTAATAAGAAAAGCATGTGCTCCACGTAATTCTGGACAGTGCTGGCCTCATCAGGTGAGATTGCCCCATATTTTGCCTGAGTATTTTTCAAAGGATCATGCTTTTCTAAGATTTTCAGAACCTAAAGAGAAACAAAGACAGATCAGTTTTAATGCACTGGAATGCATCATAAAAAGCATGGACCTATCACTACAAGGAAAAAAAAATAAAAATTCTTTAACACGAAAAGCATTAAGTCTTTTTATGTTTTCAAATTTAGGAAGTTTGACAGACAAGACCCGAAAGTTTCACATTTGGTATGTACGAGGCAAAAATAGACTGCTGTTGTTTACCTTTTTTAATAAGCACCTAAATTTGTCATTTACCCTATTCCTGAAAACCAGGGGTTCTCTCAAATAGGGATAAATTAGGTTTCCTTAGTGTTCAGAAATTGAGCTTCCATGATGTTTGAAACAAGTTTGTCATGGAAGACTGAAATCAAAGGGCCTGTTCTCCAGCCAGAGTAACTGTGCTCAGGAATATCAATATCATGGGATGATTTGCAGTAATAAAAGTAGCAGCAGCTCACAGTGCTGTTCTTTGCTTGACACCTTTTATATGATACCAAGTGGTCATTGACACCCACATACTCTTGCAACTTTCAATATAGTAATAATAGTCATACCAGCACTTCTAACAATGAATTACATTCTGTTGTGCATGCAAACAATAAAGCTTATTGTCTGCAAAAAAACCCCATTGTCTTTAGCCTTTTTCCCACAAAACCCTAAAGGAACAGTGGTTCCCCTAATATGACACATCACTAGTTAGGTGAGAAAAGGTGATTCTTGAACAACAGCTCCTCTGACTCTGGAACACCTCAGAAACACCACCACTTGTCTGGCTGGTTTCTTGGGAGAGCCAAAGAACAACAAGAACAGCAGCACAGAAATTAATTTTATCTAAATTGTTAGGTTATTAATATTAATGCAGCAAACAAGAACTTATATTATGATGCTCACAGCAAAACATCTTTGCTTAAAAGCAATTACAATCCTGATGACATGCAAACAATTTTTAGAATATGCTGAAGTGTATAATCTACATCTATCCATAATAAACAAGAGTGCATACATCTTTGCACTGTGCATCTAATTCACTTTAAAAAGGGTAAGCAAGACTTACCCAGCACAAGGAAAAGAAGCACAGAAGTCTGCAATAGGGTGCAAGTCACAATGAATCAATAGGAAAGCCAGTAAGAAGATCTAGGCCTTCAATAAGATATTACCATGTCCTACCACTTCCCATTTAGATGCAAATCCAGAGTTCCAAGTGTGATCACTAAAGGCTAACCATACCTTGAAAGGTCAATTATCTTTGCATTTGAAAAATAGTTCAATGTCATCTGCTACGTTTTGCATGAAAAGACATTTGTTCCTGAGCAATTCAGGATTATCCCAAAAGAAAGAATGAAGCAAATTTGTATTAATGCAGCTTACTTCAATCAATAAAACTAATTAACATTACCTGTGCCCAATGTGTTCTAAACACTATCATGCATGTTTCTGGGTCAACACCCTGCAGGCTGGGAGCCTGCCTGTTTCTGCTGATACTTGTTCCAGAGGACATTATAAAATTTCCACAGGTCAAGCCAACTAGGTCATGCTGAATTTCTTTTTAAAATCCTCCAGCGAGCTACAGATGTTCAAGCATTGTGATGAGACTGATACTGCGTCCTGAGCTCTGGTACCCAGAGAAATCTGTTAAAAAGAAAACAAAACCAGAAAGAAATGGACCACACATATACCAGTGCACATCAAATCATCGTTTCTAACAGAAAAGAATAGTCTTTAAGAGAATACAAACTTTTCTTCTTTTAATTCAGTTTGAGGATAGAATTTTTTAAAGTATGTTATATGGGATCATACTTTTTCTCATGATAATAGCTTATAATGCTCAAACTTTTGAGATCAGTGACTGTAATAAGGTGCTACTGAAATAAATAAGCCCAACAGAAGTTTATGCAATAATCACTTTATGCAGATCACTGCATTTTTAGTTTCTCATTATGGCGCTTATGCAATCTGACCATGTCTGTTCAGAGTTACTTAGTAACTAATGTTGAATAAACTGCACAGGTAAAAAAAGTAGATGTTATTTCTCTATTTTTTAAAATAACTTCCAGTAATAGAATTACAAATTCTTAGAAGCATTCTGCCAGAAACCATATCATAAACAGTTGAAAAAACATCTGCAGAGCACCATATTCACATAGAAGGGTGTATCTCTATCAATACCAAAGTAAACAAAACCAAACAACATGAAAGATAAAACCTTCATGTATTCAAAGCCAAATAAATTGAGATGTCATATTAAAGGACTATGAGAATAGGATAAAACATTGAAACATTCAATTCATCCATTATTTAATATCCTAGATATATGAGTATCAAAGCAGTTGCACACCTGCAGGGGAAAGTTAAAATGAAACAAAGATTGATATCTTGCAGATATTTGAGAGACTTAAGAGAACACAGTACTATTCCCTTACACACCAGTATCTAAGCCACAGAGCTCCCCCCCCACCACACACACTTCCTTTTTTTTAATAAACTTTACATCTTTATTCTCTTTTTTGCAAACCAACTAGGCATTTAATTTATTTCACTTTGGGACCATAGCAAAAAAAAGCCCAACCCGAAGCGCCCAACAACAAACAGAATTTTTTTGTAGCACAAGCTGCCAAATCCCACACAGCAATTCTTTGCCAGCATAGAAGGGATTTCTCTGTTCATATTTTAAAAGATGAAAATATTTTCTCTGTAGTGGACATCTCTGCTCCCTGTACATGTGCTCTCTTTATATTCTTGAAACTGCTAGCACAGGAAAACATCCAGCCTGTCCCAAAAGTAGCAGTGACTTTTGCCATTTTAAAAGAGTTCAAAAATATAAAGGGTACAACTGTTAAGATTTCTGAAGCAAGCAAGTAGGTTATGCACTTCACTGTGTGTATATATATACACATATTTTCATATATTCAAGATTCAATCTCCATCTTAACCTTGCTTCTTTCAGCATTTACAATGTATTTATTTCCTGTGCATTTGCTACGCACTCTCACACAATACAAGTAACACAATCTAGCCCATCTTTTTTGCAGATAACATGTTCCATGTGTGGAGAAGTCAGCACAACCAGCATAAATCCTGCACACCTTATCTGTTTGGGTGACACCACTTCCAGAATGAAATGGCACAAGCTACTCTCCAGATTATAAACCACCTGGAACCAGATGCAGTGGAGAGGACTGTGCACAACCAGTAAGAACTAGCTCATGTACTCATTTACTTAAAGGCACCTGCCAGTACACTGCTACTTGTAAAACAGTCCTGTGAAAATGAATTGTAGTACTATTTCTACATTACTGATGCTCCTGCAGAGAGAAAACAAAACAAAGCAAGACAAAACAAAAAACTACAACTCACACACAAAAATAATCAGAGATCAAAGCAGCAAGTGGATTTGAGAACCCAAGACCCAGGATCTGGGTGCTTTTATCATGACTTCCTTAAGTAATGATACCACTATACCTTAAATGCACACCTTCTGGCAATGTGTTTGCAACTCTGAGCACTCAACATTTCTAACAAGAAACACTGGGAAAACACAATGCATGCTTACACACCATTTAGAAAAAGTCTGCTCTAAGTACTTTGCCTAATACCATAGCTGATAATCCAAGGAATATTTAACTGACATATACTTTAGATCACCTGCCCACTTCCTGCCAGTTCCTCTTTGCCAGCATCTCCTGCAAACAGAAATCTTTCCACGTCTGTAGAAGTCCAGCAGACTCCTCCAGGCAAAAGTGTCCTTCAGTTTACAACCTTTTAGCAGATCTCTACCGTGCATGAAGCAAGCAGCTTTGGAAAAACTAATATGACAATGTAATTAAAGATGGTATCAGAAGGTGAAGTAAGAGAAGTTAATTAACAAAGCAGAGGCAATTTATGAGTTCCTTCATTCGACAACTTCGAAGTTGTTTCAATGTAGCCATCACATGTTGTTTAAGAATTTAACTGAAACTAATATTACACATCTACACATGACAAATTCCATTAGCAGCACAGGATCAGAAACTTCACATCAGTCTTCAGTATTTATGATAAAAACAATAACAAAGGAGATTATGGCTATCTTCACAAATTCTGACAAAAATCAGTGCTGTAAGACTTTCCAGATGCAGACAGTTCAAGCAGATAGCAGACAAAAATGGCATGTCAAGGGGAAACACAGGACTACTACAACATGGCTCCGTCCACATCTTTCTGCTGGCCACCAGCTCTGCCCAAGGCTGGTGTTACTGCTGTGCCTATGGTTTGGTTTAGGTCACGCCTAGGGTTAGGGTTCAGAAAACCACAAACCTAAAAATAACAAGACAGCATTGCAGACTGAAATGTGCAATAATATTTCTATGTTCAATTCAATTCCCATAAGGAAGAAAATATTTCCAGTTTCAAAAGTGTCTAGGGATGCTGGGATTTCCTTAGTAATACAAAACACCAATATATTGTGTAGGCTTTAAAGACTTCAAACTCTGTAATAGTGTTTCAAAAAGCTTTTGACAACTTAAGTGGTCACAGAATAGGTCCTAAAACAGCATCCCTATTTTTAAAAGGTAATTGAATTGGATGAGAGAGTATCTTGTAAGATACATTTCAATCTAACAACATGCTGTAGTTACACCAGAAGCAGACAGACTACATTCATTGTAAGCAGATCTTGTTACTGTATTAGGTTTTCTTGATTATATTGCAAGACCAAATGTGCAGCACTAAATGTAACATCCCATAGTTCCCTGTGAATTAAATCCCGCTTCAATTAAACATGACAAATAACCTGAGCAGAATGAGTCCAAAGGTGAGGAAGTAAATTAATTTAAAAAACACCAATTCATGGGAAGAAAAAGCAGAAGTGAACTCAGGGACAAAAGAAGTGAACTAAGAACAAAAGTATCCATTTATTTTATTCAGCTCATTATTAAAATTTTACAATAATTTAGCTTTTTGTCTCTGCCAAATCCTGATCAAGTTATTACTCTACCATTTGATAACCCTGACAAGTGTGAATATACCTCTCATGCAGTCCAGTCAAAATTCTACTTCCAAAAGCCTCTGCTCAGTTTAATACTTGGACTCGGCCATACATTAACAGAACCTTCCTAGCAGGCAAATCTTTCATATCTTATCTAGTTGTTTAACCCTATCTCAAGATCAAGCCCACTTACATATGCCTTCTAGAGCTATTTCAAAAAGCTTTAGTACAACTCAGCCTATTTACAGTTGAAGAAAGGCAACAGTGCACAAGATTCAGTCATTGGGCTCATGGGAGAATATCTATGCTCAGTTTTCCTTCAGAAGCCTGGAAGCCATCAGCTCTTTTCACACAGCTGATTACAGGGCTCAACACCTCAATCAAAACAAGTACATATTTTACGGCAAACTACACTAGGAGGAACAGCCTAGCAGAGAATCCCTTGTGAAGTCTTCTCACAGTGCAGTGTCTCTCTTCAAAAACTTCACTTTTGCATTAAAAAAAAACAAAACAAACAAACAACAACAAAAAACAAACAAACCAAAAAAAACACAAAAAAAAAAAAAAACCAACCCAAAAGTTTGCAGGATTGGGGTTTCCCAGGCAATGCATAACAAAGAAAAAAGATACAAAGCCTAATACAGTAACACAGTAAAGAAAGTATAAAATATGCTGCAAGGCTATGCAATTTATCGTGGTTGTCTTCTGTTGAGACATTAAGATGCCATGCTCAACAATTCACAAACACAAGTGAACCTCTCTTATCAGATACTGCACTTTTGCTCTCTACAGGCCAAAGCTTTCTGCCCTGTCAGTCCAGGTGCACAAGAGGCAACAGAGAAGCCTTGGTGGCAGTGAAAGAAACAGCACATATCAAAACCTTTTCATGGATCAGTATAGCATAAAGGGGCTTGAAATTAGACCACTTCAAAAAAGCAGAGGGAATTTACACGCTCTTGCTCATAGCTATGCAATCACACCTCTGCAGTCTCTGCTAAGAGATGAGGGAAGGTTGGGAGAAAAATTTTAGCATGCCTCAACTTAGTTTCAATTTAAAAGGGACCTGGTTCAGGATTTGTTTACTTTTGACTGAAAAGAAAGCCTTCTGCACAAATTAGTCAGATTTTCTTTAGGGACTATAATCAGGGAGAGAGTTTAAATCTTATTAACAAACAACGGAAGACATCAATCGTTTTACAGAAAAGGATTCTTCATAGTGTTATGACAAAAGTTTTGCTACAGAAGCAAAGCCTGTGAAGAACAGTCACATCCCACCCTTAATGACCCTGTACAATCACCACAAGAGTGCAGAAGGATTACAGGTTGTTCACTGGAGAACAGTAGGTCTGACATAGGCAACTGCAAAACTGTCACTGGTTAAAAGTCACTGCATCAAGGAATCCTCATTTTCATGAAGTCCTACTCACCTTCAGAAGCTCTACTAGCAAGAAAGATGAAGCAGATTACTAGAGGAATCATTTAAACTATGTGAACAATTATCTGCCTTGTCCTTTCATATTTCAGTGCTGCAGCCCCAATTTCTCATGTCGTTTGTGTACCTCAAGCAAGCATTTCACATCTAGGCAGCCTTCTTCAATCCAGCTTTTCTACCCAGTATTTGCAAACATGCTAAGCCTTCCATGAGTAGGTGGGACAAGATGTTTTACACTGATAAAGCTATCTGCTTAAAAGCCTAACAGAGAACAAGACACCACAAATTTTAA
Organism: Agelaius phoeniceus; assembly: GCF_051311805.1. Classification (NCBI taxonomy): domain Eukaryota; kingdom Metazoa; phylum Chordata; class Aves; order Passeriformes; family Icteridae; genus Agelaius; species Agelaius phoeniceus. Next base: position 30,721,388 of record NC_135268.1, on the reverse strand, counting down.
AGCAATGTAGTTAATCAAAGTATCAATCTGTTCTCATCAAGCACAATTTAAGCCAACCTGCTAACATGAAAGTAAGAATGTCTTCTGCCTTGTCCCCACAGAGACTGCCTAACGATCTCCCTCATGAGAGAAACTACACACAGTGTGTTTTATAATGAGACAAAAAATCTTCCTGTCCCCTCTACAGTCAGCCTGCTTCTGTTAAAAACCACAATTCATCTTTTATCAAATGTCTGGGGAGCTACACTACTCACTTATTTATTGTAGATTCCCATTAGCTCAATTGGACTACCACGAAGCTCTTCATGTGATCTGTATAATCCTACAGTGTTATACATTAGGAGGTCCAGGTTCCAGCATTAAACAACTCCATGGTTCTCCAGACTTATCAAGAGGCAATTCCCCCACAGCAAGCAAGCAAGCAGCAGTGACACCCCAAGGCCCAGCTGACAGCCCCAGCCCAGCAGTGGCATAAACAGACTTGCTTCAAGGGCAAGCAACAGGATCAGTTCCTGCTGGCAGCCTATGCTCTGGGACACAGCCTAAGCCACATGCCAGGCCCTCAGAGACTCCTGCACTGCATGGGGCAGCTAAAATGAAAGAACAGAGATGCCAGTTAGGCAGTATGGTCCAAAATGCATTGATGGGTTAGGCTGAAATTACACACAGTGTACCCGCAAAGATGGTTCATCAAAGGCCGTGTTACCAAAGCAGAGAAATGGCACTGACTACTCAGGAAAACAGGAATTAAGCAACATAGAATACTTGACAGAGACCTTGACCTGCTCAGGAAAGGCCTGATTTACCTGTTACACCACAGGGTATGTTCATCTACCACACTCATTTGCACATAGGCAATTTCACTGGAACTTGAGAGCATACAATTACTGAAGCTATGTTTGCAAAGTCCCAGGAGGAATGAACTACATATTCATATCCCTAGGTCATAATTCTGAAGCTAGAGAAAGAAAAAAAATATGGTTGTTATTCTAATGGTATGACTTGATCCTTTTTATAAGAGATAAAGAATATAATAAACCTGTTTCTCTGTTGTATTTTATGTCCTCACATTTAGCCTACTACAGAAAGGCAACAATTCAGTAACAATTAGTGGTTCAAAACACAGATTACATTGGTTAGAAACATAATAATAAAATAGCAGCTAGGGTTCTTAAAATCCAAGATAGATACCTCTCTATTCCCAGGAGCATTATGGCACAGTATGACTGAGGTGTCTAGTCTGCTACTAAACAAAAGGATATCAAAACTGAACTTTAAAAAAAGGCCTTTAAAATAGCAGTTAAGAAAAGCTCTTTTCTACCTACACACTAAAGAATGCAGATGTCATTGAACTGAAATCAGTTCAAAGGCTTTAGCTTTGCTGGTTCATTCCCACATCACCAACAAAATTGATGACCCCAGAAAAGACTGCTTCCACACAAAACCAAGTCATAAAAACGTCCAAGGCCCACAGACCAAAGTGTTTGGTGTTGTACTGTGTGAGACAGCCATTAGAAGCAAAACAAACCTCAGTTTAAAACTTTGTACTGCAAATGTTTCCATACGAAGTTTTGAAGAGAAACAATACAACTCCAGAGGGCACAGCACACGTCACTGAGTGAAAGAATCTACTTTCCATTATTTCACATATAGTGAATTACAAATATCCCATGCTATGTCTAGACTAGTAACTTTTTGTTATAATTGAAATGAATTATTGCTAAAAAGTTGTTGCCAAAGTCTTCATCTTTACTGAGAATATGTACAGGGTTTATTTCAAAATTCATCACTATCCAGGAATGGGAGGTAGTGACACATCAGAGAGCAGATATTTGACAAAACCTACTTTATGTTCTGATTATGCTAGTGGAAGGAAGAAATCAAAGTGACCCATGCACTCTGCACATCAATTTTGCTTTCCAAGATAATTCTGACACCTGTGTGACAGACAAACCCAGCTCCAACATGCTCATAATTTAGAGAAACCATGTGTTTGCTGAAGTGATGAAACATTTTTTGTTGTTTAGATTGTTTTTGAGAAAGTTAAAACAGTTTCTGTAGCTAAAAGTATAAAATAAATTCATAGGAAATTATTAAGTTGCCTTTCTAGAAAGCCTTCCTGACAGAAAGATGAATGAGACCAGCAAAGCAGTAGAAGACTCTATACTCTGAAGATTTAAAACTATTTTCAGAACAGTAGCATACAGAACAGGAATTACTACCTTCCCAAGAGAAAGATGGTCTAGAAAAATGTTATCAATATACCTGTAATTATCATATGTAGATTACAGAAAACAAGATTAAGCTATATATTTTACGACTATAGCAATAATATGTAAGACGATTTTTCAAGTGATTTGTACAACATGTCAAATTACTCATTATAATAAGCATAAGAAGTCCAAGAATAATGTTCTCAAGTGTACAGAGTGGCATTAAAGAAGACGTGTGTGCTTTCAGCATTAATCACAATAAAATGCAAATACACATATATTCTAAACATTCTGTGTTTTGTGATAAAGAAGCCACAATTTATTTTTTTTCATTTCCACACTCTGGGTTGGTCCTGCAAGTTCTAAATATAGTCATAACACAAGAATCAGCAGTAAAACACCATTAAGAGTACCATGATTATTTGACCAAAGAAACCAAACAACATGCTTCCCAAAAGGATTGTTGCCAAGTTTGCAGTGAGAAAAGAACTTCCACTCTGCAGACAGAATTGCTCTCTTGCTCTCATGCACATGACACTTCTCTTCATGTTTCTCTTTCAAACTAAAAGCACCAGAAAAGGACAGAATATTCCATAAAATCAAAGCTGCTAGGTATAGAATGGTTATTGCATAGTTGTTGACATAATCTATAAGCATATTTATTTCTCCTCCCAAAACTTCATTCACAATACAAAGTTCTCTTTTTCCTGGAAAAAATCAGTTTATACCTCTAGGTAAATTTAAGTAGCTATAACATAGTAAAACCCTTCTATACCTCTCAATATGTTCATTATAGTACATGGACTATAATAATTGACTAGATAACTTGAATCTGTCATTTATCTTCTGTACACAGTTACTGAAAACACTCATTTTAGAGATAATTACCACCCCAAGCTACTTATCCCCCAAGTCAACATTACTTCCTACACTCTGAAATGATAGTATGTTAGTGACATGATGAACTAATGAACAAAGAGAATGAGCAAAAGTGTCTTGTTACAGAGCTTCAGGACAGCTGTTTCAGTGCACTGTAGGATGGCAGAAGCCCAACACAAATTACCCCTCAAACTTAGTCAACTTAATGACTGAAAGGTTATTTTCTTATCTCGCTCTATGTACATCTATCTCCTCATTCTAGGTAGGCCTTGTGGCAAAATGTTACATTTAGTGGATTGACACTTTTAAACATAAATGTATTTTTGTCAGTTTTCTTTCCTTCTTTAAAAGAATTAAAAGAAAGATAGAAACTAAAGAACTCTTGAATCAGTATTGTTTGCATCAGACATTTCCAATTTAGCTTGAAGAAAGCTTTAAAAGCCAGTGAACTTCCTTTGTCCTAAATTATGTTCAACTCTGACACAGAGAAAGCCCCCTGCAAAATTCTTTTTGATTTTCAATTGTCAAACTTGGGCAAAACCACTGAATAAACATTAGTGTTTAAGATAAGACACACAAATCATTGTATCTCACTGTACACTGAAGAACAAAGGGGTGGAAGAATAAAAGGGGGTAAAAAATTGCAAAATGAACATTTCCTTACAAAACCCTATCCTACCTCTCCAGCTCCCCATTCTCAATGCACAAAACCCCAGGTATTCATGTAATAGGAAACTGCACAGAAACACAGCTCTCCCTCTTCCTTTCCATTCCAACTCAGAGCAGACAAGCAGAAATTGAAGTTTCATGTTATATTAATTCCTATAACAAAGTCAAGAACTTCAATAAAATAAAACATCTGTGAGCACAGTTCCATGGAAAAACAGCCTCTCCCCCTGCAGTGACACTCTTATTTAAAAGTATTAGTACAGATTTGCATGGTGGGTGGACTTTGGCAGACTATAGATTCCTATATGTAGGTTAAATTTTTTGCTTTTAATATATAGGGTAGTAAACAAGAAAATCCAAAATTGAGTGTTGGCATTTTTATGATGTTTAGTGCATAACAAGCTAGATCAAAGAAAAATCTACATGTTATTTATATTTTTATTTCCATTTAGTTACATTGCATTTTATACAGGTGGTAGATGTTTTTCCCTTGAAGCTTCTCCAACTTTCCTAGGAACAAAATTATTTGTGTCATGTAAACAATGTTTAGTTTTTCATTACACAGAGTGCAAATTAATTCTCCGTCTCTGATCTCCTCACACAAGGCTACTCTACTATGAAAATATTTTACACTCTTACACCACCTAGTCTTCTGCAACTGAAAACTGAATCATTACAGCATGTCCCATTCCCGTGAATGCCCTTCCCTGGATAATGAAACATATAAATGCATCGGCCAAAAATTAAACATATACAGTCCATACAACACCTGTCTCAGACATGTTGCCAGCATGCAAAAAAAAAAAGAAACTGATAAACAATCAGAGAACAATAAAAAAAATTGTTGAGGCAATGTGACACTTAGATAACAATTCTGTATAATTTTTTTTTCAGTCTTGCCTTTGAACCTTTGAGAAAACACAAACAGAAATACAGGTGTCTTTCTAGTCCAGGAAGGAATGCAGATAAACTAGCAACTGTCACACCCTGGAGAGTACAAGAAGGCAAATAACCTAACAAATTGCAAATGAAAACTATTCATCTTATAAAAGGAGTGCTCAGAAAAACACAGAACCTCACAAATGTATCTACTAAAAGGTGAAGCAAGTATCAGATTCAAGTAAAAATACAATCTAATTACCATTTAAACTCTTTAACACTTGGAATGATCAATACTGAAAGCCTAGTAAATAAGAGAGTTGGATGTCAGCCCCGGCAGGAATGCTTCTCAGCACAGATAACCAAAAGTCAAACCACAGCCTCTCCCATCTAATTTGGTAACACCTATGGAGGCTTCCACTGGCGTGGGAAAGCAGAGGTTCCACCCATCACCAGGCTGTTCATTCCTGCCTGCACAGTTCAGAAAGTGGGGAGTGTCTGTGTGTGTCCTGGGGAACCCTGCAGCTTCTCACCTGCACTTCTGTCCTTCTGTGTAAGGCTGTCAGAGCTGCAGAAGCTACAGTATCCTGTCAGATCTGACATACCAGTCCTCAGAGAGCTCCCAAGCTGAAGACAGAAGCAGTTCAAAGAGGCAGGAGAAAGTCTGTTTGTATTCACAGACCTTGAACAGCTGTCAGCTGTAACCACAGCACATTTGGAAGTGAGACCTCCGATTTTTTTCCTGAGGACATGGTTCTTGACACTGAATTAAAAAATTTATGATTATTTTTCCAATCTCTGAATTGTAGAAAGCATATGTCAAACCAAATTTTTGTTTTGATGCATCAGTTATGAAATACTTTAGAATATGCAAAGCTGTTACATCATTCACCAGCTATCCCTCTGCTAAAACAAAACTCACAGTATTTCTACTGTCACCACACACACTGCCATCTCTGTTCTATCTTCACCTTGCCCCACAGGTAACATTACACCTGCACAGTGATTCATGCCACAACCACTGCATTAATAAAGCCCATCCCTGCTGTTTCAGAACTGTCAGGAACTTCAGACATCCCTGCTGTTCTCAAGAAGACTTTCACTCTGAAAGACATTACCCTCAGTCCTGAGAGTCACAGAATATCCCAGGAAGGCCTCCGGTCACTTTATGAAGCATTTGCATACAACCAAGTGCTGAGAAAACTAACTGAAAATAAATGGTGTTCCTAATAAGTCAGCACAAAACCAAATATATATGACTAATGACAAATTAATGAAGGATAGAAGAAAACCCTACCCTTGTGAGACCACACCTGGAATGTGACTGCTCCCAGGTCTGCAGACCTCAGCACAAGAGACGTGGACCGGTTAGGGCAAGTCCACAGGAGGGCCACAAAGATGACCTGAAGGCTGGAGTACCTCTCCTACAAAGACAGCCCGAGACAGCTCGGGTTTTTCAGCAAAGAGAAGGCTCCATGGAGACCTCACTAAAGCTTTCCAGTACTTTAAGGAGCCTTACAAAAAGGAAGGAGAGCAATTTTTAATATGGACAGACAGTGATAGGACAAGAGGAAATGTTGTTGAACTACAAGAGGAGGGGGTTTAGATTAGGTGATAGGAAGAAGTTCTTTTCTCAGAGGGTAGTGAGACAGTGGAACAGGCTGCCCAGAGAAGTGGTGGATGCCCAGTCCCTGAAGTATTCATGGCCAAGTTAGGTGGGGCCCTGAGCAGCCTTGTCTACTGAAAAGTGTCCCTGCCCATGGTGGCAGGACTGAAACCGGATAATCTTTCATGTTCCTTCCAACCTAAGCCATTCTATGATCCTATGAAAGCCTCTCTTCAGGAGTACCAAAGGCACATACAGCTGCAATTATGGATACTGCAACAATCAGCCTAATTGGAAAGAATCAGTCCTCAAAGTTGCCAACACTTAAAAATTAAAACCACTGGATTCCATGTGTACAGGTGAGGTTGTGGCAATGCCCCTCCATTCTCTAACTCAGTAGGACTGGGAGACAAATCCGTAGTTTTCTCTAGATAGGGGGAAAAGCTGAGTTTTCTGTGTGACAATGTATGTACCTATCACCTGACCATCACTAAGATCAACACAGAATTACAACACAGCACTGTGAAAAGGATGACTGCTAGCATACTCCATCTACGCCCAAAAGTAGTCAACAGGCTCTGTGCCCCTGTGAGGGCAGCAGCTGTTGCTATTAAAATACACTGCTAGCATCCCTCAGCACGCTACAAAGAGATTTAAATATCAGTTTGACACACTATGGTAAGAAAAGACTCCCCTTGCACCCTAGCAACCATTTAAACAGATTCTGTCATGACAGACCATATGTATCTGAAATACTGCTTTATGTTGCTCTAGAAAGAGATGCAAACATTAAAAAATTCAACCTAAGAATGCTAGTATAAATTTTTTGAAATAAAAGGTCACATGGAAGCAAACCTGAACCAAATCAGCTTACATGTGGAATGACTGAGTTTTGTTGCCGCAGACACCAGAATCACCCCTGCTCACTCCCAGTCAGTGAATCTTACCAACATTTATTGAGAAACCTTCAAAGCTGAAAAGTTTTTAGAATAATTGAACAAGTTTCTTTAGACTTAGACAATGCTATATGATCAACTTGCTGGGGAAAAGCATCAAAACTGGACTTGCTAGAATAATTACTCCAAATGTGTGCAAGTTTTTTTTACTTGCTCTGAATAATATGCAGGGCACACAACAATCATCATGAGCTGCAAATCTGCTTGCATACAAGAGCTCAAGCCACGAGACTTTACTCCTTTACTTTTCTCCTCCAATTCTCTTTCCTTTTACATGGACCTGAGGCAAATTACTCAGCTCAGTTTCTCTCTTAATACAAGGGCCACAGACTTTTGGAGAGCTCTGATTATTATTAAAGCAGCAAGTCAATATTATTCAGTTGACTGTCTGGCCATTTACCTGTCCCAGAAACTCTCAGAATCCCTATGCACCACACTCTTAGAGTTACAGACTACACATTTAGACTTAGGGCCCATCACAAATTCCTATTTTGCAAAACACTTCTAAATCCAGAGCCTACAAGTAATGAATTCTCATCTTACATTCATTTCTATATTTTGGCATTGTGCAGAAGAGATAAGACACAATCAAGGCCCCCTAAATGAAAAGAAATAAATAAATGAAGTGTTTCAGAACACCAGTGGGAGAATTTCATGCAATGTATGGCTATTATTAGATTGCTATTTTGCTTAGCAGATCAGAGGGTATAATCGGCAGATGATGCAGCCCTGATTTGTGAAGCACAGCCTTATTAAAGGCTAATGAGATAAATGAGTTAAAATTTACATTTTGCTCCACTGATAAGGTTCATTGGCACACTTAACTCCAACACCATGGTTTGAATATTAAACCCACTTATTAATGTCTAGTAAAGCTAATTATAATGCTGAGTGGCATTAAACTATAATAACCAAGCAGGATGTTAGAATCACATCCTTTAGTATTACTGTAGCCCTGCAGTAAGTGTTCTGCACCTGGAAATAAGCACCTGTTGAGCTCATGCTGAGAGAAAGCACACACCTTCTGTGCCTTTTTCCTGATCCTTCTGAGAACCCAAAGTCCTGTTCTTCTAACAATATATGTTAGAAGAAGCAACATCAACATAAACATCACCAATTACTATGATTTCAACAGTGTCTGTCTGTCTTACTGCAGTAACAGCAAGGATTAAGTGACAATTTTTTTTTATTTTTGTATCTACAATATATTAAGTTACACTGGACATATACTCTCTAATCCTTAACACAAAAAGAAAGCACTGAGATATTAACAAAATTAACAACAAAACTCTGGAAACCATACCTGTTGGTTTTTTCTCCCCCTTTTCCACCATCTTCTGTTAAAACTACAAATATAACTATAAAAACACATCCATTTACTGGAAAGGATACTGGAAATACACTTTAGACCTTACACTAGCCTATGTATTTTTATGCCACATCTATTTAAGCACTTAAATGGACAACAATTATTTTTAAGGATAACGTAAGAGGACAAGGACCACAATATTCTTTACCTTTTAATCTCCACCATGTATTTGTCCTGTGACAGCAATGGAAAGAAGATGAGATGAGCTAATTAAGTGCCAGATATCCATGGATCAACAGTATCCAGTGTGGGGACTCACATGTGCCAGTCCAATAACAATTTACAGTCAGCACAAGCTTGAGATACACAGATCCTCTGGGATCTCCCCATCCCACACAAGAGTGGTGCCAGCTCTCCTTCCTCTAGGAGAGTCATATACAGGACTGCACAACAGCCATCATTACCTTTTCAAAGTAGAATATAAAGAATGACAACAAAAAGCATAAAAACACTACAGATAAAATCTCCACCTTTTATTTGTAAGGTAATATACTCAAAAGCAGGCATCCATTACACACGTAAAAATGGCACTGCAGAACAATTAGATTTTCCTCTTCTGTGGGGAAAAGTGAAAAGGCACTTGCACTGTGACAGTAAAAGGAACTGGCTGAGCAAATCATGTGTGAAACATTAAATGCAACTGCTTTTCTGAACACACTTTTGTTCCTTTCAATTTATCACCCGATTTAAACATTTAGCTTGTAACACAATCCATTCCACTTTCCTCAGCCCAGCTTTAAAATACAGGTATGCTATATTTCAGCAGTAGAAGCAAAGAAATGCTATGGAGGTCAGAAAGAAAAGATTTAGCATACAGCTTTCTGTGGAGCATTCCACTGCATCCCTGCTTGCAGGAAGCAGAGAGTACTGCCCAGCACCCCAAGCCTGTGCTGCAGCTGGAAAAAACAAACAAACAAACAAAAAAAGGAGCAGTCTCCTTTAATGGTAGATTCGAGATGCCACAAGCTCACCAAGCCAGCTGAGCCTCCACCAGAGCCCTTCAGTATGAGTTATGCCAAGGGAACACACACCCTGTCCCCTCCCTCCCACTCTGCCATGCTTTTCTCGTGGGTCCTACTGCACACTCCTGAAGCCAAACCTAGAAAAGATTGCTTGTTGAGGGCTCAAAGTATCCCTCACAGAAATGTGTCCTGAAAATGGATACTTGTGACTTTTAAAACACAGAACCATCAAGTCTCTTTCCCTAAGGGAAAACCCTGCCAGCCTGATGCCACAAGAGCAACTCATTCTACACAGGTTCTTCCCAGAGAGCAGAAAGTGCTTCTGCAGTCTTTTTCCTCCAGTACATTGTACTGCATGTGGCTTTTCCCAAACCATTTTATGAGTATGGTTTGTTTACTAAAAGCATAATCAGAGAAGCTCCTCCAATTACTATTGCAACTATGCTAATACTTGGTAGGCATTCTGAATGTTTCAATACTTCTCTGCATCTACAATCAACAGATACACCTAAAGCATACTATATTTTTAAAGAAGGGACAGCCAACAGTACAGTATTCCCACAGGCAGGCTTGTCAGGAAAAGATACGTGGTAAATAATTAATTTTCCTAGGTTAACTTCAGCTCCAGACTAGTATTTGTGAGCATCAGTGCCATAGAAAGGCAAGTAATAACTCTAGTTTGTATTCTTGTCCAGTAAGGAGTTTTGCTTATGTGCAAGCACTGACAGTGAAAGTTTTATCATCTCAGGGACAGAAAAAGTAAAGAACACTTTTACAAGTCCAGTAAAATCTCTTCTGCAAAATTCAAAGAAACCAGAAGACTTTGCTTGGAGGCTATTATTTTTTTAATTATTTCCTTCTTTGACAGATAATGGGCCAAACACAGATAGAGGCTGAGCTCTGGTGTCAGACTGCAGCACACAGAAACCTCCAGTATAATCCACCCTACAAATAATTAAAGACATCATTCACTGCTTACCATGCTTTCTTTTAGTGCATTACAGATGTTTGGCAGGAAGGGTGGGGACTATTCTAAACACAGGGAAAGGGCAGCACATTCCTGACAAATCTTTTTAAAACTGATCTTAAGCTTAGCAGTTTATCACAGTGAGGTTTCAAAAAGTTCATAAAATGTTAGAAATACTACCAGTTTATATTCAGTATTCATGGCTTGAAGTGACTGAGCTTTTACCTAGATTATCAATTGTGATCTAATTCTTTCTGCACTTCTATTTGATGCCTCAAAGGTGCTAGCAGATCACAACAAAGAATAGTTCATAGAACCAGGAATAAGTTGGCAATAAAGAGAAGATTTTGCAGAAGGTAGTTCATTTTCCCTGTAAATGATTCATAAAAATGGACTAAAAATCTAAAAAACTATTTAAGAAACAAACTTCATTAACATATCATTTCTGCATTAATTTTCAAACAAACTGGGTGTTTCTTAAGTAATTCCAGAGCTGTTGGTACCCACAGAGGGAATAGAAAAGCCTCAGGCTTAACTTCAAGTCAGGGAACTCAGTCTGATACCCCTGAAATGTTTCTTCCAAGTTTGATTTTATTTCTTGTGCTCCTAAACTGCCTTGACTGTGCAATCAGGAGCAAAGTTCACGGACCTCAAGATCTATTTCCTATCATTTCAGTCAGCTGAATTTTTGGAGGATCAGAATATAGTTATATATTTCTTTATAACAGAGCTGCATTACAACCATGATAAAGAAATGGGAGAAATGTTCTGCTCTGTTCATTACAATCAATAGATTATGCAGCTCAGTCACAAAGCAGAAGGAATTATGAAAAAGAAAGTAATCTTTAAACTATTAATATTGCCAGAACAACTTTTCTTTCAGATATGCAGACTCCCACCTCCCAGACACAGCTAATAATGTCAGAAGCTCTGAGATTCATACGGTCAGAATGACTAATATTTACATTAAGCAAATGTATTGCCATAGTAACATAGACACCACAGAGCTATCTACCTGCCACAGCTCTCTAAATTATTTAGCATGCCAATACTACAGTGACACTGTGTAAATGATCACATTCATTAAGAGCAGAGTATGTGCTGAAAAACCGAATGTTAGACAGCTGTATTTATTGCTAGGAAAAAAACAACAGCACCAGTATTCAGAAAAGAAAAGCAGAGAGGTATAGAGGAAGGCTCCAGCCTGAAACAGAACAACACACCTTTAAATTCTTCATCTAAAATCTGCATCCCTGTGCAAAGCAGCACAAACAATAATCTCACTTATGGGACATAAGGAAGACCCACTGTGACCAGAACAAATTGAGATCTGAGTTATATTCCAAATCACATTTTTGGGATAGTCATTAAACTTGCTTAATTTGCATTTTTTATTGTCAAAATATTATTCTATGTTGTGGAGTTGCAAGAGCCAGTGCACAGAAAATAGAAATAACTATGACACACCCTCAGAACCACAGCTATTCTTCAACAGATTTATGGTGAGGAGAGGGTTGCAATACTTTGGATGATGGTCTGCCACTTCCTCAAGCCGTAGATGATGGCAGGGATCTGAGTGGTTTCTGTAAGCCACTGTTCTCATCCTGAGTTAAAGTTCTTGGAAACCTCAAGCACTTCCTGCACTATGGATATTTTCCCCTCATCACATTCAATGGCAGAATCAATGACAGGTGGAGAAAACAAAGGACAGCTCAGGTCAACTCTTGCAACCAGATGGATTTCTCCCTCATTTTTATCAGCTAGAGCCCCTTCTTTTGTTGGACACAAATAATGTTTTTTCACATTTGTCTTTGAATTCAAAATAGCAAAGAAATCCCCTAAGAAGCATAGCATGAAGATCCAGGCACAAAATTAACCCAGCCCAGCTCCAACCAATTCCTGTTCTCTCCGATTGTCAACGTATGTCAATGCAAGAGAAAGCTTTAAATAATTTCTTCTACTACATTTTTATGGAAGTCTGGCATACGCCCATCTCTTATTATTCATTTGGACTAAAATGCCACAAAGTCATTTTAAGATATTAAAAGATATTTTCATGGCACTAGCAATAATCAAATCAAATCTCAAACCAATAGATTACTGTAACAGAGACTGATGTAGAATTTGATCTTCAGAGACAGAATTTTCAAAACAAGGAAGTGTTTGGAACATGCTCTTCTCCAGAGAGAATACTGCTTACATAACGAGAGTCTGATTTTCTTAAGGAAGTTACTTTAATTGAGAATTGTTCAAGAACTGACTTGATCCTCCACAGAATGTCTGGAAAGTACAGAGACCCTGTTCCAAAAGCAGTTTTAGAAAGCAGCCTCATGGAACACAATAGCCAGACCAGTGAGGGTACCTCAAATATTGGTGCTGGAGAGCACAGGTGTGATGAAGAACACCTAAAGGTTCACTGCTCACAGAAGTCAGGTCATCTGCCAGAAGTATCTAGATTGTGAACCTCTGTTTGGAGTCTTCACTATGTATCCCATTTGAGATTGTGAGTTTAACAGAATGTCTGCTGGTTTTAGAGAAAGGTCTGTGAAGGATGAATACCGCTCCTAGGACTGTCAAAATATAAAGGATCGTATGAGAAGCAACTGACTAGTGGACTAATTAGCAGTAAGGAATAGAATTATGCAAAGCCTCCAGATTCCAGGCAGAGCTATCAATTACATTTACATGTTACAAATCACCTTGCTGATGAAGTGCAAGCTGGAAATAGGAAGTCACCTTCAAGTATTCAGCACCTTAAAGCACATTTGTAATGGAGCCTGAGGGGATATCTGCTTAGTTGTTGGAATAATTTAAAATGTGCACTAATACTTGAAATGATTCCATGACAATTGAGTATTCAGCTAAAGTGGCTGAGATAAGCCTTGACAATTCTAGATAAGAAACGCTAAGCAATTAATAGAGGTATCCAAACACTAACCTTTAAATCCACTTAGGCTGAATTTTCTCTCCTAACTTGTATCTTTAAAGCTTTTAACTGAGAACACTAGGAAAGTCAGTCCTGCTACATAAACCACAACTAATTCTGAACACAAACCCTGTGCTTTGTTTTCAAGCCAACAGTGAGTAGATGAACCCAAAAAGCAACAGAACACAAAAATTGTGGCTGAATTTCATTAGGTTTGGCTCAGCATCACTACAACAGAATCCAAATTGTTTTCTACAGAGCAATTCAAGTAGCAGCAACACAAAGTACTCAGCTCCACAGGAGTCCTTCGTGTATCAGATGTGATACCATTCACAAACTAAGTCTACGTTTCTGCATGAGGCTAGATTATGTCCCCTTACCAGCAGGGCAGTACAAAAAGCAGAAAAGACCTTGGCTCTAATTCCTGCTCAGCAATAACAGAAACATCTCTATTATCATTAGTGTGTCCAGCACAAATCCAAAACACAGCCTCATACTCGACATTGAGAAAACTAACTCTACCTGGGCTCAAACCAGCGCACTATGAAAATCCTAGACCTGCAGGGCACTTTGTCAAAGAACCAAGTAACTTCACACAAATCAGTTCAGAGCTGATACCGAGGTTTTGTTTGTTTTTGAGGTGTTGCAGTATCTGGGTAAATACAATTTGCAAGAATATCCCATGTGTTCAAATGATTCCTCAAAATCCACAGGAAACAACCACAGTGAAGACTCTAACTATAGCTAGGGACTGAGACCTTTTTTTATTTTTACTAGAAACCCAAAAATCCTACTTCCACATTCTCCCCTCCTTGTCAGCCAGGATGGGAATGGAAACCTTTGCCAGGGTTAGCTCAGCCAGTGGCCTCTCTCACCCTGGCAACTGCTTTTATACACAGCCGGAAGACTGAAGAGGTAGAGCAAAGCTTAGTATTACTCCCTCAAGCCCAGGACTTTACAAGGAATAGAGTCTTTTCCCACTTTGCATACCAAAACAACTCAAACAACTCCCTAGTGCAATGAACTATGTCCTTTTCCCCTTCCCTCCAGCCTCCACAATGAAGAACTATCATTGCTGTGTCCTCTGACAGAAACCTCCCACCCAGACTCAGCACACAGGACTAATGTAGAAAACAAAACCAACCTTTCTTTTTTTTTTCCCCAGGAAAAAGGCGATGAGATGAAGTAAAGAAAGACAAAAATGGAAACCAAAAGATAGATTTATATGACTTACAGTGATTAGAACACTAATCAGCCTCTTCTGTACTGTACAGCAGGGCTAAAATCCCCACCACCACCCTGCACACAGAGCAACACACACCCAAAACAATGCACACTGCTGTCAGGAGTTGAGCTGCTGCATACTTGATACGGAGGCAGATTTACTGAACAGGTATTTCTAAATTCATGTTCAAACCCCATAAGTGCCATACCTAAAAAGTGTATCAGGTCCTCCATATCTACAACTTGAACATAAAAACTGCAGTTTGATATGCAGACATCTTTCTATTAAAAAAAAAAATTGAACAATTATATATGCATTAAATAAACCTTACACCATAAATGTCCTCGATTCTTTATGTGCCAAAACATGAAAAAATAAATCCAACAAATCCCCCACAGAATAAAAAGCAAATAAACAAACAAAACCCCAGACATGGGACCAGCTTACTACACATTATTAAAATGCCAAGCACAGTAGGTTGTTAATTTTTCACTTGAAGTAACTGCATAACTTGGTTGGGGAATTATTCAGTTCTAAGAACTCTGTAGCCATTTCATTTCACCTTTCATTCTCTATCATCCACAAGTCAAAATCATGTATGCAGTTTAATGAAAAGTGCATAAGTCCTTGAATACCACATACAGATAGGATGAGCTGTGAGTGATTCTCTCCAAACCTAATAAGCAAGAAACCAAAATAAAAATTGAAATATAAAGATACTAGTATAAGCATAATAAGCCAGTGGTATTTTTATCAAAATGAAAAAATATTTTTCTTCTTTCTGTAAACCCAAGATACACTTTCAATCTTTTTGTCATCTATCCATGCTATGCATCATGAAGATAAATGATGATTAGTGAATGGAAACAGAATGGTGATAGATGAAAAACAGTGACACAGGAGTACAAGCAGCTTAAAGAGTACTTTGAGTATAAACATAAGTGTATGAGCAAGAAAATAATTACCTATATTCTACAGACAAACACAACACAGCCCTGGGGACAGATTCCTTTTCTGTGAACACCCTCATGCTAATAACTGTGCAGGAGTCAGGGTCTGGAAAGGATGCAGAGTCAACTTGTGGCAACTAAAAAATATTTAACCACAAGAGACATGCTTTTACCTGACGAACATAAGTGGGAACCCCACCTGCAAGGATCCACTTGCAGGGATCCAACCACTCCCCTACAGACAATATAAAGACAATTATTCTACATCATGAGATGCTTGCTGCTTTTGTATGCTACTACAGCAATTTTTATTAAGAGAATCAACTAAGATGATATACCATACAGGTTTAAAAAGTAAGATGTAAAAAATATCACCCAACACAAATTCTCTAACTTGTCAAGAGAAGGGGAATGGGATCTATGTCCTCCAGAAGTATCCAGCACTAGGCTTGTCTCAATTAAATTCAAACCCATATTGTTTCAGAACACTTAAGGACTTCTGTGGAAGCTAATAGTGACATGGTAAATGAAACATGCTGACAGAGCACATTGTCCTATTATTAGTAACATGCCAGGCAATACAAAAAGAACAACACATACTTTAAAAACTGCACCTACACAACCTCCCCACTTTGCATTTTAGAAGACACAGATGTAAGATACACTGCCCTATGCCAGTTCAGATGCTTTTCTGGAGTATATATTTGTAAGATAATCATGCAAACACTAAAAAAATTTCCATAATAATAGAAAAAATCAAAGCATTCATAAAAGAGAATGAGTAATTCTGCTCCTGATTTGTTGGTTTTGGTTTTGCTTTCTGCTTGTTTGAGGTGGTTTTTTTACTGTTTGGTTGAGCTTTTTTTGTTTTGTTCTCCCCTCCACACTCAGGAAGTGTTTCAGGAAAAGCCACAAGTTCTGAGCAGGGTCATTCATGATAATGATGCAGCTGCTGACTTACCGTTCAAAAGTGCTGGACCAGTTTTACCTCATTTCTTTCAGGAAAGCAATGCAATGGGACAGTAACCTCATCTCCCAAATTAACTATTGTTGGATACCCAGCTCTAGGCAATTGGCTTACTCTGTGCAAGCACTTTATTCCTACCCTCCTACTTGTTTGTATTTCTCAAAATGCAGCATATTACTCACTTTGACTGTAGTTGCTTCCCACATGTTCATTCATCTTAGTTTGTCTCACTGGATTTCTTCAACTGCATCTCATTAAACAGCCTGATTTTTTCTTCCAGTTGTATGCTAGGCTTTCAGTGAAATGAAGGTAGATTTACACCAATGAGAGGAAAACAGAATGTAGTTGCATGGTCTTAAACTTTAAGAGGCAACAAAGCTTTCTAGGCTATGAATTTTAATACTCAGAGATTAGCAATTCATCTTAGTTTCAGTTGTATCCTTCTAGGACAGCAGAGTTATCTAGAGAATCCCTGACAGGTTTCTTACTAAAAGCATTGCTCCAAAAGCTGTGGTGAAGCAGCAGAGCAGTTCATGGCTCACACAACAAAGATGCCCTATCCCATGTCCCATGTCCCTGGCACACTCATGCTGTAGCTCCTCAGTTCACAAACAAGTCAGCTCAGCAACAGCTTCAGGGAGAGTAAAACAGAAAGGAGTAAGGCCACATCACTGCAAACTGGGAACAGAGGCTGGGGATGCTGTGCAACTGCCACCCTGGACAGAGACTCCATCAGCTCTTCTGCTTCTAGAACCATTCCATGGTTTTTATTACCATAACTGCATATTTAGAGTCAGCAAGTCAGATTCTGAAGACTTAGAGAGAGTAATTAATGCTGTGCTAGCTCTTCTGCAATAATATTAGAATAATTCAAACTTACTAGCAGCAAACATGGTCAATATGTCACCAGAACTACCAGACTCCAGGTCTCATCTAATTCTGAACTGACTAAAGCAAGAGCAATATTCTCTGCCCTAGTAGCCAATGTACCCCTGGGTAAGGGACACAAATTAATAAAGGAGATATAAGGAAACATCGTATGAACTGGACAAAAATTCATTAGATATACTGAATATGACTACTAAGGAAAACATTCCTAGATTAATCTCTTTTTGTAAATAAATCAATAAAAATTCCTGATTTTTCTAGAGTAAACTTTTCACATCCTTTCCTCTGGAATTGAAAGTGTTCTGGTTTCTCAAAGACTGCTTTCCTGTTTTATTTCTCCAAAATTAAACGTTCAACTCTGCATTGAGCCAGTTCCAAGCTAAACATGACCCTTGGAGGCCAGCAGATCTTCTTGCACCTCATCCCCCCCAGCAGCTAAAAGTAGGACTGTGCCTCTCCCTACCTGGCCAAAAAGAAGAATAATCATGGAGAAAGCAACTCCCCATCTATTCTATCCCAGCCTCAAAGGTCCTTGGGACAGAGGGAACCAATTCCAAAATGCATCTACTATGGCACCAGTAAATAGACTAGCTCCCACCTTAAAATGCTCTTTGGTGTACAGCTGACACAGTTTTGAAAAGGAAAACAGACTGATAATGTTGCAGCCCTAAAATAAGAGAAGGAGCAGGAAAGTAAGCTGTTTCTCTAAGGCATAATACTTTTCTGACTTGCTCCTGGAATGATGCCTAGCATTACTTCCTTAATCCCAGTAAAAAGAAGTTTCAGTCTTGCCATTCATAAATAGCAAAAATTTATGCTGAAGTTTCTGAGGTGCTTTCAGAAGAGAAGTACTTCAACTACTTTGGCTTTTGAAAGATTTTCCTGGCATCACGACCTTCCTTAGGACTTGGAACTGAAAGATTTCCTTGATTATCAAGCCCCCGCATCTGTTACCATAATTTATAATCCTTCATAAATTGATGAGGATCCAGCTTTTTAATACTCTCTTTCATTCACTAAAGACACTATAACATTTCCAAAGCAGGGACCTATTAGTCCACAAATTTTTTGCCCAGTATCACATCAAAGCCTACTTACTCACTAGAATCACCCATAGGCCAGAGTGGTTTGAGAGCATTTTTAAATTAGAAGGTAAGTAATTAGATCCTTAATGACTGCACTGCAACCTAAATGTTAAAGTTACTGAAATCACATGTAAAAACTTCACTACCAAAGCCTCTTTAAAAGATTCACCTTTTCAGTTCCAACTGGTTGCTCAAGGGTGTACCTGAACAATTATATCATGAGGCTGAAATGAAGGTTCCTCTCTCCAGCACTTCCTACAACAGTAATACTCAGCTGTTGGTGTGTAGAAAGTATATTTTACATAAGTCACTTGAGAATCCACAACATTTTACAGATCAGTGATGTAATTTCAACAAACAGAGAGAACAAACTCTCAACTCAAGCAAAGCTCATTAGAATGAAAAAACAATCAGCAAAACTGATTAAATCAACATCTTGAGATTAGGTTGAGGGGTAGGGACTTTTTAAATTATGTTGTTACATGTCTTTTCAGTATAAGTGGGTAGCCATTAAGTGTGAACAACAGTTACAAAGTGAAAAAAATGCGGTTGAACAAAATCAATATTAAGTGGTACTTATGCCAAGTTAGTTTGTAGTATCCCTTTTTATATCCGAAGGATCAGAAACTGCTTCAGTTTGTGATCCTTCAGATATAGCACTCAGATATAAATTGATATAGTGATTAAACTAACTAACACCAACAGCTCTTCAGTGAAACAAATTACTGATGTTGGTAAAGTAAGTCACAGAGTAGTGCCAATCAAGTTAAAAAGTAAGAGGAATTTTATCTAGAAGAATATCTTTGGTCAAAGTTTCAATATCATTTCAGATTTGCCTCTTTCTGTGGTAGGGTACTCACCAAAATTTCCCCTTAGCAAAAGATTCAAGCAAAGGCATTCACATATTGTCACACACTGACTCTGTGCCACACCTACAATACAGTGAGAGACCTTCCCTTCCCTGTAACAGTGGTCACAGAGGTCTTCAGGTGAGGGAAGAGATGAGAATGTTCAGAAGGCTTGATTTATTATTTTATGATATATATATATTACATTATAACTATACTAAAAAGAATAGAAGGAAAAGGTTCATCTCAGAAGGCTAGCTAAGAATAGAATCTAAAAGAATGACAACAAAAGGCAGCTCTCTCAGACTCTGTTCGAGATAGCTCGGCCTAGATTGGCCATTAATTATAAACATCTAAGATGGGCCAATCAAAAAATCTACCTGATGCATTCCACAGCAGCAGATAATCATTGTTTTACATTTTGTTTCCGAGGCCTCAGCTTCTCAGAAGGGAAAAAATCCCAAGAAAGGATTTTTAGTGAAAAGATGTCTGTGACACTTCCCCTTGAATATTATACTCCTATTAGGAGAGAGGCAAAAAACCCATGTGTTTCATAAAGCAGTTTCCGCGCAAGCTGCAAAAATAAAATCTTCAAATGAGACTAGTGGTCAGCTGCACATCTTTGCAATACACGAAACAGCCTTCAACAGAACAGCCTGTGTATAAAATGCACTGCAGCACTTCACTGGAAAAAAGGGGAAGCTCTCAAATTGAATGGACATAAAAAGAATACTACAATCAATCATATTGCAAACTACAGGCTAGCTTCAATAAGCAATGTCCTTCAGGAATGCATTGTAATTTAAAATTCACTTCCACCTTTTGTTGGTTAAGATAAGCTACAGTTTATTTTAGTTAGTAGAGCTACAAAGTAGGATGAAACAAGTATTCTGTTTAGCTTGCATTTTGCAAACTGGAGCATGCATATGGCAATGGAATCAATTACTTTACTCCCACCCAATTCCTTCATTTTAGATCTCAAGCACTGCCAGAAAATCTCATTAATCTAATCTGGATAGCAAAAAGGTTTATTCAAATTTCCTTTTCAATAATCTTATACTTACAGTGTACAAATCATTGTTTTAAAATACAACAGAAATACTCAATGTGCACTTCACAACATTGAACTTAATATGAAACAAAGGACACAAACACTGCTTTAAAAAGCCCAACAGTACACTTGCAGTAGCTGACAGATTAGTTTTTCATTAATCCAATTCTATTAGAAGTAAACCAGAGTTTTAAAAAATTCCTGTGAATCCAGAAAGTTGAATGACAATATACTTCTGTAGCTCTGAAATACACAATATGCAGAGCCCTTAAAAAAATTAAAATTACTATGTGATACACAATTTAGACACCCAGAACTTGGATCTTGCATTCTCCTCCCATTGGATAGCTCTTGCCATCTCTGTTCCTGCACAAGTGATAATTTGTGACAAATTATGGAACTCATTGTTACAGGCCATAAGAGTTACCAAAAGCACCGACAATTTTAAAACAATTTTGAAAGAAAAAGACAAAACCCACTGAACTTATAGAATGGAAAGACTACTAAATAAGACCATGGACTGGTCTTATTATATTATAATATAATACTTATACTCATCTTACCAAGTAAGATCATGGACTGCACATGGGCAGGGACACTGCCATATGCTTGGACAATGAACATGTTCTCCTGCCCCCTTCTCTCCCACCAATTCCTACTCTGAGGACAGCCTAACTTCAAAACTCACAGTGATCCCCACTGCTCCATATACAGCAAATATATCAAACATTTCCATTGCTGGCTCATGAGCAAGCAGCTTGTCTGACAACAGCTACAGAGAGGTTTCTAAGATATGTTTCTGTTCACACCAACAGATTCTAGCACTGCAAAACCAAATCAGAATCTAATCAACATTTAGCCTTTCAATTCAATCCATTCTTGCAGGCCCATATATTAACAGTATATCTTACTCCTCTTTCATTTAGTCCAAGTTTATATTTTGAAATAATAGTGCATACTTTAAAACAATTTAACTAATCCACACTAGCTTTACCTGAAAATCCTCTTTGTCTTAAAAAATACTGGAATCTAAAGAACAATGATGCACAGGAAAACACGTGTCAACTGAGAATTTGATCCTTCAAGATTTTGTTCTACAATCTTATTTTGTATTAATCTTTTTCCTTCTAAGATAGCTTCTATAGCTAAGGTGGGCTTCTACTCTAAATTAAATGTAAAACCACTATGTTGATAATAATCAGTTTTATTATGTAAAACATGATCACTTTTTTCCTGCTTTGCTTTTTTCTTTATGTATGTGTATGTATGTATTCTTTATGTGGTTTCTTTATATATATCATAAAATCTCCAAAATTCTAATCTCACATTAACCAAATCTCCTTTATTCAGGATGGTTACATATTCCCCTAGGTTTTATAGGGACACTACCAAGGACAATTTACCCTGATTTAGTCCTAAGGTGTAGCCAAATTTTGGAACAATACCTCCTTACCATGTTTATTTCCATGAGCACAAAGTTAAGAAAAAGAGTTGTCAGACTATGATCAGAAAACCAGTGATACCTTCCCATTTCCTCGTGCCAGTGGCCTCTATCCACCATTACACCCTGCTCACTTCCCTGCACTGTGCTTAGTTCTTCAGGGCAAAATACACACTTACCTAATTAAACTCAAGACACAAGCAATGACAAGTAAATCAAGATGGTTGGACAAAACATTCTTTATGACATACCCACGAACTTTACTCACATTGTGTGATATAAACAAGGAAAAAACTTGTGTGTATCTTGAGCTGAGAAAGAAAAAACACTTCATGCATTATGAAAGCCATGTATACATCTTTATATTCTGTGAATTACTAGGTGGATGTGTCCTTTACAGACCTCTCCCTCAGCATAACAGGGAAAGCAAATTTGTATGCTAGCATACAGTGATGAAAGATTAGAAACCAGAACCATTTACATTATTTATAGAACATCACTGATTCCTCAAGAAGGCCATGTGAAGTAGCCTGCAACTGGCCCAAGGAATCCTATCTGTGAAAGAGTGAAGTCATGCAACAGCTATTTTCTATTAATATTAACATTTTGTGAAATTCAAGGCAGTCTAAAAATTACCTACATCAGTAAAACAGGATCTTCCTCTATAACAGTCATTTCTTTCAGTAACCAAGTTTTTACTGGCTTACTCCTAAGATGAAACTCACTGCTGAATGAAAAAGATGTTTTCCTCCCCACAAGTCTGAGTCTTCACAATTTTTATAATGAGAACAAACCCAAAACTCTACAAACTGACACCAGGAGAAAAAAAAGCAATAAAAAATTACAAACAAACAAACAATCAACCCCCACACCACAACTGAGGAAGAATGCAGCTCAACGGAAGCATGATCCTAAGGTACTCCATATAAACTAATGGAATTTTTTCACTTTGTGTCTTTTGTCATTCTGAAATTCCAACTTGAATCTAATAAAGTCTTACTTAGAAAAGTTTAATTGAAAACAAAAACATATGGGAACATATTTGTTCCAGATTAATATTTTCCAACAAAAAACACTACGTGTTTAATATAGCTGGGACTAGAATTGGTAATCACAGATATTTAACAATCTTAGACTGGATACTAAAGCTCTTGTGTTAAGGAATTAGGGGTTTCTTTCATTACTGCTCTTAGCTAAAGCAACAGGAATCCGAACATACCAGTAAAATTTAGGAGTTACACAAACACAGAATAGGAAGAAATGAGAGAAAGACTCCACATCATTGTGTTGGTTCATGTCACTTCCTGCCAACGGTTACTGTTATTGCCTTTCTATTAGCATAACTAGATTTTAAGTCAGGGAAAGAAGAAACAGACAAAGGAAAGCTTTACACTGCTAGAAATAAAGTTACAGAGTAAGGCCAGACTCTAGTTTAAATTAACAATTGTTGTTACTTAGTTTTCTCTCTGGAGAAGGAAAGAGACTTGTCTTTATTAAGCAAGATATTAAATTCTAATGCTACAAACCATCTGAAGAACTCTTACCTACAGCAACTGATTGACAAATAGTCACTTTGGCAACCAAAGCTGCTTCCATACAGCCACAGAATCATGGATTAGCTGCAGGTCAGTACATGTAAAAGCTTATACTCAATACATTTTGGATAAGGTGCCACTAGTCTTGGGAATATATAGTCCTTCCAAACATCCTGCTAGATGAGCTTTTAGACAAGGCTTGATATTCCAAAGCATTCTAATGATCTGGGTTTAATAAAACAGGTTTGCAACACTGTCAGATTTGCCAATTCATTCAGAGAGAGGAAACAATAACATACTGAATATTTGGCAAGCATCAGACTTTCTACAACCCCTCAGTTTCCTAAAGATACTTTGATATGATATTCTGGAACCTTTTCTAAGCTATTACAGAGAAACCAGACACCTCCTTAATCCTTACAGAGCAGCACAGGTTAAGATGAGAAGAGCAAGATCCTTGTTTTCCCCTTGACAAAACGGTCTCCCATCAGCACCAAGAACTGCAACAAACAGCACCAAAAAAGAGTTGGAAGCACTACAGGAGAGGATAAAACCAGACACATGCTACATGAAAGGCTGCTAAGAGATGATGTTCATTTTCATAAAGCAAGTGTTTGGTGGTTCAGGAATAACAAACATGGCACTAGAGCTTACCAGAAAGTTAATACTGAATTATAATCTAACAGCTATTTGTATTTTTTCTAATCAATTTGAAAGAAAACCTGGGTATATAAAAACCAGGAACTAGTGGTTATTATGAAGTATCATTTCATATTTCTTCCCCTTTCTAATGTTGTTTGACTGGTATAAATGTTCCACCTGATACACCAAAAACAACTTGGGAAACGAAAGACACTGTCAGGTTTCCTGTGATTTCAAGCTTGTCTGTACTAATCCCAGTCTCATTTCACACCCACACATCAGGCTCCCTCCCTAGCTAGCTTGGGCTTCTCTTCTGTACACAGCTTCCTTATGACAATCTTGCAATTAACACCCACATCTCCTCCCTAAATGATGCCAACTCTTCTATGAAACATTCAGTCTATGAAAACCACACCCCTCTTTCATGCCCTTTCATCTGGCCCTTTTGCCAACTGAGAATAAGCATCTTTTGAGGAGGTGACTCATAAGTGTTCAGCCCTTTTCACTTTGTAAAACAGCTTATCTAATAAAACACAGCACATGTACAATGTTGAACCAAACAATATACATGCTTGTAGATCAGGTTGGGGAAAAGACTTATCTGAATTTTCATCTGTCAGCTAACTAGTTTCACTGCAGAGTAAGATAAAGATGATCCAATGACAAGTCAAAGTCTAGGACCTCTGTCCCTTATTCAGCTTTTGTTGCAAAAGCTTTTCTAAAGGTTCTGTGCTCAATTTTTAAGCCCGGATAGAGAATACTAGTCTTTCATCCTTCAACTCCTTTTGTATCCTACATTGCATGTGTTAGAGTCAGGAGAAAAAAAGAAAACATTCATTCTTCAGATGACAAGCATTTCAATTATTTCATATCCTGTAAGCCAAATAGTGTGGAGATATTCTGAAACAAACAAACAAAAAAAAAAGAGGAGTCTTGCCAACTCAAGAAAATCCCAGTGTACAGGCTGTTGGGTTCTCATCAAAGTGCCACAGGTAACCTACCTTCGACTTACAGGGTACGTCGGTCACAATATATTTACTGTTCTCCAGAAGTTACAGGGCACTGAAAGACAGCTAAAGCACCTTTGATGATTGCTGTATATTCACTTCACATGTAAGCAATTACTGTGATTGCCACAGGAATATTGCACAATAGTTACACTGTACAGGTGTGAACACAAAACAGAATTGAAACACAAAATATTGACAGGATGCTCCAGAGCCCAGGGTGCCTAAAAGCAGCTGCTGAGTGCTACTGGAGACTCCACCAGGCATCTGAAATCAGACTGAAGTCTCAAGCTCACTTTCCATAGGATGGGTGTCCACACCACAAAAACTGATTGTGACACCCAGCACTCCAAACAGCAAGCTCATGGCTCAGCAAACAGAGTTCTGTTCTGAGCTACTTATTACACACACACGCACACACTTATCTTACCTGCAATTAAAGCATGTCAACAGGTAAGCAAGGAAAAATTGGCTCTGGCAGTTCCTCCATTTGGTGAAGAATCTAGACTTAAAGTTTCTTCAGATTTCAGCAGCATTCAACTTTCCACTACACACAAGGAAAGGCAGAGAAAGTAGAAAAGTAAAAATTATCACTCTATTAACAAAAATCTGGCAGTGTAAAAACTGAGAAGGAAAAAAACTCCATCTTAAAGAAAACAAGATAATAAACTCTTAAATACACAGGAGTAGTAGTAACAGAGCATATTTCACATCACAAGACATATCCACACAGACAAGGTCAGAGCTTCCAGGCTTTTCACCAATATCTAGTGAGAAGCCCTTGAAAACACCAAGGGCATCATCAGCTAAGAGCCCACACCAGTGCAGAAGCAATCCATATTTGCCTTCCTTGATGCCTTCTGTTCACTGCTGCAACTTAAAAACATTTCCATCCATGCTGCAACCCAAAAACAATCATGCATAACACACTGAATAAATCTGAAGCAATTAAGAAACTGTTCTAGCTAAAAAGTAACCACTGGGGAAAAAAAACCCAAAAAACACAGAAGCAGAAAGAAGTGGTATTACACTGAATAGTAAAGCTGACTACACTGCCAAAAAACTGATTACAGAACTCACTTTTCAGACAAGAAATGCATCATAACAGCATCTTGTTAAACAAGTTAAACACATGCAAGGGAGAAAGAGAAACCCACACCTTTCTGTCAACACTGAAGTAATTCATATTAAATTTATATTTGACATGTAACAAGGCTGCACACATACAGAAAAATGCAAGTATGAAAAGCGTGTCTATTCATTTACACAGTGCTTAGCATTCAAAATTGATTTTACAGACATGCTGCTAACCTGCCTGACAGAAATTCCTCCAGACTACACAAATTAATTCAAAATAAGGAGACTGTCATTTTTCTGTGTCTTATAAGCAGGGACGTAAAACTCTGAATGTTCTCAGTATGCTGAAAGGAATCCTGCAAAAATTTAGAAAGTATATACATCAAGGTAAAAATATTTTTTTTATAAACGTAATTTTTAACCAAGAACTCATAGTTTAAAACAGGTTCTTAAACAGCTTTCCCATCAGGGGAGCATGAACAAAACAGCCAAAAATTAAGGCCTTATGGGAAGACTCTGTTTTTATACTGCAAATGTAACACGGTTTTAGTACATACGAGACTACTGACCCCTAGCCATTTCATGCTCCTGAATTTCAGGGATGATTATATCAGGTTCCTCCACAGATGTAATCAGAAATTTCATGAGGAGACTTTTAGCATCATTTTCCCCCTCAATTACAACAAAGCGTAGTCCTAAAAATTAGCAATTTCCAAGTGAAATCGTAACAGGGTCAATCTCTCTATCCTCCAGATCATCTCTAAAACGTTTCCTGTAGTAAAGTACTGTTCATGAAATTCTACCTCGCTAACCCTGCTATTTTTAATATATTTTCTTATTACTCAAAATCTTTACAAGTGAGGGCTCTAAAGGAAGGACATTTCTCCATAATTTTTAATTAATACTAACTTCTCTCCTGTTTGCTTCATACATTCATCGCATCTGGTCATAAAAACAAGGTTCCAAGTTTATTTGTTAAACACATTCTCCCTATTTTTGTTTTGCTGTATCATTTATCTGGGTAAATTTCCAAGTGGAGCCTATAATTATGTTCTTGACCAGATTGTCTTTTAGATTAAACAATTATTTTTCCCTTGGATTATCTTCTTTAATTTACAGCATAGTTTAAGAACTATTGACATACACATAACAAAATAGGTATAGTCTAAATGACAACCTCATGTTTGAGGTTTTCAAGTTGATCAGCCTGGTATTTTTATTTCCTTTTACTACACATGAAATAATCCATCAGAGGGAACAGTAAAAGAAGAAAAGGGGGGAAAAATTAAAAGAGAAATTGCCCCTACCCAGAGTCCAAACTGAAGTCCTAAAGGTAACCCACAGCCTCTATAGAAATAACTCTTTCCAGCCTATGTGGGAAAGGAGTATGCAATAATCATCTGTGGAGGGGCTTGAAGCAAACAGAATTAAGAGGGCATTGGGGGAGGGCAAAACCTCTCAGCATATTTGTTTTAAAGATTCCAGCAGGCTTCCATCTAAACATCATCTTTTATCTAGAACCTCAGGCCTGAAATTGAAAATTGGTACAAGAGACTGAAACCAGAGCCAATGAAGAACAGACACATGAGGGACAATCCCATTTCTGACATGGCAAGTGCATGATTTCAAATATATGCTTAATAAAAAATTACACAGTGGTGCAATATTATCCAAACTTATTCAGTGTTTCAGCTTCAAAGTCCTGCAAGACTGACTCAATGAATCTTTGTTACTACTACCGAGGCAGTAAAGAAAATCACAAAGGTCTGTTCTTTTGTAGGCTACAAAAGTTCTTTTGTAGTCTACAAAAATTTCTCTATGACATGCAGTTAATGTGCAGGTTTTAGAGAGAAGGCATTCAGAACGTGGAACGATTACCCTGAACCAACATATATAAAAAAATCTGAATCTGAAACCAAGCTATGGAAGATGTCCAGAACCTAAGTACCTTCAGCTTCCCAAATAATTTGGAGAAAAAAAAAAACAAAAACCCACATAAAACCAAACCCACACAGACACCCCTTAGCTTGAAGTGCAAAAGAAGACTCAGTCTAGTGTATGAAAGAACAAAAATTTGAATAATTCAGGAAGTTCCAATTTTGAATCATTCTTTTTTAATATTATTTTTAAAAGCTGTAATTAAATTAAAGAAGCATGGTGATAATTGAACTGAGAGCTTCCTGTAGTTGTGGCCCAGGAGAGTCATATTAATCACACAGTATCACCAGTTTAGAATTGCCAGATAGGAAATAATACATCCTTATCTCCAGGGAGCACTGACACTGCGATCTCTTTGCAGGGACTGACAAACCACTTCTGCCAAGCACAGTCTTGCCTTATGTAACATTCTTGGAAGAGCAAATATTTTGCTTTTGCATCAAATACACAGCTTTTTAAAAGCAGGCAACCAGGTAAAAAATAATACACATCTGCATTCTGTATCCTGGATGGTAAGGAGGGGGAACAGAGAGAGAGGAGATTAAAAAGGTTCTGCCTTCTCATTTCTGAAAACTGAGACAGGTGAGGAAAACATAACATGGTAGAAGAACTGCTCAAAAACTTTGGACCAGACACAAAAATGTTATATTTTATCTAATATTTTCTATCTCATGTGATTTATATGAATTTTATATATTTTCTGGATCACAGTATTCATACAAACCATATGATTCATAATTATAGGAATATACGAAAAAATATATATCTCAGCTCACATTGCTTCGATAGCCTGAAATTCTGTCCTAAAATGAGAGTGGTGAGGCATGCATATTAAAAAGCTTTAGAACATAATCAATTCTTAGTAGTACCCTTCATGAATTAGGATGCTCTACTTTGTATTTTGAGATCACCAAATCATAACAGACAGCAGTTTTCAATGTTTCCTCAGTCCACAGCAGAGCAGACTGTCAAACTTTCTTTTAACAGGCAGATTATCAGGACACTCTCAGAATGGCAAAATCCTTTTCAAGGATTTATACATTCTCTCTGTCTCCCTCTGTTTTGTTGGTTTTTTTTTAACACAATTAATTTTGAGCTCAGGGTTATACTGCATTTTATTTGAGAGGAAAGTTGTCCTTAGAGACTGTATTGCATCCCATGCATCTTAACCTACACCACTACCCAAGCTGGATACTATGAAAGATGCATAGCTTCGTGGTTTGGGAAATTCAAATTGCTTTCCTTATCTTTCCCCTTCATGTGAAAGCCCAAGAAAATAATCCTAGAAACCACAGTCCACAGATATATGAATCAATACAAATACTCCCAGTACCAACAGATACCATTCAAAATAGCAGATGGACTTTAAAATATTAAGAGGGAAGCATGTTCTGGTTTCATACATGCATGAATTAAGATAACAAACACATCATAGAGGTGATATCTCCTGGGAAATCTCCCTCTGTGAGTAACAAACCAGAAATCTTCTAAACTGTTAATTTTACATAAAAATGGGCCTATTTGCTTTTGATTTAAAGATCAGTTGACACTGCAGGGCTTCCTCAAATCTTTGTTTTCCTTCTGCTATTCACAGTTTTGCCGAATAACATGCAGCTGAAATTAAACCCCTTGTTTAATGTCACTATTATTATCCCTATCATTTGGACAAGAAATATCATGCAGTGAAGAACCCTTTCTGCTATGGACTGTTACTGGGCAAATAATTAAAGAAAAAGAATTCGTGTATTCAAATAAACACAGGCTATGAGGGCAGCACAATAGAGGGTTGTTAACAACATACAGCAGATTACATGAAAGAGTTTTCCAAATTTTCACTAGCATAAGCTGATTAAGTCTGCGTGGCAGAGAGCAGACTCACAGAGGTCTGGAAGCAGTAAAACCCTAGTGGCTTGGATGCAACACCACACAAATATGAAAAATTGTTTTCAAAGCTAATCCAGGCATCTTCACACCACATTTCCTTGCACTCCCTGTTCTAGGATTTGCTCCTGCAGAGCCAGTGTGGGTACATGCTGGTAGCCATGTGGGTACCTGCTGGTAGCCATGCCCACAGTCATTTTTTCGTGTTGTTATCTCTAACAGGGAGTTTTAGCTACTTTTCAACAGCCACAGCACTGTGAAGTCTCCCTCATCTACTCCATGCAGGTGAAAAGGAAAAAAAAAAAACAACAGAGAAAAGAGGCATAATGTTTTGATATCTTCTAGATCCTCCCTGTCAGTTGAAATATAAGAGTAGAGGTACTGCAGTGAATTCTCAGTACTGTGCTCTCCCTGGATTTTACACATCATGATGCACCACAGTAACCATCTCCGTTTTTTACTCAAAGGATAAAAAAAAAATCACCTCAAAGTCATCTCATCCTTCCCCCTGTGCCATGGTAACACACATCATGTTTCTGTCACAACTCACAGCTGCTTTCATTACCTGTTCTTAAAATCATACACAACGTTTTCTGATAATATATTCCAATGCAATTCCATCTTACCAAGCAAGGAAAGAAAACAGATCACTGTGAAAAATTTATCTCATACACTTAGACAAACCCTCACTTTCACATTTCTCCACTGTCTTCTTCACTTCTTTGAAGCTAAAATAACAGCTCCCAGTTTATTCAGTCATTCCTCCAGACATTCAGGTATCCTTACTGCTCTTCTCCAGACTCCCTCCAATGGGTTCATATTCCCTTCTTTTTTTCCTTTTAAATTATTTTTTAATTTATTCCATCTTCAAAACATGACACTACATCAATATTGGCTGGAAAGATTAGTTCATTTAACTTGTAGAACATATTTCTATTTACACATATGTGGTGCAGACACAGGATCCCACAGCAAGAACTGGAAAGGTCCTTAAGGTCAACTGAAACAAGCCTCAGAGAGAAGCATTTGGTCCTTCTGGCCTTCTCCGACTGCTCCCATCAAACAGGAGGCAGA
Source organism: Agelaius phoeniceus (assembly GCF_051311805.1). Taxonomy (NCBI): domain Eukaryota; kingdom Metazoa; phylum Chordata; class Aves; order Passeriformes; family Icteridae; genus Agelaius; species Agelaius phoeniceus. The sequence goes on along the minus strand of NC_135268.1, from coordinate 30,690,353 downwards.
AATTACTTTAAAGAAGCCTTGCTGTGTTTGAAATAAGGAACTGTGTTACAGGGGTTTGCAATACAAACTTCAGTCCCAACCTAAGAACCAGCTTTATTTAAGAAAACCTTCTAAGAGCAGAATTCAATCTTTTTGATTGAAGATATTCTTTAATTTTACAATTCTATAACAATGTTGATTCCTGTTATTCTTTTTTTCTACTAAAATATATAAATCCTTCCTGTATATATCTAAAATAAACCTCTCACCCCTAAACAAGAACACTATCTCATTAATCCATTTCTGGGGAAAACAATGTTTCTCAAGCAGTTTAGCACTTGCCCACAGTCAATTCTTTAATAAGAATGAAATTTTGACAGTTTCTATAATAGAGTCAAGCTACCAGAGACCTACTGCTTCTCTTCTGTTAGCGTTTTGGAAAGAGAAATTCTATTAATCTAATGGTTTAATCTTAAAAATAAAATCATATGGGCTACCGCTTATTTCTTTGTAATCTTCTACTGCTTTGGGAGGGTTTAATTCCCAAGAAAAATACTAGAACAGATAAACAACTGAGTCTACAGTTGCTCATTTCCACTTGCCCCTTGCCCCTGACACCTGTACAGACAGACACTACAATCCCCCTTCTCAGTGGCACAGCATTACACATACCCTCCATGAGTTAAGTAACTGCAGCAGCTCAAGGATTACATCAGCCAGCCCTTACTCTTTCAACAGTGTTTTTGTAAACACTTCAAACTTAAACTTCCCTAACTGCTCTAAAACTCACTCTTTCCTCACACTAGTTAGGGTTTTAGCACTTGCCTTGGACATCATGTTCCCCTCCAAATCCTAGTATCTTTTATTGGACCTGAGGTGAAGAAACAAACAAAAAAGGACCTCAGCCTGCTTTGCATTATCAGTCCACAGCTCCACTAGTCAAACAGGAGCAAACCTCCTCTGACTTTCTTTTTACTAACTATTTCTATATCGATTTCTCATTATTCTTTTCAAGTTGGCCATTCTGAATTTTTAATTATATGTATGTGTGCTTTATTTTTACACTTGTCCTTGGCAATCCATCAGGGAATTCCTTTCCCTCCTTCATTTGATGTTGAAGGGCTCACTAGTAGCGAAGCCAGCCTTTCCCTACTTTTCGTATTTTCCTCTGTGAAAGAATAGTTTCAATTTCTGCATTAGCATATGTCACAGACTCCAATATTCCTGCTTCTGAATAAATCAGATTTTTATCTCAGAATATTTAAATGTAATTTGAATTATAACTGATTAGACCACATTGTCTCCTGACACCAAGCCCAGTGCCAAGTGCTCCTGAAATGTTGCTGTTGACTTGATGCCTCTTTTAAATCTGAACTGTTGTTACTTTAAATGTTTGCAAAACAAATGCACACTAGTAAGAGGATATGCCTTGCTGCCAATACAACAAAATTTTATCCCACTCACTTGCTACTAATTTAAAATCAAACAGTAATGTTTCAGCTAATGAATGTAAGTTGCTAAAAACACTGCTAGCAAAAGATACAATTTGCAAATAAGCCTGCATTATAAATGCAGTCTTTTCTAAACTGCCTTAGTTGTTGCTCTCCGAACATTTTATTTTTTTCAAACAATAAAGGTTCTTGTGAGAAGAAAAAAAAGTTCTCCAAGTTCAAGGATTCCACTGGCATCAAAGCAAAACAAACCTAGCCCCTAACTAGCTGAAGGAAATTTTTCAGAAGAATCTCAATACTATTGTGTGTTCTGCTTTATCAACACCAGCAAGTCAGGAACCCATAGGCACTGGGCTGGCAAACACCATCCCTGTAAAAATCATGCCAGCACAATATGCTGAAAGCAGATGCAACCACTGACAGTCATAAAAATCTCTGTGTTACCTGGCAGCAAGTTCAAGGAAATATCTTTTAGTGTTGTTCACACTACTGGGACCAAAATATTAAGAATAGAATGATTGCAAAGGCAAATCAGTTTCTGTCCTCCATGCTTTTCCTCCACTCAAAATTTACTCTCACTTCACAGGCTTCTCATCCTATGAATATGTTTCAAGAAGCTGATGAAGAACTTTCTAATTGTTTACCTGAAACCACTCCAAGCAGGCAAGCATAATTAATCTTGATGCAAGTCAGCAATTCAGAAAGGAAATTATCCTGTTACACCTATTGCTGACTATGTGTTCTTATGTGTTCTCTGCTTCCGTGTACTGAATGGAAAAATGGCCAATTAAAAGGAAAAAAGAAAATAAAAAAGAAGAAAAAATTCACAATCCATACCAAAGGCATTCCAAGGACATTAGGTGATTTGAGAACAACATCAGAGCCAAAATAAAAAGGAACAACACACACTTTTCTGAAGATTTTTATGGTTTGCAGCAAAATTTTTGGCTGCTTAGCACCTGTTGTCACTTTACCTTGGTAAATTCTAATTCCACTCACAGAGAGGAACAGAACCCTCACTTCCAAAACAAATCCACATTATATGTTGTGGCTGGGGGCATGCACTTCTTGCAAAGTCCAGCACTGGGAATCAATAAGTTCCTCAAAAGTGGAGATAAACTTTTGACTTCCACAGGTTTTCTTACAGGAATATGGAATTTATAACACTGAATTAAAACATATTAATGGCACGAGTGAAGTGTAAAAATGCCACAAACTTGCCAAGAGGAAGCAGCACAGTTCTGTTTACTAAGAACCATGGGTCTAGTGCAGCAACTTACTGATGTTCCACCTTCAACCTATAATTATGAAAGGCATACCTCCCTACTCAGGCTTCCTTCTTCCCTTGTATGTTTAAGGTACACATGTTTACAGAAGCACTACTCAGGATCATGCCAGTGCAGTGATGAAGCAGAAAACCAAGTTATCTCTCCCTCTCAGGTTTGCTGTGTTATGGCAGGAGCCTGCCACAGCAAAATGAGTTAATTCAATAACAACCTATGCTACTTCTTGGACTTGGCTACACAACAGCAACTTTTTAACCACAGGTCTCTGATTAGTGTGTAAAAAACCTAAACATCTGAAAATTATTTCGTTATTACAATTATAGTAACTGCTAATTGTTAATAAAACTAACTCAAAAGTATAATATTCTCTTCTCTCCTGCTCAGGGGTATCTGAGGTTTTACAAAAGATTTTGTGAATGCAAGTGGGATTGATTGTTCAGCAGTTTAACTCTCCAACTGTTAGCCAACAGCTAAATTTAAGTTACAATCCAAAGGTTTACTGGAATATAAAGACTGTCAATACTTTAAAACTTTTATTTGTTTCACATGCTCTAGGAAATCCTTCCAATTGTGAGCTTGTTCAAGGCCGTCATTTGATCAGTTCCGCAGGCAAACTCCACTTGTATTGCTAGAATAGTCTTTTTATATAAAAACTATCACAGAAAGAAATCCTACACCAATATATAATCCAGGCAACTTGCAAAAATGAGCTAGAAGCAGAAGGATAATGAGCACAATTGTCTTTCAGTATTAGTTACTGACACAAAGAATCTAGAGTGTTTTCATCACCCCACAGCTTTCCTTCTTTAAAAGAAAGAAAAAGAAAAGAAAAATACAAGTTCTTCTAAGGCATGCAAATGTTTAAATAAACAAAACCGTGTCTGTCATATGCTTGGAGACTACAGTAGAGGTAGAAAGGGAGAAAACATTTTACTATGCTTCTAAAGCTAAATGGCAAAAATTACATTATAAGAATTTGCCTCATACTTTTAGCACTAATCTAGCTGTGCTATGTATGCTCTCATACAAAAAGTAGATAACACCATGCTCATTATGTTTAGATCAGAATTAACTGTCATGGTCTAACATTACCGTATGCATAGGCAATTCAGTATTGCATCAAAATTTGAACTTTTTTTTAAGGAAAGGAAAAAGATAAACAAGTCATTGATTTCCCAATAACTCACCACCCATGGCAAGCCACCACAGTTTCAAACAGAATAAATTTCAGGACAAATTTTCCAACTGCTAGGAGAAGTTGCTACATTTAGTTCAGAGATAATCTGAGTCAAAGTCCCAACTACATACTGAGCCTCCTGCATACAGATAGCTATGACTGTGTCATGTTTCCAAACTTTCCTCTGCAAATTAAATGTAATCTCACTTGATAGCATTGGTAACACATTCTTAGATTATGTCTTCACATGCCTTGAGCATGTATCACCACTGTCAGAAGCTCTTATCTCTCCTGCTCTGTTTCAATTCCACATGGAATTGCCACACCTGGACATGCCCTTCAGGATCACCTTAGACAAGAATTTTTTTGCCAGATGGTTTAACATGCAAAGCATTCTTATCATGCCATCACTGAGTCCTTGACTGAGAGACACCTACCTTACTAATAGAAGTCATGATCAATGCCTACCACAAAAAGTAAGGGAAGATTGAGTCCCAAAGCTCCTCAGTGTTCATAATGCTAACTTCAGCTGGTGCATGCTTCCTTACCACCACAGCACTTCCACAGTTAAAGCTGACTCCTTAAAATGTACTGGTGTGTGTACACATGTGTTACAATGGAGTGATACTAAGCCAGAGGCACTTATTGCACACATTCACAAGTGCATTCCAAACTGTTCTTTTAATTCACTAGAACCACAGAATTATTAAGGCTGGCAAAGACCTTCAAGATCAGTAAGTCCAACCTGTGACTGAACACCACCGTGTCAATTAAACCATAGCACCAAGCCACATCCAGTCATTTCTGGAACACTCCCAGGGAGGGTGACTCCACCCCTTCCCTGGGCAGCCCCTGCCAATGCTTAACAACCTCTTCAGTGAGGAAATTATTCCTAATGTCCAGCCTGAATCTCCCCTGGCACAGCTTGAGGCCATCCTCTGTTGTTGCTTGCCAGGAAGAAGAGACCAACACCCACCAGGTTTTCAAGCATTTGTAGAGAATGATAAGGTGTCCCTTGAGCCTCCCTTTCTCCAGGCTACACACCTCCACATCCCTCAGCCACCCCTCAAAGGAGCCACTCTCTAAACTCTTCACTAGCTTCACTGTCCTTCTCTGGACATGTCCCAGAATCTCAACATCCTTTTTGTGAGGGGCCCAGAACTGGACTGAGGACCTGAGGTGCAACCTCAGCAACTCGACCCAGGTCTAATTGACCTGCTACCCATGACACAATGAAGTCCTAGCTCTACTTTCCAAATAAATTAATAAGATTAGGAAAAGGCACTGTTTCTTGTAAGCTGTTTGCATGAGGTTTTAAAAATACAGACATTCTTACAGAGCACCCATACCAGCATCTACTTACAAGTCTTTATTTGGCCACTATATTGCCAAAAGGACTGAAAAAAATTTCAGAATTTCTAGGTCACTCATACCCCAACTTTTGACTAGTGCAGACCTTTGTAGTCTCTTCTGGAAGCACCCCAAGGTTGTTTGTCTTTACTCAGTACAGTAAGAACATTAGAAATGCAACCATAACATACCAAAAGTATAGCTATCTGCTGTTGTGCACTGCAGTACCTGAAAAACAACCAAAAGCACTACTCTGCTAGGAGCCTTCCTTGATGCCCTCTTTCCTGGTGCTTATTCTGATGCAGACACAGCACATGACCATTTTGTTGAGGTGGCAGCTATTTAGTATAAAACTGACCAATCCCATTAGGCTGAGAAGAGACCACAAGTAAGGTAACAATGCCAAGCCGGCTTGTCTGAGTAAAAGAGTCTGAGAGCTTGTCTGTAAACCAAAATATAGCTATAAAATTGTTATCAAGAAGAAAAAGAGGTCAAAAGGAAAAAGAGGTCAAAAAAGCCTTGTTCTCAGCAGCACATAACAAACACCACAAACATACCAAGTACACTAAATATGCATGGGAGAAAGAGAGGGAGAGAGAACACATCTCTCTCTTGTCTGAGGGAAACTACTGCTCACAGTAACATCAGATCAGGATGTGGAGAACTGCATCTTTAAAAAGTCAAGTATGCTACTCAAATATTATAGAGCTAAACAAGATTCCCATCAGGCTAATTAAAATTTGGAGATGTTTTTCAATGAAACCCTCTGCAGGCATCAAAAGGCAGCATCTATATATAATAAATAAAGATATGCAAGGGAGGAACAGCAGCACTTGTGGATAAATTCTTTGTTAAAAAAGAAATCTTAAAACTATGTATATCAAAGTAATCTTAATAATCCTTCAATGTACAGTTTAACAGAGAGAAACTGATGCTTCAGATGGTACTGAGAGTCTGTAAATCTGAAGACTTAAGCTTGACAGGCATCCATGCATCATTATAATCTTTTTGAAGAGAAAACATAGCTATAGATTTCCAAAACTCAGTTTCAAGCCAGGATCAAATAAAACCACATTAGCGGCAGTTTCTCCAATTTTGCTTCTCTTGGCTTCAGATTCTATGAAGGTTTGTATCCCTTATTTAGAGGAATGAAACCCCAAAAATAAAACAAGAAAAACAACTCAAAGCCAAAACCCTTTGTTTGAGTACAATCCAGTTTTTACCAGCACCACCATATAATTTAGACACTGTACAGTTTAAAGAAGGAAAAAAGGAAACTATGTACATAAAGCTAAGTTTCTTCCACGGGCTTTGTCCACACATTTTTCATCAATCTAATAGGATTCACTTCTTTTTCAAAGCACATACTGTTAATCACCATGGGTCAATAAACAGACTAAAACAGCTGTTAGTGGAAGTCAATTGAAAACATTTGTTTTGATTGAGACAGATAAGAGGAAAAGGGATCTGGATGTTCCACAAGTTTCACCACTGCCATCCTCACATCAATATCTCACTGGTACAATCTTGCCCTCTACAATTATTTATACTTCAGCTTTTGGATTGTAAGTTTTTCTGTCTTTCCTTTCTCCCTTTGACCTTCCATGTTCATTAAAGCAGAGCCAGAGAGAAAGAAACAAATTACAGCATTAGGTCCTAATTCTTAGATTAGTTTCAGATCAGGTGGACTCTTGTATACACATACTCCAGCAGAAGTAAAGTACCACAGATAACGTGAAAACTGTCATTTGACATCACTCCTTCAGGTATTACAAACCCTTCCAATCAACATTTTTTCTAAAAGGTTTACTTCTAGAAATTATGATATAAAATCAGCACAGGGCAGAGACATGGGTCTACACTGTATGACCTAACACTACTATCTTATTGGTGTATGGGAGATCTCTATGAATGGATAATTTATTATCACTGCCTCTTCTCTCTGAAAATGAAAACAAAACTAAGGCCTCATGCTTCCCCATTAAGATGAGGCCCTAGATTCTTCTTACTGCTATACGGGAGAATAAAAACACTGTTGTACTAAAGGAAAATGTAACTATAAATGCTTGCACAGCATCAGTTTCACATTGATCAACAGAAAATAACCTGGGCAGAGAGGGCACTGGCAGATTCTGAAGTCACATTCAGTTCAATCACAAGTAACATGGTGGCATACAAAATTACACAATCAGTTTTATGCATTTTTTTTCTTCTTACTGTCATTGTATGAGATATGTTAATGCTAATCACAAAACCAATCAAACAGCCCAGGAAAGAGAAAAGTCAGACTGAAATAAAAATCTCCAAATACCATCAAGTATGCCTTAGCCTTTCTCAGTTACAAGAAACCACATATCCCAACCCGGCAAACTCCTATACTGGCAGGCTGGCCTTACACACCACGTCCCAGCAGACAATGGGCACCTGCCAGCACCTATGTATTTGTCCACGTGGAGCAATTCAATCATGTTGAGTTGCCACCAGCACCCTTGTGCAACAGAAAGGTTCACATGACGTTGCTAATAGTTCCTCAAAGATCAGAGAAAGCAACACAGTAATCACTCTGCCAGGGCACACTGCCTTCTCCCGTTACCCGGGCCCCGAAGTTGCCGAGACCCCTGCCTTCCTTTGGCATCCAAAGCAAACGCCAACATAGCCTTCGGTGATTCGTTGAGTGACGCAAGGAGAAAGAAATAATCAGTGTTAATTAATTAACCTGTTAAAACAGAAGTCCGAACCCAAACTCAGCACCCAGACACAGGGTCACGGGGGTGACAGCGCCACGCAGGAATACCTGGCACTCCGTTAGGCGTCACGCTTGGGAGGAAAAGCCTTCCGGAAAACAAAAGCGCGTATCCCATGCTCTCACCTCGGCACTTGAACGCTCACACAGCCCTGCGCGAAGCCTGGCTCCTCTCTCTCCCAGAAGTTTGCGACCAACGCAGCCCAAGGGTCGCCCTACAAACCAACAGCGGAAAAGCCGAACCAAAAAGATAAAGGGGATTAGGCGGGCATTACTTCCACTGACCTATATACTGCCCTCAGCCCGCGGCGGCCCTGCGGCAGACAGCAGCTGCTCGGCCGGGGTGACACCGGCCTGACAGCCCGCCCCGCCTGCCGACGAGGCCGAGCGGCGGCGCGACACCCCCGAAACTCGGTGAGGGGCCCGTCCCAGCCGCCGCCGCCCCCTCACGGCTCCCGCCCCAGCGGGACCAGCCCCTACCTGGCGCGGGTGGCGGCGGAAAGTTTCTCCGGGGAGGGGCCAGTCGGGCTCCACTCCCTCTCCGCCGAAATCACCGGCTCCGGGAAGGAAGGAAGAAAGGAAAGAGGGAGGGAGGGAGGTGGCCACCCAGGTAAATCGCCGTCCGCGACGGGACAGCGGGGCCGTCGTTAATCCTTCGGACGGGAGCGCCCTCACGCCCGCCCGCCCCGATGGCTCCGTCCCCTCAGGCGGGCATCTTACCCCGCGCTCCCCCACCTCCCGCTCCCTCACGGCGGGCGGCCCCGCTCGGCACCGGCCGCCGAGTTTGTGTAAGTGCGGCCGGGCCGTGAGTCAGAGCGGCGGGGAGGAGCCGCGACCTGCCGGGGGAGGCCCGGCCCAAGACGGCCCTTGCCGGGCGGGGGCCCGCCGAGAGACGATTCGCGGAATAGAGCCCGACTTGAGAAACGATTACCCTGCAATTAAGAAAGCTTCTTGCCATCTCTGCTTGCCTACTTGGAAAACCCGCAAGCCAGAAGTACCATTTTAAATCTATCCCGATCTTACAAATGAAAATTAGAGGTAATTCCCTAATGATACAAGCTGCAAGGTGATCAGTGGCCTGGAGCACTTCTCTGAAGAGAAGCTGAGATAGCTGAGGTTGTTCAGCCTGGAGAAGGCTCTGGGTGGGAGACCTTGTTGTGGCCTTCCAGTACTTGGGAACATCTCTCATGAGCAGGGGACTGCAGTAGCTGGGCCTTTTTAGTCCAGAGAAGAAAAGACTGGGAAAAAATCTCATTAATACATACTAATATGTTAAAGGAAGGTGCCAAGGAGATGGTGCCAGACTCTTTTCAGTGGTCCACAGCCACAGGACGAGGAGCAATGGGCATAAACTGAAACACAAGAAGTTTCACCTCAGCATGAGGAAGAAGGTGGCAGAGCACTGGAACAGAGGTCATGGAGTCTATGTCTCTGGAGACCTTCAAAACCCATCTGGAGGAGTTCCTGAGTCATCTGCTGGAGGTGAACCTGCCTGGGCAGGAGAGTTGGACTAGATGATCTCCAGAGGCCCCTTCCAACCATATCAATTCTGTGATACTTGAAGTAGGCTCATAAAAAAGAGTGAGAGAGACCTTTTGTCCCATTATGGGCACTTAATGATAGCACAAGTGCTAAGGCTTTAAAACTAAAAGAAGAGAGCTTTAGATGAGATGTTAGGAAAAAATCCCATATTCAGAGGGTGGGTAAGGCATTGCAGCAGGTTCCTCTCAGCTCTGGATGTTCCTTCCATGGAAGTGTTCAAGGCTAAGTTGTACGTGGCTTTGATCAACCTGGTCCAGTGGGTGGCATCCCCACCCATGGCAAGAGGTTGGAACTGGATAATCTTTAAGATCTCTTCTGACTCACGCCTTTCTGTGATTCTGTAACACTATATAGTTCTTATTTTTAAATACCTCACCGTAACTGTGATAGACTGCTGTGGTGAATAGTTAAGCATAGTTCAATATGCGACTATGTTTTCTTCTTTTTTTTTCTTTTTTAAGGCTTCAGATAAATTAATTAGACTGTAAGTGTCCTTATTATGGTTTCACTAAAGACTCAAACTAGGAATAGACGCTGGCCTATTAGGGTAGCTCATTTAAATAAATGTATAGTATAATCTACCAAGTGTAATGGTGTTGTCTCTAAGCTCAGGAAGCATTCTTTCCAATGCTCTATGTAATTAAAGGATAATTTACTGAGATTTCTAACTAACTAGACTCACACAAACTAACTCACACCTAGGTATGCCAGAGTTAAGTTTTCTCAACCCAGGATAAAACCATCATCCAAAAATCCACTAAGAAATATAACTGATGTAACATTACTGAGGTTCCTCCACTCCTCCACTTAGGAAGACTGGAAGAATCATTGGTCCTTGTACTATATTTTGGCACGCATTGAAACTAAATCTAAACTTTAAGGAGCAGGGAGTACTGCCATTTCTAGGGACTATAATTCCTCCCTCACATGCTGTTGTTTATTGGCTTTGGAACTGCAAGATGAAATAGTAAGGCCGTATAATTCTTTATTGAAAATGCTATGGCAGAGCTGCTTGGTGCTCAGCAGATCTAGTAACACCATCCCCTCACAGTCTGAATCCAGAATCTATTGCCTAGATGTCTGAGCATCATGTCTCTCTTTGCAGAGCTGTTTTCCAATGTTAGATCTGGTATTTCTTTACATAGATTCAGGAAGCGGCTTCCAAGGGCTGCTATTGAGCCTGGGTGCAGAGATGGATGGCTTTTGTCTAGGACAGCAGAAAAGAAGCCAGCTTAGGAATTTGGTAGACTTGTCTAGAGGACTTTAGGAGAAACTGAGAGGATACTTCTGTTTAAATTGTTTAGTCTCAGAAGCAGGGGAAGCATCAGCCAGCACACGGAGCAAAGATGCCCTTTGTGTGAAACTCTCCTCATAAGCAGATCATTAAGGAGTGGGCCTCTGAAGCACTGCCTCTTGCAGATGCTGATAGAATCTAGTTTGCTTCCTTCTGTTGCTGCTCTAAGCATTTTAAAAGTAGTCCATAATTATTTTTGCTGTGATAATTAGGTTGAATCCAAGATAGCCATCCTTTTACATCCCTATCTCTTAATGATTTGATAAGCTGTTCTATCACACAGAGTTAGAAGAGATGGAAGTGTAAAGATGGCTTATCACAAGCTCACACTAATCCTGCTACTCACCCTCTTTGTTCTGGAGGCATTCTTAGCTACTGAGAAATACTTCACCCAAATGTAAGATTTAGAGGCATAACACGTGAACACAAACACAACTGACTGACAGCATAATTGCAAGTAGTAAAGGTGGCATGAGATTTCACTACCAGCACTTGCTGGTCTTGAATGTTGTGCCATTGATACTGTTCTGCAGTACCTCTAGTGAAGTAACTAATAATTACTACTAACTTTGTAGTTACAGTAGTTAGAGAACACAACAACGTTTATGCTTATACTTTTGGTCACAAGTTTTACTCCACAAAAAAATCAGGCTTTCTAATGAAATTCCAGAAAGTTTCTGCTTTCTGTGACCCAGGGCATGCCTTCAGCATCAGAAAGATATTTTCTGTTGCAGACAAAAAATGACCAAGTGTATGTACAAAGGCAAACCAGACAGCTTTTAGAAGAGCTCTCTTACAGTAGATTTCTATGCCATTTTTTCATGTTACATATTTTATCCATTTGTCCATAAAGAAGTGTACATTATGCAAAGTATTGAATTACACTCTCCAATTATTAGTCACAGGTGCACTACATAGAGAAAATCCCTAAGATAGAAATAGTTTCATTTAAAGAAACCCAAATTACTGTCAACAAACCAGAATGCTCACTGTAAATTAAGTGACCTCTGAATTGTCCCATTTAACACAAATTTTTCTTAGATTTGATCTAGATACCACCTCAGTAAAACAAGCCTATACCACATTTGTTTCTTAGCAAGAGATCTGATTTCCAGGAAAGGTGTTAGAAAATAAACATTTCCCATTTTAGAAAGAAGAGAAATAAGGCATTTTCCAAGTCATGTTATATGCCTTACTACAGCCATTGTTCTTTATCTTCTCTGAGCAACAGAAAAAAATTCTGAATTTTCTCTACACATACCTTAAAACTTTCATACTAAAAAAGGAAAGCGCTCTAAATGCCTATGAAAAACCTTTGGTTACTTCTACCTAAATCGTATTTCATCTGAATGGTATAAAGCACATTCATCCCTTAATGTTAAAAGATGTCCTCAAGCTTTTTTTGAGATACAGTTTTGCAGATATTTTGCTGCAACACACTCTTTTTAATGTAGTACCATCCTAAAATCATTAGTACAGGACAGATAAATGTTGCATTTACATGGATAGAATCCAGACACTTGGCTGGACTGGTAACTAATGCAAATATGTATATAGATTGGAAATTACTACACTACCTTTAAATGTTTGTACCTTGATGAACAAAAAAAAGTTAAAGATTTCATAATCTATCTTAATTGGTATGTATTGATTTACCTGTTTCAAGAGAACACTTCAAATGAAGGAAAATTTGTTTGAAAAGTTATATAACAGGATTTAGTTGAAGGGATTTACCTATGACTATTACAAGTTAGTGATTTATGAGACAAACCAAAATAAGTTCACTGCCCCTTTAATAAAATTATTTTTCCTCTTTAAAACCAGATTTGGTTATCTATGATACATTGTAAGGGCCTGACAGTAATTTTGAGAATACGTTAATTCACTGTGCTCCAAAAGTCAGTCCACTCACAGTCTGTAATTTCTCATGCACTGTAAAATGTCACAGGTCAGCACTGCTAGCAAAAGAAGTAATCTTGCCTTCCTCCACCCATTCTGTTCCTCCCTACATTTCCATCTTCCCTGATCTATACAGCTGTTTAATAAATGAGATCAGTTCCACGATCCAGATTAAAATTAACCCCCCCCCCCTTTTTTTTGTGCTTAAATTTAACATGGATCAGGTTTTTGATCTGCTTCACCTGCCACCACATAAATCCTTACTCTGGCACAGAAGAGGGAGCAGCATGAGGGCAAGAATCAACTGGGGCGCCATAAATTAGCACAGAGAATATATGAAGCAGAAAGTATGATTAAAAAAATGGCTTTTAACAGATAGGAATCTATAAACAATTGTACTCTATTCCTTTGCTTGTGAGGGTGGTTTTTTGGGTTTTTTTGAGATTATGTGCCCAAAGCATATGATACAATATTGCCACTCCATTATCTGAGAATTTGCCTATGTCCTCTTTAGGTGCTCATCTTTTCTCTTTGTGCTTTAAAGACACAGAGCTGAACCCTGGACTTGTGCTGTAAATCCTTCAAACTGTGTCTTTGGGGAGGAGGAAAGCAACTGACAACTTAGGAAAAAATCTTTTCTTCTGACAGAAACAAGACAAGACCTCCTTCCTTCTCCACAGGCTGCTAGATTTGCAGGATAGAAATTTTTTCTGTCTCTTATAGATTTCTTTCAGATTTGCTAAACCATCTTTGCCAGAAAAGATTTATGTCTGGACCATAGCAAATCCCTTACCTTAAGAATACAGCTGGAGGATATTTAACAAAAATATATCCCTAGAGGCTGAGCAGTAGATATATAAAGGCTCAGTCCTCCTTTTCTAATTACAAGTTGTACTCCAAGGTCCAGGGGGAGATTTGTCCAAGAACTACAGAACACATTTTTTAGTGAAAATTAGGTTATCAGCATTACTCTGCTGTTCTGGTGATAAAAACTGTGATTATAGCAAATATGCTATTTGTGCAAATAGAGCCAAAGCTACTTCTCTATAACTATCTGTGTCACATCATAATCAATAGTGAAAAACATCCATGTTGTCTAACACTACTCCCTCAAAAGTCGTGTCTGAAACCCTGAATTTAATAATTTAACTGTTTCAGACTTGTAAAAAAAATAATGTTGACAGTTCACCAGCAGGGAAAATTTTAGCAGGCCACAACAGCAGTGCTGCACACTGGGTCAAATACAAGGCCTCTTCCTAGCTAATTATGATGCAGTCTGTGGAGATTCCCTAGAGAAGCACCTGCTTATTAATACCTACACAGTGTTCTCTGTTTCCATAACATCTCCCTTAGTATTCACCATTATACTGCCCTTCCAAAGTCACACCTCTCTCTGCTTTCATAAAGCCTTCTACTTTATCCTCCTGATAGACCTTTTGGTGGACTCTAATCACTGAGCTACTGACAATGGGGAATAGGTTACCTGTGATATGAGAAAATCCCAAATCCCACAGTCTGAGTTACACAAAGCCTATCTACCAAATGTGAAATCAGTCATACTGGAATTTTGCAATTTTTAAAAAATTATATTTAATTTTTTTATCTTTTCCTGATATAAATTTTCATCTGCTGGAAACTGAGGGAAGGAAAAATAAATTATACTGTACTAGCCCCCTGCTCTCTGAATACAATGGCTGTGCAGCTGCATGCCTGGGAAGATGCAGAGATAAACAGGCAATGGAAGTTCATATAAGCTGGCATGTCTCTCTTATATTACTTGAAATACAATGAAATATTATTAAGAAGCATTCTTGTGTGAGTATATGAATGCTGATTTTCTCTGTGAATAGGCTAATGCTAGACAGGAGATGAACCATTCAGCTGCAAGGCAAAAAAATCTAAAAATCAGAGAGTAGTTGTTAGTAACGTTTTGTTTCTCTGCAAGGACTTTTTTGTTCCTTGCTTTGGTCTGGAGTAAAGTGATTCTTCCCCATTTTCAGATACTTTGCATGGCCAGTAGCTGTTACTTTCTACAGAGAAAATAAGAGGCAGAAGTAAGACTTGCCAAGGAAGAAAGCTTTGCTTTGCACTTCTTGCAAATGCAAGGATGTACAGAAAATAAAAGTTTATTTTCTGGAAACTGAGTTTGTTTTAATGTTTTGCATTGTAGGTTATTTTCTTTTCAGAATTTGTGGGTGACAAGAGTTAAGAATCTTAAGTACAAAGTACTTAATTGATAGAAGCTTTTGTGAAATCTTTTGAAAAATTCATTTTAACTTTTTTGCCAATAATTTGATTTATGCCAAATAAATACTTAGTTCAAGAGAAAAGCTGAGCACCCATCTTTATGTGCAATTAAACACTTCAAACTCTCAGAGTAGACAGCTGGAGAGAGACAAAACCTGCAGAATGACTACCAGCCAAATCACACATGTAAAACCCCATATTTTAAGGTCCCTCCTTGTTCTGCAAGGTATTCAATAGGAAGTTTACTGAAATTATCATAAATTTGCTGAATTAGAGGTCAATAGCTGTGGGAGATTTGGGGGTCAAATATCTTCATTGGTAGGTGCCTAAATTATTTTAAATAAAATCCTGTTGGGATTTTTTCAAAAGCATCTAGCAGGTGAGAAGCACTCATAACCCTTTGCATTTTAAAATTATTGGAAAAAACACAAAGACCAAGTTCCAAGTCTCTTTCTCACCCTCTGAGAGTTAGTTCCTAGCTGCCAGCTGATAAAATCATCCTCCTCTTGTTTGCTTTTCCAGGATTGTGCTCTTTGCAGCATAGTACTCCAGCTCCAAAAGACTCCCTAATTTCCCATTTTGCATAAATTGATGGGTAAGAAATATTGATGCAAGGAAGGGAAGTTGAGTTTGAAATTTTTTGGCCGAGTTAAAATTGAGTCCTGATCTTTTATATTGCAGGCAAATGATCTATTAATCTACTATATCTAGAGCCAACAGCAGCCCCTCAGCAGATATGTTCTGAAGGAAGCTCCCTCCTGTTCTTTCTGAGAGCAGTTTCTAGATTCTGGGTGCTCTCTAAATAAAAAAAAATTTCATTTGCAGCCCTAATTTGTACCCTTAATGTCCAGGGAGTACAGAACTGCAGTTACATGCCCTGTATGACACAGTCCTTTAGCTGGCCCAGAGCAGCTCCCTGCTCAGTGGCACTTCTTGGATTACCTGTGTAGGGGCTACACTCCATGAGGGACACATAGCTCAGGCTGAATCTTACTCCAGCACCTGAAAGTCAAGCACTGCCACTACTGTTGGAAACCTGGCCATTAACTGTCCTGCTGAAGGCAGAATAGAGAACCAGAAATACTCAGAATTCAAGGGATTTTGTCTTTCAGCTGCCTTTTTGAGTACATCTATTTTTTTTCCTTTTGCTGTTCTTCCTTATATTTCTCTCCCCAGAAAGAGATTCTGTAGTATTTACTTGCATTAAGGGAAACTTGCATATTGTTGCCATTTACCAATACAAATGTGAATAATACATAGTTACTATCTGAAATAATTTGGATGATATATTAAGATGTTGTTAATTTTGCATTTGGACCCTTACAGTTCAGGTAATATGCCCTAAATGTAGAGCATTAGTTGTATGCCTCTGAGAAATCAGTTTGCACGACCAAGAACTTATATATTTAGAATGTAAGCTGCCAGATACTAGTGTCTTGAGATTCTTTATCAAAATAATTATTTAAGTTCAAGCTTGACACCCTTGCTTTTGAAAAACAACAATTTTAGAGACTCTGTCCTTTAAGATGTAGTCATTGGAAATGGCAATCCTGATGGAATTCAACATTTTTTATTTGTTGGCCCTGGCAGCTGTGTATTAGTAAAATAAATAAATTAAATAAACAGAAACATCTGTTCCAGTCACTAGAGGCTTATTGCTGGAGTTATCTGCATCAGATGGGAGGAGACGCTCTAGTAGAGGAGCTTGGCTTTCCAGAGCAGAGATTAGTGAAATCAGTAGGAATAAATATGTAGAATTGTGTGACCTGTGGGAAATATCTCATCTGCCAAATGATGATGCTAACTAGTGTTAAAGTTTGAAGTCCTCTAGTATCTATTCTGCATTATTCATACAAGTAGAAATCCCATTATATTCCAAGTGCTAGCAGAGTCTCAGTCTGTATCTTATTAAAAGGAAAATCTGTGGCTTAGTTGAGAACCTAAGCCTGTCAGATTTTTCTTTTCATTCATTATTATTGGATCCAGGATACCTTACTTCATATATATATAAGAAGAGTATAAATGTGTGAGTGTGTGTGCATATATATATATATATATATATATATATATATATGACTATACACATAATTTTTTGTGTGTGAGTGCACTGGATAGTTGTCATGCACAGAATGCAAGAAAAGGCAACCTAATAATGCCTCAGAATTCCAATTCCATTAATATCTCCATAAACCTGAGAGAGCAGACAAAATAGGTATCCCTCTGCAAGTATTCCTATGCTGGTATTCCTACAGGATAAATTGATCAAAGCTTTGGTACAATTTTCAAAAAGATGCAAAATAAATTCTTCATCAGCTGGACACATATAACGTGCTAATTTCATGAAAATAACATGGGAAAGTTGTATATAGCCATGGGGAAAAAAGTGGCAGAATGAGCTAGTATGTTTCACTTTTTGATTGTAATCTGCAAGGTCAAATTGAAGTTGCTACTGGGTTTGCAACTGTATCCAGGAATACATGATAATAATAAATAATAAAATAGAAGGAAAACAGAATTGAAGTTTATAGACTTCTTCTGAAGATGATTGCACTACTGAAGGGCTATAGTTGTATAGTGCATGGTTATTTCAAATGGCAAAACCAGATTTCTTTGAAACTAGTTCTGTACTGAATCCTAAGCACTTCAGAAAATAATTTCTGGTAGTTAATCTGCTCCTAGCAGGAACTCACAAATTGGTTTCTTTTGATAGAAATTGCTCTCTTCTGGGAATCATGGAACATAGAATAGTTTGTGTTCAAAGGGACCTTAAAAGTCATCCAGTTCCAACCCCTCTGCCATGGGCAGCAACACCTTCCACTAGACCAGGTTGCTCAAACCCTATCCAATGGTCTTGAACACTTTCAGGGAGGGGACAGCCACAGCTGCTCTGGGCAACCTGTTTCAGTGCCTCACCACCTCACAGTAAGGAATTTCTTCCTCATTTCTAATCTAATCTAATCTAATCTAATCTAATCTAATCTAATCTAATCTAATCTAATCTAATCTTGATCTACCTTCTCTCAGTTTAAAGCCTTTTCGTCTTGTCCTATAAATGCCCATATTAAAAGTTCCTCTCCAGCTTTCTTGCAGGCCTTCCTTAGGTACTGCTAGGCTGCTATAAAGCCTTCTCTTCTCCAGGTCAAAGAACCCAAGCTCTCTCTCAGCCTTTCTTCCTAGGAGTAGTGCTCCAGTCATCTGATCATTCCATGGCACTCCACTGGACTCGCTCCAACAGGTCCACCCACAGCCTTCTTGTGTTCCCCACCTTATTCCTCACCTTCTTCTGGTTCAATTGTAACAACCAGGGACTCATAGAAACAGAATCATTCATGTTGGAAGAGATCTCTGAAAGCCACCTTGGTCAAGACCTTGCTCAGAGCAGGACCAATTAAACCTGGTTGCTCAGGGCTTTTTCCAGCTCAGATTCAAATGCTTTAAAATTTTCTAAGAATGGAGATTCCACAACCTCTCTGGGCCATTTTTCTAGTATTGGACTGCCTTCATGGTAATAAAGTTGTTTCTGGTACCTCGTGGTAATTTCTGTTTTCTAACTTACTCCCATTGCCTCTTGTCCTATTGCTCTGCCCCTTCAGTAAAAGATAAGGGCATGCTGCCAGCTCACATTCAACTCAATTTCAAACAAACTCGACCAGTATCTCCAAATCCTTTTATGTGGAGCTGCTCTTTACCCATCTGGCTTCTAGCCTGTCCTATTGCATGAAGTTATTCCATCCCTGACACAGGACTTTGCATTTGCCCTAGTTAAACTTTATGAGGTGACCATCAGCCCATTCATCCAGGATACAGAGGTCCTTCTGAACAGCAGCCCTGCTCTCTAGCCATGCCCTCCAGTTTGGTATCACTTAGAAACATGCTATACATACAATCCATCCCATCATCTGGATCTTTAATAAAGATGTTATACAGTATTGACCCTGCTAGTAAATGATAGCTAGCTGGATTTTGTACCATTGATCCTAGATAGTTTCCTGAGGCCTTTTGATGTTTATTCCCTTATTTTCAGTCAGTAAAGTCTGTGGCACCATTATTACCATAACATAAGCACTGGAGTGCTGCCAATGAAGAGATCTGGTTGCAGGTTTAAAGCAAGTGAGTTAGCAGCAGGTAGTGGTAGTGTGAGGGACAGTAAATGAAGCCTAGGAGGAGGTCTCAGGATCAAAGGGGAGTAAATAAAATGGAAGACAAGGCTCACTGATTAAAATTGATATGGTAGAAAAGTACTTCTGACACTTCCTTGGCTCAGAAAGAGAGAGGTTATTCAAGCTATTTTCATACTTTTCCTGGAAGTATGGACTATTTGCTATTGCAGAAGATGGGATATCGGGCTGGACAAACCCATCTGTGGCTCACTTCATGAGCCATTATTGCTTACTTGACTTTCATCTCTTTTCACATTAAAAATATGAAAGTATCAACAGGCTAAGAGGTAGTGATGTAGAAGTTGGAGAAAAGAAGATGTTGCCTTTGTTTTGATAAGCAGGAGAATATTGAGAAGGTTGGAGGATCCCACTATCTTTTTAATTCTTTAGACATCAATTTATTGCAAATAACTGTTACAGCTCTGGGAAGTACTGTATTTACCAGTTCTCTGAACTTTAATCATTGAATGTTCAGCCAAGTAAGTCAGATGGATGTGTGTGGGTAAAAGGGATATGTGGTAATTTGAAGGAACATGAGTTTGCCAGCAAAGGCTTCCTCAACTTTGTGTGAGGGTACTCTTTAGTTTCCAATTTGTATCTCAGTCTGCTACATAATCTTCAGTCTTGCTGAAGTCAAAGTTGTTAACTTTAAAGTATAGCACAGCCACTATTTGATTACTAATTGGTTGGCATTTATCTCTCCACTTTTCTCAATTTTGTATTACTTCTGGTTTCCAGTAATAGTAAAATGTGTGGACATCACAGATACAAATATCAGGAATTGCAGCATGAAGATATTTGTTGTGTAACAACTCAATTTGATAATTGCAGCTATTTGAAGTAAAATTATAAATGGTTCATATAAAATAATTTTGGTTTTAAGGATAATGAGCTGTATAATTTAGTAGCACTGAGAACTAACTTCTTTAAAAGTTGCTGTGGCTAATGCTTTTCTCACACTAATTTCATGCTGTTGAAACTCCACCAGCATTAATGGAGTTAATCCTAATTTTCATTTACATAAATGCAAAGAAAGCTCAGCCTCAGTGATTTTTTTAAATACTGTTTCATGGGTGCTTGAAATTGCTAAACTCACTTTATTCCACATAAAAATAAAGCTTAATGCAGAGAGATCTAATAGTTCTTATGTCACACACAAAACTCTCTGGCAAACAACAGAACAATGAAATTCTGTTCTTTGACATTTTAGATTTGCAAGGCTGGGTGAACATTCAGAGGCATTTTGAGCTGTATTTTTACCAATGAAAAGTCTGTGGAAGGAACTGCTTAACTAAAAATTAGCTTGCTGTAATGTTAGCTTGTCCACTAGTTTCCACAGATGATGGAAGTGCTTAACTGCCTGTATCAAAGGGAAGAAACAGCATTTGATTTTTAAGACATAAATCGAATACTTCATTTCTTACTCTTTGATCAGCTTTGCTTATACGGGCATGTAATCTGACCCCCTTTGCCATCCAATTTTCAACCTCTTTCCCCTCGCTCCCCTTAGCATTGAGCTTTTATCAAGGCCAGATTTCCCCCTCCCCCACTACTCCCCCCTCCAGGGAGCAGTCATGCCTCCTGCATTTTTCTCTCTAGTGTTTAGAAACCCCTCTGAAATGTTAAAACCTTAGGAAACACCCACTTCTTGTAACAGCTAGTGCAATTTTTTTTGTTACTAGGCTGCCACTCTATGGCCGTGCACATAAACTACAGCTTTAGTTCTACTGGATTAAGTTGTACTGGAGGAGTTTATGGGAATGAGTGAGAGAACATCTGGGCTTCCTGTCCTACAATGAGAGTATGAATACTTTAAAAGAGGACAAAGGAAAAATCTACCATATCATGTGTAGGCATTTACCAGACTGATATCTTAAATACATTACAGAATTTTTGATCAGTAATAATGTGCGTCCTGTAGTGCCCTAACATAGACCCTGCTTGTCCTGGCTGTCTCAAATAATGCCAATTTGTGTTAGATTTTCAAAGGAAAGCAAAAGGATAATGCTTTCAAAATACTCTGGCCAGGAAAAAAACTAAACACTTAGACTGACCCATGCCTGGTATCCTTCATAAGTATGAAGTTTTGATGATTTTGAATCTGTGCAATAACTAAGTCATAGAAGTGAATCAAGTATTTTAAGAGTAGACATTTATATGTAGCCATACACAGTGGTTTATAAACAGGTTAAAGGGGTATTAAACTTTTCTTAACAATAGTTTCACTTACACTGCTGCCTGTAAGTTATATAAGTCACTGTTTTCATGGCTGCATCTGAAAATGGAGAGGATTGCAATTTAACAGATGTGCCTGTGAGTAGAGTACTGTGAAGAAGTTGTAGATTTGTCTGCCTGTAAGCACTTTTACTTGAGTCCTCCCAGTATCAAGACCTTTCATAGCCAAAAGTCAGGTTCAAAAGTGTGGGAGTGGCACTCCATATGTGTGTACTATTATTCCTCAGCCTTGGACAATTTTGCATGTTGTTCCGTTCAGAAAGTGGAGCAAAAGCAAACTTGAGATGTGTTCCTGCCTTCATTTTTAGCACACCCAAGTTAAGAGGAAAACTCCAAAGTTGATGGAGATCTAATTTCTTGGAGATGTTAACTTCTGAAGAACACAGTCCCTGGTTATGACTTGTAAGTGATGATCAGTTACTACCTAAAATATTGTAAGGCTTCAAAATTATACTATTTTTTATTATACTATTATACTATTTTCTGTATAAATAATGTTTGAAAGTGATCTGAAAGTCTGAGTCCAAAGCAAATTCATTCATCTGAGTGAATAAAAGAGGTCTTATTGGCCAGAGAAGCCCAGTAGATGGAAAAGAAGCTCAGAAGTTTTAATAGGTGTTTTGCTTTGAATATTCTCCTGCATGCACTCCTAGATGTGCTGGAGGGCAGAAAAGAAGAAGGATTATTAAAAATTAAACAGCTTGCTCTTACTGAAATAAAAATCTATTGTACAGTTTTTATTGATTCAGTTTCATTAAACTGAAACAGGTGCTGACCTTTGGCCATGTTAGTAACATTGATCCAGACACTCTCTTCAGCATTTTAATATATTTTGTTAATGTAGGTTAATATTATAAGAAGGGACAAATCTTCTTAGAATGGTATTTTCCAGGATCTTCAGCCATAAGGCAATTTTGGTTTCTAAACAGAGCCAGCTGTTAAAAGTGCTAATTAGTTCTGCCAGAAGGTAATAGTGCCTATGTCCTAATAATCCAAACTGTTATATATATTAGGAGGTTCTCAATGCTAGAGTTATATCCTCCCATTTAGGAATATTACAAGAAAATTTTACTATGAACAGGAGGTTAGGAAAGAAGGGGAGATTATAAAAAAAATATGAATTAGGTTTTCAGAAAGAAGTTGGACAAGAAACATCTTGGGTATAGGAAATAAACCAGTATAAAAGGAGATACACGATTACCTCATTTTCTAAAGTATTTCTATAGCAGTCAGTGCACGCAAGAGCAACATAAGTGGTGTGACTTAAAACCATACGGAAGTTCCAAGTGACAACATTGAAAGATAATTAAAGGATTTTCAAAGAACAGGGATGCTGACCAAATAGCCAGAGGCTGGGATGCAGAAGAGAGTGAGTTTGCCTGAAGCACGATTCAGGCAGCGCAAGATCTCTCTCTGTAGTTTATTTGTTGCAGCAGAAGCACCAAGGTCCCCAGCTACCATTGGTGCCACGTAAAAATCTACAAAGTGCTGCAGTGCTGCAGCCTTTGACACTTAACACATGCAGCTGAAAGGCTCAAATCTACCAGCCAGGCTAGAGTGAGAATTAGAGCAGTAAGCAGTGAAAAAATATCAACACACTTTCTGTTGCATGGCACTGTGTCAGGCAGATGCACATTAAAACATATATGCAGAGACACAGAGCTAGCAAAAGCCAGGTCAGCTGTCATTTGCAATAATTAATGTAACTCTTGGTTCATGAAGATGAATTGAACTGCAAACCAAACCTGGTACTGTAACAGTTAACACTGGTTTTGAGCTGCCGTAATTAACTGAACTATTTCCTGCACATGGAGCTCCTAAAATGTCCATTTTGTACAAAGTGTTGTATTTTCCCCTGAAACTTTTGGAAAACTTAATCACCATCTACCATAATTTTTTTTCCAGCAGTATTCCTAAACACTTGGAAATGCCAGTGCACTATATTCCAGATATGGCTGCAATAGGGCTGCAACAGGAGATTATTTATTCTGCTGAATTCCAAATATGAGCCATGGCTATTCTTAGAATGCCACTTTTTCTTTGGTTTTACAATGGCATCACATAATAAACTTGTATTTAATTGCATACTTTACACCTGTCTGGTTTGGTTCTGCTTCTGAGATCACAAGTGGCCCAAACTGATATGTTTTTTAAAACAAAATAATATGCCCTCTATATTTTGGAAATGTAAAAATGTCTTAGAAAGAGACCTTTTCTTCCCTGTGCATCTAAATTAATCAAAAGGAGAAAGGGCCTATATAACCAAATAAATGTTATTGTCAAGACATGAAAATATAAATAACAGCTTCTACCTTACATTTCTTTTCTCTTGTTCTGTTTACTAGAAATTAGTCAGTTAAACATATTCAGTGTATTTATCTTATCATAGTGTCCAGGTGATTTTGTTATATCCAGAATCCTGTTGAGGCAACACAGAAAGTGCCTAGAGGACCCAAAGGTAGATTTCCCAGTCTTCCTGACCTTTTCCAGTAAAGATGTTGGGTAGCATCATTGAACCAGCAAGGGGTACAGCCTTAGAGAGGCTGAGTTAATTACCTGCATTCCTTGTGAAATGCTGTTTCACTTTTCTGTATTTCAGTTTCCTCATCCATTATATTTCCTTCCTCTTGTCTTTTTTGTCACTTGTTTGCTTGCTTGTTTGCTTTTTGGTGCTGTAGCTTAGGTTTTGGTTGGTCTTTTTTACATATTTGTTTGGATAATAAGCTATTCAGTGTAGGAACAGAGCATCTAAACTATCCAATATGAGTTGGAAGCTCTTTGTGTCAGTATAATCACACTAATAAATTCTTCAGCTCAGCTACTCTAGCTCACTTTATTTCACTAGACATAGCTCCTCACAGCACTTCCTCCTCACTAATACTCTGTTTTAGTGGGCATGAGTGGATTAAAATGAGTGTGCTGGACACCTGCTACCACACTTGCAAAACAGTGGAAGTCATGGTCCCATCCAATCAAGAACACAGCCCTAAGAGATACTGAGAGTAGTATCCCCTAGAGCTGCCCAGTGCTCTGCTCTCTCTCACCTCAGATCAAGTTTTGCATTGAAATAATCTTCTGTCCTGATTCTCCTGCTTTGTTTAATTATGTGTACAGTTTGTACTATTTCTTTTCATGTTCTGTCTAAGACCAGCATTTCTTTTCCTGTTGGCTTGACTGCAAAAGTCTATCCTGAACATGGATGGAATCTAGCACAACCTTCAGGCAGTGGTGAATCTCCAGTACTGTTATTTATAAAAGATATTCTGGGGACACTGTACACACAGTAGTAAATTTATTGAAGTGTAAAGAGAAAAATGGCTCAATACAATGCAACACTTCAGGAACACATTTTGATATAGCTCTCAATCACACACAAACATGAAGTTATACTGACTGTCATAAAAGAATTGGATGTGATAAATTCTGTGAGCAGTATATTAAATATAAGGCTCAAAAAGCTAGCCACTTTCACAGTGCCAGCTTCAAGAAGCTGGCTTGATTTTTCTTCAGTCTTATATTTAACAAATTGCCACAAAATTATGTGGGTGTTCTTTTCTTTCCCTTCAAAATACAGCTTTTTGAAACATCAACCTTTATTATTCTAATTTCTCATCCCAGTGGATAAATATTCATATCTCAGAATTTCCCACAGCTGGCAGAAATTGGCAGCCCTGTTGTTTGCTAGAAGAGAGGACTGAAATGGAATGGCCTTATTGCCCCCCAACTGTGATCACATAAAATCAATCTGCAGGTTTGGAAAATATGTAGTTTTCCATTGAGTTACTTCAACATTGTACATATTTTGTGGATAATGTGAGGATTTACATGCCTGACCCAAAACCAGCTGAAGTTTGTAGAAAGACTGATTGTAACTCTTTGGAGTATGTGTCCTCTTCTGCTGACAGAGATTAAAATAGATGTAAAGAAGTACCTGTGCCAGGCTCCTGTGCCTGTTTACAATACAGGAAAAGCATTCCTATTTGTACTGTTTTTTTAAGAGTGGAAAACCAATTCTGATGTAGAAAGGAGCCTGACAAATTAAGTAAACAATGCAGGAGGGCTACAGGAGAAATTTTACACTGCATATATAGAAGAAGGAGAATTGAATTCACAGCCTTAGGGGAGGATAAGCAAGACTGCATTTAAACTATCTTTGTACTCCTCAGATTCTGGATTGCTCAGCAGTCTGAACTGACTTCTGACTGGTGCTGAGATTCTGGCTCTGACAGCTCTTGTTTGCCATGCTCTGCAAGAGGCCTTTGGACAAACAGCCTTTATATTCCTTATACCACCCCCAGAAAGGACTTCTCCCATTGCAGAACACTCCAGCTATCTTAATGAGCATAAAGTGAGTAGAGAACAGTTGAAGACATTTAAAGTGCAGCAGAACTACTTCAATGCCCTAAGGTATTTCAGTGAGGCTCACTCACCTGGAGGCACTGTGCTGATACATCTCTGTTGTCACTGTGCCTGTTCATCACTGAACTTGCTCCCAAGAGTAATATGAGAAATGGAGAAAACATGACACCGCAGGCTGTGGTGAAACCTACACAGACCTTCTTGTGATCAGGGTCTGGGTTATTGTGGACCAAGTGGGTTCATCATAAATGTGTAAGAATATTCATTATACAAAGAGCAAATACACAAACACATCCTTTTATTATAGCCAACAAAAAATGTAACGTAATCAGGAGAAAAGTAAGGAATTATTCAACTGTACAGTTGATGGCTCAGGGAACTATAATATCAAATGTAAGGCCAGAATTTCTGTGAAGTAACATCTCAATGTGTCTTTTCATTATTTTAATTTTCTGGATTAACATTTGAATGATCAGGAGATGCTTAGGGCATTTAGAAGCCAGAAATAAACTAAAATGTGTAGCAGTTTGTTCTGATCCCCACTTTCCTACTGCCACCCCTTGCTTTCTGTCTCTCTTGCTTCCAATTCATTGTTCCTTAAAACTGCTTTTCCTCATTGTGATCATGTCATAGTCCTTCACTGATTATACAAGACAGTTCCTCTGGTTTCTGATTCTATCATTTTTCCTGAATCCCCATTTCTGATTCCACCATTTCTCCTGATTTCTCACTAGCCTTTAATGAAAGTGGTATTTCTGCTAGCCTCAGGATTTTCTGCTTGAAATAAACTCTCAAGTAGCATGCGGATATTAGCCAGGCTGAGTGAAGACAGAGGAACTATGACAACTGGAAGGCCTTTAAATGAATATTTTCAATATAAAATTATTCATTTTACAGGACTCTGGAAACAAGACATTGGCAAATCAAAAATTAAATCCAATAGACATAATTTTTAACAGTTTTTACTTAGTTTGATAGAATCTCTTTGTTTTTCTTTCTTAGGAGTGCTGTGAACTTCTGTTTTTCCTGTTTCTTCTTGGCTTACTGTTTGTATTCTGGTATCACTTTGCACAGAAAAAGATTGCCTCTTGCAGATTTCAGTTACATGTGCTGTTCAAGTGATCCTGACAAAGATGAATGGTAATAAAAATTGTTCATCCTTTGAATGTGATTTGGATTACACTGCAGAAATTGTATATCAGTATTGGATGGAGCTGTGAGGGGGCTATACACAAGAAATATAGGGCTATATCTGGACATGATTTGTTATTCCCTTCTTGACACCACTCATTCTACATGCATGTTCTTTATTTATAGGCAAGAAGCATGCTGACATTTCAATATTCCTTCAGCTCAACAGTTCAGAGTACAATCACAGCAAGAAAAGCAACATGTGTACCCACAAATAGCCAAAGATTAATTTCACTGGATTTTCCAAGTATTGAAAGGTAAGCCACAATGCTAATTTTACAGACATTTGATAAGGAGAGGTGAAATTTTAGGATTAAAAAAAGAAAATACATTTGAATAGCATTCATAAGATAATGAAGAGATTGGGAAGATAGCATAAAAATTCCCTTTACATTTTAGTAGCAACTACAGGAGAAAACAGATGCTGTCCTGTCATGCAACATAATGTTTTATTTCATTTAGTTCTGGGCTTTAATTGCATTACTAGGGACAAAAGTCAATCTTAGCTTCTTTCTGTAAATTATGTCTTCATTACTGACAGAAACAGTAATGATTATGTGTACACAAACAGATGCAAAAGACACAAATAAAAGTCATGCTATTGTAATTAGAAGGATGAAAAACGTGTATTAATTGAATTAGGCTTCAGTTAATTTAATTAACATGCCAGGGTATTGTGATCATGAGCACATTAGAGACATCTTAACAGTGATGATTTTCCATCTCTCATGCCCTCTTCAAATATATATTTTATCATACATTAGGGAAATATGAAAATTCATTGTTGTTCCCTGAAAATCTTGACCAAGTAACGATGCAGAATGAACACAGTACTTCTGCTGGTAGAAGACTAAGAGTGTTGAAGTATTTCAGAATATCTAAGATGAAGATTATGTCTTGCAAAAGTAAGATATTCTCGTATTTCAAGCTAACAAGAACCTTTGCACTCTTGAAAAAATTCACTTCCCAGGGAAAACAGGAAGTGTAATCAGGCCAGTAAATTTTCAGAAGCCTTGAACAAATTCCAAAAAAAGACCCAGAATAGAAACATTCAGGCATATAACTTTTCCTGGTTTTAACATACCAGTTGTAATGTTGGCATATGTGAACCTGTATAGAACTAAGCAGTCACTTCTTTTTCCCGACAAGAAATTTTTCACCAAGAAACAAAAATAAAGATCCTACTAGATTCAGCAATCTCTGGTTCAGCCAACATTATGTCAATATTATTTGGCTTCAGTTGCTTACAACTTGCAAGCTGGAGAATTAATAACTAGACTTCAGTTGCCACCGTTCGCTAATGAGGCTGGAACGTGACCTGTACACCCAACCAGCTGTGAATAAAACAGGAAAAGCACAAGGCTCACTTACAAGTGTCAAACTAAAACTTTTTCTTTAGTGCTAATCCAAAGATGGATGAGCCCTAGTGCTGCAGCCATATATCAACATTCAGCCAGTGTAAATACCAGAGTAAAACAAGACAACTGTTTACTCCAGAAGTTCTCAATATATATTTTTTTTTTCTTTTTGCTTTGAACATTTCCTATGTTTTGCCCTGGGACTAGATGATAAACCCATCTTAATCCCCTTGGAAGACTGTATTTACTCTAATTGTGTGAGATGGACCAAGGTCTTATCTGCATATTTTATATTATCCTTTTGCAAATTTTTGCATTCCTTTCTCAGTTTTAAATCGTTGCTTTGCCAATAGTAATTGTGTATGCCAGAGCTATCAACAGTAGAAAATTCCATGTGTTGCTGCACAGATAAAATACAGGCACGAGAATAACTCAAACCTACCTTCTTTATATGCACCTCTTCAACCTGAGCAAAAGAGAGGGTGGTCTATGTAGATTTCATAGTTAAATTCTAGATGAAAAACTGTGCTTTAATTATATGTTCAGTTCAATCAGAACATCTCACTTGTTTTCTCTCATCTTGAAGGGAGTCTGAAATTGTTTGTCCAGGTACAAATTTGGTGCATGACCACATCATTGACTTTCAGAATACTAAAGCTTTGTTAGAATCCTGAAAGTTTTGTGGAATAAAGTTGTGTCTGAGAAAGCTGCTTCAGGACTGATAGGTTGTTCCTGGCTCCAGCACAGTGCTGAACACATGGCTTTTGTAAAAGCATCCCAGAAACTCCCTCTGACACTCTCTTCCTTATTTTCCAGACCACTGAACACTTACTGATCGGGAATTGAACACTGTAGAGATCCTTTAAAGAACTTCTGGCGTTTAGACAGCATTGGGAGGAGGGGAGTTCACAGTAGACATAAAAGATTTTTTTTTTTTTCTGTGAAGCAGCTCCTGAACTGATAAAGTTATCCTGAAATAATCATTTAGGGAATTTTGTTAATAAAGACAGTTTAGTTAGTCAATGGGAACAACCAAAAAGAATGCAGAAAGCACAAGTGAGTGTGTCTGGAATTCTTTTTTGCCCTGCTAATTCCTGGATACCACTTCCTCTCCTTAGAAACAAGAAAAACCCACGTAAATTGGAGTGAGGCCTTTTCTGGAGAGAGGAATAGCCAATACCTCCTTCCACAGTGTAAAACCCCATGAAATTCTACCCAGACTTTTCTCTGCTTTTCATGCTTTCCATAGTCCTAAAGCTTTCTGCTCAGCAGCCCCTTGAAGAATGTGGCCTTTCCTTTGAGCTAATGAAATTACAACAAGCAGCTGTAAGATTTGGACAATATAACCTGTTTTTCTGTGAGGAAAGAGTGCATTTTCTTTATGGGTAAAGGAATAAAGATTGTGAGGAATAAAGAGTATGAGTAGCTGCAGCTGAGGAAGACAGAAGTTTGGGATAGGCTAGAGGAGTTATGATATATGCACATTGGGGAAGAGTAGGAAAGGCATAAAGTGCCACGAAAAAGAAAATGTGAGGGAAGTCTAAAAAGGTTTGAAAATTATGCCTTAGGGAAAATCCAAGTTGCTACAGTTTTCAGTTGAGAACTGTTGTATAAAGAGCTCACCCAGAAACCAGCTACTGTGAAGCTCTGATTCAAGGTGTGAGTTTGCTGTGAGTTTTCCATCCTTGTCAGGATTTTGCCAACTACATCTTGCAAAAATACTGCTTCATCAATCCAGACCTACTAGGAGCTCCAGAAATTTGGCAGATATTAGGATTTCACTGAATCACAGAAGGGTTAGAAGAGAGCTCTGGACATCATCTAGTCCATCACCCCTGCCAAGGCAGGGTCACCTAGAACAGATGACACAGGAACATTTCCAGGTGGGTTTGGAATGTCTCCAGAGAGGGAGATTCCACGGCCTCCCCTGTTCCACTGCTCTGCCACCTTCAACATGAAGACATTCTTCTTCATGTGGAGGTGGAGGAACATCTCGTGGTTTGGTTTATGGCCATTGCTCCTTGTTCTGTCACTGGGTACCACTGAAAAGTGTCTGGCCACTTCTATGACTAAACCAGGAAATCTGGTTACTGTTCTACCATCACATTATAAACTTCAGCTTTGTATTTTTTTAATCATATGAACCCTTTTCTTTTGAATGATGGAATTCTAAGATCACACTTGGTGAACACGGAAAAAATGCTGAACCCAGTGAATTGTGTATATGTAAATGCAAAGTAATTGGGAGATAGAAAAAACATGCTAAGGCCTCCTTTCTTGCTATACTGCTAAGAAAACTCAACATTGAAGAATTTAGTAAGCGGTCATTGATACCAAAACCACCAGATTGTTTTGTAGTAGCAATGGATGAATAATATGCAACTGCTTCTAAGAGTCAGAAAAAGGAATTGTTCTGGAATTCATTTTTCATCTATCTAAATAGTATGGATATGCCTTTGGGTGTTGTCAGCTCAGAAACTACAGTTGTTTAAATAAGTATTTTTAACTGGAGAGAAGGACCCCTAAAAGCCTACCTAAACAGATCCCTGCAAGCATGAGTGTGAAATACACAAACCCTTTAGTTGATGTCAAGTCTTAAGCCTCTTTAAAGATACTATGGAGGCCCTGATGATGAGGATACTTGTCATCATCTATTCCTCTACTGACATTTGGTGATTAGAGTCAGGGTTGGGGTGTAAAATTGAAAAAGACAGGAGTGACACTATCTTGTAGGATTATTTTCCTTTTCCCTTTAATTGCTACTGAGATATGCAGGTCCTTCCTTCTTACCAAAGAAATCAAAAAATAAACACTGTTATATCTTACATGATGTTTAGCTGTCTGGCCTAAAATAAGCAGGTGTCATCCACAGTTTGTCAGGGGTCCTAGCCAAGTCCTCAATCAAAACCATCAAACTGTTTTTTCACTCAACTTTTAATAAAACAAAATTGTTCTAAGAAGCTGTGTGTTGTTGAATATATCACTAAAACATAATATCTGGAACAGATCAAAGTAATTTATTTTTAAAGTTGGAAACATAATATTCTATTTGTCATAGTGTATTTTGAATTGTTTTAAAACTTCTACATTAGAAAAGTGTTTTTCCATTAGTAAACACACATTAATGCATCTAGACTGTTACAACCTCATTAATATTAAACTTCTGAGCACTGAATTAGTAATTATCATACAAATATTTAATTGCAAATTTATTCTGTTGCTGTATATTAATGTTGCTTGGTGAACACTTCCATTAAGTTTGAATTCTGTCAGTGTTCAGCACAAGAAAAACATGAGAGAATGCCTAAGTGCTCACAGGTGGTACTGTGGAGGGGGAAAAACCCCAACCCAACCAACTAAACACATAGACCTCCAAAAAAAGAATAATAACCAAAACCAGGAGACTGTAAATTTTAGTATTGAACTGTAAAGATTCTCTATGTCATATATGTTTTCAGTGAAAGGCAGTTTAGATGCATTTAATGACAGGAGAACAGAAGAAAACAAAATCAGAGCTAGTTATACATTTAGCCTATTTCAGGACTGTGAGAAACTCCTAAATTTACCTCAATTGACAAATTACTGCAAGAAGCTCCTAAATTTACTGCAAACAACAAATTTATGACCCCATTTCACCTTTTGAAATTTTTTTTAGGACTCTGTTTGCTCTCTTTCATAAGTTTTTCCTTCGTCAGCTCTTTGCACTGAAGTGCAAACTGCAGCAGGAAAGCTGCTGGACTCTCTCCTGTGGCTGGCATTGTATATCCTTAGGTATTAGACTCATGTGTGTCCAGTGTGGTAATAATACTTCTTACATCATGCTGCTGCCAGCTCGCTTAGCACTACATCAACTTTGTCCTCTGATAACTCTGTGATTATGGAGCAAACATGAGCATATTTCAGCACTCAAACCGTGAATCAATTTGGCTTTGACAGCCTCTCATTCTAAGAAGTATTGACCTCTGAACCAGCTCTTTTCCCTTCCATATTTTCTCACTTTTTTCTACTTCTTTTTCCTAGTCTCCCTAATCATGAAGGCGGTAGAAATAAATTTATTTATTGTCCCACCAACGGGGTAAATTAATAAAGGAGAATTATACTTTAGAAATATGTTTGGGGAAGGGAAGGGAAGGGAAGGGAAGGGAAGGGAAGGGAAGGGAAGGGAAGGGAAGGGAAGGGAAGGGAAGGGAAGGGAAGGGAAGGGAAGGGAAGGGAAGGGAAGGGAAGGGAAGGGAAGGGAAGGGAAGGGAAGGATCCTTTAGCCCACAAAATTTGGAAAACAGCAAAAGTAACAAAAATTAAAAGTAATATTTAAAACTGAAAACTGTAAGAATCTTTGAATAATTCTTCCCCCTTGACTGCCAGTTTTTGGTCTTTTGAAATTATTTGATTTGCTGCTTTCATGCAGAGAATTCCTTCTCATTTTTTAAAAGCAGTCTCAAAATTCCTAGTTCTGCATCAAGGTGATTTTCCAGGGTTTCAGTAAGAAAGGTTCTTATTCATGGAAACAAGTACTCTTCTATATTAATTATCTTCATTCATCACAAAACCACTTTAGACTGTCATCATGCTGATATGCTAGGAGCCACAAGTAGTTGTAAAAAATGCAAGGAGAACCTGCATTTAGCTGGAGACATTTCAGGAAGCCTGCAGGCTCCTGATATGTCATTCTCCAGCTACACTAGAACTCATTGGATCAGCTGAACACAAATGGAGATCAAATTATCAGATCTTGGCCCTCACCAATGTCAGCTTCCTACACTGGCTGTATCGCTAACGCCATTCGTCCATTCAACGAGACCCTTGCTATTTTTACTCAGAACAAAAATAATGTTGTCATGTCCAAGGCTATATTTTCCCCTTTGAAAATACTCTTTTTCATCCTTTGCATTTTAAAAAAATCTTTTGTCTGCATTCTTTTGTGGTCTGAGGCTCCTGTATCTCAGCCGAACACTGATACATTCATTGCAGGCTTCAGCTGCTTTGCAGAGACTAAACAGACATTGAGGGTACAAGGGCGACTTCAATTAAGTAGTTCTATAGAACTGACATTTTTTGTTGAAAAACAGTGTCTTTTTGCAGGGCCAAACAAAGTGCCACTTCCAAAGATGCAAATCAGAACAAAATACTTATAAAATAATAACTACCAGGGCAACTAATTGTAAGCATTCAGCAGAGAGTACAAAAATCCATTTACCCAGTTATTTCCTTCTTTTATTCTACCATTGTGAAATTACAAATATGTACATTACAGCAAAGATACATATGATAAAGTAAAATTTCAGTGAGAAATTTCCAGATTTTAATAACCAAATTGCAGACTTTTTGAGACAGTAAAGTTCTTTTCCTTGGAGAAGTGTAGCTATGAAAATATACAAAAGCCTTTTATTCCTACGCACATGTATGCAGCAGATTCTCACTGAAGTAGAAGAATGCAATTATTTTTTCCTTCATCCTACTTGTAAGACACAAATACATAGTACTTCATGAAATGCCTTAGAGCAACATATATGCTGATGCTTTCCTCTCAACCACCTTAGACTACAGCAAGTACTTTCCCTATTTTTCAGTTCTTTTTTTAAAAAATTCAACTTCTGCGACTTGCATCTATATGTACTTTCTCTTCCCATTTTGTTTTTTTATAGTTTCTACAGGTTTATTTGCTGAAAAGTAAAAGAGGATCTTGGTTCCTTGACTTTCTGAAGAGAATTTCCCATATTTAATTCCTTCTGGACTTCAAATCATTTGGTCCAATTCATTCTCCCCTCCTGTTTGTTTCCTACTTCCCTTGGGCCCATCAAGAAAGCAGCAGAAGCCTTTGTGTGTGTGTGTGTGTGTGTATTCTGATCTGAGCCAAATGATCACAAATTACTGCCTGGCCTAAGCTATTATTAGACTTGCCAGCAACTGTGGCTCTTTTGATTATTTCAACAGCTGGTTTTGTAGCTTGTCTAAAGATGCAAAAGCACAGCTCTCTCCTCTCCGCAGAAGCTGCTTACCCAGATAAAGGGCTGTGTCAGGATCTGCTCCAGGACTGCTAAGGTAGATCTGCCATTGCTGCTCAATCTACCTCCTGCAGACTTGTTAAAGCCTACCTCCCTTCCTAGGTACCTCTATTATTTACACACCTTTATCAGGTATCAACCCAGTGATGTGTGTCATTTGACAAAAAAAAAACTAAAGCTGTTTATCACTTGAAAATACCAACATAAACTAGAAGTGAGTCAAAGCTCACAGACAGAGCATGGATGAATGCATCTGGCAAGCACTCACTAGGAAAGAATTACTTGCAAGAAATGGAGGCATTTAAAACCTAAAAACCACTTCCAAGATTGAATGCTTGTGGCATTCTTCAGGGGTCTGTACTGGGACTCATGCTGTTTAACATCACTGATATGGACAGTGGCACCCAGTGAGTTTAGCAAAGACACCAAGCTCTGTGGTGCTGTTGACAAGCTGGAGGGCAGGGATGCCAGCCAGATGGACCTGGACAAACTTGGGAGGTGGGCCTGTGCAACCTACTCAAGTTCAACAAGGCCAAGTGAGAGGTCCCACACCTAGGTTGGGACAATCTCAAGTGCAAGCACAAGTGAAGAAGCAATATAAGAGAATGGATCAAGACTGCCCCTTGGGAGCAGGATGTGGGAGTGCTAGTGGATGAGAAGCCTGACATGTCTCAGCAATGTGTGCTTGCAGCCCAGAAACCCAACCATCTCCTGGGATGCATCACAAGACAAATGGCCAACAGGTTGAGGAAGGGGATTCTCCCCCAGTACCATGCTCAGGTGAGACCCCACCTGGAGTGCTGCATCTGGTTCTGGGGTCCTCAGCACAAGAAAGACACAGAGCTGTTAGAGAGCATCCAGAGGAGGGTCACAAAGATAACCCGAAGGCTGAAACTCCTCTCCTGTGAAGACAGCTGAAAGAGCTGGGGTTGTTCATCCTGACAAAGAGCAGACTTTGGGAGGATCTCACTGTGGCCTTCCAGTACTTTAAAGAGGCTTAAAGAAAGGAAGAAGGACTTTTTACATGGGCAGATAGTGACAGGACAAGGGGGGATGGCCTTAAACTGAAAGAGGGTGGGTTTCAATTAGATACTAGAAAGAAATTCTTTAATGAGAGAGTGGTGAGGTACCACAAAAGGCTGTCCAGCGAGGCTGTGAATCCATCTCTGGAAGTGTACAAGGCCAGGCTGGATGGGGTTCTGAATAACCTGGTCTGGGGAAGCAAATGTGTCCTTGCCCATGGCAGCTGGGTTGGAACTGGATGACTTTTAAGCTCACTTCTAACCCAAACTGTTATTTTGTTCCATTACTGGTACACTGGCAGTGCGAGCATGCTGACAGATAATTACCCTGAAGAATTCTATCTACTAGTAAGCAACCTCCTTTTAGGGGGATTGAGCATTATTGAATATTTTTTGCAAAATTTTCAGAAATATGATTCAAGTGCTTCATTGAATGCTGCTTTGCATTTTAATTTTGTTTAAATGTTGTGAAATTTTCTTGTTTCCAGGAGTACTGATTGGGAATTGTTTCCAGTACTCTTTACAGTAATATGTTGGTTATTGCTACCTGACTGTTATATCCACATATGAATTGTATCTTAGTTTGATCTCTTCCTTTCTGGTGAAATCTACCTTCAAACAGTTACAGGCATTTTTTGAATGGCTCCTCTAGCCCTAAACACAGTAACTGTCCCATGTACATTTCCAGCTGGCAGAGCTTGATATGTGGCCAA
The DNA here is from genome assembly GCF_051311805.1 of Agelaius phoeniceus. Classification (NCBI taxonomy): domain Eukaryota; kingdom Metazoa; phylum Chordata; class Aves; order Passeriformes; family Icteridae; genus Agelaius; species Agelaius phoeniceus. The sequence goes on along the minus strand of NC_135268.1, from coordinate 30,654,342 downwards.
GTGGTTATTTCAGGGACTTTATCACTTTCTATAATTTGGTTATTGCAATTCCATTTTTAAATCGGACTTTCACAGTGGTCACTTGATGACTGTCAATGTTGATCACTCTATACTGTATTATGTGATATGTTTGGGAATGTTTTCTTAGTAATAGCTGCAGCTACTCTTTTCAGCATGATTTTCTTAGGCCTAAATTTTGTCCAAATGTATTTTTCAATTTCATGTGCATGGAAGCCTCTGTGTCAATTCCATCAACAGCAACAAAAAGAGGTTTAATCTAGTCTTTGAGGGCTCTTGGAATTTGTGTTATGTTCTATGGTTTATTTCTGGCTTTTCCTTCCTTAGTAATTTTACATTATACCAAGTTTCCTTTCTGCCAAACAGCAGTGAAACATAGAGTATAAAAAAGAAGATATTTAAGAAGTGAAAAGTGGATGGTCCTTGTTGTTCTTTGTTAGTGGAGTTTGGGAGTTGAATGCAGGTGCTGCATTTTGGTTCCACAGTAGAGAACCAGAATACAAACAACACACAGTTTGTTTTTCATGGGATAGTCTGTCTCTCACACATGCACATACCAACAGCATGTACCTGTGACAGCAGAGTTCCACTGAAGAGTTTTGTGTCCACTCTAGATCATGTACAAGGCATGTTGATCTTGCACTGAAATTTGTAAGGTGATTTCTTTGGACTACCATGCAATCTATCCATGCAGAGGTCATCCAAAGCATGAGGCTTTTGAGAACACATACCTGTATTGGAAGGTTTCATTTGTCTGTTATATACTCCTGCTGTACATTCAGTTTTATTCCTGGCCTTACATCTTTTTACAGTATAAAGCCTTATGTCCTTCAAAGAATATCTATTATACCACTTGAACACTAAGAGCTGCAGAGGAAGAAAGCCTCTGTTAAGGAACAATGATTGTAAAATCAAGCACTGAAACACTAAAAAATGCACAGACAATCATTTGTATTCATGCATTATATATTTTTCAGTTTTGTAATGACTTTTTTTTCAAGCTGTACAATATGCTTTATTCACTGTGAGCAGAGAAGGTGCTCAGTGTGTCAGCACAGATATTGCTCAACAGTAGGATTACTCACTGTTCAGTTGTACCTCCCTGCTCTAATTTGCGGTCATATACTTTATTGGTTTACTGTCCCTTATTCACTTGCTCTGAAGTTGAATTTATCTTCCTTATATCCTGTTTTAGTAGTATCTACAATGGAATAATATGTAAAAATATTTATGATTAGGTTTTAAAGCTACCTTATGAAGTGAAGAAGCAATATAATTTCTATTTAGATATAGGCAGCTGAGGACTTGGGCGGGTGGGGGAGAAATTAGATGTAAAACCACACAGGTGTCTAACTTGAAACGTGGCCATATTTTTCGTATCACTTCAGCGCTGTTAAGTGGGTACCTCACTGGTTTCAAGTAGGTCCTAAGATAACTTCTTAAGTAGTTCAAACCACGGTAATGAACTCGGGCCAAGACACACAGCCTCCTAGCCGCGAGCCATAACTGCTGCCGCTCAAAGACCTGCCTGCCCTCAGCCAATATCGGGGCCACAGTCTGCTGCACCCACAATTCCCACAGATCCCGGGGCTCCCGACTTTCTGGCCACGCACAGCAACTGCCCTTGTCACCTCACAGGATCACAGAATTGTCAGGAGCTCCTCAAGTTCAACCCCCCTGCCAAGGCAGGGTCACCTAGAGCAGGTGACACAGGAACGTGTCCAGGTGGGTTTTGAGTGTCTCCAGTGAGGAAGACTCCACGACCTCCCTGGGCAGCCTGTTCCAGTGCTCTGCCACCCTCGACGTAAAGAAGTTCTTCCTCGTGTGGAGATGGAACTTCATGTGTTTTAGTTTGTGGCCACTGCTCCTTGTGCTGTCACTGGGTACCACTGAAAAAGTCTGGCACCACTCCTCTTGGCATCTTCTTGCTCTCGTCACGAAGCGAGGCAGACCTCGCACCCTCTCGGCGCCAAGTCCCTTCTCCCCTTTAGCAGGAGGCCGCCCTGGCTCGCACACCCCGCTCGCTGCCGGGCCTGGCTCACCGGCCATCGCCGCGCGGTGCCCGGCGGAGCCGCCCGGCGGAGCGCGGCTGCCCAGCGGCGGCAGCCAGGTACCTCCCCCCGCCGCCGCCTCCTCCGCCCCCTTTTGTGGCGGTGCCAGGCGGCCGCCGGGTTTCCTGCTGACGCCGGAGAGCCGCGGATGGGCAGGAAAGGCCGCCTCTCCTCCCGCCTCGCCCCGCCGGCAGCAGCGCGGAGCGGTGTCCGGGAGAAGCGCGGCGGAGAGGGCGCAGGTGCGGGGCGGGCCCGGCGGCCGCGAGGGCCGGGCGGCCGCGCCGAAGAGAGGGCGCCGGTCATGGCAGCCCCCGCTTCTTGAATGCTGCCAGCCGCCCCTCCGCCGCCGATGGCCGAAGCCTGGAGGCTGGAGGAGGACGAGGAGGAGCTGCGGGAGCTCGGCAGGAGGCACCGGAGGGTCGCGCTGAGCTCGGCAGCAGGTGAGCGGCGAGGGCGCGGCGGGCCGCGGCGGCGCTTCCTTTGGGCTGGCCCTGGCCCGCTCCCCGTGCCTGGATTCCTGTCGGGGGCAGGGCGGCATTGGCGGTGCCGCCCCGAGGTGTGCCGGCCCCGGCGGCCTCGCCCCAGGGCAGCTGGGTTCAGCTCAGGTGCATCCGAGCCGCAGGAGTGTGCCCGCGGGCCGCCCCCAGAGCCTGCTCCTGCTCCGACCTCAGCACAGTCATACAGTGGCTTAAGTTAGAAGGGGACCTAATGATCACCTGGCTCCAGCTCCCGTGCCGTGGGCAAGGACGCCTTCAGCTAGACCAGGTTGCTCAGATTCCCATCCAACCTGTCCTTGAACACGTCCAGGGATAGGGCATCCAGCACTTCTCTGGGCAACCTGTTCCACTGTTTACCACCCTGAAGCTAACATGGGCATGTGCTGACTAGCACAGACATGTCCAGGTGCACAGGGTGCTTCATCAGGAAATTAACTGCCCATTGTTTTCAAAGTACCAAGGTAGAGGAACATCTAGACAGCAAAGTTGTTGTTCATGTTTAGCCATTTCTGTGTAGGTTTGGACAGCAGGCCCCTGCAAAAAGGCAAGAACCGCTGCATGTGAGAAGGAATGGCGCTGAATGAGCAGATTGTCATTGTAGAGAGACCTGGACAACAACAAGCTTTTGTTTGAAATTATTAACTCAAGTGGACCCTGGCAGCAGCTGATATTATTTTATTTGGACATCATTGTTAATTGAGGGTCAACATGCACGTCACTGTCCTGTAGTCACTGCGGTGTGAATACAGCATTTCTTCTGTCAGTGTAAAATCCCTTCCAGGATAAATCATTTTTATAAGGTCTGTTTCCAGGTAGAATCTCACCCATGCTATATAGCTGAATTCCAAATATTCTGATTTTTAATAATTATGGTACAACTGTAACAATATAGCACCCTTTGCAATTCATGTCAGTTTGCATCCATTTGAACAAGAAATTGAGTGTCCCTTTTGTAGTTGACAAAAACACAGCAACATGAGGGATCCTAGAAGACAACTTTCAACAGGCAGGCCCTGTGGCCTTCAGTGGCTCAAATTGTGTCAATGCCTGTCTGTGCAGGTGCAGGATTAGCAGGACCCTATTGAAACCACTGTGGTTTGGCACGTCTGCAGGGTTTCGCCTTGTCTGGGGTAGAGTGCAGAAAATCAGTGTTCCTGTATGGTTTCCTCCACAGCAAAGTGTTCGTTCTGCTGGTTATGATGTCTGTTTTCTAAAGGTGTTTCTTCTAGAAGTTTTTATTAGTGGAAAACATAGAATTGGTACTACAGTTTATAAATCTATATAACCTTTGCCACCTATTTGTGGAACAAAGCTTGTTCCCAGAATTTTTCTTTGGCACTGTGCTATTAACCAGTAATGTAAGGGTTTTTTTCAATTTTTACTAGTATTTTTTCCTGACAGCCACGCCTTGAAATGGGACCAGCACTGTTTGTTTACCTTACTGGTGTAAAGTATGTGTGAATGAATAGCATTCTGCTTGAGCTGTCTCGCCTTCTTTCCATCTGTTTGCACATCTCTAGCTGGAAAACACCACTGAGGCTCCCAGCGGAGTATTCTTAAGGCATCATTGAAGAATATCATCCAAAGTAGATGAGTTTGCTGCTCTTCCCTTACTTGACCTTCATTTACCTAATTTTATTTACAAACGTTTTGAAAATTAGCGGGGCTTTTTTGCATGTCATGTGCGGTTAAGCTGCCAAAATGGTAATACAAATAGGTGTTAAATAAGCCTTCGAGATATTTTGTTGTAGGGTTTAAAAAAATGTAGTGGCATCTTAGCAGGCTGTCAATTTAAGTATTTCAGTCTGTTAAACTAGTTGTGAATGCAAGCAGCTTGAATCTCTGCTGTGTTCAGCCTGTGCATGGAAGTGTATAAGGGCAGTTCATCACCTTTGTCCTGCTGGTGCAAGGCATGTGTGCAAAGTGGGAGCTGAAAGGTGAAAGTTCGCAAGTACTTCTGACTTCCTGAATGCTCAGTGGTTAGCAGTGGTTTATTGGAGAGGCAAAGCACAGGAGGCTCTGCAGTGAAGAAATCGTATTTTCCCTTGAAGACACTCTACAGTTGTGCTGCACCATGTACTGTGGGATGAAGCCAGCTAGACTAAACTAACAGCTTGCTGCTGCTCTAGAGGTGTGATCTCCTTTGGGGATGTGCTCTCTTGTGTGTCAGCTCTGCTTCTCGTCCAACCTGTTGGTGAGTGAAGTCACTGGAGTTGTGGTTTGGTGGTAGCCTGGGCTGATGGACTGGGTAGCTGCCTCGCGCAGAGCCCCTCTGCTTGCTAGAACCTGCACCAACCTGTTCTGGTGCATTGTCCAAGCAGAGGGATATTTTTCTAGTTCTCTTCAGTGGTTGCGAGTCTTCTGATTCAGCTCACTGTAATGGTTTTGGGTGAATGTTGAAGCTGGCGCAAGGGAAAGAGTAGGAACATGCAGCCAGAGGGAGGTAAGAGCCTATGCCTATGTCAGACGTTAGTTTGGCTTAGATTGCTGTGAAACTGCAGCCTGACAGCTGTTAGAGACCTGCTCATGGTTTGGTTTTTTGGGTTTTTTAATTTGATTCACTGGAGGGTTGATTTGCTTGGTTTTTTGCTGTGTTGGGTTGGGGCTTTTTTGGTGGTTTAATGAGCTGAAGATACTTGCTTAAGCAGTAGACTCCCAGAGCAGATCTTGGAGAATGGAAACTTGGAGGAATGAGATAGGCAGAACCATTTGTGTCCATGGGGTAGTTGTAGATAGCTCAGGTGGTGTGTCTGATTGCCTGTGTCTACCACACTGCATGCCATGGCATTATTTTCTCTGAATTCAAGGAAGTTTTTATTTGGCATGTTATGGAAAACCTGTGAGAAGATCTATTAAATAGAGTGATTCGAAAACTCTTCTAAAGAAACTATTTTTCCTTTGAGAAAGTGCTGATTGAATTTTATGTGTGTGTATATATATATATATATATATATATATATATATATATATATAGGTTTTTTAGGTTATAGGGAGGAGAACATATTCTCTAAAAATTGAGAACAATGAAAGTAGCTGCATAGGTTCATTAAAACTGAATCATCTGGTCGCCTGCTCTGGAAAAGGAAACCACTTTTGTTGGAAAGTTTTAGGGGTTTTAACTGCAATATAAATAATGTGATCGATTTCTACCTCCCTTGTTGCTTATTTCTGTCACATGCATTATTGTCTGGGAAATTACAGAGACCTCAGGATATTTACTAGATTTTTTTGTTGTTGTTGTTTAGAATGTTTTGTTTAGAATGTTGTTTGTTTTCAATAAACAAACTGATTTTTAAAATAAATTAACTTTTTTTTGTAAAATAAATAAACATTAAAAAATTCCAAACAAACCAGAACAACCTCACTAAAATGCTATTTCTCCATAGACTTACAGGTTCTCTCCAGTCTAACTCTAAACCTTGATCTGGTGTGCTTTCCTATTTTCACTGCCTTTTTATTCTGTAACTACTGACTAACATGGACTTGCAGGAAAGTTTATAGTGAAAGTAGTAAATTTTAGTAATGAACTACATTGGTTGATTATTTGTCCTTACTGTCACATTAGAGTTGAGCATCACAATATTCCAATATTATCTAAAGCACACAAGAAATTCTTAACACATTCAGTATCTGCATTATTTCACTTTGAATTTTGGCCAGTGTTCCCTGAGAAAGAATAGCCCATTATGGATGTGGCAGAAATCTCCTTACTTAAAAATAAAATGAAATTACCAAATATGGAAGCCAATAATGAAATTTATTTGAGTTGATAATGAAGACCTATGTGATTTTTACTTTAATGCATGGGTAAAAGTACAGGTGGTCAAGGCTTTGGTTTAATTTACTATTACTCTGTTTTACTTATCACAAACACTTGTCTGTGGTTTGCTCTCATACAATGGCTGTAAATTTTGCACATGAGTTTAGCTGTGCTGATTGAAACATCTCTGGGTTGAGTTTTGTTGGGCTTTTTTCCCTTCCCCTATTTCTGTTTCGCCATAGTAGTTCAGATGTTTCCTGGAACTTTTTTAACTCTACTGAGCAGTTTTAGATTATGGGTGAAATCATCTGGTTTTGGTTGGTTGATTGACTGAGTGCTTTGGGGTTTTTTATGCCAAAACAAGATTTAGTTCAGAGTTGGATCAATTCATTACGCTCCCACAATTCCCACATCAAACTGGCACTGACTTGTTTTCGAAGCTGAGAACAATGAGCTGTATCCAGTATAACAAATTAAGGTTGAATATTTCACTGCTCAACATACTGAGAGGTTGTGGGGGTATGTATTTGTAGTGTGTCTGACAAAGTTCAGTGAACACTACTTTGCAGGCATCATGGACTTTTTACAGATAAATGAAGAATTTAATACAACAACGCTCAGCAGTTGTTCCCATGTTAATGCAAAACTACATATTTGGCCTTAAGAAGTAAAGAATAAGATGGTCTGAAATTCTTCATTAAATTCTTGGGTCTGAGGCTGTTTTGGTGGTGATGTCCTTTAGGGTTCACTGGATCATAACAAGGACAGCTCAAGCTTAAGTCCTTCCCAAGAGGTGCCAATGATCCTGGAGCTTGGAGGAATCATGATTAGGAAAAGGGTAATTCGAAGACTTAGTTGGTTAACCGACTCTTTTATTTAAGAAGTGGAAGGATCGGCATCTTGCAGAAGAGAAGTCAGCATTGTTCAGCTGAAACTGAATTTGTTGCATGTCTGCATGCCTGTGTCCTTAAGTGCTGATCTGGAAATTGTTCTGCTTGTCCATACCAAGTGTAACCATTTATCCTCTTTTATTAAGAGAAGAGAAAAGACTCTCCATCAAGTAGATAATTTGTTTTAAATAAATTCATACATCTACCTATGATCTGCTAGTCTGCCCGTGTGTACACAGGAAGCCCTTAAAAAGAGGACTCAGAGGAGTGTTCAGAATAGGGGAGCGGGTGCCACTATTTTAATTATTTCTTTGTTTAGTCAGCTCACAAATTCTAGAAGTGGTGGGGTGAATGGCCAGCTGAACATTGCTTCCCTCTTTTCCCTGGGATTCGGTCTGTTTTGTTTTGATAGTCCCGATGCAGATTTAGGAGCTTCAGGTTTAATAACTGCTTCAGGCACCACCACAGTAAAACATTTAAGATCCAAAGAGCACAAATAATGTAATTCTCCTGTAATAATCTCTGATTGATGCTGGTATGTTGTATCTTGGAAGTATTAAGAAGATTATATGATTAAGCATTTTTTATAGCCCATTGAAATTTCTACTATATTTCATAGTCTTTGACTGTAGCTTGTTTGAAGTAAATATAAATACTAACTAAAGCTTTTCTGGAAGTTAAATAATATAGCCTATACATGGAAATTCTCCGGCATATCTTGAGATTCAAGTTAGTGGCAAGAAAAAAACCTGCATGCAGTTACTTGGCCCAGAGTATAAACTGAACCCCAAAGAATGTTGTGCCCTCTGAAGAAACAATGCTTCTAAAAATGAAGGCTGGTCTTACAAAAATAATTAAACTTCTGGTAGCCAGTGGGGTGATTTCTTAGCCAAGTAAACTGTAGAAGGACAAATAATAATAAGTATCATTATTAAGTGATTAAATGGACCTGCTTCGTTCAGGTTAGAGCCAAAGCAAGGCACAAGTTTATAATTGCTTAAGGAGAGATGAGTTTGTAGCCAGAGAATAACCCACAGAACTGTGATTGCACAAAGACCTTGCTGTTACCTGTGTTGTAAGCAATCATTTCCTGTCAGGGCAACAAATGATAAGTCTGGGATGTTGCATAAAGAATGGGGAGAGACAGCAAAGCATAAAATGAGTCATAACCTCATTGCAAGAAGCTTTTACCAAAGTGGTTGATGTTTACTGATGGAAAATAAAGTAATATTTGTAAATAAATTTGTTAATATTTGCTTTTGAGAGTATAGCCTTTGTTGTCCCAAAATGAGTTCCTTCACCCAGTGTGCAAGAGGCCAATCCACACAGAGCTGAGGTGTTTGATTTATTTAGTTCAGCTCAGAAAGGGGTCCTAGCTGGCAAATTCATAAAGCCAGTACACCAATTATCAAAACTTTTCATTATTTATACATTTTGACAAGCAGAGGCATTAATGTTTATTTGCTATAATTTATACAGTTCCCTTATTAATTAGTATTTTATTTCTGTTAGTTAAGTTGCTTTCTTTATTCTTCTGCTACTCAGCCCACATGCTCACTCTTTTGAGTATGTAGGTTTCTTGAGTTGGTGGCTGTGGTCTTCCCCTGCCAGAGTTGCCTTTTACCTAGTTAGCACATTAGTTTGATGAGTTGGCTTTGTTTATTCCTCCTAATCTTGTTCCTGCTGGCCTTATCTTGGACATTCTGCCCAGTGTCCTTGCAGTCTATCAGTTCAGCATTCTGTTGTGATTCTGTTTCTCAAATTTTGTACTCTGAAGTTCTCTCTTGTTTTTTCTTTCTCTATAGCTGAAGTCACTGAGGCATGTTCAGCTGCAATTACTGAGATGTTAAATGTAATTTATCTATTTGGAAGCCATGCATCACCTTGATTTAAAATCTGGAAACAACAGGGTAGTGGTGTTTACGCTCTTCATTAAAAGTTAGTGTAGTTCTGTGTGTTTTGTTTCAATAGCATCTCACACAAGATATGCCATATGAAATTTTATTTTGATAGCACTAAAATAATTTTCCATGAACTTCTTTTCTTGATGATTATTATCTATAGTGAAATACAATGCTTTTGCATTCTTCATTTCTTTGCTTTGCTTACTTTGTGTTTGTGGCCATGGAAGTGTTGTCTGGAAGGGAGCTCTGGGGTCACCTAGTCCAGCCTCCTTCTTGAAGCAGGCCTGTTGCCAAGGCTTTGTCTAGCAAAGTCTTGAAAAGTCTCCTGAAAGAGGGGTATTTACAGCCCCGGCAGGCAACCTGTTTCAGTGCTTTACTTTCAGCCTGTTTCAGTGCTTCTTCCTAAAGGAAGAACTTTCGCTCACCTACAACCTGGGCCTCCGAAGCTACATTTGTGACCATTGCCCTATTCAATACTGTCCACTAACACCAGGAAGAGTTTGCATTTGTGATCTTTGTTACTACCCTGCAAGTAGCGGTGTGCTGTGGTTAAGTAGTTTCTTTGCCTTCTCTTTTCTAGGATAGAGGAGTCTGGCCCCTTCAGCCTTCGTATTGCACAGTCCTGCCTTCCTTATTCAGGTCCTCTGACTGTATAGAAAAAATGTAGTGGAAGTGTTGTTTTCAATGCTGGCCAAGAATTTTTACTCTGCTCTTGAAAAACAGTATGCACAAAAGGCACTGAAGCATTCCAACAGCAGATTTGGGAACACAGTATATCATCTGTTGATCTGTGGTTTATGCTTGGCAAGCATCCTTCCCTTTAGTGAAGGATGAAAATATGTTTTGTGGGAAAGCATAGATTTAGTGGCTCATGGCACGGACCAAGAAAAATTCCTGGTTTCCCCCTCAACGTTGTATAAATTTTGACAGACACAGGATCTTATGTATATCAATATTTTTAAATTGACCACTTGATGTAGTGCTGTTACACTAATTGCTTCAGGTGTTTTACATCTGTAGAGATCTGTATGGATTTCATGTTTTATTCTAAAAACATCAATTTGACATTCTGACTTAAGAATTTAGAATCTTCTGACAAAATTTAATGGAATGCGAAATAAGATGCTTCAAAGATTAACCTAATTGGTTTAGAAACTCTTGCATATGTTACAAAACAAATATGTTCTTGCTTTTCTGCTTTCAATGGCTGTATTTGGGTCCAGCATGAAAGGCTGGATGACAGCAAGGCTGAAAGGGTTCACACTGGAGTAGAAGCTGAATGCAACAAATTTTACTGTTCTTTTTTTTTTTCCCTAAGCTTTTAAAGAGATCATAGCATTTATTTTGTGTGTATGTGTTGCGACCTCAGTCAGCTTGTTCAGGCTTTTGAAGAAAATATGATTGGATCAGAACATGCTAAAGATTTCAAATGATTGACATCATTACTCCTGTGGTTAATAGTGGGCACACTGTCAGCCTTTCAGAGCTGTGCTAGTAGCTCGCGTGTCACAGCACACAAACTGAAAATGTCTTCAGGAAAGTATGCGAGAAACACCTCCCAGGATTCAGTTTTTACTTCCAAGAGAAATTCCTTCCCCTTTGCAGTCAATTTCTTAGCAACTTCTGGGAGGCCTCATATGAAAGGCCCTGCTAAATTGCTGCCAATGGATTTATCTTTCACTAATTCAATTCCTTTTTTGAATCCACTTAGACTTTGTCTTCAAATCTTGCATGGTAGTAAGGAGCACAGTCATTCATTATATGAAATCAGTTACAGCCTTTTGCATACCTGTTGGTATTTCTGCTGGATAATCACTGGTTCTTGAATTATAATGATAAATTTCTTATCTGTATTCTGCTTTTTAATGTGGTCTTGATCATGGTGATTTACTTCCTTAAAAGCTTAAGTAAATTTTCAAGCACTGTGTTTACTACAAAAGGGTTCAGGTCCATTCTCCTTCTAGACAGAATATTGTATGTATAAAAGAAACTGTTTGATGTTTTTCTTCAGTTATAGCATTTAGATTCTGTTTATAAGAGATAAACTAAAATGAATATAATTTGTTTTCTCAAGGTGATAATTTTGTATTCATCATGAATTCCTTCTTGCATTAAAAACTGAGTTCTCAATATCACAGATCTATATATGAAAATTGATTCAGATTGTGCACATCTGTGCTAAATCATTTAAAAGAATTTTTGAGTGTGCAGTGTGTTGTGATCTTATTTATTATTAAAATACTGTTCGTTCATCCTGTTAGAGAGATGGGACATAAATTTCCAGAAACAAGCTCAGCATTTCAATAACTTTCTCATATTAAATTACTCCATTGCTATGCTGTATCCATTTTATAGCTGCACTTTAAGTTTAGGGTACAAATCTATTAGAAATGTGGGACTTAGGATCAAAGAAGAAGCTTTTTAAGAAGTCTGTCTCCTACCTGGTACTTGAAGAACAGCATTGTCAGGTGCCACAGTTCAACTGATGCCAAAAGCTGAACGTTTTGTCATTTGTCTTAAGCTTGCCATTCTTTGCAACATCCAGTGAACTCCAAACTGACATGATGAAATACACCTGAGAATGGAGTTCCTGAGGCTGGGTACCTGCCATGTCCTGCCTGGACAGTTTACCACATCCATTGTTTAAGCAGGTCAAGTCCATGCTTGGATGAGCATCACTGGAGCATGGAACAAGTATCACTGAATGATGAAATGGGATAATGCTGCAGACCTCATGTATTCAGCTCTTATCAGCCTAACTTCAGGGAAAAAATTAGTTTTTCTGTTCTAGTGTGCAAAGCTTGCTGCAGATGACCAGTATCATCCCTGGGAAATACATGGTAGCAGCTGCCGTGACATTAGGGATATTTCATTTCTGTAATTGCTGTCCTCTAGCTTGATGTTTGTGGATCCATTACCAAGAACTATTTGAAGTGTGTCATTATGGTATTTTGGCACTAGAGCAATGTAGAGGTACTTATTAGTATATTTACAGAGGCTGAATGCCTCTGACAGGATCTGTAGGTCTTTTTGGTGAGTGCACAGAACTGGGGAGAGGTCTAGTAATACATGGGAGGGTAGTTATTTCCTCCAAAGTACCAAACAATTGGAACTGTCTCTGCCAGCATTACCGAGTGTTGAGAAAAGCTGTGTTTATCTCTGGTAAGCACAGGATTCTTTGTTTTGAGGGCTTTCGAATGCTTAATAACTTTGCCATCCTTTTTCTTGGTCAAAGCAGTTTTTGAAGCCTCTCATTGACAGTAGGTGAAACTGCTTTGTGTTACCATGAGTAGCACCTGAATGGATGAAATTTGCATTTAGAAGACTGAGAACAAAATGCAGTAACCTCATGTTGAGGGTAGAAACAGGCAAAGAATTACTTTTCTAACAGCTGCACAAGGTGACATCATGGTGCCAGGAATCCAGCTGTACATAGTGACTGCTGGTCAGGATGTTCTTCCAGGACCAAAGGGCACCTGTACGCAGATTTCCATGCACACGTTAGGCCAGTAATGGAGGACTCTGAGGTACCTTAAAGGGGATTTGGTAGACGTTTAACACCTTGGAGTAGATGTGGATAAATTCAGTGCACACCTCAGTAAAATGTCTTCAGAATGCTAGGTGATTCACTTCTTTAAAAACTGGATGCCGATCACTACATAATTAAATAATACCCCTTCAAACATTACTTGCTTTAATAACAGCAAAGTGCTGGGCTTCCTGTTCTGTGGAATAGTGGCAGAGAGTTGCACAACTTTTAGGCATGTGCTCAAAGCTGATGGAGGAGGGTTATCTCAGGGTACAACAATTTATTCATATATGCCACCATCATTAAATAAATCCATTTTTTGCGCTTTCACATTAATCCCTTTTATGATGTGTCTAGGTCTTGTAGTCTTTGTTTGATGATAAAGTGCAAGAGTCCTTTTTGGGAATAATCCATTTTATGGTACTTCAGAAGTATCCTATGCACATGAGAAGCAATTGTTACATTCATTTTCCTAGAATTTTTTTATTTCTGTGTTGGGCAGAATTACCAATGTCACTGGAGGGAAAATATGTTGTTAATAGGCTTATGTCGAATGCACTTCCCTAGAAAATTAGTACTTGTAAAAAAATCAGTGATATTTAAGACTGTTCTCGTTAGGTGGACTGGGTAAACAGCCTGGGGATTCTTTAATCATAAATAGTGACAAAGGACCATAAAATACTCCAAGAACAAGCTACTGAGTATTTCAGCAGTATCTTAAGAGAAATAAATACTTTCCTTGCCTGGTACATTTCTTCTATTTTTAGAGATACTGCTTTTTTTTTTTTTTTTTTTTTTGTGGTTGAGTATATTACAATCCTTTCTTTTCATACATTATTTTCTTTCTCTCTGTGTCATTTCATCTCCCTAGTCTCCAGATTCCTCCCACAGTGCAGACCTCTGCACTTACTTGCACTCACTGTCATGTCTGATACCTGAATTGAAAGCAGTGTCACCTTTATTCTGTCAGTGGCTTCACAGGATGAAATAGTCAAGAAGGAAATTTTCTTGTTTGTTTTAAAGCCAAATTTGTTTCCTGATATACAGAAGGGGGAATATCTTGTGAATTGCTATTCAGCACTTTATTGTGAATCCATGTCTTGCCCACATTGAATATGACTTGGCTTCCAAGTGCTTAATCCATAAGATTACACTGGGGACTTTTGTTGTTGAGGTTTTCCACCTCAGCAGTATGTTGTGACAGGTGAATGTACCTACACAGAAGTGTTCAAAGCTGGAGGCACTTTTGGTGCTGGATGTTCTGGTTCTCAAGTAAGGCAGACGCCTGAGGATGAGAACAATGGAATAAATTTGGATCTTGCATATTGTGTATGAATGCTTATGAGATAGTCTGTTAAATACAGTGTCAGAAGGACAAGTTTATTCACACATCTAACTATTGCATTTTTTGTATGTGTATCAGCACCCTTTGACAGGCAGACATAGGTAGGACCGAGTGAGCTCTGTGGTCTAGCTGAGGAATATGCAGAATCTCTGCAGGCATGCTAAATCTCTGATTCAGGAAGAAAAAGGTACTCTTATAAAAAGATAAAAGATAATTTGCTTTTAATGGCAATGCTAGCAACATCAGAGAATTATTTTTCAGAAATGTAGATTTAACATTTTAGAAATGCCTAGAGAGAAACGTATTTTGTGGTTATAAGTCTTCTGTTCATCAAAATGTTGAGTCAATTAATACTTTCCTTAGGAAAGTATAAAAAAATAAGTAGTAGGGCTCATCTAGAGTAGCTCCCACTGTGATACTGGTGGTGAACTGATACCTGTGTCTAGTTATACTTGAAGTACATAATCTAAGAATTACATTGCACTGATCAGCTGGGATGTTTTTCATGAAGATGTGGGGATTTGTACTTCCAGGAGTTGCTAATTTTTTTTAAAAAGAGCTTTAGAAGCAGCTGTGTCCTAAGTTTCCTCTTTAAACAACTGTGGTAGAAGGCAAAAGTGTGGTAACATATGTATGTAGTGGGTGTATTTGATTGCTTATATACTTTGTTTATCATTTTTGGCTTAAGAACAAGCCCAGTTCCCAGTGCTGAGTTTAGTCTAGGTTCTTACAGCACAAACCTTTTAGAGAAATGGTGATAGCTTACGCAGTCTGTTTCCTTTCTCTTTTGTTTTCTGCATCTGCCCCCTCTTTTGCTGGCACATGTGCTCACACTGATGCACACACACTTTTGCTGTTGCAGTGCAGGAGAAATGTAGGAGCAAGAATGAGGGGGTAGAACTTCAGAGTCACAAAAACTAATCAACAGCAAATGTAGCATTGGCAAATGTGGCCTCTGCTGTCCAGTAAAATCCTTTTTCACTTATATGTTGTGCACTTAAAAGTGCACTAAAGGCTTTAAAGATGATTATAGTTTATTTTTAACCTTTTTAGCAAGGTAAAGATACTATAACTTAAAGTCTTGAGATAATTACATGCTTTATGGTGATCAGTCGGTTTCAAAATTAAATATTTGACTGCAGAGGTTCATTGTGTTCTCAGCTGTGTGTTGGGGTCCACCCCCAGCCATCTATCAGTTGTGTTTAAGAGTGGGGGGAAAAAAGCATTACTCCAAGTATAAAAAACTGCAGCAATGCTTTGTGCTTACAGACTCAGTTACTGTTTAGCACTAAAACTGACAGACTACTATAATTTCATTGTGGGGGATGTTATAATATTGTTTTCTTCCTAGCAGTGTACTGCTCTGGAAGTCAACAGCATACTGTAGAATTTAAAGTAAGTATAAAAACTGTCCACCTTTACAATTAAAAACTCCAAGCATGTCCTGATTTTGTAGCCTTTTGCAGTAAAGGGAAAGCTATACATAAAGTAAATTTTTAAAGTTCCTTCCAAGCCTCTCATTAATCTCTGCTTGAGCCTTCTGTCTTTTAAACAACTGATAAGGGACTCTGCTGTTAAAATATTAAAATATTAAACAAATGTTCAGTTTTATGAGTTTTGCTGTATGACTGTTCCTAACAAAATTGACCAAAATTTATAGTAGATTCTACACAGTGGAATCAATTTGCATTGTTCTAGTTCCATACCTGAGGGAAGTGCTGAAGGGAAGGAAGAGTGGCTTTGAGCCACAATATGCCTTAACAAACAGGCAGAAAGGTGGCAGTATCAGTGGCAGTTACTGCTTGTTCCAGTTAAAATAAAGCAACTAGCATTGAAAATCCCCCACAAATGCAGATCTTCTTTCCAGAAAATGTGCAATTCCTTTGAGTGAGGGCCCCATCTACACTGGCAATTAGAAATGAAAACTTGGAGTTTTTGATTCAGTTGTCTGGCAGGGACTGGTGCACCATTTAGCTGTGGTCTAGATGTATATGACTGAACTAGTGGCATCACATTTTCAGCACAATGCTTTGTAAAGCTGCTGTATTGGTCTTAGTGTCTGGCTTTGTCAAGGCCTGATGGCCTTCAAAACTCACTGGGAATTGATGCATTCAGATGCATCATCAGGATGAAAGTTGTACAGCCTCTTCCAATAATTTGCTTATCCTGAAAACATGATTTCTCTCTATATTTTGATGTTGACAGCACTGCTTAAAAGCCCATGGTTTCCATTGCTTGGTTTATTTGGAGGTTTATCATTGTTACAGTAGCACATCATGCTTGCTTTCTCTGTGAAACCACTGCTGGGCCATTGGGGGCTAAAAACTGCTGACATGGAGACTGCTGGTTGCTCTAACTACATGTCTTCCTGGAGAGTGTTAGTGCCCTGCCTCTTTTGCTGACTGGTCAATTCAGCAGGCATAGTTAAACTCTATTTCCCAGAAATGGGAATGGCATGTGCCCCCCTTTCCTCCCTTCAGCTTTTAAGAGATCAGGCTGTGGAATGGGGTTAAAAGTGGGAAGTTACCAGCCTCAGGAGGTAATTGCATTGAAGGTTCCCCAGTAGCTTTGCAGTTTGATGCAGCAGAATGTCTGTTAACTTTCCACTCATTTTTCAACATTGTTTGTTTATACTTGAATTTTTTTCTAGTGAGAGCAAACTTTTCAGTTGAAGTCACTCTTAGCAACAAGATGCTTTGAAGAAGCTTGCAAAATAAACAGAGGAAAATAATGGCTCTACTGAGTGTGAGTTGCCTTTTTCCTTTTCTTTGCTTGTCTTCCAGAAACAAGAGTGATTGCCTTAAAAGATACTGTTTTCTGCATTGGTGGTCTTTTTGGCAAAAACTTAAGCTATTTCAGGTTTGTGGAGCAACTGAAATGATGTTGACCCAGTTATTTTTCTCCTGATGATTATACTTATATTTTCCTTGAGAAGAAAAACTTTTATGCCATTTTAAAAACAAACAACAGAAGGAGCTAATTTTCCCAAACTTAGAGTGTAAGAGAATCACCTTTTTTTCTGAAAGCAACTGGTACGTGGCATTTCTGTCTGCCACTCAGCTTTTGCATACTGAAAAAAGGCATAAGGTGTCCATGCTGCCGCTGAAATACGCAGAGCATGATTTTGTAAAGAAATGCTAGATTTGCCATATTATTGTGGTATGAAGAGCAGATTTTTGTGCCTTAATGTTTTCCTTGATTCCTCTGCTGTGCTTAGAACTGGACAACAGTCTTCCCAACTTCAGCCAGGAGTGTCTGACTTCTTCCACCTCATCTGCTGCACCTACTAGCTGCTCCTTGCACTATATCCTGCTTCTGAACAAGGCTAATATATTTCTCTTGTATGGCTGTAATGTTATGAGGGCAGCAAAGGTTTTGTAAATAGTAGATGTGAGTATGAAGTGGAGAAAATCTCAAGTATGGTCTGCAGGAGGTTGGAGCATGGTCAGTTCTCACGGATTGAGAGACTGCAGATCTTTGGCTATGCAAATTGTGGATTGGAGGACAGGCAGAAAGAAATTCATTAACTAAAATAAACTTAGGATTGTACAGTCCGGTTTTGTAGCTTGTGAGTACTAGCTGCTTGTAAATTCCTAACATATTATACTACAGCTGCATACACAGTGAAGAATTTTATTGCTTTTAGCAACAGAAGGATAGGGAGGATAGTACTGGTGTCTTGTGTCTGGAAGGTAGTATCTGTCACTAGAAGTGGCATTTTTTCGTGTGCATTTCCTATGCCAGAGTGCAGACAGGCTTGTTTGTTCATTTTAAGTGCTAGTCCAGCAGCATTCAGTGTTTGCTCTGATTCGACACACAGTTTTGGTTTCCAGAGTTTAGGACTGAAGAATATACAGTTTTCTGCTAGCAGGACATAATGTCCTGTAATGTTTTATAGCAATTTGTATCTTTGATATTGAGGAAAATATGTAGTGCAGGATTTCATTTTCAGATCTTTCTAACTATACAGTCTTCTTGCTTATTTCTGTTAGAAAAGATTACAAAGACATCTCTCTGCTGTTGAGGTAACATGTATAGAGAAAAGAAAATTAGTTGTGGGCATGCACTTTTGAGACTCAGCTTTTTTTAAGTCAAGGATTTGCCTACAGAATGGAAAGATTAGATCTCTGTGTGTGTGTGTATTGCAAAAAAATTGCCTGTTCTTTCTAGGCTTTCATATTCTAGTGTTTGGAGAGGTGTGTCATTATTTGAATTGATGCTTGTACCTAATGCCAAAATAGCATTTAGAAATGCAAAATATACAGAATCACAGAATCAATTTGGTTGGAAAAGACTTCTGAGATTGAGTCCAACCTTCGACCACACCACCTTGTCAATCAGACCATGGCACCAAGTGCCATGTCCAGTCTTTCCTTAAACACCACCTGGTACAGTGACTTCACCCCCTAATTGACTCCAAGCACATAGCTGAAAGATTGAACTCCTTGAGTCTCTCATTACAGTTGAAACTAAAACAAATTTTAAAGGTTAAGGTCACAGCAAACCTAATGTAGTGGAGGTTTTAGTTCTATTTTAAAATGTTGGCTCTTTGCTTGTAGGATTACAATTTGTTCTTTTCAAGAAGATCATTGTGTGTGTGGATGGTGTGCTCTCATTAAGTTTATCAGAAAATAAAATGTGCAAAACCAAATATAGCATTGAAATGCTGAAACGGGAATGAAAATAAAAGGGAGAAGGGAATCACATTGATTTCCTGAAAGAGCAGGTTGCAGCGGTGTGGGCGGGCAGTGGAGGATCTGCTGACTGGCCATGGGCTGTGTGGGAGAGCTCCCAGAGGCTGTGCTTACATGTGCTCCGACTCGGTTTCTTCCTTTTCACTCGCTCATTCACACGATTGTTTCAGCAGTGGGGGGGCTTTGTCTGAATGCTGTTAGATTGTGGCTGCTCACAGAGCAGGAGATGCTGAGAACAAGCAACAGATGGCAAACAGATTTCAGTAGGAGGTCCGGTCTCATTTTGTTCAGTGCTCCCAGGTAAGGAGGTTACATGGTAAGGATGGAAGGAGTGTGTCTTTGAAGAGCTGCTGCTGCTGCAGCTCTGGTTTGAGCTATTCCAGAGCTATACCATGCTGCTTCTGCTAGCAGAGTTGCACACAGTGTGATGAAATGAAGATCGCCGTGAGTCAGGAAGACAATAAATTATAACTGCGTGGCTATGACAGCTCAGTAGGAGCACCTATGGATGGAAAAAGCATTACATACTTTTAAGCACAATTGACATGAGATAATTTTTTTACCACTTTAATGAAAGCTTAATCAAATGAGCACGTAAAGCTTGGAGAGGAAAATATTTCTTTTACACAGGAAATAAAACTGCACAAACAAATATGTACTGTTAACAGAGCAAATTTTATTTCAAATGCAGAGCTTTAAGATTGAAAATACAATCTGTGAGCGTGAAAATTTTTTTAGGAAGAGTCTTCTGTATAGACAAGCTTTTCAGTAAAGTGTTTATTAACACACGAAAAATAGCTTTCTGTTTAAAATACACAGAGATCAAATTAGAAGCAAAAGCACCATGGTCAGTGGAGATTATGTGCAGCTGTAGGAATTAACTTCTGCTTGTATAGTGGATCTTTCTGCATTAAAAGATTAAACCCCCCTCCTCTAATTTTAGAATATATGCATTTTAGGTGGACAACAGCCTCAGCTTTTCAAGTAGTTCAAAAGTCATGCAGTAAAAGATATTCTGGACTTAAAATATAAAAGATAATATATTAATTCTAATATCATAGCACTGCAGTTATTTTATAATGCTTGTACAATAATCATAACTCTTGAGAGAAATATTTTTTACTTTTGGTGCATGCTGGAGCTTTATATGTAGATATTTGTGGGTCAATCTCATTAGTCCAAATAAGCTACTTGAAATACTTACAGGATAAAGAAAACCTTTTCTAAAAACACAGAAAAATTCAGTATTTTGAACCCCCAGAAGCTGAAGAGTTAATGGTGGGGTTGCACTGGATTCAGTGTATTTGCAGATGTTGCTGCAACCAACTGCTGATTTTTCTCCCATCCTGTCAGGGAACTCTGCCAGCCATGATTCATGGAATGATTTTTTTGCGCTGAGTAATCTGTGGTTTTTCTTTTTTCCTCTTCCCTCTCCCTTATTTTTATCCTGAACTAAAGCACTATTCATTTCAGCTAAAGGGAGGAGAAGCTTCCAAAGCATTAATACAAAACATTAAATACACTGTGTTTTGAGTGGAGGAATTGTAACAAATGTTAAACTTGCAGTAATTTTACTTGGTCTTAGGCAGTCTAGTTCAGTGTGGGAAAACAGTTTTAGAACAGAATCACCTTTTGGTTTTGCTAGTCATATGGTTTCACAGTTCTCTTAAGACTTCTGTACTAGTATTGCTAAAGAACATCCAACTTCTGTGCTGATATTATGCCTCCTTTCTCACAGATCGCTCAGAAAGAAATAAACCAGACTGCCGCTCTTCAGGGTAAGAACTGTATTTCTCTATTTATTCTTCCCTTCTCTTTCTTTTTTTTACCCTAATTTCTTCCTTTTATTGGGTGAACTAGGAAATTGGCCAGAAATATAAAAATGTCATTCTTCTATTTCTCTGTTTTGGTAACAGTAATGTAAAATAAGTTTTGTGTTAAACAAAATAAGTTTGTGTTAAAAATAATTGTTTTATATTCTTTATGGGCAAAGTTCTTTTTTCAAGAAATTAATAGGACTTGCTAGATTGTAATTGTACACACTGAAACTCCAAATGCTTGTTTATGTATCATGCACAGGGTTGTTTGGTAAAACTGTGGTTTAAAACAAGAAGCCCCTCATGACTTACTACTTTGAACTCTTTGCTTCTATAGCTAGGAAAGTAATTCTTGGTTCAAAAATAGCAACACTTTATTATTTATTCCATTGACTCTGATCCCATCATACCCAAGGTTTCACAAGAAATAAACAAAAGTGTTTTAAACAGAGCCCATACACACATACACCAACACGTTGTGTTTATTTAGTTTCCATCAGGATTTGTCATGAACTTCTAGGCTATTGATTTGCAAGGCCATATTTTCCATTAAGCTTCTGAATATTCTGTAGTTCTTCTTATCCTCTGATTTTTAAATAATCTCTTTCTCTATTGCCTCATTTTCAAACTGTCTTTCAGTTCTCCACTGGGGAATAGGATTTTGTCCATGTCATGTGGCAGATAGTGGAATTTTAATGAACCAAAGTGATAGAGCAGACCAGCGAACACTGGCTCTCCCATTCCTTTGTGAAAAGTCTTTCCAAAAAATTCCCCTGGTGTCCAGGCTTTTGACATGACCTGACCTTTTCATTTGATTTTTACAGTCTGCATTTTTTCCTTTTTGGTACAGTTTTACAGTACAGTGGGCTAGGATTTATAGCTGAAAGAACAGTGTAGCGTTTTCTTACAGCACACTTGATGTGTTGTATCTATTGTGTGATGTGATGGGAGAGGATTTTCCCTTCCCTCCCCCATCTGCCTCAGCACTGTAGCTGATTCCAGCAGTGTGTTTAAGTTGCAGGGGGGTATTGCCTTTGTCTTAGAATACTTTTATCTGCTTAAAGGCTCAATCACTGCATGTGCTGATTTCCTTTAATACTTAAAAATACTGAACTTTTTTCTTTTATTTTCTAAAAAATTTGTGGTTACAGTCTAAATGTTAGAACTTTCATTAGATCATGTCATATTACAATAATGTCAAACAAATCCAAACCATTGTAAAAAAGAAAACTTACTTTATCAAAATGTTTAGTTTAAGGTTGAAATAGCTTCAATCTCTTCCTCTTTCTTCTCCCTAGTTGTTCTCACCAGTATCTTTTTGCTCTGGAGTGTGTTTTATAAGTTTGAATTTGGACCAAAAGCAAAGTAAAACTTCAAATTTTTTTCCATGGAATTGGAAGGTCAAATGTAGACCATTTTTTTTTTTGGCAATAAAACACTGCCCTAAGTTGCCTGGACTACAGTCTCCAAATTCTCATGTGGAAAGCACAGAGTAATTAAGAGTATAATGTAGATTGGTCATAATGTTGAGAGAAATGCAGCTTTCAGTAGTCTTTCATTCCTGTAAGTAGTGCATGTGCTTTCTGACCATATCTATGTATCTTCTACCCCCTTCTTAGTCTCACTGGCCATTGTGTCATGGGCTGTGAGGAAGACAAGCCACCATTTGAAGGGTGGTGTTGTTTTGTGCATGTCTCATTACTGTTTCTAGACTGGAACAGGAGCAGCCTGCCTTACTTAAATGATGTACTCTGCTAATTGATATTGCTGCACTCAGTGGTTCATCTCTCATTATAATTAGAAGCACTGTTCTGTGGTGACAGATTGCTGGGTGAGATTCTTATCCCAAGTCTGGCCATGTCATGCCCTGGAAAAGAGCTGCAGTTGCATCAAGGCCAGAGCCCCTTGATAGAAGACCTGAGGGAAAGCTAAATTATGAAGCATGCACAGCTAAAACTGAAGTGTAAAGCACTCTTCTCTTGTAACATAGGCAGCATTTCCAAGCTGTTTGAATGTTACTGGGGACAGTTTTATTCCATTTTATGATGACCTACCTCAGTTTGGACACTGTCCTCTCTGGGAGCAGTTCATGACAACGGAAAAAGAAAATACAATGGTTCAGAGGCATCTTGGCTACTTATTCCTTAAACTGCATGTTTAGGGATGCATAGCTTAAACACACAAGATACTACCCCTCTCATGGTCTCAAGTGGAACAAAAATGACACTGCATGTCCTGAACTCAAGGTCTGGAAACAAGAGTTTCTGCACTAGAATTACTATGAAGTATTGGACGTGGACATGGGTAGATCAGCTGACAAGATGAAGGAATAAGCAATGAACCTTGAGAAAGGTAGATAACCTAAGTTGAAATAGCAGACATAGATGTTTCCAAGAGAGATTCAGAGAAGTAGTTTATTGTTTCATACAAAACTCTGACAAGATCTTGCCCAGAAGTCTGTCAAGTCTAAGTATAAATGTGGAACACTGGGATAAGAAGAGACCAAAAGAAGGCCCAGATATCCACCACCAACTCTTCCTCATGTATTGTAACGTTAGGTTGTGGTCTGGAACATGATCATCATAACAAAAAGGTCACATAACAATATTTCTTGTGATTTCAAGGTACTAAAGCTTGCCCTTTCCAATCTCCTGTTCTTATATATGTCTCTGCCTATGTATTTCTAGATGTATTTCAAGCTTGTGCTTGAGTCTTTGTAGTATTAGGGATGAAGAGTTTATATACAGTGAGACAGGATCAGTTTTAAAACATACCTTTGGACATAATTCACTTGCAATGAAAGACATTAAAAAAACTGTTCTAGGTAGAACAGTATATAAATGGTCATTAATATAGTACTTTATACATTTAATATAGTACTTTATTATAGGGTGATGCCATTTAGAAGAATTTTTACAGCAGTATCAGGAACTCTGACAAATATTCTGATTTGGTATTAGCCTGTCAAATGTTTAGCATGGGAGAAATGCTACAGAAAGAGAGAGCATTCTGAGAGCGATACAGGGATCTAGCATGGCATGGGGAAGAAACCTGGAGAGTGGATAAACTGAAGACCACAGATAATGATTGAAAGGGAGGGAAATAGCTAACCTTTACAAAACGTGCATTATTACATTATCTTCTGCCTCTTTTGGTGATTATCAACCATCTGGCACTCAGGAGAGTTTAGGTAAGGCAAGGAGTAGCAGAACAGGGCCTGTGTATCTATTTCATGTACTGCTCTGCACTGATTTTTTGTTAAATATAGCACGTTAGTAAGATCAAAACAAATGTTCACTCAATCCAGATAATACCTATTGCTATGTTAATTTTAATCAAGAGACATTTAGTTTCATGACCTAATAGCCACCCTTCAATTGTTACATTTCAGACAGTATGAAAATATATCTCTACTGGTAACAGTGGTCTGTAATTATAATTCTTGATTTTACTGTCAGGTCATGCTTGTACTGTTATCTCTGATAGCTTCAGGTCATGCACTGCTGTAACACAAGTCAATTAGGTCAAAAGAAGTAGGTCTTTATTCCTCTAAATGTTTTCAAACTGAAAATATGATAGCAATAGAAAAGAAGATTTCAGGCATCTACATATTTGCAGTTAATCCCTGAAGGTAAGTAAAGCTTGTAGAAGGAACTGGATTTTTTTTCTTCTTTTGGTTAAGGATTATTGATCAAAAAATCCTGAAACACAGTCCTATAATTTGGTATAATTCTTTGTAGTTTCCTTGACCTTGGAGATGAGCAGATGAAGGTAGCTAACAGCTGCAGCAATTTATTGAGAGATTTAGTAGGGTATCAATCACTTGACTTCAAGTCAGAAATATCAGTTTCTACTGTGAAAAATGGGAAGGGGGATAAAAAGAATTAGTTCATTTCTAGAAACAGATCCTAGGTTTTACTGCATATAGTCTGCCTGGTGACTGTAATATGTTTAAGTTCTTTTACAGCTGGTTGCCTTCATTTGATTGCAGTAAATTGAGCTTTTTTTAATTTAAAATGCATCAAGTCAACAATACAAATAGACAAAAGTCATCTTTTGTTCCTTTATAAACAAGCACTTGTAGTGGCTGATCAAAGGGGCTACTGATCCCTTAAGTGAAGCTCTGGTAAATCAAGTGATCATTTTTATGAATGGTATTTTGTATCTGACTTTGGTTTTAATTGTTTGGGGTTTTTTTTAGCAGAATTCCATTAATGAAAGCTTCTCTGCATTTCTATTTCCTCTGCTACATAATGTTGATTTTAATCTCTGTGTTTAAGAGATACTGCAGTAACAGTCAGACTATCCCTTAAGAATGTGTTTTCCCAGATCATCTGTGAAACCTGAAAAGACACTCTTTAATGAAGATCTTAAGCGTTTAACAGAGCATGAAGGAAATCCTAAGGCACTGGCTTGAGAATGTGGTGGAACTGTCCCCTCTTTATAATTAAAATGAGGTGGTTTTGCAAATCAGTATGCTTTTGAGGTCTTGAGAAAACAGTAACAGGTTTTTCTATGTTGTAACCATTACAGTCAGTCATTTAATAGTTTCACCAGATCATAGAATATCCTGAGTTGGAAATTACCCACAAGGGTCATTGAAATCTAACTCCTGGCCCTGGACAGAACCATCCCCAAGAGTAACACCCTGTGCCTGAGAGCATTGTCCAAATGCTTCTTGAACTCTGTCAGGCTGGTGCTGTGACCATTTTCCTGGGGAGCTGTTCCAATGCCCAAACATCCTCTGGGTGAAGAACCTTTTCCTAATATCCAACCTAAACCTCCCCTAACCATAGATTCAGGCCATTCCCTCAGGTCCTGTCACTGGTCACCACAGAGAAGAGATCAGTGTCTGCTTCTGCTCTTCCTGTCAGCAGGAAGTTGTGACTGCAATGAGGTCTCTCCTCAGTCTCCTCTGCTCCAGGCTGAACAGACCCAGTGACCTCAGCCACTCCTCACACAGCTTCCCCTCAAGCCCTTTGCCATCCTTGTTGCCCTCTGGACGCTCTCCAACAGCTCAGTGTCTTTCTGATCTTGTGGCACCCAGAGCTGCCCCCAGCACTGGAGGTGAGGCTGCCCCAGCTCAGAGCAGAGCAGGACAATCCCTCCCTCGCCTGGCTGTGCCTGCTGCCCCCCAGGACAGGGCTGGCCCTCCTGGCTGCCAGGGCTCAGTGACTCCCATTCAATGCCATGGACCAGGACCCCCAGCTCCCTTTCTGCAGTGCTGCTCCAGCCTCTCGTTCCCCAGTCTGTATGTACATTCAGGGTTGCCCTATCTGAGGTATAGAATCTGGCATTTGTCTTCGTTAAACTTTATATTGTTGGTGAATGCTCTGTCTTAGTCAAAGGGGCAGTGTGGAGAGACTTCTGCTGCTTCTGTACTGAGAATCACTGAATGGAGGGAAGGTCATGCAGGTCATTTAATCAAGCATGGTGCTCATAGTGGGAAGATGCTGATGTTAGGTCAGACCCATGATGTTTTTTTATAGCCAAGATTTGAAAATCTCCCAGGAACGAGAGATTGAGCCTACTTACTTTCAGCCCACTCTGAGGCTGCTTGTCTGTCATTTACCAACTTTATTTCCAAACGATTGTGCTGTGGGAAACACTACCAAAAGGAACAGTCTAAAATCTGGACTACTTTATATCCAGGAGGACCGAATTCATTCACAAAAACATCCTGAAGTACAGTTTTTCATCACTGTTGTTTAAAACCCTTGTGTTGTCTACTAGCAATGTGTGAACAGCCTTGTCAGTGCTTCTGTTTTACACAGGAAAATTTCAGGCTTTTGCCCATCCAGCCAGTGTAACAGACTGTAATACACATCTGAAGTTTGAGACTTTGAACCTTGCTGGCACTCCATCTGAATGGGAAGGGTAATGTGTGGAAGAAAGAATGAATGTTGGGGGATGTTTTACAGTGATACTCTTATTCATTATATTTAGCTTTTGCAATTTTTAAGGCTAGAGACTATCAAGTTACTCTTGCTCTAAGCATGCTTTTAGGCTGTGAAAATAGAAATGTCCTGCTTTTGTACCCTCCCAGTAGGTCAGAAGTCAGGGTAGATCTAAAAAGTATCTAGTCTCCTTTCCAAATCCTTGGGGTGCAGTTTCACAATTGCCCTGAGCTGAGCTAAGCCTGTGTTGCTCCAAGAAGGAAAGGTCTCATTCTCTCCTTTGGGCTGCTGTCAGTGCTCATGTGGTTAGTTGGATCACAAGGCTGGTCTCCAGGGAAAAAAATAGCTGTGTCTCCACTTCACAGATGAAGCAGGTTCAGCATAGGGGGGCAGAGTGATTTCTTGCAAGTTCAACAATCGGTCAATAGCAGAACTGGAAACAGGGGCTCTGAGTTATGACTTTTCTTGTTATCTTAAAAGTAGGCTCATGTGACTCCTTTATTTTCAGTCTAAGAGATAAATTTTGGATTTACTCACTCACTCAGTGCAATCCCACAGGTTAAATATAGATTTAAACTGGTGCAGTTTGAGATTGGAATCTACTTATGTGTCTTTCTTTTGTTTATCTCATGTTTCTCATCAGCACGTGTTTTCACCTTGGAGCTGTTGCTTCTGGAAGTAGAATAAGCTGGAGCAATTTTGTGCAGCTTGTTTTTTTGGTAGCTTCTTTGCCACAATAAATCATTATACTTAATTTTTAATTCGCAATGTTAATTTTTACTCTGCTCAGTTTATACTTATCTGTAAATGAGGAAAAAAAGAATCACAGGTAGAGCTGAGGAATAAATGGCAGATGGGTTCAGCGTAGTTTTTGGCAGTTAGGGATCAGAAGAGTATCTAGAGCCTGTTCCTGGGGGTGTTTGTTTTAATGTTGGCCATTTGTCACTGTTGTGTTGGGGATTTTTGCCTATTCATCTCACAGATAGCAGTAAAGAGTTATTGTGAAGGGTGTATCCTAGCCAGCCTCCTAGATCCTAAACAGAGAAGAGGGATTTGTTTTAATAAAAAGAGTGCTCTATTCCTGGTTTCTGCAAAGGGAATTCTGGAAGACTGTTTGCTCTGGTGCCCTGAACAACTCTTTCCGTTGTCTGGGCTGCTCTCCAGTGCTTATTCTAATTCATAATGGAAAATAACGCTGCAAATGAGATGGTTGTTGAAAGAATAAAGAGAAAAAGGCTCACCCTCTGTCTTCGCTGAAAGAATTTCACTGCTTCTTTGGGCATCTTGTGTACATGAGCAAGTTTCACCATCCCATCATCTTTCAGAATAGACTTCTATAGAAAGTACTGAGGACCATCCAGACACATGGCCACACTCCTTGTGCATTAGGAGAATTATCTGGGGCATGAACAACCAGGATAGACATTAGTTCTAAGAAAGGTGGTTTCAGGAAGGACACAATTGCACATTTTTTAAGCCAAGTTAATCAGTCATGGTTATAATTTTCCTTCTTTATAATTTTGTTTCTCTCCAAGACATTTCAATGATGAACAGCAGATGAAGTTTGTGGTAGCTGGGAAGGAGGGCTGGGAGAGAATTCTTTCCAAAGGTATTTATAATGTTCTCAAAGAAAACAGAAAAGGAGGAGGAGCTGCTAAGAGAAGCCTGTAGGATATGTGTCAGGGCTGAGGAGGCAGACTCAGCAGGTTGTAGACTTGGAACGCAGAAATATTAATCGTGAGGTTGTCTCTGAAAGAATTTCATGTTGATATTTTAAGAGTGTTGGAGCTTTTGTTTATTTCCCTAAGGATTTATGTAGGTTTCTGTCTAGGCTCAGTATCTACATTTTCTTTTGCCTCTGGAATTTGAGTGGGAGAGCTCTGTTTGCAGTTATATTGTATTCGTTTCTATGGCTTCTTACTCTGATGTGCACAAAAGAGAAGAGATTGTTATTTCATTCTTTTTTATTTTGTTCTCTTAATGTACCACTCACCTACTTTGTAATTTCATTGTAAGTTATTTCTTTGGTGTCTTTGTTCTTTATTCTAGTATAGGGAATCAGTTACCTCAAGTACCAGCGTCTGATTTGGCAGGTTGAACATTGAAATGATTGATCAAGTACTCTTTTAAAGCCTGTAACAGTTGCATTCTTACTACATCATGGGGGCAAAGTATTCCTAGTGAGGCCTGTCACATTGATAATTTCTTCCTCTTAAATGTATTTTAGTATAATGTACGGTATTATGTGCAGTTTGCACAGTTGTACTTTTG
This sequence comes from Agelaius phoeniceus, assembly GCF_051311805.1. Taxonomy (NCBI): domain Eukaryota; kingdom Metazoa; phylum Chordata; class Aves; order Passeriformes; family Icteridae; genus Agelaius; species Agelaius phoeniceus. The sequence goes on along the minus strand of NC_135268.1, from coordinate 30,625,669 downwards.
ACTCCGATTCTGTCGTTTGTGAGAGATTGCATTTCTGATTTTTCTATAAAATTTCTCTGTTCAAAAATGGTATTTTGCTCAGTGCATCACCATTTGAATTTAAGCCATGTTTGCATACTGCATTTGTCCTAGTTTTGGCCATCTGTGACAAATCACAGGCTCGACTGAGCTAGTATTAGTCCCTAGTATAGACAAGGATGAACTGCTTTTTCATCTGTTCCAGCTGCTTCAGCTTCAAGAAGAGAACTAAGATCCAGTGATACAAAACGTCGTGTTGCCTGTTCCCTTGGAGGCTTACAACTAAGGCAGGTCACCAGCAGGTCTCTCATGCCCCAGGGAGGTCCCCTGCTACTGAGGACAAAAGTTAGACCATGCAACCCTAAATATGGAAAAGATTCGTAGAAGTATGGTCTTTATAAGTATGCATAGCTGCATCTTAATCTTGGGAGCATTGTTGTTACAAGAGGCTTGTCATCTGACTACAGTGGACACTGCCTTCTCCTGAGGCTTGAGGCAAAGGTTGACTTCTAATTAAAGAGGAGGTCCAAATCTAATCAGGGTGTTCCAACCACAAGCAGTAATTACTGTATTAAATCTCTCTTTTGATCTATAGCATAATAATCTGGTTGAAGCAAAAGAAGTACCTCAGTGATATCACGTTTTTATTAAGCAATACTTTTGCTTGGAATAAATGCTTAGTAAAAAGAAACAGCTTTGGTTTTACTATTATAATTCTTCTATTTCATGTCATTGGACTTCTGCTTCTCCATCCCCTCACACACCAGTATCCAGGATCTAGTATTAGAACCTGAAAGAAGGTTGGAGAAGTGAGAGGACTAGAGGAAATGGCCTTAAGCTGAGACACAGGAGATTGAGATTAGACATTATTAAAAAAAAAAAAATCACTGTTATGGTAGTCAGGCATTGGAGTAGATTGCCCAGGGAGGTAGTGGAGTCACCATCCTTGGAGGTGGTCAAGAGACATCTGGATCTGGTGCTGGATGATACAACTTAGTGGTTTAGTGGTTCAGGGGTTACAGTGGTAGTGCCTGGTTGACAGTTGAACTTGATGATCTTAAAGGTCCCTTCCAACCTTGATGATTTTATGATTCCATGAATATAGTATAGTTCAAACAATCCTGATATCATTTTGTGATTGGACCAGGTCAGGAAGTTTCACAGTTTCTTTGGACAACTGTTTTTAAAACCACTGTGTTGTTTTATTGCCTTTTTTCCATGGCCTCTTCTAAAATAATAGGTCCATGAATAGCTAAAAGCATGTAGTGCTCCTCACAGGTGAAGGTAGGAGGAAAGAGAAGAATATAATGGAACAAGTACATTAATGACAGCTGCAGGAGAGGCTTTCTCACCACACCTTACTGGTGTATAGGACAAAAGATTATTTGCTTTACTAGTCAATCTATCTTCTTCCTTCTGCGGTTGTTGACAAGGAAATGAGTTCTGTTAAATGAACTTTTTACAGTGTGAACTGACTAGAAATGCTTTCTGTTAGTAACACTATTTTTTTCACCAAAGATGGATCTGAAATGACAACACAGTTCTGTGGTGCAACTTGAAGCCATTTTTTCTTGTTCTTTTCCTTGTTATTTGGCAGAAGAGACAGACCCTCACCTTGATATAACCTATTTTCATGTGGTTTTAGGGAGCAATAACGTTTCGCATGAGCCTCTTTTCTCCAGGATAAACACCCCCAACTCCCTCAGCTGCTTGTCACAAGATTCGTGCTCCAGGAAAGCACAAATCTCCAACTGCCCTTCACCAGTTTTGTTGCCCTTCTTTGGACACTCCCAGCACCTCAGTGTCCATCTTGTAGTGAGGAGCCCAAAACTAAATACAGAATTCAAGGTATGGCCTCACTAGGGCCAAGTACATAGCAGCAATCACTGTGTTGGTCCTGCTGGCCACACTGTTTCTGAGACAGGCCTGGAGGGCCACCTGGATGTATGCTGGCTCATGAACAAAGACTATCAACCAGCATCCCCAGGTCCTTTTCCACCAGGCAGTTTTCCAGCCATTCTTCCCTCGGCCTGTAGCAATGCCTTGGGTTGTTGTGACCCAGGGGAAGGACCCTGCTCAAGGAGGGAATGCTAGAGCACATTGCAGCGATTGTGTCCAGATGGTTCTTCAGAATCTCCAGTGAGAGAGAATCCAGAACCTCTCTGGGCAATTTGGCACAGTCACCTGCGCAGTAAAAAAGTTCTTTCCTATGTTTGGTGGAACTTCCTGTGCATCAGTTTCTGTCCCTTCCCTCTTGTCCTGTTTCTTGGCACCACTGAGCAGAGCCTGGCTCCATCCTTTTGTCACCCTCCCTGCAGATACCGAGACATTGATGAGGTCCCCTCTCAGTTTTCTCAAGGCTGAACAGGCTCAACTCTCTTAGCCTGTTATTTTAAGGGAGATGCTCCAGTCTCATCATCATCTTTGTTGCCCTCCTCTGAACCTGCTCCAGGAGCTCCATGTCTCTCCTGCGGTGAGGAGCCCAGAACTGGACACAGCACTCCAGATGTGCCTCACCAGAGCTGAGCAGAGGGGCAGGATCACCCCCCTTGCTCTGATGGTATTGCTCTCTGAGAGAAGTGGTACTTTGTATTTATTAGCCAACAGTAGGTTTTCATTAGGGTTTTTTTGAATTCATTCACACTTTTAGCACCTACAGTGTGTTGTGGCAAGCAGTGCCAAAGCTTAACCTCACATTGCATGTTGAAAAGTCTCTTTGGCTCTTTTGAGCTTGGTGTCTGCTAGTTTTTTATAATGCTTTCTATGTTCTGTAGAGCAAGAGACTGAACTGTCATTCCCTACAGCTTGCTGCTTGAGAAAGTTAAAATGGTGTTGTTTTGCTTTTAAATAGATCATGTCAATCAATTAGGTAGTCTTAAGGAAAAGGTTACTATTACTTTTGGAGGCCCAGAGGCATTTTAGCAATAGGCAAGAAGGTTGACTGATACAAGAAAAAAGATGGGAATGATTTACTGCCTTTGGAATTAAGGACATCACTAAGAGTGGAGATTAGAGAAATTGCCTGCTTATGTTATCTGAATTCAGGGCCTTTAAGTTGAAATGGAGATTGAAAAAAAGTAATGCTTATTTTCTACACCTGTCCCTGTAAAAATTATGGATCAAGGGTTCGAGGTCAGAGATGAAGAGGTAGTTATAAAAGAAAGGTAACCCCACTGGTCCCTGGTTTTTCTGGGTTTTTTTTAGTTGCTGGGGTAAGCTAATACTTGTGGCTCTTTTTAATTTCCTCTGCCTAATTCACCTGGTGACATGTGGCACATTGATTGAAATGCATGGAGGAGCATGTGATAGAGCTATGTGTTTGGGGGGTACTTACAGGTGAGGGAAGGGCATTGATATCTGTGGCTGTGAAATGTTGGGGGAGGTATTTCTTATGGCTGTTGCTCTGACAAGGGCCGGTTCAATCTGTTCTACAAGGTGTTTGTTTTTGAAGCTAAATTTAGTTGGGTGGCAAAAAATGATAGTGATTATTTCTTCCAAGTTGTAATCATCCATTAGAGACTGCAGTATTTACTGTCTTGCCATATAATTTGAGGTCCATGATGTTGTAAGACAGCCAGGATATATGATTGAGGGTGGAGGGAGTTCCTTTTGTCATGTAGTATGTTTGCATGGTGACTTGCTGAAAGATGAGATCTCTGGAGAAATGTCCCCGGAGGTTAAAAGCCTTCTCTCAGTTGCTGAGGTAGGTTTTGTTCTTACGGCAAATTCAGTGCTGTTCCCACCTATCAGGATTTTGCAGTGGGATAAATACAGGTTTTGTAGGCATCAGAATGATTTAAAAAATTTCTTTGGCTCTGTGGATCAATGCTTCTCTTTCACTCTTGGAAAATAATTTGAGTATGTGTAAACTTGAATGCTTTTCCCCAGCCTGGGCTAGTGAAGGTGTTAACTTTTACTATACACTATACCTTACCAACCTCCTTGTAGAATCAAAATTAAAATACTTAAAAAATAATCTTTGATGCATATGTTTTTGGAGTTGACCTTAAACTCAGAGTTGCTGGATCACTGTGAATGTATAAAAAGGACTGAAGTTTAAGGTCATGTTTAAACTCAAAGGTAAACATTCCATTCCTACAGATATGTGAATGTATGGTTTGTTGTTGTGTAGTGCAAATTTCTGGTGAATAATTTTCTGTATTTTGTAACCAAAAGCTTTATGAATATCTGTGTCATAGAAGAAAAGGAAGCATTTCAAGAAGGGCAGGCAAAGTGTTCAGGAAAACATGCCATTTCTCTGACTGAGCTGCATGCAGGGTACCTTCTCAAAAGACAGGTCCAATGAAGGGTGTGGTTATGAGATTTTATTTGACGATTGCTGTGCTCTGTGCATTCTGGAAGGGCCACTGTTACAAGTTCATGGATCTCACTGTACACTGTAGGGTGTAACTGGGTGAGTCAGCAGTATATTGCAACAAGATGTGATCATGCATGAAAATTGTTTTACTTTTGTGAGATTTTAATGTAAGAGGGTTGAAAATTAGTGTTTCTGCTGCTTGTTAAATTATTTGTTTATAAGAACAAATGGCCTATTTGAAACCAGTATGTTTCTTTATATGGATGACTTTGTAGTATTCTTAAACACATCTTTTGGCTGTTGGTTCACATTAATGTTGTACAAGGGGTTTTGGTTTCTTTGTTTCTCATTTTTAAGCACTCAGTTAAAGCCTTACTTTGGTACATATGTTTTAATATTTCTGTCATGTAGGCTGTCCTTCACAACAAATGCCTTTACTGCCAACACACATCTATAATTAAAACAATGAGGAAATTCCCTTAGTTTCCTCACTCAGCTAAAGGTTAAACTCCAGCAAATTTCATGCTGCTTGTTTGACTCGACTAGCCTATAAGGAAGTTGAATTAGGCTGAAGGAGCACAGAAATCCTATGGCATGGGACTTGTCAAAGAACTTGGCATTGGCAATTGTTGTACTTTGAAATTCTCAAAGGCGTTCAACTGATTTTTTGGTAGTGAGGTCACACCAGTGCTGAACGCTTCTCATAATCCCAGTTCTGTGGGTTAGGTTGAACTTTACATTTTAGATCCCAAACATCTGTCTTTTGTATTGCAGTGGTGGAATCATGCTGCTAATGTTTGACTAGGCAAGACCTAGACACTATTTCAATGCTGAGCGTAGAACCTATTTAGTAGTGTTTCTGGGAAGTGAGACTCAATGATTCACCTGTTGGAGGCCTCAGTTGCCTCAGGATTCCCCAGGAACTCCTCCCTTATTGCTCTAGTTTCTTCTCAAAGGATGCACAGCAATTGAAGCAAGTGGGTGTATCTTTTACAGATTTTTACACAGGAAACAAACATACGTAGGCAAAATCAGCCTGTACCTTGTTGCTTTGGTCTGATTACTGCTGTGATGTCTTTGAAGTCTGTATACTTGCAAGCACCTGAGCTTTCTCCACTGGATTCCTCACCTCCAGTATATGCATCATCTGAGTCTTGCTGAGTTCTTGTCCTTGCAGTCAACATCCTTTTGTTCTTGCTTGTTCTTCTCTGGAGCAATGTTCTTTTGTGTTTCTATTCTGAAGCTTCTCTGTTTTCAAAAGTCCAGCTGAAATATACCCATCTTTTAATTTCTTTGGGTGATTTCCCCACCCATTCCCTATTGTTTCTATTGTTTTCTCTTTGCTGATCTGCAGATAAGTGATTTAGTAGGGATTTAAGATACTCACTGCTATAAAAGTAGTGTTACCTATTTTGTTACAGTCATTATTAATGTTTCTAGGCAGATGAGAACATTGACATACCACTTTTTCCCTTTACGGTACTTTAAAGATAATCTTACCACTATACTCGTATGTTCTATGAAACATAGAAACTATTTGAAGAAAATCTAATATTCATGCTTTATAACAGTTAAAGCCCTGTAAAGACATCTTGAATCCTGTGGATCCAGATTTACTGGTTTTCTTTATGCCTTTGTCCTGCTCATCCTTCATGATTAAACCAGGTTTTATTCATCTGTGATGTCAATTACAAAGGTTCTGGAGCTCATTTAGCCACCAGGTTATATTTGATGTACAGAGATGTATGAAGCAAGCAGAATGTCCCATCAGTGGCTAGAGAAGGCTTTGATTTACTGACTGAAATGCAACTGCAAATAGTTGAATCAAAAAACCATTCTTCAGAAATAGGCTTTGTTTTGTACTCTTGAACTGCAAAAGTAGGGCACTGTCATCTTTCCCCATGTGCAAATGCAGAAGCTCTGTAGACTTTAATGGTAAAATATTTCCATCAGCAGAAGCTTCACTTTACATCTAAATTGTTCTGTTTGAAAGCGCTGGTTCTTCCCTTCTGTTTTTTAACTGTTACTTTCCCAAATATGCTGTTCCTATCACTATAACAATTCAGTGATACTTCAATTTACATTTACAGTGCTACATTGCTATTATGCTATTATTAAAATTATAGGTGTTTTCTACTCCTAGAATTATTTACTACCAAGATTAAATTGCCATTAATCGTAAATACTATTTACTGATTTTAATCAAAACATACTAGCTGGTTTATCATAACAGTGAGTGTGATATGTTGATAGATGGCATAGTGGGGAGCCTTTTTAGCTGTTACAGGAGGGCCAAAGTCTTCTTGTAGCATACATTTTATTGGGAGCTGAAATCAGTCAATATGCAGTGAAGACTGAGAATTACTTGAATCATGCTCTAGGCATTTATTTGCCTTTCTGGAATGGCTGTGTTTATACAATCATCTTGGGCTTAGGGACTGTTCAGCTCAGATTGTTGACTGAAAGAAGATGCTGTAGGAAATCTGTCTAGAATGTCTGTAGCTCACAGTCAGGAAAGAGTTCAGGGTGCACACAAACCAAATGACTCAGATTCACAAAAAATTTGGGAGGTGTTTCAGCCTCAGGGTCTAAGCTGGACATTATTAAATGTGGAAGCCGTTGTAACCTCATGACTTGTAGGCTGCTGTGAGAATTGAAGTGTGAAATGTTATCATCTGCTGCCATGATTTGCTTTGACTTCCTGCCTGTGTTCTGCCTTAAAATTGAAGGTTTCATTGCTAAAATACGATCCCAAAGTATGACAGTGACAAGCACATGAATATGTAATAAGTAGTTGAAGAAACAGCTAGAGAGCAATTCCTGAAAGGATTTCCCTATGCTGATCAATGTGAGCTGTTTTAATTAGCTGAGCAGCTGGATTTTAGCTGCTGCTTAACTACATCCTCACTTGTCCAGACAGTGGGAAGTTGCGGTTGTGGCATTCATTAAGTGATGCAGAAGCAGACATCCTCAGCATATTGATGAGGATTGAATTGTTGCTGGACTTAATTACTGGTTCAGGATTTCTTGCTTTTGAGGCTGAACCCAAGAGAGAAGTGAAGTTGTGTGGGGGTAAGTCTTAATTTCTAGATGACCTATCTGTACTATTGAGCATGTGATTTCTTAGGTGACTAGATCTTTTCTAGCCTGCTGTACCTGCAGGGCCAGGACAATACCCCATGATCTAGCAGAGAAGATGCAAGTGTTCATTTTACAGAAAGGCTGCAGGGACAGGCTGCTGCCAACTGTGTTTGTTCTGGTGCTTGTCTGATCTAGTCAGCCAATATGGATGATCAGCACTAACACAAAAAAAAAATATTAAGAGTCAGCTGATAATGAAGGATGAGAAGAGCAGCTGACATGAGGTATAGCCAACATTTGGTGATTTACTGTCAGATTAGTGGCAGAGTCATGGACTTAAGGTTTGTTTTGTCAGTGGAGGCTGAGCTGCTTACCCCAAGGACTGCTGCTGGCCTCCCTGTCCACTCCCATCACTTCTCCGGTGCTACCCTGATGCTCATGTGGCTCTGCAGCCAGCTGGAGCAGTTGGCCTGTCTGGCTGAAAATTAATCAGGATATTTGGGATGGGATTCTTTGTTGTTAACAAAACCATGTGGCTGATCCAGCAGACTTGTGACCATGCCAGCACCAACACAAGAGAGTTGGTGGAAATGGTGAGCATGGGGAAGGCAGGAGTACTGGCTGTGCACTGTCTGCTTCTCTGACACTGATGGGGAAAGTGCACCTGGACTCCATGTGCCATGTCAGCTAATTTACACTCTCAGCTAGAGGACTGGGGCTCCTCAGCAATGGAGGCATTGAAGCAGCTGACTACTGTGGGTGCATTTTCAGTGTAAATTGACTTCCACAGGATTAATACAATTCTGTCTGCTGCACCCACATCATGAATTTGGGATAGCTGTGAGTCTTCTGTTATAGCTTTAAGAGCTTTTTGGTAGAACTAGTAAGTCTGTCTTTGGCCTGCAGGTGGTGGTAAATCTGATCTTTTGCACAAACTCTAATTTAACTATTAAGTTACTACCATCTTTATGTAATTCAGTCTGCAGTGAAATAATTTAGGTGACATTTAAAACATTTTGTGCTTGGAGTAATGTCTTCTAATAAGTTTTTAGAATGTTGTACTGTAGTACTCTGGCTGTTATAAAGATGGCATGATTTCTAAAGTAACTGAGAGGAATATATGATGCTTTTTGTTAAACTAGTGTTTTGCCTTACAGTAATTTCAGCATGAGCTATTTTAAAATTCTTGGCTCACATTCCAAGAAGTCACAAGACATTAAAAATAGCAACATTTTAATTCTTTTTACCCTGTGTGTGAGTATAAAGCAGGGTCAATAACCATCACAATTAGACATATGTTTAACTTTTACACGGGTATGTGAACCTAAGGACTGATACTTTATGTAAAGCTTCATATAACTTGACATAAAGGATAAATTTTGAGATGTTGGAATAAATGCTTGAGAATATTAATTTTTTAGAACAAGTGATCATTTTTCATTATTTTTGTTGGCTTTTTTCCCCCTTTAGGCTTTTCTAATATGTCTAGGCTTTTCTGTATGTCTAGAATGATGTATGAAAAAAGTGCAATCAGTTTTCCTGTAGAATATTCATTGTTATGTCAGTTGAGATAAATAAAATAAAGGTCCTGGTTCTGATAAAGGGAGCAGGCAATGTGAAGGGCCACTCAATTCCTGCTGAGAATCCCATGCAAGCCAATAGGAGGGTGTGGAAGCAGATGACAAAGAGATGCTGGGACAGGTTAGTAGCTTGGGATGTCTTTTGTATCCCAAGCAGTGTCACAACCTGTGGAGCAGAAGGCTGTAGATAGCCGGGGGAGATGGCTATGGGTAGGCTCAGAGGCAGGAAGGGGACAGTCAGAAGCCAGTCCTGCCTGTGATCTCCAGAGGCAAGTGAAATCCATCAATCCTCTGCCTGTTTGTACTCAACAACCAAGCTGCCTCACTGTCAGCCAGCTTGTGGGAATGTGCCCATGAGGTGCCCTCCACTGGACTGCAGACTCTGGTACTCCTGAACCAGCTAAAGGACCAGGTGGGTGAAAAGATGGCCCAGAACCTCCAGGCCTCTTGGCTTAGGTGGCTGTCCTGCTCTGGGCAGACACAGCTCCCTGCCTGCTCCCTTGGAGATGGCTGTGTGATTTGAGCTTTATTCCACTTAAACAGCACCTCCCCTTCCCTGCTCTGTGGGGACTGCTGAGGTGAGCGATGCTCACACAGACGCTGTGTTGGGTCAGGAGTTACCCTGCAGGAGCAGCCTTCTGAGAAACCTGGTAGCTATACTGAAATTGTGTTTGAAGAGAGACAGTGCTCAGTCAAGGAAGTGTTGAAGCACAGCCCCAGATGAGGGAGAAACCATGGTTTGTGCACAGTAATTGCACTTACTCCACTGAACAGTTTACAGCTCTTTGCCCAGTCTACCTTGTGGCAATTTTATTTTCCTAATGCACAGATGTGAAATATACTTTTGAAGCATTTTCCTCAAGTATTTATATTTAGAAAACCTGTCCCTGAAACCAAGAGTAGAGCCTGCCAGAAAGAGTGAGAAGGTGTTTAACAACTTGAAACACACCACTCCAGGTTCTTTATCTTTCAGAAATGGTGACCCATAGGACCCTTTTCATATTGCTGCCGACTTGAAGTACCCAACTGCTTTCAGCATAGCAGGCAGAGCAACTTACAGATCCCCTCTGAACTTACTGAGGGGGTTTTTCTGGGTGCAATGTGAGTTTTGAGGAGCTGGCAGGGGAAGCTTATCAAAGCTATTGCCTTCGCTGGAAATGAAACCACGTTTGTGATTTAAATTAACAGTTAGCAAGGTCTAAAATAAGTGTGCAGATGTCAGAGGAGTTGCTCTGGTTGTTCAGTACTTCCTGCTAGAAGATGGGGGGGGCGTGGGTTGGATGGCTAGTTTGCATCTTTACTTATTCCATATTAGATATGACTCTGGTGTTGTTCCTGATGTTTATGAGATTCTTTAATACTTTGGAACTTCCTGCTCTCTGCATGGTTTTCTTCCAGCAATGTGAGTTTGAACTTCGCTTGTGTACATTGCAGGGTGGCACAGGAGCTGCTGTCTCCCATCCCCACAGCTAGTTACTGTCACACTGTCCCCTCAGGACTTCTCATGTAGTTGTGGGGGAGTCACATTTTGGATGGATTAATATTTCCTTGCCATGTGCATTTATGAGGATTTTTTTTTTTTTGCCTTCTGGTTCATTGCTGTGCCTTATGAACAGGAGGAGGAGGTGGGAAAGAGGTAAGAGCCATGCAGTACAGTAATTGCTGCAGCTCCTACCTCATCAAATAGGAGAATTAAATTCGATTTGGTTATGTTAATTATTTGGATGGCTTGAGAGAAAACATGTCATTAACCGTGGAGCAGAGGAGGTTATTAGTAACCTTATCACTTCTCTCTTTGCAACACAGAATAAGAGACCAGGAATTGCTTCCTATGGAGCAGGGATGGGTAGGCTCAGCATAAGGTATGGGTAAAATCACCAGCTTCCCCAAGAACAGCATCTTATTTAAATTACTGGGGTTTAGTATATAAGGAAGTTATGAAGTTTGCAATTCCTTTACAGGGCTCCATGGGGAAAAAAAAATAATGTGTCTACTGTCATTTCCATGTTTTTAAAGGGTTTAAATAATTGTAAGCTAGATGTTACTCAAACTCTCCTGGGGGTAGGAAATGTAGTGCTTTGCCAGAAGGTTGTTGATGAGTGACTTCTTAATGGAAAGTGGAAAAGAAAAACTGTCTTCTAATAGCTTGTTTTGTCTGTGAGCTCATAAATTTTCTTATACAACCATGTTATACTGGGTTCTAAATTAGAGATAGTTGTATATTTGGGCTGCCTTGCTGCCCTTTGTATATCCATTCTTCAACTTCAGTAGGTTGGTTTCATGAGAAGTTTTACTTCTTTGTTCTTTGCATTTTGATTTTAAAAATGTTTTCTATGTATCCTTTTGGTCCTCAAGCTGTATGGAAAGCTTGACATTGTGTCTACGTGACGACTCCTATGATTTCCAGCCAAAAGTACTTGCTTTCATATAAAAGTGTTTATCAGATTTTGACGCAAATTGCAATGCGTTAAAGGGCTTTTGCCAGTGGAAGAAAGAACTTGTTCCTTTTTGTTCTCACTCATACTTGAATGTGCATACTTCATAGATTTCCTAATTTCTGCCTATGAAACTTAGGTAAATCCTGAATTCGTAGTTTAGAAAGTTACTGCTGCTCCAGGAGATTTTAGATTTATGTTACCAGACTTCAGTCTCCTTCCTGTCTGATAATAAATATGATCAAAACCCTAAAGATTGTAGTTATTCAGAAAAATGAAAGCAAAATTAAAGCTTCAAAAATGAACATCCAAAAGAAAGAGACTTGAGATACAAGGAGCTAAGAAAAGAGTCCAGGGTACAGCTGTGAGGAACACACAACTAAAAGTGTTTCTTAAAGATAAGGCTGTATTTTGATGGCACACTTTGAAGAAAAACTAGAACCCTTTTCTGCTAAAAATGCACAGTGAAATGACTGATAGAAATGTTTTCTAAAGCAGCTTTGCGAGCAGTGTGGATTGGGGCCAAGCCACATTTGAACTGTTTCTGAAACCAGACAAATAGGCATTGTTTATCCTAGACTAGCCAGACTGTTTCAGAAAACAGTTCAGTCAGAGCAACATTCATTTCTAGTCTTAATTAGTTTCCAGAATGACTGTAGAGGGAGGACGTTTTTTATCCACATCCTTTTTGACTGTCTCTTTTCTTCTCTCCTCCAAATCCCCCCACTCTTCATCGCACTGGAGTAATTGCAGCCATCCTGTGCATGTGGAGCTAAACTGAGCCCTGACAGAGTCGGTGTGCTGCACGAGAGCAGACTCAAAATGCTAATGCACTCCCTGTACTAACATTCTTGCTCAGAATGGTGGAGTCTGGTGCTGGAATGTTTCTGGAAAAGACTTGATTAGTATACCTTTGTTTTGTTGTTAAGATATTGTATTAATTTAAACCAGATACAGTCTATTTATTTTCAGCCTTTAAAAAGTCCATTGAGCTTCTCACCAATAAATATTCTTTATCTCTTGCGTTTAAAAGAGAAAAAAGAGAAAAAACCCTCTCTTCTGAACTGATTGGTTGGTTGGTTCGTTTGTGTTGTTTTAATTCCTCTGTAGCTTAGCACAAAGTGGAAGAATTCTAATACCGTGTTCTTCAAATTTCAGCATTTCTGAAAGTGATAATCCCAAATTAGATTTGATTTTTACCTGCAAAAATAGTAGGGACTGCTGTATCTCTTAAATAGAACATTCAGAAGAGAGGCATCAGAAACCCTAGTCTTACTAAGAAAACAGATGAGTTGGCAAAAGGAAACATTTTTCTGTCCCTGCGTATCAACAAATATTTGGTCGTGTTGTCTTCCTAACCCCACCCACCAAGTTATTACTGAAAAATGTTATCTCAACTGGAAGGGAAGACAAGTTGTTAAGTAATTGTTAAAAATATTTAGCAAAGGGTTGTAGGTTTTTACTTCACTGTGTAAGTTTTATTTATTTATGATAATATAAGTCATTCAATACTTGCAATCTGTAAATATGCACGCCCACATAAGACAGAATGTGAACTTCAAGACAGAATTGAGAGACATAATGGATTTAATAATTGGCTTTCTATCTTTGCAGAGTTTTGAAGCCAAACTGTAACCTGGTTTTCATTAAAAGGGGTTGGGTATGGTTGTATAGTCCAGGAGTTTTGGACAAATTTCTGTAAGATAACAGCGCAGGGGAAAAAACAGGCTTGGAAAACCCTTTACAATATATGGGGAATTTTTGTGTGATGTTACTTAATTGTTTTCTCTTTGAGACATTAACCATGTTTTAATAATTCTTTTTTCTTCAATAAGCCAAGGACCCTTGTCATCCATAAGAGCGGCAATCAAGAGATGTAAGTTTACTTTTCCTTTTTGAGAACTGTAATGTTGTAAGATTGCTACATCTTTATTTTTAGTAACTGTTTAACTCGGTATGCAAAAACAAAGTAGCTGTAAATAAGTCAGCAGTAAGCTGAGGGGCTGTAATTTCTTTCTCTCTTTCTTTCTAGACCATCTTTTTGTTCCTTCTTTCCAGTTGCTAACATTTTCTTATTTATGCACTAATGCATCTGTGCACAGATGTGATCCTTCTCTGAAAAGCTTGGGTTAGATGTGCCAAATTTTTAGTTTGTTTGACAAAATAGAAGATTTTGAATAGCAGAGTTCTCTACAGAACTGTAGAAATATGCAGCAACTGCTTATTCACTGTACTGGGGACAGAATTAGACTCCTATACTGGGCTTGTTTTGGAAAAGGAAAGATTGTTTATAAATCTTGAATGAAAGTCCAAACTCTTCTTCCCTGATTTCAGCATTTAAGTCCTTCTCCCCTTTCCCTACTCATGATGTTTCCCGGCAGACAGTTTCTTTAGATGCACCTTTCAAAGTATTTTATGCTGTTACTTTCTTCCCCTTTTCAGTTTTATTTGTTTTCAGTCCATGACTTTTAATTTCATATTAATGAAACAACCCTCAGGACTCTGCTATGGGGAAAAATAAATTAGTGTATGTAGTACTGATTTGTTTCTCCTGCACATATTAGTCAGGGACTCATTAGTGTGGATTAGATTGGTGGTAGTGAAAGGGCATCATAAAAGCTTTACTCAGAGTTAGTCTGCATGATGCTGTCCTTAAAATGCAGCACTTAATTTGTGCTGTTGCTGCCATGGATGGAAACTGGAAAACAGAGAGCACCAGATCACAGGGGGCCTTTTGCGGTGGAGTCAGAAATTGATTCAGACTGCCTAAGCCCCAGTACCTTGCCAAACTGAGAAATCATCTACGAGATCATTAAGCATTTGATATCTATGTTTTTGAAAATGCAGTAGCAAGTGATTCTTTATTTTGAGGCATAATCACATAAAAATCCAGTCAAGAAGCTGTGGCTCGTGGTACCTACTTATTTAACATGTGAATAACTATGATGAAATATAAATACCATGTGAATTATTCAGATAATAAGCTAGCAAAATAACATCCATGTATGTAGCAAGGCATTGTTTATGAAGCTATAGTTTTTTGTATGCCATTACCCAGTGCTGTTAGGATGGACCTATATTACAATGGACACTGAATAATTCCTAACTCCCCTTGCCAATAATCTGGAAAAAGTATGGTAATCTCTGGACAAGTGTATTTTCCTAACAGAGTTAGAAATCTGTCTTTCTTAATCCCTGATTCTTTGAGCTCTTACTCTCAGATTTGGAAGAAACATGATAAGTATGTACAGGGTTTCAACTTATCCACCTGTGGACAATGCTGTATATCATTTTGTTTTGATAAGTCTCTCCATTTCTTGTGGCCAGAGAGAAAGAGGGTTTATTTTCCTTTGGCGCCCTGACCACAACTCCAGATAGAACCATGGTGCCATTTTCAGTTCTTTGACTGCTCCACAGGATTCAGAAAAGTGAGTCCAGTGTAACCTGAAGGAAGCAAGCATGTGAACATGAGATTTGCTCAGGAGTAATCTTTTGATCTCAACTCTTAAAAAGTTACCCCAGGATCTTTAATGATGGTCTCAGGCCTGGACACACCACTCTTATCTAGCTCCCACTGAAATCAGTGAAACTGTTTCCATTGATGCCAGCACAGCAAGGTGCACAAGAATGACAAAGAAAGGGGAAAGAGGCAAGCCAAATGCTGCAGCAGTGGGACAAAGAGGAACTGTGTTTTCACTCACTTCTCCATGCTTCCAGACCAGGCTGTTGTTGGGAAGCAGGGCTACAGAAGCAAGTCTCTTATCCTAAAATGTTGGAAGAACCTGTCGGCTTGTTCTATTCTCACTCTGTCCTAAATAAATACATGGCTGAATGAAGGATGTGTAACAGCTTGTATGCACTCTGAAGCTGTGGCTTTCCATTTGGCAGTTTTGCAGCCATTTTTGGCTGTGGGTTTTGTTTGTTTTTCATTTTATTTGTTTTGCTTGGGGGCTTCCTAGGCTCTTTTGGCTCCCACTTTTTCCCAACCAGATCAATTCCATGACCTCATTCTCTTCCCCATCTGCACAAACATTTGGGCTGGCATAATGCAGGGAATGGTGCAGAGACAGGAACATACAAGGCAAGGAAAGGTGTAGAAATGAGTGAAGTGCCTTCATAAATCATGATTGTCAAATTTGAGTAAAACTACAGGGTGTAGCTACAAAGATTTAATTCAGCAGCAGTGCCAGCCTCTACGGTGCCTAACAGTCAGATTGGCTGTGAAAAACATATAGAGGACTACCCTGGGGGTGGGAAGAGGAATCCCTGTAACCCCCCTGGGTTATTATTTTATCAGTTCCCTCCCTGAAGTTGCACAGAGAAGCACTGGAGACAGGAAACAGAGGCAGGAAAGAGACTGCTGTTGGGGGTGGCATTTTCCTTCCCCTGTGCTGCTGGTGGTCTGAGCCCAAGGTAAGCAAGTTCAGGGAGGTAAAGCGAGACAAAAACTTAAGAGACAGTGGTTATGTTTTTATCACTGTGAACTCGCTGTGGAGTCACATAAGTGCTAGTGTTCACTCAAAGGGAATCAAAAATCCATGTTTGGAAGGGGAATTGGGCATCACCATCTCTTTAGCTACGTTCAGGCATTAAATCAGCCCAGCTGCAATGTCAGACAGTCTAATATTTCCTTGAGGTGCCTGGAAACAGAACCAGAAAAGGAGCAAGACCTCCCCCTTGTGCCAAGAAACAGTTTGGGAGAAATCTTTCTTGTTGCAGAGATGCATGAAAAATTCCAATTAGTTTGAACCTCTTCATCTTTTCTTCACAGCCATTTCATACAGAAATAGTCTAACCAGATATTGGGTGAAATCAAGGCTCTTTTTTCTGGTGTTGGCTTGAGGATTATCTGATCATTTTAGTGTTCCCTCAAGAAGAATCTCTGCAGTCATGTAACACCTTTGATATTTCAAAGACCACAAGCATGGCCTCTTCAGAACTTTCAATTTTTCAAACTGCATTACTTTGTAGGTAAGGGAGGGAGTGTTTGCCCACTCTTGAGGCTTTTCTTGAAATACTGTAATGAATAACCTTTTTTCCTAATCATCTATATAATGAAACAAATGAGTTCTTAGTCTAATAGTCTCCATATTTCATAGGTTTGGAAGAAATGTCTAACCTGGTTTTAGAAAGCATTGAAAGAAGGTGTGTTTTTAAATATTAGCACATGTCCTTGTTGGAGAAAGGCTTGGCCTTTTTGAGGCTATCTTTTTAATCTTTGAGGCTATCTTTCCAATCTTTAATCTTTAAAATTAAACTTGCTTTTAAAACACTCTGACAAAACTGTTCAATATTTCATACAGTTTTGCTAATGGAAGCACACAGATATTGTTATGCAGTGCCCACAACAGAACCTTATCTTTGAGCAGATCCTTAAAAGGTTGCCCAAAAGATGGTAATTTCTAGCCCAGCTGTCTTCTAAAGGCTCAAATCTGCATGTCAGACTTTTGTTGCCACCAGCTTGTCTGTAGCATCGAAGTTTATGGGTTTGAGGTATAAATGGTGGTTGTACTTACACAGGCATTTTGATCCCAAAGCTTAAAATGCTCCCTGCACCATATGCATGTATTTCAAATACAAATGACATACTAAGTGCACTTGAAAAGTAGGACCCTGAGAAGAAACAGTAGAGGAAAAAATTTGAAACATAAGTATGCAGCACAGATAGGATACCCTTTGCCTCCACACGTTTAAAAATAATTGGGAAAGCCCACTAAATAGTTCTTCTAAGAAATATGTACAAATGAGGAATCTATAAGTCACTGATCTGCCCTCTATTTAGAGTATTACCATTAGTCTTTTATGCTGTACAAGGTTAAACACATTTAGATGCCTCATTGACACTGGCTAATAAAGTGCCTCATTGACACTAATAGAAATAAATACTGACAATGGTATGAGTTGATTTGACTTTTTTTCCCCCCCACAAGACCAATAAAATTCTAAGATGAATAAGTGAGTGTTTTATGCACTGATATTTTCCTCTCCTTCCCCTTCTGAAGCTGCTTTGCTTGTTTTATTTACATACCCCTAAGCATAAGCTTCTGGAAATGTTAGTGATTCTTACCCTGAGCAATTCTTATTGTTGAAGTTGAGAAACCAACTGTTTTCAGTTGTCAGTGTATAAAGCATTGCTGAAATACATTTCCATTGACTCCCCTGATGGAAGAGAGGTTTTTTAAATCTTAAAACTCTCATAATTTGAAATCTGTATTTTTCTGGTGGAAAAATGAATAGTATGCTTTTTCAAGACAATCCACAAAGGGAAAGAAGAATGGACTTAAAGGCTCAAAAGACCACAAGGCTAGAAAAATGACTGCAGGTTTTTTCTTGTGTTTTTTTAAGTCAGGTATATACTATATTTTAACAGTTCATGTCTTCTTTCATGCACTTTTTAATTTAAATTAATTTCTTAGAAACAGTGAAGGAATAAAAGCTGTGCAAGTCTGGGGACAAGGATTATTTAGAAAGTTTGTATTTTCTTTTCCCTGGCATTTGTGGAATACCTGAGAACAGAAGATGCAGTAGCTTTCATCTCTGTTTCTCCTGTGGATTTAAATACTCTTAAGAGCTTCCAAAACAAAACATGTTCTAAAAGTGTGGTTGTAAAATAATGTGACAGCAAAAGTAGAGGAGATGTTGACAGAAGAAGGGAAGACCTTTGTCAGTGTCATTAAAAAATAAATGCTTATATTAAATGTTTATATACACATGGAAGTAACTTGATTCCATTAATGCTTGAGATATTTTTTTTCCAGAAAAATGAGTACATTCTGAAAATAGTTGTCTTAAGGAGACTTGTTTATATATTTATATATCAACTAGTAAAGTTATTTTTATATAAATATTTTAAATGTGTTGTTTTCCAGAGGGTTTGTTTACTTGAATTTTGGAGCTTGATGGATTGCATAGATACCTCACTAGATTTTTTTTTGCCTATGTTAAGAAAGGAAAAAGGTCTTTCAGGCTTTTTTAGGTTTTTCCTGTTAAATAAATAGAAGCATTTTGATAAATACAAGCACATTTAGAGTCTCACAGGATGAAAGAGCTTGTAGAATTTATCCAGAAATTAAGAAATAGTGAAGTAAGGTGGCAGGTTTATCAATTCAGTTTTACATTCCTCTTTAATTAGCTTTTATTTCTCCTGCCTTTATCATTGGAATTGGGCTATAACCCAAGCAGATGTATTGACCACATTTACCAAAAGAACACTTTCTTCTGTCATCTTCACAAAAGTGATCTTGGATTTGATTGGTTTGAGTCAGTTTGGGTTTTTTTTCCCAACATATGTGTTAGATCAGTGCTATGTTGAGATTTCTGAAGAAGAAGATGAAGGTGAAGTGTTTATTTACTTAGTCAGACAATTTTTACAGAACTGATTTAGATGTGAAATAATTTGAGGTATGCCTCTTGCTGGGATCGACCTGCCTGCCCATACCTCTGTGGTAGGGGATCCCAACTTCTTTGCACCTGTACCAAGTCCTCAGTGTAAATTATTATTTTTGGAGGGGAGAAAAGGCAGACCCAAATAAACAAAGATTTTAAACTAGAAAAAACATTCAAAGAGATTTGATTTCCCTCTCCTCGTTCCCACTGTGTTTACTTGCTGAGCCATACAGTGGACATTTCCATGTTCAGTTATATTCTTCATGGTTAATTTATTGCAAGGAAAACTTCTAAGCAGCCACTGTTAAAACTGGCATGCGACTAGAAATAAAATATACTTTTATTTTCATTTTTTAGGAAATAAAAAAGTGAAATAGTGTTGTGAATAGACATTACAGTTATCCCCTTACAACACTGGCACATGCACTATCCTTGCATGACTAACCCCTTTGATCATGGCTTCTGGCACTCTGAAGCCTTGGTTTGTTGTCCTTTACCTCCTCTTTGTCTTCTGTAACCCCTTCTTTTTTTCCTCTAGCACTCATGAATAGTGCACATCCAAAATGCCCTGTCGAAGAGGTATGTCTGACACAACACTCTGCAGCTCTCCAATCAAGTATGCTTTGCTGATTTTGGCTAATGATGCTGTCATGTTGCACAATAACAGATCCTACCACTTCCTTAAATTGCACTTGCTGTGCAAAAAATTTTTCCTTTGGATAATTTGTTTTTCTGTCTAAAGAAATCCAAATGAAAATGCAATGTGGCCATTGAAAAAAAATATTTGAATGTAAATATGGCAAAACCAGAAAAATTAAGAGGTCAGGATTTGCTTATTTTATGTAACTTAAAACACGTGGTTTGGAAAAAAAACAGTTTCTGACTCTTAATCCACAAGTGATTTAAACTTTAGCAAATATCTAGCTGGGAACATTTAGTATTTTCTTTTTGCATGAAGGAGAGTGAAATATCTTTTTAGGTTCTGTGCCTTAGTACCTTTCCCTTCTATAAAACAAACAGAAAGAGACATTAAATAAGATTGAAGAGCACATCTCAGAAATTATTCATTAAAAGGAAAAGCCTGCTATGTTTAACACTTCCTTTTGTTTAATCCATGTATCATTTTAATGAAAGGAAAAGAAGTTTCAACTCTTGGTTTCCCACAATGCAGAATATAGGAAGGTATGGAAATGAAGAAGACAGGGGAAAGGACCATCTCTCTTGGTGGTAACTTGGACATAGAGAGACTTTAAATGATTATGAAACTCCCCTCTGACTATTTTAAAAACTTCTCATATTTAATACAAATATTTTTTTTAACCTTGGCCAGTCTTAAAATCTGGGATTTAGGATCACATGCTTTATGTTCTGCATTTCATTGATAGTGGATTGGTAAGGGCTCTGCTAGTATCCTCATATTGCTGTGACAGTATATTTTAACCTCTTCAAAACTTTTGTTTCCTTTCTTTAAATAGCTTCTCGGACCTCTAGCCATAGTGATCAACAGAGAGATAGAAGGTATGATGCTCTTATTTATATTGCAATTAGGTGTTACTGTAAACCTCGTTAAATTGTGTCACAGTATTACTTTTTATGGCTTTCTCCTCTAGTTTATTTTTTTCCTTGTCTCAATCCTTAGTATGTTTAGAGTAGACTTGGAAAAAAAATAGAACTACTTTGATTTTTAAGCACGATAGGTTAAGAGTTTGAGGAATTCTCTCATCAACTTTTGTATGTGTCCTCAAAAGGAGAATGCAACCAACCATCAAACCTCTGCAGAGTTGTTTTATTTTCCTGACATCTATGTACGGGATCACTTCACAACGAAAATAAGCACACTTTCAAGCCTCCTTTCAGGTTCTCAAAGGGTATTGAGAAAGGAGGTCACCAACCTGGATGGCTGGTGAACTGAGTCTGCCATTATTTTAGATGTGAAGGAACTGTACCCTTCTTTTTAAAATTGTTTTTAAAATAGTTTTAAAAGTTATGCTTCTGCAGCTTTTTTTCTGTCAGGAGATCGAAGCTTCTGTAAGCAGATGCTTTATCTACTCACAAAAGTCGCTTTTCAAAGTGGAAGTTTTGTGAGATTCTGGATGGAGCAGTGGTGCTGCAGGGACTGTGGCCTGGGAGCACAGGCCACTCCTGCAGCTGATGCTCTGAAAAGGCAGGTACAGTGATAAACCAGGGGTGCTACCTGTGATAAACCAGGGGTGCTACCTGTGATAAACCAGGGGTGCTACCTGTGACTCCTTCACTCTCATGGAAGGCTCTGTAGTACTGGGTGACGGAAGCAGATAGGGCCTGTCCCAAAGGCCTTGTGAGGCTTGCTCTGCCCCACTTCAGCATCCTGGAAGGCTTCCCTTGGGGTCTGAGGGTACACAAGTTTTTAGGTATCCAGCCAAGAAGCAGTTTTAACTGCCCTGCTGTTTTCAGATGGTAGCTGGCTAAGGACAAACACATGATTAGTTCTCATTATCCCATGAAGACTAAGACTTCTGCCATCTAATTGAGTTACACTTGTATTTAAGTACTTTAAGCATCTAAATTATTTCACTGAAGCCAGTAAACCTACTTTTTGGCTAAGGCATTTAATTAGGGGTTTTGAATGGAAGCCTAAGTGTTTGTTAGCAAGGTCAGGTAAGTTGCTTTGAAATCATGGAAAAACACCTTTAGGTAAATAAAAAACAACTGAGCTATTTTTATTTCCCATTCTGGGAAAACCTTGGGCTGTTATACTTTAAAAGAACTATTTGTAAATGTTTTAGGTAATTATTCCCCTTTGCCTTCATTTCCAGGCGTCCTGAAATCACAATAGTTGCTGCTGAACCCCTCCGGCCATCCTCCTGGTTTCCAGGTGCAAGTCCTGTCACTCCTCAAGGATTAGGATTCCCTTCTGCTTCATCTCATGCTCAGTGGAGGAGAAATGAGCATCTTCCAGCTGAGGTGAGTGTGAATTTACATGAGACATTTTTTGATTTACAAAGGTAAAAAGCTCGTTAGGTTAGACAAGAACAATTTTTGCTTGCTCAGACTTTTATCACATTGAATAGAAGACTATGACAATGTTCTTTTCCTATGTATATGTTAATTTAGTATTTTTAAATTCATATGCCAATTTTTTTTTAAAGTACCATATCTGGATGTAGCTTAATATTTATCTCTCTATTTTGTAGCTTCCGCCATCGTACGAGCAGGTGATAAAAGAAATCAATCAAGTGCAAGTCAATACAACAAATAACAATAATGCTGCTGCTCCCAGACATACCACTACTTCTGCAACACAAACTGACTTTCCAGAGGAACTAATCAGCCATTTGCCAGGAAGTAATGTAAAAACTAGTGTGCCTACACACTGGGAATCTGCAGGCTGTCGAGGTGAGACTGTTTTGGGTTTCTCTGTGATGAAAAACTTGCTCTGTCTTCTGAAGATGCACTTTATTGTTGGTCTGTGCAGCATGTAACAGGAATAACAGTTAAATTTCTGTGAATTATTACTACTGTAAATTTCTGTAAAAATCCTTTCTTCTGAAAAGCTACTATTGCATCCAGAATATCATTAAATCTTGAAAGTTTTGTTCAATTGAATCAAAATGACAGTCAGAACTTTGGGGCCATAGGAACTCAAATATCTTATCAAAATAGCAGCACTTCATAAATTTAGACTGAAAAGTGTGCTAACCAAGTTAGGGAATCTACTGTACTCTTCTTTGGTCTGGATTTTGTTTGAATGCCTCTTAATGCTGCAAGTTAACAGGAGCTTTTGAACTCAACTTGTAGATACCATGCATTTCAGCAATCTTCAGCTTATTCCTAAATTTTGTATATTTTTCCATTCATCTTTTAGGAACAGAACTGTATTTTTACAAGCACTAGTAGAGTTCTCAATGAAAGCCATCATGTTTACCATCCTGATGGCAGTCAAGAAATAACACAAATTAAACGTTCTGGAACAGATAAGTAAAACCTTTTATTTTCTGTTAGCAGGGCAGAGTCCTCTTAAACCTCCTAGGCCTCCTGCAACTCTTCTGAGTAAGTCTCCTGCAGAAAATGAGAATTCTTTAATAGTCTTTGAAAATCCTGAAGGTCAGAGGTGCCAAGAAAATCCCAATGCTGTGATATGTCCTGTGCCAAAGCCAAGATCAAGAAGCAATCTCAGACCTGTGGTCAAAAGTACTGAAAGTAAGATAGACAGTGGAGAAGAAGTGAACCAGTCTAATGCAAAACAGCAGCAACCTCCAATTCAGCAGTCACCTCTTCTGGATGAAGAGAGCTTACTAGACAATCACTTGGTGATGGACAGCATGAGTACAGAAAGGAGCCAAAATAGTATTGTTTCAAGGATCAAAGTTTTTGAATCCCAAGGCACTAATGATACCTCAGGATTATCGAAAAAGCCAGAAATTGCCCCTCGTTCATTTGTTCCAAGATCTGTTACCACTAAGAAGCCAGTGATTGCTCCAAAGCCAGGGGTAGGCAGAGTTTCAGAAGAGTGGGATGCATGGACTGAAAGCAAATCAACACCTTCCAAGGAATTGCAGCCTGAGATAGGTGGGAGCAGTGTTGTAACCAAACCTGAACTGCCAAAGAAGCCAAAACCCAGCCTTGTTAAAAGTAGCAGTAGTGATTTTCTTGATGCAAGGAGTGGATCAGTTGCAGAAAACAGTGATGGACAAAAGAGATTTCCTGTTCCTGCTCCAAGGCCTCTTGTTCCTAAGAAGTCATGTTACTCAGAAAATCCTGCCCCTTCTTTGGCCTCACTAAAACCAGTTACTGCTCCTCCACGGCCTTCTGTATCTGCCCAAGACAAGGTTTTAAAGTCTCTGGGGGATTTATCCCCTGCAGCCAACTCCCCAGCACCTGCTTTACAAAATAAACTAGATGTGGAAGGAGACCTGATCAGTTTTGATGATGATGTTTTGCCCCTAAGTCCGGCCTGTGTAGTTAAAGATAGCATCAGTTCTGAAGCAGCAGCAGGTAAGAAGAAAATTTTTTTAAACTGTCACTATGGTTATTCTTTGCAGGTGCATCCTGTGTGAGTTACAGCTACCTGTCTTGTTGGGGTTTATGTGTGTGTAAGAAATCTTTGGTTTTCTGTTATGCCAAGGTCACTATGAAATTACATGGATTTTAAGACTTAGGAGATTTCAAGGCTATATGTATCTCAGAACTTGTCTGCTGGATATATTATGTGATTACTAAAATAATGATAAAAGACTTGATCTTATATGCTAGATGTCGCCTCCAGAATGTGTAACAGTTCTCTCTGGGGAACTTGGGACAGTGTATCTCTCACCATCTGATGTGACTCATTTATGTGAGTGCCTCAAGGTCTGTAGTGGAAACCTGGTCATCTGAAGAAGGAGCAGTGTTTGTGGCATATAGGAGCACTCATGATCAAACATACTGGGGTGGTCTGTCCATCTCACCAATGCCTACGTATTTTCTCTGTTCTATCTTTCTGTCTTGTCATGTGACAGCATTCTTGTAACATAGTTTCAGCTTCAGGGTTTTTTAATAAATGAAAATAATTAATTCATGTGGACAGATCAATTACTATAACTACATTCCTTCCATAAACCTTGTTTGATACTATTAGACACTTGGGGTCAATTTTTTTTAGTTCTGTTTTTAGGTAGTTTAAGACACAGCTGGGTGTTGGGCTGTCATTACATTTTATTGCAATAGGTTTTGCCCTCTTAATATTCAATATGTCTGGTTTAGTTCACCAGCCCCATTCCAGTCTAGGGAGAGTTCAGTTATAAAGTAGAGGGTGTGTCATACAAAAGGCTTGTTTAAGGGAGTGGCTAGGACTTGAATTTTTTTTTTTTTTTTTGTTAGCCTCATCTATTAGGTTTGCGTGGCCAGAGTTTGATACTGGGGGGCTACAGGGTGGCTTTTCTGAGAAGCTGCCAGAAGCTTCCCCCATGTCTGACAGGGTGGGAAGGATCCCATGCTGAAGTAGGGGAAGAGTGTTGAAGTCCTCCCCTGAAGAGGACTGAGTGGCAGAGACAAGGTGTGATGAACTGACCACAGCCCATGTCTTCATCCCCCTGTGCTGCTTCAGGGAGGAGGTGAGAAAATTGCAAGTGGAGCTGAGACTGGAAAGAAGGGAGGGGCGGGAGTAGGTGTTGTTAAGATTTGGATTTATTTCTCATTACCCTTCTCTGATTTGACTGATAATAAAGTGAAGTAATGTTTCCCCAAGTCAAATCTGTTTTGCCATGATGGCAGCTAGTGAGTGATCTCTCCCTGCTCGTATCTTGATCCAAGAGCATTTTGTTACATATTCTCCCCCTGTTCATTGGAGGAGTGGAGTGATAGAGTAGCTTTGGGGGGCACCTGACATCCAGCCAGGGTTTATCATCTTAACTTTCACAAAAGAGAGGTGTAGGTGTTGTGTAGTTGTCACGGCAAATCAGTATTAATGATTATTAACAAATGCAATTTCTTCACAGTTTGTAAATTATATTGACAGATGAAGTTCCAATTTGTTATTGTTTCTCCTCTGTATTGTCATAAAAGCCTCAAGGCAGATGTATAAAGTTCCCTTAAAGTTTTAAATTGTTAAGATTGTTATGTACAGACATACAGTTCTCAGGAGAGCTTATGTAAGCCAGGAAAATAAGGCAACAAAAGATCCTGCAGGAGAGGTGATTATTTCAACATGGATACAAGTCCATTTTTTCTTCGGCTGATAGATTCCAGGAACATGGCAAAAATGTCCCCAAAACTGAAAGGAGGTAGCAGTACAGGGTGACTGGAGAGGTGTTTTGTACTTATGTGAAGGAAATGTATGCCTGATGGTGTCTAGGTGGGAAAATGATCATTGTGTCTGGAGACTGGAGTAATGGAATACACCCTGTACATGTGGATGGTTTTAGAGGAAATGCCATTTAGGGTAAAACTTTTGTAGTTTCAGTCACTTTATTTTGATTAATAGAGGTAGCTAATAGAAGGAAAATGTACCTGTTCTATGTAGTAGGCAAGAAAAGAGACTATTTACATTTTGAAAATGTATAAAAAGGAAAATCATATTTTAGCTGTGTACCTTAAAAGACAGACTTGCCCACAACCTAGAAAAAATATAAAACATTAATTCTTCCATTAAATCAGAGGTTGAATGATCACAAAGGAAAATCACCTGAGAAAAACAGCTTTCATGATGAAGTGATAAGAGTGTTGTTCTTACTCTTTCTGTTTGGTGTCCTAGGTGTTGTTCTTCATTTAATTAACAAGAAAATGCTTTCCATCCTTGTGGCTAACAAAAGAATTATTCATAGAATAGTTTCCTTACTTCTTAAGTCACCTGCCCGTGATTTTATTCATTCAATAAAATGTCATCTGTGTTGCAATCCCTTCTTGTCCACTAAAGAGAAAAAGATATGGCAGCATTACCACTTTATTACACTGCAAAATTAGGACTGATTCCAGATTTTTGCTGGCATTTTTGAGCTCAAGATGATATCCTGTAGCCTGGATAACTAATACTCTGCAGTGTCCTGATAGAGCATCCACAAGAACAACACTGGCTCTCTGAAAATGAGGCAACACAGAGCACTAACACTAGCTATTTCTCATGTTCCCATAGGAACAGCTTAGGGATTTGCAAGATGAATCCATGGTAAAATGTTTTGTGAAGGCAGGAAGAGAAGCTCTAATCTTGCTCCCAGTTCCCCAGACCTTTGCATTTCTTAGATATTTGTCATTGTCATTACTTAGCAAAATGACAGTGCTCTGCTTGTTGTTATGGCAACCCTAGGAAAGGAAGGCAGCTTTTATGCAGTGGCATTGGAAGCCAAGCACCAACATCTTGTTTGTCAGAGAGCAGCATTACATTGCATATTGCAGTGTTACCAGAGCTTCATTTTGTCTGGAGCAGCACGGCTGTGTTAGGCCAATGTAAACAGAACTGCAGGGATCAATCCCTGCTGCTGCTGGCTCCTGCTGTGAAAGGAGGAAGGGGAAATGTTCAGTGATGATGAGGAGGGTGCAGAAGGCAGAAGTTGAAGTGAGCATATGAATGAGAAGGTAAAATAAGCAAAGCAAAGTTCAGAGTCTTCACAGCAGTTTAGTTGACTGATGTAAGACATCAGCTTCCTCTAACAGAAGGCTAACACCGCCACAGCAAGTGAAAGATATTTGAATACTGTGTGTCTGCTAAGATCAACAGTGTTGGCAGCAAACCACTCTGGTTTCACCTGTCTAAATGTCAGTGTTTAACTGGTAGTTCAACCACCAAAACTAGCTGAATGATTCAAGTTTACCTCAAGCAATCCTGTGAGATTTGTCAGTGTTTGACAGCATCTCCAGCAGCACAGCTGTTACTTGAGTGAGTTTACCCTTATCCAAACATCAATAGTTTTCTCCTTGTCCTACCTATATGAAGAGGGGAATCATTCTGGTGCAAATACAGATTCTGGATACTGAGATTTCTTTTAAAGCTTTCAGCATCCACTCAGACTTGGAGTCTGTGGGAGCTTTGGAAGCTTCAAAATTCAGAGGGGAATTGTGACAGAATCTTGCAGCCAACTCATGATGCTGGCCCAAGGGAAGTGCTAGGAGGGAGAAGTCAGGAATGACAGATCTGTAGAACTACTTTGTCATCGCCCAAAACTGTTTTAAGTGCTATACTTTTGGACTCAAAGGCTAATGTTGAAAGCCATTTATGTCCTAATGAAATTACTTCTATTTAAGTCAGTCATTTAGAATGTGAAGGCATCTGTTTGGGACTCTACACCTTTTGTTTCTAATGCTTTGATGATAGTTGTGGTATTTTGGATCATCTGGGTTACCTCTGCATTTCTTTTATGGCTGATAACAGGAACTTACGCAGTTCCTGGTGGTTAAAAGTTTTGGTAATGTATCAGGTGGACTCAATTCTCACTTACCATTTTTACAAGGCTTGGAAATTAAATCCTAGTGCAAGTTTAGCTGTGTAAATTTCACGGCTTCAGAAGACTCATGATTTTTACCTGTAACTTGTATTAGTTGCTATGTCAAAGCATGTAGTGGACCTGCTTGCTAAAAGTTATGAGAGTATGTTTTGGACAAAGAAGATCAGATTATGGTTCATTTAGAGCACACATTTAAATTAAAACTTGGAGGTGATATTGCTGCAATGTTTTTGTTCCTTTTCTCATGTGGGGAGCTCTTCTCTGTTCTCCCTTCTCTCTGGAGCAGCATATAATTCACTGATTGCTCTGTGCCTGACATAGCAGAACTCGATTTAAACCAGATGCTTTGAAAAGTAGTTCAGAGAGTGCCTTACCTTGCCAGCAGGAGACAGCCCTCATTTTGATATCTTCATTACATTCAGGTCCAACAGTAGTGAGGCTACTGCATTTCTTAATTGTCTTATCTGTATAACTACTTTATCATAGTATAAAGGTTCATTTCTGTCTCTCCTGAGAAAAAATATCCAACTAAAGCAATGCTGCTATTCATTTATATGTATTGTTGCTTCCTGTGGCATGAATGGTGGCACTTGTGTGACATTATAGACAATTCAGAAAAACTGCTGCTTGAGTAACTCCAGATTTCTCTGCTGTGGCGATATTGCCCAGCTGCTTGATTTTAATTGCTTCCTCAGGACGGAAAAGAAAAAAAGGGAAAAAAAAAAGGAAATACTTCTGACTGGTAGATTAGTCCAGACATATCATCAAAATAATGCAGCTTCTCTTAGGGTTCAGCAGTGTTTCTGATGACTCTTATTGTGGTTATTTTCAAGACACCTGTCTCCTTTTTTACTTACTGACAAATTATCACCCCAGAAAAGAGTGAGCTGTCTCATCCATTTTAATCTGCTCTTTGGCATTAAACCCTGTAAAAACAGTTTTACGTGAGGACATGCTGCTGTTGGAGATTGGGGGCTGTGCTGTGTCCTGTTGTTCTGCTGCAAGGTTGACAGTCTCCAGGAAAAGTGATAAGAAGCATCCATTAACTCTTCAGTCACTACAGATGCTTGCCTAGTGGACATAAATTGGAGCCTTCAAGGACTTTGAAAGTTGGTATGGGAGAGGGCCTTATATCTAGGCTCAGGAAACAAATAAGGTTTTAAAATCATAGCTACATAATAGATGTGTAGCCCTTTAGGTTGTCAAAGGCAAATTAATTTGGTTTGAGTTCCAGGTCTATAGATACTGTGAAGTAACACACAAGTAATAATGTTCTTAATAAGATCTGTCTTCTCTGATAATTAAATCTGTTTATTTTACAGTATTTAAAATACAGATATTCTTTGTTCACAAAGTTTGTCAAAGAACAACAAAATGCTTATTTAAAAGAAAATGTTTTTTAAAAAGCCCCTTTTTTTTTGCTGAAAGCATGTGAGGTTCTTGTAAGAGAGTAGATAGATATTTTAAACAACATTATAAATTACCTTGCCCTTCACATTTTCAGTTAAAAAAAAAATATTTTTTGTGTCTGACTGCTTTCCATTACCTGCTTTGGAAATTTCCAGCTTGCCTGTTTTGGGGCACTTCAATCTCTTGTCAATAGAAAATCATTTATTTACCTGGCAAGAATGGACAAGGCTGTGTTTCTTAATCTTCAGGGCAATTTGGGGGTATATTTTCTTGGTCACCCATTGTATGTCCAAATACCTCCTGGTGTCTAATTTTTGAAGTCAGACCAAGTTCCACAACCAATTTCTAGCAACATGCCCTCACAGCTGACCTGTTCTGGGCAGGAGGTTTGATCAGAGACCTCCTGAAGGCTCTTGCAATCTGAACTATCCTAGTCTTAGATCAGCTAGCAAACTAGATCTGTGAGAGAGGAGTAGCCTCCCAACTCTCCCATAATAGCTTGTGCTGGTGTGCACAGTAGTTTTGTGCCAAAGGCAGTGTAATTTCCATCACCTTTACTAGTACAGATGAACAATGAACCAAATGGTTACACTTTTAGATACACACAGGTGTAAAGTATGGGCATTCCCCCTCTCACTTCCAGAGAGAAAAAGCTCAGAAAAGGTCCATCTCTATCTCTCTATAGGTACAAGTAGTTTATGTGTGTCATTTTCTACCCCATTAATGCTTTTATTACCATTAAATATTACAAAAGTCCAAGAAGTTTTGCTATTCTAGTGGTAGATTTTATCTGCTCTCCAGCTTTCTTACTACATGGATGAGATTTAAGTGCTCAGTTAAGGGCAGCTTGCATTTTCAGCAAGTACATTTAAGTCAAATCTTCTGTGGCATGTCTTGGCAAATTTTTTCTGTACAGAGAATACAAAACTATATACTTTACAGAGAATACAAAACTATATAGTTTATTTTTGTGCAGTTTTGTCACACTGGTGGCTAGGCTCTTTCTAGCAGATTTGCTTGCCTCTCCTCCAGTTTTAAGTCTGAAGCATACTAAGTCTCCTCCCAAATGATACTGCATTCCTGTTGTTTGAGTGAGCTGGTCTAGTCTCCTAGTGTTGAGAGAATACCAAGAAGCCTGAGTGTCACCTGAGCTTACTTTCAGGGTCTGCACAGACCAGATGCTGAAAGAACATGCATCCCATTGTCTCTCTTTTTTTTCTTTTCTTTTTTTTTTTTAATTTTCCAGTCTCTTAAAAGTTGCAGTCATGGCCAGATCGTGACAATGTTCCATGCAGAGGGAGCTGCAAATTGCATATTTTGTGAAAGGTGGTGTAGTCCATATTATTCTCTGTGTCAGAAATCCATTTCTGAAAACAGTGAACTGTTAATTTTCTTGATGAAAAATACTGTGGAAAGCAGATTGGTAAAATCACTGATGCTGGAATGTAGATTCCATACCTGTCTAATACATCTCTCTGTTGTTGTAAATAGGTTGAGATTTAAAATGTCTGAGTGAACATCAGACTTTTGGCATTTCACAGTGTTTCTTGGGCATAAGCCCCACTTTTTGAGGTGTTACCTGTCAGGTTTCCATTGACTCTCTGGCTGTATTACTATGAGGGGCCTGTTGTTGAGAATTTTCCCCCAAGAATGGGTTGATTATGCTTCCATAAACACCAGAGTGCTTTCACAGGGCTTGGTTTTAATAAAACCAGTTGTTGATGAGGTCTGTTCCTGTTCTCTGTTCCTGGAAGACTCTGGTGACAATGCTGTTATGTGTGAAGGGAATGTGGGAGTTTTGCCTTTAACAGCTGATTTAGGTTTTTAAATTAAACCTTGAAAGTGGACACAGTTGCATACTTCTGTACTGGCAAGTGTAATATCAGCATCCACACCTTCGTACTCCATTGTTCTCATGTGTACTGAGTACTTCTTGCAGGACTGAGCATCTTCACAACAGATTGTACTATCTGGGCTTTTAGCCTTCCACTTACTGTTTGTTTGGAGATTCCCCTAATTGCTACTGAGGTATCCCCATCTTACTACCTCTCACTTAAGGACTATCAGTAAATATTTCAGGAAGATACCCATCTATCCTTCTTGCATGGGCAAGATCTACTACTTCTTCTGTAACCTCATTTTTCATTTTAAACAAGGGTGGTGTATGTGAATGGGAGGTAAAAGATTGTTTCTCCAAAATTAAAAGAAAGGAGATTATGTATGGTTTATTAGAATACACAGCTTGCATTTGTCTTTCCTTCCAACAGGCACAGTAATACATGTTATCACATAACCCTTTGAAACAGAAGCTCTAGAAAAATGAGACTAAGGAAGCCACAGATTTTAAGCACTGTTGTAAAACTTTAATAAAAAAATCAGTAGAAGTCTGTTGATATGTCTTATGAAAAATTACTTGCAGATTAATTTCCTTGAGCTGAGAAGCTTTAAATGAGTACATTAACAATTCTGTTTTCACACCTCCATGAATTATGCTCAAATGATGCCCAATTGTTGTTAAACAACATAAAAATTTGATATGTTGTCAGTCCCATTGCACAAAGCAGCACAGTCATTTTCTCAGCCAATTTCTGCTGCAAGCCCAGCACTGGGGAATGGAATAACACAAACAAGGTAATGAGTTTTAAACTAATTATGAGGTGACAACAGTATAATTGAACATAAGATAATGAGTGGAAAACTAATGTTCATCAAATGGTTTTCTCAGCCTTAGAAATTGCTTTTCTCAGACTTAAAAATTGTCAGATGTATTGATGTAGAGACCTCTGCCAACTGCTGAATGGTCAAGAAAACTTTCTATGCATGCAGTGATTAACTGCTGACAAACAGCAATTTTTTACAATTTTAAATCTTTAAATTTACAGAACTTTGATTGTTTGAGATATTTGGAGCATTTCCACTTGGTCTCTCAGTGTTTATATTTTCATGAGATGGAGGCTTTGGAAAACTGTTTCCTCGTTTTTCATGCAGAACTTCCTTCACCTTTGCAGAACCTTACCCTGAGAGGTGCTTTGTGTGCCAGAGTGTTCCTTATGGTCATGCTGTGTCAAGGAGCCCATGACTTAGCCCTGCTCACCTTTCCTCTGCTCATCCCGTGTCTCCAGCTTCCCTTTAGGCAAATGCAGTTTTGAGGCCTTGCTGCCTCCCCAGGGTCACTCCTCAAGTCTGATGTAGAGTTGCCAGATAACTGAAAGAGAACAAAGCCCAATTTCAGGGTTTGGGGTTTTTTTCAGCTGCACTTAAAGTCACTCTAAACACCAGCAAGATTTGATAAATCTTCAGGATTTTTTTAATGTGATTCAAATGTTAGCATTGTAGCTAGCAGATGGAGATTTAAAATAGTAAAAGAATATTGCAGGCTTGCTCCAGTGGTGGGATTTTGATTCCTTATAATGACTGTACTTCCAGAATGCTTCTACCCCACTTGTGGTCTGTGTTTTCAAGTCCTCTACAAAAACTCTTGCTGTGATGCAGTTTTCAGTGAAGAGACCCAAACCCTCTACCCTCATGTGCCAATCCATAACTTGAACAAAATGTTGTTTCACCCTTACATTCTAAAGCATTATGTGTTGCCCATACCTAATTTCCAGGTGCAGTGGAAATCTTTGGGCACAATGTGATGGAGCCATCTTTTGTCTATATGGTAACAGAATTTATTTTTAACTGTAGCCTGTATACCTTTATCTGTAGACAAATTGCTGACCTGCCATGATCCTTTGTACCTGGAGTGTACAGTCCCAGCTTTTGTACAAGCATCCTGACAGAAGGAATTGATTTGCTTGATTCCTGATTAAAATGAGATCTGAAGGCAGCCGGGTGGGTTTCTGGGGAACCTGTAGGCAGGTTGGCTTTAAGAGAGGCCGTGGCACAAATCCACACAGCACAGCCATACGGGCTGGATCTGCCTGTGAAGAAAGCCCTAAGCAAGGGGCTGGTGGGAGGTGGACATCTGAGCAGGGTGATGTGGCATGCATGGGCCCTGTGGCATGTTGTCCCTGCTGTTGTGACAGCTGCACACTGGCAGCAGGAGCTGGGGGCACTGCCAGGGGGGCTGATGGCAGATGCACTGGCAAGGGGGAGCTGTGGCCAGCTCACCATGAGTGGTGTGCATGTGGGAGGGCATGAGGTTGTTCTTAAATAAATATTGCATTTCTGGACTTTCTTAAATCTTATGTGAATTGCCAGGCACAGATATGTAGTGTCTTGCTCAGATTGGATTGTATTGTTCAAAATTTTCCATAAGAAATCATGACTTCATATGACATAACAGTTTTTTCTAAGTGTTGAAGATAAAATTTTATCAAACACAAATTTTTCCAACTTTATCAGGAAGTATGGCAGTAGTTTTGGGAAAGGGTATGCTTTTATTAAAGTCATGATGAATTCAAAGAGATGCCCTGCATCTTTCTTCTCTTGGACTATGACACTCCATAAATAACATTTCATTGAGCTACACATCTAAAAAGGCCAGCAGAAGAGATCAGACTCGATTGTTGTGGCTATGAATGTGTGTCAGATTTATCACCTAGAGTCCTTCTCCAGTTTCTACTCTACACTTTTATGATACTGTTAAGCATTGCCATTTTACTGCAGAATTTGATAATGTCAGACAAAGAAGTAGCAGTTGTTAAGAAGAAAGAAGTATTGCTCTTTGACATGAAGGTCTACTTGAGAAAGAACACAGTAATTTGGTCTTTATTTATGTACTAGTATTTTTAGAGCTGTCTTCTACATGCACCTATGTTCCTATGCCTGTTAATAAGAGACCAGTGTTTAAGGTAATGAAGCATGAGAAACATTGCTCCTGTCTTACCAGTGGAATGCTTGGGCAGGCTTGTAGAGGAATGAGTGATACAGGCAGGGGCAGAGCTCAGGCACAACTCTCCTTGGTGTGAACCACCATGGGAACTGGTTTATAACCAACAAAATTATGCAGAATCTTCAGAAGAATTAGTTGTTCTACAGCAAGGACGTATTGTAATCAGTAGTAGTTAAATGTTGTATGTTTTCAGTAGGTATTTTATCTGCTGCAGTGCTGATGGTTTAGCTTTGACAAGATTGCATTGATTAAAACTTTTCAGTGAATGTTTTCACATCTATGTCAGTGCATTAGATCAGGTGCTTTGTAAACATTTCCCTAAAGCCATTCTGATTTCAGGTCCCTTTTACCAAGCAATGCAGTTCCACTTGTTCAGTGGCTCATATAATTCCAGAAGGTATCTGGAGCATGTTTATGTTAAGTCAGCTATGAAAGCAGATGTACAAAGAAGAGCTGTTACTTACAAAGAGCTGGCTGTGCTAGTTGCATCAGCCTGATCTATCTATTTTTATTACTGTATTGAGTGTGAAATTTAAATACCCTTAATAATGAAAGCAATATTTGGTAAGATTTGTGTTCAACAAATAAGCATTAAAGATGCTGGGTTTTTTTTCTCCTTTTAGATCCGTTTCAGTTCCTTACCAAAAGTGAACCTGCCAAGGAGCAGACGGCTCAGCCAGCTTTGGCTCGGAAACCCACTGTAATCCGAATCCCAGCTAAACCCGGGAAATGTGAGTTCTTCTCCCAAATGTCTGAGAAATGTGTTAGAAAACCATTTCAACTGGGGCTTAAGTGATTTGCTGTTTAGTAGCTAAAACCAGCTGCCAGAGGAATTCCATGGCATGGTTTGACAAGTCAGAGGAGCCAGCCCTGAGGGCTGGGGTGGGAGGCAGAGGTAAATGAGTGTTCCACTCTTCCTCCTGCATCACTGGGCTCCCTCCCTGGAGTTTGATGTCTCAAACCTGATGGAGCTAATGCATATCAGAGGTGAAACTGTATGTAAGGGGCAGATCTACAGGCTGGAAAGGAAGACTTGGAGGAGACCCTTGCAGCAGAAGCAACCTTGTTTTGTCTGCTACGAGAGCTGAACCTTTGGCCTAACTGACCTTTAGTGCTGCTCCCAAGCTTCCTTGTAAAAAGAAAAACATTGGTGCGTTAAACTTTCCTTCAAATACAACTTGGTTGGGATGTTTAGCATAGTTTTCATCATTTAAATCAAAACGTTCCTTTGATCCTTGCTAGTTTTGAAATCTGTGGCCATTTAAGCAAGAATGTTTAGGTAGCAGTTTAAGGGAATAAAAAAAGGCATGTGAGAATAGGGATGCAAAAACCTTATGTGTTCAATTTTGCGTCAGGGTCCTGACTGTAGTTTTCTGAGAGTCACTGCATTCCTAAAGCCTGCCACCTCTAATCTTTTACAGCTTTACAAATGACACTGACAGCATCTCAGAGTGGAAATTTATCAATGAGCCACAAGGTCTTTGTGTTGGTCTTTGTATGCTGGAGTGTGTACTTGCAGAATTCTGTTTGGCTTTATCTTTGATCCTCAGAGCTTAGGGAAAAATGTCAAAAGATAGCTCTTAAAACTCATGTTTCAAAATCATGTTTTGCCACATTTAGTAGGTGTACAGTCAACTTGTGGAAACTGTATGGCCAGGTGGTATTTCTCATAGTAGTTTCACTCGTTATTTCCCATCTCCCCCGTCATCAACCCACTGTTAAAATACTCAATTTTCTTTTCCCCTGCATGTGTAAGAAATGCAGTGGAAATTATTAAAAATGCAGAGAAGACTGGAGATAAAGCTGTGAGGAAAAATCTTTCTGTTAATACCTGATTAAAAAGAAAAGTTTTTTTCAATTGGAAGAATATGTTTATGAACTACTGAAAAGGAACTATGACATAATTCTTCTCTATAAAGGAAATTTTAATTACAATTAAAACTAAAATTAAACAAAAAGCCAACCAACTACCTGACTTTTTTTTCTTTTTCCTTTTTTTTTCGAGATGGATACCCTTTTGAACTTGTAGATAACTGGGCTCTTGCTGCTCTCTAGTGGTAATTGAAATTTCCACAAAGGGCTGCCGGTCCTGTATTTAGCTACAAACAGCAGGAGGTTGTGAAGGACTGCCTGCCTTATGGGAATCAGTGGTTGGAAGATTAATGGGATAGAGGGAACAGAAGCATATTCCAAGAAAGCAGAGTAGCCTTTTGTCAAACAGGAGCTGCTGCAGAAATGTAACCTGTTAAAAGTTAAAAGAGGAGAACAGTACAACTGGGCCAAAGTAAAAATTGATATATAGAGTTTACATTGTAAAGGGGCCACATAATCTCAGTACAGGTGAGTCTTGTGCCATCTTGTTTATTGAGGAGATAAATTCTGTCAGGAACCAGGAAAAACTGAAAAGCCCCAGTAACAAACAAAAAAAAAATAACACAAAATTTTAAAACCCTCCAAAACCAGCCCACCCAGCACTACCAAAAAGGGGACAGAGCTGCTTAAGAATTTGATCTCCAGTGAAGTTTTCAATTAGGACTAGCATTTTTGTTGAGATGTGGTCAGAAAGGAAACATTAAAGTTCCACTGCAGTTATTACACTTAGAAATCACTGAAAATAACATCTGCCTTCTAGTTCTTGGGGATTTTTTTTTTTTGTTTGTTCTTCTAGTTCCTTTAATTCTGACTTTAAAATGAGTAAGGGAGAGGAAATTTGGCTATCCGTGTATATAGCAGGATTGGAATTGGTAAATAAATATTTTATGCTTTTTTATCAGTAAGACATGATAAAAAAAGATTTCTTTTGGTACTGCCAGGTATTGGTTTTACTTTTCATCCACTGTAGTACCTTAGAAAAGTGATGAACTTTTTTTCCCTGTGCCTGGTCACTGCCAACTGCCCCGTGCCTGGTCACTGTAACTGTGAGCTTCTCCTAAGAATTGAACTGATCCATTGAACTGAACTGACTCATTTTTAAACATCACAGCAGTGTTTTACATAACAGTAATGCCACAAAAGTGTTGAAAATAAACAACACTGCTCTTTTCTATGTGTTGTTTCTTCGTTGAGAGTAATTTTCGTAAAATGAGCAACTGTTTTGTTTTGAATAGCATCTCTCCTCCTTTTTTTTTTGTCATTAGTCTATTAATGTCCAGGCTGTCTACACATATTTTAATGTAACTCCAAGTTCAACTGGAAGTCAGAATAGCTTAAGTGTCTGTGGTTTTTTGTATGAAATTAATTTTCTTGTTAGACAAACAGATTGTAAAATAGATTACATGGTTCCAATATATAAAGACAAAATGTTTGGTAAATATGCTGGTAAAACCTGTCCAAGTACTTCCCAAGTTTCAATGGCAGAGACACTGAAAACAAATGTCATATATTTAGAAGGGTTTTCTATTCTTTATTGAGCATGAGGACATCATCACTCTTCCCTAGTAAGATCTGTAGTGTTTCCTCTTCCATGTCTAAACTTGCTTTTCTCCTTAAAGACTACCTGGCAACTTCCATCTCTGTTTTCTGTCATCCTGAATTTTGTAGCAGGCAATAATTTATTTTCTTGCCTTTACCTTTCTCGAGATTCTTCCATCCAAGTCTCCTGATCTTTCAGGGTTGCTTGAAATAACCCTCAGCTGTTTTCCAGCCTGAAGGATATTCCAGGAGCTGACAGCTGAAAAAAAAAAGTGAGCCAGTTTAGAAATGTGGTGATGGCGTTTCAGGGTATCCAGTAATGAATCTGACATTCCAAGGGGTAGAAACTCTTCTACTCATCTAATATTATATCACCAAATATTGCAGCTGAAACTCTGAAATGACTTGCTGGTGTCCTTAGATTAAAGTGAAGATCCATTTTGCAGCATGGGAAGTACTTCTGAATTCAGCCTCAGAGTTAGGATGTTCCCCTTGCATCCCTTTTCCAAAGCTTCACTGCTCTTTAAGTGGTTCTTCCCTTTGGCTGCTCCAGCTTTGAGGAAGGAAGTTGCATTCACACAAAAAATGTCCCAAACAAAAGTGGATTCCTTTATCTATTGTTGATCCACATGAAGAGGGTATTAATTAGACTTTCATTTGGGATTTTTTGTTTGTTTTTTACAGCCTTAAATGACAACCCACATAGCCCTCCTCCACTTCCTGCTGAAAAGCCTATTGGGAACACATCCAATATCACAGTGGGAAAACTCAGCAGTGGTGACCTAGTGAAAAAAGGGGTAAGTTAGAACTGTTTTCCTGTATTACAGCATTGTCTGCTTTGGTTAAAAGATCTCTTGTGATCCTCAAGCATTGGTAAAGTAAGTTGTTGGAAGGACCAGAAGATGAAAACAACTACTCAAAAATATACGGCTTTTTTCTTTTAATTCTGTTCTCTAATTAATTAGGTAATTTAGACTGCTGTCAGTTTTTGAAAAAGACTCTGGTGATTTTACTAAGCTTTGATCATATCTATCTTCAGTTTTCTGTATTCATCATCTGAAATCATGATTCTGCAAGTGAGTGTCAAAAGCATTGCAAAGTGGCTCAAAGTCCAGTGGGATTTACATAGTGAAATGTTGTCAGTGTTGTGCTTTAGAAATGTATTTTTTACCTTCTTGCACACAATTTCTCTTGGTGTCTGTACTAATTTGCAGGCAGAGAAAATTTTTCTGTAGAAGAATGTAAAAGAATCCAGCTCTTTCTGCTGAGTAGAACTACCTATTTTGGGAAGTAAGGCTCTGCTCCTTGCTCTGGGGCACATACATAGTAATGGTAGGCATTGTAGCTAAATGACATTTGACACAGATTTTCAAAAGGGAGTTAAACTAGAAAATGACAGTAAAATTTACAAATATTGAGTTTTCTGATGACAAGAATGGCAGAGAATCTTGTGAAAGCCACAGGCAGTAAAAGATCAAATCAAATTAAGAGCCCTTACAAGATGGATGCTGCCAACAAATGCCTTTGTAGCTACCTCTGCTATTAAGATAAAGGATATTAAAATATTGTCATTGAAAAGGATGTGCAGAGAGGTTCCACCTTTTCTGAATAATGCTGAAAAAAATAATTTATGAAACAAGACATTAAATGACATTTTATGCAGTGGAACTCCAAAACTTTTACAGTGTCATCCAGATTATTGTGACAGACGTGTAAGCTTCAGCTTTTAAAAAAAGATTGTATTGAATCCACTGGAACATTGAAATTCTATGTTTGGAAAGGTAAGAGCTGTGCTTCTAAAACCAGTATTGTCAGTGGAAGTGATTAAATGGCAACAGCAAAAATTGTTGCCCATAAGCAACAATTGGCAGTTGGCACAGATTTCTTCCTTTTCACACAGAAGAGGAAAATTTTTGATATGAGGATAACATCCTCATCTGAAAGTGGCAGGTTGTTTTCTTTCTAATAGGGTCATTTAATCAGAACATGAAATTTGGGAACTCAATCAAGGCTTAGATTTTATCACAAAATATATCTGAGTGTTTTCTAGATGAGAAAAATCACAGAAATTGTTCGAGTTTCAGGCATATTCAAGAAGCTAATTAAGTAAACAAGACTGTTCAGACCTGTCTAGAAGTACTGGTTCAGAAAGGGTTCTTTTGAACCCAGATTCAGCACTCTGGTTTATGATGCTGTTTCAGAAGCAGCTGTGCTTGTTCCCCAGAGCTGGCAGAGCTCTCTGGCACTGGGATGAAAACGAACAGCAGGAGGCAGTAAGGATGGTCACTTGTTAATCCATCGCTGTGGTCCAAGCCCTTCAGACATGGCACATGTCCTCCTCTCTGACTGCTGTATGGGGGTAATCTCTGGCAGGGCAGCATGGGCAGCTGGGCGGAGTGATGCCTTAATCTGCCAAAGCAAGAGTCACTGGGATTTGTGTGTTAGATCTCTAGCAAACATATTTTGATGCCTTCTTTAATGGGAGCTAATGTTGTTTGCAAGAGATGCTGTCCTGTGCGAGTTGCATTAATGTCATGTTTTCTGCTTTAAGCCTGTTCAAAGTGTTCCATGTGTCAAAGTTAAATCCAAGTTGATAAAGCAAAGCCCTGTGGGCAGCGTAATTGTACAGTTGTATGACTCTCTTGGAATTGGCTCTTAAGTCCTTACTGGCATGTAGTAGGAAAGGAGGGGCTGGGTCATACTTAATGCACAATTGAAGCTATGTTTCAGGTGGTAAATCAGCTTATTTGCCCTCCATATTTTTCTCCATATCCAACAACACTTTAAAATTGCAGAATCACACCATAATTCTTACTACTTTGCTCACAGACCTTCAGAAATTCTTGTTTTTCATGTCCATATGATATAATTTGATATAAGAATTATATCATTTAAACAGGATTTTTTATTTTCCTTAGGCTTAAAGAAATGTCTTTTTTCTTTTGAATGGTTGTAGGAGTTGGATCACTCAGAACAAGGTGGAGTGCCTCAGCTAGAACCTCTACTACCCCCAAGGTGAGTGTGGTTCTCCAAAAGCCCTTAAAAGTGCTGTTTCTAAATTAATTTGCATAGTTAGTCTCAGTGTAGACACTCTTGACTCCAGCCATAGCTCAACAGTCTTGGCTGGGCACACTGCTCACTAATAAATAGGCAGGACCAAGTTGGTAGCTGTTTAATACTTGTTTGTACAGTAT
This sequence comes from Agelaius phoeniceus, assembly GCF_051311805.1. Classification (NCBI taxonomy): domain Eukaryota; kingdom Metazoa; phylum Chordata; class Aves; order Passeriformes; family Icteridae; genus Agelaius; species Agelaius phoeniceus. The sequence goes on along the minus strand of NC_135268.1, from coordinate 30,585,105 downwards.
GGTATGAGCAGGGAGGTTATAGGAGAGCAGCTGTTTGACTTTTCAGCTAATGTACAGTGGCTGCTGACAGTCATTCCTTTCTGAATCTTTAACCTTTTCACCCACAGCACTTGCACTTGTGGTGGGATTTGGGTGGTGAAGGAATGGAGGTGGCAGATGATGCCACCCTGAAAAGGGCAGATGCTGGACCAGCAGCTTCCCAGAAGCACTGGCTAGTCTATACACTTTGGACCTAAAATGCAGGTGCAGGATCAATGATAACCTGGGGGTTTTTTATTCTTGTGAGCCAAAAAGAAAGAATGTGTGCAAGGGCGAAGGTTGCTGGACCAGCCTTTAATTCATATCCATCAGTGCCAGAGACACAGTGGATGGAGATCTGGCATTGACTAGCTAGCCCACTGTGGTTATCTCAGTGTTTGCATTCTAAATCTGTGAGTTTAAACACAAGAGTTTGCTCTGTTGTGTTAGGACAAGAGAATATTTTCTGTTATTGAAATGAGTCTATCAGAAATAATAAGGATTAATTAACAGGAAAGAACATGGATGCACCACAAGGAAACACCTCATTTACTGGCTTGTTCTTCCCCACATTCAGTTTAGCATAACATTCCTGATTCTTATGAGGGTCTCTGGGACTGCAGTAAATATTTTGTCCTTTCACTCTTCTGCTCAAATGGATTTTTAATTTATTTTAAGTAAGCAGTAATTGTTCACTGAATTGCTTGTTAGGGTCTTCTTGTTTAGTTAAGTTGCTTTAAAAATGTGTGAGTTGGTCTGTTTACAGATTTAAAGTAGTTTAACTTGGAATATCCCCTTTTGTCAATATTAAAAATGTTTAGTTTAAGATGAGGCCAAGAAAAGAAAGAGATGGATGATGAAGAGAAGTGGAAAAATTTTTTTGACATTTAAAAATTGTTCCATACTCAAATAGCAACAGAGAACTCTTATCAGGAGCATTAGCAGAGCACTAGTATCTTCTCAAGTGATGGTGACACTCACAAAATGTGTTAGAATGATACTTCAAAGATCCATCAATGCACATTTTCTGGGGTTGATAATTTTTGCAGACCCATGAGGATTGTACATGAGCAAATAATTACGCTGAATTACATTATATGAAACAAAAAAACAGTTGTAGCAGAAACTTGCAGTAACTGGTTGAAGATATCCCAATAACAATCAAATGATACTGTAATTTTGGAATATTACTATTAATATTAATTGCTAGTAAATATTACTTCTGTCACTTGCTAGTCTCTGATTTTGGTTTCTAAACTGCTTGTCTGCTAATAGGAGTGTGGGGCCTTTAGCATTGCCAGAGAACTTGAGTGTTTTCACCAGTGTTTTCTTTCTGTGGTAGACATCTGTTGCATAAAAAATGGTAAATTCTGCTGTTGATGGCAGTGTGCAAAGTGGTGTGATATGTCATGAGTTTCATCAGAGTCACTTCAGGTAAGTGACATCCCAAGGAATGAGCTAGTTGATTCCTGAAGACCAACTTTCACAAAAGGTCTCCAATAGCAGAACTTCATCCTGCAGCAGCTACAAAGAAAGCTCTTTTTGGAGGTGGATTGCTGAAACAAATCCTCCTTATTTAGTGGGCTCCCCAGAAAGCTGGCAGGCTGCTGGTGAGCAGACTTGGAAATATGTAGTCAAAGGATCTATCTCAGGGCTTGATCATCTGGTCCCAGTCAGGATCTGAAGAGTTCATGTATTCCTGGAAAGCTTCAGACACTACAAACTGTACAGCCCAGGTCATCACAAATCTTGTTTCCTTACTGCACACTCTGTATCTAGGGTGAAGTGGCAGGCTTATTAATATGTATATTTCTCTGATGGTTTGCACAATTTTTAGGCCTGTGGATGGAAAAATTATACCTGCTCGACCTCCCCCACCTAAAAGTGTTCCTGGAAGGCCACCTCCACCAAAATTCTCTGCAGCCAAGACCTCCTCCCAGAAGGATGTTCTTTCGCGATCTAGTTCGGACATCGCTTCTGATAAAAAAAACAACAAGTTCAGGTTGGGACCCAAGAGAGCAAAAAGTGCAGTCTTTAAAAATCCAGATCCAGCATTACCTCCTAGACCTAAACCAGGTCATCCTCTCTACAATAAATACATGGTGAGAGTTGAGATATTCTGTCTGAGTACATTGTTTTTATAAAACAGTGCTGGTTAAAATAGTAGAAAAAAAGGTAGTTAAACCTGCTAAAGTAGGTTACTATTATGTGGCTTTCAAAGTGCATCTATCAGCATAATCTTCCCTAGAAATTGCTAGTAGATAAATAGTAATAAGTCCTGTGAGGCAATATTGGAGAAAGCAATAAATACATGTAAAGTATAGACCTGTGTGGTGTATTTCTGTGTATATATGTAATTATATTATCTTTAATGCATAGCTCTTGGGGCTTGGGGGTTCTTTTTCCAGTCACCAGTTCTGAATTCTCTTTCAGTGAGATTATGCTGAATAATTACATTTTTATATTGGTTCAGCCATACATATCAAAATGCTTAGGGAAATTGGGGAAGCATTGGAACTTATAAAGTAGTTGACCTTGTTTAATCAAGCTTGCAAAGTGTGAGGAATGTAACATTGCAAATCTTATATTTTTCATGCTATTGATGCCATCCCTTTTCATTCTAAAAATGGTTTTGGTATTGCATGTGTTATTAAGGAATTTTAAATACAAATGGATCAACACTGCAAATAAAAACAAAGAAGGTCTTTCCCCAGAAACTTGAAACTGGTCAGTGATAGAGCTGATGGCTGATTGAACTGGTGCTGTTGTCAAAAAAAGCAGCCATGCAGCCATAGCATGAACAGCATCAAAATTCCATCAGCATGAAGTGGAAACTTTCTGTTGCCACCTTTTTAATCTTTCACTTTTGCATTTAGAGTTTTGTGTATGAATTTTTTTCTGTAGGCGATCAGTAGTAATTTCCTGCCCTGAAGTTTTACTGTCAATGGAAAATTTCCTCCCAGGGTGTTTTTCTAGTGCCCTCCATGACAAATGAATATATTTCTGCATCAGAGTCTTTCTGAATATCTTGTAGTGTACAGTGTGATACCAGTTAAGTGTCTAAGACACTTTTAAAGGGGGTGACACCCCCTGAGTTTTTCAGAGTGTCAGTTCATATCATCAGCGGTCTGTTCTGAATGCCTTCCAAAGGAACCTGTCCTCTTCCACTGGACTCCTAATTACCTGTAGTGGGTGGTTTAAATAGTTCAATCATCTGACTATTATCACTTGAAGTGAAAATCTGAGATGCTTAGAAGTGAAAAAAACTTTTCCATTTGCCTCTGTTTCTCTTCAAGCTGCCTGTGCCTCATGGAGTTGCCAAGGAAGATTGTCTTCCCAGGAGCACTGGAGAGCTGTCCTGTAAGGTAAGGTGCTTCTTTCCTGCTGGCTTAAATATTCAATGAACAAGACTCCTGTTGCAGTGAAGTATCAAATGTTTTAGTCTTCAGAGGTTACACTGAGACATGTAATAGTGATTTATTAAATCCTTGTGTTTCTGTAATCAAAACAAAACAACTGCCAAAACAAAACCCAATAATGGTGATTTGCCTCATAGCACAGGGATATTCAGCTTATGGAACAGAGCAAGAGTAATTACTTGGAGTGCCAGAAGGGAGAGGAAACTGGTGAAGTTCCTCCATCTCATAGGAAAATAATCACTCCCTTGGCTGAGTATCTGAGAATTGAGCAAAAGATAAATGAGTACTTTATGAAGTGCTGTACAGGATACATCAGCAAATTGGCTTTGACATACGAACTTCAAACTATGTTCTTCTCTCTGCTTCTACAGATCCTGACTTGGTTTTAGGGCATGACCCTATTAATATTAAATAGCTAATGGAAATTAGAGCAATGAGCAGCCTTTTTGACTATTATCAAAAGCCTATGTAGCTGAAATAGATTTCTATGCAGTATGTTGTTGTTTGTTGTAATTCAGGTCTTATCTTTGTCTATGTTTGGGATTATTGGTGGGGTTTTTGGGGGGTTTTCTGTGGGTTTTTTGGTGGTTTGTTTGTTTGTTGGTTGGTTTTTTGTTTGGTTTTTTGGTTTGGTTTGGTTTGGTTTGGGGTTTTTTTTGTACATAGTAAATTACTTTGAATGTAATTCACACACTGTCGTTGCCATCAGTACAGCCTAAAAATTCCTAGTGGGTGGGACAGAGAAGGTGGCTCAGCATTTTGAATATAATTTCTCTTTACGAAGATGCCACAACAAAACTGTCAGCTCCTCTCAGTGTTACCTCAGTGTAAGCAAAGGCATAGTGGCTTCCTTCTCCTCTTGGAATGTTTGTTGGCATATTGCTGTTCCTGCTGAGTGTGCTGGGGCAGAGTTGGGTTGGGTGTTCTCTGGAGCAAGGAAGAGTGACTGGTGGCACCAAATATGAAGCACCAGTGCAGAATTTGTCCACAGCCCTTGCAATGAGTGCTGCTATCAGTGCTGCAGATTTCTGACCCACGGAGATAGCTGAGGCTTCTTCTATACTTGGAAAAGTTGTATGCCTTCCCTTCCTTTCACTGGCTCAAAGGAAGATTTTGGTGAAATGTATTCTTGTTTACACTGGCAAAAGGTATACAGAATTCAGACCAATAGCCATTTCCTTCTGCAATACCAGAACAACTCTATGTCCAAAGTCAGAAAATGAATTCAGGAGTACATAACAGAGAATCTGTTAGTATCTTCCATGATTTATAAACTACTTGGATTTATTTGTTGTTGTCAGGATTCAAACCACCCTCCAAAGGTTTCTGACACAAGTGCACCTCATGCTGTAGTCCTGCACGATTTTCCTGCAGGTAAGTAAATGTGAATATTCTGGAAGCATGTTTTACTCTTAAGACTTTCAAATGGATCTTTTCTTAGAAATTAGAGCTTAAAAATCGTGTGGAAGCTCAGTCTGCAAGGTCTGCACATAGAGTTGCTCAAATCAGTGGGTTTAGCTGTGGATGGGTCAGTCTTTCAGTTAAAGCTAATTAATTTATCAGGTAAAATTAAGACTCTTTTAAAACTCATTCTGGTTTTGTCTGTAGTATTTGTGTTAAGAAGGTTTTACTCAGAGAAAATCAGTGAGTGTGACAAGTACTGTTAACTGAAATGATGTTGTCTTACAGAGCATGCTGATGACTTGGACCTTCATTCTGGAGACACTGTTTGTCTTTTGGAGAAAATTGATAGCGAGTGGTACAGAGGAAAATGTGGGAATCGCACAGGGATATTTCCTGCCAACTTTGTTAAAGTGGTTGTATGTAGGCTTTGTATACATTGCTACATAACATCCTGTTGCATTTGTTTGCTGGTTCTATTTTGCTAAGGCTCCTGTGTGTTTAACTCCGTTATGCATTTAGATAATCTCTTATCCCACTGGCAGCACAGAAGACTCATCAACTTGTTTGTGTGGTATTAGAAAGATGCTTGATTTGGCACAACCAGCTTGTGTTATGGGGAATAATTTGCTGTCAATTTAAAGCCAAGTGAGAAAATCATTTCCCTTACCAGACTCTCTTTGGAAACATGCATAGTTTCTCAGGGTCCTCAAAGCAGATTATTTTTTGACAGCTGCACGTCAGAATCAACACTGGATATTAAGATGGTTGATTTTTGTGCCTCCCCGCAGTTCCCTATCTTCTGTCATTTTCTCATCCCTTGAACTTTGCTGGAATCACCACTTTTTTAGTCATGTAATGAACTAGGTCAGAGTAGCAATTTGAAACCATTTGGGGTTTTTTTTTTCTTCCTAGAATACTGTTTTTTCCAACAGGATCAATTTGCCTAAGTGGTTTTCTAAGTGGCTGCACAAATGGTTGTGCTGGCACAGTGCAGGAGATTGTGTTGTTGCAAATGAGCAGCTCAAAGCAATCCTGTTCCTCAATGTGACACTTGACAGTGAGTGGAAGGCAAGAGACAGGTGCTCTTTTGGAGCCCAATGGTAATTCATTTAAAAGGGATACAGTATGGTTCCCTGCAGTCAAATGCTGGGTCAAACCAATTGCAAGCCTGAGTCTGACACTGAAGTCTGTTTTGTGACAGTGGGAAGGGCATTGGGCTGTCCACACCAGCCATGTGGACATGGAGGAATGCCAGAGTGACACCAGGATGCTGGGAAGGTGCATGGCTTGGCACTAAAGACAGGAGGTGTCTGTGGCAGCCCTTCCTGGGCCAGCACAGCTGGTGAGTCCTGCTGCTGCATGGCCAATACCAAGGATTTAGTGGACATCAGAGAGGGTAGGGTGTCTGTTTAGTTTGTAATGATGGTATTGGAGAAAAATTTTAACATCTGAGAAGTGCTGAAGAATAAAAACTAAATTCATAGTTAGTAGTAATGGAACCATGCTTGATTCACTTTCACAAGACAGATTTGTCAGCTAAATTGATTGGCTGCTTCTGCACAGACCAACAGTTCCATTTAAAAGCTCTTGCTTCTACTGATAGCTAATGAAGAAAAGATTTTATGTTAAAGCAGTGGAGTGAGTATTTGAGGTCAAATTCAGCATTGATACAGACAGATACAACTTCATAAAAGCTAGGGAAAATGCATTTCTATTTCAGTTGTAAAAGATGATTATCCTTTGAGGGCAAAAATCTTTTGTTTGAGAATTTGGGGTTTTTTTAAAAAGAAAAAAGAGTGCAGTACATGAAGCTAATTTACTTGAGTGAATTCTCAAGAGTGCAGTACGTGAGGCTAATTTACTTGAGTGAATTCTCCTGTTAATTCATGTCAGATTTCATCTTGATACAAGGTCTCCATACAATACACTGCAATGTGTTTTACAATATTGAGCTGGGTAGTAGTTTGGATCTAGACACCTAACAATAATACATAGTTAGGCTTGCAATAGAACCTTCAGAGCACCACAGATATCAGCTCCTTCAGCAAGAGCAATGCAGAGATTATTTGTCATAAAAGGCATTGAGATTTCCTCCAGTGCTTCACACAAGCTATGGAACATTCCTGTTGATTTAATGGGAGCTGCCTGTATAATAGTGAGCTGTAACCCAAAGCTCCTCACCAGGGCCTCTCAGCTCCTAGTCCTGTACATCTCACAGATCATCCTTCAGGTCACACCAAAAATACAGTTGAAATCCTCCTGTGATAAAGGACTTGAATGTTGGGTGTTTGATATACTGTTGTGTTGATTTTAAAGTTGTATTTCTCTAATTCAAGTGAGATTTGTGAGATGTGGTTTCGTTTGGAGAGCAGTTGGCTACCAAAGCACAGAACGGATAAATGTAAACAGTAGTTTTGTCTATTGTGGTGTACTGTGCTAGTAAATAATTGAGAGCAATTACCAGTTGAGAATTGGGATCTAAATTCAACAACATGTGGTAGCATCTAGTCACATATTCTGTCAGTCATGCTACAAGTAGAAACAATAAACCAGCTTCATAAAACAAAACATTAAATATTGCTCCTTGTTTGCATAAGATTAAAAAATGAGAAAACAGGCATAAATTTACATTAATGTGATCATATATCAGAGCTTGCCAGGGATTACAGAGTGTCACACATCTAAAAAACAGATTATTTTAACCAGTTTCAAGTTTATTGTGGTTAGTTGCCATGAGCTTGTAAGGGAAGATATAATTTATTTTATTGTCTTATTAGATTGATGTTCCAGAAGAAGCCAACAAGAAAAAAATACCCTCTTCATCACGATGTATCAAGTGAGTCAGATGAATCTTATTTGCTTTCTCATGTTGATTTACAAGGAATGAAAAAGAAATATTAACTTTGGAACAGGGGCTCTCTGCACTGAGGTTAATAGGGTTAACAATTTATTCACCAAAATACATTGTAAAAATTAAATTATATGTTTTAAAAATCTGAATGTTTATGATGATTTATAAAGACTCATATTTAGCTTCAAAAAGCCTAAAACCATCCTTTCATGAAAACTGGTTCCAGAAACCATGAACCAATCTAATTAACTTCAGCAGCACTGTACACCTCTCTTTGCTCCTGACCTTGCTGCTTTCTTCCATTGTCCTCACAAAATGGAACATGGTAGGGCTCCTACTCATGGGAAAGAACAAGATACAAAGGAACAGAACATAGAGGTGCTTTAGGCAGAGAAATCTGTCTGTCCCTAAGCTGTGCAGATGTATGGGTAAATCCAAAGTTCCCCCCAAATTATCAAATGAATTGCCAGCACTTTCATTTCTGATTTTAAAACAACTTGTACTATTTGTGGGCAAGAAATGATTTTTCATGTTACTCATTTCTCAGTGATGTTTATTGGATTTCGTAATCATTCATTCCAGGAATTAAAGCAAATTCATGCAGAGGCAGGAGCAATTAGTGTCAGTGGGATCATTCAGTTGTTCTTTAGATGAAGCTTGGTTTGTCAGGAACAAAACTTTATTTTAAAAAGTTGCTTCTGAAGCTAAGAAAGAAACAGAAAGTTCTAGCTGTGTCCTGAAAGAAACACCTTTGCAAAGATACTTGGTGGGGGACAGGGGTTGGAATCAAGCTGCTTACTTTGTTTGTGTGCTATGGATATATAGAAAGAATTAAAGCCTATTACTGCTTTTTTCCAGCATGGCATTTCTGATTAACCAAAAATTTTCTTAGGTTAATTTCATAAATTTAGTTTATTAGGTTCTTAAATAATGAAATCAATTTAAGTCAGGGGGAAAAATAATTAGGATTTTTTTCAGTGCTGTACCAAAGTATATAAAATTTATCAGATGCATTGAAGTTTCTTTCTTTGATAGATAAGCTTTTTCCCTGTAAGATTAAAGGGATGGATTTTACAGAATAAAGTATTTTAAAGTAGATAAAAACTAGCTTCTTCCTATGAAACCTCCATGTATTTGGGACAAATACACAGCACTCACCCCCACCCATGTTTGAGTGCATCTAAATGGAATGCTAGCTCAAAAAATAATCAAACTCTTAACAAAAGTGTATCAGGACACTTGCTTGGATATAGGCAAAGATATGAAATTGGACAGGTGACTGAGAAACAAGGGGGTTTATTGCTGCTTGGAAGGGAAATAGGGTCTTTTGCAAAATACTTTAACAGCCAGCAATTGGGATGCAGAAATTGCATCTGGCTTCTCCAGACTCTGTACTCATTCTGTTCAGAAAGCAGAGATTAGAACCAGGGCAGGCCCCCAATTTTCCACCTGTCCTATCTTCAGTGCATTTTTAATCATTTTAATTAAAATATCAATCCATATATTGCACACAATGCTGTCTTATTAAGTAGACAGTAATAATAAAGAAGCAAAATAATTTTCTCTTTTGTTTGTGCAGAGGTCCAAGGTGTGTAGCACGATTTGAATACATTGGAGATCAGAAAGATGAGCTCAGTTTTTCAGAAGGTGAAACTATTATCCTGAAAGAATATGTAAATGAAGAGTGGGCCAAAGGAGAGCTCAGAGGCACATCTGGAATTTTCCCCTTGAACTTTGTGGAAGTAATTGAAGACCTACCTGGAACAGGTATGAATATGTTTGCAAAAGTCTTCAAGAGCATGGTTTTATACTTAATGCAAATAGGCAGCATATAGGAGAAAATTCCAAAAGGACAGTGATTGCAGAAAAGAGGTAAAAAGAGAGGGAAGACTGATAAAAAACCCATCAAAATTAACAGTAGGACTTCTTAAGAAGCTATTCTTAATAATTACTTCAAATATCTAAAATCTCTGTCATTAGTAACATTCTGAATAGACACTGCTTCTGTTCTTAAGTTGTGCTTTACTTACATAGGTACAGAAACAGCACTGAAGAATAAGGTGGAGGTTTTGTCTTCCCTTCCTCAGGTAATAAAACTGTATAGGTGAGGGCCAGACTTTATGTATAGATTTACAGAGACTCTATTATAATGTGGGAGTAACTGCAGAATGTGACACCAGTCCCACAACACACAATGCTGCATTGTCACACCTCAGTTCTGACACAAGGCCTAAGCTGATTGAATTCAGAGCTTCTGACAAATTAACATTGGTAAATTTTTATCCTTTGTGCTGAAGGAAATTCTTGTTAGCTCTATTTTAAGTATTGCTGCAGTGATCTAATTTTGAATGTATTAATCCTTTCCCCTGCCACCAGAGATAAAAAGGAATGTGGCTGAGCCTAGATGAAATTCTGTGGTGTTAATTGCTCAAATGGAATTCTGGTCTACATCTGCAGCAGCACTTTTGTATTGGGAGGGTGTCAGGACAGCCATGTGCTGTACAGCTGCTTTCAGCAGCATCCATCAGTTTTTTGGGCTCCATTCACACTTCTAAAATTAATGCAGCTCTTCTGTTAACTTGAACAGAGCAACAGACGCTCACTGGAGTGGTGTGAAGCGCTTCATGATTTTACAGCAGAAACCAAAGATGATCTGTCCTTCAGAAAGGGAGACTACATCCAAATACTGGAACAAGTCGATTTGGAGTGGTATAGAGGAAGATTGAATGGAAAGGAAGGGATTTTCCCAGCAGTTTTTGTTCAGACCTGCTCAGGTACAGTGCTCCTATAGATGGCAATTCATTATTCACTGGGTTGTGCCAGTCATGACAGCTGTGGGAGAACACAACGACATCAACAAGTCACACACCACAGGAGTCTTCAGTATTCTAAAGCTAAACTCAAGTTTTGAACCAACCACTCCAATAATGGCAATATCTCATGTTCTAGTCAGTGACATAGACTCTGGGATGTTTTCCAGTGTGGTTTGGGCACAGGCAAAACAGGGCCACTGAGCCACCTTTAAGGAGTAATTCAGGAGTATTGATGCTGCTTCATCTTAGAGCAGAAAGAGGCAAAGTCAGCATTTATTATGTATCACCATTGGGAAGTTCAAGTTAAGTGAGTTTTAAATTTAGTCTGCTTAGAAGCAGAACTGTGAGCCTGTGTAATACCATAAAATGGACTGGTGGCAGTAGAGTTTTTATTGCAGTAGGACAATGAATTCAGTACAGCAGTAGCAATAACATTTGGACAACCTGTAGCACAATACTGGGGAGGAAATAAGAGAATGACAGGAAACTTCTCCAGAAACAGAGATTTCTTTCACTCCCATTCAAGTAACTTCTCTTGTCCATGTTCTGTAGCCAAGGTAGAGCTGTCACAGCCTGGAGGAGGGAAGAAAGGAAAAGCCAAAGCTCTTTATGATTTTCATGGAGAAAATGAAGATGAGCTTTCCTTCAAAGTAAGTAACTCTCTTCGACCAATTTTCAAGAGGTCTCATGCTCCTAAGGAGTGCTAAAAAATAAGGTTCATCCCCTGTGAATGTGGGCTTTAGACAAGAAGGATGAAGTACATAGATATTAACATACATATTAATATGCATAGATATTAACACAGTTGATAAGTGGTCTCTCTAAAAAATATTCTTTCCCTTATCACTCCTGTTACCTATCAGCAAAAATCTTCATTAAAACACTGGAAGGAGCTCAGTGCAGAATTCCCGACTTCTCTGATTTAGTTACCATGACAAGATAAACAAACCTTATTTTGCAGTACATTCAGTTCCTGATTGGTTGATGGGGAGCCTCTCTCTGGACTAGAAAGAAAACTCTGAGTAGGAGGTAATGGTGAGAGTGCCAATACTACAGCAGCCAGGCCTCTGAGGGAAACCTAGTACAGCAGAATCTTGAACTGGCAACACAATTCAGAGTTGCCATGGGAACAAGGGGAAAAATTAAATACATGCTGGATGCCCAGATCATATTAAGCATGAACAAGAAACAGAGTGCCCTTGATATGCAAAGTCATGATTTAGGTAACCATGTTCTTAAAAGCAAATATCTGAGAAGCAGTAGACTTTCACAGGAGCTGCAACACAGTATTTTCTCTTCTAAAACCAGCAAAATAGTTTCACCATTAGCAGCTTGCAATGCTGAAAGGATAGATGATCCTTTAAAGCAGAAAAGGGAAATAGAGGTACTGAAACAAAGGCCAGTACTTCAGATGAAGGGTGTGGCATGGGACACTGAGAACAAGAACCAGGACCAAACACAGGACCTGCAATTTAAATGGCCATACTGAGCTTTTAGATTGCTTTTCCTTTTTTTTTTGGGAAAGTTTCCAAATACTAGAAAATACTGGGATTAAATGAAAAAAAAAAAAATCTTTCCAGTGTTTTACGAAAACAAAGCCCAGAAACACACACAAATAAGCACTAAAGCAGGGGCCCCATGAGCCAGCTCTTAACATACCTGGATAGGCAAAGTGAGAAGTTACCCAGCAGTGCTCTTCTGTCCCTCCAAAGGTGGTGATTTCTCAGCATGGACAAGTATTTAGCCTAAGAGAAGCTTCAGCAGATGTAACCAACAGAAGAGACTGTTCTCTTTGATTGATACTGTTTCTAAAGAGGATCAGCTCTGCATGCATGAACATTGCTCAGTAAAGCTGCACAGTAAGCTGTACTGACTCACAGTGCTCCTTCTCTTACAGGCAGGTGACATGATAACAGAGCTGGAATCTGTAGACGAGGACTGGATGAGTGGAGAGATACTAGGAAAGTCTGGGATATTTCCCAGGAACTTTGTTCAGATTTTAAAAACACCATGAAGTGTTGCCTTCCTACTACTCCCTGCATGTGGGAGAGAATGTTTTCTACCCTAAAGGCACAGCAAAGACATCAACGAGTGTTGATTATCAATGTTTTGCACTACTTTTTCTAGACAGTCATAGTAGTATCTTGAAGTCAGATAAGAAAATTTGAGTCTTTTGTGACAGTGTATGTTATCATGTTTCATGAATGCTCAGAGAGCAAAACAAGCAGGCTTTTTAGCCATTTCCAACTAGGGAAATACTGTGGTGCAACACCATTTTAACTTATATAGCATTCTAGTATGTTTACTCTCTGGTATTATATTTACCATGCACAAAGTCTGCATAACATAAGCTGCTTTGGCCTTCTTTGAACTTCTTAAGATCCAAATTTAAAAATTGTTTTAATATATAATTACAGCACTCAGTATGTAGATGAAGTTTGATATTCAGGTTTCATTACTGCTTGAGTTCCACATTAGCAGTAGAATCCACTTGTTTTATGACTTAGAGGATAAGAAAAATAACTGGTATTTCATAGTAGAAAGGTATCAAATCTAATTCTGGTAAGAGGGGAAATGGAGATATAAATCCTTGTGTAGTATCCTTCTATTCTTAGCCCAGGCTGCTCATACAGCAAAATCACAAAAGTAAAATTTTTAAGTATTTTGCCTCTTAATGAATTCTGTTTAAATCAGTATGAATCATCTTAGACTTCCTCGCTTTCCCTAAAATCCTTTTCAAGTACAGGTTTAGTTTTTTCCTACTGCCCACTGTTCTTTGAGCACCATCATACCCTTCTTTCCCAGCTGAAGTTAGCAACAGACAGTGTCTATGGAGCTCTCTCAGATCCCAGCCATGGAGGAGCTGCACTATTCCAACTATTTGCCCCTCCACTCCCCTCATGGAAGTGGAAAGCCAGTGTTCACCCAGTCTGCATTTTATTTGTCACTCAAGCACTGGAACATACTTCAGTAACACTATTCCTATCCTTAACATGAAGGATATTATAGAGCCTTGGGTTTAGTTTTCAGCAGACATGGGATTAGTTTCCAGTTTGTTGCCACATACCAAATACACTGAGCATCCTTACAAATGGTCTGTGGAGGCCTTAAGGAAAACATGCCTGGCAAGAGGTTACTCCAAACAGCTCTCACCAAGGCACTTGGTACAGAGCAGCAGTGTAGCTGGACTGACCAACTAAGAGGGATGTGATTGAGGTAGTTTCACATTATAGGAACTTCTGGTAGTCAATTCCTTTTTGTAACAGCAAGGAATGGGCATCCAGTCCCAGTGGCAGACTGGAGCTCACCGGGAGCAAGCCTGAGGGCCTCAGCACCATTCACCCAGCAGTCACTGCCAGGCCACAGAACTTGCACAGGACAGACACAGCCCCTCTTTGTGTTCTGCTCTGTGTTTAAACTACACCAGCACCCCTTCACACAACCGGGGGATGATAATCACACAAAGTTTTAATGAGCTGAGGAGCTGGACTTCTACTTCCAATAGGGACTAACATAAGCAAAATACTGTTATGTGCTGTTCTAGAAGGTTGGAAATGCAACAATGGCTAGAGCTGTTACTCAGCAGCCCCAGCAAGCCTGTCCAGAACTCCTCTGGAATAATCACGTGGCAGTCGACAGCCAAGGACAATCCTTCTCACTCTCCCAAGTTTTCCTGTTAGGAGATTCTAAAGATTCTTGTTTATTCCAAAAAAACAGTTATGTCCTAAAGAAATCCAAGGAATTGCCAGGTCCTTCAAAGACACACCACACCACTGTGGTGGCAGATGAGGCTGAAGTGTATGATGTTTACTTACTGTTTGTCTGGCAGTTTTCTAAGGTTTTGATACAAGTCTCAAAAGTAGAATTGATTTTTTTAATATTTTTTTTTAATTTCCTCTTTCCCATTTTATAACTGTGTCTTAACCAGTTGTTTTTGTAACTTCACTGAATGTTTAAAGTCAGTGCCTGTTCATTGCCAAGACCACTCTGCTGTATGTAATCTCCTCCTCCCCGTGGGGCAGGGCGGGAGTAGCAGCAAGGCCTTTTACTCAGAGCACCGAGTGCCATCTAAGGGCTGCTCGCGTGGCTGCAGGCAGCTGAAACGGCGTCCGTGTGAACGCTGAAGCAAGGGAGATGCTCGGCTTGTACAGGGCAGGATTCTCCCAAGACTGCATACAGATCACAACAGAAGATTCATTCCTAAGGTGTACAAAAAAGCCGAGACTGAGGTGGAGTGCAAATCTTAACTGCAATGTAGTAGCAAATTCCAGCTGTAACCTTGAAATCCAGCTAGATCTCCAGGCATCAGAATAAAAGCCTCACTTACCAAAATATTTTGTTTGACCCATCCTCTAGAAATATCTTCAGGAAGATATCTTTGTTCTGTGTACAATGAACAGTGTCCTAAATAAACCTTTGTTAAGTCCAGTAAGTTTGTTATGGTACCTCTGTAAATTAAGAATGTATTTAACCAATAAAATTTTTATAATTAAGTCATGATGGCATTTTAATTGTCTTATGCTGTGGAAAGCAGAGCTTTCCACTTAACAGTTTGAGAGATCTCATTCTGCAAAGTAACACCCCACCCCCAGACAAGTAGTCCAAACCCCTCAGAGAATGTGGATGATTTTAACAGGTTATCCAAGCCTTTGCACTTGGGTATGCCTCACACTCACCACCTACAGAACCTATCACATTTTTCTACCTGCTACCACAGGGCATCACACACACTGTGTTTCTCACTGTGAGAACATTGTCAAGATGACACAGGCTGATCCTGCACATAATTTAGGTGTGCTCTGCTGAATGCTGCTTTCATACTCCATGATTTTTCAGCTGGTGTTTGATGAGAGAATACAGAGGATGACTCACAGTATTTTCCTTCCTGCTTTTCCCCCACATGAAATCACATTACAAAGCCTACATTACCCAGAATACCTGCATGGCAATGCACTCTTCCTAACAATACATTTAAAAGCATGAAAAATCCCAAGTTCTTATTCTTTCCCCCAGTCCTCTTGGACTAACCTTTTGGCAACAGTCCTTAGATATGCAAGTAACAAATAAAACCTATGGTTTCAAAAATGTGGCTGGCTGGGATTTTTGGAGGCAGGTGACACCTACCTGCCTCAGCAGTACAGATGGAAACAGCAAAGCAATAAGATTCCTTCCCCCGTTCCAGGGTTCTGAGTGTTGAGCACTCACTGCTCTTCCTTCCAGTACACAAAGCAGAAAAACCAGAACATACTAAAACTGTAACTTGGAACCACAAGACAAAGTCACATCACCTGCAGCGTTCTGAAGTAAGTTCAAAAGCATTCTTATTTTGCCTAGGAAAATGTGAAAATCCCTGGCAGGGAACAGTACAGCCTTCATGGGTAGCAGAGCCCCTCTCCTTTTCTCCAGTAGCTTTGCTGGAACAGTAACATTTTCACTATTTTCCTTTATTTCTTGTCCTAAGCTCTGTGACAACCAATTGCAAGAGCCACTAATCTCAGTGAATTCCAGCTTTTGCTCTCAGGTTTTAAATCACTAACTTACCAACAATTTAACAGGACTAAGCTTAGGTTTGTTGGCCTAAACACATTGATAGTGCACAAAACTCCTTGTAGCCAGAAAAAACCAGTCTTTCACTTACAAGCCAACATAAGTTGAACAAAAATCAAAAATGCTGTTAGATAATGGAAAACAAAATTACTCAGCAAAACATTTAAGTGCTTTGTTTTCAGAACACACACCATTGCCTCTTTACAGAATCTTTTCCCCTGAAGTTCCACAGGTTTTCCATTACAGTCATCCCTCAGTTCTGACAGGTTAAAATCCAACACTCAAGTTCACTGCTCAAGCACATACTGGATTTCTGTAATGCTCAATTAACACTGCTTCCATCATCATAGTTACAACCTTAACACCTTCAAACACCTTCTGACCACCACAGACCACACCTATCCCAGGAGTGGCTGTATTAAATTACCAAGAAATTTAAACATATGCACATTACTCTGAAGCAAGTAATCTGGATAAAACTGTAAGACTTCCCAATAGTACCAAATTCTGACACAGGTTTCCCAGTGCAATTTCTGCCTTCCCTGTACTCTGTAAAGCACCTCTCACCAATAAAACCTCTTCACACATACACAAGGTTTTTTTGGTGAGGACTAAAATTACTGGTTAAAACCAACATAAAGAATCCACAGAAAGGACAACCCACCTTCTTCCACCCATCTCTACAACACAACTGGAGAAGTACATGAGTACTTCTTTTAATTTTTTTTTAAACCAAGGCCATAGGTTTACCTCATTGAAAGCTCATCCACGCATCCAGTACCAATATTGTCCAGGAGCAATACAGGCAACCAACCAAGCATTAGTTCTGTATATTAAAATCTTTTATTTTCCACCAATTTTTAGTTTCACACAGACTCTTGCACGGGCGGCTCATATCCATCAGCTCGCTCTACCTTGGTGCCAGCCTCATCCCCAGAGGGCTTTCCAGCACCACCACCTTCACCATGCAGCTCCATCAGCTTGCCCACTAAAAAGAAGCAGTGACAGAAACAGTGAGAGATGGACCTGTTTGAACAGTTCTAAATTACTCCATTACTCAACACACACAAATGAAACCACCAGAACATTTTCTGTCGCTAGGACTAAGTCCATTGCAGACAGCTCATGCACAGAGATGATGCTGCAGTGACAGACAGACACATCAAGCAGTGAAATAAGGCTATGTAATGAAACTGCAAATGACATCTTTTCCTAAAAGGATCTGGACTCAAGCACCTACTGCTGCATTACACGGGAATGTCAGAAATTGGGGAAATGGAATCATTCCACATCATCTGGGACCGAAACATTTTGTCATCATTCATTCCCAAAGCAAAGCTTCTAGAGATTCAGCAGCACTTCCAGGTGAGACTACAAGAAGCTCCAAACTGGATGCTCACTGCTTGGCTTTCTATCCTGGAAACCACACATGGGGACAAGGACACACCTTCCCTTCTACAACTACTACAGCTCATTGAAGCAGTAATATCTTTATCCAAAAGCAAACACATGTAAATTCCCTCCTTTCCACACCCTCCCCCAAATGTCTGCAGGAACAGACTTACATTCAAACTTGGGCTTCTTGAGCATCTTCACCTTGCGCACATAGACATCGTGCAGAGGGTAAATGGACTGACAGGCCTTCTCGATGTCCTTGCCAATGCTGTCTGGGATCCTGAGGAATCACAGAGCACCACAATGCTAAAAACTCTGCCTGCTTCTGCAGCAGCAACACAGGCTTAAAAAAAAAACCTTAATACAAAATATTCTACAAGTCTGTATCATCACTTTGACAATTTTCTTCAAGTACATTTAGAGTCTAAGACACCTCCCTTGCAACGTTAGAAGGGATATAGTGCAAGTGTGCTCATTTTGAGAGCAAATCTGCAAACTTCTGGAAGCAATCAACACACTGAGAAACTCTTCTATCAGAAGAGCTCAGAGCATTCACAGTCCCAGTAGATCAGAATTACAACTTTAGTCTGTAGAAATGTGAACCACAAATCTTCTGGAAAGCAATTTTACATTTATGCAAACGTGACAGTGGATTCAGGTCAGACAGGATGCAGAGACTGACAGAAGCCATTTGCAGAAAAGGGTGATTGGCTTTTCCACACGAGGGGCTCCTTGCCTGGTCTCTGACCAACAGCTTGGGATGCACCAGCACTCCCCAGGCACTCAGCAACAACCAACTCCCAAACAAGGATTTAAAGTGTAGGGGAGAAAAAAGAACAGGACCAAAGCTTACAGCTTATTGACAACTTCCTTCAGGTCATTGGTCTGCACCTCCCGGGTCATGATCTCCATCATTTTCTTGCGGATCTGCCGGACCTGCTGGTGCTGGGCATAGGAGGTCTTGCGGATTTGGTTATTGCGCTTCTTGGTGAAGCCCACGCAGAAGAGGCGCAGCAGGTACCCATCCGTAGTCTTGACGTCCACGTGGGCTTCAATCATGGTCTGGAAGAGGAAGCACTGAAGGTTTAGCACCCCTGCAGCACAGGCTGCCCAGCCCCACACACCCCACGCTCTTCCCTGCCTCCCTGGGGCACCAGCAGCGATGCAGACCTTGTTTCTCACACACCTGCCATTTTTTCACCATGGAGCACATTTTGTCCCGTGTGAGGTCCATCCCATGGAAGTTGGTCAGACAATTCTTGCCCTGAACGTCCTCAGTGATCAGTTTGAATTTGCGGAAGGCAACCTCATCATTCTGCAGATCAGCCAGGCTCACCTCAAACACGCGGCCCTTCAGCCCGTCAGAGGCAATTTCTGTGAGGTGGAACAGAATAAAGCACCTTAGATTAACATTAGAAGTACATCCTTCAAATCAGGCACTGAATTCCCTCTGGAATCCTGTTCTCTGATGTTTTCTAATGGCGATCACAGAGCCAGCAAGGTTAGTAATTTCTCCCTTTGGGAGGAATCTTTTCAAGGCAATAGTACCAGGTGTGGGATATGAACAGCAGCACACAGCAGATCCCACCAGGTGTAATAATTTGATTTGTTTCAAGCATAAAGGGGCTACAGAGTATTTGGAAATTATGAACAGTAATGAGAAAACCAAACATAAAAAGCCACAAGCACTCAGCAGAGATGAAGCAGCAATGAACAGCCCGGTACAAAAATTTCATAGCTCCTCTTCCAACGAGGAACCATTTTAACAACACTGGCTGGTTTACACTTCGTTTGGCAGTGACCCTCATTTTATTTGTTTCACATGTTACAGCTCAAAGTAACAATCAAAATCCTAACTTTGACTGCAGCCAGCAGAGTATCATAAAGCTATTTAGCCATTCTGCAAGGCTAAGCTTCCAAAAACAGGGTTACCTCTATCCAGACACCTCTGCGTTCCTAACAGAGGCCTCCTCTTCCTAAGGTGTGCCAGATGATATAAAACCGAATTTACCCCCCAATGATACATCAGTGCTCACAATAAGTCAGCAATTCTGGCTCTAATCTTTACCCAAAACCTTTAAATTCAGGTATTTCAGTATCTTCATGTGCTGGTCGTTAAAATCCTGTTAGGACTAAAGTCTCCTGTGGCACTGTCCCACATCGTCCCCGGTGACAATCAGAACTAGTGCTTACTTCTCGAACTTTTCCCAACTTTCCAGGTTACCACATGAGGAGCTCATTAGAAACCTCAGGCCCTTCCTTCCATGTCCTGGCATTCTTGTACAAACAAGAGCCCAGTGTACGAACTTCTTGCAGCTAAGCTCATTTATTCAAAAAATTCGGTCAACTCGAAAAAAAATCCACTCAAATCACCCAACTATTTTAGCTTCCAAGCTCGTAACAATACAAGCGAAACCCATTTTTCATCAGTCTTTTATCCAAGAAGTTCTTTAACCGCTCGGAGCCAGCACATGGGCAAGCACAATCTCCTGTACTGCACCAACCCCAAATACTCACTAGTTCCTTGAGTCCTGGTGACAAGCGTCTTCCCGATGTTCCGGATATTGAACATCGCCGGTGCTTTGACATCGTACCAGTCCTTCTTGGAGAAAGGGTCGACCCTTAAATCAAACGAAGAAGGTTTTTTAGCCGACGTTCTCAGGCCGCACCGGGCTGCAGTAAGACCTTCCTCCCCGACTGCCCGCCGCTGCTCCCGCCTCGCCGGGCCCACGCCCGCCCGCCTGACGCCATGACAGCATCGGCCCGGCTCCGGCCGGGCCGCCGCCGCCATCCGCCCCGCATCCCCGCCATCCCGCCGCCGCGGCGCCCCGCCCAGCGCCCCTGGGCACTGCCCGCCCTCGCCCCAGCGGCCCTCACACTTTCTTCTTGGCGCCCTTCTTGCCGCCCTTGGTGAGGCGCTTGTTCTTCCCGACCGCCATGGTCCGGCCCGCGCCGCGGAAAGGGCGGGGCGCGCGCGCTCCCGCGAGATTATACGAGAGCGGCGCTCGCGCGAGACCTGGGAGAACGGGGCCGCCTCCAGCGCCGGGGGTGGCCCGCGCGGGACGTACCACGGCGGGACGGAACCAACGGCGCGGGGGGGGCGGGGGGAGCCTCGGCACAGCCTGTGCCCGTGAGCGCCCCCGCCTGGAGCCCTGCGGAACGCCCGGCCCGGCACTCCCGGTCCCCGCGGAGCGCCCGGCCCCGCACTCCCGATCCCTGCTCCCCGAAAGTGGGGCCGCTGTGCGGACGGGCAGAGCCACAGGGACGGGGTTCGCTGCACTGACTGTACCCCGGTGAAAGGCAGGTGCCACCTCCTGCCCAGTCTGGTGTCCTCAAGCTGAATGATCTGTCCCCAGGCTGAATCTCGTCACCTTTTGTAAACGTAACTGATGTCGTCCGGTATTTTCTACGGTGGAAGTTGCTTAATGAAGAACTTTGTATTTCAAGTATCGCATACAGAGTATGCGTCATACAAATAAATATACATCGATAGACGAGAAATATGCTTTAGAGAGGAGGGCTCATGTAAACTTTACTGTATAAAAGATGTTACTTTTTACCCCATGGTGTGTTTGGTCTGTCAAACCTCCACCTTGCACCCCCTGCAGAATAAATAATATCTCCTTTCTAAACTAGACTCTGTTCCTAAAACCGGTAGCTTTCCCAGGCCTTGGGGCACAAGGGGACAACCAGAAGTTGTTGGTCTGGGCTGCCCCAAATGCCCCGGCCGAGGGCTCCTCTCTGCACCGCACAGGGCAGGAGGAGGCTCTGCTCAGCCCTCGGGAATGGGCAGGGATGGCACATGGAGAAGCCATGCCCAGGATAGTGCCAGGCAGCTGGGGCCCCCCTGGACAAGGGGTGACCACAGGCTGTGGCTCAGCCATGAGTCTCACAGCAGCTTCTGGCAAGGACATGCCTGAGGCTGTGCCGGGTGGGATGGGATCCAGCACAGGTACCTGCACCATGCCTGCTGCCAAGCATCCAGGCTTGTTCCTCCTTCTGTGGGCACCATCCCTTTTCCACCCACACCAGGACAGTGGAAAGCAGAGTGTATCTGAGGGGTCATGGTGAGAGTCCCCATCCTGCTTCCACGCCCAGGAGCAGGGTATTGACAGTCAGCAGGGGGCTGTGCTGACCTTTCATGTCTGCGAGGTTTTGGCCAGGTGCCTGAGCTGTTCCCACTGTAGGGACTGTGTACCTTTGAGGAGGATTTCTTCAGAGGCTGTAGAAATGCCACCAGAGCCCAGGGCAGGACCCTCTGCACCTTCACTGTGGCCAGTCTTGGAAGTGTTACAGCTCTTTTGGGACAGGTGCTGCCCAGGACCTCATTCTCTCTTTGCCACTTCCCATCAGAGTCTCTCTGATCTCTTGGGAGAGGAGGATGAAGACCACTTGCGCCCACTTGTGACAGGTGACAGCCTCTCGTGGGCACTACATGCCTCGCCCCCTGGAGGGGACACGCTTTCCTTGGGGCTCCATTACGATGGTCAAGGGAAAGGAGTGTTTGTTGGGCTCAGGCTGGCTCCTGGCTCCTTGCTTGTCTCTGTGTCAGTGGAGCAGCTGGGATATGGGAGGTAGGAGTGAGGAAAATGCCTCCTGGCACATCCCAGGAGTATGAATTTGGCAGCAAGGGGAAAAAGAACACATAGGTCCCTTAGCACTGCAGAAGAGCCATAGATGTTCCACATCTTTCAAGAGTTGTAGGAACATCTGCCAGCTGTCCCAGAGATGATGTCCCCCCAGATGGTGACATCCTGCCCGCCACCAGGAAACCACAGATCTTGCCCTGCTACCAAAAGGACCCAGGTATCCTGCCTTTGGGACAGGTGTCCAAGGCCAGAGTGGGCAGGGGCCACCCAAGGGGATGCACGCAGACAGTCACGTGGCTCGTTAATGACTGCCTAATGACCTTGGGGGCCATGAGGGTGAGCAGGGCCTCCTGGACACCCGGCTCTCCCCAGACCTTGCTCTTTACCCTGCCCCTCCTCCTGGATCCTTGCCCATTGGGCACAGCTGGGGTCAGTATAAAAGAGGTGCAGAGGAGTGGGAGGGATACCGGAGATTCTGAGGCCATAAGGGAAACTGAGGCGCGCACACAGGTGCGGGTGAAGGGTGCATCGGGGACCAGAATGTCTGTGGGAGGGGTCTGGGAGGAACCCGAGCATCCAGTGGGGAAGGGAGGCTGTGTATGGCATCCGGGTGTGAGGGCACGGGGTGGATCTGTAGGGGAGCCAGGGGTCTGAGGAGCAGCTAGGGGGTGTTCCATGGGGGACTTCTGGGCTTGGCTTGGAGGCCATGGAGGCTTCTGGGGAGTGCATAATTTTATGGGACCTAAAATGCATTTTAGGGGACCTGTGCATCCAGGTGAATCCACAGATAGCCCAGCTGTCCAGAGATGGGCCCCCAGGTATCGGGAGGGGATTTGTATGGGGCCCGGGGATCTGGGAGGGGGAATCTGTAGAATAACCAAGCGCCCAGGGTGGGATTTCCAGTCGGGGGCCCAGCGGTGCAGATGGCCCTACCCCCCCGTTCCGCAGGTGTCCATGGCGGGCTGGGTGCTGTGCATGACGCTGGTGCTGGCAGCGCTGGCAGGGGCGGCGGGCGAGACGCGCTACGAGAAGTTCCTGCGGCAGCACGTGGACAGCCCGCGGACGGCCACGCTGGCGGCGCACCGCTACTGCGAGACCATGCTGGCGCGGCGCCAGGTGACGGCCCCGGGCAGGCCCTGCAAGCCCTCCAACACCTTTGTGCACGCCCCGGCCGCCGAGCTGGTGGCCGCCTGCTCCCAGGTGCCTGACCAGACGGGGTTCCAGAGCACGCCGAGGGCGCTGAGCCTGACCATGTGCCGCCTGCGCGGCGGGGACACGCGGCCGCCATGCGCCTACCGCGCCCGCCAGGCCCAGCAGCACGTGCGCGTGGCCTGCCGCGACGGGCTGCCCGTGCACCTGGCCGGCACCTACACGGCCCCGCAGTGAGGCCCAGCATGGGGGTCTCGTGGGCCCTCCGTCCCATCAGAGGCTCTGTTAGTGCTGCCCCGCAGTGAGGCCCGGCACAACGCTCCTGTGGGCCCTCATGGATCCTCCCTCCTGTCAGGGGCTCTGTTCGTGCTGCCAATAAAGGAGGTGTCACAGGCCTGGGCTCCAGCATCAGCTTGTGGTGGGACCCTGTGATCGTACCCCCCCCCCCCGAACCGCTTGGGTGACACGAACCCTGTCCAAGCTGTCTTTGGCCCCCATGTGCCTTATAAATCCCTGGGTTTTCCCAGCCTCCTGGGTGTCCCATAGCCCCCTGGGGTGTCTCTACCCTCTCCTGTGCCCTCTCCCCTTTCTTGGGTGTCCCACAACTCCCACAGGTGCCCCACAACCACCACCACCCTCCCAGCCCAAGGCCCATCAATCTCCTGGATGTGCACCTAGTCCTCTCCCCAGTGTCCTGACCCTTTGGGTGTCACATTGCTTTCCTGGATAGCCCATAACTCTCACAGGGTTTCCCAACCTCCCACGTGCCTTACGACCCCCCTGGGTACCCCAAATTTCCCCATGTCTGCCCCATAAACTGTCCCATAAGACGCCCCATCTCCCACACGCCTCTGACCCCACCTGTGACCTCTCTGGGGCTGAGGCTGCTCCCCCTTGGGGCCCCCACAGGACCAAGCCCCAGCTGGAGCCACACAGAGCCCTGAGCCACCATCCCACACACACTGAACACAACACACACGCACACAATGCACATGAAACCTGCACTGGGCACACAGTGTGCAGCCACACTCACAACACAAAGCATACAACACTCACAGCCCTGCTCCTAGCACAGCACACTGCATTAGCACACACAGGACACACATACAGAAGTTGTGTCCCTGAGTCTCAATGGGATTTCACAATTTCAGTTGGTGTTCATCACCTCTTGTCCTTCATTCTCCCTGTCAGTACTTAAAAGCTCCCCCTGTCTGAGCCTTCTCTTCTCCAGGCTGAACAGTCCCTGCTCTCTCCCTGCTTCTGCTCTGATCAGACATGCTCCAGTCCCTTCATCATCATCAATTCGTTGCTGTACTCTCTCCACTATGTCCCTGGCTCTCATGTACTCAGTCCACCACTGGATCCAGGACTCCAGGTGTGTCCCAGTGGTGCTGAGCAGAGGAGCAGGATCACCTCCCTGCACATGCTGGCATCACTCTGCCTAATGCAGCCCAGTAGGCTGGGGGACCCCTTTGCTCTGGTCCTGTTGCTGTGGGAGCCCTGAGAAGTCCCATGGCACTGCTGACATCCAGGAGGTGTGCTGCTACAAAAAGTCAGCCCAAATACATCCAGAAGGTGTTGCTGTGGAGGAAAAGGAGTGCAGGAAGTGGTGGTCTTCCCAATCCTTTTCCTCTCTCCCCAAGATAGCTCTTGCTTATGTGCCTCAAGAAACTCAGGGGCTCCTTTCCTGAAATTCAGGTGAAAGGCATTTTGAGGGCCATCCATGGACTGGTGAGCTCCACCAGTGAGGGGAGCCCTTCTCTGTGCACTGGGAAGGAATTTCAAAGGTATTTAGAGTATTTCTGGACCAGCAACTTAGAGCAGACTCATTTCTCCACCTTGCTCACTCCTAGCCATGGGAGGAACTGACTGGCTCAGGAGGGAATACCCAGGGTCTCTGCAAGAACAAGGGTTTGATCTCTGCTTCTTGCTACCTTGGTTCTTCAGGATTCGGAGGAGGATTCCACCTCTCCACTTGTTCTCTGGTAGCTGAGATCATCCTGGCAGTGATAGAGAAAAATATCATCACTGAGATTTACCCCCCAAGCTTTGCACTACAGGCTCTGAAGTGCATGGGAGAGGTGGCACCCATCCTGGGGACACAGCTCTGAGCTGCAGTCCCAAAACAGCAATGCCATTTCTGGGATGCCCAGCATGCTGCAGCTACCTGAGTCTGCTGGAAAGTCTGGATGATTCCTGGCATCTCCCATTTGATGGCAGGGCAGCTCCACCACTTCAGCACATCCCATTCCATTACTGCACTGTTGGTTCACTCCTCTGCTGTGTTTTCTCTTAAGACGCAGCTGTGTTTCTTCAGCATATGTTTGTGTATGTTCTTTGTGAAGGCTAAAGGGAAAAAATAGCCACAAAGGAATCAGGATATCCAGAGGGTGTTGTGGCCTTTGCCACAAGCAGCAGTGGGCCATTTACAGGCAGTGGTCAGCAAATTTGTAATAGCAGCAAGCAGCAAAAAAACAGGGACTGACTGGTGCCTGAAAATAAAGGAAGGAATTTTGAAATATTATGTTTTAATAAATCAGTGCATTTATTTCCTAATTAGTTCCTCATTTAGGTACTTTCATGTCCTGCCTAACACAGTCAAACGTAAAGTTGTGAGGTTTGTGGTTGATTCTGTTTTGTAACACAGAAACTGATCATCTCTGCTTTGTGGGTGGGAGTTAAGCAACTTTCCTAAGGTCACAGAACAGTCTGAGAGAGGAAGTCAGTTCAGACCTCCTCAGCCCTATTTAACAGCCTCCCTTCCCATTTATGTACTTTTTTTTTTTTTTCTGAAGACGAAAAATGTGACCAAAAATGTTTCAAGAACAGCACTATATGCCTAAAACTTGTCTCTGAGTCATATCTGCTTGACTTTCATGCCCAGCCTTTGCTTTGACAGTGGTCAGCCTGCTCTGCTCACTCACTCTATTGTCAAACAATTAATTCCTTCACCAGAAACTGGCTGTTGCTTGTTTAGCACAGGGAAATGAAACAAATAATGCTGAATCACTCACTTCATTATGGCTCACAAGCTTCCACTGCCCAGCCTTTGATGATATAAGATGAGAGGCATGAGCAGTGTGTCAATATTTCCAGTGCTACTGTGGAA
The DNA here is from genome assembly GCF_051311805.1 of Agelaius phoeniceus. Lineage (NCBI taxonomy): Eukaryota > Metazoa > Chordata > Aves > Passeriformes > Icteridae > Agelaius > Agelaius phoeniceus. The sequence continues at coordinate 30,558,811 of NC_135268.1, read as the reverse complement.
ATTTGTTCCTGCTCCTTGAAAATCAAGGGCATTTTTTTCAGAACCATAGCAGAGAATTGCTTAAGCAGGCACTGCAAAGACCTTCAGAAGTATTTACTCAGCAAAGTCATGTATCAGCTCCATGGGTTGGGCAGAATGAGTCCTGTGAACCCAGGCTGTTGCTGCATGCCATGCATGCCAAAATTGACATGGAAAAAGCTTCTTTCCAGTGTATCTATTGCTTCCTCTTAAAATACACCCTGCACAAATACAGAAAAATACAAGACAGTTCCTGTGAGGCGCATTCACCTTTCTTGTGTGCTTGGACCACTGGGAAAGGGGCTGCCAGGCTGCCTGGGGGCAGCACAAGACTAGAAAACAGCCCTTTCCCCCTCCAGCAGTACCTCTGAGATCCTGGGTCCGTGCTGCTCCTCCAGTCGCTGCTCCTCAGCACTGTCCCTCTGGCACACACACCTCCAGCTGAGCTCCCAGTCAGACACATCCTGCAATCCTCCTTCCCCCTGACTGGGGGACAGACTTGGCACCCAGGGTGCAGGGTCATCTGCGTCCCCTGCCACACAGGGAATGATCCATCCCCTCCACCATCCTGGCAGAGGTTCCTGGGCATGGGGACAAGAATGCCTGCTAGGAAAAGGGGAGCTGCTGCTCATGGCATGGTGGGGACAGCAAAGACAAGGAGTGCATAAGCCAGCAAAGTCCTCAAACTCAGCTGTGGCACTCAGCTGAGACTTAGGTGTCACTTTCCCCACAACAGCTACACATCAGAAATCCTAATGCACTTCTCCAGTTCAAGCATTGGTGCTAAGACCTAAAACCTAGGCTGGAGAAGAAGCATGAGCTACAAAGGGAAAGTACCAGGAAAACCAGGAGCTAAGAATTTCTGTTCATATGCGACCAAGAGGCCATCCACCCAATCTAAAAAAAATATAGCTGAAAAATACTGTTGTTGACCTCTTGGCCTCTGGTCTGCTGGGAATGCTGCTGCAAGGTGCCAAGACAAACACCAGAACCAGACTCAAGTGCTCAAACTCAAGGTAAAGAGTTTTGATCAAGTTAACATCCCACACCATGCAGGCCCTGTGCCAATACTGTAACACTGCTTGTCACTAAATTGAAACTCGGCATGCAAAATGGATCCAGTCTCATGTTTTGTGGGCTGGTTGAATGTGTGGCTACCACTTGAGCCCACTGAGTACACAGCTAAAGGTTTGCAAGCCACTTGCCTTACAAATTATCTCCCCCTTGCCAGCACAACATGGATCTGTCATGGCCAGTCCCTGTCTCTTTCAGTGCTTTCCTGCAGAGCTGCCACCAACTTCTTCCCCACATTCATGCTTAGAAACTGAGTCATCTCTTCATCTTATCTCAGAAAAACATGCTGGGCTCCTTCAGACAGGTTCTCCAGCTCTTTCATCACTCTGCTGGCCCATGTGAGACCACATGCAGCAAGTCAGAGCCAGACCTTTCAGAACCAGCCAGTGTGTTGTGCCCGGGATGATCCATGGGATGGACAGTGGTTCCCAAGCCAGAAAGCTCCTGCTACCTGTACCAGAGGGAAGTGGACCCAAAAGTCAGATGCAAGAAAGCCAGTGTATAAAAAATTCCCAGCAGTCACAGTTGGAGCCATCCCACATTCTTCCAGCAGGCAGGGACGTGCACAGCCTCCTCCCTAAGGGGATCAGGGGAAATTAATTGCAAATGGGTGCCCAGCCAAGGAACTATCCCCTCCCATCAGCAGCAACCACAGCCAAACAGATTTAAAAAAAGAAAGATCCAGGTGAGAAGCCTGGAAAGGATTCACAGAAAGTACACAAAGTGTCAAGAAAACCTGGGGAATTAAAATTCCCCAGAAGACCAGGCTGTGTCTGAAGGTGAATCAAGGCTGGAGGAAGATGCTCATAAATGCCTCCCTCTTAGAGCTGGGAAGCTTAGCTAGTGACATCCTGTCTCAGTTAAGCTGATGCTGGGCTCTCTCCAAATGTCCCAAATTTACCGCTTCTCCAAGGGCTGCAGAACTGATGTCAGGAGCAGGGCACTCATCTCTGCCTCATGTTGGGGTGGAAAAGTAAAAGAAGCTTGCAACTGGTGAAAAATCTTTTTTTTTCCTCAGCAACACTGCCTCTCTCCCAAACTGAGTGCCTGCTCTATGTCTGGATGGAGGGAAAGGGGCTGAAGGGAGCCAAGCCAGTTTCTCCACCTTTCATTGTGCTGCTCCTGCCTCCATCTGTTGGAGAAACATGCTTGCAGTGCACCTAGCCCTATGCATTTCTAATTCAAACACCAGCAGCAATAAGACCCTGCCAGCCTGCAGTGGCCCAGCCTTTCACATGCCAGCTCATCTCACGATAAAGGAGTTAAATAAATGTTAGACAGAAGGGACAGGTGAATTACCAGGCAAAGGGAGGGAGCTGAAGGGATGTGGAAAGCAAAGCAACCTGGCCCTGGCTTTCCCCCCAAGGCCTTGGAGGTGAATTGGGGATTTTCCATTTCATTAGCTTTACAAGGGGTAATTCCCAGCATCATTCTCATGAACAGACCCCACCCTGAGCTCCCTCTCACCCCTTCCCATCCAACAGTGGTGCTCCACTACAGCTGCACCACTACGCAGGAAAGCCAGGCTGTATTAGTATCTAATTTAGTAACAGGCAGCTGATCCTGAACTGCCCACAGAGAAAAAAAGACCTGATACACAGAAACAAGCAGTAATTTTTGTTTTGAAAGGGAAAAGCAAAATGGATGCCAAAACTCCCAAAAGATGTGAATTTGAAAACTCCAGGCTCTCCCTTGCAAAGGAGCATTATGTGAACTACCCTTGCTCCTGAAGAGAATCAGCCACCCGCTCATCCCTGCTACCCACTCTAGAGTGTGGTGTTGTTCCCAGGCAAAAAGGCTCTGATGCTTTGGGAGAGGTGGGGATCACAGGACTGTCCCATAGGCCCAGAAATCAACTCAGTACAGTGAACTCATTAGAAACATGCACACATGCAGGCAGGAGTTTATTAGTCCACATTTACCATACCAAAAAACCAAAAATCCCCCAAAATAGGGGCAGGTTCCCAGTTCTGCCTGCTCACAAACTAACAGTGCTGGGGATACTAAACATGCCGTGTGCACTCTGACTGCAGTGCAGGCCAGGAGCTGAACATGCATTCGCAGCTGAGCTTCAAACCTCTCCCGTATGAAAGGGCTGTCTACCTTTAGCCACAAGGCAGTCAGGAGCCCTCAGCTGCCTCCGAGACACAGCCAAGGTCAGAGCAGCTGCAGCAGTTTTAATGTGTGCAAGAGGGAGGCTGGCTCAGCAGATGCTAAGTACTGGCAGCACAGCCAGTCCTCCAGTTCAACGCTCCGCTCCGTGTCCACGGCCCTCTCTGCAAACTTCATCATGAGCAGGGCACGCTTCATGTCCACCCAGTTCTGCAGCACCTGGCGCAGGGCGTCCTCGTGGCTCAGGGGCTGCTCCATGAGGTCTTTTCGGGGCCCCCAAAGCAGACACTGCAGCATCCGCTTGGCCTCGGTGATACGCACGCGCTTGATGGGATCTGCTTCCAGTAGTAGGTGGGCCAGCTGCTGGAGTCCCCGGGAGTAGATGGACAGGCTGGGCAGAGCAGGGAGGTCCTCAGGGCTGTACTCCTGCTCTCTGAGGTGCACCTTCTCCTCAAAGGGGTTGGGCTGGTGCAGCAGTTCATAGATGAGAATACCAGTCTGAAACTCATCAAACTTCTTGTACTGAGAAGCCGACACAATCTCCGGGGCCAGCCGGGCCTGGCTCTTCTTCAGCTTGGAGTCTCCAGTTCCAGTCTTCTGTTTAGCTTTCAAAAAATTGCTGATGATGAGGCGGGGCAAGTGTTTGTCATCTTTGGCTTTCACACAGCTCATGGGGGGCTTGCAGGGCACGAGCAGGAGGTTCTCCAGGCACAGGTCACGATGGATGATGCCATGCTCTTTGAGATGCTCCAAGCCGTTGCAGAGCTGGAGGAGCAGGAAGCAAACGCGGCGTTCATACAGCTCCGGCTTGGCTTGGTGCAGCATCACCGAGTCCCTCACGAAGTCGGCGGTGGTCTGGCTCGGCACCTCACGGGTGATGACCACCACGCAGTCGTGCTCGCTGGCACTGCGGGAGGGATGGAAGCCATCTCCAGACATGCTTTTCCCCACATCCGAGGCCAGCAGCATGCTGGAGGGGACGGAGGCCACAAAATGCCCACAGTCCTGCTGGATGTTGAAGTGAACTGGCACTGCAGGGCTGCAGTAGGAAGCAGCTACCTTGGACTCCTGGGTTTTACAAATCTGTGAAAAGACACCAAAAGAAAAGTCTCATCAGCCAGTGACAGAGACAGGGCAGAGACCAGAAGCTGAGAGGTGGGATGCTAAGCTGTGATTTGCAGATGCTCCAGAAGACAACAGGAGAAGCAAGATGTGCATTGAATCCTTAAGCACTTTAAATTATCTCCTAATCTGAGGATTGTTTTTGTCCTGCAACAGCCCAACCTTAGCCACCAGCTGTGTGGGTTGCATTTCTGGGCACGCTTCCTTTGCCAGGAACTGGAGGAAAGGAGGACAGTAGTCCTACCATGAATAACTTCTGAAGATTTTGTTTCACTGCCAACAGAAGCAACATATCTTTTACATCACAGATATCATTGAGATAAACTCCTCCAACCCAAGAGACATTCCTGAAGGGAGAAAAGCAAAGCTTGTGGCAGAAGACATGCTGTCTCCATCTCTGGAGATAGTTAACACTCCTGGATGAGGCCCCATTCAATGTGAGGTGACTGTGAACAATAGTGCTGTTCGTGGTGAGGGGGGGACAGAAGCCTCCAGCACTTTCTTCCCACCTAATCCTTCTCTGGTCCCAAGCCCTGGAGCCACTTTCACATCCTCCTCAACCATTCCACTTCTGTGTATCAGCAACTGCTCTCAAGCCCCTGATCAATGGCTGAGGGAAAACAGCAATAAGCTGTACTCCTCAGCACAAACAAAAAAACCCACCAAAGAGAAAATGGGAGCTTACAACAGGCCTAGAAAGAAGTCAAAGTGCAGCAAACTCTAGGGAGAAAAATGCATTTTATAATCTGGATTCTCTTTAACCTACATGACTTCTATCATCATTTTCTTCCCTATTTTAGCTTTATACTGCATTAGAGACTCAAAGCCAGGCTTATTATAAGAGTATCCATTAGCTTATGGGGCCTTCTGGCATTTCTATTGTACTTTTTTCCCCTTTATTTAGTGATGTGTTTATATGTCATCCACAGGAGTAAGCAACAGGCTGAAACTCAGCATAAAAGGTTTGAAAGCCTGGAGCGTGCCAGTGCCAGTCACAGCATGTGTGCAAAACCCGACGAGAAATCAATTTTGCCTCCCAGTTAAAGTATTCACAAGAATAGAGAGGAGCTGAAGAAAAGGGCTGCTTTTGTATTCCTCTAGCAAGGGTTTGAATCCAGGCATTTACAGATAATTCACTCAGATGAGACAGAACTGTAGAGATGGGGCATTTCAAATCCCTGTTGTCCTCTCTTTTCTAAACAAAAATACCCTGCCCTGGCTTATTTGTGGAAAGACGAGCTATGGAGAGACAGGCAGAATGCAGATGAATGCAGTGGGACCCAGGGTGACGCAGGAGGTCCCCAAATGCAGAGCAGGCCTTCCAGCCCTCTGGCTAACAAACCTGCTTGTTCCTCCTCCCAAAGGAAAGTCATGTAAGGCATAGGAAAAGGGGGGGAATTCCTGGCAAGAGAGAAGTCTCTGGAAGAATAACTACAGCCAGACGAATACAGGGAAATCTTCCCCATCCAGCCATTCTTCTTGATTTTGGCTGCACCAGAGGCATCCTCCCTGCTGAAAGCTCCAAGTAGGAGCCTGGACTGGCTTAGTCACACACCTCTAGTGGAGAAAGAAGCCAAGGCATGGAGCAGATCTTGGCTTAATTCCTCTAAAGCCATTTCCAAACTGTTTTATACATAGTCATGTCTGTCTGTGCACAGCTCAGACTCTGGCTTTTTTCTCAATAGGCTCCTTGGCTCAAGTCTGATCCTCTGCCCATTTTGAGCTCTCCAAGTCTAATATTAACTACAGGTCTATGATCTCTTTCATGTCAAAAAATCTATACCAGGAGCCAGGAGGGGCTCAGCCAATTGAATTGTTTCACAATTATTCGTTCCCTACTCTGGCTGCCAAAGGGATGGTGGCACACAGGAATCGTATCTATGCACATGGATAAACACACACACAACATCACTATGCTGGCACAGAGCATGGCCTTGTTGCAGTGGCGTTGACTTTGTTAAACTGCTCTGCAGTGTACCTAGGGCACAGAGTAAGCCCACTTCACACACAGGGACACAAGTGCAGTCCTGTCAGGAGGCTGAAATGTGCTGTCTCTGCCTTGGCAGGAATTCATGCACTGCAGCCACAGAGCTGAGTTACTGAACCCCACCTAGCACAGTAGGCAAAAGCAAAGCTGTGGGTGTGCCACAGGGAACTGCAGATTGAAAAGGAGCACAACAGTTCTTAGGCTTCAGGAAGAAAGTTGTGATAGATTTAGGTGTAACACACAAGAAAAGCTGTGGCTCTGAGTGCTGGACTAAGGGTATTGGTGCAAGATCTCATCTAATTCGATTCTGGTTACTTACAGACCCCCTGTTGGGTTGGCTGTACTTCCTTTAGGATATGAACTGGCTTTTAAGCTACCACTTAACTAGAACATCCCTTAGGGATGTATTAAAACATTCTAAAACAACCCTTAGAGTTCACAATGGTGGGAAGTATTCAGCAGAGATTTTTTTTTCCTTCTTTAATGCATCTCTGACAGTGCTTTTTTGGGAATTACTTTAGGCTTTGAAAACAACCTGAGGAATAAGCAGCAGCGAGATGTCCCCACTGTTAAGTCAGAAGGGAAATTAAAATCTCTGTATTCAAGTAGTAACATTGATGAAGAACCCAAAATCCACAGGATGTCCATGGAACTGGTTGGATAAGCTTACTTATCCAGGTTTCAAAGAGCTGAACTATTGCACCTCAAGTTTCCATTTCAAAACATGTATTCCATGGAGTTACAGGAAAATATTTCAGACCTGACCTTACACAGCGTGTCTGGGTCAGCCTCGCATTGTTTAATTGGGATCTGCAATATCTTATTGTCTGTAGTTTCAAGATCATATAAGCACTCAGTATCTGGGTCAGAGCTTCCACTTAAAAGGCAGGCAGAGGCAAAAACGCTGTCTTTTGAGCAGCCTTTCATCAGTTTGTGTCATCAGAGGCGAATGCCTCTGAGTTTACAGCAGAGTATTTGCACAAAGATGTTTCCAGAGAGAGAAAATGGTTGGGTTTCAGATCCCTTCAGCAATAAGCTAAATCTGACTGGCATTTGTTACAATGAAAACTCCTTCTCCAAATTAACCTTTGCAAGCAGTAAAGGGAAAGGGGCAATTTTGGAAGGGGTTTTGCTTGCCTAACTTCACCTGTGAGAAATACAAGCAGAGAAAATAAGTCACTGTATGAGACGCCATGTGCTGCTAGTGCACACATCTCCACCTAGAAGATGGAGATAGGCCTGTACACCTCCTGGCTGTGGACTTACCTTCACAGCATAGGTCGTAGAAGGGTCCTTGGAGCAAGTGGCACAGTAATAAATGGCGTCCCCCGAGTCACAGCAGGGCTTGTTGCACGTCAGCTTGAAGAGGGACCAGTTGTTCTCGCTGAAGTGCAGCTCGTTCTTCTGCTCCCGCATGAAGCAGTCCTCGCACTTGGCGACCAGGCGGCGCAGGGACTCAGCGTACAGCGCCCCCAGCTTGCTGTACACCCCCTCCTTGCTGTCCATGTTGCTCAGGAGGTTGTGGAGGCTGGAGGCCGAGGACACCTGGCTGGACACGCTGAGCTGTGAGGAGGAGAGGGACTGGAGGGTTCTGCTGGGCCCGCAAGCCCCTGTGCTCTTGGCAGTGCTGGAGCCCCAGTAGCTGTTTCCTTTGGAGCTCTTCTCCAGGGACTCGGAGGAGGAGAAGGCACCAGGGCAGCCCCACAGGCGGGCTGGGTGGATGAAGGGAGGCTCCTCTCGGAGGCACATATTGCTCTCAGAATGGCTGACATTCAGCCTGGGGTTGGCAGCACCAGTTGCTTTGCCCGAAGATGCCTGTCCCCCAAAAAAGCCATCGGGAGAAGACACAGTTCTGATCACTGTCTTCTTCTGGGGCAGAGGGGGTGGGCAGCTGGGAGCAGAGGAGGGACCATCCTCAGTGGAGACAGAAAGGAAAGGGACAGAGGGAAACACTTGGCTCTCAGCTGGAGGAGGCGAGTGGTTCGGCTCAGATGAGTGTCCTAGGAGATAGCAACACACAAGAAGATGCCGTGAGTGGGCCTTGCAGGCTGAGAGCACAGGTTCTTCTCCATATCCCTGCCACCCCCAGGGCCCTGGCTGGGAAGAAAAGCAGCAAGCCAAGTTACATCTGAATCCAGTCCACAGTCTTCAGCTATTCACAACTGCAAAGTTTCACTGGAGGGGTTAGGGATTTAATCCAGTTTAATAGAGCAGGTTTGCAAAGCAGGCTGCAACCAGCCATCCAGAGAAATGCGCTTCCCCACCCTTGAAACCACTCCCCTATGAACTGCATATACAGTAGTAAAAAGGTAGTAGAGGGTAAATATTTAAGCCGTGATGTCATCCATTGGGAGGTAAGAATGAAGCACTTGATACAAGGACAATTTTTTAACACAGCCTCTCTCACCTGGGAGCTGCCACCCAGTGCTTCAGCAGCAGGGCATGATAAGGAGAGAGTGACTCATGGCACACAGCTCCAGCCCTCTGGCTGTACGGGAGCACTCCAAGCACATCGAACCTTTCTCTCTGCTTCACACTGGCGAAGGGTTGCTGAGCAAGCCTGGGATTTTAGCAATTTCCATTTTGCTGAAAAAAATCTGGCCTTCCCCCCACGGCCTGTTTCCCAGCTTATTTTTTGCTCAGAGGGCAGGCTGGCCCCACTACCCCAAGCAGCTCCACATGCCAAGTGCACATGGATTGGGTTGGGATGGCTGGCTCATTTGGGGCAGCCATAGGAGCTGCTTTCCTACCTGAGCCAGAATGGAGATGCGTAATACATTTACATGCCATGAAAGAAGTGGGACATTTAAAAAAAGGACAGAAAGGTGATCTGACATTGAAATAAAGAGCAATAATTTCAGGTCATAGAGAAAGAACACATGAGGAGTAGAGGGGAAATTAAAAGAAGAGAGACAATAATTCAAGGGAATTTGTCTATGCCACTTGAATGAGAAACGGGACTCTGCTAACAACTCATATGCAAGTGTAAACCTTGAAAGGTGGGGTTTTGCTCCAAGCCAATAGCAAATAGTTTAGCAGACAGCAGGATCTATTGCTTTCTTTAAATCCATCTTCCAAAGCTGCAGAGTGGTAGCAGACAATCCTTCCTCCTCACAAAGCTGTTGCTGAGGGTTCAGCTGCCAGCAGGCACTTCCTCATAGCAGCTTTCTGCCTGCTCCAGAGGAATGCCCTGGGGCACTTTCCGTGTCAGCCCGCAGAAGGCACTTGTCTCCTCATAGCCCAAGTGACTCACCAGCAATCACGAACAAGCTCCAAGTGCAGGAGCTCAGGTCCCTGAGCTCCCAGCCTGTCCTGGCGTGTCACTTGCAGGTTTGCACCAGCTGTGCTAGAGCAGCAATCCCTGTTAGCTGCTCCACCACCTGAGACCACATGAGGTGAGGGCAGATCCCCTGGTTCTCAGCTACCAGTGGATGCTGGCACCACCTGGCCCTATCCCTCCTCACCAGACTGTGGTAGCACTGGTCAATTCCCATTTGTCTCCTCCAGTGCCAAGGCCCTCTGTGTGCACCTCCCGTAATCTATCCAATCACACAAACATCACTGAGAGATACCTCAGGAATGAGCAGCACTGATTTCAGCTTCTGCAGGTTTGTCTCCCATGCAAAGCTGTTTCAACAGCCCATTTCTGTGCTCAGAAACAGCTCTGTAGAAAACATGAATCAGCACACGTCTCTTTTGCCCTAGTGCCTGGGTGCTAAGCTATCTGACTCCTGTTGGACCCTTGCCCCAGGTGTGTGCCTGCATTGTACACCCAGTTGCCCAGCAAGTGACTGGTCTCCAGTTTCAGCTAAGAAATACCTGCCTTAACAATTGAGATTCATGTCCCAAGCTTTAGAGAAAACCCACATCATACTCTAATGGGTCCACAGGAAAGATTCTATTAAAACCCTGTCAAAAGCCACAGGCAGGGATCATTCAGCATGGCACCTCATGCCACTTCCATCCACTGGGCTTTAACAGAGGATAGAGCCAAGAGAAATTCTTCAGTGTGCAGTCCATGAGTACCTCACCAGAGGCATCTCTGCCAGGACGTGCAGCTGAATCCCTGTTTCAAGAGACAAGATTTACTTGAGAGAGTCTTAGGAAACAAACGTCAGCACTGGAATCTTTGGCAACCGGTGCACATGCCTAGCCACAAATGCCAAACTGCTCTTAAGTTTTTTTTATATGCTCCTGGGCTCTGCCCCAAGCAGAGGGTAATGAATTAACCTCTTTCACAACTCTCCTAACAGTGCTCTGCACCTTCAGCATGGAGGCCTTCTGCGTGTCAAGGGCTTAAAAGCTCCCCTCCACTTCATATTTTAACATCTGACATAGCCAATTAATTTGAGCTCACCTCACTCAGTGACTGACTGCACAGCTTCTTGCTTGCATCAGCAAGACAAGCTGCATTTGAGTGTTCATTTAAAAACTCATCTTCCCCATGATGAGTTTAAACAGTTGCTTCTGTTAGTGAAGGCAGAGAAATCCTCTTGTTCCTATCATTTTTGACAGCAAAATGCTTCTGTGCCTAGCAAGTAAAGATCCAACACATGTGAGTTTTTCTTACCCCTGTACAATTTCCTGGCAAGGTCTCACTCTCAGACTCCCAAGTTAGTGGTGGAAAAACGGAGTTTCCAGAGCTCTGGCTCTTAATTTTATTGCTGCACATTGTTGCTCTTGGAAAGACAGAACTTCCACTACATGAAGGCTGCTCTTGCTAAGGAAATACTTTCTGAGCTGCTGAACACGTTAGTGCATGTCTAAGTTACACACTGATGAAAAAAAGTGACTTCATAGTAAGTATTTTTTAATCTCAGTTAAACGAGTGCAGGCAGATTTTTCCCCTTAAGAAATAACTGGGAACACAATGAGAGGGAGAGATCATGTCTAGCACAAAACTCCTTCTGGTACTCCTCAAATCTATGTAGGACTTTCTATAGCAGGGCTTCTTGTGACAATGTGAAATGCATGAAGCACAATCAGGATTGTTTCTATATGGAGATTTTATCTAGACAAGAGGAGATCTACAGGGTGAATGATATTGGCACGTGCTGAATGAAAAAGTCTGTGATGTTGGTCTGACTCTGCCACATTCATCTAGAGTGCATTAAGAGGCAGAAGGGTAGGAGAAGTGGGAAGATGAAGAGTCACTGGGGGAGCTGGGGGCTGGACCCTCATGACCCCTGCCCCGAGGATGCTGTCCCATGGGCAGTGGGTCCCAGGTACAATGCCACCTCTCCCACAGGCAGTGGTCACTTACTGCCATCGCTGCCGGTCTGCGTGTCCGAGTCGAGGCTGTCGCTGGAGCCGGCCGTGAAGCTGACGTGGGCACTCCTGAAGGGTGGGCTGAGGCTCTCTGCAGAGCTGTTGCTGACTCTCTCCAACTCAGTGTTACTTGGGTTCATTTTCAGAGCGTGCCTAGAGAGAGTGAAAGAGAAGTCAGGAGACAGATGGCAAAAGGATATCCTGCCTGCACTTTTGCATGGAGATTCAAGCTGAGAGCAGCCTTAGTTTGGTCTCTGCCTATCCACACACTGCACCTATTCCACACCTATTCCTCCTCCAAGCAACCTGGGCGCAGTGCCGGCCAGAGCCGTGCTGGCTGCTGCCCTGGCTGTGCTGTGCTCAGCGTGGCTGAAGGCAGATGCAGAGAGAGCCCCGTTTTTTTTATTATCACACCAAACTACCTCATTCCTGTGCACTTTTCTTCTTTCTCCAGTACCTGGGGAATTGCATCCCACAGACTCTGAGCAGGTTATAGGCTTGCAGTCCCCAAGCCAAACTAGCTGTACTTGATCAGAGAGGGAAAGCCAGTGAGCCAAGAGCATTCAGCTGAAGTCTGCACCTCCTTCACCTAGAACATGTGAGGTCCTGGACCACATCCTATTTTGGCCACTGCCGCTCAGAAGTGGGGACCCACCAGTGTTTGCCTTCAACAAAGTTCTCAAGGGAAGGAAGTAGCATCACTGCTGCCATTTTACAGAAGGCAAGTTGAGGCTGGGTGTGTGAACCCCATTCCTGCATGACAGAGGCAGGAGGTAGCAGAAGAGTCCATCCTCTCCAACCATGCATCACAGTTAACAGCCAACACCTTATAAAAGAAGAACCATTTCTGCAGAAAACATAAGTTTGCCAAACTCAGAACCTACCAAACAGTTTTTAATGTAAGACCTGCAGTTTTCCATGCAGCTTCCACCTAAAAAATAAATAAACTAACCATAAACTGGGCTTATAACCTGCTAGGTCATGGTTTCAGTGACCAGTTTAGGCAAGCAGGATTTTTTGCTAAGATAAACAATTTCCCCTGCATTTTCTTCATGTTTCTGCCTTGGAAAACAACAGAAACTGTTGAAATCAGGCAGCACAGAAGAACATAAACACTCTTAGCATCAGTACAGTTCCCACTCCGTCAGCCAGAACACAAAGGTTATCAGCCCACATTTTTTAAGCAAAACTGCCAATCTGCTGATAAAATTCAACACATTGATTAAGAATGTAAAAAGGTTAGGAGCAGACTTGTACAGAAGTAAAAGGACTTCCACCAGCTATCTTGCTGGAAGGTATCCGGTGTTTCCTAATCAGATGGCTGAATGGCTGCTGAGAAAGACAAACAAAGACATGCACGACCGTTTTCTTGTGGCACCCTGGTCACATGCATGGGACCCCTCCTCATCCAAAACTCCCAAGCACAGCAGACACAGACTTTTATTTGAAGATTGAGAAATGTTTCATTCCCAATCCAGACAAAGCACTTACTCTTGTGTCCACACCACCACATGGAGAGCAGAGTGTATGAGAAGCCCGGAAGAAACTTCTGCCAGACTTCCTCATTTGCCTGAGCAGCCTTGGTCTAAAAATACTCAAGGGCTGATGAAAATAAGGCTGTAAAAACCAGTTCAGGTATGCTTCAGGAGAGACATTGATCTTCCACCAGTGATGAATTTATCACAGCAAGTCTCTTGGGGACAATTTACAAAACTTCACAATGAACCACACAGGTCACAGTTTAAAAAATGAGAGAGGGAGAAAGAGAGAAAGAGAGACAGACAGAGAGTTTAAGGGGTTTAGGTCTGTTATGGCTAATGCTGTTGAAAGCAACGAACTGCACTTAAATATTTTTTTTTTTTTTACTATAAAGATGCAGCTTTATCCTATAACTTTCTCCGATGTTTAACATTAAGTAATTTGGGTGGAAAAAACACAAGGGTGCACACCCATGCCAGTACACTGTCTGACCCAGCAAGAATCAAAGAGGCATTTGAATCCATCAGAAAAAAGATTTAGCAAAATATCTGGTCTTGATTCACATAGATGAGATGCTTTCTAACACATTCCTTCCCCCAGCCCCCCCGAAACCTTGGTGCATTTCTGTTTCTTTCCCATCACTAAACACAAACTCACGGAGCTGCCTTACCATTCCCGCACTCAGGGAGAGAGGAGACTTTGCTCGGCGCGGTCCAAGGTCCGCCGTGCCCAGCCACACCTATTCCTCCTCCAAGCAACCTGGGCGCAGCGCCGGCCAGAGCCGTGCTGGCTGCTGCCCTGGCTGTGCTGTGCTCAGCGTGGCTGAAGGCAGATGCAGAGAGAGCCCCGTTTCCTCCCCGCACCGCCGTGACTGATGCAAAGCGCAGTTCCTGAATAGGCGCACCGAAATAGAAATTGTTTGCCGCTTAAACGACATCCTGCTCTTGTTTCAGATGTTACAGCCTGGCCAGCTAATACCTCTGGAATTACCTCTGCCCCACATCTCCCTCTTTTCCTATGAGCAGCTTGTGCAGGGTGCAGCCTGCACAATCAAATACCGCCCACTCCACCGAAGAATTACTACCAAAAACTTGCTAGGGTCAAACTCTCCCATTTCAGTAAAATTCCACCCCAAGAGCTGAACAGCTCATTGCTGCAACAGCCTGTGGGAGCCTGATTTACTGCTACCCTAAACATCCCCTGCTTTGCTAGTATTCCTTCCACCTCACCTGAGCGCAAGGGCACAGGTGGCTATTTTCTGTCTTGCCCTTTTCACTAAAGGATATTGGAAATCATCAAAGGGTGTTGGAAATAAAGAGCACAACCCATCTTAAACCCAAAGAAAACACTGGGTTTGTGCCCTGCACCACTGACTTGTAAACATCTGTGGGCTACACTCCTCTTCAGAAAAATGTAACAGTAGTTAATTTACATCAATTTAAAAATGCCTGCTCAGCACCTAAAACATAACCAGCAACTTCAGGAGCAGCACCAGAGCTGTCATTGTGTGCCTGTGCATAAAGAACAGATCACCAGAGTCAGCTCTCCCAATCTAATAACCTAAACCCACAGGATTTCACAGATTTTCAGCTCTCCAACTATTCTGGTAGCTTAAAATACACTTCAATTACTCAACATCCTCTATGCAATAGCCTGGCATATTCAGGCAACCCTTCCAATTCCCTATTTCCAAGCTTTCCCATCATGAACAATTTCATCCAGCTGACTTTCCACATGATTCTCACAGTCCTGCCTAAAACAATTCAAGATTGAAAAGAGTGGTCTTGTAAAAAAAGCACACCAAAACAAAACAACAAACCCATAGTCTGGAGTTCCCTTAACACTGAAAAGGGACCTGGCTCGTTTCCCTTGTCTCAGGTTGCACCTCTGGCCAGGGTTTGCTTCATCTTTCCTGTATCTCAGTTTGACCAGTAGCCATGTGTATAAATTCACATTTCTCCACAGATTAGGGTCCCACCTAATGCTGCTGCATCACCAACTGCATGCTTTGCACTTCTCAGAGAGACAGTGGAGATGGGCCCCAAAGCATGGCTCCCCTAACTGCAGAAGACCCACATGCCTTGGGATATTGCCCCAGGAATCCCTGGACTTTGGACATACCTTCCTCTTGAATTTCCTGACTGAGATTTGACACGGAGATCTGGTTACTTCCCACAAGTGCAACGGGCAGGTTTTGAGAGCAGGAGGCCCCTCAGACAGAAAAGCTGCCAGGCTCCTGCTGGCTCCCTTCCCACAGCCATCCCACGGGCAGCCTGTTGGCAGCACGGGAGGATGTGCAAGGCACCTCTGCCCTGCACAGAGCCACTGTCACTCTGCAGTGCCATCACAGGGGTCTCCCAGCCTTGCTGTGCCAGCAGGAGGAGGACACTCCTCCTCAGCACAGATGACAGGACTGAACAGATAACAGAGAAGCTGAGCTTTATAAATCATGTGACAGAGCAACGAGGAGAGGAGAACAGAGAACACACAGAGATCACCACACAGCAAACTGCACTCCAGGAGGTGTTTGGTGATAATGTCAACAAGACACCCCCTCCCAGTATAAAATAATGGAACTAATGCACAGAAGAGAGAAAAGCCAGACTTGCATTACAGCATCAAACACAACATATGGCTAGGCATAATTATTACACAAGAGGAAGCACCATTGTACCATATGCTTGTCTATCATGAAACGTGAATAATTATATCTTCCTCCTCTTGCCACTTGCTGTTTCTTCCAGCATCTTCCCCTGGTTGCAGAGGGAAATTAAAACCCAGCATACAGGAGCTTACAACATTTGAAGCTTAGATTTGTAGTTATCCTTCTGCTATCAGCTGGCAAATGTTGAGAAACCAAAACTGAGGTAAGGAAAAGAAAGGATTTTGAAGAACTCCTAGCTTTGTTCAGAGCGATACGCTGCTCCTCCCTGTACTAGAGGGTTTTTATGTAGCCAAGATTAAGTTGAAACAAGGGTTTGGAGTCTGGAGATGCACATGAAAATTCAGATAGGATACAGAATTAAGATGGTAGGTGAGTCAAAAATTCAATCACTGCATACTCTAATGTGGTAAAGAAGGTAAAGAATCTAATTTCCATTTTCAACCTGTGCTTTAAGTGGTAAGACAGGAAACACACAGAAGAGTGAATGACTTGAATTTTAAAAGAAACAAACTCCTAAAAGATAAGCTGATAGATGACAACGTTTTAAGCCAGTGTGTTTTGTCACTGGGGTACACCCTGACACTGAGCTCCAAGGAGAAATGGGTGCCTCAGGAACAGTAAGAAAAGAGGAATATCCTGCCTCAGATACAGCTGCTGCTCCGTCACAGACTGATTCCTGGCAAGAAAATACAGCACAACCCCACCAGCCAGCACCACCTCCCCAGCAAGGAACAAACCTGGCTCTTTTCCTGGCGATCCCATTCCCAACACCTGGCTCCTCTCCTGTGATCCAATTCCCAGCATTGCAGCTTTTCTGTAACACTCCTGCGCTCTGCTCCCTCCGGCAGCAAGCAGCACCGGAACAGGCAATCCTGGCACTCCTCAGGCTCTTTCTCCCTGGCTGTGTTCAGCAGTGACAGGTGTGGGGAAGTGCTGTGCTGCACCTTTGCTACCCCATGCCAGCGCACTCAGCAAATTTCAGAAGCTTTCTTTTGCCTTTTGAAGGTGGCACTAATTGTGATGAAAGCGGCTCAAGATGCAAAACAGCATCACTGTTTTCTTTCTTTAAGAGGCACACGAAATAAATTAGCCATCAAGGTTCTGGAGGCTAGAAGAAACCACGAGGATTATTTAAGCCTGATCCTCTGCATAAGAGAGACATAAATTTCAGCAAAGATTCATTCCTTGTGCCAAGAAACCGAAGGCCATACTAGTGCATTTTACACCAAAGAGCCTTTAAATCATCACTGCACGTACATGTCCTGAGGATCCTATTTTCCCTGGTGAGCTCCTTCCCTAGTCAACTACCTTCCCAGCTTTTGGAAGAAGATCAGCCACCATCTTCCCTTTTCAGCCTTTTCCCCCTTGTAATTATACTTATTTATCATTCTGTTTCTTATCTTTCTTATTTCTTATCTGTTATTCTAGACCAAGCAAACATCAAATATCTATTATCTTTCAAACAAGCAGAAAAAGAGGATTGTACGAAGAAACAGTTGCAAGAGATCCAGAATAGCTTTATATAGGACCAAAAGCAGGCACATATTAATTATTTTCCTTTTCTTGTGACAACTTTTAAACCCCCCTGAAATTGCTCCTTCTGCCATCCTAAGAGACAACTTACTTCCAAACCAGAGCTTCCTCAGTCTCTGGAAGGAATGAACCCTTTAAAAAAATTTTCCCTTTTAATTGTTAAAGCCAAGATGAACAAAACAAGATCTACAGACTCACTTTTTCTTTCTCTGCTTTATAACTATTCAAACACACATGCAAGTTTTCCTTAAAATAAGCCATTGATTTTCATTGGGAAAGTCAAACAGGCAAACTTAATTTTTCAGCATGAAATCAAATGCCTTGCTGCAGCTTGAGATCTAGAAGGAAAAAGGACAGTTGCATGCCTTTCCTGCAGCTGAGATGAACCCTGATCTGCTAAGCCCCCAGTCCAAAGCCTGTGCCACAACCAGGTCTACACTGGCTTCACCTCCATCCTCCAAAGGAGTTTTTGCAGCTGAGCCACCAGGGAATGTCCTGGGCTGAGGTGCTCTGTGTGGGGAGTACATAAGCCTAACAGAAGAATCAGTGGCTCTTCCATCAGGGACAATGTTCATAGGCTGCCTGGCACTGGGAGAGCCTGGATGTGCCTCAGAATCATCTTTGTGATTCTGGTTCTTCAGGTATTTGGCTGCAGCCCAGGATGAACAGAGGGGATGTTCCTCTAGCACCAGGCCATGGCCTGAAGCTGCAACAACACCCAGGGTGACACAATGCCACCATGGTGATTTTAGCAGCTGTGCATGCAGCTATCCCTCCCACCACCCTGGCTCCTGCATTGACACGCTCACAGCAGCCCCTGCTTTGCTTGAGACTAAAACCAAGCACCCTCAAAGCAAAGAAACAAAGCAGGGCTTGCAAAACCTGAGTCTGATCAGATCATTCCTTACTGCTCCTCAGCTGGCTGGGCTCCCTGGGCTCCAGCTTCCATAGCTGGAGGCAGGACTAAGCTCTTTTGAGTAAGGTGCCCCAGGGCTCAGCTACAGGCATCAAGGCCCTGGGGAGACAAATACCTGTAGCACAACCTGCCCTGCAGCCACAGGGGGTAACCAACACCTACCTCAACCACCTGGCGAGTTTGCAGCTCTGCCAGAGATCCCAGTCATGGATGCCACGTGTTCCCTCACCTCAGTTTCCCTGCCTGCTTTCACACAGGCTTTCTAGCACACAGATGCTTTCATCAGGATGACTCAACAGCAATTGTTAGAACTGGCACAGCCCAATTGCATCAGGAGCATGAAATAGCCCCTCAAAGGGGCAGAAAATGCTCCACACTCCTCTAGTGTCATAACACCACACAGAGGACAAGAGCAAATATATCTGTGTGCTCATTTGCTTGTGGATCTTTTGTTTCCTCTGACTCCAGCAGGCATGTGGCATCACAGCAGGAAGCCCAGCATTAAGGAGAACTAAAGCCACTTGTTCATCTCTTCCCTTCCCTTGAGAAACCTCATTTGTTCACCTCTTGGCCAATTTAAAACACTAGTTCCCTGGGTTAGCCAATCCCACAACATGTGGAAAATTCACAGTCTCAACCTGTAAGTCAGTGATGCCTACACATAAGCTTGACCATGGACCCCAAGGCCAAGTTCTCCTCCAAACACCCATCCCTTCTTCTCTTGACTTTTAAATCAAGGAGCTGGAGTCAAATCAGTTTGAATCTGTTTGAACTGCAATGCACAGTTTCAGGTAGCAAAACTGCCACACACAATAAAGCAAATATGGGACACCTGCAAAAGGAGAAAGTCCTTCCCTGGTATATTCAGACAACATAATTAATGGAGAGAAAAACACATTTTCTTCCCCCATTTGACCTTTGTTTTATTTATTTTTTCCCTTTTTTCCCCTTTTTTTTTTTTGGTTATTTTTTTGTTTGGTGATGCACACAGCTGCAGATACTAAATGCACACTAAGTATTGTAAGCCCGAGGTTTTTTTTAATTGCTTAGTAGGGCTATTTCCTTCCCAGATGAACAGCTCTCCCTCCCTCACTCACTTTTGTTTGGGGCCTGCAGTAGCCCTGCCTGCAAACCTGACTTGCAGGAAAGCGGAGAGGAGAAGGTTGCCTGAAGCCAGGTGGCTCCCACACATAACAAGCCCACGTCGGGCAAGCTCCAATTACCTGCTTGCAGGCAAGGAGCCCTCCCTGGGAAACTGCAGCTTTGAGAGTTCACCTTGAAAGCAGAAAGTCATTAGAGCCAAACTGAAAATGTTGATTTTGGAGGTCCTTGTTATTAGCATCAAGAAAAGTTGCCCAGTCCCACCTACAAGAGAAGATTGCAACCAGGTTTTCTATGCTATTCAACATAAAAGGAACTGCCAAGATAGAATGAAGCTGACCTGGGAAACACCAGCCATCCCAAGCACAGACCTTTTTCTCACTTGAATATTGGGACTTAAGGCCATATCTTGCAGCCCTGGAGGGCTTTTACAAGTGCACGTGACATTCAGACCAAGACTTGCAAAGATCAGACAGCTTTTCAGAGTAAAAAGACAAATAGCTTTTCAGCTGTGCAGTCACTCCCCATGCTCCTGAAAGCCCACCTTTGAACAGAAAAGGAGGAAAAAAGAATGGGAAGCACCTCCCAGTCAATGAACTCCTGCAGCAACGCTCCCAATTGCAAAGGGTTAACAGACCACCATGCACACACTCACGGGGCTGTACCTAGACTGCTTTTTCGGCGGCGGTGGCGGCGGTGCAAACTCCACACCATTGCTCTTGTCTTTAGGGAAATCAAAGGAGAAAGAAGAAGATTTGATCATTCCAGTCTGGCTCTCCAGTATCGGGCAGTCATCCACAAAGTCGGCACCAGCTCTTCCACTCTCAGCTCCTCCTGTCCATGGGTGGTTTGAGACCTCCTGCTCCTCCTCCTGCTCCTCCTCCTCCTCTATTCGGCCCTGCTTGGTCCATGTTGGGTTATAGTATTTCTGCCTCCTGTCATAGGATGAGCCTGCCAGGCCTCTACTGGACTCCTCCACAGATACCCCATTCCCATGAGTGCAGGGGGAAGGGGTCACCCCAAAGGCACCTGTATCAGTACAGCTCCTTGGCAGCAGCTGAGCACCAGCTCCATCATGGCTGTTGTCATCACCAAACCTTCCCACGTGGGAGCTGACTGGGGGCACACGGCTCCCCTCACTGCCTGGCTGGCTGTTTTTGGACATCTTTGGGGGGATGGCTGGACTCTCAGTAAGTGAGGTCTTGACAGGAGCTGCCAGATGAAATCTTGTGCTGTTTTCACATCCAGATGCTTGAAAAATCTGTCCAGACTCAATAGCAGGTGATGAAGTCCCAAAATCAGGGTGGGAAGTGGGGCTGATACATGGCCACTGCACTCCTACTGCTGAGTCAGGGCTGCTGAGGAATATTGTCTTGTGATCATCCTCAGTGTGTGCTGTCATTATAGTTATCTTTGCTGCCACCTGGCCAGTGGAGTCCTGGTGCTCCTTCTCACCTCCCACAGCCCAGCCACCATCCCTCCACAACCCATCAGCTTTCTCCTTGGCAGCGCCGTGGGCCAGCTTCTCTGCTTTTACCTGGCTGCCAACAGCCTTCAGCTGTGCCTTCCTCCTCTTGGTGCTCTCAGCATAGATGGGATCACCATGGGCTGGCTCGGTGAGGCGAGGGCGCTGTGGCTCCACCAGAGCCTGCTGAGGGATGCTTGAGCCCTCAGTGACAGATGGCTCCCCAGGGAGAGGTAACTCCTCATCCTCCTGGGACAAAGCAAGGGCAGCCGCCTTGCAGCTCCCCGTAGCCTCAGGGAGGGTGGCAGGCTCAGTGTGGAGAGCCAGGTTTTTCCTGTCTGAACACAGGGCATAGGGAAGAGGATCACTCTGGTCTTTTGTGATGCAGAAGGCCACGTTCACAGCTCTGTGCTCCTCTTCCCTGAACTTGACTGCCCGGCCACTTGGCCTTGGAATCTCGGGAGCATCCCGCTGCCTCCACCCGCTGGGAGTGTGACTCTCCTTCTCACACTGTGCAGCCTTTTCCTCTGTGCAACAGGGCTCCCATGGGACAGGGTGCTCTTTGTGACAGTTTGTGATTGAACAGTACTCGCCCCCTTCGCTTTCCAAGACAGAGGAGATGTGACCACAGTCATGCCCTGAAGGGAGTGCCGCTCCTTCTCTGGCTTGGGAAGAAGTGTTTCTGCTGGAATTAGTGGTGCTTCTGTCCCCCAAGGCAGATGGATTAGGGCAGGGGACCTGATGAGGCAGGGCAAACTTGTCTTTAGCTCTGTCCTCCTGCTTGCCCACCTCACCCACAAGTACCAGGCTGTGGATGGAGACGTTTCTCTCCACTCGACTCTCCAGGCCACGCAGACCCACCATGGAGTAGCTGGGAGGACAGCAAGACAAGCAGTCGCTGGGCTGGTTGTGAAGGAAAGGTTTTCTCACACCACCATTGCCAAAATTGTCAAGGCAGATGCGCTGTGCATCTCCTGATTTCAGCAGGAGTTGCTTGCCGGAAATCACACCCCAACTGGCCTGCGTGGGTCAAAGAGACAAATTCCTTGTCAGAACATGCATATGCAAAAGGAAAGACAAATAAAATGTAAGCAAACCCACAAACTGCAAAAACAAAAGCCCAGCTCTGCAGAACAGCACTCTGGAATTCACCATCAATTTTGCTGTGCTCACCTCACCACTAATTTCCACAAAGCTTTCCAGGTAAAACTACACTTGTCGTATTTTGTGGACGATTTGTAATCCTTGCATTACCAACAATGGCAATGCACTGGAATAAGACATTCTCCTTTCTCTTCCTATGGGTTTGCTGCCAGAAACATGTCCAACCTGTCATCCTGTCTGTGAATCACTGTGCAATTAAAGATTCAGAGGGCGAAGGAATATTTGCGCCTCTCTCTGCTTATTTTCATTTCACACTGCTCCAGAGTGTGTGACTCCAGAACACAGACACAGACTATCATGGGTTATCCTGGGATAGCAGCCTAGCCATGCTCAGAAGTAGGGACTGGGGGGGCACAGATCAAACACCACCAACAATGGCAGGTCCCACTCGTGTGCCCTTCACCCCTTAGGGGAAAAGAAAGGGACAGCAGTGAGAGGCTAAGAGAGCTGGTGAGCCCTGACTGTGCTCTGGGGCATGGGGAAATAGGAGCACACCTATGCCACAGGCAGTGGGGAAGCAGCCTGTGCGTCACTCTGCTGAGGCACTGCTGGTATCAACTGGTCAGGGTGAGGAGCTGCACCCACAGGGCATTACTGCTCTGGCAAAGATTGGTAGGAAGGAGTAGGAAGGCAGGGCACTTTCTTCCTCACCCACAAAGACCACGGATCCAGTCAGCACTGACTGCAACCAGACAAGACATCTTTTCAGTAAAACTACCCACAAAAATAACCCGCATCCTCATTTTAAAACCGGAAGTTCCTAAACAAACAATGTATTTTTAAGCTCCTCTGCACATGGCTTGTGAGCAACAGCTCGTTCAGCTTCACCCAAAGATACACTGAGAAACCAATATATGCCTTAAAATCCTGAGTCAAGACCAGAAGGAAAAACAAAGGGAAGGAAGCGTTTGTAACAGATATTCCTAGCACTCTGAGGATAGGTAAGTAACGGGAAGTCATGCTTTGACTGGATTAATCATTACCTGTGACAGATCTGCATTCATATTCACATCCGCCCACGCGTCAGAAACATCCGAGTTTATCATTGTTGGCTTCACAGCAATTGTTGGCTTTGAGAAGGGGGAAGTAGTTATACCTTCGTCTTCCAACACGAGGCTCTCGGGCTTGGTCCTAGCTCCATCCGGGAGCACGCCACAAGCTCCCACGTCTGGGGGTGTTTGCAGCCGATGGGAACTCTTCGGGTTGAAGCAGTTTTTGCAGGAGCCGGGCTTCCAAACGTGTTCCACAAAGTCACTGCACGCAGACATCTTCAAATCCTCGTGGGTCAGACTGAGAGCCCACTGCATCTTCTGCACTGCCCTCCACTGTTCATTTTGCATTTGCTCCCGAGCCACTCGAAAGGATCACCTAGTCATCTGGAAAAGCACAACACTGTCTGATTAGCTTGATTATGCCCTCAGACTGGAAGATTTTTAATAGGATGGGTGATAATTACACTTACTCTGCATTCATCACAAAGGCATATTGTTTACAAGGCTTTTTTCACAGCTTAGCTAAAGCCCACACAATCACTTGAAAAGTCTCAACTTCTAAGCATAGCTCCGTAATAGAGAAGACATCAAGAGAGCAGCATTCCTATGTGATTTAATTCCCTGCTTAATCAGCATGTAAAACCAGCCTCATGCAAGGTTTAGATCAAGGGTAAAGAAAAGGGGTCTTGGAAATAGCTGTTCACAGCCCCACAAGCAGAGCCAGTCAGGAAAAATTTCTTCTCCAAAGTGGCATCCTCTGGAAAATAAAAAGGCCTGGAGACACAAGGACCAGAATCAGAGACTGTGTAACCAAGGGGACCAGCAACAACCTTCCTTCACCCAGAAGCACCACTGTGATTACTGCCGTGGTACACAAAGGCTTCTCTCCCACCCAGTGAAAGGCAATCAGCAGGGCTGGGGCTGGCACTGATTTGAGCAAGTGTCTGGCAGAATGCTCTTATCTCGTTTGCCAAGAGCCACAAATAACAGTGTCAGCTCGCTGAAACGATTCATTGTCTGCAAGGGGAGAAACGTTTTGCTCTTGGATTACTTACAGACAAGGATTCCTTCCCATCTTCCTTCCCCAGGAGGGAAATGCCCCAGGAACAAGACATTCCTGCTGCATTCCTGTGTCCCTGTCCCTGCCACCCCCCTCCCGGCCAGGTCTGATTGCACTCTAGCCAGTAGAACTAAACCTGGAACTAAGAACTTTGGAGATACTTCCAAGGAGGACTCCCGCAAAGCCCAGCGGATTGGGAAAGAAGATCAAACAGAGAATGCAGCCGGCTGCTGAGGGTGTCAGGACACACAATTTCTCCACGTGGCTACAGAGCCTTCCTCATCTAACCAAGTTTAGGTCATCATCCCCTGGCCAACTGATCCCCAGGCAAACTGAGGTCCCTTTCCTGAGGGTCTCCAAGTGAACAGGCACTTTTACACTCCAATCCTGGAGGCACATGAACGAAATTTACCAGTCTGATCCTTAAGCACTTCCTCCACATAGGCATAGTGGAACACCACCAGAGCTATGGACACTTTTGCAATTGCATGCACCCCTAAACCAGCTTGCACTGCAGTAAAGATTCTTGCCTCTGGGCACAGAGATGCCCTGTCCAGCCCCTCTAACAGCCACCCACACTACATGGCATAAAGAAAGACAACTAATAAGAGCCTGGGTGGGACAAAGTGAAGGGGAAAAGAGCCACTGACCCACAAGCATCTCCGAATTCAAGTGGCACCTATGGGAAGGGTGTCTTTGATCGGCTAAACCATTAGCACCTGCAGACTTCTGTCTGGCAGGCAAATAAATTAGGATCTGCTTCTTGAAAAAGCAGGGAAAAAAGGGAATATCACTGGGATTCAGATTGCCGTGTGTCTCTTTTTAGGGAAGACACTGTTTAAGACAGGCTTTTTCATGGACTTCATTGAGTCTGAATTAACCAAAGGGCAGCGAATCACTCTCAGGCATATTCCATCACCTTCAATGAGGTTAATGGTATTTGCAGGGAAAACAGCTTTAAAAATATATTATCCTTTGTTTCCTTTTAGATCTAGCACGCAATGTCCAGCATCACCCGAAGTTGAACAAGTGTCCTGATGAGAGCCAGCAAATTAAAAAGAAAAATCAGAGGGAGGGAAGCAGGCACCGAAGCCAGAAAAAACTCTTCACTTCTGGTTTAATATTCGGCGCTGCCAAATGCCTGTTAAAGACCAGGGTTTCCCTGTCTCCAGCCGTCATTTCTCGCTGCCCAGATCCCGGGGCGGGCCCGTGTCCGCACGCCGGCTGGGCACCAGGGATCCACCCGCACCAACCCACGCGGCGCCGCGCGGGGAAACAGCCCGGGATCGGCGAGAGATAAGGGACCGAAAGCCAGGACCTGGGTCTGTCCCCGGGCAAGCCGAAAGCCAGGACCAGGGTCTGAGGCATTCCCGAAGCCCCCGCGCGTCCCGGGGCACCGGCGAGGACCCGATGTACCGGCTACCTGTTCCCTAGGATAGAGGTTCCGGGCTGCGGCGCAAGGATGCTCCGGCGCAAAGAAAAGCCCCAAGCCCCCAGCCCAAGGAGCTCTGGCTGCCAGACGGACCCTCCGGGAGCCGGGCGCCAACCAGGACCGGGAAAAGTTTACCGGGCAGAGCCCGCCGGGGCTCCCGGGGTGGGCGGCGATGCCGGTCGGGACCGGAGCGCGCCCCGAGCCGGCTACAGACCCCCGAGCCGGCTACAGACCCCCACCCCGGCCCTCCGCTCGCATGCTCGGTGGGCAGCGGCACAGCCCCACCGCCGCGGGCAGCCCCGCCCCGGCCCCGAGTGGCGGCGCCGGGGTCCCTCCCAGCCCGGCTTTGTCCCGGGAGGCGGAGGCCCGGTGCCCGCCCCGGCAGCAGCTCCCCGCTCACCAGGCTCCCGCGGCGGCGGCCAGCTCCGCTCGGCTCCGCGCCGCGCCCGCCACGGCCGCCGCCGCCACCGGAGAGTGGCGAGCGGGGCCCCGCGTGGGCCGGGGGGCAGCGGCCGCCCCGCCCCGTCCCGCCCCGGTCCCGCCCCTCGGGCACGGCGTGGGCACGGCCCGGGCGGGAGCGGCGCCCCCCGCGCCTCCCCGCTCCGCACAAAGCGCTCTGCCCGCGCCCCGGCAGGCGTACGCGGCTCGCAGCCGCATCCCCATCCCCGCTGCACCCCCGCCCCGGCAGCGCTCCCGCAGACCGGCTCTGCCTCAGGGACATCCCGGCGGGCATCCGCCCCCGGGCCATGCAGACACCCACACACCCAGCAGCCCCGCGCCGATCCCATAGGGTCCTACCACGAACCCACCTCGCACCCCCGACACCAGCCTTGAAGACGGTAATGATCCAGCTGGAGGGCACTGGGAGCCAGAGAGTTCAGAGGGTTCACTCATCTTCACCCATCAGCTTTCCAGACAACGACATGGTGAAGTTCGTCTCGAAGGGATGCCGTGGAAGGGAGAGAAGTTTGCCGTAACTGAAATCAGGATTTGACCTCACTGTGCAAAAACTGCAGACAGCATCTCAGGAAAATATCGAACCTCTGCTGGTGTGGGAGACTGGGCTTCATTAAAAGGGAACAGGATGAGATTTTGTTCACTGTAGTGTCTGAGCTATGCTTTAGGGCAGGCTGGAAAAGGAGTCGTCTTCACTTACCCTGGTACTTGTTCTGTGGTGTGTAGTTTTGAGCATCTAAATTCTTCAAAACTAGGGAAAACCAAAACAGTTCTCCCCCTGCCCTAGTCAGGGCCTTAGTTCAGTTCCTTGCTTAAGTCACCGCTCCTTAGTGCAACAAAGCATTCCTAGTCTCATACATAATAGTGGATTAAAAAGGCAAATAGGCTTGCATAATGGAGAATCCCAGCCCCAAATAACAAAACAGAAACTGGAGATATGCACAGCACTTATAGAAAAAAAAAATCTTTCTCAGGAACCAAACATCCCAGTAAATTCTTCCCCTTCAGGGAATTTTGGCAGTAGCACAGTTTGCAAACATCCTGGCTGGCTGGTCTTTTGCAGTTGTGGCTGTCTGCTCATGTTCTCTCTCTCCTTTTTTGATCAGTTATTAAAACAGTCCAGAGACCCCAGAACTCCTCCACTTAATTTGCTGTATTGCCATGAAGACATCTGCTTAACAATCTCCCGCTTCTTCTTTCAAGCAAACCACTCAAAGTCAATTTGCTGCATCTTTTTGTGTGTGGGATCCCAGTGCCAGCACACCTAGTTGTTTGAGTAAATTATCTCTCAGAAATGCCTCACCATGACAGAAACCTCTCCTAGCACAGATCAGCTCATCTGTGGGAGGGGGAAATGAGCTGGGAAAACAAATGGCCCAAATTTCTGACATTTTCTCTATTTTAGAAAGTTTGGAGGAAAGAACCCAGCTCTAACTAGCACAGATGAGGTTGTGGCTGCATGGCTGGGTAATCCTGGAGGGTGGTAAACTTCTTCAAATTCAAGTATCTGAATTTCATACCTGAAACTTTAAAATAGGCCTCCACTCTTTTCAAAAGAGCACTATAATTTTCACAGCCAGCCTTCTTAGTGAAGAGTCTAGGACAGCTTTAAGAAGAAAAACCAGATTTAAAATTCATGCTATGTTCACACTGGAACAGCACTGAAGTGAGTGAATTCTCCTGAGATGTTTACCCCAAGTAGGAAATCTTTTCCCATGCCAGAAGCCTTGGGATTATAGGATAATTAAAGGTTCTTTTTTCTAATGAAGTCAGCCTGTTAATGCCCAGAGATTCCAGTAGAAAATTGAACAACCTCTAGTTTTTATAAAACAATTATTCCGTAAGGTCTGAGACCAAGTGTGATGGATTTTACGTGTCTGTAAGGCCACGTGGTTTCCTCAGTACAGTATTCATCATTGTCCAGTTTTGGTATTTTCTCAATGTCCAAGAGAACTGGCAGAAAAGAAGCCCTTTCAAGTGGAAAGCAGTACACAATGCCTGCTAAGACATGACTACATATCCTAGCCAGCCATATGTCTCCCAATGTATTGTTTTCCAGAACACTGTCACACAACGAGGCACATGGCTCAGAGCAGCCCTGACAGCACAAAGGGAAACTTTAGGATGACTGGAGCTTCAAGTGCCATCCCTCACTGGCAGAAGGGAGACAGGCCATCACTGAGTCTTGCTTTCAAAGAGTCATCTGTAAGAGTAACCCCTTGGGAGCAGGCAGGCAAAGAGCACAAACCCACAATGAGTGTCTCTGTGGGGAGACAAAAGAAGCAAAGCCCTCTGGAGATGGGTTCAGTATCACTCATGACCAGCAAAGTTGCCCAGTTACCAAGATTGCTGGTGCCAGTAGTGTTTTTTACTCCAAGAGACTTAAAAATACCCAGCAACTGGAAAATGGTGATACCTTTTATCAGTTATGGTCTCCGCTGTGTGGTTGAACAAATCTGAGTTTCCACTTGTGGTGCACAGATCTCTTCCTGGCCATGGTCCCTGATGTGCTGGGGTGTCTGCCCATCCCTGCCAGGACTCCAGCCTTGCCCATGGTGTCACAGCTGGTAGATCTTGTGTGTGTGGAAGAGGTGGCACTGTCTGTGCTGCCACCAGTTTGCCTGTTCATATGCAGCAAGAAAAAGGCACCTGTGATGGAGGCAGGGGCAACCAGTGCCAGCACCTACTGCCTGTGGGGTGAAAGGGCCAAGGGGCACCCTCCAGCAGGCTCTGGGGATGTTAGTGCCCGGTGCCAGTCAGAAGTTGCCTGAGTCCATGTGCACATCTCTGGAAGCTGCCTCTCCATGCACCACAGACCCTTTGCCTACTCCAGAGGTTGGTGACTGTTTCTGTGCCCTTTTTCTCCCCCAGTCCAGGAAGAGCAGATTAAAAGCACCAGCCATAAAGAATGAAGGATGTGGTCTCTTAGCCGCCCTCCATGGGAGTTACCCTCACTGCTAACATCTGGAGGCCAAAAGCATGAACTCTGTAGGACCTGTCTAGCTTATAGGGCTGGAGGGAAGGCCTAAATTGCTAA
Source organism: Agelaius phoeniceus (assembly GCF_051311805.1). Taxonomy (NCBI): domain Eukaryota; kingdom Metazoa; phylum Chordata; class Aves; order Passeriformes; family Icteridae; genus Agelaius; species Agelaius phoeniceus. The sequence goes on along the minus strand of NC_135268.1, from coordinate 30,529,930 downwards.
CCCAACCCCGTGTGCAGGCAGCAGCTCCCCATCCCACCCTGGCTTCCGTGACAATCTGCAGATCAGAATGCCAGCCAGCGACAGGCACTGCTATTCCTTAGCTCGGGGCACTGTGTCAAAGGGGGAGCTTGGTTCTCCATACCCAAGAGCTACAGTGGCTGTTAAGAAATCATGGGATAATAGCCCTTTTGATGGATGCCCGGCTTGTGCTGTTGGGATGCAGCGGTTGTGGTGGAGCTGGGAAGGGGGAGGGAGCAGAGAGGCATATGACAGTGCTGGTAACAAGTGAGCTTTGTATGCTGTGGCCAGGGACTCCCACAGCTGCTCCAGTCCCCACTCTCTCTTGAGGTAGTTTGGGTGGGAGAAGAAGCTACAAAAGTTCAAGCAAATGAGGATGACATAGATAAGATTTTAATGACTCAGTCCCTGCTTCTCTTTAAGACATGAAACTGTAGCAGAGCACCTCCTCCTTCCATTCAAGCAAGGTCTCTAGAGGCTTCTCTGGGCTGGTGGTCTGTCTGTTGCAGTTCCTCCTGGACAGGGAATGCCCTCAAGTGGGTCTGTTCAGCTTGTTTCCTTTCCCTGTGTAGCTGGTGAATACTTGGAGCCCATGCTGGCCAGGGGCCTCATCTGCTTCTTGCCATAACTCAAAGGGTCTTGGTGATGCTGATGTAGAGTCTGGTGGTAATCTGGAGCACACTCTTGGAAAAGGGCAGGGCAGGTCATTGCCTCCAAATTATCCTGTCCCAGCAATCCTTGCAAGAAAAGGAACAAACCTGGGGGTGGGCACCATGACAGAGAGAGGACCATGGGAGCACACAGCATTTGACTCTCATTTACTCTGGTCCTACATCACCTGTCATCACTTGATGACAATGTCTTCTTTCTTATGATGCATATTCTCTGTGGATTGGGAGATAGTGATTATGGCAGTTGGCTACAGATTGCCAAGCAAAAAATCTCCCTCCTCCCCCAGCCGCCCCCCACCACCCCCCCCAAAAAAAAAAGGCAGAAAAACCCCACTCCGAAACTCCAAAACTACACACACTTTGTCACGGTAATCCCTGTCCCAATGGGAGACAAGCACAAACTCCCAGTCAGCGTGTGTGGTTGCTCTTAGTAAGCTTTGGACAGCTGGGGGATTTGGGGATGGGATTAGCTAATACAATTCAGGCTCAATTAGCAAAGGAAACATGGAGATTCCAGCTCCCATCGGGACAGATCTGGGCAGGATCCCTCCAGAGGGTTAATCACAGAGCAGCTCGTGCTTCATTCACAAATAACCAAGCTGCCTGCGTGTGCCATCCCACTTACGGCTGAGCTGCCGTTGGAGTGGGAATGCTTGCCATTGCCAAACACCCCCTTAGCCCTTGGACCCGGCTAAAACCCGCTTTCCTGCCCATGGGCTGGGAGAGGGAAGGACTAACCGCAGCGGGGAGGGAGAGCAGGCATGCACGCAGGTGCAGAGAGCTGGCAGCCAAACAAAGGGAGATCGCAGGAGCAGATAGGGGCGCTTGCAGGATACAGTCACGGCTTTCTGCGAGCAAGACCAAAGACAAGAGGAGGGGGGCAAAAGAGACGTTTCTCGTTGATGAGAAGATGCCGAGATGCACCAGCAATCGGATGCCAGCGCTGTGTTTAAAACTGGGACCCCTGGGCAGGGCTTTTGTTGTCGGAAATGCTCTTTACTTGGGCTGCTGGGAGAAGCAGCAGGCTCACTAGGCTGCTGGGGCAGTTATCAGGACAGACTTCCAAGCATCCCTAAGCACCTTGGGATGAGGCAGGGCCCACACCTCTAAACAGCTTAGTGAGCACCAGCTTGCAGACTTCCCCTGGCATGAGTCCCCTTGAAAAGCTGAACCAAATCCTCATGGATGCCTGCTGAGCATCCCCAGCCTCAGCTGGTTCCTCATTTCCAAAAGCTGCCCTCAAATCTGTCATCCTCGGGGTGTTTTAAAGACACATGGCTCCTCAAGAGCTGAGACACGGACTCCCTCACCAGACAGGCCTCTGCTTGCAGAGCTGGTGAACCGGTTCCCAGGGTGCGAGTTGCATGGGCACGCTCTCCCAGGCATGGATGGGTTTTGCACAGCCCTGCTGGAGACTGGCTGCTAAACACAGGCTTTCTGTGGAAAGCACATGGACTTGGAAAGGATGGGGGGAGGCCCCAAAGCACTTGGTGCTCTGGGAAAGGTTGCTCCTGAAGACTGGGCTGATGACTGGCAAAGGGCAAGATGTTAAATGATTTTTCAGATCAGTTTTCAGTCAATTCTTGACTCTGAAGACAGGAGTCAGGAATCAGACCAAAGAAGGGTGATGAGGGACAGGGCTTGAGCCAGGCAAAGCAACCGACCCAGGAGATGGAGTGAACCAGGCTTGCTTTCCCAGCCTTCCTTGGAGAGAGTAGCAAATGTTTCACAGACTAAGGTAATAGTCCTTGACCAGTGCCAGGCAAACACAAAAAAATGTCTAACAGCTCCCCAGGTGTCAACTTGGGAAATAAACCCATCGGCCCCTTCTCAGTTCAGTATCTGGGACTCTCACAGAAGAAGCAGCAGGCCCTGGCACCGTGGAGCAGCTTTGTGGGAGACAGCAAACACCACCTGCCCTCATGTCAGAGTACTCCAGGGTCTGACACTCCCATCACAGCCAGAAAACATAGCTAGGTCGGGAATAGCCATTGGCATGAGCAGACACACAGGCACGAGGCACTGCAGGAGCGCACACCGCTGATTTCTGCCTCTCTCCAATGAGACTGGCTTTTTTCCTTACTCCTCAGCAGTGTTTGGTGTTTGCAGGCACTGGGAAACATTTGCTCCTTGCACTCTTTCCAATGGAGCGTGGGAAAAGCTCTCACCCTAAGCAAAAAAAAAAACCATGGGAATTTGCTTTCAAGTCTATTCTTCTCACTCTCTTTCTCTCCAAGTGAAAAGCCCTGAGCTGGCTTTTTTTCTTTGCAAGGCAAGTTTTCTGGCCAAGGCAAACTGGTGTTTGTCTCTCATGCTGTCAGCAGAGTGACAGGCGTCAGTATGATGAGGGGCAGTGGCAAATCAAGCAGGACAGAGGGAGTGGCAGCAGACTGTGTGCATCTTCTTTCTGCTCCCCCGCCTCCATTTTTAGATAAGGCAGACAGCACATTTCAGTTTCAGCAGAAAGAAATAGTACATATTTTGAGGGGCTTTTTATTCCCAGGGGATATATAGAGCCCTTGGTTTGATGCTTGGCTCACTGAGACAGGCAAAGAAGAATGGAAATTTAGCTTTGAAAAAAATAAAACAGAGGCTTCCCCCTCTGCTTCCTAGATCGGGAGTGAATAGGTAGTGAGCAGAAATAGAAAAGCATCCTCCCCTGTCAGGAGCTGGACCAAGGTTTCGTCCATCCTTGATCCAGCTGCCATGTGATGGATCTGCCCTGTCAAGGCAGACCCTGTGCCAGCACCTGACCCACAGAGGCAGCAAGTGCTGTCAGCCCTGTGTGCCCACATCTCCAGAGGGCTGGCATGGAAACACACACTAGCCCAGCTGCTCACTCCTTGCAGTACCCCAGCCTCCAGAACGCTGGAAGGAGGCACTTCCCACCCCACCAGCAAATGTCTGACTCCTCTTCTGGCTTCTCCACCTGCCCAGGAGGCCTGGCTATGTGAGTCTGCAGGAGGGCAAGTGCCTTCAGGCAGCCTATTTGCAACGAGGCTGGGATGGTGCAGGGAGTCAGGGAATTTTCAGGCAAGAGGAAGAGGCAAAGACATGCACTTCCTTGCCTTGGGGACTGGAAAACACCTTCTCCAGAAAACAAGGCTGAAGGACCCAGCAGGCATCTGCAGAATTCGGGAGACCATGTCAAACCTGAAGAAAACTAAGCCTGATTGCATCCCGGGGCAGGCCATCACTGCAGGAAATATGCTCCCTGTGCCCAGGGATGCTGCTGGGAGGGGAATAAAGGCACCCTGACCTCTTGCCTCCCCACACAGCCCTCTCTCCACTATTACAGGGCAACCCTGGGGAACACCAAAAGGACATCTGTAAACCCTGATACGACCCAAGAGACCCACTCTATACCTGTGTAAAAGAGTGAGGAATACCCTTTATACCCTGAGGTTCAAGGCAGACCTCTTAGTCTTTCAAACTCTATCCTGAAAGTAACCTGATGCCCCCAGCTATTTTTCTTGTGTGAAACTCCCTCCGCAAGAGGTGCCTTAGGTGAGCAGCTGCAGAGACAGCCAGATCCCAGAGGAGGTGTTTGCTTTCTCCATCTTCCACACTCACACACCCTCTTTTTAATTGTTTGCACATCAAGAAACGACTTGCCGACTTGCCGTATTGCAGCCTCCCAAAGGGAGGCAGGCAGGCATTGAACTCGTAACCTGAAACTGCCTCTCAGGGAGACAGCCAGCACCCACCTCCCTCTGTTCCCACGTCCTCTCCCCTGCTCATCCCCGCCTGAGCAGCAGCCATGTCCTCCCCTCGCTCTGTTCAGCTCTTCAGCAGCTACACCCTTCACTGATAATGAGCACAGAGAAAGAAAGCACAGAGCTGCCATTCAGGGCCTTTCTCAGACACCAAAACATCTCTGTGCATTAATAATCCCTTTCAAAAGCCCCTTCCTTGCACACATCCCACCCTCCCCCTCTAGCCCCCGATGCTTTTCAGGAGCGACTGTGATTCATGTGAGGTGCGAAACAGCACGGTAAAATTTTAATACAGCCTGAACATGATGTGAGAGCGTTCAAATGCCTTTTAAGCAGCCTGCCTGTTTCCAGCAACTGCTTTGAAGGCAAGATTGCTTCAGCGCTGTGTGAAGAGCTTCAAAGAGAATATTTGGGACTGATTTTGACATGACTCAGAGAAGGCAGGAAGCCTTCTAACACAGTTCCCTCAAAGGATGAGCACCAGCAGAAGAACGTGCAGGCTCTCACCATCCCTCCCTGCTGGGGGTTGGCCCAGCTGGACCATGTGGGAAGGCCTGGGAGGACCAGAGCTTTGTGTACCTATAGGACACCCACCGGGTACTGTGACCATGTCCCCATCTCCACAGACTGCCCCAGGAGACATTTCCCTGACCACTGGTTTTCTTGCATGCTAATAGCCCTGGGGCCAATGGTCTGCCCCCAGCTGTGACCCCAAGGATTGGAAAGCAGGGGAGATTTCTCCATGCCCCTGGGTAAGCGTGACGATAGGAAAAGTATGAAAATAAGGCAAAACAGTTGGATGAGTCCAAACAGAGAGAGATGCTGATAATACCCAAGGACGCCTCTACAGCCAGGAAACAAAAGGAAAACAAAAACGGTGTGCCAGAAGGTGGGAATAGGAGGTGAGTGAACACGAGGCAACAGCAGAAGAGGGTAATTCCCAGAAGAGGCTTTGGAAACTTCCATGAGCCAGGAAACATTTCTCAGCTTCCCTGCTGTTCAGTGTTCCTTGGGTTCCTGGGCTTCTCCAGACCTGCAAACAGCAAAGTACTGCTGTCCTGTAAGGAAATGCTCTGGCCCTGGAGACTGTCATACTCAGCCTGGAGACACCAAGGCCAAAGCAAGAGGCTGAGCTCCCCATCTCCAGGTGTCCTGCCAGCTGGTGTCCAGCTGGCAGCTCCTGGTGATCTTGAATTGTCCCTGCCTCCACACCACAAGCAGAACATCAACCAAAACCACTTTGTCCAAGGTAGGGGGGGGGAGATCTGTGTTGGCACTGAAGAACTCCCAGAGCTCCTTGCCACACCATCCATTCCCATTTACATAACAAACGAGCCCCACTAGTACATGTCACCCAGGGTTGCATCTGTGCTGACACATCCTGAGTGTTTGTGGTTACTGAGAGAGGAGCAGCTGGAGCACTTGGCCCGGCTGCTAGGGAACAAGTGCAGAGAATATCCCACCCTAGGCTGCACCTAGCCTGGGAAATCCCCAAAGGGGACTTTTTTAGAGGAAAATCAGTGGATTTCAGAGCTAAACTTCATTTGGCAGAGATTTGTCAGACATGTCTCCTAGGACATTTTCAAAATGGAGCTCTCCAAGTCAACTGAGAAGTGACTAAGGCATGTGTATCAATCGTATCAACCTTTGACCAGAGTTTGCTCTGAGAGGGAACAGAAGCACCATCTCACCTGCAGCAGGTGAGATTAATGCAGTCATCAACCACTTAGCCTTCAGCAAGACTGGACCAACCCTAGAAACACATCAACAAAGTGCCTGGGCCGAGGATGAATCTTCTTATGCCCAGTTTGTGCTCTTATGGCTGCAGGAAGGTGCAAGACAGAGATCTGTCTGTTTTCTGGAAGTCTGCTGCTCCTAAAAGTTTGCAGTCAGTCGTACTTCACAGGAAAATGGAGACAATGGAATGCAAACTGTTTTCGGTGCAGTTTAAGCAAACAGCGAAACTCAATTAGCTCAATTAGCTAATGGACACACTGAGTGTCGGCTGACACACCCAGGAGCATGGGCACGGCTGCAAGGAAACGTCAGCGCGTCTGTGTGCTCAAAGCCACCGTCTGAACCAGGAGCGACAGGGAGAGAAAGCAGTCAGCAGCCCTGGGAGGGAGTGGCACATGGTGTGGCTCAACAAAGGGTGGTGTGACAGGAGGGGATCGCAAAATCACCCACCAGGCTTCAGCAAGGAGCTGTGGCACCACTGTGGAGAAATCCCCCACAGCCTCTCCAGGAACTCTCTAACATACCTATACACTCATGTGTGCAGGATGGGGAATCTGAGATGTGTGTGCTGCTTCAGGGCTGCAGTTCTGTGGGAGGATAAATCCCATGACTAGAGTGTGGCAGCAGAGGGATACAGGCTTTTAGGAAGGACAGAATGGGCAGATGAGGACAGGGAGCCTGGGAGGAATATGGGAACATTGTTTGAGTATCTGTGTCCAAATTCAATTCCAGTTGGACTTTAGCCTTTCTAACTCCAGATGGTGAGGTGGGTTGAAAACAGGGTGAATGGCCTAACCCAGAAGGTGTCACCTGAGGGTAGGAAGTCTTGTTGGATGCTATTCAGTGTCAAGACTGGGTCCGATCCTGTCCAATATCCTCATTGATGATACGGATAATGGGGCAGACTGTGTCCCCTGCAAGTTTACTGGTGACAGGAAACTGGGAGGAGTGGCTGCCGTTCAGAGGGACAGGCTGGGGAAATGGATTGACAGCAAATGAGCTTCAATGACTTCATGAAGTTCAACGAAGAGAAGTGGAAAGTAAATGCATCTGGAAAGAAACAATGCCAGGCATCAGTACACCCCGTGGACCACCCATTTGGATGGCAGCTTGTCAGAAAGGGCCTCAGGGACCTGGTGGACACCAAGTTGACCATGAGCCAGCAGTGCACCCTCACAGCAAAGGCTAACAGTGTCCTGGACTGCACTGGGAGGAATGCTGCCAGCAGGTGGAGGGAGGTAATCCTTGCCTCTGCTCAGCACTGGTGAGGCCACTCTGGGTGTATTGTTTCTGATCTGGGCTCCACATTACAAGAGAGACATGGCATGAAGATGATGAAGGGACTGGAACATTTTCCCTGTCAGGAAAGATTGTGAGAAATTGAGTTGTTCAGACTGGAGAAGGGGAGACTCAGTTGGGATCTTATTCATCTATGTAAATACCCAAAGGGAGGGGACAAAGAAGGTGAAACCAGGCTCCTTTCCGTGGTGCCTGGTGACAGGACTGGAGACAGTGGGCACAACTGAGGAGGTTCTGTCTGAACACCAGGAAATACTTTTTTATTGTGAGAATGACTAATCACCAGCACTGATTGCCCAGAGAAGTTGCACAGACTCCATCTAAATTCTCATACAAGATGGAGGCTGACAATCTGGAAGGCAGCTTTGTTATAAGGATGATTGAGCACTGGCACAGTTGTCCAGAGAGAGGCTGTGGAATTTCCATCCTTGAAGGTATTCCAAAGCTGACTGGACATTGCCCTGGACAGCCTACTCTAGGTGCCTGTGCTTGACAAAGGCAATTGGACTAGGTGACCTCCAGATGTCCCTCCCACCTCCACCCATTCTGTGATGGAGTGAAGCAATAACCCCTCACAGGAGGACACACTTATGCCACAGGACTAAGCCAGCTGACAGCCACAAAGGGGAGGGACAATACCCACATGAGGTGACAGAGTGAACTGGTTGAAATGTTGCCCACCTGCAAAAAAACCACTTGAGACCTGAGGTCTGTAATGCCTTACAGGCTTCCTGGCACAGAGGGTGTGATTGCTAAGGATACAGTCCAAGGGAACATAGAGGTACAAGAAGGTACAGCAGTACTGAACAGATCTTCCCCCTGAAACACAGACAGGATTCCTAAGTGGTTATGCTACAAACCAAGATGAAATCTTCCTATTTCTTGGAACAGAACCATTTGATAGTACTGTTGTGCCTCATCTAGGGCCCAGAATAACATTCCTACCCAAGAATACCCACGGTGCATAAAGCCCATAGAATTATAGAATTGTTTAGGTTGAAAAAGACCTTTAAGATCATCAAGTCCCAGGGGCTGTGTTTACTGAGATAAAATCTGAGTTCTCAAGAGTAGCATCAGACAAACCCAGCCCCCCTTGGTATTTTATCACTGGACAATGATTTATGGAGCAGTCTAGGAGCCAATCCAGCCAAGGTAGAAGAAAAAGCAGCATCAGAACTGGATCCTGTTTGGCTTTGCAGCTGTATCTGACATCAAGTTGAACATCTCTCTGAAAGGTCAGCCCTGCTAAGACAAGCCTGCTGGCACATTATTGCACTAGAGGCACCAGCCATCAAGTGGAATTCTCTGTCTGGTGTTATAGCAAAAAAACTCAGAACCAAAAGGAACCTCTACCATTGAAAAAAAAAATTCTAAAGACAAGCATCAGGGATGAGTACCAGTCTCTTCCTGAGTGGAAAGGAAATCCTTGGTCTCCCTGTGAGATGTGCAGCTGCTGACCTTGTCTTCTAGCTATGTGGGCCTGTGTCCCTCACTGAGATGGCAAAAATGTGACCGGGAGTGGCTGCATATATTGTGGGTAAAAAATTTTCAGAGCAGCTGAGAGTTGGAATTTGTGCTATGAGTAAGATGAGCTCCTACAGAATGAGTTAGCAGATGTTTTAGGTGATTCATTGTCTTCTGATAACTGCCCAGTTCCGGAGGCATTGCTGGTATGTGAAAACAAGGTAGGTCTGGGTGAATCAGAGGGCTGAGGGAAGAGTACTGGTGGTAGTTAGCAAACACATGCACAAGTTTATTCAGGGACCAAGCTGTAAACTGCCATATTTTCCAAGGTCTGCAGTGAACTTGGAAAAAAATGGGTCTTCTTTGCTGTCTGACTTGGGGTGTGCCTTGGGAGCAAGGCCATTACTCCATCCTCCAAAGGCAGGCACTAAAAGCTAGAAGAGCCACACTGAGCCATCCTTGCATGATACCTTCTGCCCACCCTCGAAAAACATGCCCAGTGAGTCCTCTGTGCCAGGTAGCACTGGTGCTGCCTGGATAATCCTGGGTGTCTCCAAAAGATGGGACTACCTTTTCTTTTGTCTCTTGCTGACCTCCAGGACACATCTCCAGATTTTTTGGCCATTATTTCTCCACCAAGCACCTAAACTACAATAATTTGTTTGCATTCACAATTGCCATATTTCACATCTTGAGTACCCACAGGCTACTTTGGAGAGGACAGATGAAGGGTCTGTAGGATGAAGAAGAACTTAGTGCCAGCTTATACCTACATTGCCACTGGCTTCCCCCTTTAAACCAAAGAGTCTGCATTTGTCACAGAACTAAAAGGAGCAGAAAACACAGAGGACACTTTTCAATGCAGCTCAGTGGCCTTGCATATGCCCCAGAGCAAACTTTGTAATTATACCTTATCCTAATTACTGCTGCAGTAGCAAAGACAATAGAGCAATGGAACAGGCACCAGCTCCCAGGGCATCCAGGCAGTCCAGGCCATGGGAAAAGTTGGAAGCATTCCCAGCCCTACTACTAAATCCCAAATTGTGGTGCTCAGGAAGCTCAGCAACAAGGTTGCAAGTTCAGACATTTCAGTAAGGCTATTCCAAATGCAATGACAGGCCTGAGGGAGGAATGCAAGGTCAGCTCTCCTGCATGTGCTGCGTTGCCATCGTACCTATGAGTAACATGGGGCTGCCTTGCAGAAAGAGAGGGCTGCGGTGTCCAAGTGCAGTGCAGATGTGCTCCTGATGTGAGAGAATAACCCAGCTTTGGTATGGATTGAATATTTTCTTTTGCAGACCCATGGCAGCACCGTCTGGAAGAGCCCTCCCCAGTTTCTGGTCCAGCGTGCCTCTAGGAGCAAGACTGTTCCCAATGCTGGAGCAATCCAGGTGGTTTTGTCTAACCAACGCTACCAAACCCCCAAAGGTGACAGGCCAGCTCTGCTCTGAGGAGCTGTCCCAGGGCTGCCTCTCCTCTTAGAGGAGATTTTTTTTTTCCTAAAATCCCAGTGCCACAGTAGTAATTACTTGCAACCAGCTTTTTATAAAAGGGGAGGGAGAGGGGGAAAACAGAGCAGAGGAAAGATCTCAGAATTAGCAAAGCTCATACATTTGCAGGTGGCCTTAGACTGAACCAGTTAGCTCTGTGTTGGCTTCCAGTGAGGAGACAGCTTATGTGATGGACATGAGAAACAACACTGGGAAAGTGCAGAGGAAGGACCAAGAGGTGGGTGAGAACGTCACTCTTATTCATTTGAGGAAAGCACATGGAAGAAACTGATGGCTCTGCTGCCTTTTGTGCATTTAGCTTCCACATAAAAGCTGAATCTAGAGGTGACTATCTCACTGAAGAGATCCATTACCCTCCACAAACCACCAAGATAAAATGATGACTGCAGTCTCTCTCTTAGGCACCTACAGCCAAACTCCTGCCCCAGCATTCAGCCTTAATGATGAAGAGAAAGGAGTTGGGAAATGAGGCAAGATTGTGAAAGAAGAGGTTCCTGAATTTTCAGCCAGTTGAAATGTGTATGAGCTACAGCAACACTCATTATCAGAGGAGGAGCTGTCTCCAGTTCCCAAGCCATGCTCTCCAAGACCTTCTGGAGTGGAAACAAGGAAATGGCACAGAATGAGCACAGCATCCTGTTTAAAAGGCTTGAAGTCAAGTTATAGATCCATAATTCAGTGTCTAGAAAATTGAGCTACACAAAGGATTAGTTCAGAGGCACCAAGGGGCTAGTATGAGGACTGAGAAGGGAATAATGCAATTTCTTAAGAACTATTTTATACCAAACCATTTAAATTTTCTCTCTCAAAGATCTGGCAGATAAAGGGTAAGCAGCAGATGTGAAAATTTTGACCTCCATAAAGGACTTTGTGTTATCCCATTCAGACTTCTTGTCAGAAAGGGAAATACCATCTAGATGAAAGATGGATGTAAAATTAGAGCAAATAAAGCACCTTTACAAGAGCTATTCCTGGCTTACAGTCAGACTAGAAAGAAATATACAAAAAGGAACCGCAGGAAAATGGTCCTGGCTTTTATACTATTCACTGCTTCCATACTGTGGGTTAGAAATCACAATACACTGTCTTAGAAATATTGTGGAAAATGTTAAAGAAAACAAAGCCAGAGCAATGCCAGAAAGTAAACCCATCAGATGACCTTAAAGACCTGGCAAAGACAGGATTTGACATGATCCAGATGAAATTCAATTCAAGTCAGGTATAAAACACTTTGAAATTGGATCAGTCCACCCCACGGAGAGAGTGGGATGTGGGATCTGCTGGTAGGAAGGCTCTGGGTTGAGGGGCCGAGGTATGACAAGGCCAAATACTGGGTCCTACATGTTGGCCACAACAGACTTTGGCCTCTTCAGGGATCTGCTTTGTAGAGGCCTGAAGGGAAGAGGGGCAGAAAGATGACTAGTATTAAAGGATGACCGCCTGCAAGCTCCAGAGCAATGCATCCCAACGAAGAGGAAGACTGGCAAAAATGCCAGTGAATGAGCAAGGAGCCCCTGGACAAACTCAAACTCAAACCCTCCTGTAGGGAGGCTACAGAGAGTGGCAGCAAGGCCAAGCAGCCTGGGAGGAATACAGATAAATTGCAGCCAGGGATCAGATTAGGAATTGCCCACCCTGACAGAATTAAACCTGACCAGGGTGTCAAGGGCAACAAGAAGAGCTTGTATAGGTGCATCAGTAATAAAAGGGAGAATGGGAGACTTGATTACCCAGGACATAAAGAAGGTTGAGGTACTCAATGATTTTTTTGCCTCAGTCTTCACTGCCAAGTGCTCCAGCCACACCAGCCAACTTGCAAAAGTCAAAGGCAGGGATTGGGAGAATGAGGAACTACTTGCTGTAGGAGAAATGGCTTGAGAACATCTCAGAAACCTGAATTTGCACAAATCTGTGGGACCTGATGAGATACATCTGTGGGTGCAAAGGGACATGGCAGAAGAAGTGGCTAAGCCTCTATCCATCATATTTGAGAAGTCATGGCAGTCTGGTGAAGCACCCACTGACTGAGAATGGGGAAGCATTTTTTAAAAATGGAAATAAGAAAGACACAGGTAACTACAAGCTCTCAGTGCCACCTTGGTGCCTGGCAAGTTCATGAAGCAGATCCTCCTGGAAACTATGCTAAGGGACATAGAAAATAATAAGGTAATTGGTCACAGTCAACATGGCTTCAGTAAGGGCAAATTATGCCTGACAAATTTGGTGGCCTTCTGTGAGAGCGTTACAGTGTTGGTGGCTAAGGGAAGAGCAACTGACATAGTCTACTCAGACTTGTGCAAAGCATTTGACACTGTCCCACAAAACATAATTGTCTCTAAACTGGAGAGATGTGGATTTGGCAGATGGACAACTCAGTGGACAAGGAATTGGCTGTGTGGTGGCACTAAAAGAGCTGTGGTCATCTGTTCAATGTCCAAGTGGAGGCCAGTGACAAGTGGTGTTAGGTGGTCTCAGCTGGGACCAGAGCTGTTCAATGCCTTTGTCAGTGACAGGGACAGGGGGATCAGGTGCATTCTCAGCAAGTTCACAGATGACAACAAGCTGTGTGGTGTGACCAACATGCTGCAGGGCAGGGATGCCATCCAGAGAGACCTGGGCAGGCTTGAGATGTTCAACAAGGCTAAGTGTAAGATCCTGCAGTTGGGTTGGAGCAATCCCAACCAAAAATACAGGCTGGGTAGAGAATAGATTGAGAGCAGCACAGAGGAGAAAAGCTTGGGGATTTTGGTAGACAAAAAGCTGAACATGATCTTCAATGTGCCCTTGCAGCTCAGAAAGCCAACTTGTCCTGGGCTGCATTTGAAGCAGCGTGGGCAGCAGGGGAAGGGAGGGGATTCTGTGCCTCTACTCCACTTTAGTGAGACCCTACCTGTCTCAGGTTGCTGTTGTTAATTGCTGCCCCGAGATGTGTGGGATGTCTCTGTTTTGGCCTGTGTGGCTGAAGAACGAGTCTGGATTCTTCACTTTTCGGTCTTGAGGTTGTTTATTAATTCTTATCTATAAAATTTTCTTTCTGCCCAGTGGAGGTCTGCTCAGCAGGGCAGCCACAGGCACTCTGACCGCCCCCGAGGCGGTGTTGTCCTTTTATACTACAAACTACGTATAACATATTTACATTTAATTCCCAATACCTATCACCTATGTTAGACAGTGTACTTCTACTCTAAACCAATCCCAAAGTGCCAACATCACTGCAGAAAATCAAGAAGAAGAAGAAGAAGAAGAAGAAGAAAGGCTAGACATGCCCAAGTTCCTCCACCTTGTCCCCATAACCTCCATACCAAAAATCCTAAAATCTACATTTTCACCCTGTGATAATTTTATTATTATACTATTCAAAGTTCTGTGACTTTCAGGTCCTCATACAAAGCTGGTAACTTGCTCCAGGGGTCATAATCAAATCCCCAGGTGTTTTGGGCTGCATGCCAGGGTCTCCGAGCCCCCTGGTGGGGTCCTTGGCAACTCTGGACATCTGCAGGGATGTACTGAGTTCCAACATACCTGGAGTGCTGCATCCTGCTCTGGGACCTCCAGCATGAGAGGGACACAGGCCTGTTGGAGCAAGTCCAGAGGAGGTCCAGAGGAGGGCTGGAGCATCTCTCCTACAAAGACAGGTTAAGAGAGCTGGGGTTGCTCAGCCTGGAGAAGAGAAAACTCTGGGGAGAGCTTACATCAGCTTCCAGTATCTAAAGGGGCCTACAGGAGAGCTGGAGAGGAATATTTTACGGGAGAATGTAGTGGTAGAACAAGGGTTAATGATTTTACACTGAAAGAGTGTAGGTTTAGATTAGATATTAGGAAGAAATTCTTTACAGGGAAGGGGTCACAGCACCAAGCCTGCCAGAGTTCAAGAAGTGTTTAGACAATGCTCTCAGGCATATGGTGTGATTCTTGAGGTTGTCTTGTGCAGGGGCAGTAGCTGAACTGGATAATCCTTGTGGTTGCCTTTCAACTCAGGATATTCTATGATTCTATACTGTGAGGGTGGTGAGTCATTGGAGCAGTTTGCCCAGAGAATTTGTGAATGCTTCATCCCTGAAAGTGTTGAAGGCTAGATTAGATGGGGTTTTGGGCAACCTGGTCTGGTGTCCTTGCCCATGGTGGGGGAGGTTGCAAGTAGATGATCTTGAAGGTTTCTCCCAACCCAAAACATTCCGTAACTCAATGAAATAACACAGGAGCAAGATGCAGCTCTCTCTCCATGCAGAATTATTAGAACGAATTCCCATATACTAGAAGTTGCACAATTTCTCAGCCTCCAGAACAGGCACAGGGCACAGCTGTCTCCTACCCAGGGCTTTCTCAAGGGGAAAGGTTTAAGCAGGTCTTTTCCACTGTGGCCTTGGCCATATGTCCAGTGGTTTGACCCACAAAGCTGACCAAACTCCCAGCAAATGCGTAAAGGCACATGTATAAGCCATCTGCACTTTGGTTTCAGGTGTTTCAGCCCAATGGGAGATCAAAGTCCTTGCAGATGAGTCACATTTACAGTGTAATGGGATGAACCTCCATCATGGAGCACTGCTTTTGCCTTGCCAGTTGCAACATGCTGTGCACCCACGAGCATTAGCTTTGCCCTTTAGCTTGCAAGATCTGTAGCCCAGGAACTGGACAAACATGCAGTTTCCACAGCCAGACACAGCTTTAACTGCTCTCTTACTCCTGTCTGAAAAGGGCTGCACCTCCAAAACCTAGCACAAGGGCTTCATGTCTAAACTACTCCCAACCACTTCAGGACTGAGTCAGACAAAAATAGATACAGCTGCAAAAATGCTTTTTGTATCATTCTCGGAACTGAAAGCAGCACTGGGCAATCTGGCAAGTCCAAGTGCAGCAGTTTAGAAAGTGAGCAAGGTTAACGGATGAGTGAATACCTGGGGGGCATCTAATAAGGCTTTCAACAGCTCATTCCCAGGATCCAGTCTGAATAGTGCTCAGACTCACAGCTGGGCTGCAGAAAGAGAGCAGGAACAGCCTCAGTGCTCACTGATGGATTTACTGTTCCCTGCAGGCGTTACTGGATGCTGACCCCAAACTGCAGCTCCCTCACACCGAATTTTGAGCAGGGGGAACAGCCAAAACTGCAATGGCCACAGGCCTGGGTATATTAAGCCACTGCTGGGTCACAGTCCTGGAGTGAGACCTGCCAGTATGGGTGCTTGCAAGCCCTTCAATGCCCAACACATCCCTCTCTCAGATAACCCCTCTGGAGTGCATCCTCAGGGCTGCTGTTACCACTATGGCCAGCCTGGAAGGGGGGCAGGTCAACGGGCAAGTGGAAAGCTGATAAATCTGCTCGTGGAAGTGCCAGCACAAAGGCTGGATAGCTGGGGCATGGAGCTGCCTGCTGGGTGCTGGGGCATGAAGCTGCCTGCTGGGAGCTCTGGGGAGCACACACAGATCTCTCTTCCACATTCAACCAGCCAGGGGGATCACAGAGCCTGTCCTGCCTGGGGCTCATCCTTGGCCTCCCAGCAGGCACAAAGACAGCAGTGTGTGTGTCCAGGGAGGAAGCTGGGAGCTGGGCTGGGAGAAGCCCATTGCAACTGCAGCTGTTAGCACAATGCAGAGCGTGTTCCAATTGCAATCACATGCTGCAGGGGCCATGGCTTGAGAGCAAGGAGAATCTTTAGTTTGCACTCCTAGAAATGGCCCCATGTGAAATGCTAGAGGAAAAAGTAGCAAAATTGAATGGTCAGAACAAAATAATTCAACCTGGACACCTGGCTAAGGAAATTTTCCTTTGGGATGGAGACTGAGGAGAGGCTTAGACAGCCAGGTCTAATGCTAAAAAGCACAGCATGGACTGTTTGAGCCATCGTGCTTTGATCCCAGCCTGCAGGGATTTAGGGTTTAAACTGAAAGGTAAACACAGATGGATAGTGGAGCTATACAAGTGTCTAGACCAGAGGAAATTGCAGCCCCCTAAGTGCAGGTCCTGCCTGCACGGGCACTGTTCTCAGCCAGTTCCCATCTCCTACATCAGGCAAGACACAGGTGACTGCCACACTCTGCAAAGTGTATTCTCCTCAGGTGAGAGAGAGGATAAATGATACACAGCCAGGGTCAGCTATTGTGCCTACTGGCTACCTGCCATCACAGAGCAACCCAGGGTGGCACAGTGCATGTCCACAGACCTGGCAGCCTTGTGGCTTGGTGTCCAGCATGGGCCAAGCCCACTTCAAGCCCAAGAAGGAATCAGGTACAGTGTAACTTGCAGGACACGCAGGCACTGTGGTGGTATGGGGGCATCTTGCCATATGTGACACAGGCAAAGCCCCAGGGTCAGTGGGATGTAAACAGGAATTACCAGCTGCAGGCTCCTGCTAAACAGCCCTGGCCCCAACTGTTCCTCACACAGCAAACAGGATGGTGAGAGATCCTGCTGCTGCTGAGGAAGGGAGTTGGAATAACCTCCTTGAAAAGGACCCTCCTGTCCCCAAGTCTCAGTGCCAACAATGGAGGGGCAGTGCTAACTTTGTTCAGGGAAGCTCTTCTCTCCAGAGCCACATTTTGAAAGCTCAGTTGGGCCTAGAAGTCTGATCAGACTACGAATCACATAGGAAGCTGTGGAGATTGTTGTGTGTGTGTGTTCTTTGGCCATTTCTGGCATCAGGCAAACCCTGCTCAGCTGGTGTGACAATGGGGTAATCCAAAAGCTTCGGGTCCTATCCACACTGACCTCACACTGTCACCTAAGAGACACCAGTACTTGTCCAGTCGGGGTGCCATCACCACTAGTGGCTGGAAGCAGACAGCTAGAGAGGCAGGGAAGAGATTGAACACAGGAATATTGCCCTGAATTCATTCCCAGCCTTCAGTGATGCAGGCTATCTGAGGCTGGAAGAAGCAACTCAACACTAAATACCTCATCATGGAATTTTAAAAAAAAAATTCTTCCTTGGAATCAAGTTCTGACTATCCTGCCCTAGAACTTTTCCAGGTCCAATTAGCTCAAGGCCTTCTGCTGCTCTTCCAATTTACAACGGGTATTAAAAAATAGTAATAAAATGCAAGCCAAGTCAACCAGGCCTGGATAAAGTTTCCATCATGTTCTTAAAGAGATGACTGTGACAGCGTAGGAAAAAACTAAGTCACAGCCTTGGAGAAGTAGGAAACACCAAGTAAGGTGGCTTTTCCCACTCAGTAGCTAGGGCAATGTGGGAAGGAAGGCAGTTTCAGCCAGACCATTTTATCTCTGAGGCCAGATGGCTTTAAATGCTTCCCCAGAGCTTGGAAAGGGCCAGGCACTTCTTTGAATTTCTTTTCATACCACCTCATTAGAAAGTAAAAGAGAAGAAATGAACAATCTATAACTTTATGGCAACGGGAAACAGCTCTGTTAATCCCATTTCCTTCCCCAGGCTTACTCAGGGCAGGTCATCCAGCATCAGGGCCACATCACCTAATCTGCTTATCATTGTCCCACAGCCAGGAGCCTGGGCATCAGCCCAAAGGGCAGAATGCATCCTCCTGGGCATTATTAATAAATTGGAAAGGCACAGGTTTTTAAACCTGCCCTGGTGCATAATTGTGATATTCCTGGGATCCAGCTTCTGCTGCAGCTGCAGATTCAAGGATTGGCCACCTCCCAGACTCAAGCCTGCATGAGCAAGGGAAAGAGGGGCACAGCACTGCTGGAGGAACAGATAAGAGAAAAAGAAAGGTGCTGCAAGAGAGGGATTCTAGGGCTGGCATTGCAAAGCCTAGGGTGGGCATTACCCTCTAGGTTTCTTAGCCTTTCTGGGTAGAATGTGGGCAAATCCAACAAAATGGAGAACTCCTCCCTTTCCATCAGGGTTGGCACACGCCTACCCACACTTCTGGGATGGGCAGATAAGTCCTGGCCAGCCATGCAGGACTCAGGGCTTGCTATCACCTGCTCACAGCTTGGCTTGGATGGTCCATGGGCAACCACTGCTACACCTGACAGCACTGCCACCAAGCTGTGATTTGTCACCTTGGTAAAAGCCTCCTGAGCAGGCAGGAGGCAAAGGGCACTGATAGGCACTCATCCATGGCACTGTGCCACCCAGCTTGCTTCCAGCCCTTTCCCTCTGCCCCCCTCTCCTCCAGGAGCACTACATTTCACAGCCAACCTCCACTTGGTGTCCAGATGGAAAGGTGTCCAGACACAGCTCACAAGGGAGTCAGGACTATAAGGTTTCAGGCTTGCAGCACCTGTTCCTGTGTGGGGATCCCATGGCAGAAGGCAGACTCAAGAAACACATCAGGCCAGCAGCATTTGGTGTGTTGGTTGGACCCACAGCTCCCAGGGCAGTAGTGAGTGCCTTGGCACAGAGTCAGTGGCTGGAGTAGGGTAAAAGTTACCAAAGTTAATTGAACAGGAAAGGAATCAGTAACCCCTGGCTTAGTTTCCCAGATGAGGAGTGCCAAGTTTTAGCAAGCTACTGGCTACATACCACAAAGCCAGGTGTTCCTGTTCTGGAGCTATGCTCATCTGGCTGCTCTGTAGATGTGGCTGGAGACATGAGCCTTTGGCTGAGTCCAACCCACCCCTGCCTTCCAGCTGGACTAAGATCCAGTGTTCAACAACTTCAAAATCCCTCCCCAAAATGATCTGGCACCCAGAGAGCTGAAGGGCTTCAGGACTTCGGGAAATAGCTGTGGGACGGAGGAGTGGGGAAGGGAGCCGGGGGCAGCTGGTCCAGCACAGCCCCACGCAGCCCTCTGGACCGAAGGCCTTCCTTCCTCCCTCCCTCCAAGGCCAGGAACCAGCAGCGCAAAGATGCCGTGGGGCACACACAGAGCCAGCCTTCCAGCTCAGCCGGCGTTGCTCATCCCAAATCCATCCACAGAGGATGCTGCCCTCTCCTGGGCTCAGTGTGACTGGCAGAAACTCAGGGAAATTTGGCGAGGCCCAGGACGAGTGCTTTTTGGGGCTCAAAATCCCACACTGGCGTTCTCAAATGTGGTGATTTCCCGTACCTGTCTCAGTGGACATCCCAGGGACTCTTCCTGCCCAGAGCCAGGCTGCTGCGGGTGCCCTCTGAGGGCAGCGTGGGACGGGAGGAGCAGGGCCCAGCCCAGCAGCTCTCCCTGAAGGACAGGGAGATGGGGAGGTTTCTTGGGCCAGTTACCAAATGTGAGATCTACCAGCATTTCATCCTAATTATTTTAATTAATTAGTTAGCTAATTTGATAGCAAAATAAGCTGGCATGCAGGTAAAGAAGGGAGCTGTAACAGGGTCCTACGCCGCCCCAGCAGCCCGGGCACGGCCCCCATCCCGCCACCTGCGAGGGGACAGCGGGGGCCGGAGATGCGGCGCTCCCGGTGGGCTCCCGCAGCCCTGGAAGGCGCTGTTCCCGCGGGCTCCGGCAGTCCTGGAAGGCGCTGTCCCCCTGGAAGGCGCTGTCCCCGCCGCAGGTGCCGGCCAGCCCGGGCCGGGCCCCGCCCGCCGGCGCCGCCTCCTGTCCGCACCTCTCCAAGCCCGGCCCGGGCTGGGACGGCTCCGCGGGCTGCCCGCCTCAGGGGCTCCGGCACGGCCTCAGGGGCTCCGGCACGGCCTCAGGGGCTCCGGCACGGCCTCAGGGGCTCCGGCACGGCCTCAGGGGCTCCGGCACGGCCTCAGGGGCTCCGGCACGGCCGCGGGACCCCCGCCCTGCCCGCACCGGTGCCACAGCTCCTGTCCTGCGTGCCCCGGAGCTCCCGCGGACCTCGGGCGAGCGGGAGCCCTCCGGAGCCCGCTTCACCCACGTCCCCAGCATGAGGACGCCGGCGGAGATGATCGTGGGGCTGGTGCTGTGCCCCTGCGGGCTCCTGCTGACACTCACGGGCACGCTGGCACCCAGCTGGAGGCAGGTGAGCCTCGTACCTGACCAGCCCATGGACGTCGTTTGGGAGCAGGGCATCTGGGACATATGCAGGGAGCGGCAGAGCACCCACGACCGCCTCTGCGGGCAGGCTGACGGGCTGGGCTACTTTGAGCAGGTGCCCGTGCGGGTGGCCCAAGGGCTGATGCCCTCCTCGCTGGTGGTCACCCTGGTGGGCTTGGTGGTGGCTGCGCTGGGTGTTCGCTGCTGGCAGCTGGAGCCCCGGCACCTGGTGGCCGGCATGGCAGGGCTGGTGCTGCTCCTCTCCGGGCTGATGAGCCTCGTGCCCAGCTCCTGGTACACCCAGGAGCTGTGGGCACTGCCTGCCCCGCCTGGCAGCACGCTGACCGTAGGCTACAGCTTGGTGCTGAGCTATCTGGGAAGCTGTCTGGAAATCCTGGGGGGGCTGGCCCTCACCCTCAGCTTCCATCACTGCTGCAAGGAGCGCAGAGCTCCCAAATTGCCCCCCACCACTGTGACAGAGGCTGAGTCGGGCTCCAGTAGAGGTTACAACAATCCCTGGGACGTGCTGGAGGATGAGAAAGATGGACAGCGCTGGGGGAGAAGCCCACCTTGTGATTCTGACTTGTAGTCCCAGCACTGGAACAGCAGTTTCGTCCCTGACATCAAGAGCAGTGCTGGCCCCTGCCCCTACCAAGCCATGCCCTTCTCCTGGGGCCCCTCTGAAGCCCCCTGGGTTCTCTCTTGCTGGAAACAAGACCAAGGACCTGTTCTGAATATTTGCAACTTCCTCAAAAGACTGCTGTGCTCCAGGATCTACAACTGTGCCAAAGCCATGCTGGATTTGGAACCAGAGGTGGCTCCAGTCCCTCTGTGCTGCTTTTACCTCATCTTCCTGTACCATGCACAACAGCTTGGGCAGAGACAGCTTTGGTGCTCCCATGTAAGCAACATACAGGTCAGAAGTGTGTAACCTTCAGAGCTGGCAGTAGGGGAGGGGAGCACCTGTCTCACATCTCTGCCCAGCTCTGGACTGTGCAAAAAGCAAAATAAATTCAAAGCAATGCGTTTGTACTGTGGGATGGTTATGGGCTTTCTGCCAGGCAGGTTGGGCTGAGAGCCAGCAGGCATGGCACACCCAGCTTCCCTGTTTTGCCTGAAGCAGGGAGGAAAGGTCTGTAGAAGGGCACAGCTAGCTTTTATAGCACTTTCCCAAAGGACTTTCCCCCCCATGGTCAAAATCATCTCTTGAAGAGGTTTCTCCTTCCTGGAGCACAGCCACTTCAGGGTGGAGTGGGGAGGGTGGGGGAAGGAAGATCACAGAAAAAAAATAGCATTTTATTTCCCCTTTCAAAATTAGCTTGGTGTGAGGTGGTAAAACTGGTCTCACTGGTTTGTAAGGGACACTCAGGAGGTCAGAACTCCACTATAAAATCCTTCTCAGCCCCCTGCATAACAAGGTAAGAGCCAAGCCAGCTTCCTGCAGAGTTATTTGGCCAGATTCTTACTCCAGGTGAGCCCAAGGCACCCTGGTCAGCAAGGTAAGCCTTGCTGCAGAGGGACAGTACTCAAGGGACATTCTCAGAGAGTGTGTTGGACTTGGAGACTTCCTGATAAACCTCCCAAACGTTTTTGTCTGCATTCTTACGTTCCCTAGGTCTTAGAAATCTACAAAGAGCAAACCAACCTCCCCTCCCCAGCCCAGACACAAACCACAACGGCACAAGAGACACTGCACAACGTTCCTTTATGAAATTACGGTGTTGATGTGAGATGGTCCTTTCCTCAGCAGGGCTGGCAGCTCCTGCAGAAATCACAGATAGGTGTATCAGGGGTCTGACCCAACCTCTCTAAGCCCACCCCACACCTTAGCACAGGGGTCCAGCCACAGGCAGAGTGGGACGGCCCTGTCAGACTCTAGGCACTATTGGTATTGCCCCTCTCCTTCAGCAGGAGGGCAGAGCTTGCTTCAGGAGTGGGCATCATGCCAGCACTGGGCCCTGGGGCACTGCAGGGTGGCAGTGGGGTCCTTAGGGCCTGCTCCAGATGCAACTTACCTCTTTCCCTTCATAAGCTTCATTGACAAATGTATCACTCTTGGGGGGAAGCTCTTCCTCCTCCTCATCCTCTTCCTCTGGATCACTTTCACGGTGGTACAGGGTCAGCACCCGAGTGGAAGCAGTGCTCGAGGTCCTGGAGAGGGAAAAATGTACACCAAGAATGGCACGGCCAACTCCTGGAGATGGGGCAGATCCCAAAGTCCTACCACAACCCCTGGTAACAGCCTGCTGGGGTGATTGCAGCTTTCCATATAACCCAGGAGTGCATCAGGACTCCACACTGTCCCTGGGCAGAGACCCTGTCTCTCTCTATTCCCAGCTGCACCGGCCCAGTGCAGCCCCAGAGCTCACCTCCTCCGCCTGTCCCGCCTCCGCATGTAGGCCAGGGCCCCCACAGCAGCAGCAGCCAGCAGCAGGAGCACAGCTACCCCCAGCACAATGGGTCCTGCCAGGGGCTGCACCTCGGCCTCCTCGCAGTAGTCGCCACGATAGCCCAGGGCGCAGTGGCACGTCACGCGGCCAGCCTCGATGGCACAGTCCCCGCGCAGGTTGCACGTCTCACTGCTGCAGGGCACAGCCCCCAGCACCTCCTCCGTGCTGGGGGGCACCACGAAGGGCTCTCCATGCTCCTGGGGGCCAGGGGCTGCAGATAGGCTGGGGCGGGGCTGCCGAGGCTGGGGTGCAGCTATGGATGAGACTGGTTCCTGTTCTACGTGGGACATTCCTGATGGTGCCACTGCAGGGACCTGCGTCCCCACCTTCACTGAGGCGCCTGGAGGGATGGGCATGGATCAGCAGAGACTCAGGTAAGACCCCTTGCCAAACTGGGCGAGCCTGGGCAGGCTGTCCCATGCCCAGGACCTTGGCACAGCCCAGCTGTGGGTGGGCACTCACAGTCAGACTCATCGGAGCCGTCGGCACAGTCGGGGTGCCCATCACAGACCTGCTCTCTGGAGATGCAGCTCTGGAGGTCGGGGCAGGCCTGCAGCAGGGCGGGGCAAGGCGGTGCCAGCGCACACGCTGCTCCGTGCACCAGGTGGTACCCAGGAGAGCAGCGGCACTGCCTCCCTGCAGGGTTGGGCAGGCAGAGCTGGGCACAGCCCCCATTGCTCTTTGCACAGCCATTGGTGCCTGCCAAAACAGCGCTGGTTAGCATGGCCACCGCAAGGCACAGCTGAACCCCGCAGATGCCCTGGGCTAGGGCAGTCCCAGACCCACCTTCCTGTGAGAACTGGCTGTAAATCCTCATGGCTACCAGCTCCTGCTCCATCGGGAACCACCAGTTCTCAGCCTGCTCCAGCCGGCTGTGCCAGATCTTGCTGGAGCCTGGGGACACATGGGGTCAGCACTGCTCCACCTCCTCCCACAAGGGTGCCTGAGCTGGGAGGTGAGGGGTCCCCTAGCTTCCCCTTGACTCCACAGAGGGGGGGCAAGCCTGTACCCCCACGTGTCCTAGTGCAGTAGGAGGAGCTGGGCAAAGCACAGCAGACAGACCTACCATTGGTTGAGGTTGTGCTCCAGAGCAGAAAGCCTTCTCCTACAGCAAAGAGTGAGAGACCATGCAGCCCTTCCCGCACCAGCCGGAAGCGGGATCCATCCAGCTCAACACTGCTGATGGTTCCTCTCTCTGCAAGGTACAGGTGGAGAGGCTTCAGTGTGGCAACAGAGAGGGCTCCGGGCTGCCCCTCAGGGCTGTGCCAGGCTGTGCTTTGCAGACTGAGTGCCTGTACCACTGCTACCGCCCCGCAGTGCGCCGGCTCAGTCCTCACTCACCGTGGTCTGCCCAGTACAGCCTGGTGCCAGCACCCCCAAAGGCAAGGCCAGTGGGAGCCCGGGCTCTCCTCCAGACCGCTCTGCGGCCAGTGCCGTCCATGGCTGCACACTCCACCACGGCGCCATGCCCATGGCTGCCAGCTGCTGTGACAAAGCACATGGTGGAAGCACGAGGACACAGTGCCAGCCAGGCAGCACCCTGCAGCCCCTCGCTGAGTAGTGCCAGGACCCACCGCCCCCTGGGAGCTGCCACGTGGATGGTGGGTGGCTGCCCCCCAATCCAGTAAAGGTTCCCACTCAGCCAGTCCAAGGCCAGGGATGTCACCGTGCCCTCCACAGCTACTGCCTTCTTCCAGGACAGCCGTCCCCAGTCCTTCAGGCGCAGCAGTCCAATGGAATTGCCTCCCACTTCTGCAAAGTACAAACTCTTGTCTTTCACTGCATAGTCAACAGCTGTCAGGCGGCTCACCTTGGCCAAAGGCAGGGCCCGGTGTGGGGGAAGCCCTTGGGATCCAGCTGATGTGGGCAGGTCCTTCAGGTAGACCTAGAGGAAGGAGGCAGCACTAGGATGTGGACCCCTCTTCCTGACAGTGGTAAGAACAGCAGCCCCCAGGGCTGGCTCCAGAGGGCGGTACCTGTGCCACAGCTGCAGGTGAGACCAGGAGGGCAAAGGCCGAATCACGGATGGGCAGGCAGGTGGTCTCGTTGGCGGCCAGCATCAGCCCAGTGGGGCAGCGGCACTGCCCCGTGTGCCTGGTGCTCAGCAGGCACAGGTGGGAGCAGCCACGCGCCTCACACGGGTTGGGGGCCGCAGGGCGCAGGGCTGGGTGCATCACCTGTGGGACAGTGGGCTCAGCCTCAGCTCCATCAGCACCTGCCAGCAGAGCTGAGCATGACTGACAGCACACTATGCTCCCAGGGCCCACACACAGCCCAGCTCAGGGCAGGATGGTGAGGCAGAGATGGTCCCAGGGGACCAGAGACCCTTGACCAGAGACTGCTGCTCAAAGATCACTGGGATGGGGGTACAGCTTCCAGTGCCTCTTCGCTCAGAGGACAGCAGTACTGTGCAGGATGGGAGATCAGCAGAGCTGGCACAGCAGGGCTTGGGTTTCCCCAAGAAGGTACCTGGAGGCCATGGGGCTGCCCATGCCGTTTGAGCAGCACAGTCCTGTTCTTGCCGCTGGCCTTGTCCACCTGCTGCACGGACCATGTCTTCCTCTCCGACCAGTAGAGCTGCCCCTCACACACAGCTGCTGCAAAGGGGCTCCGGACCCAGCGCAGCTTCAGGACCTGTCAGAGAGGCACCTGTCAGTGCCCATCCCGGTGCCCATCAGAGCCCCACCACCAGTGCCCCACCCCACCTTCACACTGCTGCCATCCAGACGTGCAGAACCAACACTGCCCAGCTTCTCATCCAGCCAGAAGATCCTCTGGGTGGGGAAGTCGAGGGCCAGTGCTGTGGGCCAGCCCAGTCCCTGGGCCAGCAGCACGTGCCGCCAACTCCCATCCATGCTGGCCTCCATCAGCCGTGAGTGGCTCCCCACCTCTGACCAGTACATCAGCCTAGTGGGAAGGCAGGAATGAGCCTATGGACCTGACACAGCATCAACCCAGCACCAAGGCAGCCCAGAAAAGCAGCCTGGAGCTTCCCATCTCATCATGGGTGCATTGAGAGCTCCATGCAGGGCAGGGGCAGGTATCTGGGCTCTTTCTTCTCTCCCCACAGCAACAAGGTGAGGCCATCCTCCCTCTTCCCCAGCCTCTCATCTGCCTCCACAGAGGAAAATGGGGCAGGGCAGGGATGGTAAGGAGGTCCTCATGTCCTCTTGTCCCAGACTTACCCTGCCAGAGGCTGGAGCACCAGGGAGTGAGGCTGGTCCAGGTCTCCATCCATCACCACAGTGTACTCTGGTATCCCTTGCCAGGCAGCCCCCAAGCGAGTAGCCAGAATCTGCCCTGCTACCCCATCTGTCCAGTACAGGTTTCTCCCAAGCCAGTCCACTGCTATACAGTCTGATCTCACACCTGAAATGCATTCAAGAGGCAGCAACTGCGTACGGTGACAACTGCACAGCCCTTTGGCATAATGCTCCCAGCCCAAATCCCTCCATCCCAGAAGCTCTGGCTCCTCCCAACCTTGCTCCCACTAGTGCTTCTCCACATAAGGGATCACAGCTTGGCACCCCTCTGCAACCTGGAGACTGCACAGTGGGGGAGGCCAGCCCTGCTAACCCCATGTTGTCACAGCCTACCTTTCACCAATGTGCCTTTCTTTCCCGAGCTGAGGTCCTGCCAGCGGATGCTCTCTGTGGCCAGGTCCATCCAGAAGACTTTCCTCTCCACCAAGTCATAGTCGAGTGAGAAGACAACACGATCCTTGTCAGTGGCCAGCACCACCTCCTCATGGCCACTCCGCAGGCCATAGGACAGCACCACGGACTGCACAGCCACCAGCAGCTTGGGCTCTGGTCCTGGGGTAACACAGAGCCACACGGACCCTGCTCAGCACTAATGGTCCCATGGTCCCAGCACATGCAGGCAAGGGACACAGCACTCACAGGCATTGGAGCTTGCTGGGACTCAGCCCATTCACAGGACTACGAGGTTTCCCATGGGCAGCAGACACAGGAGGACAAGTATCCACCAGCCCTCAGTGTATCTTAGAGGGTCAGGGCCAGCCTCAGCACTGCTTGGCCACCCCAGGACTTACCAGTGAGTTTGCAGGTGTGGCCATCGGGCTCCAGCAGGTAGCCAGGGAGACAGCCACAGCTGTAGGACCCTGGAGCATTGAGGCATGTCTGGCTGCAGGCTCCCTTGCCCCACTCCGTGCACTCATCTATGTCCATGCAGGACAGACCATCCGCAGCAAGGCGATAGCCCGGGCCACACCAGCACCGCTGGGGGGAAAGGAACCATCAGCTGCCCACCCTGGGGACATGAGGCTCCCTTCTGCAGCTGGAGCAGGGCATCATGGTATGACAAGCCCCTGCCCCAGGGCTGCTGGCACTCACAGGGCCCTGGGGTGAGGGGTAGCAGAGGTGAGTACAGGACCGCTGGCAGGGCACAGAGCAGTTCCCACCCTCGTCTGAGCCATCCGCGCAGTCCTGCCGGCTGTTGCACACCAGGGATGCATTCAGGCAGGACCCCAGCTCACAGGGGTACTCATTACTCTGGCAAGGAGCAGGGTGGCCTGCAGGGACATGGGAAGGCTGCCCTGAGCCTCATCCACTAGCTCCTTCTGCTCATTTGGGGCAGATTTAGCTGCTCCCAGAGGCTGCTTAGAGCTCACTTGCAGCCACATCCAGAGCTGCGCCAGTAGCCTGGCTTCAGGCTACATTAATCCAAAGGCCACTGGTCCCTGCAGGGAGAACAGCTACCCAGGACCTGGAGCCACCACAGCTGCTTGGAATAGGCAGCCAGCACATGGGCCCTTAATCTCAGCACAGACACATACCCATCTCCCTCCGTGCTAGGCACCCACCAGCCACCCCTGGGTGAGACAGGGAATAAAATAAAGCTGTTGCTCACAGCCAGCCTCATCACTGCCATCAGTGCAGTCAGTCTCTCCATCACAGCGCCAGACATCAGGGATGCACTCACGGCTACGGGAGCAGCTCCACTGCTGGTCCTCACACAGCTCTTCCTCCCAAGGGCAGCCCTGCAAGGCAGAGGGTGAAAAAGGCTACCTGCCCTCCCAGGCATGAGTGGGGGCAGGCTGTGTCCCCACTGCTCCACTCACCTGCTCATCTGAGCCATCCCTACAGTCAGCAGCACCATCACAGCGCCAGGCCTCTGGCACACACTCCCCACTGTGGGAACACGTCACCTCACCCTCACGGCAGAGCAGCGGCCGGGGCACAGCACAGCCCTCCTCATCCGAGCCATCCTGGCAGTCGTGGTCACCATCGCAGCGCAGGGCCAGGGCCACACACTGCCCACTCCGACAGGAAAACTCAGCCGGACCACACTCCTTCAGCACTGTGGGCAAAGGCCAGGGCTGAGCAGGGACACTGGCCCCATCCTCTCAGCAGGCAGCCCTGGGCAGTGCCTGCTTCAGGACCCACAAGAAACCTAGTGCATCCACCTGTGGGGCAGGCAGCCCCAAGAGTCCATCCCACTCAGCTGCAGGGTCTTACCACAGCCCTGCTCATCCGTGTGGTCCAGGCAGTCGGCATGGCCGTCACACAGCCAGCTCCTGGGGATGCAGCGGGTGGCAGCGTCGCAGCGCAGGGCACACTCCTGCGTGGGGGTCCAGCAGCCCGTCTCATCCGAGCCGTCGGGACACTGTGGCACCCCGTCACAGCGCTCTCCTGCCCTGACGCACACGGCTCCGCTCGCACAGTGGAAGGCCCCTGGGGAGACAAGGGGCTTTGCACTGCCTGCAGAAGGCAGCCAAGGTGCCCAGACCCTCTTCTAGCCCTCCAGTGACCTAGAAAGGCCCCGCAAGGGACAAGGCTTGGTCCCTCCTAGACAGTGCATCTCCAGGAGCCTAGGTCCCCAGCAAGGTGATTGCGGCAGTCTCAACTCAGCCACATCTAGGTCACTATGAGCAGTGAGATCAACTCTATCCTTTTCCAACAGCACCTCAAGCCCAGTGCCAAGCTCAGAAAGAACCAGTATGTCACATCACAAGCATCAGACTTTACCAGGACTTTACCAGGACCCTGTCCCAAAAACCCCACTAGGAAGCAGCAGAAGGCCTGGCACAGGGTGACCCAGACCCCTTTTGCACAGGGGACAGAAGAATGGCTCCTACCTGGGGTGTTGCAGAGCTGGGCGCACCCATCCTCATCAGAGCCATCTGCACAGTCCTTCTCCCCATCACACAGGTACTCCTGGGCCACACACCCAGTGCCATCACGGCAGGGCACATGCGTGCGAGAACAGGACAGATGGAGAATGGGGGTCAGGGTGTGTGCAGTGCTGGACTGGAGGGGTGGCGTAGGTGTCACCACCCGTGCAGAACTGTTTGAGCGTGGGGTGGTTGTGGTTGGCTGTGGGGCAGTGATCTTAGTTGTAAAAGATCGAGTGGTGCTGGTGACTGGCTGCACAGTGGTAGTCTTGGTCAGTGTGGTCCGGGCAGTTGTTGGTGCAGAGGTGGTGGACTGTCTGGTGGTGGACTGTCTGGTGGTAGTTTGTGATGTAGTAGCCTTGCTGGTTGGTGCAGGAGTAGTGCTGAGTGCAGTGGTGGTCTGGCTTGGCGGTGGTGTTGTGGTGGGGGTGGTAAGCCGAGCAGCAGCGGTGCTTGTGGTTGTCCTCACAGTGGTGGTCACAGGTGGAAGGAGTGGCACAGCAGACTCTTTGCTTGGTGGCACTGGCAGAGGATTTGGGATTTGTTGGGACCATACCCTCCCCGCACTTCAGGCACCTCCCAGAGCACCCCACATGCAGTAGCCAGGCACCCTGCCACAGCTCAGACTTGCACAGGCCACCCAGCCCCGTCAGGTACAGAAGCAGCACCAGGCACAAAGCCATGGCCACTCTTACCAGCCTGCAGCTCTGAGCCCACGAAGGCCACCACTCCCTGCACACCCGCTGCCGGCAGGGACAGCACAAGGGCCAGCGTCCTCCGGTCCCATAGCAGCAGAGCTGTCCCATTTGCTGACACCAGGTATGGCTCAAAGGCGGCCACGAGGCCATGGGACCAGCTGGGTGCTAGGGTGACTGCTTGCTGCTTGGTCAGACTCAGTGCCTGCAGGCCTGTAAGGCAGAGGCATGGTAAGACCTGTGCCTGCCCACACCACTCATGGCTCACCCTGCACCCCACAACACACAGCTATGGCAGGAACCTCATGGCTGAGGCCAGGGTCCCGAGTCTGCCCCATGAGCACCCCACTGCCCAGGCAGGGAACTGCTGCATGTGGGACATGGCTGATCACCCCTCCTACATCCACCACCTCCCCTCCCTGCTTCAGACACCAGCAGGGCTCACCCAGGGCTGAGCTCCAGAGCACGCTGAAGGCTCTGCTGTCCATGGCTGCAGGCAGGTCTCCAGGCCATGTCTCATTCCAGGCATCCCACGGAGCACCCCCTGCCAGGCCTAGCGCCTGCAGGGGCTGCCCGCGGGCCAGCCAGTACAGAGTGTCACGCTGCCAGTCCAAGAAGAGGTGCTGGATGCTGCTGCGAGCCCGGTGCAGGATGCGCGGGGCCTTGTCAGACGTCCGGATCACCCCGATGTCCCTCCGGTTACATGCGAGCCAGTACAGGTCCCCCGAGCGGATGTCCACACGGGCAGAGCAGACTTGGCAAGAGCAGGCAAGCAGTTATGAGGCTGTCCCATGACCCTGCACCTCTGCCTGGGTGCCCCTAGACCCTAAACCCAGGGTACAGCTGCCCACTGCCTCGACGTGGCCTCACTGTGCTCTGCACAGACCACTCAGACTGCTCAGACCACTATCCTCTGCACCCAGGAGATCCTCAGGCATCAGAAAGTATCAGGAAGGGGAATGTGCCCTCTATCTCTATCTGTAGAGTCTCACCTGGCATCCCAGTCACAATGGCCTCTCTCCAGCCAGGGTAGCCCACAACACGCAGGAGAGTCCCACGGTCATCTGTCCCATAGAGCACTGACCTCTGCCAGTCCACATCTTGCAAGTGAAGGGGCTCCTGCCACTCCTGCACCAGTTTGGTGTGTGCTCCAGGGCCCACATGCACCAGGGAGATGGCCTTTCCTGATGCATACACGATGGACAGCTCTGCAGAGCATAAGGGCGGTGTGTGAGCACAGCCCCAGGGATACTGGGCAGGGTCACCAGAATGAACTAAGACAGAAATGTCACAGCACTGGTGTGCGCTGGGAACCTCATCCCACCAAAGCCACAGCCCTTTATGACCCTTCTCCAACTCTCACATGGATGTATACCACTCCAGAGAGCCAGACCCTGCTCACCTGCACACTTCCCCGAGGGCAGGAGGAAGAGGCCCTCTGGACATGCACACTTGTAGCCCCGAGGATGCACAGGGGACAGGAGGCAAAGGTGACTGCACAGGCCCAGAGCACATGCAGCAGTGTCCCCTGGGAGCAAGAGGATGTTAAAAGCTCAGGTAGTCATGACCCCAGTATCTCTCCCAGTTTCCAAAAACCACAGGCTGTCCTGGGACTGGATAAGGGCTGGAGGCAGGATAGCAGTGTCATGTGAGTTAAGGGGGCTCAGGTCTACCCAAAGCCATGGGCCTTTCCTACAGTTTTATAGGTCCCCTCTGTACCAACCCCACAACCCTTCATCACAGCACCAGGCAAACATTGGGCAGGACCTGGTGAGCTCCAGAACTCAGTGAGCCTTCCCTAGAACCCAGGGATGCAGCGGGGGTTGCTGCCATGCTGCCAGCCCTGCAGCAGTGCAGCAACATGCAGGTACTCACTGGGAGGCTGCTGCAGGGCATGCAGCACAGTGAAAGCTGAGATAGAGGCACGGAGCAGCACTGCATGCTCCTGGGGAGAGGCCCAGGTGGCTGACACCAGCTCTGTGCCATCGGTCCAGAAGAACCGGCTCTCAAACACAGCCAGGCCCAGCGGCTCTGTGTGGCTCCGCAAAACAGCGTGGAAGGAGTGGCGCCCGCTGCCATCCACCCGCAGGGTCTCGATGGACTGGGGACAAGGCAAGGCATGGTAGCTATGTAGCATCCCCACACCTTGGCCCTTCTCCTCCCAGCCCAGGGATGTATGCCAGACCTAGGCACTGCTCCCTGCTCCCTCCCATGCTTTGGCCATGGACACAGAGGAACAAGGGCCACCCTCCCAACTCCCACCTCATCATCTCCCTGGGTGCGAGAGAGCCCTGCTGCCTCTCATCCCTACCTCCTTGTACTCGCTGATCCAGTACAGCCTGCCAGCCACATGGTCCAGGCTCAGCCCCACAGGCTCCTCCATGGACACAACCGTGAGCTCCCGCCGGTTTGAGCCATCCATGCCAGCTGCAGCAATGACTGTCCGGCCCCTCTGTCCACGGTTGACCCAGTACAGGGACCTGGGAGCAGGCACTCAGCACCCACTTCACAGGATAACACCAGTGCTGCCATAGCCCTGCAGCAGGCACCACCAGCATTGCAATCCCAGAAGCCTGGGCCAACCCTGGCTCATTCACTGCTCACCTTGCAGCTGGATGTACTGTCAGCTGCTCTGGTGCAATGTCCTTCCCCAGCACTGTCACGTAACCACGGCCATCACCCAGCCCTGCACAGATGGCTGGAGGATGGCTGCTGGCCCAGTACAGCTGCCCTGTGAACCAGTCCACAGAGATGCTGTTCACCTCTCCGGCATCTGTAGAAACAGAGCAGTTTTAAGGCACACCTGCTCCAGACTGTGTGACAAACTCAGGCTGCCCCTTCCTCTATACAGGAAAAGCAGTATGGGGTGGCAGGCCAGCTCTCAGCCCTGCTACAGCACCCAGCACGCTTGGTCCTGCTCACTTGCATAGAGAGGCTGTGTGCC
Organism: Agelaius phoeniceus; assembly: GCF_051311805.1. Classification (NCBI taxonomy): domain Eukaryota; kingdom Metazoa; phylum Chordata; class Aves; order Passeriformes; family Icteridae; genus Agelaius; species Agelaius phoeniceus. Next base: position 30,497,431 of record NC_135268.1, on the reverse strand, counting down.
TTTCCCCGGGTGGTGGACACGGAGCTCTGCATCCTCTGTCAGCCAGTAGTAGGTTTCTCGGAGCAGGTCATACACCAGGGCACGGGGTTCTGTCTCAGTGGAGAGCAGGGGCCTGTAGGCTTGGGTCCGTACATCCAGAAGGGCCAGGTCCTGCCCCACGGCCACCAGGATCTGTGTTGAATTGTCTGCCAGGGTGAGAGGAAAATCACTCATTGACCAGGGACATGGCTGGGGAGGGCACTCCCCTCAGGGACAGGGACATGGCTGGGGGGGGTGCAGCCTGGGCTCCCCTCCTCTCCCTACCTGTCACTTCGCAGGCGGTGCCATGCCGCAGGGTGTAGCCCGGGAGACAGGCACAGCTGAAAGTGCCCGGGGTGTTGGTGCACAGCTGGCTGCAGGGTCCATACTCCAGGGAGCACTCGTCCACATCTGCACGGATAGGTGAGATCAGCAGTCTGCCACAGAGCTGCCCCAGACAGCACTGCCACTGCTTCCCTGGGACTACAGGCAAGCTGCCTAGATACCAGAACATGGGCCTCAGCCCCAAAATGCACCAGCTGCTGCTGGGACATTATCTAGATACAATCTTTACGCGACACACAGGCAGGAGCAGGGTAGAGGCAGGTGCTTCCCCAGAAGCACGGGCTCTGTGGAGACACTGCTGTCAGTGACCAAGGCCACACGTCATGGAAGCACATGGACCCTGACCTCCCCTTACCAGCACAGCTTTGCCCATCTGCCTGCAGCACCCAGCCAGCCCCACAGGAGCACTGCACTCCCCAGTGCGTGTCAGTACACGTCTCTGCACAGCCCCCGTTGCGTACAAAGCAGCTCCGACCTGTGGGGATGCAGCAAAGGGTGACATGAGGCAGGACAGCTCTGTGGCTCCCCTCCCAGATGGGCATCAGCCAGCAGCTGTGTGTAACTTACCACATGTGCTGGGCTCATCCGTGCCATCCAGGCAGTCATCCTTGTCATCGCACATCAGCGACTCCAGGATACACTTGCCCTCATCGCACCGCACCATGCCAGGCGTACAGGGAGCTATGGCACACACAGCTCATGTCAGCAGGGCAGACCAATACCCTGGGTCCCAGCCTCATGGGAAGGACCTGCAAAGCATCAGCTGGCCCAGACAGGTCTCACCCAATGGAGGAGCATCCAGTGTTCTTGCTTACCGCAGACATCTTCATCCGAGGAATCGCCACAGTCATCGATCCCATTGCACTTCCACTCAGCCATGATGCACACCCTGTTCCTGCACTGCCACTGCCCAGGCAGGCAGGGCTGCTGGGGACACCCCTCCTCATCCCAGCCATCCTCACAGTCTTGGTGCCGATCGCACAGCTCCCAGTGCGGGATGCAGTGGTGGGTGCCGGGACACTGCACCTTCTTTGACCCGCACACTGAGGAAACAGCGCAGCGCTCGCCAGCCTGCCCTGCACCCCCAGCCACCCCCACTCAGCCCCAGCAGAGAGTACATACCACAGTCCTGCTCATCAGAGCCATCCAGGCAGTCAGCAGCACCATCACAGCGCCAGCTGCTAGAAACACACCGGCCATCGTCACACTGCCACACATGGGGGTCCCCGCCACAGGCAACATCTGCAGGGACAACACGCAGTCACTGGGACCTACTGCTACAGCAGAACAACAAGGGTCCACTTCATCCTGGCACGGCACGGGTGCTGGCAGTGCCCAAGGAGCACAGAGTTCCAGGATGTGTTCTCATGCCACAGATATTCCTAAGGATCTCTGGAGCACATATGTCCCTGCAGGATGCTACGCAGGCAGAGCCGGCAAAGACTGAGGTGCCTCTGTCCTGTCCTGCCCCACCATTCCCCAAGGCCCCGTGATGTCTGTGCAGCACAGCTCCCCAGGCTGCCCCATGCCACCGGATGGGTGCCACTCACCGCACTGCTCGTCCGTGCCGTCAGGACACTGCTGCTCGCCATCGCAGAGCCAGGGAACGGGGATGCAGCCGGAAACGCAGGCGGCCTGGCGTGAGGCTGCACACGCGGGGCTGGCAGGCGCTGCGGGCAAGAGGGAGCCGGGCCCAGGATCAGGCGGGGCGGCCGCAGCGGGCATCCACCTTCACAGCCCCCTGCAGCTCCCCGCCTGGGGGTCCCGGCATAGCCCAGTACGGGGAGGGACCAGTCCCATCCAGGGCACCTCTGGATCTCCTCTGGGGCTGGAAGGAGAACTGCACCTCTCGTCCCTGCTCAGGGAAGGCAGGGACCTCCCCCCAAGCCTTTTAGGCAGCGGTACAGGGCGTCTCGGGACGCAGGGGTCCCCATGCTGTCAGGGTGACAAGTATGCACAGGCGTCAAGGACACACCAGCGGGAGATGAGTAAAACGGGGTCATCCTCAGTGGCAGGGGACCCCCCACTGCCCATCGCGGAGGGATGAGCAAGCTTCCCTGGTGCGGCGGGCGCCCACCGCAGCCCCTGGGCATGAGGCAGGGATTTCCCCCCCACCGGCCCGCCCCCCTCGGTCCTGGCTCACGGGCGCGGCGTGTCCCGGCGCCAGCGGCGCTCCCGGCCGGCGGCAGCAGCGGCGGCAGGAGGATGCTGAGGAAGATGAGCGCCCGGCAGAGCGGCGGCGGCGGGGGGCGGCCCATGGCTGCGGCGGCGGCGGAGGTGGGGAGGGGCGGCTCCGGGGGGCCCGGCCGGCGGAGGGAGCGCGGAGCCGCGGCCGCCGCTTTTATGTCCGGGCGCGGGCGGCCATTGGGCACCGCGGGTACCGCCCGCCGAGACCCCCGCCCGCCCCGCCGCCGCGGGGGCTGCGCCGCGCTGCCCCGGGGAGCCCCGGCCGGGACACGGGGGTCGCCGGCCTCGGGCGGGGCAGCTGCGGTCCCGGGCCGGGCACTCTTGGGACCCACCGCCCGCCAAGAGCCGAGGGGCACGGGGGGACCCCTGTCCCCCGCCCCGCCTCGCCTCGTCCCGCCGGGCGGGGGTTGTTGTGAGAGCCAGCCGTGAGAACCGGGCCCGCAGCACCTGCAGCGGCCGTGGGAAGGCAGCGACAGCCTTGAACGCGGGGGCACCCCCCGAAAACAACGGGCTGCGCGCACCCCCAGCCCGCCGGCCTCGACCTTGAGCGCTGTGAAAGAGCCGCTGGAGCACAACAAGGAGAGCGAGAACAGCGGCCGGGGGAGGAAAACTGCCCGGCCAGAGGATAAGGCGCCTGCCACTGCCTGGGAAAGGAGTCCCATCCACCAGATAAAGCGGGGGGATCGCCCAAGCCGCGGAGATGGCCCCGGGACATGGGAGTTTGCGGACTTCTCGCTACACGCCCGGGGGAAATTGCCGCTGTGCTGCCCTGTTGGCTTGTCTCCCTGCCAGCTGCGGGTGGTGGCATGAGTGTCCATCCACCCTCAAGACTGGCTGTACTCCAAGCACATCCATGGCCTGTGGGTGCTGTGCACTCGTCCTTTCCAGCCTTCCCATCAAACCTCCCTGCGTGAGAGTTGAGCCTAGAAAGCTGCTGCAGTAGTTGCACACTTACTGACACCACTGTCTTTCTGTGAGACCTTCTGGCATGTACACGTTTTCTGGCTTGCTCAGAAAAGGAAAGCTCCAGGATGATCTCCTGTGTGCTGGGGAAGAGATGGAACCAGCCACAGGGCTGGCCCAGGAGGGGCTCTGACACAGCCAAGTCAGCTGGAAGCTCAGGGCAGACACCCTCAGGCAGATGGAAAGACCAGGGTGTTGCACAGCTCTGGGTCAGGAGGCCCAGTGCACTGGCACAAGGGAGATACCCGAGGCCAGTGGCATGACATTTGTCCCAAGGTGTGGTGCCCACACCAGCTGTCTCTCTGGGCAGCATCCCAGTAGCTCTGGGCAACTGACTTCCCCAGGAAACACAAGTGTGCACATCCCAGGGATCATAAGCATCCTTGTGGCAGGAACACCAGGCAAAGTGGTTCCTAGTGGTCAGGGGAGAGAGTAGAAAGGACAGAGCAGTATCCAGGCAATGCTAAGACTACCCAGAAAGCTCCCATGCCCTCCTCACACCTGTAGGACAACGCTGAGATTTGTGTTAGGACCATGGGGATCTGCCCTGTACCCCAGCTCTGCCACCCCACAGTGTACCCACACCACCAAAGCAGTAACTCCTCACACTGGATGGCTGGGAAGGGCAAGTGGCAGCAGAGGGACTGTGAAAAAGGGTCCAGAAGTTAGTGGGTACAGTAGAAATGCCCAGTGCACCTGAGCATCAGCTTGGGGAGCTGGGTCAGCAGTGAGGGAAAGGACACATGGTGTGGCCAGCCTCTTGAAATGCAGGAGATTTTTTTAGAAGCATGATTTAAAGTCCAAGTATTTTAAACACGTGTATAGATAAAAGAGCATACAGGTTATATGTATGTATAGACAATAGCCCACTGTACATAATTATATTTATATGTACCTACAGTGACTTCTTCTCTATGATGTACTGGTTATTATTTTCCTGGACTTCAGGAGAAATTTTTTTGATATTTTCTGTTTTTTCTTTACAGTTGCATTAGTAGGGAAGTTTCCTTTTCTCACTGACATTTAGATTCTCCCTTCCTTGCTTCCAAATCTAAGGGGACATTGATGATTGGAGAAGGCTGGGACCAAAATGAGAAGGAGCAAATCTGTGCTCACATGAACAGCAGGATGAAATATGCTATAAAAAAGTCCAGCACCATGTCCTAATAACACCTTTAACTATTCCAAGTACAGCAACTTTTTTTTCCCCAAACATTCAAAGGCAGTTTCACATTAAATAGTATTATTGATTTTATATTGTTAATAGAAAATTGCATGTATCTTTTCTGCTGTATGATTGATCATATCCTTGTCTGTTATTGCTGTATTCCTGTTCCTTTCCAGTCACTTTAAAGCATTCTTTTCCTAAAGATAAGGGACACCATGCTGTTAAAAAAAATAGACAACAAAAATTCTGTGGGACACTCTGCCTCATATCTGTTATCAAGCTTCTGCAATCTTGTTTCCATAAAGAAAGGACAGCTCTACTTGCCTCTGTGCTGTGTGGCCTGACTCTGCTCAAAATTAAACTGCCTGCAGTCTGTTGACTAAAATTTATGCCAGTGGGAAAACTGGATTTAATGAAATACCTGTTTCTTCCTAGGAAATCAACTTATTAAGTGCTTAAATAAAAAAAAAAAATTTGGAGAGCATTACAAACTATTTTTCAAATACTGAAGCTTTTTCCAGGTAAAAAAACCCCTTTTTCAACCCTGTGCCTCCAAGAACTACAACTCCTATTTCAGGGTCTGGCCCACAGCCACACTGATAGCAACACTTCCATGAGACTTGCAGAGTGGTGCCCTGGTCTGGTGCCCAGACTCCCTGACAAATCAGGTAATCTCAGTAACTCTGTCCCAGGACAGCCTTGCAAAGTGGGTGACAGGTGCTCTGCTAGAGGTGTAGGAAATGGCTGGAGACATTGTCTTTTATTTGCCATTTTCCTACTTTGCTCTCTTAGCAGCATTGTCTTTTTTTTTTTGCTTAAATGTCCCTCCAACATACACCCTCATGGCCAGCTCAGTGCCCAGCAACAGCAAACAGGGATGATGGCAGCACCCACCTCAGGGGCATTTAATGAGCAACAGAGTAGTCTCACAAGTGGCACCTCCAGCCTCCAAGAGCCTCAGCATAAGCAGGAGGAGCACAACACTGAGATCTGTGTGTGGGTAAGTGCTCCAACGTCCCAAAGGCCAAACAGCCTTGAAAAATTCAAGTTTACAAACTTAAGGCACCACTGGGGAGAACTGGGAAATATTAGCACCTGCTGTGATACTGCCTGGCAAGATGCTTAAGAAACAGTGTTGTTTACCACAGTATTATTTCCCTTAATTACAAAGGGTTTGAAAGGAACAACATTCAGGCAATTTGGAGGACTAATTTTATGAATACACTGAGGAAACAATTTCTTGTTCTCTGCAGTAACAAGAACTACACTGCTTTCAACACCCTAGGCAGGTTGGAAATTTGATGTGTTTGCCATCATGCTTTTTATTTAAGAACACAATCAGGTAGGAAGATCTTTTTAAGAAGCAAGTGAATTATTAGGATAAAGAAATTGAGACCGTTTTGAGCTTTCATTGATTTGGGAAAATAAATGCACAAAGTACTGTCTACTGCCCTAAAAGGTTCCAAAAGTGTTTACTTCTTTTCAAAAAACTCTAGGCTTGTGATTATATCTCCCCCACATCCTTATCACCCTACTGTTCCCCAGCCCGCTGAGAATCAACTATGAGATCTGGGGAAGATGGAGAAAGAAATCACGGCCTCCACTTCGAGATGCCACAGCTCCCGTCCGGGCTTCACCCTTCAGGATCCGCCTGTGGTGCCTCTCCACGCGGCCGCTGGGGAGCAGCAGAAGGCTGCAGGAAGGTCCTGCCTTGTTCTGCTCTCCCAGGCTCTGCGAGTATATCCATGAGTCCTGGAGGCAACGGAGAAGGAATTCAGGACCTCCCCACCTGCAGATGCCATAGCCCATGCTCAGCCTGACAGCAGCCCTGTCGCACATGCCAACTTTCAGCCTCGCAGCTTGTCACCAAACCCTTCTCAAAGCTTCCTGACACCCTTGCTGGGGAGGTGGGACAAAGTTGCTGCAAGAAGGCCAAGCCCAGGTTTAGCTGAGGACAGGATGGTGAGGAGCAAGTCTCCTTGCCTGGCTCTGGGATTCTGATCCTTCCACACCAGGAGCAGGAAGGGAAAATCACTGCCAGCCTGCACCAACAAGGCAGAAGCATGTCTCCAGGACTGCAGGCATCCAGGGCTCTGTGAGATAGCTGTGTTAGGAGGACGTGAGGGATCTGCCACCTGGTGACACACACATTCATCTCTTTGTATGCACACATACATATTTAGACAGGTGCCTATACAGATTCACACATTTTACTTGGATGTTGAAGGACTGTTTCCAGTCCTTTGATTCCCTGCTTCACTGAGGTGTCTCCTGCCAGGCAGGTCCATGAGGTCAGTGTATCCTGGACATGATATTTAGAGCAGTGTGAAGTGCTGCTGTTACCCATTGCTGCAGGGCTTGGCCAAGAGAGTGGGAAGGTGAGCAACTCATCCCTGAGCAGCTGAGTGTCCCCTGCACAGATGGGGGAGATTGAGCCTGTGACTGGAAAAAGGGCAGCATTCACTGCTGCTTATAAGGACTGAGATTCAAGTCTTCATTATGGAAGCCTTGTCAGCTATCCTGAGCAGTGGCTGACCCTTCACTGTCTCCTCTGGGCTCACCTCTGTGTCCCACCCTGCTTTCTGGCAGTGCCTCCACTCTTTAAAGCAGCCACACTGTCACACACACACTTCTTGCTCACCCCTCCAGCCAGTCCTGCTTTCAGGCAAGATGCCACCTTGGACCAATGTGTTTCTAACTTTTGTGACCAGGGTCTGGCAGTTTTTTCCTTTTTCCAAGGAAACAAACAGCTGGACACATCTTGCGCTATTTGAAAGAAAGTAAAACTCTTCAGAAATAAAAGGAAAAACAAAACAAAACAAAAAGCAGCACTTTTCATTCCTGTTCTGTTTTCCATCCTCTATTTCGCAAGTCCAAGTTCTTCCTTGTCCATATCCTGTCTCTGGTGCTGCACACATCCCTTCAACACAAGAGTGAACAGCCCAGGTAAAGATGCTTTCTCACTGTATCCCCTGGCTGACTTCATTATCCAGCAGAGTAAAAACTCAAATAATGAGAAAAGGCCTTCCTCTTCCAGAAGCAGCCAACCCAAAATTGCTCTGTCATCACACATCCCTGTTAGCATCACATCACTGTTTTTAGCTGCTTAGTAAGGAATACCAAGAAAAAGAATTGTCATTGTCATCTCTCTCTAGATGAATATAACTTCACAAGAAAACATTTGATTCATCATTGCTTGGAAAACTAGCCTAGCTTTAACACACCCCCAGAACAGTTCCTTCCCACCCACCTTTGATCAGATTATTTCACTTTTCTTAGAAGGGAGTTTGGCTTTCTGATTTCCACTTCCCTGCAGATATTTCCTCATTCTCTGTATAATGAAGGCTGCATCTGCACTTGGCCACTAACATGACGCTCAGCTGGAGCAGGCAGCAGGTACATCTTGGCTTCTTCAACCCACCCATGTGTGTTCCCTCAGGTTGCAGGTTGGGATCTAGGTGCATTGGTTCTCACTCCCAGTTGGTGTCCTGGACCAGGATGTCCCCCTTGTTTCACAACATTGCCCTGGAGCCACTGATTCCTGCTCTAGGCGTTTGCACTAAAGCCTCCCCTACTTTGATTGCTCCAGGCCTGGGGTGACAATGCAGCCCACTGTGATGTGAAGCACATGCTGAAGCCACTCTTGAAGGAAGCAACAGCAAATCTCATCTTCAGCCAGCACTTTTCAGGGTCACTTCTTTAATGACTGAGCAGTACTGAGAGCTGCAGGGAGACAAAGGAGGCTATAAAACAGGCCAATCCGCCCTCCTCTCAGGCTATCACCGATGGTCTTACTTACTGCCAGCAAGCAGTAAAGCATTATAACCCTGGGACAGCCTGTGCTCTGCATATTATCCCCTTTCTCGTTTCCTGAGAAGCTTTGAACAAAAATAAGGAAAAAAAAAAAAAAGCCACAATGAAGAAGAAATTATGCTTAAGGAAGAGAGAACTGGGAAAAGGTGCAGTTCTCTCTGAAACCTCACCCAAGTTTCAGTGATCAGCATTTCTTGAGCCAGACATGGTGTCTCCATCTAATAGCCCTTGATGGCTTTTTCTTCAAGGTATTCCTTTTTGAACTCTTGCAAACCTCAATATCCCGCAGTGGAGACTTCCTCCTCTCAGTTCTGCACTGTGGAAAGAAACCAACTCCCCCTGCTTCCTTCCTACACCCAAGAGCTTAACTGCATGAAAGACAGTTCCTCCTCGCCCTCTCACATCTGCCCTCTCAAGGCTGAATATACCTACCCTGTTCACGGTGTAGAAGCCATCCCAGACCTTTAAAAATCCTTGGTGCTCTTTGGCTCTGGGGAGACCATTATTGTGCAGAGCATCTGAGACATGGGCAAATACTGACTGCAGATAAACTGCAGCATTTCTATTCTGTCCCTTTCCTAGACATTCCAAAGTCCCATCTCAGACAGGACAGGGGTTATTCCATGCCTTGACATCCTGAGAGCTGCAGCCAGCAGCCAGGTGCCTGTGAAATAGGGCATCCCTGCTGCAGCTGGCACGTACTTGCACAGCTTCCTCTGGACGTCCTGCTGGGGCATGGTGTGGCCAACCCTCACTCTTCAGCCAGAAGCAGTGCTTCCCACCTTGCACCTGGTGGGGGGAGCCTGGGTCAGCCTGGGTCTGAGCCCAAGCCCAATGCAAATCCCAGATGCAGGATTTTGTGTGTAGGAGTACTTACATCCCTACCTGTGTGCTCCTTACCTAGCAGATGGCAGGAAGGTGGGCAGTTGGAGCAAGAAGGGCACCAGCTCAGGCAACTGCAGCTGTTAGCTACTGAAGGGTTGACATTTTGTGATGGGCTTTGGTATGTGCTGCATTTAGTCTTTATTGTTGAGTGTCTGCCTTGAGCCTGGAACCAGCAGAGAAATCCCAATGTTCAAGCAAAGGGGAGGAGCACTCCATGAAAATTTGATGGGAGTGAGAAACATAAATAGACAGGGTTTGTATTCCTCCCTGGAAAAACACTGCATAAATCCTTCTAACGAGATTCCAAAAGCCTCATGCAGGACAGGCATTTTGGTTTTATTTCCTGATTCACAGCAGCTTTGCTCTTTGCCAGATCAAACTGCACCACACAGAGCTTCACACTGACTCGGCTTTTAGCCCCATGGAAAACACTGCTGCTGCAGTACTGCCCAAAAACAGGCACCAGGGAGCTGGGGCTGCATGCAGAGCATCTTGCTTAATCTCATGAATACCAGTCCCTACAAAAATAGAAACAATTGCCATCTCATAGAGGAGCTTGCTGTATCAAGTTCCTAGTGCTCGCAGCAACCAAGTTAAATTAGTATTATCTTTGTGGTTGGTAGATTAAATTGTTTCTTTCCTGTAATGTTAAATAAATAAGGGACTTCTTTTGTGTTTTGGTGAGGTAGGAAGTTTGGATTATCTTCTTACCTTTATGACATACTGTGCCCACCTAATTTTTTGCATCGATGACATGGAAAGTGTCTTTGAAGCCAAAAAATGCAGTGTGTTTGCCATACATAGCAAGTATGTTGGCAGAGAGACTGGTTCAGCTAAGCAAGCAGCCCACATTATTTAAAACAATCCTAAAGTCTCCAGAGCTTAACATCTGGGACAACTCTGCCACTGCCATGTCAAACTCACTGGGATGAGACTGGAAAACAAGTGGAGGAGAGAGGCCTGTAGCCATGATTCTGACACTGCCTCAATTTCTCATAAGAAGTATTCAAATGGGCTTTCTGCTTTAGAGGCTAATTCCCCATCCAAGGGCAGGGTTTTAATTTCCAAGATGTAGTCTTTCTTTCATTTAACTGCCAGAATTTTAATTTAATCAACTTCTAATGAATAAATGCAAAAGATTTTGCCTACACTACTGCTCACTGTAACTTTACCTTGTCTCGGGTGGCTGTTGGTAAGATGCCCCACCAGATCTCCCTGGAAAACCTGAGGGAAGATTTTTAAATCTCCTGTAATCTGTCTTTTCCAGTGGGATGCCCAGAAGCTACCAAGGTCCTGATTTTTAAAGTGTGCAAGGCTTTTCTCAGAGACTGGCAGTCTCCCAGGAGGTGCCCAAATGCATGGGGAAGTGCTGACATCCACCCTCCAGGGCACAGCCACCTTTCTGGGAGCAGTCTGTCTCTGCATTTTTCCTTCAGAGCAATGTAGGAGTGTCAGCATTGAACATTTGGTTGTTCCTTGCAGGGACTGTGCTGCTAAATCCTGGCACATAAAGCACTTTGCTCATTTTCTCCTTTCAGGGCGGCACCATCTTCCATTCTGCCCAGCTCACTCTGCTTTAACCCCTTTTCCTACAAGCACAGGATGTTTGATACTGGCCACTCAGTCTGAGTCCCTTTCTCAAAACCTTTTAAACCCACACGTCAACAGCCAGCCACAAGCCAGAGTTTGACCCAAGCTCAGGGTCTCCAAAATATCCTGGTTCCAGGAAGATCAAGCCCAGCAGAGGCAGCAGAACTCCTGGCAGGACCTCACCCCATCTCTGCAGTGCTATCAAACAAAGACCTGGAGCATCAAGGCAATGAGTTACTGGCTCTGCTTTCCAGGGGACCACTTGCTTTTCTCTTGCCCTGAGCACCCTTGGGATGTGCTCTTGCCATAGCAAAGGAAGAGCTTTGCAGGGAACAGTAGGATTGAGACCTTCAGCACGCCTCTCCTGCAGTGAGTGGATGCTGCCAGTCCCTTTGGAAAGCCCTGGGGTTGGCTGCAGCAATATATCTACTGCAAACTAGAGCTCTGGACAGCCACAGATTGCAGCACCTAGCACAAATTCATGGCCCAGCTACATTTTTTTTCTGGGAAACAAAGATGGGTGAGCCTTAGGACTATTACTATCAGGCTCTAGCTTCATAGGGGTGTAGCTGTGCTGATCCAGCCAAATATGTTCCCTGTGGCCTTGTGGCTTTTTGGGAAGTACCAAGAGGCAGATGACACCACCAGGAGCAAACAGTACTGCCTGAGCTGGTTGGGAGGGAGATGGAGATGGCACATGGGGTGCTGTCATACAGGAGATGCTGGGTGTGATTGTCATTGCATCCCTCATGGCTGGGGTGAGAATCTGTCCTGAGCAGGCTGTGTGGTTTGGATATACCAGGATAAAGAGAGGGCAGCCCAAAATTTCAGCATGTGTGAGCTGTCCACATATCTAATGTATGCCTCACCACAGTCTACAGCTTCCTCACATGGGGAAGAGGAAGAGCTGGCACTGATCTCTTCTCTGTGGTGACCAATGGACAGAATCTGAGGGAACAGCATCTGAGGGGAGGTTTAGGTTAGATATCAGGAAAAGGTACAGGGTGGCTGGGCACTGGAATGGGCTCCCCAGGAAAGTGGTCACAGCACCAAGCCTGATGGAGTTCAGGAAGCATTTGGACAACACTCTCAGGCACAGGGTGTGATTCTGTCCTATGCAGGGCAAGGAGATAGACTGGATAATCCTTTGTCATTGCCATCCAACTCAGTATATTCTATGACTCTGTGATTCTATGCCAGGATATAAATTGCCTTTTTCATGAAGAAAAACCACATATTTAACTTTGCACCCACCATCAGGGCCCCCATCTCAAATTAAGTAATTCCCAGGCCTTTGGGCAGATGATAAAAGCAATAAAGGAGGCAGAAAGTAATTGGGAAAAGCTCAAGGGCTGTAAAACCTCCCCCCTATTAGCTGCACTTGCATAAAACCTGCCAGGCTCTTTGGTCTTTCAGAGATAACCCTGGGGTTACACACTCAGGAGCTCAGTCTGTCTGAGGCTGCCAGCACCTCCCAGCCTCAGTGAGAGCCCCAAACCCAGGCAGCCTCCAGAGCAGAGCAGAGCACAGCCCAGCCCAGCCCAGCAGGCATTCCAGAGGCCATGGTAAATAACTGTACCTTATTAAAACAGCCCCAGCCTGGCAGCAAAGAGTAAAGCAGCAGGAGTGAGACTTTGGTCTTGCAGCACTACCATGAAACCAGCTGCCAGATGTTTCCTTGAGTGTATCTGCCTGCCTCTGGAGGAAGGGATGAAGCAAGATGCTCAGTCTCAGTGCAGACACTCGGGGTTTGGTGTAATGTAGCTGCTGCTGAGCCATACCAGCCCAGCAGGGCACAAACATTTCATCCTGATGGTACCTCCTGAGAGACAATCAAGCACGTGTGAAGGCCTGGCCCCATCCCAGCAGGATGCCAGGGAAAACCTTCTTCACAGAGGGGCGTCTGACCTTAGCCACCCAAGAGGGACATGGGATCCTGGTGGCTCCTCTCTCCAGCTGCAGCTGAAGGTCTGTGCTTACTTTGTGCTCCAGGGCTGCACAGGTACAGAGCTCACCACACTCTTCAGCAGCCCTGCTCAGCATAAATCTGGTACTTGTTTCCATCTGAGGCCTAGATATAAATTTGGAAAGTGTAGAGGTTCTTCCCAATCACTCTGCCTGACTTCAAAACAGTGGCAAATAACTAATTAGTGCAGTATGGACTGGATTAAAACATTGTAATATGTGGTATTTCTGTGGGTGTTGGAATTAGTGGCATTTATTAAAAGTTTAATGCACTGCCTAACAATTCAGTACTTTAAAATAATCTGAAAATTATCATTGAATATTAGAGAATACAAGAAAATACTAAGTTCTGGAAAGAAATACGAGTCACATAGGGCCAGAGCTGCTAAAGAGCACAATCACATACTCACCATCTCTATGTAATCAGCAGCCAGCACAGACTTCCTGCTCCCCATACAATGAGGGAAGGGGATGCTCAAAAGCAGGCAGGGAAAGGCCCCACTGGGTCCTGTACCACCTACCACAGGGGAGCCTCAAGACCCTTCTGTAGATCCCCTGTTTCACTGTCTCAATCCTAACACTGGGCAAAGCAGAGGGACTTCTCCCATCAGCTCAGCACTGGGCAGAGTTAAGGTGATTTCGTCTGTAATTCCTGAATGCTTCATTTCTGGCTTTTGGCCACACTCCTTTCCTGCACTTCTGTGGAGGTAGCGAAGCTTTCTACTGCTTCATTCAGCCCTTGTTTCACTTTGCTCTTGGACACCACTACATGGGGAAGAGAGAATGGAAGCAAAGCAGGCCAGGAACAGATATATATGCTGGGATACTGTTTGCAGTTGGTTTCCCAAAAATTTGAGTTTGTGGATAGGATTGATGGCAGAGAATTTTTGGCATGTTTACATTGCATCTCCACTGGATATGAAACGGGCACTTTACTCAATTGGACTCTTTGCCAGCCTTTCAGCCTCTGCTGAGCTGGGGCTCCCACGTTCCTCTTGCATTTGCATGAAGGGAAATTTGGGTTTCTGCTGCTGTCCTCCAGGCCTGCCTAGAGGAAAAGTCTGGGTTAGATTAAACTCTGCAGTGACAGAGGGCCTGAGGAAAGGGCTGCACAGAGGCACTTGCTTAAGGTACAGCTGCTTGTGCCTGAGGTGGATCAGCAGAGACCTCCGAGGAAGTCCAGACAGCCAAGGAAAAGGAAATCTTGCAGTCCCCAGAGGGATGACAGGCAAGCCACTGTGCTGTTTGCTGGAGGCACCTTCTGGAAGGCATCTGATCACCGTGTTTGTTTGAAGCCTGGAGCTAAGACTGAACTAATCAGATGTGAGCCCTGTGCACCCCAAAGAGCACCCACCACCAGCACAGGGGACTTGGCAACAATGCCCATGGAGCACAACTTTGTTGGCTACAACTGCTCAGCATGAACACCCACTTGCTTTTTCCTCCAAGCCAAATCCAGGCTGAGACTGAAAAGCATTAAGCAACTAAAAAAAAAAAAAAAAAAGTGAGAGTTTGAATATCCTTTTTCATAAGATGAAAGGAAGAGCAAGATAAGGACAATGTTTACTTATAGGTTAAATAATAGTCTCCAATACTCACATGGCACACAGTGGCTGGCTGCCACGTTGCTTGGTGCTGGGCTTATCTAACACGCTGCTCCCGGATGCCAGCCCATGCCTGTCTCTTGCAGTCTCTAGCGTGCTCAAGAAAGGAGTTTGCCTTACCTTGTGCTAGGATATCTCAGACAACCAATTAAAAGAACTCAGGAAAGCTCAGGAGCTTCTTTTGGATGATCTTTGGTCACTGTCAGACCTGGGCACTGAAACAGAAATTGGGTCACAACCTCTGGTAAAAGCAAAACCCCATCCAGCATAGGAAAGGCAAACCATGAGGGAGCCTCCAGGCACTACTCCATGCTTTGGAGCTAAAATCTGACTTTGATCTGCCCTCGAATTTACACCTTGCTCTGATGGCAATGTCTGGACTGGCTTTGGGTCAGATGCTTCAGCACAAATTCCACATAGCTTGTGGACAGGATGACTATAAACAGCACCACAGAGACCTGTGAGACACGGAAATGTAGAAAAAACATCTTTTCTCTCTCCCTGTGATGCTCTCCAAACTAGGCCAACAGAATAGCAAATTGTGATGAGAATGCTATGGCTGGCTGTATCTCCAAAACCTCACCCAAGGAGGCAAAGACTGAGGCTGGGGAATTTGGAAGGGCAGCAGGGTGGGCTGTGCCTCATCAGAGTCCTGGAGCATCCCAGAGGGAGGCCAGGGAGGGCTGTGCACCTTCTGGGGCCCTACCATGGTGGCCAGGCTTGGAGATCTCTTAGATGACAGTGACAGCAATGTGTTTGTGTTTGACACATGGGGCATGTGCCACACAATTCAAAGGGCTGTGTGGTGTGCATGGCTGGGCAGGCAGGGCCACTCTTCATCACTCAAAGTTCCATGGAGGCCTGCTCAAGCTCTGGGAACTGCTGGGGAAAATGACCCCCCTGCTCCTGCAGCTCTGTGTAGGGCAGGCCAAGGGCAGTCTCCACAGTGCCTTTGAGACACAGCACATGTCACTTGCCCCATGTGAGTCTCCTTGGGAGTGAAATGTGACACTGAGTGTGTGGGGCAGGTGTCATCTCCTTGCATACCGAGCCACACTGCCCCAGCCCATGTATCCATATGAGGCTTTCCCCAGCTGCCCTTATTCCTATTTCAGGACCACTTGCATTCCTGGCTCTTATCAGGCTTTTTCTAGACATGTGAGCCCCTGAGCTCAAATGCCACTAGCCCACATCTGGGCCCTTCCCTGTCCAGGCACTGAGCCAGCTGCACAGAAGCTGGGGTGCCAGTGTTGACAAAAGGGCAGCTTTTGGATGATTTTTTTTTTTTCTCAGAGAATCACAGAAATCACAGACTCTTAGGCTGTTACTTCTCATGGTCCTGTGTATTATCAAGAAGAGACTCATTTCACCTGCCACAGGGCAAGCATCTTTGAGCTTTATGCCAGTGCTGATCACCAGTGCATTTGCTGCTGGTCCCAGCTCTTCCAGCACAGTTACCAGAGCTTCCTGGGTTCCCCAACTAAAGCATGGAGGTGGGGAAGCATCAGGATGGCTGTCACTACTTGTCTCCACAGGTCATTTCAAGCTATTTGGAAACCCCCAAAAAACTGCCAGTTCAGCTTATGGCCAAACTTACCAGAATGGTGCTGTTAATTTTTTGGCTCCCTAGCAGCCTTGGTACTTTTAATACCAAGTGGTGGTGTTTGTGATTGTCTGACCACCAAAATCAGAGAATATGGCTTTCATCTGCTGAGTGTAACATCTAGAGGGTATTAAAAGACACATAGATGTGGTGCTTAGGGACATGGTGTAGTGCTGGATTTGGCACTGCTGGCTTAAGGGTTGGACTTGACAATCTTAAAGATCTTTTCCAACCTCAACAATTCTGTGATTCTACACAGGAGCCCTCAGGTAGAGAGGAGTTGGGCTGTCTTGCTCTTTGCTCTGCATCTGACCCTCTCTCCCCATAGAATTTTGCCTTCTGTGAAGATTTTAGGGAGAAATTCGAATATACCTGTAACACTGAGTAAGCTTTTTTGTGAAACCTTAAGCTCGCCTATTGTCCATCTCTCCCCTCACGCTGTCTGGGAGAGAGCTATGGCAGATACTTGAAAAGTATCTGTAGTGGTTTCTCTTCTGATTACCTTCCCAGCCAGGTTGATTTGCAGATCAAGGATTTCCGGGAAAGGTGGGAGTGTCTTTGCAGGCAACAGTGGCATTTTTGAATTTGTGAATATATCTGGTCCCTTTTTGAACTCACATCAATTTTTAGTATCCACAAAGTCCTGTGACAGGGAGTGGCATATTTTATGTACACCTCCTTTACAAGTAGAAAAAACAAGAGTGGTCTCTTGATAGCAGCTGATGGGTTGACAGGATCCCTGATATGATCTTCATTCATGTAGAATTCACTTCATTCAGAGTGAGTAGTGAAACTAACCAGCCAAACTTACTTAAAACTGCAGATCACAGATGAGCATGTTGTGGGGAACAGTGGTGCCCAGCAGGAGCCTGTCTGGTCTGCAGCAGGAGCTAAGGCAGGCAGGAATCTCCAGAGGTGCAAGAGTCACACTGTGGGCAAAGGTCTGTGAGCCACTTCACTTGTGCACAGCCTGCAGAGAGGCTTAATTGCTTCATGCAGAATAAGATATCTCTGTATTAGTGAGGGATGCATGTGTTTACCTTAGACTAGGATATCTTGCCGGATATTAAATGTGACATCTTTCTGGATATTAAAAGTTACATTAAATGCCACGCTGATACATGAGTTCTCCATGTCTTGTCTGCCTCTCATCATTCTGTATTTGCTCACTGTAGTACATACTCTTAACTTTAAGCAGTGTGGGGGTTTGCCTGCTCCTGTGAGAGCATTGGTCCACTGAGAGGGGTCTGTGAACTACCACAGATGGCATCAGGGGCCTCAGCAGCCATCAATGCTTTCAGGGGGCAACAGTTTCAAATGGGGAAGTATAATCATACACTCATGGATGGATCTGTGCAGAATGGTGCTCTGGAGGCGTCTGTCCCATCCTCACTCCTTGTGTGAGGGACAGTCAACTCCGGATGTTTGGGCCAAGGCAAGATTGGTTCCCAAGGATGCAGGTGTGACCCCCTCTCTGGGCCATGTACTGCCATCCTAGTCTGGAGCAGTGGTTTCCACCTGTCTCATCAGAGTTCCCTGTATTGCAGAAGTGCCTGTTGGCTCTTGTCCTTTCACTGGACACCTCTGAGAAGGTTTGGCTCTGCATTCACTGTCTGTCTCTCACACAGAGTGGGGTACTCTTTGTTGTTTCTCCTCTGAGCTGAAGAAGCCCATCTCCCTTGGTGTCTCCTTACACGCCACATGCTCCTGTCTGGAGGCAGCCCCTGGGCTGAAGCCTGTCACCATTTCTCTCACACTGGGGACACAAACTGGGCACAGTGCTCCACATACAGCCTTGGCAGTGCCTGGCAGCAAGGAACACAGCCCTGACAATGATTTAAGAGACTCACACTTTGGAATGACATGGAGAAAGCAATTAAACCAGGAGTGCTGTGCATATTGCAACCACGATGTCTGATCATAAGACAATAACACACCCTTAAGGGAGAGTGAGCTGCAAAACAAAGGAAGTCCACTCAATAAATAGGATGTGTGCTCATGCAGATAAGAAATGCTGGGGGCCAGCAGCACTGTGGTAGGCAGTGGTCAAACCCGTGACAGACTATGCACTGCAGCATCCACACCAGATGGGGACATTGCTGCCTTTGCAATGTTGGTGTCAAATGTCCTCCCCTCCCCGAGGCAGCTGCTTCCAACCCTTTATCAAGAGATTTGTTGTAATTATATTATTCAACTTTCAATATTACAGATTGCTTTGCACTTAAGTCCTAATTTGAAATTTATGCTTTATATTTTCAATTATGAATTGTACGTTGTAATTATGTACAAGCATTTTTATTGCCATATAATAGATAAATAAGTATTTTCATATTTGGAGGTGTCAAATAGAACCTATTCCCACCCCTCCATTACCCAGACTACAAGGCAGCAATAAACCAGGAGCAGTGATGAACTTGGCCCCCAGTCGACGTGAGAGCTGAGGTTGTGAGCAGCCAGTGACTCACACATTGAGCCAGTTCCACATCAAAGCCCCTGGGTTAACCAGGGGCCGCTGGTTGCTATTTATAGCTGCTCTAGCTCACGTTTAAGCAGAGGCTTGTAAAATCTTGGAGGCAGGTTGAGTGCCAGGGTAACTGTGTCCAGCACATGGTTCCCTGGACAGGAACGGTGCAAAGCCCCAGTCGTGCTGTTGCACAGGCTGGATCAGCCCTGGCTGCCAGGGAAGCCACAAGCAGCTTGGGATAAGCTGTTAATCAAACAGTACTTGGTTATTTAATTTGATTGAGTTGACTCTGCCTACCTCTTGGAGGACCTAAGCAAACTCCTTACTGGAGCAAACCCCACCACAGGCACAACACTAGAAGCTGTGGGACCAAGGACTTTAAAGGTTGTCCCAAAGCTGTCAAACAGCTCAAAACCAGCTCATGTCAGCCACAACCTGAGGTTCATTAGGCATTGTAAAGGCTCCCAAGGAGAATCCACCCAGCAGAGGGAGGGGAACCAACCAGACCTTGTAGGAGTCAAAGTCAGAAGACTGGACTAGAGTAATTTCAAGACTAAGCAATCATAGAGAGCTGAGAAAGCTGGCAGGGTTTGAGGTGAGTCATTGCTCTGTGGGTCAGCCAGCTTAGATATACAGCCCATCTCCAGGATGTGACAGCAACTTCCTGTCTCTGGGACGTGCACTTGAGGAGATCCAAAGTGCTCTGTGAGTCTCAGATGATAAGGTTGCAGCAACCAGCCTCAGAAAACAGTGTTTGGTCTTTTCTGGGTTGTTGCCTCACTGGGAGCCTGAATATCACAGAAGACTTTGTGTTCTGAAGTAACCCTTAGATGAATGGAAATAATTAGAACAGAGTATTTGGTAGTGTCTGCAGTTTTCCAGCACTGCACTATGAGTTTTGATGGAGTGGTACTGCTCAAAATGGCCTATTGTGGCCCTTGGCTTTTGGGCAAAAACACTAGTTATCACTTTAATTCTGGAGGTGAAAAAAACCAAACCCCAAAGTGTTTAGCTGCTATGCATTGTTTCACCTCTTCTAGATTTCTTTCTCCTTCATTAGGAGTAGATAAGTCTGCAAATTCAATTCCTAGCCTATTTGTGGTGACTTTCAGAACCATTATATTTATTTCAACTTGGTGATTTTCCTGCAGCCCCCAGCTATTGCTGTTTTTTACAGTTTTGCTGGTGCCACTGGATTCAAATCACTATAAGCTGGTCTCCTATTTACAAGCCAAAGACCTTCTTTTTCACCACCTGCTGTGTCTGCACCATCATGACTTGCTTTCCAACACTTTAACTTCTGCTCAGGAATCAGTAGCATTCAGGGAAACTTGAGGGACACCACGCTGTTTGTCTTACTTTTGGGAGGAGGTTGCACTTCCTTTACTCTGGTTTTCAGCCACAGCAGGGTCCCAGTAGCTGCTGATGAAGGGAAGCTGAGTAGATCAGTAACATGAGATGAGCAAAGACTAGAGGAGGAGGAGGAGAGCTGAAAGAGACAGATAAAAATGCTCGCAGGCTCCGTGGGCTTGGGACATGAGCTATTCCCAGCCATCAGCACTGGGACACTGCTTACTGTACCATTCAATGGCCTGACTCCCTTCTACCCAGCCAGAGACAGAGGCAGCCTTCCTATGAATAGCTAGCCTGCTTTCCAGAGCCCGTTAGAGTTATTCCTGCCCTGGGTGTGCCTCTTGTCTGCAGGCATATTTCCTAAATTCTGCTTTGTCCAATCCAAGTTTAGAAGCCCTGGCTGTGGTGCAAAGTCACTGTGCATAATCCTGTGAGGTGCAGATGAGATTAGCTGGATCATGCAAGATCAGGCAGGGAGAGAGCTGTCTCTGCAGGATCCTATGTTCTCAGGAGACGAGGCAATGCCAAGGCACCTGCAGACACTGGAGGCATTTGTATGCTCCAAAACTGGGAACTCAAGTGACCTACTCAGTAGCATTTATTGTGCAACTTCAGAAGTACATGATCCCCAGATAGGGGTAATTTTTGCTAGGAGTTAGTTTCTGCAAGAAGGAAACTTCAAGATTCTGGTTAATTGAGTAAAAACATTTGAATAACTCTTGCCCACACGGGATTAAATTAAAACTGCCAAATAAAAAGGCCAGGTTACACTTGAAAAACATTTTCAAGAAATGCAAAAGGTGATAACTGGAGTAGCTTCAGCTGACCTTCCCCAGTACTGTAAGCTTTTATCACAGACATTGCCTTTGGCACGTGCTCAGGATACTGTTTGAAAGTCAGGCATCTTGTCCCTGTTGATTTTCAGATTCTCCCTATAGTGAATGCACAAAGACAGGCAGGTCCAGAAAGCAACAGATCCCATCTTTCATTGACACTAATCTTCAGATGAGACAAAATGCTTCATGGAGAGATGGACCAGCAGAGAGCCTGGATCCTCAGAGAGGCTCAGCTGAAGGGTATGAACCCCTGAAAGGAGCTTAGGATCATATTTATCATCAAGAACTACATGCACTCGTCAGTCTGGCTTTTTCTCCCCAGCCTTCATCAGCATACAAGTGGCTTTCAGGCAAAGCTCAGCCTCTTGCACAAAGATAAGCCCTCTGAGTCCCCAAGCCTGGATACATACAAGTTCCCAAGACAACTGCTCCACCAAATAAGTTTGCAAACTTTGCAGGGCACCAAAGTTAAAATATATATTGCTTCACTGTAAGTTATGCATCTAGGGCAGGTTCAAGTTCAGCCAGTTGGATACCTGTATGGTATAAAAAAGGCAAGCTGTCAATGCAGCTGGGCTGATTCCTGAGAGGAGCTGAGCATCTCTCTGGATTTGCAATCATACCAGTGTATCCACTGAAACAGCCCAAATTCCTTTTCATACTCTTGCCACTCCAGCCCAGCCCTTGCTGTGTATCTTCTGCAGGAGCACATGGGGAATTTGGAGGATTTGAGGTTTAGTCCAAGCTGTGGCTGTGTCTTTATGCTCCTTTCTTTCTTCCTTCCTGTTTACTGCTTTTTTTTTTTTTTTTTTTTTTTTTTTTTTTTTTTTTTTTTACACATAGTATCTGCACAACCAGGTACTCCTGGGTTCAAACAAACAGCAGAAGGGATGGAAAACCACCATGTTTCTCTGCAACAGCTGAAGCATAACAAAGAAAAGTTTCTGGGAGGTCAAACCACACATTTTCACAGTGCATGCTCATAGAGGAAGGGAGGCTCTCAAGAAAAAAAAGTAAGGATGTTGCTGCACTGCTTTATGCAATCTTGGGACAGACAATCAACCTCCTTTCTTTGCTCTGAATTTTCCAGAACCACGCTGACGAAAATGAATTCTGTAGACTGCAGGGAGGAAAGGTCCTTGAGCAGCTTTCTGAAAAGAACATTATATATGTTGAAAAAGCAGGAGGTACTGTTCTCTTCCTGCAGGGACTCACCCCCTCTTGGGTCTCAGTCTCTGGAGAAAAGATTTTTTTAACTTAGTACCCATCCCCACCTTAGCACTGATACAACATTTTCAACAAGCACATTTTATGTCAGGCCAAGGACTCCTCTCTTTGTTGTTCCTGTCTGCCTGTCTGGTTTCTGTACTGTCATCTGTCTCCTTGTGCTGTCCTTTGAGCTCTTCCTTTGCTGAAAGCCCATTCCCCTTTTCTCTCTAAGTAGCAGCATTTGTTGTGGCTAATTTGCCTTCATTCATTCCCCTATAATTTTCCTTTATTTGCAACAATTTTAACGGTCTCTTTTTTTGGGCATTTTTGATATTAAGAATCACAGTTTTGTAATACCCAGTCTTTCTCCATCACACACAGTGGTACCAGGCCAGGCTCTGTATCTGGCCCCAAACCATCTTTGCTGTGCATGTTGGCCTGGAAGGGCAAGTGCCATGGTCTTCAGTGGGCAGAGTACATATTCCTCAGAGTGTTTGACCATGGGTGCACACGAGATCCAAAGGGAGTCATGCCAAGATAAATACCCCACCTCAGGCCTGCAGCCAGAATATTTAAGCAACTCCTCATTTCTGGACAGGAGAAGTGGGCCTGCTGCCCTGGAGCACAGCTCCCCAAAGCACAGTCAAGAGCCTTAGCCAAGACTGGGACTTCCTTTGATACTGGGGCACATTGAATGCTTTTTGCTTAATTGCCTGGGACAGACACAGGAGTTTGAGACCTATGGGGAAAAAAAAAAAAAAAAGGGGGAAATCCCATCACCCAACAGGACTTCTCAAGTCTGTCCTTTGGTAAAGCTGTGTTTTCTATGACACTAGAGAAGGTGGACTGGGGCCTGGGAGCACAAGGAGCTCCCAAGCAACACATCAGGCTTCAGCACACACTTACAGATGATGGTGAGAGTTACCAAGTTGACTGCAGTTACCAAGTTGATGGTGAGGGAATCCATGTTTCCTACAGCTTTCTGTCATGTTAGCCATAGCCGGCCATGGGTCTGTCTGCACTGGCTGGCCAGCAAGCACACACATTGATCAGTGGCTGCTGGCCAGCTGGCCTCTGCAGCCAAGCCCTGCTCTGCTTTTGGTCAGCAAGGATGCTCACTGTGTCTCTCCCCATCAGCTATTGAGTCTCATGAAACCTAAAAGGGGTGGGAGGGGACTGCTGATTTGGGAGACAGCATGAGATATGGGAAGGGGTGCCCCATGGCAGCAGCCCCTGCACAGCTCCCTATTACATCAGCCACTCCACTGGTTTACAGCCCTTGCCCTTGAGCCTTGGCCCTGCAGCCTGATGTAGTGTGGACACATTGCACAACACTCTTGGCAATGAGTGGCAAAGCCCCTTTCCTGCTGGGGCTGCCCACTGGCTGGCTGCTGGGAAATTGAGCTGTTGCAGATTCCCAACATGGAGGAGAAGATGCTCCATCCACCCATGTTTCCAGCAGGGCACTAAGGAGGTGGCAGGACCAGGAAGGGTCCCTGAGGACCTATTCAAGCCAGCTGGTAGAGTAGCTCTTAAGGGAGCATGGCAAGGGAAGGAAGGCCCCTCTGGAGGGTTGGAGAAGCTCAGCCTCCGCTCAGGCAGCAAACCAGCAGGGCTGCATCCAAGAGGTGCAGGAGCCACCATGTCCTGTACCAGGATGTGCTGGGGTAAATACCCATTGAATGAGGAAGAAAAGCCAAGTGAGACATGATGGGAGAGTGGGACCCGCCTTCTAGAGCTGTCTGTCATGGATGGGACTAGTTCTTACAACACTCCCCCAAAGAAAAGAAACGTGCAGCCAATTCCTCATGCCAGGGAACAAGCTCGTCTCATCCCCCTGCAAAGCAGGAGGGGTATGGGGAAAGCTGTGGGGAAACCACAAAGATCACTGCCCAAGGCCATAGCACTGAGCTAAATATAGCCACTATCTTTGCTTCCCAGAGATAAGATTCTGTGTCCACAGTCTGCCACAATGCCCTGCCCAGACGTCCACCTACCTTTGCTTCAGGGGCAAACACAGCCACAGTTGTGCAACACCCTGCCCAATCATGGCAAACAGGGGCAGAAATGCACATTCTGTGCCTGGCACTGTGGGCTGGCTGGGCAAAGCCCGCACAGCCCAGAGCTATCCTGCATCTTCCTCATCACCTCAATGGTGCCCAGCTGCCAGCAATGTGCAGGAGAAACTTGTGCTGGACCAGAGTGACAAGTGTCAGTCAGGCTGGGGCTTCCACCAGTTTTGGGGCTCATTCCATTAAGTCCAGCACTTCCAGCCAAACCTCACTGCACTCAGTGATGCTGAACTAGGGTGTAGTGGCTCTGCCTGGAGAAGGGGAGGCAGCACTGCAGGGGGTTCATAGGCCATGTTCACCTTATCCCATGTCTATCTCCTGGGGAAATCTGAACATGGGTCCCTTAATCTCTGCTGTAAACCCTGTCATTAAGTAACACATGCTAAAATCCCATCATACCCTCAGCACATGAAATATTACTGTAAATGTGCAGAACTCCTGCAATGGGTACATCTTTCAGCTCTCTCTCCCCAGCTTTAAATCCTACCATTGGTTTTATCAAAAAAGAATTTATGAAACAAAAAAGCGTAGCTTTTTTTTCCCCAACAAAACCCTTTTGCCTTGCAGAGTAATAAGTTTTTAAATGGCAAATTACAGCAGGAAGTCTCCAGCTTTAACAATAGCTGTTTGTGTTTCCACAAGTTAATGGAAAACAAATGTTGACACTTCAGTCCTTCTTTTTGCTCTGTAAGGAGAGAGCATTGCTTGCAGCTGTGCAGTTAGAGGCCAGATGTGGCACAAAAAGTATCCTCACTGCTACCATGGGGAGAAGGCAAATGCACCATCCCTACCTTCCAGCAGGCTTTACAGCCTCTGCTGCTTCCCAGTGGGGGTGGCATTTGTCCACAGAGCCACTCCCCTCACAGGGAGGCCAGATCCATGCACGCTTTCCAAATTATTGAGGACACTGGGCTCTGTGCTGACATGGACTTGGGAGCATCCCAAAGGAGCAGAAATAGGAACTGGAGGCGGGAGGACAATTGGGAAGACCCCTTGGCCCAGCTGGCCCTGCAAACCTGTCTATACCAGAGCATTGACTCACCTGGCAGATGCTTCCAGCTCTGCACATGGGCTGAATAGGGATTCCCATGGGGCTGATCTCTTTGCCAGCCAGGCCCTGTTGGTGTTTTTTCCTCATGGACGGAAGCCACCTCTACAAAAAGAAAAAAGCTTTTTTTTTTTTCCACTGTACATTGTAAATATTGTCTGGAAAGCAGATTTTTGAGTATCCTCTGGAGACTTCTACCCAGAGCCAGCACAGCTCTGGTGCTGTGGCCGCAAGACAGGAGAGTGTGAGAGTCACCCTCCTGCCCAGCTGGCCCTGAGCACCCAAACACCCTGGGCCAGCTCAGACAGGAAGACTGGTGCCCCAAAAAGGCTTTCCTGTCTCAAGAGCACATTCCCGAGGGTTTAGCTGCTTACTTGTGGCACCTGGAAAGCCTACTCTGCCCTTCTCAGTTTTGGCCCCTCCGTTCAGGAAGGACACTGAGGTGCTGGAGTGGGTCCAGAGAAGGGCAACACGACAGTTGATGGGTCTGGAACATAAATTCTTAGAGGAGCACCTGAGGGAGCTGGGAGTGTTTAGTCCGGAGAAAAGAAGGCTCAGGAGAGATCTTAATCACTGTCTACAAGTACCTGAAAGGAGCCTCTTCTCCCAACTAACCCGTGACAGGACAAGAGCACATCGTCTTAAGCTGCAGCAGGAGAGCTTTAGGTTGGACATTAGAAGGAATTTCTTCACAGAAAAAGGGTGGTTAGACATTGGAATGGGCTGCCCCGGGAGTTAGTGGAGTCACCGTTCCCGAGGTGTTTATGGAAAGACTGGACCTAGTATTTAGTGCTGTGGTTTAGTCGACATTGTGGTGTTTGGTCATAGGTTGGACTTAATGATCTCAGAGATCTTTTCCAGCCAAATTGATTCTGTGATTCTGGGCACGCAGGGACAGCAACCTGGCGCAGGAACCGACGGATGGTGAGGGACTGGGGGCAGTCGACGCCGGACACAGAGCTTGTCACTTTACCACAAGGAGCTTGCCGTGCCGCGGGGGTGTGGCGGGGCTGCTCGGCGAGCTCCCCCCACCCGGCAGCCCCGGGAGCTCCCCGGCCACGCGGGCCGCCCTCCCCGCGCGGCCCCTCAGGGCCCGCCACGGCCCCGCCCACCGGGCCGGGCCCGCCCCCTCGCGTGCCGGTGCCCGCGCTCGGAGCGCGCTGATTGGCTGCCGCCCAGTGGGACGGGGCCGGGCGCCCTTAAGAGGCCGGTGCGGGGCCGGGCGCGATGTGAGGCGGTGCTGCCGGAGCGGCTTCATGCACTGCGCCAGGTACGGGCGCGCCGCCGCCGCTGCTGCTTCCCTCCTCTGCCCCTCCTCATCCCCTCTGCCTTCCCCGCCTGCTTGGCTTCTCAGCCTCCTCGTGTGTGCGGGAGCGGCTCTGGCGCTCCCCGCTGCGGCGGTGCCGTTCTTGGGGCAGTATCCTGCGGCTTGGCTCCTGCAGCCCCCCGGCTGAGGCGGGAGCGGAGCCCCGGGGCTGCCCCTCCGCGGGGCTCCGCTGCTGCTGCTGCCGCCTCTCCCGGCTCTGGGCGGCGCGGCTTGGCTGCTGTCGCGGAGGGGGCGGGCTGTAGCGAGGGGGCGCCGCCGGGCAGGCGCCTGTGGGAAGCGGGCTGTGCCCGGGGGACGGCCCGGCCCCCCTGGATCGCGGAGGAGGAGGGGGGTGCGGAGCCACCGAGCGCTGCTTCGGCCCCGCCACGGCTGCGGACTTTGGCTCTGCAAGTGCTGCTGCAGGTGTGCAAGGGCTCACCTGTCCCCAGGTAGCAGGTGGGAGGCAACCGGAGGGGCTCGATAAGGGAGGTGTAAGTAATTCCTTGGTTCTGCCTTAATTCTCCTTCATAGACGACAGATATCCTTCTCTGGAGGGGGTAAAGCTACAAGAAGAAGTCCGGGACAGACTCAAGTTTGCTCTCCTTTTGATGGGCTATGGGAAGGAGTTGGCCCCTGTCCCTGTATAGGGCTCCCTGCCTTGCACTTTCTGCTTCCTGGAGCTTTATTTCCTGAATGAGCTCTCAAAACTATATTTCTGCTCCCACCTCCAAAGCATATGGAGTTCAAGACAACCTTCCTCAGCCCCAGAGGGGAAACCTGCCTCTGGCTGAGAGCTGGGCATCAGTAGAGTCTCCAGTGCAGAAAAAGTTGTCTGGGATATCAAATGAACTGGCAGTTCATAAAAGCATGGGGCTCAGCATAGTTGGTTATAAAAAACTCTTGCTATAGTTTTTAGCTTGGAAAAAAGCTCCAAGTTATGCAGCTGGGCATTTGATGCCTCTTCATTCTTAAACTGTGAATAACCAAGGCTTCCTGAGAAACCTGGCTTCTCAGAAGTTACAGGAATTCAGCTGAATAAATTTCCCTGGGAAAAGATGCAATGCAGATGAAACTGACCCAAGTAGGAGAAGAAGCATTGGGAGCTGCATTAATTTCAAGGAGGAAATGACCTATATAAAGTGTGTATGAACAAAAACTTGGCAAAACCAGGTAGAGATGAGCAGAGTAGTGTTAGCAGACAGGTGGATCTGAGGTGTCTGTTTTGTGCAGCTGAAAGGAGGCACTGCAGAAGGAGTTGGCTGGTGGGTGTGTTGGGATGCAAGCCTTGGCACATGTGCTCTGAATAAACAGATACCCTTGCTGAGTGGATGCTGTGAAAGCCTGCTCAGAGCTGCTGTGTTGGTGTTACAGGGTGGGGAGTTAAAGCACTGAATTGGGAGAGTGTGGCTCTTCTTTTTCTTGGCACGGGAGCAGCAATCAAGTACTAGAGCTGGCTGTGCATGGCTTTGGCAGCCAGAACACTGCTGCATCACAAGGCCAGTGGTCACTGCTACTGTTGCTGCCTCATCCCTCTCGGTGTGGTGGGAGCAGCTTTTGAGCCTGGCCTACTGCCAAGCAGGAATTTTATTAAAGGAATACACTGTGTTTAAAGTCAGCTACAATACAGTTGACTTAAGGGGGATGTGTGTGATAAATCCACCCAGCAGTTTACCCAGAGCCAGGCCAAAGAGAGTCTGCCAAAAGCGTCTATCGGAACATCAGTGTAAGGCCAGGAGCGATGGGTGCAGTGTTCTGGGAGCTGCCTGGCTGCAGAGGAATCTCCAGGGTACATCTGGCAAAGTGCCCTTCTATGGGTGTGTGGAGAGAGCGAGATGGTGCTGCCTCCCTGGCGGAAGGGGCTGGGTGCTGGAGGGGAGGCTGTAGTGGAGAGGCACATGGCCTGTGCCTTCTGGGAGAAGGAATTGCTTCCAAAGCTTCAGTGAACCTCGAGTAGGTGAGTTGTGTTTGGCAGAGCCCTGTGGCTGTATGGATGTTTTCCAGGGGTTTAGCACAATCCCCCTGGAGGCTTGAGGTGCAGTCTCTGTGCTGGAGGTAAAACTGGCTGATGTGCCTTCTGAGCAGATATTATTTTAAAATGGATAGAGGGAAGAAAGCTCCAGAGCAGTGTTGGCTGAGCCTGTGCCCTGCTGCTGCTGTGTCAGACTGTTGCTATGTTTGCAACACTACTTGGAGGCACTTTGGATGGAGCAGTTCTGGGGGACAGTGATGAGCAGAGTGTGTAGCTCAACTGAATGAGGGCTTTTTGGCTGACATCTGGGGTTTTATGAGAGGTGAAGTCAGTTGTGTATGGCAGCTTGTGACAAACTGAGTTCCTACTCCTACAAAAGCTTGTGAAACCCTGGGGAGAATCTCTCCTGAAGGGAGGAAAGCACAGCAGGAGTAGTGCTGAAATTTGATAATCTGGGGATTTTGTGAGCATTGGCAGGATTGAGCCATGGGCTTTGCTTTGGGTTGCAAATGCTCTGGAGCCTGCTGTTGCTAGCCTAGTAGGACAGTGCTTGTGTGTGTGCCTTCAAAGGGTGACTCTGTCCCTGTAGCAGTTGGAAGAACTGTTCAAGGGCACAACAGGCTCTGGTCCTGCCACTTCTGTAGTGTTTTTGTCAGTGTCTGTAAATCAAACCATGCAGGTACCTGCCTTTAATTAAGAAGCAAGCTTATTTGGGATGGCTTGGGAGGGAAGTGATATATCAGCTGTCTGACAAAATTTGTATTAAAGTGCTATTCTGGCATCAACTGACCCTTCTTCTCATCTTCCAGAGTGTTAGACTATTTCCCTCACAAGCAAGCAATGGCTGTGGACGTGGCCATGCAGCTGTACCTGTGCTCCTCACCCTTGCGCAGAGAGAAGTGCGCCTGCAATATTGCTCCAAAGGCCAGCAAGCCGCTGCGGCCCTGTATCCAGCTGAGCAGCAAGGCTGCCCTGAAGGGCCCAGGAGAGGCAGCAAACTCCTTCCCACACAGCAAGGCGAAGAAGAGGGTGTCCTTTGCAGATAGCAGAGGCTTTGCTCTGACCATGGTGAAGGTGTTCTCGGAGTTTGAGGATCCGCTAGATATTCCTTTCAACATCACAGAGCTGATAGACAACATCGTGGGCCTGACAACCGTGGAGAAGGACAGCTTCGTCCTGGATTTTGTTCAACCCTCCGTAGACTACCTGGACTTCAGAAACCGCCTCCAGACAGACTGTGTCTGTCTGGAAAACTGCATGCTAAAGGAGAAATCTATTGTGGGAACGGTGAAGGTGAAGAACCTCGCTTTTGAAAAGACGGTGAAGATCCGGATGACGTTTGACACGTGGAAAAGCTTTGTAGATCACCCGTGCCAGTACGTCAGGGATACGTACGGAGGGTCGGACCAGGACACGTTTTCCTTTGACATCAGCTTGCCTGAGGGGATTCAATCACATGAAAGAGTTGAGTTTGCCATTTCCTTTGAGTGCGATGGGAAGGTGTACTGGGACAACAACAGGGGCACAAATTACAGGGTCATACGGTCAGAACTGAAGTCTGCCCAGGAAGCTGTCCGTCCCCCTCAGGCTCCTGACTTTGGCAGTGCATTTGACCGGTTTGGGAGCCCTCGGTGCTCCTATGGCCTCTTTCCTGAGTGGCCCAGTTATTCAGGCTATGAGAAGCTCGGGCCCTACTACTGACCCGAGGACAAAGGCCAGGCTGACTAACTGTTGCTGGTGTGTCTGCAGGCCTTGAGGCTGGTCTGAACACAGGTGTATGAATAGGTGGAAGAAGTATGGCTCTGTGTAGCTTAGCACAAGCCTCCCAGCAAAACCAGATGTGCAGTCTCTGCTGGCAGGGGGCTTATAGTCAGAGAAGCAAATCTGGCTCTCCAGATGATCAGAGGACCAAGGACCGCTCATGTCTCTTCAGCGCTTCTTCTTCCTCTTCAGTAAAGATGCCAGTGTCCAGGGAAACACTACAGTGCTCATATTGCCTGTTCAAGCTGTGTTGTGGTGGCTGCTTTGTACTGCCTGCCTAGTATTAAAAGGCTCTTTCAAAATATTTCCTAGTATTATATTGTTAGTGGGCTCTACTACAGCTGCAGGGTTCTCCTTGCAAAGCCAGCCTGTGCCTGTCAGGAAATAGTGTGGTTGGATTGCTGGGAATGGAGTCCTCTCTT
Organism: Agelaius phoeniceus; assembly: GCF_051311805.1. NCBI lineage: Eukaryota > Metazoa > Chordata > Aves > Passeriformes > Icteridae > Agelaius > Agelaius phoeniceus. The sequence continues at coordinate 30,466,850 of NC_135268.1, read as the reverse complement.
TGCACATATCCTTGTAGTGAGGCCCTTCCTATGGGAGGCAGAAAGCATGTTTTGGAAGTGAAAATTCAATGTGATGGCAGGAAGTGTGGCCCTACAGCCTGCCCTATTAGGAGATGTGCCTGTGGCAGAGGATCTGATATGCTTAGTCACTGGTTGTTATATCAGATGATCTTGAAAATCTCTCATACCACTGGTGTTACCAAAAATAGAGATTAGCTGTGGCTGTGTGGTGCTTGTAACACAGCTGTGGGTTGACATCCTTGACTGCCTTCTTCAAAACCTTCTTTTGGTTTAATCACAAGTGACCAATGATGCTTTTTCTCCTTGATGGACATCTGAAGTTGGCTGTGCTGGACCCTGAAAATGCGTTTCATCCTCCTGTGAACTGTAAACCAGAGTTTTGTCCAGCTGGGGGTCAGGGTCCTGTGCAGGAGACTCTGCTCAGGTACTACAGAAGCCAAACAACCAGACCCCATGGCTGTCTCTGCTGTGTCCTGTACAGGAAGGTGACTGTTGTGTACCTACTGTGTCATGGAAGTGCCTTGGTTGAGAAAGGGGTGGGTGGTATGTGCAATCCCAGCAACGCTTTGGGATGAACGGGCTTTGGAATTGATGTTGCTTTTAAGATCTGGTAATGGTTTGTTACTCTGTGCCATGGACTGCTTGGCAGACAAAGGCACAGCACTGCTCATGTGTCAGGGTGCTGTGGCTGTCCTGGATGAACGTGCTGGGCTTCCCTCTCTGCTGAAGCAGTATCTGACAGTTTGACCTGCAAATGCCCAGACTTTGCATCTCTGGCCATAAAAAGTGGCTCACCCCAGCTATGCAAAGAACTAGCCACGAGGAGAGTGAGATGTATGGTTATCCTGACAGCACCCCTGCATGTGAGACAAATCACAGAGGAGAGCCATCCCTGTGATTAAAGAGGTGGCTTGGCTTCAGGCTGTGTGCTGGACTGGTGAGATCAGCAGTGCCAAGCAGCTTCACAGAGCTTCTTGGGTGCTAACCTAGCAGAATAACTTAATTCTTCAGCTCAGAGAGAGAGTGCTGAACAGTCTGTAGAAATAGAGGTCAAAAGAATGCTGCTTTTTCTAGTGCATAAGCTTTACATAATTTTGGGTGCCTATAGTAGCCTGTGGATGTGCTGGAGAGAATCAACAGGCTAGACTACTTAACTTTGTTAACATAGCTTTTAATTCTGGAAACTACTGTACAAATACTTAGAAGCTGTTTTACTCTAACCTAGAAGGGATACTGGGATCACTGTTGGATATCAAAAGGGACAGGAGCTTGCAGGAAGAATAGCTGGCCTTCAACTGCTGCTTTTTTCAAAATACAGAATCAGTATGTGTCCTCAGTGTGCCTGATCACTTAGCTGAGGTGGTGAATCTCCTTGCTAGCCCAGAACTCATCAGGTTTGATTCCTCTGTTCAAACAGCTTCCCAAGTCAGCCCTTAGAGCCTGCATCTGATCTCTGGAGGGGACTGTTGCCTAGTTTGGCTTGGTTTTAAACTTGAGGCAAGTTTGTGTGACACTGATACTTTTTATTTATTTAGTGTATGGTGTTGATGTTGTAAGACACTGACTGTAGAAAAGTTGTGTTCTCCTGGCACCTTCTTGTGCCCATGGAGAGCTGTTTGTGAGCCAGAACAAGGCATGTGGGTCTGGGGTGCTGTGGATGGTGGTGTCTCCTCATGGGCTTGTTTTCAGGCTGTGCCTTGGGTGTGCTTAGGGAGGAACATGGAAGATAAGCTAGAAGAGTAGCGCCATAAGTAAAAGCTAGGTTGGGAACTGACTATTTGATCAATAGCAGTTTAAGAATACTACTTGTGGCCTTTCCCCTTTTCCCTTTTTCCATTGCCAATGTGAACATAGAAGTGAGGGGGTTGCTCTCCTTGCTCTATGCCTGGAAGTGCCTTGTAGGATGTTTTGCATGTTTGTTTTTAAAAGATATTTTTGTACACAACATTCAAGTGGAAAATGCACTTTATAATTGCCATGTAATGACTCTTTTAAAAATATGGCTGTTTTTATCTGATTGTTAAAATAAAGGTGGAACAAAATGTTGGCTGTGTACCTTATTTAAGCACCCATGGGGCTGGGGAGGCAGTTTGGACACGGGTCCAGCTTCCTGCAAGTGGCCATTGGCAGGGAGGAGCACACATCCACCCTGAATTCTGCTGCCCAAAACGGGAAAGAGCTGCCTATTCCTGCTGCCTTCCTGCCAACACAAACGCTTCCCTTGCCTCTGCAGCCCTGGGATGGGAGGAGCCCCGAGCCTTTTCTCTGCTCCCAGGTTTCCCCACTAATCACCGTGTTCCCGAAGTGCTCTTCACTCTTCCCCTGCTTGCAGTGCCAGGGACAGCCTTTTTGGGTTTCTCTGCTTTTGTTTTGAGTCCATCTCCCTCTTCTCCCCTTCCCCCACCTCGGCTTGATCTGGGAGCAGGGCTTTACTCTGTGTACTGGGCTGTGATGGATGCTGGGAGAGATGTTGCAGAAGCGGGGGCAGGCTCTTTTCTAATACCAGGATCAAGCGAAAGTTAGACCCTTCCTTATGTCCCAAGTCATTATCCCTGTTGTCACTACAATAAGAAGCACGAGGAGGAAACATGCCCCTTTGCAGAAAGGGAACAGCTGGTGTAAATGCCAGCCAGGGCCAGCTTTGGCATTTGACCTGGCTTTCACCACAAAGATTGAGCCTCGGTGGTGCTCTGAAGGGGTTGTATTTCAATCAGCTCCTGAGCTGGATGGGATTTGCTGCTTACAGATAAGGTAAGATGGAAAGCTGCGAGGGAAGGGGAGGGAGTTGTGTTTGTCTTGGTGTGTGCTGGTTTGAGCGGCTCTAGGCTGTGCTTCCCATCTTACTGCAGAGCCTTGCAGAGAGTGAGCTTGGCCTTTGCTCTATACAGTGATAAAACTGAGCACCTCCTGACTGTGGCTTTCCTCAAGTCCCTTGCTGTCATAAAATTACTTTTTTAGCCACTGTGGTTCTTTTAGTCAAGCATACAACACAGGGCTCTTTTAAAAGGTAATTGGATTGTTTTTCTGGTAGCATAAAAGAAAAAAAAATTAAAAGGTACTTGTGTCCCTGCCTCAGGTGCTTGGGGTGGCTTGGACAGGGCTGTTTTCACATCTGAATGCTGGCCCAAGCTCACGAATGAGAAAACTGCAGCCAGACATTTCCTGTAACAGCTTTGTGGCTGAAAACCCCATCTGAGGACAGCTTCAGTTTAGGATATAAGGGAAGTCCAAGCCATCTAGGGGAGCTGAGGTGATGGTGCAACATTAGAAGGGTCAAGAGAGCTCAGCTCTGGGGTTTCTCCCTAATGCCCAGGTGTGTTATATGCTAGATAATACAGATATTGCAATTGCTGCATTTATAAAGCCTTTGGTGGCAGGTGTGATTGTGTACTTGCTGGTTAATATACAAGGATTTCTTAGAATGCTCATGCCATTGCACCCCCTCCCCCAACCACTTTTCTCTGTGTGTCCTGAAGGATTTTGATGCCACCTCTGGGTAGAGATAACTAAGCTGTGGTATCATGTTGATCTTGGATGTGTTTGGAGGTTCAGGTTTCCAAAGTTTGTGTTCTGGGGACAGTTTGGTTAGGGAGAAGAGGGCAAATATTCCCCTGCTCCACATCCACCTCCCATTAGCCTGGAGATGCTGTTGTACAGGGGGGCAGCTCTGCTGGGCCACTGCTGTCACAGCAGCCTCTAGAGCACACTGGATTGCAGGTACTGGCTACAGTGACAAAGGCAGGATGTGGGCTCCCTGCACGTGCATCCTGGCAGAGCAGAGTCCCTAATGTTGTGTAAATGTCAGTTTATGAGCACCCTACCTTCTTGCTTCAGATATTTGCCAGGGGCACCCATGCGGGTATGCTCTGGGGAAAACTGCCCAGAATGAGATAATATGCAGAGGGACATGTCTCTTCCAGATCATGGGAGTGTAAATGTGTCCATGTAGTACTTTGCTGCTGGACCAAACTTTTCCTTGGTTTTAAATGTAGCTCTTTAGAGGCACTTGCAGTGGAGAGTGATGTGTGGAAGATGTGTCTGCCTTGCAACTGGTGGGCTGCATAAGAGGGGAGAAAACTAGAGCAGGTCATTTCCCAACAGCAGTCAGCTGTTCTTCAGCTTTCTCTCCACAAAGCAGCAGCAAATGAGCCTCTCTAAGAGACTGGGTCTTTGGGGGAAAGTCTCTTGACCACAAGGCAAGGGATAAACGGGATAAACATGTTTCAGCATGGCCCATGGACTTCCCTGCTGCTTTGTAGTATCTCCCTTGCTTGGGCACTGCCCTTTTCCTTCTTACACACCATGATGCTGTTTCCAGTGTAGCCATCACCAGACTGAAGCATCAGCTTGATTTCACAATATCTTCCACAAGCTCGTGTGTGGTCACAGGGGGCAGGAAGGGCACTTGTGTGTAGTGGGAGGAAGCTGTGCTGAGGACACAGCTCTCAGCAGCACCAAGAGCACCCTGTACCCCTGGGAACAGCACAGAGCTTTGCCAAAAAGCCAGAAGCATGGGGCTGGATTGTGATGCTCCCAAACTCCCCTGGTGTTTCCACAGACTTGTTCCTATTGGGCAGTTCAGCTGGCTCTAAATTATTACAATAAACCATATATATGTCCTTGGGGTTTTTTTGGTGGAACTAAGCTCCAAACCAGCTGCTCTGGCCCAGCAAGATTCTGCTGCTCTGCAGCCAGAGAAGCTGCCCAGCCTGTCTTTATCCTCCCCCTTGGAGGGGTGCCCTGCCAAATAGTTAGCTGTTTCTAAAGACTGGTTATTGACATTTACACAAGGCTTAAAGAAAGAAAAAGGGTGTCTTTGTGGAAAAATAACTGCAGTTGGCCTGTTCCTTTGGCACAGATATGTCAGACCAGTCACCAGTTTAAGTACTTTGGCTCCTGGAACGGGATTTGGGCAAGCCCTTCCAGCTGATGCATTAGTCACGGATCTCTTCTCCCCTCTGATGCTGCTATGCAGTCTCAGGAGGAGGGAAGGCTCCACTCCATAACTCAGGAGAAAAATATTTAAAAGGCATAAGAAGAGGGTGAAACATGCATAAATACTTTTATAGCTTCCACTGTTTCTGGTGTGGGAATCTTGTTGAGACCATGGTGATGCCTTCTACCTAGTGAATCCTTGAGAAGCTCAAGTGGGAGGAGGTCTCTGAGATGTCTGCTCCAAGCAAAACCACTCTCACAGCTAACTGTGGTCACTCAAGGCCTCATCCATGTGGATGAACTCAATGATGGAGATGCCACCACATCTCTGTGCCCTGTCCCAGGGCTGCACTGCCCTCCTAGGGGAAAAGACTTCTCCTAGGTCCTCAGGAATCAAAGGACTCTGCACAATCTTGTAGTCTTGACAAAACACCTGGTTTCTTCCAGCTCCTGGCCAGATTCAGGACATATAGATGTGGGGGTACAAGATAAGCAGCCACAGGACAAAAATATTTCAGGGCTGGCAAGTCCTCATATGTGTAGTTTGGAGCAAGGGAGCAGCTGCTATGTGCATACAGCAAGGTACTTGCCATCCTCCAAGGCATCCTGCAGTAAAAGGTAGAGCCATATTCCCTGCATAGTTGCTGGAAAACCCCTCTGTCAAGAGTCAAAGGCCTAAACTGACCTACAACCCATCTTCCAATCTAAGCAAAACAGAGCCCAGTTTCCCTCCCAACACTCAATATTTAGCAACTGGGAACTCATGATCTCCTACACCTGCTTCCCATCATTATGGCTCCTGCCAGAACAGAACTGGAGCATTATAGGCAGGAGTGTAACTCCTCAGTGTTTGTGTGGTGACACTCCAGTGCTATGGAGACAGCCACTTTCATAGGGAGAAATACAATCGCTCTCTCCAGCCCACTGAGGGATTTATGACATTCCCCTTTCACATGATGTTCCCTTGGACACCTGGCAGGTGTTGCTTCTCCTGCATTTCCCTACTTGCTGTGAGTTATTGGTATCTGAGTGGCCATCAGAAATGCAGTGTTTCTTTATCCATCAGTTTGGCAGAATGGGTCCTTGATGGTGTTGCAGGCCAGGCTTCAGGGTAGCTATAGGTGATGTGGCACCTTCTGCCCCTCGTGCCACAGCACACTTGGTCACTGGGCTAGGAGACATTGGAACAGGTCTCCCTCTTGGGCTGAGGACTGTCACAGTCCAGCTTTATTTTCTCCAAGAAGCTGTCTCTGAGCAGATCAAGTCACAAAAGGAGGCAAGCTAAACCCAAATAAATCTACCAAACCCTGTGCTTCTCGGCAGTGGCTTCGGGGGGAGAAGAATTTCACTTCAGAGGCCACAACAATTATCTCTTGAATGCTTTATAGCCATGCAAGCAATCATAGCAGACACACACTAACTTTTAAGCTGGTGGTCAACAAGATCTCTTAGACAACCAGTGAATCTACACACAAATCTTTCAATGCTTCTAAATGCCCTGCAATAGCAGCCCAGTGCTGATAAACTGAGCCATAAAGCCAGCAGGGATGCACTCCTGGGGGTTCATAGCAGCATGACTGAGCACTTTAGTAATTTTTCCTTTTTTTTTTACAGGATAGCAATGCTGCAGCAAGGCAAGTTACAACAAACACTCAGAAATAATGCCTGGTCTGGTAGACATGCACAGGTGAATGATCCAGGCTGCAGGCCTCTCCTGGAGTGGAGAAGATGGTCTCACAATGTAGGGCCAGGGACAAGCCCTTCATGCTGGGTTACACAACCTGGCATCACAAACACTCACTGCTCTTGCTTTCTGTGGGCTGGAAGGGCTAAATCTATCAAAGCTGTAGCTGGATACAGCTTGGGAAAATCCTGCATCACATTTGAATGTCTGGGATGAAAAGGTGTCAGCATGCTTGTGCATCATGCCAAGCTGAGCCAGCAGAGGCTCTCAGGTTTCTTCTGTCTGTGTACAATTAAGGTCACGCTCAGCATTAAAGCACTGCTTGGATCCCCAGACTTTGCAGCTGCACGGCCACACTGGAGAAGGCACAGCTTCTTTGAACACCTCTAAGCCACCTGTCACCTTGAGCCATGCTTTCCAAGGAGCTGGGAATTGGCTGCAGGTCACTCCTGACCGGTCCCCTCGGTCTTCTGTGGCTCAGTAGTCTCTTAGCTGAGTGGAGTCATGCTGGCATTCCAGCGCAGCACACCAGTTACTCATCTCTTCTTGCCATCAGCCAGCTCCCTACAGCAAAGCCCCCCAGTGATGACAAGCATCTTCCCCCGTCCTGGGTAGAAAGAGCAAGGGAGAAAGACAATTAACAAAATGAGAGATCTGCCAGAGTCTGGAAAAAGCGCCCATCTGGCAGGATCTCGCAGCTCCACCCTCAGGGAATCTGCGTTTCTGACACTCAATCTGCCTGCTTGAGGGAATACCCTCCTAGAATCAGCCACAAGCAGAGAGACTTGTGAGCCAGTTCTGTACAGCTTGGTCTAAGTAAGGGTCCTCCCAGCTCTATCTTCAGCCAAACAAAAGCAAAGGCTCTTTTTTTTCTGAAATATACAGGAGGTCATGAGCTAACCTGCAGCTAATCTGTATTTTCAGCTCTGATGTTGCTTTTCAGCTCTGCTGCTTGTGTTTGTGCTTGGCTGCTTCCTCCTTTCCAAATTCCAGAGGTGGGTTTGTTTCCTTAACAGAGAAAGAAGAAATTTGGATATGGTCTTACAAGAAAAGATCAGATGCAGTTTATAGCATCTTGCACCAAAGGAGCACTGAGAAGAGCTAGAATCATCAAACTCATCTGAGCTTCAATCAGTAGCCAGATTTTTTGAAGGTGCAGGAGACCCAGCAAGAGGAATGGGTGAGCAGTCACCAAGGCAGGTTCCCAGTTGCAGTATAGACCCTGAGAACAGAAAATTTTGAATCCTGGAGGTATCTCCATAACTCAAACTTTTCCATTGATTGGAGAGAATGATCTCTTCTCTGTTTGGCATGGAGCAGCTCTGCAGCCCAGCAGACCAAGCTGTAAACAGAGCCCCAGGGAACCAGACCACTCCAAACTGGTGCAGTTTTTGAACTGTGGGGATGAATCATCCAAATAACTTCCTTCAGGCAATACAGGGAAGAAATGTCACTAACCATGTGAAAATTGAGACCATATGCTTCTAGGATGCTTTTTGAAAGGAGTATCCTTGAGAAAGCTATTGGAGTGATCTCAAGGCTGGTTCCCAGGTCAGACCCCAGCAGATCAGTCCCTCCTCCTCTGGTGGCAGGGACTCTCTCCTGACTCTGGTCATTATTTTCACTGCAGCCAGTATCTGTCTTTTTCTGCACCACCTAGTGAAAGCCTGCAAGTCCTTCAAGGCCAAGATATAGCTTGTGTTTTGTTTGTTTGGAAAAAAATTAATGCCAGAAAAAAACCAAATGCCTGAGAACTGCCTCTGGCATCTCCCATCTGTGCATGAAGGCAACTCCTCCACAGCAGCAGCAGCAGCCTCTCCTTCCACTTGGCAGGTGTTGTTGGACCAGAGCCATGGGTACAGGATCTATTTTCTGTTGAGCTTGCAAAGGAGATGTGGCTGCCTGGCACAGCCTTGTATTTCAGGAGCTGATCTAATAACACAGAGGTGCTGGCCTCTGTTCTCTGTGATCATTCCCTGAAGAAGCAGGGTGATCATTACTTTTTCTTTCCATGAGGAAGCTGTTGGATATAACCTGGCACCTCAAAGAGTTTTTTTCACTGTGCAATTAGGAATTTGGGTTCTTTCACATTCTGAAAGGTGGCATTTTGCCCCTCTTGGGAGGCCTGTCCCTCATCATGCAGCTCTCTGTGTGCCATTAATGCAGCCACATGTGTGTGTGTGCCAGAGCCTCCCCAGTGCTTTGACCTGGTTACCCCACCCTGAACAACCTTGGCTACAGCGCCCACATTTCCAAAGGACATGCACCAATGGCTGGGAATCTGGGAGAAGTCAAAGTGAGCCCTAATAAGGCAAGGCAGCTAGTTATTACCAAGCTGCTATTTCTACTGCAAGAAGCCCTGGAGCAGCAAAACTGCTCACTTCATGTATGTTCATTAGCAGCATGGATAAGAGCAGCATTGATTGCAGGCTATAATTAGATCTCTGGGACCTTTTTGGACCGGCTTTCTCTGGCATTGTGCTACTTTGAAAGGACTTCCAGTTTCTTTTCTGAATGGTTGGGATGGCATTTCCCTATTCAGCAGATTTGGGACTGTTTCTGTTTTCTCCATTGTGGCTCACAGAGCGCTCCCAACTTGGTGCCACAAGCCCCACGCCACAGAATTAGCAAAAGCTCCATTGTTTGACCACTCCTGGTCCCTTGAGTTGTAGAGTTGGCCTGACTGCAGCTCTCTTCTTAGAACTGCATGGCCAACCTGCCAGGCAGCCCTCCCTGCTTCGCTTAGCTTGCCAAGATGTAGTTTTATGAGTACCTTCCTCTGGTGATGACTCTGATTCTCCTGGAATCACTTTCTTAGCGTGCTCTGTGCAGCCAGCCTAGAGCATTCCCAAAAGGAACAGATGCCCTAAGCCAGCACTGAGCACGTACTCAGGGAATGGTGGCCTACATGGAAATTCTTACTCCTCTCTTGGAATGCTGGAAAACAGCCTCAGCATCCACTCTGTGAAAAGCAGGGGAGGAAGAGCCAAGGGAAAGATGCATAGCACGAAGGGCTGGAGTTGAGATATCAACAGCTCATGTGGCAAACGAGACCCAAGGGTGTCTCTGCTCGTGGTTTCCCCTCCCAGCGCTGGTGTGCTGGAGACAACCATTAAACACAGCCCTGTGGTGGGCGTCTTTCTTTGCCATGTTCCCAGATCCTTCCTGTATCTTCCCGGTGCACTGCCCACTCAGCAGCTGGCAGGCAGGGGCAGAGGTGCTGGAAGCCCATCTGGGATTAGGAAGCCAGAGGCAAACATGCACACACCAGATCTTGGCTGACCTGTGTACTGAGGGAGGGTATCTGAGGAAGGAAGATTTTATCTCTTTTGAACCCAATACATCTGGTCCAGGTAGCTCGGTTTGCAAACTGCAGACTGAGATGCAAATTGAGCTCTGGGTGGGAGCCCAGGGAGACAAGAGGCCAGGAACTGCCAACCTTTGGGATAACAAAAGGCACAAAGAGGGGTGGTGCCAGCCAGGTGAATGGACACTTGAGAGAAACAGCGGAGCTGAGAATTGCTGCTGACCTTTTTGATAACAAAGGAGATGAAGAGGGGTGATGCCAGCAGAGAGGGGGCTAGGAACTGGGAGGAGGAGTGACACTTGCGATTTTTGAGGGTATAAAAGCACAGGTGTTCTATTGTTGGGGGTCCTCCTCGAAGCCACCAGCTCCAGATGTTTCTGTGTTACTGTGCCATGAGTAAATGGCTTTATGGAATGGGACATCTGAGACTGCTGTGGGAAACCTGGGGTCAGACTGGTAAGGAAACCTGGTCTGACTGTGTGTGAGTGGGGTGTGCAGGGAGTCATGGGGGCACCTGTTGGGTCACTGGAGCCACTCACCATGAAAGGGCTTCTGTCCCAGCAGTCTCCCAGCCTTGGGAGTGTGACTCTTGAGAGTCTCCTGAATGGTCAGACTGAGAGTTTTCTTTAACACCCAAGGCCAAACCAACGAGATTAAAGCATATTTTTGAGTAGCACTCTCTTTGAGGAGAGAAATGCACCCAGAACTAAAGCTTTTGGAGATGAGCCTCTTTAGTCTTCCTGCCTTGTCATCAGAGACTCATGCTGATGTGTGACCTGAACCAGAAATGAGTGCCTGCCTCTTTGCAATACCTTCACACAGCAGTACAAACTCTGACCCACCCAATGCGAGTTAACCGTGCTATTTTCTGCAATGTCAACATGAATTTTATCTATTGTTTATCCTTTAAAGCTATGCAAATCATTTGAAATAAGTTTATCTTCATGCCATAGCCTCCCCTTCCCTTCTCTCTCTATTCCCTGATCTTAAACTGCTGTCCTACCAGTTTAAAGCTAAAGCAGTTTAATGTTAAAGCTCTGCTCTAACAAATGACTTTGTGAAACTATTTGCTTACGTTTTAAATTTGTTCTCTGTGTGAGATCTAAGCCTGATCTGCTGAGGTTAGTGGCTCTCACAGGGGTTTATTGCCTGTTACTCCTCTGAACCCAGGAAGAACCAGTCCAGCAAAGGGAGCAGGTGTTTTATTCTGGTGGTTTTTTAATTACTTGTATCAGCTGTTCACGTGCAAACCTGAGTGTCTAGCCACGAGTTCATCATTGGTAGAACATGGCTTGGCTGGGCCTGAGAAACTTTATGCAAAGGGTGCAAGGGGTGAAAAAGAAATTCCAAGCCTGAGTTTCAGAGGCCAGCGCAGGTTCTGACCCAGCTCACGCTGATTAGCAGCCAATAATTTAACCAGCAGAGGCAGAGCCTCTCTCTGCCAAGACAACCATGGGTTGGAGGAAGGGATGGCCACAACCATTTTGTTCCAAGGCATTTGACAAGGCAATGCTTAGCTTGCACTGGAGCCAAAGTCCATTAGTTTAGCAACAAAAAACCCCAGACTTTCCAATGTAACTTGATACCACTATTTAATGTCTACCGTGTCAATTATTAACAGAGTTCCACCCAATGCCTTATCACTGGGATGCTGGAAGAATTTACTTCCAAGGGCAGGTTTGATATGCTTTGCCTAACCCAGATTTTATAATTACCCCCAATACCTTAGCCTTACTTACACTTAGAAATTCTCAAGCACGATGTGGCTTACTGCCCTTCCATGAAAAATGGAATGAGGGGAAGAAGGTCACTGCTCTGTGAACAGGCTGGAAGGGAGGCAGAGAGGACAGCTCCATTTTTTATTGGTATAGTTTGCACTGAAAATGCACACGCCTAAAAAGAAATGGAATATTTAAAGGACACTCAGGCAGGGCCGTGTTTACAAGGTAAACACAAATCCTTTTCTGGCCAGACAGTAACTCAGGTTGCCTCTCTCATACCATAAGACGCTCCTGGTCCTCTCCCTGCCTTGGTTTCTCTCTGGCAACCTACTGTTGCTAAAGGAGCACATCATACCCCCTCACTTCTACTGGGGCAAGGTTGTTCCTGAGATGTCCACAGCACAGTGGTACCCAACATCTGGTGCTCCTGCTCCATGCAGGCTGAGCAGCCAGCCATGCCCTGACGTGAGAAACGTGACAGCCATGCTGCTCAAGGGCCTGGCTTCTCACCCAATAATTGGCTTGAAGAAGGAGAAAAAGTAGTTTGCAAGAGTATCATGGAGAGACATCAGGACGGGGTTATTAATAACAGGCAAGCCAGAACCTGCAGGCCACGTGTCACAGGGCTGCGTGGTGAGGCCATCGTGTGGAATGTGCAGCTCAAAGTGCCTCCATAGAGAGGCAAACCCAACCCTCACCCCTGTGCACCTGCACCTACTCAGCCTTTACACTAAATATCCTGCTGCTTTGGGAGCTTGTTAGGCTGCCTGACCCCCATATCTGCTAACTGTCAGGGAAGTTCCCTCTGTCCTCAGGACTGCAGATCCAGGTGCTTTTTCCCCAGAATATACTGCATTTATTTGTGGCACCTCAAGAATTTTCCTTTCCCTGTTTTCTGGCCAACTTCCGAATTTTTCCAGGGCAACTTGGGTTATTATTTCACACCATGTTCAAAACCCTAAAAAGTTACCTGAAGTGAGTGTGCTCACTTGCCATTGAGATATGCCATCTCAAACTCCCCTTTACAGAGCCCTCACCTTTGCACACAGACCAGAGCCTTCTTTCCATGGGATCTGCACCTCACATGTATCTGGTGATATTACAGCATTCCTCACAAATCATTCCCCCACGGAGTTCAAGTGTCTCCCTTTACTGCCAGCACTATGCTGGCTCCCACTTTACAGGAGTGAAAACAGATTTCTTAATTTCATTGTGTTACTAAAAAGTGAATTTTTTTCGCAGTATTTGCAAACTACCCTTCTTCCCAGATTTCACCATGACCAGGAAGGGGAGGAAGATGCTACTCTAGTTTCATTTACTTGAAGAAGTGTTTGGCATGCAGCTAAAGAGCAGAACATGGCACAGTTAAACAAGAAGAGGGTATATCTGTGGCCAGAAAACAAATCTACCTAGATTTGTTTGACAGCCTCTTACTTTCCATGGGGTAGCTCCCAGGGAAGGCCCAGCTGCCCATGTGGAAATCATCTTCCAGGACAGCCTCAGGGGTGACTCCATCCACATGCCCACCCTGCTGAGACAAGATACCCTGTGCAGGGGCCCAGCTAAACAAACATCTACTCCTTTATGGAGAGGACATGGAAAGGGCCAGGGATCTGGGAGGGACTGGCAGGCATGCTGAGGGACAGAAAAGAGAGCCTAGGAGAGGCTGGAGAAGGATGATAAGGAAAGGATTCTCCTTGGTGGCTTTGCTCTCTCCTTGTGCCACTTCCAATCTACAGTCACCAGGAGGGCAGTGGTGGGTTGGTGAGGGGGTGTTCTCGTGGGCTGGTGGAGGAGGGAGGGACCTGGAGAAGGAGCCCAAGGCCAAGAAAGCAGGTAGAGATGCCCCAGCACCATGGAATGGGAGTTAGAGAATGGCCTTTTCTGTTTCCACTGTGTGCCTTCACAAGTCTGAGGAAGAACAGCAGAGTTCCCCAGGCTCACCAAGGCCATCCTCCTCCACCACAGTGCTCCCCACATCAGAGGAGAGTGAGGAACTAGTGAGAGGTCACTCCTCTCCCCAAGACACAGCAGCAGCCATAGACCCGAGGGTGCCTCAAGGTGAGGCAAGCTGCACATTTCTCACCTGACCAGCAAGCAGCACTGTCCATCAGATTCCCCCAAGGAAAGGAGGAGAAAAAATGTGTGTCACACCCTGACCAGAGGGCAGCCAGCAGCTCTCAGTTACACCAGCTGTCACAGAACTGCAAAGTAGCCCTGGGGCTCAGCTGAGCCAAACCCTTTTGCACCAAAACTATTTTAGTAAGGCATATGCAACTCTAAGTCAGAAGGTCCATGGGAAACACCCAGTGAGAGATGTAAAGTTTCCCCAAAGTTGCTTGTAGGGTGGGTTAAGAAGCCTTTCCTCAGGTGTCCATGAATAGCCCTCTAAACACAGGGTTGCAGGATCAGCTGTGGTTTTGCTGGAGCCACCTTTTGCCTTTTTGGGGGGCAACAATTCTCCTCATGAACTAATATTAAGTCACTTAGGAGCAGGGTTTTCACGAAAAAAGTCTGGGCCAAGGGATGGGTTGGTTAAGAGGAAAATGAAGATATTTAAAAGGCCAAACATTAAGTGTTTGAAAACTGTGATGAAACATGTGGAGAAATCCAACCCAAAATATCCCCTGAGCCTTGATTCACAGTCTCTTTGACCCTCCATCCTGGTTTGGGGTGAGGAAAGAATAAAAATATTGCCATTTTTGTGGCACAGGCAAACCCCTCCCCACAAGGGTGCTTGAATTCACCACGAGAGAGGCCTGAAGGCTTGTAGGGAGCAGTGTCTGCCTATGGCACAGCTACGGCTTTCTTCCCACTGAAACAAACCCAGGCCCTGAACTTAGAACTTTCATTCATTCTTCAGGGAGTTTTTTAACCAAAAAGAAGGATTAGCATGGAAAAAATATTTCTGTGGGTACTGCATTGGAGTCTGGGGCTTCCTTGACTCATAGTGTTGGCAGAGCAAACCCTGGACATCAAAATTGGACTCATGCCTTGGAGTCTTTAAAATCCCATTAGAACTCAGGCCCTGCTGTCTGGAAAGGCTCCGTGCCAGGCTCTGAGCCTGCTGCTTCTTACCCAGGGCAGGGTTATTACTGCCTGCTGGCTCCAAACCTTTTCCCTGGTGAGAACAGTCATATTTTCCCCAGCTGCTGCAAGTTTCCTTTCCTCAGTTAACCCTCACACCAGAGAGAGCTGTGGACTCACAGGATACCTGTCCTCTCCCTTGGTGTGAATCCCCCAGAGGGAGATGGGGAGGAGACAGCCCTACTTCTGACTCCTTCATGGCACAGGGGAACGTGAGCTGTGCCACTGTTCCTCTCTCTGTGAGATAAGATGGACAGAGCCCATTGCAGACACAGATATATAGCCAGCCATCCCAGCATTCTCCTGATCCAGCAGGGTCAGATCAGTGGTGCTGGTAAAGCACTGAAGCCACTCTCTTGCATGGAAGTAACCAACAGAGATTCCCAGCTCTTCACTACGAGACCTGATCCCGAGAATTCTGGCAGCGATCAGTGCTGAGGCACAGAGATGGGAGAAGCCTGGAAAGGTAGGGGAGGTGATGTTTCCCAAGAGGCAAGGAAGAAATGGCATCTTTCTTCAGTGAGGTCGTGAGGCTGAGTTGGCAGCCTGCAAAGACAGGCAAGGACAGGCAGTGCTGGGCCTTGGTGTGGAGGATCTGTTCCATGACCTTGCCAGGCACAGGGCTGAGGCTGACAGGTCAGTAATTCCCAGGGTCATCCTTTCTACCCTTTCTAACAATGGGTGCAACGTTCCCCTTTTCCAGTCACCTTCAGCTGCCCGCCATGACTCGTGGCAGGCGGATCAGGGGCCAGTGTGGCTCCAGCAGCCTTTGCACAAATGGTTTAATGCAGACAGAACGAAGGTCAGACAGGAGACAGACAAGAGGGAAGCCTGGACAACTGAGGAGCAGTCTGACTGGGAGAGATCAGCCCTACAAAGCTCTAAGGAAGGCCCAGCACTGCTTCTCTGGGTTTGCTCTTGCAGCAGGGCTGTGTGACAGCCTCCCAGCCCAGCTCACGCTGAATGTGACCGCAGAGGAATGCTGCCAAGCAAAGGCATTCATAATACATGAAGGCTGTAGTGGACATTCTGGTGATGATCACCACGTTTTAAGCCTGTTGGCAACGTTTTCAGATTTGGCATTGTCCCCATGAAGTCATCTAATGAGCCTGTGCTGGAGTGAGAATCTCACCATCTTCCATATAGGGAATCAAACCTCATGTCACTCCCTGCTCCCCTGCCGCTGTGTTTCTAAATCCTGTTTAAAAACAAGATGCTTCTGAGTTCAGACTCCCTTAGTGAAAGCCATATGAACTGTTGCTATCCAAAACAGTTTGTTTGAATTGAGTACACTGAAAGACTGTAAAACTGGAATCAGAAAGCCACTCAGAAGTGGTAAAAATGGCTGCAAAACTACTCCCTCTTAATTTCTGTTGCTTTCTTAACTAGTGCCTGCTAAAGAAGACAAATGATTTTTAATTATTAATTCCTCAGAGCTGCTAAGTAGACTAATGCCAAGCTAGCTGAAGTCTGACATATCTGCTTTTTAAAATATGTTTTTAAATAACCACACTACATTTCCTTCAAAAAACATCTTTGCTGTGCAAAAGAGCAAAAGCCAGCAGTCTGTGTTTAATTGAGTCCCTCTATGTTTGGCTTGTGTGCACTTTAGAAGACTGACAGAAGTATGCAAACATGGGAACAGGGCCAGCTTTTGCAAAGTTAATGAGGAAAAGAATCCACAGTCACTGCTTCTGCAGAAGCGCTGCCTCCCATGAGCTGATCCTTACACAACCAACAAAGAGAAGAGAGAAGCACACAGCACAGTCACTTGTGCTGAGCTCTCCTTCCCTTCTCCCTCCAGCAGCACAGGAACATGGGGTCTGGGTCGTTTTTTAGCCCATGATGCTGTGAGATGGTTTGTTCAACTCTCCTGGAGCTGTCTGTAGTCTTTCTGTCAGTCAGCTCTGCCTTTGGTCAAACATTGCTCCTGAGGAGGTCAGAAGTCTGCAGGAAGGTGAGAACTGCTGCAGTAGGCTGTCAGTCTGCTGTAGCAGAAAACACCCATGAAACTTCTCTTCCAAGCAAAAATCAAGGCTGAGCACACCAGTAGTGGGAATTCTCCTCCAGGGACATCACACTCCATGAGACTTGGTGCAAGACCACTGGTGGTGAGAGATTCCCTGTTGCTCTGGCTCCTGAGAGCAGAAAAGCCAGACTGGAAGTGCAGAGATCAAGGATGTTTGTGTTGCTCCAAACACAAACACTTGACACTTGGCAAATCCCATGGCCCATTACAACAGTTTTCAGCCCTCTCCCAGGAAGAGGGCAGGGCAGGAGGTCTCAGTGCCAAACCTGAGGTGACATGTCCAAGTGCCAGAGCCCCATAGTGACCAGAGGTGAGAACAGGCCATCAACTCCACAGCAGGCATAGCAGTGTGGGACACAGCTGGGCTGCACAGGAGACCCCCGAGAAGGAGTCACTGTGCAGCTGACACTATGTCCAAGCTGTAAAACCAATTACTTGCCTCTGGCAGAATAAATGTTCTCCACTCTCATCTCTGAGCCCTTGAGCAAGGAGACCTCGCTGTGTTTCTCCCCTCAGAGAGCTTTTCTATGTTCTCTGAGGGTGAGCTAAGGACACACCAACCACCTTGCAGTCAAACACATGGCTGTGAGCTGACCATGTAAAGCAGAATTCAGTATGAGCACAGCCTACCAGAAACTGGAAGGCCTTCTCAAGCAGAAAGGCTCTCAAAAGCATTCAAAAACATCCAGAGCCCTACAGCCTTGTGTGGCAACACCAAGAAAAGAAATTCCAAAGAGAAGATTTATTATTGGACAAACACAGACAAGGGACTGGCCCTGAATTTCTTAACAACTCTGAAACTCAAAGCTTCCTTCTCAGATGTTGTTTTCTCTTATGCACAATCCTTAAACAGAGAGTTTTCAGCAGTACCAGCAGAAATTATTGCAGCTGGCTTAAGCTATTGCCAGCACAGGTAAAAATGCCTACAGTGGCATAAGGATCCAGTGGGATCTATTTTCTGGAGGTTCCTGACCTCAGATATATCAGTGCTTTTCATCTCCCACTGCTAGTTGTGCTTGCCTCTCCGTGAAAGGTTGCCTGAACTCACTTGGCCAGCATTTTGCTCCAGTTAGATCTGGAAAAAAGAACAACTGAATAAGCAATGACCTTTCTCAAGGTGAGACCCTCATTGCCTCAGTGACATTTCCAGTTATTTGACATCTTGAGCAACACAAAATGCATGAATTTATCCTCAGCTGATTCTTACAAACTAAACAAACCAGAACACAATGCTGCTACAAAATTGCGACATCACTGGAGACTGCAAATATCTGGAAAATGGAAATAAAGTGTAAGGTAAACATGATTTCAATACTTTCTTATATTTTCTTTGGTAGAGAAAAGACTTTCTGTATATTAATGAAGAATTCTTGCAAGAATTCTTGCTTGTTGAATGTTTCAGTAATCCACAGACAAAGCAAGAACCAGTGGTATCAAACATTAACAAGTTTAAAAAAGAAGCTAGGGCTGGAAAAAAAAAAAAGAAAAAGATCAGCAATATGGAAAAAATTTCAGGAAAGGCTAAAACTTGAAATTGGCCTGAGCATTTTGAGTGATGCTTATGGCTACACAATGCACCTTCCTGTTCTTTCTGGAGAATTGACTACTAGCACTTCCATGACTTGGAAGCCATTGGTCCTGCTCACCTCCAAGTCCTTGTTGGTTGACCTTGGAAATATACTTGGATTCATCTTGGACACCTAGGAAAGGACCAGATATAGGCAGTGAACAAAACTATGAAGTTCTGTGTCCTGCCTTGACTCTTTCCTCAGTCCTGCCTCTCTCTGAGCACAGTCAGACCCTTCCTGCCTGACAGGACACTTCCCCCAGTGCCAAGAGCTCAGAAGTACATTGAGTAAAAGGTGAGAGCAGCATTATTTCCCCACACCCTGCCTCTCCCTGCAGCCATGGCTCAGAAGAAAGGCATGTCTCTCCATCACACATGAACCATTTATAACAGAAACCATCCTGTCCAAGGACTGTTCCTGCCTTACCAGTAAGGACTGTGGTTTTCTGCCAACTTGTATTTTTGGAGGCTGTTTACATATAATAAGTGCTTAGATCACTCCAGTTTGTTGACATCTTTTTTTCTGGAGGTCCTCAAACTGGACACTGTTCTTCTGAAACAAAGCTACAAACACCAAGCAGATGGAAACCAACCATCTCCTTTGCTCCTGTCAAGTGGGTGGAGGCTCATCAGGAGAAATCACCTCTGAGGGCAAACAACGTGTAGCTGTAGCTCTAGAACGTCAAGGATACTTTCTGTCCCGTCCAAAACCAAGAGTGAAGCTGGATAAGCAGCGGCAGGAATTGTCCTTAGAGGTGTGACAAGCTCTGCAGAAAACAGGACAACAGCTGGGAGAAAGGGTGTACTTGTGGACACGAATCCATGGTAACATGGACTGCTGGAAAGGCTTAGTCACTGGCAAATATGCATCTGGGTTTAAGGTTTATGCTACAATTACATTTGCATACTATTTATTCATTTTCTTTTCCATATTGTGCAATTTTGTTTTCTTCTGAGTCCCTTAGCATTCACTGAAGACTCCTTTTTATATTGAGCCTGCCAGTTTTGGGGTTAAGTTGAACTGGAATGAATCCTATAGTGTTATATACAGAGGGTGTCCTACAGCCATCAGAAAAAGGCAAAGAGAAAGGAGGTGCCACCTGGAGAAACCTTGAGATGGTTCAAGAAGTAGGTGCCAGCTAAGATCTCGGGGGACCCTGAGTGAATTCCACCACCAGTGGCAAGATGGCATTGGGAAGAAAAATTTCTGAACTCCAGGAAGGTGTTTCAGATGCCCACCTGCAGCCAGCATCCATCCCCTCACCTCCAGTCTCCTCTAAAACAACATTGGCTGCTTTACTGCCTTGGTATCAGCACCCTGGTGAAAGAATTTGTGCCTGATTTGCCAGGTAAAAAAGAGAACCAGTTTGCAGTGATGCTGTCACACAAGGTGAAAGCCACCTGTGAAATACTGCAAGCCCCAGGCCAAACATAGAGACAAGTTCATAATGGCATTAGCTGCCAAATTTGCAAAGCCTTTGACTGCAGCACTATTATCTAAATTTAAGGGTATCAGGACTGGTTGAATTATTCATTGGCAAACCTTAGCCCTGCTACCTGTTCACAGATGTTTACAGATGTCTGTTACACAGAACAGTACAAACTGTTCATGCAAACACATTTCAGCCTGGGAGCTGTCTGCCAGTCTTCACTTCTGTAGCTCCCTGCCCCACGGGATGTGCCAAGGGTGGTATCCCTGCTCCCTCCAGTACCTGTAAATCCTACATATGGGCAGAAGAGAGACACAGCCCATAGAGAGGAGTAGGATTCTGCCTGTAAAGCACATGGCTAGGTTTCAGCCCCATTTTTGCAGATGCATGTGCTTGCTTGTATCCACTTTGCATTCTTTCTTGTTCTCCTCTGTGCAACCATCCTCTTTCTCTGGTGAGGCATTTCTGCCTGTCTGAAGGACCAGGCTGTAGACAGTGGAAATTCCATTTTAGATTCACTTCTCTTACTGTCCCTCTATTTATAGCCAGCCCTCTGCCCCTTTCTGCCTTCAACAGTCTCACAGTAATTTCCAGTTCTCCTGGCTAAATAATTAAAACAAAGCACTCCCATGCTTGTGCAAGAGGCTAGTGCTGTGCCACCAGTGTCACATGCACATCCCTTTGAGGCCTTGCACTACCTTTTCCAGAGGCAGGACTCTGTTACCATAAACAGCCTCTAGTGCAGAAAAACTACTTTTTGAGAAGAAGGAGGGATGGAGCTGAGGGGAGCCCAGAAAGACTGGCTGCTCCAAAATTACAAAGGCGAAAATAAATAAATAATATCTTATAATGAAATAATAAAGAACTAATTTTTCCTTCCATTTTCTGGGGGCATTCATTTTGCAGGGGAGGGACAGTTCTCTTGGCAACCCTTCACCTGTAATCAGCTGTGTCTCAGTGTCCTGCAAGACTGGGTTCACTGCCCAGTGCTCTGGCTTGCTTCACTTGTTTTCACACAGTTGCACAGAAATTAGCTCTGTCCTGCCCATGCAGAATGTACCTTTTCATGTTCCACCAGGAGAGACAATAGTCTCAGTCTTTGTGGTTTGTGCAGACAACCACAGAGGTACTTTGGCAGGCATAAGTTGCCCTGAGAGGGAGTGACACCTAACCCAGAAAGTATGAAGACCAGGCATCCCAAATGGGACTGAAGAAGAACCTTCAATCTTCAATCTAAGAATCTGAAAAGCTGGAATCACTTCATCCCAGCTTAAACAATAGCACCAAACCATTATCAAAAAATAAGCACCACACTTTTGTCACTTCAGACTGTCCCCAACTTTGAACCAGTTCAAGACTTTCTAAAGGCCAAAGGCTAAGCACCCCGACCTGCAGTTGAGGACTGTGGCAAGTAATTGACTTCCAGATCAGCTCCTCCACCACCTGTGCAAAGTGCAAAGTATAGCAGAACATGATCCCAAGCTTCACAATGGAAGAGCAGTTGTCACTATTGATTTTCATTGAAGTGCAGAAACAAAACACCTAAATCCAGATCTAGCCATCTTCCTCCCATGCTTTTTGGGAAGGCTGGTGAGTGAGCTGAAGAGAAACACAACCCCATTTCCCAAAGCCTTTGACGTCTGGGAAATCATGTCTGGGCCTCACAAGTGCATTCCCTCTCCTGGCTCCCTGAAATCCCCATCTCTCTAGTGAAAGTTCTGTGGAAGCTTGGATGCTGCATAGCACCAGCAGCAGCAAGTTTCCACCTCCCAGCTAAGTCATATAAAGAGGCAGCAAAGACCAGGACAGTTCATCCTCTGACAGTACCTGCCTCTTCCTGTTAAGCTGACTGGGCCATGGGATTGCTCCAGGGACACCATTCCAGTGCCCACACACAGGTATGAGCAGCAGCGCTACTGGAAATGTCTCAGGCCTCCAGGCTGCTGCTTCAGATGACAGGAGGTCCTGCAGGTCCCACATGCTTTGTGCAGACAGCTCAGATACCAGAGGGCACCAGACATCTATGTTTAGGTAGCTAAATCTTTCCCCTAG
This sequence comes from Agelaius phoeniceus, assembly GCF_051311805.1. Taxonomy (NCBI): domain Eukaryota; kingdom Metazoa; phylum Chordata; class Aves; order Passeriformes; family Icteridae; genus Agelaius; species Agelaius phoeniceus. The sequence continues at coordinate 30,445,017 of NC_135268.1, read as the reverse complement.
CAGGCCCTACAGGTGTAATTCTTAAACAGCTTAAGATAGAGGGACTTACGTGTTGTTTGTGCTAAGCTGTTCTGAGACAGGAAGAAATAAAGTGGAATTGGAACAGGACTAGTTTGAAAGCTACAACTCTATGGCAAATCCAGCAAGTGACAACCATTTCTAATCAACAGGCATACTTCTTTCTTCTTCAGAAAACAACTCCCTAGTTGGTTTCCATTTACCAATAAACTCTGCTGAAAATGCATGCTCCATCATACTTCTGTACACCATACCTGGAAAGACTCCCAGACTCCTTTTCCATTTCAAAGCCTGTCATTTTAGGTTGTACCCTTCAGAGTGGATGAACAAAATTGTTTTGTAGCAGGCCACTACAGTCCCCTGCCATCTTTTGAGTTTTCTCTCGTGTCGGTAGATTCTGGAAAGATGGCTCCAAGCACAGCCACATTGCCCTCTGTATTTGTGTGGGATGTGTACGATTCTGTAAATCATCAGTGCCTTTACAGCATCTTAAATGGCCCACAGCCACCCTACAGCCTGAGGATTTGTCTGCATATGTACTCCTAAGAACAATTTCTGTGCTCTCATGAAGCCAAAATAAATCAAACAACATGGATGGGTAGAGGATCCTGGCATAACTATAATCCTAGGATTGTCTTGTCCTAGCTCTGTGAATCATCAGGGTAAACTCACTGTCTTTTGTCTCTTTATCTCAACAACTAATAGTGCCAATCCCATTCCTTTATTATCCAACCAGCATATTTTTATGCCTTGAGATTTCAGATTTGTCTTGTCAGGGTTTAGCCTGTCTGTTGTTCATTCCATGTAGGTATTCCTGGAAGTGTTCAAGGCCAGGTTGGATGGCCTTTGAACAACCTGATCTAGTGGAAGGTGTCCCTGCCCGTGGCAGAAGAGCTGAAACCAGATGATCTTTAAGGCCCCTTCCAGTCCAGACCATTCTAGGATTCTATGAGCTGTAGGTGTGCTAATTTTGATGACCTGCCATCAGCACCGTCATTCTCAGACACCTCTAATTATTTCTTTCTGATGCTTCTAGACATTCCTTCTCCATTCATGTCAGTGTGTCTTCCACTAATCTTTGCAACTCCTGGCAGCATAAGAGAGCAGAAGAGCAATTGTTGATGTTCTTTGCAGTCATCACAAACATAGTCCATAGGGTTTTATGCTGCCAGCTGAAGTGACTGCAGGCACTTAGAGCTCTTGGAAGTCTCGCTGCTAGAGCCAGAGCAGACTGCAATGCCCCATTGCTCAGGAAAGCATTCCCAGAAGACACATCCTGCAAGCCCAGAGAGGACATGCAGAGCCAACTGCTTTGGAGACCAGAAGCTTGTGTGGAATTCCCCCAGGCAAGGGCCTGCCTTCAAAAGCTCAGCCAAAATTACAACAGCAGCAGCATGGCTTCTTCCTCTGGTGGCAACATACACTAAAATGTTGCCTACTGAAAAGAAACAGTAGAGGGCTTAGGGAAGACAGCAGCTGGGTACACAAGGCAGCTGGTTTCCATTTCTTGCACTTTCCTTAGTCATTGCTTAAACTTGAACATCAATTTAATTCTATGCCTGCATTTCCTCTTTAGAACAGGTCTAGTAACTTCCCTGTAAACCACGGTCGGTGTCAAAAAGTCACTACACTTGTCCATTTCCTTAAAGCAACCACAGGGCTGAGCACACGCTTTTGGAGGTTGTGTGTCTGACAGCAAGAAGCTGCTTAACTGTGGCAGGATGCCATGGTCAGGACCACAGCATAGGGAAGGAGAGGAAGAAAGAGGTAAAACAAAAGGGAAGCTGCATCCCAGACATGCAGAGAACAACTGGCGCAGGACAGAGTGGAAAGCTTGAAAAGCAAAAGTGGGACAGAAAAACAAAAAGTGGGACAGAAAGGAGACAATTGTACTTCAAGGTATGTATGTTATAGACACTCTGTCCTGCCAAAAAAAACATAAGTGAACAGAGCAGTGGTTGTCTGCCAGGTTGAAAGTTAGGTGGTGTGGATAGAGGAACAGAGGTCAGCTAGAGTGCATGAAGACAATTCAGTCCATTCTACGCATGCTCCAAAACTCAGAGATTAGGGGTGGGGGGAGCACTTTAAAGATTACAACTGCTTATATGGCCCTAGAGCACAAGGAGCTGGCTGAACTGCAGGATTCAGTGCTCAAGGAGATTTTGCACAATTAAAAATTTTTCTGCAGATGGCAGAAGAGGAGGAACAGATGGAAAGCTGCAGCCACCAGCTCAGTTGTTAAGATGTGAAGACATTTCATATCCAGTATGAACACGGTGGGATAAGTTTCCTTTATACCCAGCAGCACACAGCCAAGATCCATGCTCTTCATCTCTTGGACACAAAAGCTGATGTTTCCACCTCAGAGCATTTTGCTCACTAGCACAGCTACCAAGAGTGTCAGTGGCCTCTTGAGTCAGAAAAGCAGCTCTACAATCTTGAGCATGACCACCTTGGTTCAAGACAGAAGTTTCATCCAGTATGACACATCTGCTACACCACCTACAGAAATGTTTCACGCACAGACTGAGCCAAGCACAGAGGAGCTCATTCACTCTCTGCCAAACCAAGTCACTAAAAAACAAAAACTCCCGTGTCTATGTCAGTCAGTATCCACCAGGGTGGGGCAGGTTCTCTTGGCGGGAGGACAGCATGGCAGCATTTCTTTTTTCTGCCTGAAAGGGAGCTAAATCAAAGGCTTTTACAATGATTATGTTCTCATAGTGAAAGAGGACTGTCTGGAGATCCCTCATTTTGGAAGCCTTGATCCAACACTTGCAGGGACAATACCATCTCCCAGACTAGAGTGGAAGAAAACTACCTCCTGCAATGTTAAAATCATACATAGACCTCTTCATCTTCCCAATCCCTCAAATACAAAATTTTGAAGATTTTTCTAAGTTTAAAAATGTTATTTTCCTTTTTCAAGGCCAACGCAAAGTTTGCAATGCTTGAAGACTAATGACAATCTATCAGAAAAATCAAAGGCTTTTGAACAGGTTTACTTGCAGAATCTAGTAAAGTGTCATGCTACTTCCTGCACATGATGCTACATTTACCAATGCAGCTGTAGTGTGGAAACAAATACCAGTCACACAAATACCCATCACATATCTAATTTAATTGTCATTTAGTTTCCAAATGTCCTTCCCATGGTTTTTAATCTCTAATGGTGGCAGCCCCTCCAGTGATGTGCATGTGGTAGCATATTTGAATGAAAGTGCCATTAAACCATGAGAATTTGCCACAAGCTGTTTGCCATGACTTGTGAAGGAAGCCAACAGAATCTCTATTTAGTTATACTGTCTTCCCTACTGTTGGAGTCTGCTAAATGGCTGTGGCAGCATTCAGGAACCCCAGCACCACACTCCACAAGGCAGCAGTCCCTGATCTGATAAGGTTTCTGTAAGACCTGTGCATAACAGCGAGGCCAGCAGTGCAGACAGGATTGCAGCAGAGAGTACAGCTGCTTCCAGACGTGGCTTGTTAGAAAATCAGTACAGGCAGGGTCAGAGAAGAACTATTTCATATTTGCAAAACAAGCAAGAAAAAGGAGCAAAACAGCAAATTTCAGAGAAACCAGCCCCCAAAAACAGCAAATGTGAAGTTTTTGAGAAGGGTTCAAAGAAGAAACATGCCCGTGTGACTCTGCAGGGAAAAAACAAAGCATCAGCATAGCTGAAGAAATCAGCTCGCAGAGATCTGCAGCACACCAGCAGATAGGCTTTGCAGGCAGCACCACAATTCCCTCCAATGCAGGAAGCCTAATTTCTGTTTCAGCTATGCCCCTCCCAGGCTTCTCAGCTCAAATAAATGCTCCTTATCTTCAGGTCTGCCTGTTTACTGAAGTCTGCCTAGAGTGGTGTGACCCAGATTGTGGTTAAATACAGCCAAGCTCAGCACAGTAGCATGTCACCTCTCTGGACATGGTGCTTGGCATCCCAAAGAGCCTGTTGTCATAGTTCAGCTGTATCAAATGCTCAGACTATATGGACAGGTAATATCTGGCCTAGACTGCCTAGATCAACTAGTAAAATATCACTTCTCCCTTCTTTTTAGTCCTCTGTCATCTCAGTCCCTATATGCACAAATGGAAACGAATCACAAACATAGAAATGTTTTCAAGCGAGCAAAGGAGGGCACACTGAGTCTCACAGCAGGCTGCTACACCTGTCTCTAAATTATATATAAAACACTTTAATGCTGCACAGAGCATAAGTATTCAACTACTTACCTAGCTTGAATTCAAGCTAGGAATAAAATAATTTTTGCTCAGCATGAGACTCTCTGAGAAGGTGTGTCATGCTCCACAGCCCAGGTCCTGCATACCACTCCAAACCTGAACACAACCACAATGAAGCAATTCCTGCTTATTGGGACATCTCTGGCTCATAGGATCCATCTGGCTACATGTGCTCTTTAAAAATTAACATTGCTGAAACAGGGCAAATCAACAAAGGAGGTCAGAATCACCTGCAAATACTTTACCAATGCAAGATCACTACGACCATTCACTTCAAACAGCAAAACCTCATAGTTAGCACTAATTTAGCCAGCAAAGTAGGCAAAAACTCCACCATGATATATCTGCAAGTAGCACCACAAGCTTTACAATTAAGATGTGCAGTCATGACCACACCAAGTTAAGATCACAGGAGCAGGACATGGTGCTCCCCATGGGCACTCCTGAACTCAGTGGTCACAGAGGAGACAGATGCCTGACCCATGGAATCACATCCCTAATCAGAACACACCCAGAGGTCACCCCTGCCATAAAGAGGTGTTCAAGGCTCCTGCCATTTACTCGAAAAAGACTTTTTTTCCAAATGGAGCCATTTTAGTGCAAAGCAATCACAATCTTTTAGTTTAAAGAGCACATCCCTTAAGCTGTTTCAGGTTTTCCTCCTACAACACTAAGTCCTCCGATTAAAAAAGGGCAAAAGCCAGTCAGCATTGGAGACTGTGAATGTGAAAGGACTGAACTAGAAAGAACCCAAGAGAGAAGCAACTGCTCAACCTCCAAAACCTTGTCAGCATCCACACTTGCAGATCAGCACCCCGTTTTCTGTTGGAGGAAGGTGCTCTGGAACAAAGTGTTAGCCTGCTCCCAACCATGGCTCTGCAGCTGAGGCCACAGCTCAGTACAAGGCAGAGCAGCAGCGTGTACTGACCACACCTGGCCACCTCATGGATGGATCTCCACCTGGGGAGTCCTCCTGGTGAGATGTCACTGCCACCCCATGGGGCTGCCAAACATGAAGTCCTTGAAAAGAGGCTGGAATGCTCTTGGGGGCAGCAGGAATGATGTTCTATACATTTGGCCCATCTCAAAAGCCTGCAGTCAGTAACTGGGTCTCCTCTACCCTCCATACTTCCATACAGACTTCCAATTTCTTTATAAAGGGCCTGTCAGTTGTTATTAGAAAGAACATACACAGATCTTACCTGGCACAAGCTTCTCTCCAGAAGAGACAAATGTTTATTAGTGGAAGAAAAAGGGAAAAGGAGGAATTAAAAACAGCCATGGGAAGTGTGAGAGGGTGAGAGAAATGAGTGAAAAAACACTGCTTTCTCAAGGTCACCGAAGAGCAGTCAAGGCCTGCAGTGAAATGCCAAGAGCTCTCGAAGGGCATGACAACGGTGAACTGAGCTTTTTACTTATTTCCACTGCTGAGAACAGCCCCCTCTTCATTGCAATGTTAATTTCCAACAAAATATGGAAACAAATACCCTGTTAGACCAAATTATTAAATTACCTTACTATCAGACAAGCTCGGGCAAAAGCAGTTTCTGTGGACAGAGCTGCTGTGAGTGGCCCATGTAGCCACACCTCCAACAAGGAGTTAATGGGAAGCTATGAACTGCTGTAACCTCTCTTTCCCATTTGCTCAGGCATTTGCTCACTGAAACAGAGGCTACTGCTCTTTAACCTGTCTGAGAAACCTTTTCCCCTAACATAACCCCAAGATTCTGTGAAGCCCTCTCACATTCATATAAATATATATTAAGAAATCTACTTGAAAGCACTCATGTTGAAATTAGTCTGCAATCCCTTTGTTTAAAGTTGCTACTGTTCCACAAACGCTGTCTGCAATAGTAGTAGAATTGCTCAAGTACAGCTCCTGAAATGTGAAATAAAAAGCAACAATAGAACAAAGCCTCTAACTTGAACAAGGCAATCAATGTCTGCATGGGTTTTTTTTCTGCATAAAAAGGAGATTGGATTGTTTTTTAACATAGTTGTCAATTATTTTTTCCAGCATGGGAAGACTCCTCTAATAAATTAAAATATTCATTAAAGCAGATGCTCTCAGCAAGCTTCTTTGGATGAACAAATGAGATCAACCAGAAAAAACACTCTTTGGCTGAATATGAGCATCACTAGTAAAATCACCAAACCATTTTTTGGTGGTATGTGTATGGTCCCCCTGTAGTATGAAGTCTCCAGGAAAATTTATTTCAATACTGAGTGTTGTGAACTCAGTGCATGGATTTAAGCCATCCAGCCATGGCAATGTTGCTGGTCCACTAGAGAAGACAAATCATGAGCTGAGCTGATGCCAAGACCTCCAAGACTGTTGAAATCATCTCATGTTTTACAGACCAAATTCAGTACCTGACATGTTTAAAAATACACAATTATTTTAATAAGTTTGTTTACATTTTAAACAAATCAGCAAACATTGTTAAAATTCACTTCATCTCAAAATTACAGAATCAAATATTCTGTGAAAATACTTACACCTTACAGTTTGACATTAATCAAACAGATAAAATAGTATCTGGAATGATTCTACTGATTTCTGCAGCTCACTGATAGAAAACATCCCAACCTACTCAAACAGTAAACAGAAAACAGTTATGATTTAACCCTTATCTCAAAATATCTTTTTGAAGTTACTTAGCAAAAATAAACAAGTCTATACTTAAAATAAATGATGTACAATTACAACAGCTCTTATGCAACCTGTAGTATAATCTGTAAAAAAAAAAAAGCTTCTCATTTGACTGTGAGCCTGGTTCCAGACCTGTAAATAAAGCCTAGTGATAAAGACTCTGGCTGCCACCATGCCCAGGGGAGATCTGCTGAACTAGACTCAATTTTGTCACAGAAACTCGCACAGCCGTAACTCAGACACACAAAAAAAGTAAATTACCATGGTACTTCAGAAAAAGAGGATACTACAGTCACTACAGTAAATAGCGTGTATATAAGAATTTGTACAAAATATGGGCTGACAGATAAATGGCATTTTAGGAGAAAGCATATCAGAGATTTCTATTTTACCTTGTGAAAATCAATCAAGTAGGGCTACAAAAGGAAAAACAACTATAGAGTTCAACAAAGTTCTCTACAAGATAGCAACTATCCGCTTCCAGGAAAAAAGACAAAAAAAACCCCAAAAAAACCCAAACTTTCAGGGAAAAAAAAACCAAAAAAAACCACCAAAAACCATAACTCTGAAGCAGTTATGACTGTCCAAATCTGTGACTCAAGAAAGAAATCATATGAAGCAAATGAGAATTCACTAATACTTCTCCCTCCTGCATGAATTTAAAATGGAAGTTTTCACAGTTCCATTGACGCAGTTTAACAGTCAGAAGAGCAAAGCAGGGCTGGGAGGAGTTGGATTAGTCAAACAGTCAGTATTCTTAACAAAGTTCATTAATTGGTTATTTTGTGTCCTGAATGTAGGTGGTAAAAGGGTGAATTGTAATACAGAGATAGCAAATTTCTTTTTTTTTTTCAAATCAAGAACAACCAAAATACATTATTTCACTTTTCAGAACAACCATTCTAATGCAAAGTTGATGACATTAATGGTGCACTTTGTAACAGCCCATGGAGACAAAGCAAATTAGTACTTTGGCCTCTTTTGAATATCATCTTATCTGAGGCCTGGGGAGTAAGCAGAAGTTGCTAGTAATTAACTGTGGCCTTTAACAATAAAATTATAATAATCTTCCAATGCTAGATTTTGTAATAAAGGCATAGCTCCACGGTGGCAGAAGCACAAGAAGATACCAAAAATAGCTGAACACATCTTTAGCCATGAATGAGAAGCTTCTTGTTTTGTTTTATGTAATAATCACAGAGCATGAAATTTTGACAACTTGGCATGTTTTGAACTTACTTTTACTTCACTCATTTTTAAGAGCAAATGGCCGATGGTGTCTAAAAACAACATTAAATGAAGGACAGCTTTGCAGGAATAGGAGATGGGTTCCTTAAGGTGAAATCTAAAGAACCTTCTTGATTGAAACAATAGAAAAATACCATCATTCTACATTAATGAAATTTTTATTCAACACCCAGCTCTTCCATTTGATGGGGAAGCAGACAAACATATTCCTTAAAGAAGAACCTCAAACAACAGAGTACTCCTCTACTGCTTTAGAACTGATGAATGTACACCCATTTCTCCTAGACTTTGTAAAAAATCAAAAAACTGGTAGGAACCCTTAGCAGAGTGCCTCATCAGGAAGGGCCAGCCCAACCACTGCTCTTTCAGTTCTTCCAGGAATGGCTTATTTGTGTGCAATGAATAAGCAGATGCTAGATATCATTGGAGTACATCACAGTGAACAAATAGTGCCCACAGGCTGGGGTAGTACAGCAGCACACAGGCCCAATCCCTCTTTGCAGGTGTTCAAATTACACCTTCTTAAAAGCTTAACACTTGGTCTGGATTCCAGATATCAACCTCACTGCTAAGCAAAGTTGGAAACAACAACAGAAGTCATCAGTACAAAAAGAAATTGCTGCAATAGGCTTCAAAGAACAAACAGCTTCCGTGCTCCTCTTTATTTCGACAGAGATGATTCGTTAAGGTGCTTTAGGGTTCTGCACGGCAGACAAGCTGGCAGAGGTGGCCATTCAATAAGCTCTGGAGTCTTTAGCGGGTATGCGAGGGCAGCCCCGGGGCAGAGCCCTGACCTGCTCGCTAGTTTCTGTAGCGGGGCATCTGTGGAGCAGGGGCTCCCTCTAAGGGGCCTGAGGAGGAGACTGTCATCAGCTGCCCACCGTGAATTCTCTCATTCATCCGCAGGGCACAGCCATCCTGCAGCATCCTGATAGCGATCCTTGCAATGCTTTTAGAGTCATCAAGTCCACTGTGAGGTCTCCCATCGTAACTCATGCCCAGATTTTCAAGCATGATTGTCAGCTTGGTCTGATTCCTAGGAACCTGATGGAAAAAGTGAGTAACATTCAAGGATTAGGTTGGGTACCAAGCCTTTTTAATCTAACACGGGGCAGTAGAAACACATGCAGATTTTAAGCCTACTTAAGTCACAAATTACTTTCATGTTGCCTTCTGTCAGATCACTTACCATTTAACTTCAAAGCACCTTGGTGAGACAGAGACTCTCATTTTTACAGAGCAGAAATAGTCAACAGGAGTTTGTCTAGACCTGGGACCTGGGTCAAGAGCCTCTGACCAGCACCAGCTCAAGTTACACTTGTGCTGGCAAGGGTGGAAGCTGTGACCTAGATAAGTTTAACCATCTTTATAAAAAACAAAAAGCAGTGACATTGCAGAGGGAATCTGAGTTTGGTTTTCCTTTTAAATTCCTTCCTAATTTCCTTTTAAATTAAAGTGATTAAAGAAGCACCAAGCTCCTGAATGCCTTCAACCTTCACAGGATCTGATCAGCAACACCTACAGCAACCCTGTAATATTTGTCCAGCACAAAGTAAAGCTCTTCCCTAATTAAATGTCAATCTCTCTTTTATCTAGAGGTTACATTTAGTATGAAAAAGCCCTTCAAATAAAGACCATTAGCTAGGCTGAAATCCCTTTCAAAAAAAGTACTTTAGTGTAGGCTGATTGGGAATTTGCTAGAATCTCCAATAACTCATTTTATGGTAGTCTGACAGAAAGCAGAATAAGGTCCAGCACTGAATTCAGTATTAAAAGTCAATATTACCTTTCTCTTGACAATTTGATTCCACTGTAGATACATCCTAATCTTTTTCTGCCTCCATTACACTGTCAAAAGTCAAGATTCTATGAGGGGAAAGGTAGAAATTAGTTTTATAGTGTATTGCATGAAAACAGGAAAAAATAATAAAAAAATCAAAACAGTCTTTTCAGCTGAACTATTTGATCTAAGAGGACCGGTGTAACATTTTTAGACAATCCTTCAAGGAGCACAACATGATTCTTAAAAACAAGATTAAAATCAAAATGCAGTAATTATATGACCTTCAATTAGTGAAGTGAGATCTGCACATGAAACACATTTGAAAATTGAAAATCAGGCACCAGGCAAGTAGTTCAAGTACTATAATTTTATACTACACAAGTAGAGATGACAAGCACAACAAGTCATTCTAGACTTTTAAACCAAAACTTCCCGTAAGAGAAACAGCAATTTGTACAAACCTTGTAGAAGTTCCCATATGATTTGCGAATATTGATCCACTTTTTGGCAAAAGAAGGGTATTTGATACAGTTAATACGGCACTGGATGTTCAAAAATTTACTCATATTCCAAGATCTTAGAAAGTCAAAATAGGAAAATATTAGTCATATATAATCCTGTGTTCTGTATATTGCACTGGTGTAGAACTAAAAGCTGTCTTGTCTCTGGTGATCAGAATGAAAACAGTTTAGGAGAAGCTCATTTGCTGTAATCCTGGTAAAGAATTTTTTGATACGAATTTGTTAATCATGGGGGAAAAAATAATGACAGGAGCAAGACTTTCACCAGGATGGTTTCAGGTCCACAATGGTTAGGACAAAAAATAGCACACCAACTACCACACCAACACTGAAAACTGCCAATAAATTAGATGCTTACACAGCCCTCGGGGATGCAAGCGACACCTTAAATCTTCCAGATTATTTGGGTATGCATTTATCTCTCTACTTCAGGTAGGTTATTGAAACTAGACTGCACCAAGTTTTATGAGAAACCAGATTTCTATGAAAATATGAAGAAATTATACTCCTGTTTATTTAGCAGCCTGCCTTCCTGAAGGGAACCACCCCAACAAGTTTGTAAGCTGCAAGCTAAAGTAAAGCTTTTTTTCCCCCATCTCTTCCAGTTGTCTATGCAATCTCACCTATACAACAGATATTTCAATGCACCTGTTTTCCTTAAGGAATTTTACTGAGGGGATTCCTCTGGAGGGTAATTCCAGAGACATTTAGGTCCAGTAACATAACCAGTCTTGCATCAGCTTTTCTTTAGCATTTTCTTTTTTTAATTCACTGTTGCTTCCAAAGATAGCAATGTAGTTATAGGTTAAAAACTAAAAATTGCAGAGTGTTATTTTCAGGTATTATGTGCTAGATATAAATAGAGAATTACAGCAGCAACAAAGCATAAAGTCTTCAGCAGCACTCTGTTGCATACAGACCACTAGGAAAGAAATGGCGCCATCTGATGGATTTAAGCTTCATTTTGAACAGTTCAGCTTTACCAATTTTAACAAAAGCTTCAATTTAAATAAAACCAGCAAAATGGCAGTGTCCTGATCCATCTTTAGCAATGCTCTCACAAATATTAAATGTGGTTTTGCAGTTTTAGATTGTGCTGAAGGCTGCATAAGGACATACCCATCAGACAACATGGAATAGCTGTACTTTGTTCCCAGTTCTCGTTGTCTCATCCACTCTACAACATTCTGCAGAACTTGAGGAAAAATATCAGCTTTGTCAACAATGTCCTAAGGGAACAAAAAAAAAAACCCAAAAAACAAAAAACAACCAACAAAACCAACAAAGTAAGGAACATTTTTTCAGAAAAAAATCCCTCAGCATTAAGTGTATAAACTGTATTGGTATATGGGCAATAAAAAACTTGGCTTCATCAAAACCTTTACAAAACCAGATAACACGTTAACAGATGACTGGGCAGGTTTTTCTAAACTGAAAAGACTGGGCAGGTTTTTCTAAACACAAAAACACTGCTAGAAGAGCCCACCTCCTAATAGCTTCTGTAAAGGTAACAAGGTTAGTCTGTAGTTGAGCCTGGATTAAAACCTTTGAGGTTGTTTCCCAGGCTTCTTCTTAATTCACTTATCACAAGCCATTGCCATCCCAAGACTCTAAACTCTTCAGAGCAAAAATATTAGGAGAGGAACTGATACAATTCAAAAGGTCCTTTGCCCTACTAAAGATTACATTTCTCCACATGAATTTTAAAGAGACTATTTTTCCCTGCAAAATGACCAACTTAGTGAAATCAGCTCTATGATAATTGGGAGAGGGAAAAAAACAAGATAATAGGCCTTACAGAAAAATAACCATGAAAGACTACCATTTAAAGTTACCAGTCTGAACACATCAACAACACATCCCTTTTTTGTTTCCTATTTCTTCCTGAAGAAACGAAAGTGCAAATTACCTGGGTTATTCCTGTCAGACTGATGCAGAAGTCTGAAAGCTTGGGATTAATCTCTGGCTTCACGTATTGCTGAAAGGTATCCTCCTGTAACAGGAGAATCAATCTCTCAGCTGCAGCACACCCTGCAGCCTGCAAGGCAACTTCTCTGGCTCACCTGCAGCCCAGAGGCAACAGCAGCTTCTTGTCCTGCTGCAGGCAAAAAGGAATGTGCACCTCCTGAGCCAGCAGGAGCCTCCTGAGTGGCCATCATCAGATTCCTAACAGGACAGGTGGCTTTCCAACCAGAACATGGCCCTCCTCTCAGCCAGTAGGTACCAAAGAGTGGGAATGTGGGAATGTATTTTCTATAAAACTTATTTTGATTCTTAAATGATAATGATTTATCATATTTGGTATCAATTTTCTACTAATAGCATAATACTACATCTTTTTTCTAACTGTTGCAAAAAAAAGCAATAGCAAATCCTCCAGGTTTATGAATTCCAAAAGGGTCAAGACCAAGACATTTGTTTAACTAAGACAGGACAGTAACTTGATGTCCTCCCATAAATTTTTCTTAAAGATTACATCAAAAGAAATAGAAGACTGTATTAAAAAACACATAGGTTTAACCTGAGACCAAAAAGAAGAATTAGAAATGAAGTTTTGGTTCCATCAGCACATTATTCCCTCATTTGGTCATTTTCTGAAGGGACTGCCAGGGTGGATGACTACCCCCAACCCCCCACAGTCCTGGCATTGCTAACTACTTCTTTCCAGTGATATATTCCACTATAATTTAAAATAACATATTTTCTGTTATACTTCCAACATGAAGGAAAAGATGTCACTAAAAGTGGTGTAATAGCTTGCAAATACACAGAGAGATCTGCTGAACCTTTGGCAAATGTTACCTTAAGAAACACAACCCTGAAGACGTATGTTGGGGAGCATTGCTGTGAGAAATGAAGCAGCATCCTTTCACTCCTTCTCCCTGACATCAAGAAGAAATGAGAAAGGGAAGTGTGACAGAGGTCACACACAAAAGTGAAGAGCTCTGTAGAAACATCTTTGGATTCTAATCTGGATTGACAGCTATCCTGTTTGTTACTAGTGCTATGTATAATGGACACATAACTCCTGCTTCAATGTCAGAATAACCCTCTGTTTGAATGTGTTAAGGACAAAATTAGTAGGCCTCATTCCAGCCTCCTGAATCAAAGTACACAAGAATCAACAATCTACTTGGGCAAGTAGTGGTTCAAGATAACATGCTAAAAAATGCAGCAAAACTTCCACAAAGTAAATTGAATTATTCATGCAATTCTAAGAGAATTATCACATCTATTACATGAATGCCCTTAGGGAAATTATTAATATTAATATTAATGTATACATTTATACTGTTGAGACATTGTAATATGTGGATCACAAAGAAAACTAAGGCAACCCTTCACCAAATGCAGAAATTGTTTTCTATACATGCTTCATTAGGCTTGGATGTATAATTTAAGTGTAATTGATATAATCACACTTTTACTTTCACAACATCAATTAGATGTGTATTTATCTATTTCTAAAGCTGATTTTTTTCATGCCTTTTCAGTTGTAAAACTGCCCAGATATTAATTCTTTTATCCATATCCTTCCCCAGAAAAGCATACATGTCAGACCTCAAGGTTAATTTTTGCACCAGAAATTTAGACATCATTTATTATCTGGTATGTTTTTTCTCTATTAGCTCCTGGAGAAGAACACTGCCACTAATCCAGTAAGAGGTAAGATTTCTAAAACAGCATCTAGGTAATGCTGCAGAACCCTTAAAATGGATAAAAAAGTACTGTTTTCTTGGGTCACAGATCAAGATAGGTCTCCAGCCCTTTGCCACTGGAGATGGAGAAAGAAATGGCAAAAATGGTCCTCCTAGAGAAAGAAGAAAGGCATCATTGCAAGAATAATATTTATAGGGACTTCTAAATTCTCTTTTGGTGGTGTCCTATAATGGTATAAATCTTGTGCAAAGGGGAGAGAAATAATGGGTAATAGATGAAACAAGGGAAAATATAAATTAGAGGAATATTTAGAATTCCCATGGAGTTTCTTTTCAATGGGTACTGAATATTTGCAGCACAATGCACCATAACACAATTCTGCTCCAGCAAACAGTCTGCTGCTAATACAGACCAAAATATCCGGAAGAGAAATGGAATCTTGTGAACCCGAAAAGGAAAGGCTTACAAACACTCTGGAAAGGAGATAGGATCTAATGAAATGCAACAGAAAAAAACCCAAAAAACCCAGAAAATTGGGAAATTTAGCGACAACCAGAAAATGGCCTCTGATGAAATGAGCTGCATTGCAAAGGAACAAAAGAGGCCAAAACTAAGCTCACAGATGTTGCCAAAGCAGGGGAAAAAGTCAAGGAGGAAGACACAACTTGGAGGGGAAGATATGAGGGACATGGCCTGGATACTTAAAAAAAAAAAAAAAAAAAATCTCTCCAAAGTCAAAGCCATCAAAAGGCATGGCATGCCATGAAGTGCAGGGACATGTACCAAAGATTGCTCTATTGGTCCCCATTGAAATTTCATTTCCTTTCAGGAAGGGAAAGGGAATCTTGCGAACCCAAAAAGAAAGGCTTACAAACGCTCTGGAAAGGAGATAGGATCAAATGAAATGCAATTGAAAAAAAACCCAAAAAAACCAGAAAATTGTGAGTTTTAGCCTCTTCAAAAAATAGCCTATTTTTAGTGTCTTCAAAAAATGCCTGCATCAAGTGCAGGCACATGAAGCAAAGCTTGCCAAAATTGATCCCTACTGAAGGCCAAAACAGAAAAGAAGGACCTAGGAACACTCTGGAATGGTGATACCACCAAGGGATATAATATGGAAGGAAAAATAAAAGAAATTCGGGAAATTTTGTGACTACAAGAAAATGGACAAGAATTATATCAGGTGCAGTGCGAAGGACCAAAAGAGGCCCAAACTCAGCTCACAGATGTTGCAAAAGCAGGGGAAAAATCAAGGAGGAAGACACAACTTGGAGGGCAAGATATGAGGGACATGGCATGGATGCTTAAAAAAAAAATCTTTCCCAAAGTCAAAGCCCTCAAAAGGCACGGCATTATGTACTAAAAATTAGTGGACAGGATGGAATTTGTTTACCTTTCATAACTCATTTGTGTGTTCATGATATTCTGTGTAATTGCTGATTGTGCTGAGGGGTTTCCAGAAGTTCAAAGGGCTGTGGGATGTGATATGTGTTGCACAAAAGAGGTCAAAAGGCACAGTAGTGTTATGGGTTCAATGTTCAGCACTCACAGATCTGTTTAGCGGAATGACCATTTGAAGTGATAAGCCTGTTCTTTGGGGAATATTTTTCAGAGTTGTACTGTAATATACCATGGGACTTGGTGTGGAAAGTATATTAAAAGTACAAGAACATTTGCCAAAAATGAAAAAGCATCCATGGAAGCTCTAAGAGTGTTACATCATTATAAGAAAGCTATCTACTGCTTTATATAATATGCTTCAGAGCAGCAGCAGCAGCAGGACTGGTTTCCCTGCTGGGCTTTGCTGGAAGCTGCAGCATTCACCCAACTGGGACAGGGGCAGAGAGGAGAGGGCCCAGTTCCCTGAGGGAGATGAAGGTGGGAGGCAGCAGCAGAGGAGGGGCAAAGGCCTTTGCTCACTGCTGAGAACAAGGGTGTGGTGGAAGGGATGTGATGTGAGGGGGAGTTCCCCCTGTCCTCTGGAAACACTTTTGATTGAGTGCACTGCATGGGACGAGTTTGACAGAAAACCTTTATTAGTAAAAGCATTTTCCTGGGAGAGACATCCTTTTATGTCCTGTCTGGGCACAGCAGGACCAGCAGTGACAGCAGCACAGGTGAGTTCCTCATTCTC
This sequence comes from Agelaius phoeniceus, assembly GCF_051311805.1. Classification (NCBI taxonomy): domain Eukaryota; kingdom Metazoa; phylum Chordata; class Aves; order Passeriformes; family Icteridae; genus Agelaius; species Agelaius phoeniceus. The sequence continues at coordinate 30,428,757 of NC_135268.1, read as the reverse complement.
TTCTCCTGGTGCCTCACAAGGAGAGGTGCTGGGTGAGAAGGGCCTGGGCCAGGAAAGAATCAGCTGTGCTGGTCCATCCGCTCGGCTTCCTTGGCCGTGTCCCTCAGAAGAGCAGGACAGTGCGGATACTGAAAGGTGGAAGGGAAGGGAGGGTTGGCTGCAGCTCAGGAGCAGGCAGTGTGGCAGGCAGGTGTGCCTGGGGACCGGCCACCTTCTCTGTCATGCAGCCTCTTCCTGACTGAGCTGCATGAGGCGTGCAGCAGCGGGGCAGCCTTCAAATCCCTGCTGAGGGGAGGCCCTCATGGGATAAGGCCACAGGATCTGTGCTTTGAAATCACAAGATCTGGTTTCCGTTTCCAAAAGGAAATTATTTTATTACCCTTCCCAAACGGAAATGATTTTATTTTGGGAAAGGAAATGAAATCTTGCGATTTCAATGGGGATCAATTTTGGCAAGCTTTGTTGCATGTCCCTGCACTTGATGGCATATGGCCTGCCTTTTGATCGCATTGTGTGGAGGGATAGAATGTAAGAAAATAAGAATAGTGCAGAAGGCAGTCTCACACCTGAGGAGTTGCAGCTGTAGTAATCACCAAAGATTAGGAACAGGCCTGCCCTTAACAGGCCACAGCTGTGTCTGATTATGATGAGTGCTATAGAAGATTGGGTTAGCTGGGTGAGGAGAGAGTTGGAGCTTTTTGGTTGTGGTGTGGGGAGAGCTGGAGTTTGTTGGCTGTACTATGAAGAAGCAGAAGGAGTCAGTGCTGTGAGGAGATGCCCATGAGAAATCACCCAGAGGGTATGGGACTTTTGTAATAAGTTGACAACAATTGGTGAGCCTGATGTGATTCTGACATGATCCTGTGGTGGTTTGGGAAAAAGGACTTAAATATTAAGCAATGTGATCCCAAGGTGATTCAGGAAGATGAATGCAGACCTAAGAGAAATTAGACGGTGGAGTCAGGCAGACCAGGAGTCTGAGAGCCTAAAAATCCAGATGAGCTATAGCCAGGCAGACCTGGGAGCCTAGAAGTCAGGACAAGGTATGAGATACCAGCCCCAAGAAGAAGAGTGCTGGATATGAGGAGTGGACACTATACACTTTGCTTAGTTGGTGCATTGGAGCAAGCCCCGTGCCCCCTGCCAAGGTATGGCCGCAGTCCAGAGGGGACACAGGATGGTGCCGGGCTCCCCTGGAATGGCAGTGTGTGCAGCAGGACGCAATGGGAAATAACATATGGGTTGCTAAGTTCCTAATACATGAGCACTGGAACAAAAGCAACATGGAGCTCTGAGAGGCAGAGTCAGAGCTGCACAGACAATATGTAAGAGAAGCCCTCTAAAATTGTATAGTGGCCATCTCCACAGTAACCCGATGTGATTCGGGATTGGGCTGTAGGGTGAGGTGCAGCTGGAGATGGAGCCCAGCATAGCACTGAGAACAGCAGGGGAGGCTGCCTGATCCGGACCTGACAGATTTTGACACCTGGAGTACAGGTGAGTTGCTGGGGACACAATGGGAAATAACATATTAAGTGAAGAACATATTGTTTAATCTACATGGAAAACAGAGCAGGGCAACAGAGGCTTACAGTGACCAACTAATATAACAAAACACTGTAAAAGGAAGAAGAGACTTATTAAAACAGCAGTGTGAGCTGGGGACAGAGTACCTCTGTCATTCAGTATGGTGTATTTGTTTGCTGATGAAACATGTGCATTTTGTTTTTGAATTGCAGCTATTTATCTTCAATTAGGCATAAGTGTAAAAGTTTATATTCCGTAAGCATAAGTACACTTGACAGATACTGCCTTGATGTTGTTCAAGTTGTATAGTTATTGATAAAATTATGTAACTGTTGAATGGTTACTATCCTAATATATAGCCTTTAGCTTATGCTTGTGAGTTGCCTTATGAAGTTGTACAGCTATTGACATTGTCAATATTCTTGAAGTGTAAGTGTAAGAGTTTCTGATAGTATGTAATGTAAGTTCGAGTAATGAACCAAGGTCAGTGCACAGACCCATTCCAGAATTAAATAGAAATTGCACAAAAGATGATTGTACTGGGTTTACTGTCTTTTGCAAAGGGCACTGCAAAAGACAGTAAACACAACATTAGTTTATGAAAAGCCTTAGGTTAATGCTCTAGACTGTGAAAAGCAAAACTAAATCACAACTTAGACACGTATGTTCTTGCTGTGACATGTTGCCTGAACATTTGTATACTGTTAGTCCGAAGTGAGATATGCGAATATGTTATAATATCAATTTACTTGAATGTATCTTTCTAGAGATGCTTCAACTTTGTAATTAAAAGAAAAGGGGGAATTGTGGAGGGATAGAATGTAAGAAAATAAGGATAGTGCAGAAGGTAGTGTCACACCTGAGGAGCTGCAGCTGTACTAATCACCAAAGATTAGGAACAGGCCTGCCCTTAACAGGCCACAGCTGTGTCCAATAATGATGACTGCTGTAGAAGAGTAGGCTAGGTGGGTGAGGAGAGAATTGGAGTTTTTGGTTGTGCTGTGAGGAGAGACAGAGTTTGTTGGATGTACTGTGAAGAAGAAGGAGTCAGTGCTGTGCGGAGCTGCCCATGAGAAATGACTGAGAGGGTATGGGAAAATTCACAATAAGATGGCAGCACCTTAGACTTTGAGGAAGATTTTTTTTTAAGTATCCAAGCAATGTCACTCCTATCCTCCCCTCGAAGCTATGCCTTCCTGTCTTCCTCCTTGATAATTTCCCCTGACTTTGATGTATTTCTGAATTTATTTTGGCCTGCTTTGGTCCTTTGCACTGCAGCTCATTACCTCACAGGCCATTTCTTAAAGGAACTAAATTTACCGACTTTCTGGGTTTTTTGGGTTTTTTCATTTGCATTTCCTTTGATGATACCTCCATTCCAGTGTGTTTGTAAGTCCTACTTTTATGTATTTTCTGTTTTGGCCTTCAGCTGGGATCAATTTTGGCAAGCTCCGCTGCATCTACCTGCATGTGAAGGCCTCACTTATGATGGATTTGACTTGGGAAGTGTTTTATTTTGTGGGTTTTTTTTTTTTGGTTTTTTTTTTGTTTTTTTTAAGTATCCAGGCCATATCCCTCATATTTCCCCTCCAAGTTGTGTCTTCCTCCTTGACTTTTCCCCCTGCTTTGGCAACATCTGTGAGCTTAGTTTTGGAATCTTTTGGCCCTTTGCATTGCTCTTGATAATCCCGGGTCATGTTTTATAGTCACTACATTTCCCAAATTTTTTTTTTTCTCTCTTAATTTCAATTCCCTTGATGATATCTCCATTCCAGTCTGTGTGTAAGTCCTTTTTTTCTGTTTTGGCCTTCAGTGGGGATCAATTTTGGCAAGCTTCGCTGCATGTGCCTGCACTTGATGGCATATGGCCTGCCTTTTCATGGCCTTGATTTTGGGAGAGATTTTTTTGTTTGTTTGTTTGTTTTTGTTTTTAAGTATCCATGCCATGTCCCTCATATCGTCCCCTCCAAGTTGTGTCTTCCTCCTTGACTTTTTCCCTTGCTTTAGCAGTATCTGTGAGCTTTGTTTTGGCACGTTTTGGTCCTTTGCAATGCAGCTCATTGCCTCACAGGCCATTTCTTGAAGACACTAAAACACCCCAATTTCAGGTTTTTTTGGGGTGTTTTTCAACTTTTTTTCATTTGTTCCTATCTCCTTTCCAGAGCGTTTGTAAGCCTTTCTTTTTGGGTTCGCAAGATTCCGTTTCCCTTCCCGAAAGGAAATTTCATTTCCTTTCGGGAAGGGAAACGGAATCTTGCGATTTTAATGGGGACTACTAGAGGAATCATTGGTGCATGTCCCTGCCCTGGATGACATGCCATGCCTTTTGATGGCTATTACTTTGGGAAAGATTTTTTTCTTTTTTTTTTTCTTGTTTTTAAGCATCCAAGCCATGTCTCTTATATCTTCCCCACCAAGAGTTTTCTTCCTCCTTGACTTTTTCCTCTGCTTTTGCTACGTCTCTGAGCTTAGTTTTGGCATGTTTTGGTTTCTTGCAGTGTTCTGATATAATCCCGGGCCATTTTCATATGGTCACTAAATTGCCCAAATTTCCCAATTTTTTTTTTTTTCTCCTCCAATTGCAATTCCTTTGATGGTATCTCCATTCCAGCGTGTTTTTAAGTCCTTCTTTTATCTTTTGGCCTTCAGCGGGGATCAATTTTGGCAAGCTTTGCTGCATGTGCCTGCACTTCATAGCGTATGGGAAAGATATATTTTTTTTTTTTTTCATGTATCCATGCCATATCTCTTATATCTTCTCTTCATAGTTATGTTGTCCTCCTTGACTTTTTCCTCTACTTTTGCTACGTCTCTGAGCTTAGTTTTGGCCTGTTTTGGTTTCTTGCAGTGTTCTGATATAATCCCGGGCCATTTTCATATGGTCACTAAATTGCCCAAATTTCCCCATTTTTTTTTTTTTCTCCTCCAATTGCAATTCCTTTGATGGTATCTCCATTCCAGCGTGTTTGCAAGTCCTTCTTTTATCTTTTGGCCTTCAGCGGGGATCAATTTTGGCAAGCTTTGCTGCATGTGCCTGCACTTCATAGCGTATGGGAAAGATTTCTTCATTTTTTTTTTAATTTATTTTAAGCAACCATGCCATGTCTCTTCTATCTTCTCCTCCAAGTTGTGTCTTCCTCCTTGACTTTTTCCCTTGCTTTAGCAACATCGGTGAGCTTTGTTTTGGCACGTTTTGGTCCTTTGCAATGCAGCTCATTGCCTCACAGGCCATTTCTTGAAGACACTAAAACACCCCATTTTCAGGTTTTTTTGGGGTGTTTTTCAACTTTTTTTCATTTGTTCCTATCTCCTTTCCAGAGCGTTTGTAAGCCTTTCTTTTTGGGTTCGCAAGATTCCGTTTCCCTTCCCGAAAGGAAATTTCATTTCCTTTCGGGAAGGGAAACGGAATCTTGCGATTTTAATGGGGACTACTAGAGGAATCATTGGTGCATGTCCCTGCCCTGGATGACATGCCATGCCTTTTGATGGTTATTACTTTGGGAAAGATTTTTTTTCCTTTTTTTTTTCTTGTTTTTAAGCATCCACGCCATGTCTCTTATATCTTCCCCACCAAGAGTTTTCTTCCTCCTTGACTTTTTCCTCTGCTTTTGCTACGTCTCTGAGCTTAGTTTTGGCCTGTTTTGGTTTCTTGCAGTGTTCTGATATAATCCCGGGCCATTTTCATATGGTCACTAAATTGCCCAAATTTCCCAATTTTTTTTTTTTCTCCTCCAATTGCAATTCCTTTGATGGTATCTCCATTCCAGCGTGTTTTTAAGTCCTTCTTTTATCTTTTGGCCTTCAGCGGGGATCAATTTTGGCAAGCTTTGCTGCATGTGCCTGCACTTCATAGCGTATGGGAAAGATATATTTTTTTTTTTTTTCATGTATCCATGCCATATCTCTTATATCTTCTCTTCATAGTTATGTTGTCCTCCTTGACTTTTTCCTCTGCTTTTGCTACGTCTCTGAGCTTAGTTTTGGCCTGTTTTGGTTTCTTGCAGTGTTCTGATATAATCCCGGGCCATTTTCATATGGTCACTAAATTGCCCAAATTTCCCCATTTTTTTTTTTTTCTCCTCCAATTGCAATTCCTTTGATGGTATCTCCATTCCAGCGTGTTTGCAAGTCCTTCTTTTATCTTTTGGCCTTCAGCGGGGATCAATTTTGGCAAGCTTTGCTGCATGTGCCTGCACTTCATAGCGTATGGGAAAGATTTCTTCATTTTTTTTTTAATTTATTTTAAGCAACCATGCCATGTCTCTTCTATCTTCTCCTCCAAGTTGTGTCTTCCTCCTTGACTTTTTCCCTTGCTTTAGCAACATCGGTGAGCTTTGTTTTGGCATGTTTTGGTCCTTTGCAATGCAGCTCATTGCCTCACAGGCCATTTCTTGAAGACACTAAAACACCCCATTTTCAGGTTTTTTTGGGGTGGTTTTCAACTTTTTTTCATTTGTTCCTATCTCCTTTCCAGAGCGTTTGTAAGCCTTTCTTTTTGGGTTCGCAAGATTCCGTTTCCCTTCCCGAAAGGAAATTTCATTTCCTTTCGGGAAGGGAAACGGAATCTTGCGATTTTAATGGGGACTACTAGAGGAATCATTGGTGCATGTCCCTGCCCTGGATGACATGCCATGCCTTTTGATGGCTATTACTTTGGGAAAGATTTTTTTTCTTTTTTTTTTTCTTGTTTTTAAGCATCCACGCCATGTCTCTTATATCTTCCCCACCAAGAGTTTTCTTCCTCCTTGACTTTTTCCTCTGCTTTTGCTACGTCTCTGAGCTTAGTTTTGGCCTGTTTTGGTTTCTTGCAGTGTTCTGATATAATCCCGGGCCATTTTCATATGGTCACTAAATTGCCCAAATTTCCCAATTTTTTTTTTTTCTCCTCCAATTGCAATTCCTTTGATGGTATCTCCATTCCAGCGTGTTTTTAAGTCCTTCTTTTATCTTTTGGCCTTCAGCGGGGATCAATTTTGGCAAGCTTTGCTGCATGTGCCTGCACTTCATAGCGTATGGGAAAGATATATTTTTTTTTTTTTTCATGTATCCATGCCATATCTCTTATATCTTCTCTTCATAGTTATGTTGTCCTCCTTGACTTTTTCCTCTGCTTTTGCTACGTCTCTGAGCTTAGTTTTGGCCTGTTTTGGTTTCTTGCAGTGTTCTGATATAATCCCGGGCCATTTTCATATGGTCACTAAATTGCCCAAATTTCCCAATTTTTTTTTTTTTCTCCTCCAATTGCAATTCCTTTGATGGTATCTCCATTCCAGCGTGTTTTTAAGTCCTTCTTTTATCTTTTGGCCTTCAGCGGGGATCAATTTTGGCAAGCTTTGCTGCATGTGCCTGCACTTCATAGCGTATGGGAAAGATATATTTTTTTTTTTTCATGTATCCATGCCATATCTCTTATATCTTCTCTTCATAGTTATGTTGTCCTCCTTGACTTTTTCCTCTACTTTTGCTACGTCTCTGAGCTTAGTTTTGGCATGTTTTTGTTTCTTGCAGTGTTCTGATATAATCCCGGGCCATTTTCATATGGTCACTAAATTGCCCAAATTTCCCCATTTTTTTTTTTTTCTCCTCCAATTGCAATTCCTTTGATGGTATCTCCATTCCAGCGTGTTTGCAAGTCCTTCTTTTATCTTTTGGCCTTCAGCGGGGATCAATTTTGGCAAGCTTTGCTGCATGTGCCTGCACTTCATAGCGTATGGGAAAGATTTCTTCATTTTTTTTTTAATTTATTTTAAGCAACCATGCCATGTCTCTTCTATCTTCTCCTCCAAGTTGTGTCTTCCTCCTTGACTTTTTCCCTTGCTTTAGCAACATCGGTGAGCTTTGTTTTGGCACGTTTTGGTCCTTTGCAATGCAGCTCATTGCCTCACAGGCCATTTCTTGAAGACACTAAAACACCCCATTTTCAGGTTTTTTTGGGGTGTTTTTCAACTTTTTTTCATTTGTTCCTATCTCCTTTCCAGAGCGTTTGTAAGCCTTTCTTTTTGGGTTCGCAAGATTCCGTTTCCCTTCCCGAAAGGATATGAAATTTCCTTTCGGGAAGGGAAACGGAATCTTGCGATTTTAATGGGGACTACTAGAGGAATCATTGGTGCATGTCCCTGCCCTGGATGACATGCCATGCCTTTTGATGGCTATTACTTTGGGAAAGATTTTTTTCTTTTTTTTTTTCTTGTTTTTAAGCATCCAAGCCATGTCTCTTATATCTTCCCCACCAAGAGTTTTCTTCCTCCTTGACTTTTTCCTCTGCTTTTGCTACGTCTCTGAGCTTAGTTTTGGCATGTTTTGGTTTCTTGCAGTGTTCTGATATAATCCCGGGCCATTTTCATATGGTCACTAAATTGCCCAAATTTCCCAATTTTTTTTTTTTTCTCCTCCAATTGCAATTCCTTTGATGGTATCTCCATTCCAGCGTGTTTTTAAGTCCTTCTTTTATCTTTTGGCCTTCAGCGGGGATCAATTTTGGCAAGCTTTGCTGCATGTGCCTGCACTTCATAGCGTATGGGAAAGATATTTTTTTTTTTTTTTTCATGTATCCATGCCATATCTCTTATATCTTCTCTTCATAGTTATGTTGTCCTCCTTGACTTTTTCCTCTACTTTTGCTACGTCTCTGAGCTTAGTTTTGGCATGTTTTGGTTTCTTGCAGTGTTCTGATATAATCCCGGGCCATTTTCATATGGTCACTAAATTGCCCAAATTTCCCAATTTTTTTTTTTTTCTCCTCCAATTGCAATTCCTTTGATGGTATCTCCATTCCAGCGTGTTTGCAAGTCCTTCTTTTATCTTTTGGCCTTCAGCGGGGATCAATTTTGGCAAGCTTTGCTGCATGTGCCTGCACTTCATAGCGTATGGGAAAGATATATTTTTTTTTTTTTTCATGTATCCATGCCATATCTCTTATATCTTCTCTTCATAGTTATGTTGTCCTCCTTGACTTTTTCCTCTACTTTTGCTACGTCTCTGAGCTTAGTTTTGGCATGTTTTGGTTTCTTGCAGTGTTCTGATATAATCCCGGGCCATTTTCATATGGTCACTAAATTGCCCAAATTTCCCAATTTTTTTTTTTTTCTCCTCCAATTGCAATTCCTTTGATGGTATCTCCATTCCAGCGTGTTTTTAAGTCCTTCTTTTATCTTTTGGCCTTCAGCGGGGATCAATTTTGGCAAGCTTTGCTGCATGTGCCTGCACTTCATAGCGTATGGGAAAGATATATTTTTTTTTTTTTTCATGTATCCATGCCATATCTCTTATATCTTCTCTTCATAGTTATGTTGTCCTCCTTGACTTTTTCCTCTGCTTTTGCTACGTCTCTGAGCTTAGTTTTGGCCTGTTTTGGTTTCTTGCAGTGTTCTGATATAATCCCGGGCCATTTTCATATGGTCACTAAATTGCCCAAATTTCCCAATTTTTTTTTTTTTCTCCTCCAATTGCAATTCCTTTGATGGTATCTCCATTCCAGCGTGTTTGCAAGTCCTTCTTTTATCTTTTGGCCTTCAGCGGGGATCAATTTTGGCAAGCTTTGCTGCATGTGCCTGCACTTCATAGCGTATGGGAAAGATGTCTTCATTTTTTTTTTTTATTTATTTTAAGCAACCATGCCATGTCTCTTCTATCTTCTCCTCCAAGTTGTGTCTTCCTCCTTGACTTTTTCCCTTGCTTTAGCAACATCGGTGAGCTTTGTTTTGGCACGTTTTGGTCCTTTGCAATGCAGCTTATTGCCTCACAGGCCATTTCTTGAAGACACTAAAACACCCCAATTTCAGGTTTTTTTGGGGTGTTTTTCAACTTTTTTTCATTTGTTCCTATCTCCTTTCCAGAGCGTTTGTAAGCCTTTCTTTTTGGGTTCGCAAGATTCCGTTTCCCTTCCCGAAAGGAAATTTCATTTCCTTTCGGGAAGGGAAACGGAATCTTGCGATTTTAATGGGGACTACTAGAGGAATCATTGGTGCATGTCCCTGCCCTGGATGACATGCCATGCCTTTTGATGGCTATTACTTTGGGAAAGATTTTTTTCTTTTTTTTTTTCTTGTTTTTAAGCATCCACGCCATGTCTCTTATACCTTCCCCACCAAGAGTTTTCTTCCTCCTTGACTTTTTCCTCTGCTTTTGCTACGTCTCTGAGCTTAGTTTTGGCCTGTTTTGGTTTCTTGCAGTGTTCTGATATAATCCCGGGCCATTTTCATATGGTCACTAAATTGCCCAAATTTCCCCATTTTTTTTTTTTTCTCCTCCAATTGCAATTCCTTTGATGGTATCTCCATTCCAGCGTGTTTGCAAGTCCTTCTTTTATCTTTTGGCCTTCAGCGGGGATCAATTTTGGCAAGCTTTGCTGCATGTGCCTGCACTTCATAGCGTATGGGAAAGATATTTTTTTTTTTTTTTTCATGTATCCATGCCATATCTCTTATATCTTCTCTTCATAGTTATGTTGTCCTCCTTGACTTTTTCCTCTACTTTTGCTACGTCTCTGAGCTTAGTTTTGGCATGTTTTGGTTTCTTGCAGTGTTCTGATATAATCCCGGGCCATTTTCATATGGTCACTAAATTGCCCAAATTTCCCAATTTTTTTTTTTTTCTCCTCCAATTGCAATTCCTTTGATGGTATCTCCATTCCAGCGTGTTTTTAAGTCCTTCTTTTATCTTTTGGCCTTCAGCGGGGATCAATTTTGGCAAGCTTTGCTGCATGTGCCTGCACTTCATAGCGTATGGGAAAGATATATTTTTTTTTTTTTTCATGTATCCATGCCATATCTCTTATATCTTCTCTTCATAGTTATGTTGTCCTCCTTGACTTTTTCCTCTGCTTTTGCTACGTCTCTGAGCTTAGTTTTGGCCTGTTTTGGTTTCTTGCAGTGTTCTGATATAATCCCGGGCCATTTTCATATGGTCACTAAATTGCCCAAATTTCCCCATTTTTTTTTTTTTCTCCTCCAATTGCAATTCCTTTGATGGTATCTCCATTCCAGCGTGTTTTTAAGTCCTTCTTTTATCTTTTGGCCTTCAGCGGGGATCAATTTTGGCAAGCTTTGCTGCATGTGCCTGCACTTCATAGCGTATGGGAAAGATATATTTTTTTTTTTTTTTCATGTATCCATGCCATATCTCTTATATCTTCTCTTCATAGTTATGTTGTCCTCCTTGACTTTTTCCTCTGCTTTTGCTACGTCTCTGAGCTTAGTTTTGGCCTGTTTTGGTTTCTTGCAGTGTTCTGATATAATCCCGGGCCATTTTCATATGGTCACTAAATTGCCCAAATTTCCCAATTTTTTTTTTTTTCTCCTCCAATTGCAATTCCTTTGATGGTATCTCCATTCCAGCGTGTTTGCAAGTCCTTCTTTTATCTTTTGGCCTTCAGCGGGGATCAATTTTGGCAAGCTTTGCTGCATGTGCCTGCACTTCATAGCGTATGGGAAAGATGTCTTCATTTTTTTTTTTTATTTATTTTAAGCAACCATGCCATGTCTCTTCTATCTTCTCCTCCAAGTTGTGTCTTCCTCCTTGACTTTTTCCCTTGCTTTAGCAACATCGGTGAGCTTTGTTTTGGCACGTTTTGGTCCTTTGCAATGCAGCTTATTGCCTCACAGGCCATTTCTTGAAGACACTAAAACACCCCAATTTCAGGTTTTTTTGGGGTGTTTTTCAACTTTTTTTCATTTGTTCCTATCTCCTTTCCAGAGCGTTTGTAAGCCTTTCTTTTTGGGTTCGCAAGATTCCGTTTCCCTTCCCGAAAGGAAATTTCATTTCCTTTCGGGAAGGGAAACGGAATCTTGCGATTTTAATGGGGACTACTAGAGGAATCATTGGTGCATGTCCCTGCCCTGGATGACATGCCATGCCTTTTGATGGCTATTACTTTGGGAAAGATTTTTTTCTTTTTTTTTTTCTTGTTTTTAAGCATCCACGCCATGTCTCTTATACCTTCCCCACCAAGAGTTTTCTTCCTCCTTGACTTTTTCCTCTGCTTTTGCTACGTCTCTGAGCTTAGTTTTGGCCTGTTTTGGTTTCTTGCAGTGTTCTGATATAATCCCGGGCCATTTTCATATGGTCACTAAATTGCCCAAATTTCCCCATTTTTTTTTTTTTCTCCTCCAATTGCAATTCCTTTGATGGTATCTCCATTCCAGCGTGTTTGCAAGTCCTTCTTTTATCTTTTGGCCTTCAGCGGGGATCAATTTTGGCAAGCTTTGCTGCATGTGCCTGCACTTCATAGCGTATGGGAAAGATTTCTTCATTTTTTTTTTAATTTATTTTAAGCAACCATGCCATGTCTCTTCTATCTTCCCCTCCAAGTTGTGTCTTCCTCCTTGACTTTTTCCCTTGCTTTAGCAACATCGGTGAGCTTTGTTTTGGCACGTTTTGGTCCTTTGCAATGCAGCTCATTGCCTCACAGGCCATTTCTTGAAGACACTAAAACACCCCATTTTCAGGTTTTTTTGGGGTGGTTTTCAACTTTTTTTCATTTGTTCCTATCTCCTTTCCAGAGCATTTGTAAGCCTTTCTTTTTGGGTTCGCAAGATTCCGTTTCCCTTCCCGAAAGGAAATTTCATTTCCTTTCGGGAAGGGAAACGGAATCTTGCGATTTTAATGGGGACTACTAGAGGAATCATTGGTGCATGTCCCTGCCCTGGATGACATGCCATGCCTTTTGATGGCTATTACTTTGGGAAAGATTTTTTTCTTTTTTTTTTTCTTGTTTTTAAGCATCCAAGCCATGTCTCTTATACCTTCCCCACCAAGAGTTTTCTTCCTCCTTGACTTTTTCCTCTGCTTTTGCTACGTCTCTGAGCTTAGTTTTGGCATGTTTTGGTTTCTTGCAGTGTTCTGATATAATCCCGGGCCATTTTCATATGGTCACTAAATTGCCCAAATTTCCCAATTTTTTTTTTTTCTCCTCCAATTGCAATTCCTTTGATGGTATCTCCATTCCAGCGTGTTTTTAAGTCCTTCTTTTATCTTTTGGCCTTCAGCGGGGATCAATTTTGGCAAGCTTTGCTGCATGTGCCTGCACTTCATAGCGTATGGGAAAGATATTTTTTTTTTTTTTTTCATGTATCCATGCCATATCTCTTATATCTTCTCTTCATAGTTATGTTGTCCTCCTTGACTTTTTCCTCTACTTTTGCTACGTCTCTGAGCTTAGTTTTGGCCTGTTTTGGTTTCTTGCAGTGTTCTGATATAATCCCGGGCCATTTTCATATGGTCACTAAATTGCCCAAATTTCCCAATTTTTTTTTTTTTCTCCTCCAATTGCAATTCCTTTGATGGTATCTCCATTCCAGCGTGTTTGCAAGTCCTTCTTTTATCTTTTGGCCTTCAGCGGGGATCAATTTTGGCAAGCTTTGCTGCATGTGCCTGCACTTCATAGCGTATGGGAAAGATGTCTTCATTTTTTTTTTTTATTTATTTTAAGCAACCATGCCATGTCTCTTCTATCTTCTCCTCCAAGTTGTGTCTTCCTCCTTGACTTTTTCCCTTGCTTTAGCAACATCGGTGAGCTTTGTTTTGGCACGTTTTGGTCCTTTGCAATGCAGCTTATTGCCTCACAGGCCATTTCTTGAAGACACTAAAACACCCCAATTTCAGGTTTTTTTGGGGTGTTTTTCAACTTTTTTTCATTTGTTCCTATCTCCTTTCCAGAGCGTTTGTAAGCCTTTCTTTTTGGGTTCGCAAGATTCCGTTTCCCTTCCCGAAAGGAAATTTCATTTCCTTTCGGGAAGGGAAACGGAATCTTGCGATTTTAATGGGGACTACTAGAGGAATCATTGGTGCATGTCCCTGCCCTGGATGACATGCCATGCCTTTTGATGGCTATTACTTTGGGAAAGATTTTTTTCTTTTTTTTTTTCTTGTTTTTAAGCATCCACGCCATGTCTCTTATACCTTCCCCACCAAGAGTTTTCTTCCTCCTTGACTTTTTCCTCTGCTTTTGCTACGTCTCTGAGCTTAGTTTTGGCCTGTTTTGGTTTCTTGCAGTGTTCTGATATAATCCCGGGCCATTTTCATATGGTCACTAAATTGCCCAAATTTCCCCATTTTTTTTTTTTTCTCCTCCAATTGCAATTCCTTTGATGGTATCTCCATTCCAGCGTGTTTGCAAGTCCTTCTTTTATCTTTTGGCCTTCAGCGGGGATCAATTTTGGCAAGCTTTGCTGCATGTGCCTGCACTTCATAGCGTATGGGAAAGATATTTTTTTTTTTTTTTTCATGTATCCATGCCATATCTCTTATATCTTCTCTTCATAGTTATGTTGTCCTCCTTGACTTTTTCCTCTACTTTTGCTACGTCTCTGAGCTTAGTTTTGGCATGTTTTGGTTTCTTGCAGTGTTCTGATATAATCCCGGGCCATTTTCATATGGTCACTAAATTGCCCAAATTTCCCAATTTTTTTTTTTTTCTCCTCCAATTGCAATTCCTTTGATGGTATCTCCATTCCAGCGTGTTTTTAAGTCCTTCTTTTATCTTTTGGCCTTCAGCGGGGATCAATTTTGGCAAGCTTTGCTGCATGTGCCTGCACTTCATAGCGTATGGGAAAGATATATTTTTTTTTTTTTTCATGTATCCATGCCATATCTCTTATATCTTCTCTTCATAGTTATGTTGTCCTCCTTGACTTTTTCCTCTGCTTTTGCTACGTCTCTGAGCTTAGTTTTGGCCTGTTTTGGTTTCTTGCAGTGTTCTGATATAATCCCGGGCCATTTTCATATGGTCACTAAATTGCCCAAATTTCCCCATTTTTTTTTTTTTCTCCTCCAATTGCAATTCCTTTGATGGTATCTCCATTCCAGCGTGTTTTTAAGTCCTTCTTTTATCTTTTGGCCTTCAGCGGGGATCAATTTTGGCAAGCTTTGCTGCATGTGCCTGCACTTCATAGCGTATGGGAAAGATATATTTTTTTTTTTTTTTCATGTATCCATGCCATATCTCTTATATCTTCTCTTCATAGTTATGTTGTCCTCCTTGACTTTTTCCTCTGCTTTTGCTACGTCTCTGAGCTTAGTTTTGGCCTGTTTTGGTTTCTTGCAGTGTTCTGATATAATCCCGGGCCATTTTCATATGGTCACTAAATTGCCCAAATTTCCCAATTTTTTTTTTTTTCTCCTCCAATTGCAATTCCTTTGATGGTATCTCCATTCCAGCGTGTTTGCAAGTCCTTCTTTTATCTTTTGGCCTTCAGCGGGGATCAATTTTGGCAAGCTTTGCTGCATGTGCCTGCACTTCATAGCGTATGGGAAAGATGTCTTCATTTTTTTTTTTTATTTATTTTAAGCAACCATGCCATGTCTCTTCTATCTTCTCCTCCAAGTTGTGTCTTCCTCCTTGACTTTTTCCCTTGCTTTAGCAACATCGGTGAGCTTTGTTTTGGCACGTTTTGGTCCTTTGCAATGCAGCTTATTGCCTCACAGGCCATTTCTTGAAGACACTAAAACACCCCAATTTCAGGTTTTTTTGGGGTGTTTTTCAACTTTTTTTCATTTGTTCCTATCTCCTTTCCAGAGCGTTTGTAAGCCTTTCTTTTTGGGTTCGCAAGATTCCGTTTCCCTTCCCGAAAGGAAATTTCATTTCCTTTCGGGAAGGGAAACGGAATCTTGCGATTTTAATGGGGACTACTAGAGGAATCATTGGTGCATGTCCCTGCCCTGGATGACATGCCATGCCTTTTGATGGCTATTACTTTGGGAAAGATTTTTTTCTTTTTTTTTTTCTTGTTTTTAAGCATCCACGCCATGTCTCTTATACCTTCCCCACCAAGAGTTTTCTTCCTCCTTGACTTTTTCCTCTGCTTTTGCTACGTCTCTGAGCTTAGTTTTGGCCTGTTTTGGTTTCTTGCAGTGTTCTGATATAATCCCGGGCCATTTTCATATGGTCACTAAATTGCCCAAATTTCCCCATTTTTTTTTTTTTCTCCTCCAATTGCAATTCCTTTGATGGTATCTCCATTCCAGCGTGTTTGCAAGTCCTTCTTTTATCTTTTGGCCTTCAGCGGGGATCAATTTTGGCAAGCTTTGCTGCATGTGCCTGCACTTCATAGCGTATGGGAAAGATTTCTTCATTTTTTTTTTAATTTATTTTAAGCAACCATGCCATGTCTCTTCTATCTTCCCCTCCAAGTTGTGTCTTCCTCCTTGACTTTTTCCCTTGCTTTAGCAACATCGGTGAGCTTTGTTTTGGCACGTTTTGGTCCTTTGCAATGCAGCTCATTGCCTCACAGGCCATTTCTTGAAGACACTAAAACACCCCATTTTCAGGTTTTTTTGGGGTGGTTTTCAACTTTTTTTCATTTGTTCCTATCTCCTTTCCAGAGCATTTGTAAGCCTTTCTTTTTGGGTTCGCAAGATTCCGTTTCCCTTCCCGAAAGGAAATTTCATTTCCTTTCGGGAAGGGAAACGGAATCTTGCGATTTTAATGGGGACTACTAGAGGAATCATTGGTGCATGTCCCTGCCCTGGATGACATGCCATGCCTTTTGATGGCTATTACTTTGGGAAAGATTTTTTTCTTTTTTTTTTTCTTGTTTTTAAGCATCCAAGCCATGTCTCTTATACCTTCCCCACCAAGAGTTTTCTTCCTCCTTGACTTTTTCCTCTGCTTTTGCTACGTCTCTGAGCTTAGTTTTGGCATGTTTTGGTTTCTTGCAGTGTTCTGATATAATCCCGGGCCATTTTCATATGGTCACTAAATTGCCCAAATTTCCCAATTTTTTTTTTTTCTCCTCCAATTGCAATTCCTTTGATGGTATCTCCATTCCAGCGTGTTTTTAAGTCCTTCTTTTATCTTTTGGCCTTCAGCGGGGATCAATTTTGGCAAGCTTTGCTGCATGTGCCTGCACTTCATAGCGTATGGGAAAGATATTTTTTTTTTTTTTTTCATGTATCCATGCCATATCTCTTATATCTTCTCTTCATAGTTATGTTGTCCTCCTTGACTTTTTCCTCTACTTTTGCTACGTCTCTGAGCTTAGTTTTGGCCTGTTTTGGTTTCTTGCAGTGTTCTGATATAATCCCGGGCCATTTTCATATGGTCACTAAATTGCCCAAATTTCCCAATTTTTTTTTTTTTCTCCTCCAATTGCAATTCCTTTGGTGGTATCTCCATTCCAGCGTGTTTGCAAGTCCTTCTTTTATCTTTTGGCCTTCAGCGGGGATCAATTTTGGCAAGCTTTGCTGCATGTGCCTGCACTTCATAGCGTATGGGAAAGATTTCTTCATTTTTTTTTTAATTTATTTTAAGCAACCATGCCATGTCTCTTCTATCTTCTCCTCCAAGTTGTGTCTTCCTCCTTGACTTTTTCCCTTGCTTTAGCAACATCGGTGAGCTTTGTTCTGGCACGTTTTGGTCCTTTGCAATGCAGCTCATTGCCTCACAGGCCATTTCTTGAAGACACTAAAACACCCCAATTTCAGGTTTTTTTGGGGTGTTTTTCAACTTTTTTTCATTTGTTCCTATCTCCTTTCCAGAGCGTTTGTAAGCCTTTCTTTTTGGGTTCGCAAGATTCCGTTTCCCTTCCCGAAAGGAAATTTCATTTCCTTTCGGGAAGGGAAACGGAATCTTGCGATTTTAATGGGGACTACTAGAGGAATCATTGGTGCATGTCCCTGCCCTGGATGACATGCCATGCCTTTTGATGGCTATTACTTTGGGAAAGATTTTTTTTCTTTTTTTTTTTTCTTGTTTTTAAGCATCCACGCCATGTCTCTTATATCTTCCCCACCAAGAGTTTTCTTCCTCCTTGACTTTTTCCTCTGCTTTTGCTACGTCTCTGAGCTTAGTTTTGGCCTGTTTTGGTTTCTTGCAGTGTTCTGATATAATCCCGGGCCATTTTCATATGGTCACTAAATTGCCCAAATTTCCCAATTTTTTTTTTTTCTCCTCCAATTGCAATTCCTTTGATGGTATCTCCATTCCAGCGTGTTTTTAAGTCCTTCTTTTATCTTTTGGCCTTCAGCGGGGATCAATTTTGGCAAGCTTTGCTGCATGTGCCTGCACTTCATAGCGTATGGGAAAGATATTTTTTTTTTTTTTTTCATGTATCCATGCCATATCTCTTATATCTTCTCTTCATAGTTATGTTGTCCTCCTTGACTTTTTCCTCTACTTTTGCTACGTCTCTGAGCTTAGTTTTGGCCTGTTTTGGTTTCTTGCAGTGTTCTGATATAATCCCGGGCCATTTTCATATGGTCACTAAATTGCCCAAATTTCCCAATTTTTTTTTTTTTTCTCCTCCAATTGTAATTCCTTTGGTGGTATCTCCATTCCAGCGTGTTTGCAAGTCCTTCTTTTATCTTTTGGCCTTCAGCGGGGATCAATTTTGGCAAGCTTTGCTGCATGTGCCTGCACTTCATAGCGTATGGGAAAGATTTCTTCATTTTTTTTTTAATTTATTTTAAGCAACCATGCCATGTCTCTTCTATCTTCTCCTCCAAGTTGTGTCTTCCTCCTTGACTTTTTCCCTTGCTTTAGCAACATCGGTGAGCTTTGTTTTGGCACGTTTTGGTCCTTTGCAATGCAGCTCATTGCCTCACAGGCCATTTCTTGAAGACACTAAAACACCCCAATTTCAGGTTTTTTTGGGGTGTTTTTCAACTTTTTTTCATTTGTTCCTATCTCCTTTCCAGAGCGTTTGTAAGCCTTTCTTTTTGGGTTCGCAAGATTCCGTTTCCCTTCCCGAAAGGAAATTTCATTTCCTTTCGGGAAGGGAAACGGAATCTTGCGATTTTAATGGGGACTACTAGAGGAATCATTGGTGCATGTCCCTGCCCTGGATGACATGCCATGCCTTTTGATGGCTATTACTTTGGGAAAGATTTTTTTTCCTTTTTTTTGTTCTTGTTTTTAAGCATCCACGCCATGTCTCTTATATCTTCCCCACCAAGAGTTTTCTTCCTCCTTGACTTTTTCCTCTGCTTTTGCTACGTCTCTGAGCTTAGTTTTGGCCTGTTTTGGTTTCTTGCAGTGTTCTGATATAATCCCGGGCCATTTTCATATGGTCACTAAATTGCCCAAATTTCCCCATTTTTTTTTTTTTCTCCTCCAATTGCAATTCCTTTGATGGTATCTCCATTCCAGCGTGTTTGCAAGTCCTTCTTTTATCTTTTGGCCTTCAGCGGGGATCAATTTTGGCAAGCTTTGCTGCATGTGCCTGCACTTCATAGCGTATGGGAAAGATATATATTTTTTTTTTTCATGTATCCATGCCATATCTCTTATATCTTCTCTTCATAGTTATGTTGTCCTCCTTGACTTTTTCCTCTGCTTTTGCTACGTCTCTGAGCTTAGTTTTGGCCTGTTTTGGTTTCTTGCAGTGTTCTGATATAATCCCGGGCCATTTTCATATGGTCACTAAATTGCCCAAATTTCCCCATTTTTTTTTTTTTCTCCTCCAATTGCAATTCCTTTGATGGTATCTCCATTCCAGCGTGTTTTTAAGTCCTTCTTTTATCTTTTGGCCTTCAGCGGGGATCAATTTTGGCAAGCTTTGCTGCATGTGCCCGCACTTCATAGCGTATGGGAAAGATTTCTTCATTTTTTTTTTAATTTATTTTAAGCAACCATGCCATGTCTCTTCTATCTTCTCCTCCAAGTTGTGTCTTCCTCCTTGACTTTTTCCCTTGCTTTAGCAACATCGGTGAGCTTTGTTTTGGCACGTTTTGGTCCTTTGCAATGCAGCTCATTGCCTCACAGGCCATTTCTTGAAGACACTAAAACACCCCAATTTCAGGTTTTTTTGGGGTGTTTTTCAACTTTTTTTCATTTGTTCCTATCTCCTTTCCAGAGCGTTTGTAAGCCTTTCTTTTTGGGTTCGCAAGATTCCGTTTCCCTTCCCGAAAGGAAATTTCATTTCCTTTCGGGAAGGGAAACGGAATCTTGCGATTTTAATGGGGACTACTAGAGGAATCATTGGTGCATGTCCCTGCCCTGGATGACATGCCATGCCTTTTGATGGCTATTACTTTGGGAAAGATTTTTTTTCCTTTTTTTTTTCTTGTTTTTAAGCATCCACGCCATGTCTCTTATATCTTCCCCACCAAGAGTTTTCTTCCTCCTTGACTTTTTCCTCTGCTTTTGCTACGTCTCTGAGCTTAGTTTTGGCATGTTTTGGTTTCTTGCAGTGTTCTGATATAATCCCGGGCCATTTTCATATGGTCACTAAATTGCCCAAATTTCCCAATTTTTTTTTTTTCTCCTCCAATTGCAATTCCTTTGATGGTATCTCCATTCCAGCGTGTTTTTAAGTCCTTCTTTTATCTTTTGGCCTTCAGCGGGGATCAATTTTGGCAAGCTTTGCTGCATGTGCCTGCACTTCATAGCGTATGGGAAAGATATATTTTTTTTTTTTTTCATGTATCCATGCCATATCTCTTATATCTTCTCTTCATAGTTATGTTGTCCTCCTTGACTTTTTCCTCTACTTTTGCTACGTCTCTGAGCTTAGTTTTGGCCTGTTTTGGTTTCTTGCAGTGTTCTGATATAATCCCGGGCCATTTTCATATGGTCACTAAATTGCCCAAATTTCCCAATTTTTTTTTTTTTCTCCTCCAATTGCAATTCCTTTGATGGTATCTCCATTCCAGCGTGTTTGCAAGTCCTTCTTTTATCTTTTGGCCTTCAGCGGGGATCAATTTTGGCAAGCTTTGCTGCATGTGCCTGCACTTCATAGCGTATGGGAAAGATTTCTTCATTTTTTTTTTAATTTATTTTAAGCAACCATGCCATGTCTCTTCTATCTTCTCCTCCAAGTTGTGTCTTCCTCCTTGACTTTTTCCCTTGCTTTAGCAACATCGGTGAGCTTTGTTTTGGCACGTTTTGGTCCTTTGCAATGCAGCTCATTGCCTCACAGGCCATTTCTTGAAGACACTAAAACACCCCAATTTCAGGTTTTTTTGGGGTGTTTTTCAACTTTTTTTCATTTGTTCCTATCTCCTTTCCAGAGCGTTTGTAAGCCTTTCTTTTTGGGTTCGCAAGATTCCGTTTCCCTTCCCGAAAGGAAATTTCATTTCCTTTCGGGAAGGGAAACGGAATCTTGCGATTTTAATGGGGACTACTAGAGGAATCATTGGTGCATGTCCCTGCCCTGGATGACATGCCATGCCTTTTGATGGCTATTACTTTGGGAAAGATTTTTTTTCCTTTTTTTTGTTCTTGTTTTTAAGCATCCACGCCATGTCTCTTATATCTTCCCCACCAAGAGTTTTCTTCCTCCTTGACTTTTTCCTCTGCTTTTGCTACGTCTCTGAGCTTAGTTTTGGCCTGTTTTGGTTTCTTGCAGTGTTCTGATATAATCCCGGGCCATTTTCATATGGTCACTAAATTGCCCAAATTTCCCAATTTTTTTTTTTTCTCCTCCAATTGCAATTCCTTTGATGGTATCTCCATTCCAGCGTGTTTTTAAGTCCTTCTTTTATCTTTTGGCCTTCAGCGGGGATCAATTTTGGCAAGCTTTGCTGCATGTGCCTGCACTTCTTAGCGTATGGGAAAGATATTTTTTTTTTTTTTTTCATGTATCCATGCCATATCTCTTATATCTTCTCTTCATAGTTATGTTGTCCTCCTTGACTTTTTCCTCTGCTTTTGCTACGTCTCTGAGCTTAGTTTTGGCCTGTTTTGGTTTCTTGCAGTGTTCTGATATAATCCCGGGCCATTTTCATATGGTCACTAAATTGCCCAAATTTCCCCATTTTTTTTTTTTTCTCCTCCAATTGCAATTCCTTTGATGGTATCTCCATTCCAGCGTGTTTTTAAGTCCTTCTTTTATCTTTTGGCCTTCAGCGGGGATCAATTTTGGCAAGCTTTGCTGCATGTGCCCGCACTTCATAGCGTATGGGAAAGATTTCTTCATTTTTTTTTAATTTATTTTAAGCAACCATGCCATGTCTCTTCTATCTTCTCCTCCAAGTTGTGTCTTCCTCCTTGACTTTTTCCCTTGCTTTAGCAACATCGGTGAGCTTTGTTTTGGCACGTTTTGGTCCTTTGCAATGCAGCTCATTGCCTCACAGGCCATTTCTTGAAGACACTAAAACACCCCAATTTCAGGTTTTTTTGGGGTGTTTTTCAACTTTTTTTCATTTGTTCCTATCTCCTTTCCAGAGCGTTTGTAAGCCTTTCTTTTTGGGTTCGCAAGATTCCGTTTCCCTTCCCGAAAGGAAATTTCATTTCCTTTCGGGAAGGGAAACGGAATCTTGCGATTTTAATGGGGACTACTAGAGGAATCATTGGTGCATGTCCCTGCCCTGGATGACATGCCATGCCTTTTGATGGCTATTACTTTGGGAAAGATTTTTTTCTTTTTTTTTTTCTTGTTTTTAAGCATCCAAGCCATGTCTCTTATACCTTCCCCACCAAGAGTTTTCTTCCTCCTTGACTTTTTCCTCTGCTTTTGCTACGTCTCTGAGCTTAGTTTTGGCATGTTTTGGTTTCTTGCAGTGTTCTGATATAATCCCGGGCCATTTTCATATGGTCACTAAATTGCCCAAATTTCCCCATTTTTTTTTTTTTCTCCTCCAATTGCAATTCCTTTGATGGTATCTCCATTCCAGCGTGTTTGCAAGTCCTTCTTTTATCTTTTGGCCTTCAGCGGGGATCAATTTTGGCAAGCTTTGCTGCATGTGCCTGCACTTCATAGCATATGGGAAAGATTTTTTTTTTTTTCATGTATCCATGCCATATCTCTTATATCTTCTCTTCATAGTTATGTTGTCCTCCTTGACTTTTTCCTCTACTTTTGCTACGTCTCTGAGCTTAGTTTTGGCCTGTTTTGGTTTCTTGCAGTGTTCTGATATAATCCCGGGCCATTTTCATATGGTCACTAAATTGCCCAAATTTCCCCATTTTTTTTTTTTTCTCCTCCAATTGCAATTCCTTTGATGGTATCTCCATTCCAGCGTGTTTTTAAGTCCTTCTTTTATCTTTTGGCCTTCAGCGGGGATCAATTTTGGCAAGCTTTGCTGCATGTGCCCGCACTTCATAGCGTATGGGAAAGATTTCTTCATTTTTTTTTTAATTTATTTTAAGCAACCATGCCATGTCTCTTCTATCTTCTCCTCCAAGTTGTGTCTTCCTCCTTGACTTTTTCCCTTGCTTTAGCAACATCGGTGAGCTTTGTTCTGGCACGTTTTGGTCCTTTGCAATGCAGCTCATTGCCTCACAGGCCATTTCTTGAAGACACTAAAACACCCCAATTTCAGGTTTTTTTGGGGTGTTTTTCAACTTTTTTTCATTTGTTCCTATCTCCTTTCCAGAGCGTTTGTAAGCCTTTCTTTTTGGGTTCGCAAGATTCCGTTTCCCTTCCCGAAAGGAAATTTCATTTCCTTTCGGGAAGGGAAACGGAATCTTGCGATTTTAATGGGGACTACTAGAGGAATCATTGGTGCATGTCCCTGCCCTGGATGACATGCCATGCCTTTTGATGGCTATTACTTTGGGAAAGATTTTTTTTCTTTTTTTTTTTTCTTGTTTTTAAGCATCCACGCCATGTCTCTTATATCTTCCCCACCAAGAGTTTTCTTCCTCCTTGACTTTTTCCTCTGCTTTTGCTACGTCTCTGAGCTTAGTTTTGGCCTGTTTTGGTTTCTTGCAGTGTTCTGATATAATCCCGGGCCATTTTCATATGGTCACTAAATTGCCCAAATTTCCCAATTTTTTTTTTTTCTCCTCCAATTGCAATTCCTTTGATGGTATCTCCATTCCAGCGTGTTTTTAAGTCCTTCTTTTATCTTTTGGCCTTCAGCGGGGATCAATTTTGGCAAGCTTTGCTGCATGTGCCTGCACTTCATAGCGTATGGGAAAGATATTTTTTTTTTTTTTTTCATGTATCCATGCCATATCTCTTATATCTTCTCTTCATAGTTATGTTGTCCTCCTTGACTTTTTCCTCTACTTTTGCTACGTCTCTGAGCTTAGTTTTGGCCTGTTTTGGTTTCTTGCAGTGTTCTGATATAATCCCGGGCCATTTTCATATGGTCACTAAATTGCCCAAATTTCCCAATTTTTTTTTTTTTTCTCCTCCAATTGTAATTCCTTTGGTGGTATCTCCATTCCAGCGTGTTTGCAAGTCCTTCTTTTATCTTTTGGCCTTCAGCGGGGATCAATTTTGGCAAGCTTTGCTGCATGTGCCTGCACTTCATAGCGTATGGGAAAGATTTCTTCATTTTTTTTTAAATTTATTTTAAGCAACCATGCCATGTCTCTTCTATCTTCTCCTCCAAGTTGTGTCTTCCTCCTTGACTTTTTCCCTTGCTTTAGCAACATCGGTGAGCTTTGTTTTGGCACGTTTTGGTCCTTTGCAATGCAGCTCATTGCCTCACAGGCCATTTCTTGAAGACACTAAAACACCCCAATTTCAGGTTTTTTTGGGGTGTTTTTCAACTTTTTTTCATTTGTTCCTATCTCCTTTCCAGAGCGTTTGTAAGCCTTTCTTTTTGGGTTCGCAAGATTCCGTTTCCCTTCCCGAAAGGAAATTTCATTTCCTTTCGGGAAGGGAAACGGAATCTTGCGATTTTAATGGGGACTACTAGAGGAATCATTGGTGCATGTCCCTGCCCTGGATGACATGCCATGCCTTTTGATGGCTATTACTTTGGGAAAGATTTTTTTTCCTTTTTTTTTTCTTGTTTTTAAGCATCCACGCCATGTCTCTTATATCTTCCCCACCAAGAGTTTTCTTCCTCCTTGACTTTTTCCTCTGCTTTTGCTACGTCTCTGAGCTTAGTTTTGGCATGTTTTGGTTTCTTGCAGTGTTCTGATATAATCCCGGGCCATTTTCATATGGTCACTAAATTGCCCAAATTTCCCAATTTTTTTTTTTTCTCCTCCAATTGCAATTCCTTTGATGGTATCTCCATTCCAGCGTGTTTTTAAGTCCTTCTTTTATCTTTTGGCCTTCAGCGGGGATCAATTTTGGCAAGCTTTGCTGCATGTGCCTGCACTTCATAGCGTATGGGAAAGATATTTTTTTTTTTTTTTCATGTATCCATGCCATATCTCTTATATCTTCTCTTCATAGTTATGTTGTCCTCCTTGACTTTTTCCTCTACTTTTGCTACGTCTCTGAGCTTAGTTTTGGCCTGTTTTGGTTTCTTGCAGTGTTCTGATATAATCCCGGGCCATTTTCATATGGTCACTAAATTGCCCAAATTTCCCAATTTTTTTTTTTTTCTCCTCCAATTGCAATTCCTTTGATGGTATCTCCATTCCAGCGTGTTTGCAAGTCCTTCTTTTATCTTTTGGCCTTCAGCGGGGATCAATTTTGGCAAGCTTTGCTGCATGTGCCTGCACTTCATAGCGTATGGGAAAGATATATATTTTTTTTTTTCATGTATCCATGCCATATCTCTTATATCTTCTCTTCATAGTTATGTTGTCCTCCTTGACTTTTTCCTCTACTTTTGCTACGTCTCTGAGCTTAGTTTTGGCCTGTTTTGGTTTCTTGCAGTGTTCTGATATAATCCCGGGCCATTTTCATATGGTCACTAAATTGCCCAAATTTCCCCATTTTTTTTTTTTTCTCCTCCAATTGCAATTCCTTTGATGGTATCTCCATTCCAGCGTGTTTGCAAGTCCTTCTTTTATCTTTTGGCCTTCAGCGGGGATCAATTTTGGCAAGCTTTGCTGCATGTGCCTGCACTTCATAGCGTATGGGAAAGATTTCTTCATTTTTTTTTTAATTTATTTTAAGCAACCATGCCATGTCTCTTCTATCTTCTCCTCCAAGTTGTGTCTTCCTCCTTGACTTTTTCCCTTGCTTTAGCAACATCGGTGAGCTTTGTTTTGGCACGTTTTGGTCCTTTGCAATGCAGCTCATTGCCTCACAGGCCATTTCTTGAAGACACTAAAACACCCCAATTTCAGGTTTTTTTGGGGTGTTTTTCAACTTTTTTTCATTTGTTCCTATCTCCTTTCCAGAGCGTTTGTAAGCCTTTCTTTTTGGGTTCGCAAGATTCCGTTTCCCTTCCCGAAAGGAAATTTCATTTCCTTTCGGGAAGGGAAACGGAATCTTGCGATTTTAATGGGGACTACTAGAGGAATCATTGGTGCATGTCCCTGCCCTGGATGACATGCCATGCCTTTTGATGGCTATTACTTTGGGAAAGATTTTTTTTCCTTTTTTTTGTTCTTGTTTTTAAGCATCCACGCCATGTCTCTTATATCTTCCCCACCAAGAGTTTTCTTCCTCCTTGACTTTTTCCTCTGCTTTTGCTACGTCTCTGAGCTTAGTTTTGGCCTGTTTTGGTTTCTTGCAGTGTTCTGATATAATCCCGGGCCATTTTCATATGGTCACTAAATTGCCCAAATTTCCCAATTTTTTTTTTTTCTCCTCCAATTGCAATTCCTTTGATGGTATCTCCATTCCAGCGTGTTTTTAAGTCCTTCTTTTATCTTTTGGCCTTCAGCGGGGATCAATTTTGGCAAGCTTTGCTGCATGTGCCTGCACTTCATAGCGTATGGGAAAGATATATATTTTTTTTTTTCATGTATCCATGCCATATCTCTTATATCTTCTCTTCATAGTTATGTTGTCCTCCTTGACTTTTTCCTCTGCTTTTGCTACGTCTCTGAGCTTAGTTTTGGCCTGTTTTGGTTTCTTGCAGTGTTCTGATATAATCCCGGGCCATTTTCATATGGTCACTAAATTGCCCAAATTTCCCCATTTTTTTTTTTTTCTCCTCCAATTGCAATTCCTTTGATGGTATCTCCATTCCAGCGTGTTTTTAAGTCCTTCTTTTATCTTTTGGCCTTCAGCGGGGATCAATTTTGGCAAGCTTTGCTGCATGTGCCCGCACTTCATAGCGTATGGGAAAGATTTCTTCATTTTTTTTTTAATTTATTTTAAGCAACCATGCCATGTCTCTTCTATCTTCTCCTCCAAGTTGTGTCTTCCTCCTTGACTTTTTCCCTTGCTTTAGCAACATCGGTGAGCTTTGTTTTGGCACGTTTTGGTCCTTTGCAATGCAGCTCATTGCCTCACAGGCCATTTCTTGAAGACACTAAAACACCCCAATTTCAGGTTTTTTTGGGGTGTTTTTCAACTTTTTTTCATTTGTTCCTATCTCCTTTCCAGAGCGTTTGTAAGCCTTTCTTTTTGGGTTCGCAAGATTCCGTTTCCCTTCCCGAAAGGAAATTTCATTTCCTTTCGGGAAGGGAAACGGAATCTTGCGATTTTAATGGGGACTACTAGAGGAATCATTGGTGCATGTCCCTGCCCTGGATGACATGCCATGCCTTTTGATGGCTATTACTTTGGGAAAGATTTTTTTTCCTTTTTTTTTTCTTGTTTTTAAGCATCCACGCCATGTCTCTTATATCTTCCCCACCAAGAGTTTTCTTCCTCCTTGACTTTTTCCTCTGCTTTTGCTACGTCTCTGAGCTTAGTTTTGGCATGTTTTGGTTTCTTGCAGTGTTCTGATATAATCCCGGGCCATTTTCATATGGTCACTAAATTGCCCAAATTTCCCAATTTTTTTTTTTTCTCCTCCAATTGCAATTCCTTTGATGGTATCTCCATTCCAGCGTGTTTTTAAGTCCTTCTTTTATCTTTTGGCCTTCAGCGGGGATCAATTTTGGCAAGCTTTGCTGCATGTGCCTGCACTTCATAGCGTATGGGAAAGATATTTTTTTTTTTTTTTTCATGTATCCATGCCATATCTCTTATATCTTCTCTTCATAGTTATGTTGTCCTCCTTGACTTTTTCCTCTACTTTTGCTACGTCTCTGAGCTTAGTTTTGGCCTGTTTTGGTTTCTTGCAGTGTTCTGATATAATCCCGGGCCATTTTCATATGGTCACTAAATTGCCCAAATTTCCCAATTTTTTTTTTTTTCTCCTCCAATTGCAATTCCTTTGATGGTATCTCCATTCCAGCGTGTTTGCAAGTCCTTCTTTTATCTTTTGGCCTTCAGCGGGGATCAATTTTGGCAAGCTTTGCTGCATGTGCCTGCACTTCATAGCGTATGGGAAAGATATATATTTTTTTTTTTCATGTATCCATGCCATATCTCTTATATCTTCTCTTCATAGTTATGTTGTCCTCCTTGACTTTTTCCTCTGCTTTTGCTACGTCTCTGAGCTTAGTTTTGGCCTGTTTTGGTTTCTTGCAGTGTTCTGATATAATCCCGGGCCATTTTCATATGGTCACTAAATTGCCCAAATTTCCCCATTTTTTTTTTTTTCTCCTCCAATTGCAATTCCTTTGATGGTATCTCCATTCCAGCGTGTTTGCAAGTCCTTCTTTTATCTTTTGGCCTTCAGCGGGGATCAATTTTGGCAAGCTTTGCTGCATGTGCCTGCACTTCATAGCGTATGGGAAAGATTTCTTCATTTTTTTTTTAATTTATTTTAAGCAACCATGCCATGTCTCTTCTATCTTCCCCTCCAAGTTGTGTCTTCCTCCTTGACTTTTTCCCTTGCTTTAGCAACATCGGTGAGCTTTGTTTTGGCACGTTTTGGTCCTTTGCAATGCAGCTCATTGCCTCACAGGCCATTTCTTGAAGACACTAAAACACCCCATTTTCAGGTTTTTTTGGGGTGTTTTTCAACTTTTTTTCATTTGTTCCTATCTCCTTTCCAGAGCGTTTGTAAGCCTTTCTTTTTGGGTTCGCAAGATTCCGTTTCCCTTCCCGAAAGGAAATTTCATTTCCTTTCGGGAAGGGAAACGGAATCTTGCGATTTTAATGGGGACTACTAGAGGAATCATTGGTGCATGTCCCTGCCCTGGATGACATGCCATGCCTTTTGATGGCTATTACTTTGGGAAAGATTTTTTTCTTTTTTTTTTTCTTGTTTTTAAGCATCCAAGCCATGTCTCTTATACCTTCCCCACCAAGAGTTTTCTTCCTCCTTGACTTTTTCCTCTGCTTTTGCTACGTCTCTGAGCTTAGTTTTGGCATGTTTTGGTTTCTTGCAGTGTTCTGATATAATCCCGGGCCATTTTCATATGGTCACTAAATTGCCCAAATTTCCCAATTTTTTTTTTTTTCTCCTCCAATTGCAATTCCTTTGATGGTATCTCCATTCCAGCGTGTTTTTAAGTCCTTCTTTTATCTTTTGGCCTTCAGCGGGGATCAATTTTGGCAAGCTTTGCTGCATGTGCCTGCACTTCATAGCGTATGGGAAAGATATATTTTTTTTTTTTTTTCATGTATCCATGCAATATCTCTTATATCTTCTCTTCATAGTTATGTTGTCCTCCTTGACTTTTTCCTCTACTTTTGCTACGTCTCTGAGCTTAGTTTTGGCCTGTTTTGGTTTCTTGCAGTGTTCTGATATAATCCCGGGCCATTTTCATATGGTCACTAAATTGCCCAAATTTCCCAATTTTTTTTTTTTTCTCCTCCAATTGCAATTCCTTTGATGGTATCTCCATTCCAGCGTGTTTGCAAGTCCTTCTTTTATCTTTTGGCCTTCAGCGGGGATCAATTTTGGCAAGCTTTGCTGCATGTGCCTGCACTTCATAGCATATGGGAAAGATTTTTTTTTTTTTCATGTATCCATGCCATATCTCTTATATCTTCTCTTCATAGTTATGTTGTCCTCCTTGACTTTTTCCTCTACTTTTGCTACGTCTCTGAGCTTAGTTTTGGCCTGTTTTGGTTTCTTGCAGTGTTCTGATATAATCCCGGGCCATTTTCATATGGTCACTAAATTGCCCAAATTTCCCAATTTTTTTTTTTTTCTCCTCCAATTGCAATTCCTTTGATGGTATCTCCATTCCAGCGTGTTTGCAAGTCCTTCTTTTATCTTTTGGCCTTCAGCGGGGATCAATTTTGGCAAGCTTTGCTGCATGTGCCTGCACTTCATAGCGTATGGGAAAGATTTCTTCATTTTTTTTTTAATTTATTTTAAGCAACCATGCCATGTCTCTTCTATCTTCTCCTCCAAGTTGTGTCTTCCTCCTTGACTTTTTCCCTTGCTTTAGCAACATCGGTGAGCTTTGTTCTGGCACGTTTTGGTCCTTTGCAATGCAGCTCATTGCCTCACAGGCCATTTCTTGAAGACACTAAAACACCCCAATTTCAGGTTTTTTTGGGGTGTTTTTCAACTTTTTTTCATTTGTTCCTATCTCCTTTCCAGAGCGTTTGTAAGCCTTTCTTTTTGGGTTCGCAAGATTCCGTTTCCCTTCCCGAAAGGAAATTTCATTTCCTTTCGGGAAGGGAAACGGAATCTTGCGATTTTAATGGGGACTACTAGAGGAATCATTGGTGCATGTCCCTGCCCTGGATGACATGCCATGCCTTTTGATGGCTATTACTTTGGGAAAGATTTTTTTTCTTTTTTTTTTTTCTTGTTTTTAAGCATCCACGCCATGTCTCTTATATCTTCCCCACCAAGAGTTTTCTTCCTCCTTGACTTTTTCCTCTGCTTTTGCTACGTCTCTGAGCTTAGTTTTGGCCTGTTTTGGTTTCTTGCAGTGTTCTGATATAATCCCGGGCCATTTTCATATGGTCACTAAATTGCCCAAATTTCCCAATTTTTTTTTTTTCTCCTCCAATTGCAATTCCTTTGATGGTATCTCCATTCCAGCGTGTTTTTAAGTCCTTCTTTTATCTTTTGGCCTTCAGCGGGGATCAATTTTGGCAAGCTTTGCTGCATGTGCCTGCACTTCATAGCGTATGGGAAAGATATATATTTTTTTTTTTCATGTATCCATGCCATATCTCTTATATCTTCTCTTCATAGTTATGTTGTCCTCCTTGACTTTTTCCTCTGCTTTTGCTACGTCTCTGAGCTTAGTTTTGGCCTGTTTTGGTTTCTTGCAGTGTTCTGATATAATCCCGGGCCATTTTCATATGGTCACTAAATTGCCCAAATTTCCCAATTTTTTTTTTTTTTCTCCTCCAATTGCAATTCCTTTGGTGGTATCTCCATTCCAGCGTGTTTGCAAGTCCTTCTTTTATCTTTTGGCCTTCAGCGGGGATCAATTTTGGCAAGCTTTGCTGCATGTGCCTGCACTTCATAGCGTATGGGAAAGATTTCTTCATTTTTTTTTTAATTTATTTTAAGCAACCATGCCATGTCTCTTCTATCTTCTCCTCCAAGTTGTGTCTTCCTCCTTGACTTTTTCCCTTGCTTTAGCAACATCGGTGAGCTTTGTTTTGGCACGTTTTGGTCCTTTGCAATGCAGCTCATTGCCTCACAGGCCATTTCTTGAAGACACTAAAACACCCCAATTTCAGGTTTTTTTGGGGTGTTTTTCAACTTTTTTTCATTTGTTCCTATCTCCTTTCCAGAGCGTTTGTAAGCCTTTCTTTTTGGGTTCGCAAGATTCCGTTTCCCTTCCCGAAAGGAAATTTCATTTCCTTTCGGGAAGGGAAACGGAATCTTGCGATTTTAATGGGGACTACTAGAGGAATCATTGGTGCATGTCCCTGCCCTGGATGACATGCCATGCCTTTTGATGGCTATTACTTTGGGAAAGATTTTTTTTCCTTTTTTTTGTTCTTGTTTTTAAGCATCCACGCCATGTCTCTTATATCTTCCCCACCAAGAGTTTTCTTCCTCCTTGACTTTTTCCTCTGCTTTTGCTACGTCTCTGAGCTTAGTTTTGGCCTGTTTTGGTTTCTTGCAGTGTTCTGATATAATCCCGG
This sequence comes from Agelaius phoeniceus, assembly GCF_051311805.1. NCBI lineage: Eukaryota > Metazoa > Chordata > Aves > Passeriformes > Icteridae > Agelaius > Agelaius phoeniceus. The sequence goes on along the minus strand of NC_135268.1, from coordinate 30,397,639 downwards.
GCCATTTTCATATGGTCACTAAATTGCCCAAATTTCCCAATTTTTTTTTTTTCTCCTCCAATTGCAATTCCTTTGATGGTATCTCCATTCCAGCGTGTTTTTAAGTCCTTCTTTTATCTTTTGGCCTTCAGCGGGGATCAATTTTGGCAAGCTTTGCTGCATGTGCCTGCACTTCATAGCGTATGGGAAAGATATATATTTTTTTTTTTCATGTATCCATGCCATATCTCTTATATCTTCTCTTCATAGTTATGTTGTCCTCCTTGACTTTTTCCTCTGCTTTTGCTACGTCTCTGAGCTTAGTTTTGGCCTGTTTTGGTTTCTTGCAGTGTTCTGATATAATCCCGGGCCATTTTCATATGGTCACTAAATTGCCCAAATTTCCCCATTTTTTTTTTTTTCTCCTCCAATTGCAATTCCTTTGATGGTATCTCCATTCCAGCGTGTTTTTAAGTCCTTCTTTTATCTTTTGGCCTTCAGCGGGGATCAATTTTGGCAAGCTTTGCTGCATGTGCCCGCACTTCATAGCGTATGGGAAAGATTTCTTCATTTTTTTTTTAATTTATTTTAAGCAACCATGCCATGTCTCTTCTATCTTCTCCTCCAAGTTGTGTCTTCCTCCTTGACTTTTTCCCTTGCTTTAGCAACATCGGTGAGCTTTGTTTTGGCACGTTTTGGTCCTTTGCAATGCAGCTCATTGCCTCACAGGCCATTTCTTGAAGACACTAAAACACCCCAATTTCAGGTTTTTTTGGGGTGTTTTTCAACTTTTTTTCATTTGTTCCTATCTCCTTTCCAGAGCGTTTGTAAGCCTTTCTTTTTGGGTTCGCAAGATTCCGTTTCCCTTCCCGAAAGGAAATTTCATTTCCTTTCGGGAAGGGAAACGGAATCTTGCGATTTTAATGGGGACTACTAGAGGAATCATTGGTGCATGTCCCTGCCCTGGATGACATGCCATGCCTTTTGATGGCTATTACTTTGGGAAAGATTTTTTTTCCTTTTTTTTTTCTTGTTTTTAAGCATCCACGCCATGTCTCTTATATCTTCCCCACCAAGAGTTTTCTTCCTCCTTGACTTTTTCCTCTGCTTTTGCTACGTCTCTGAGCTTAGTTTTGGCATGTTTTGGTTTCTTGCAGTGTTCTGATATAATCCCGGGCCATTTTCATATGGTCACTAAATTGCCCAAATTTCCCCATTTTTTTTTTTTCTCCTCCAATTGCAATTCCTTTGATGGTATCTCCATTCCAGCGTGTTTTTAAGTCCTTCTTTTATCTTTTGGCCTTCAGCGGGGATCAATTTTGGCAAGCTTTGCTGCATGTGCCTGCACTTCATAGCGTATGGGAAAGATATTTTTTTTTTTTTTTTCATGTATCCATGCCATATCTCTTATATCTTCTCTTCATAGTTATGTTGTCCTCCTTGACTTTTTCCTCTACTTTTGCTACGTCTCTGAGCTTAGTTTTGGCCTGTTTTGGTTTCTTGCAGTGTTCTGATATAATCCCGGGCCATTTTCATATGGTCACTAAATTGCCCAAATTTCCCAATTTTTTTTTTTTTCTCCTCCAATTGCAATTCCTTTGATGGTATCTCCATTCCAGCGTGTTTGCAAGTCCTTCTTTTATCTTTTGGCCTTCAGCGGGGATCAATTTTGGCAAGCTTTGCTGCATGTGCCTGCACTTCATAGCGTATGGGAAAGATATATATTTTTTTTTTTCATGTATCCATGCCATATCTCTTATATCTTCTCTTCATAGTTATGTTGTCCTCCTTGACTTTTTCCTCTGCTTTTGCTACGTCTCTGAGCTTAGTTTTGGCCTGTTTTGGTTTCTTGCAGTGTTCTGATATAATCCCGGGCCATTTTCATATGGTCACTAAATTGCCCAAATTTCCCCATTTTTTTTTTTTTCTCCTCCAATTGCAATTCCTTTGATGGTATCTCCATTCCAGCGTGTTTGCAAGTCCTTCTTTTATCTTTTGGCCTTCAGCGGGGATCAATTTTGGCAAGCTTTGCTGCATGTGCCTGCACTTCATAGCGTATGGGAAAGATTTCTTCATTTTTTTTTTAATTTATTTTAAGCAACCATGCCATGTCTCTTCTATCTTCCCCTCCAAGTTGTGTCTTCCTCCTTGACTTTTTCCCTTGCTTTAGCAACATCGGTGAGCTTTGTTTTGGCACCTTTTGGTCCTTTGCAATGCAGCTCATTGCCTCACAGGCCATTTCTTGAAGACACTAAAACACCCCATTTTCAGGTTTTTTTGGGGTGGTTTTCAACTTTTTTTCATTTGTTCCTATCTCCTTTCCAGAGCATTTGTAAGCCTTTCTTTTTGGGTTCGCAAGATTCCGTTTCCCTTCCCGAAAGGAAATTTCATTTCCTTTCGGGAAGGGAAACGGAATCTTGCGATTTTAATGGGGACTACTAGAGGAATCATTGGTGCATGTCCCTGCCCTGGATGACATGCCATGCCTTTTGATGGCTATTACTTTGGGAAAGATTTTTTTCTTTTTTTTTTTCTTGTTTTTAAGCATCCAAGCCATGTCTCTTATACCTTCCCCACCAAGAGTTTTCTTCCTCCTTGACTTTTTCCTCTGCTTTTGCTACGTCTCTGAGCTTAGTTTTGGCATGTTTTGGTTTCTTGCAGTGTTCTGATATAATCCCGGGCCATTTTCATATGGTCACTAAATTGCCCAAATTTCCCAATTTTTTTTTTTTTCTCCTCCAATTGCAATTCCTTTGATGGTATCTCCATTCCAGCGTGTTTTTAAGTCCTTCTTTTATCTTTTGGCCTTCAGCGGGGATCAATTTTGGCAAGCTTTGCTGCATGTGCCTGCACTTCATAGCGTATGGGAAAGATATTTTTTTTTTTTTTTTCATGTATCCATGCCATATCTCTTATATCTTCTCTTCATAGTTATGTTGTCCTCCTTGACTTTTTCCTCTACTTTTGCTACGTCTCTGAGCTTAGTTTTGGCATGTTTTGGTTTCTTGCAGTGTTCTGATATAATCCCGGGCCATTTTCATATGGTCACTAAATTGCCCAAATTTCCCCATTTTTTTTTTTTTCTCCTCCAATTGCAATTCCTTTGATGGTATCTCCATTCCAGCGTGTTTGCAAGTCCTTCTTTTATCTTTTGGCCTTCAGCGGGGATCAATTTTGGCAAGCTTTGCTGCATGTGCCTGCACTTCATAGCGTATGGGAAAGATATATTTTTTTTTTTTTTCATGTATCCATGCCATATCTCTTATATCTTCTCTTCATAGTTATGTTGTCCTCCTTGACTTTTTCCTCTACTTTTGCTACGTCTCTGAGCTTAGTTTTGGCATGTTTTGGTTTCTTGCAGTGTTCTGATATAATCCCGGGCCATTTTCATATGGTCACTAAATTGCCCAAATTTCCCAATTTTTTTTTTTTTCTCCTCCAATTGCAATTCCTTTGATGGTATCTCCATTCCAGCGTGTTTTTAAGTCCTTCTTTTATCTTTTGGCCTTCAGCGGGGATCAATTTTGGCAAGCTTTGCTGCATGTGCCTGCACTTCATAGCGTATGGGAAAGATATATTTTTTTTTTTTTTCATGTATCCATGCCATATCTCTTATATCTTCTCTTCATAGTTATGTTGTCCTCCTTGACTTTTTCCTCTGCTTTTGCTACGTCTCTGAGCTTAGTTTTGGCCTGTTTTGGTTTCTTGCAGTGTTCTGATATAATCCCGGGCCATTTTCATATGGTCACTAAATTGCCCAAATTTCCCAATTTTTTTTTTTTTCTCCTCCAATTGCAATTCCTTTGATGGTATCTCCATTCCAGCGTGTTTGCAAGTCCTTCTTTTATCTTTTGGCCTTCAGCGGGGATCAATTTTGGCAAGCTTTGCTGCATGTGCCTGCACTTCATAGCGTATGGGAAAGATGTCTTCATTTTTTTTTTTTATTTATTTTAAGCAACCATGCCATGTCTCTTCTATCTTCTCCTCCAAGTTGTGTCTTCCTCCTTGACTTTTTCCCTTGCTTTAGCAACATCGGTGAGCTTTGTTTTGGCACGTTTTGGTCCTTTGCAATGCAGCTTATTGCCTCACAGGCCATTTCTTGAAGACACTAAAACACCCCAATTTCAGGTTTTTTTGGGGTGGTTTTCAACTTTTTTTCATTTGTTCCTATCTCCTTTCCAGAGCGTTTGTAAGCCTTTCTTTTTGGGTTCGCAAGATTCCGTTTCCCTTCCCGAAAGGAAATTTCATTTCCTTTCGGGAAGGGAAACGGAATCTTGCGATTTTAATGGGGACTACTAGAGGAATCATTGGTGCATGTCCCTGCCCTGGATGACATGCCATGCCTTTTGATGGCTATTACTTTGGGAAAGATTTTTTTCTTTTTTTTTTTCTTGTTTTTAAGCATCCACGCCATGTCTCTTATACCTTCCCCACCAAGAGTTTTCTTCCTCCTTGACTTTTTCCTCTGCTTTTGCTACGTCTCTGAGCTTAGTTTTGGCCTGTTTTGGTTTCTTGCAGTGTTCTGATATAATCCCGGGCCATTTTCATATGGTCACTAAATTGCCCAAATTTCCCCATTTTTTTTTTTTTCTCCTCCAATTGCAATTCCTTTGATGGTATCTCCATTCCAGCGTGTTTGCAAGTCCTTCTTTTATCTTTTGGCCTTCAGCGGGGATCAATTTTGGCAAGCTTTGCTGCATGTGCCTGCACTTCATAGCGTATGGGAAAGATATTTTTTTTTTTTTTTTCATGTATCCATGCCATATCTCTTATATCTTCTCTTCATAGTTATGTTGTCCTCCTTGACTTTTTCCTCTACTTTTGCTACTTCTCTGAGCTTAGTTTCGGCATGTTTTGGTTTCTTGCAGTGTTCTGATATAATCCCGGGCCATTTTCATATGGTCACTAAATTGCCCAAATTTCCCAATTTTTTTTTTTTTCTCCTCCAATTGCAATTCCTTTGATGGTATCTCCATTCCAGCGTGTTTGCAAGTCCTTCTTTTATCTTTTGGCCTTCAGCGGGGATCAATTTTGGCAAGCTTTGCTGCATGTGCCTGCACTTCATAGCGTATGGGAAAGATATTTTTTTTTTTTTTTTCATGTATCCATGCCATATCTCTTATATCTTCTCTTCATAGTTATGTTGTCCTCCTTGACTTTTTCCTCTACTTTTGCTACGTCTCTGAGCTTAGTTTTGGCATGTTTTGGTTTCTTGCAGTGTTCTGATATAATCCCGGGCCATTTTCATATGGTCACTAAATTGCCCAAATTTCCCAATTTTTTTTTTTTTCTCCTCCAATTGCAATTCCTTTGATGGTATCTCCATTCCAGCGTGTTTTTAAGTCCTTCTTTTATCTTTTGGCCTTCAGCGGGGATCAATTTTGGCAAGCTTTGCTGCATGTGCCTGCACTTCATAGCGTATGGGAAAGATATTTTTTTTTTTTTTTTCATGTATCCATGCCATATCTCTTATATCTTCTCTTCATAGTTATGTTGTCCTCCTTGACTTTTTCCTCTGCTTTTGCTACGTCTCTGAGCTTAGTTTTGGCCTGTTTTGGTTCTTGCAGTGTTCTGATATAATCCCGGGCCATTTTCATATGGTCACTAAATTGCCCAAATTTCCCAATTTTTTTTTTTTTCTCCTCCAATTGCAATTCCTTTGATGGTATCTCCATTCCAGCGTGTTTGCAAGTCCTTCTTTTATCTTTTGGCCTTCAGCGGGGATCAATTTTGGCAAGCTTTGCTGCATGTGCCTGCACTTCATAGCGTATGGGAAAGATGTCTTCATTTTTTTTTTTTATTTATTTTAAGCAACCATGCCATGTCTGTTCTATCTTCTCCTCCAAGTTGTGTCTTCCTCCTTGACTTTTTCCCTTGCTTTAGCAACATCGGTGAGCTTTGTTTTGGCACGTTTTGGTCCTTTGCAATGCAGCTTATTGCCTCACAGGCCATTTCTTGAAGACACTAAAACACCCCAATTTCAGGTTTTTTTGGGGTGTTTTTCAACTTTTTTTCATTTGTTCCTATCTCCTTTCCAGAGCGTTTGTAAGCCTTTCTTTTTGGGTTCGCAAGATTCCGTTTCCCTTCCCGAAAGGAAATTTCATTTCCTTTCGGGAAGGGAAACGGAATCTTGCGATTTTAATGGGGACTACTAGAGGAATCATTGGTGCATGTCCCTGCCCTGGATGACATGCCATGCCTTTTGATGGCTATTACTTTGGGAAAGATTTTTTTCTTTTTTTTTTTCTTGTTTTTAAGCATCCACGCCATGTCTCTTATACCTTCCCCACCAAGAGTTTTCTTCCTCCTTGACTTTTTCCTCTGCTTTTGCTACGTCTCTGAGCTTAGTTTTGGCCTGTTTTGGTTTCTTGCAGTGTTCTGATATAATCCCGGGCCATTTTCATATGGTCACTAAATTGCCCAAATTTCCCCATTTTTTTTTTTTTCTCCTCCAATTGCAATTCCTTTGATGGTATCTCCATTCCAGCGTGTTTGCAAGTCCTTCTTTTATCTTTTGGCCTTCAGCGGGGATCAATTTTGGCAAGCTTTGCTGCATGTGCCTGCACTTCATAGCGTATGGGAAAGATTTCTTCATTTTTTTTTTAATTTATTTTAAGCAACCATGCCATGTCTCTTCTATCTTCCCCTCCAAGTTGTGTCTTCCTCCTTGACTTTTTCCCTTGCTTTAGCAACATCGGTGAGCTTTGTTTTGGCACGTTTTGGTCCTTTGCAATGCAGCTCATTGCCTCACAGGCCATTTCTTGAAGACACTAAAACACCCCATTTTCAGGTTTTTTTGGGGTGGTTTTCAACTTTTTTTCATTTGTTCCTATCTCCTTTCCAGAGCATTTGTAAGCCTTTCTTTTTGGGTTCGCAAGATTCCGTTTCCCTTCCCGAAAGGAAATTTCATTTCCTTTCGGGAAGGGAAACGGAATCTTGCGATTTTAATGGGGACTACTAGAGGAATCATTGGTGCATGTCCCTGCCCTGGATGACATGCCATGCCTTTTGATGGCTATTACTTTGGGAAAGATTTTTTTCTTTTTTTTTTTCTTGTTTTTAAGCATCCAAGCCATGTCTCTTATACCTTCCCCACCAAGAGTTTTCTTCCTCCTTGACTTTTTCCTCTGCTTTTGCTACGTCTCTGAGCTTAGTTTTGGCATGTTTTGGTTTCTTGCAGTGTTCTGATATAATCCCGGGCCATTTTCATATGGTCACTAAATTGCCCAAATTTCCCAATTTTTTTTTTTTTCTCCTCCAATTGCAATTCCTTTGATGGTATCTCCATTCCAGCGTGTTTTTAAGTCCTTCTTTTATCTTTTGGCCTTCAGCGGGGATCAATTTTGGCAAGCTTTGCTGCATGTGCCTGCACTTCATAGCGTATGGGAAAGATATTTTTTTTTTTTTTTTCATGTATCCATGCCATATCTCTTATATCTTCTCTTCATAGTTATGTTGTCCTCCTTGACTTTTTCCTCTACTTTTGCTACGTCTCTGAGCTTAGTTTTGGCATGTTTTGGTTTCTTGCAGTGTTCTGATATAATCCCGGGCCATTTTCATATGGTCACTAAATTGCCCAAATTTCCCCATTTTTTTTTTTTTCTCCTCCAATTGCAATTCCTTTGATGGTATCTCCATTCCAGCGTGTTTGCAAGTCCTTCTTTTATCTTTTGGCCTTCAGCGGGGATCAATTTTGGCAAGCTTTGCTGCATGTGCCTGCACTTCATAGCGTATGGGAAAGATATATTTTTTTTTTTTTTCATGTATCCATGCCATATCTCTTATATCTTCTCTTCATAGTTATGTTGTCCTCCTTGACTTTTTCCTCTACTTTTGCTACGTCTCTGAGCTTAGTTTTGGCATGTTTTGGTTTCTTGCAGTGTTCTGATATAATCCCGGGCCATTTTCATATGGTCACTAAATTGCCCAAATTTCCCAATTTTTTTTTTTTTTCTCCTCCAATTGCAATTCCTTTGATGGTATCTCCATTCCAGCGTGTTTTTAAGTCCTTCTTTTATCTTTTGGCCTTCAGCGGGGATCAATTTTGGCAAGCTTTGCTGCATGTGCCTGCACTTCATAGCGTATGGGAAAGATATATTTTTTTTTTTTTTCATGTATCCATGCCATATCTCTTATATCTTCTCTTCATAGTTATGTTGTCCTCCTTGACTTTTTCCTCTGCTTTTGCTACGTCTCTGAGCTTAGTTTTGGCCTGTTTTGGTTTCTTGCAGTGTTCTGATATAATCCCGGGCCATTTTCATATGGTCACTAAATTGCCCAAATTTCCCAATTTTTTTTTTTTTCTCCTCCAATTGCAATTCCTTTGATGGTATCTCCATTCCAGCGTGTTTGCAAGTCCTTCTTTTATCTTTTGGCCTTCAGCGGGGATCAATTTTGGCAAGCTTTGCTGCATGTGCCTGCACTTCATAGCGTATGGGAAAGATGTCTTCATTTTTTTTTTTTATTTATTTTAAGCAACCATGCCATGTCTCTTCTATCTTCTCCTCCAAGTTGTGTCTTCCTCCTTGACTTTTTCCCTTGCTTTAGCAACATCGGTGAGCTTTGTTTTGGCACGTTTTGGTCCTTTGCAATGCAGCTTATTGCCTCACAGGCCATTTCTTGAAGACACTAAAACACCCCAATTTCAGGTTTTTTTGGGGTGGTTTTCAACTTTTTTTCATTTGTTCCTATCTCCTTTCCAGAGCGTTTGTAAGCCTTTCTTTTTGGGTTCGCAAGATTCCGTTTCCCTTCCCGAAAGGAAATTTCATTTCCTTTCGGGAAGGGAAACGGAATCTTGCGATTTTAATGGGGACTACTAGAGGAATCATTGGTGCATGTCCCTGCCCTGGATGACATGCCATGCCTTTTGATGGCTATTACTTTGGGAAAGATTTTTTTCTTTTTTTTTTTCTTGTTTTTAAGCATCCACGCCATGTCTCTTATACCTTCCCCACCAAGAGTTTTCTTCCTCCTTGACTTTTTCCTCTGCTTTTGCTACGTCTCTGAGCTTAGTTTTGGCCTGTTTTGGTTTCTTGCAGTGTTCTGATATAATCCCGGGCCATTTTCATATGGTCACTAAATTGCCCAAATTTCCCCATTTTTTTTTTTTTCTCCTCCAATTGCAATTCCTTTGATGGTATCTCCATTCCAGCGTGTTTGCAAGTCCTTCTTTTATCTTTTGGCCTTCAGCGGGGATCAATTTTGGCAAGCTTTGCTGCATGTGCCTGCACTTCATAGCGTATGGGAAAGATATTTTTTTTTTTTTTTTCATGTATCCATGCCATATCTCTTATATCTTCTCTTCATAGTTATGTTGTCCTCCTTGACTTTTTCCTCTACTTTTGCTACTTCTCTGAGCTTAGTTTCGGCATGTTTTGGTTTCTTGCAGTGTTCTGATATAATCCCGGGCCATTTTCATATGGTCACTAAATTGCCCAAATTTCCCAATTTTTTTTTTTTTCTCCTCCAATTGCAATTCCTTTGATGGTATCTCCATTCCAGCGTGTTTGCAAGTCCTTCTTTTATCTTTTGGCCTTCAGCGGGGATCAATTTTGGCAAGCTTTGCTGCATGTGCCTGCACTTCATAGCGTATGGGAAAGATATTTTTTTTTTTTTTTTCATGTATCCATGCCATATCTCTTATATCTTCTCTTCATAGTTATGTTGTCCTCCTTGACTTTTTCCTCTACTTTTGCTACGTCTCTGAGCTTAGTTTTGGCATGTTTTGGTTTCTTGCAGTGTTCTGATATAATCCCGGGCCATTTTCATATGGTCACTAAATTGCCCAAATTTCCCAATTTTTTTTTTTTTCTCCTCCAATTGCAATTCCTTTGATGGTATCTCCATTCCAGCGTGTTTTTAAGTCCTTCTTTTATCTTTTGGCCTTCAGCGGGGATCAATTTTGGCAAGCTTTGCTGCATGTGCCTGCACTTCATAGCGTATGGGAAAGATATTTTTTTTTTTTTTTTCATGTATCCATGCCATATCTCTTATATCTTCTCTTCATAGTTATGTTGTCCTCCTTGACTTTTTCCTCTGCTTTTGCTACGTCTCTGAGCTTAGTTTTGGCCTGTTTTGGTTCTTGCAGTGTTCTGATATAATCCCGGGCCATTTTCATATGGTCACTAAATTGCCCAAATTTCCCAATTTTTTTTTTTTTCTCCTCCAATTGCAATTCCTTTGATGGTATCTCCATTCCAGCGTGTTTGCAAGTCCTTCTTTTATCTTTTGGCCTTCAGCGGGGATCAATTTTGGCAAGCTTTGCTGCATGTGCCTGCACTTCATAGCGTATGGGAAAGATGTCTTCATTTTTTTTTTTTATTTATTTTAAGCAACCATGCCATGTCTGTTCTATCTTCTCCTCCAAGTTGTGTCTTCCTCCTTGACTTTTTCCCTTGCTTTAGCAACATCGGTGAGCTTTGTTTTGGCACGTTTTGGTCCTTTGCAATGCAGCTTATTGCCTCACAGGCCATTTCTTGAAGACACTAAAACACCCCAATTTCAGGTTTTTTTGGGGTGTTTTTCAACTTTTTTTCATTTGTTCCTATCTCCTTTCCAGAGCGTTTGTAAGCCTTTCTTTTTGGGTTCGCAAGATTCCGTTTCCCTTCCCGAAAGGAAATTTCATTTCCTTTCGGGAAGGGAAACGGAATCTTGCGATTTTAATGGGGACTACTAGAGGAATCATTGGTGCATGTCCCTGCCCTGGATGACATGCCATGCCTTTTGATGGCTATTACTTTGGGAAAGATTTTTTTCTTTTTTTTTTTCTTGTTTTTAAGCATCCACGCCATGTCTCTTATACCTTCCCCACCAAGAGTTTTCTTCCTCCTTGACTTTTTCCTCTGCTTTTGCTACGTCTCTGAGCTTAGTTTTGGCCTGTTTTGGTTTCTTGCAGTGTTCTGATATAATCCCGGGCCATTTTCATATGGTCACTAAATTGCCCAAATTTCCCCATTTTTTTTTTTTTCTCCTCCAATTGCAATTCCTTTGATGGTATCTCCATTCCAGCGTGTTTGCAAGTCCTTCTTTTATCTTTTGGCCTTCAGCGGGGATCAATTTTGGCAAGCTTTGCTGCATGTGCCTGCACTTCATAGCGTATGGGAAAGATTTCTTCATTTTTTTTTTAATTTATTTTAAGCAACCATGCCATGTCTCTTCTATCTTCCCCTCCAAGTTGTGTCTTCCTCCTTGACTTTTTCCCTTGCTTTAGCAACATCGGTGAGCTTTGTTTTGGCACCTTTTGGTCCTTTGCAATGCAGCTCATTGCCTCACAGGCCATTTCTTGAAGACACTAAAACACCCCATTTTCAGGTTTTTTTGGGGTGGTTTTCAACTTTTTTTCATTTGTTCCTATCTCCTTTCCAGAGCATTTGTAAGCCTTTCTTTTTGGGTTCGCAAGATTCCGTTTCCCTTCCCGAAAGGAAATTTCATTTCCTTTCGGGAAGGGAAACGGAATCTTGCGATTTTAATGGGGACTACTAGAGGAATCATTGGTGCATGTCCCTGCCCTGGATGACATGCCATGCCTTTTGATGGCTATTACTTTGGGAAAGATTTTTTTCTTTTTTTTTGTTCTTGTTTTTAAGCATCCAAGCCATGTCTCTTATACCTTCCCCACCAAGAGTTTTCTTCCTCCTTGACTTTTTCCTCTGCTTTTGCTACGTCTCTGAGCTTAGTTTTGGCATGTTTTGGTTTCTTGCAGTGTTCTGATATAATCCCGGGCCATTTTCATATGGTCACTAAATTGCCCAAATTTCCCAATTTTTTTTTTTTCTCCTCCAATTGCAATTCCTTTGATGGTATCTCCATTCCAGCGTGTTTTTAAGTCCTTCTTTTATCTTTTGGCCTTCAGCGGGGATCAATTTTGGCAAGCTTTGCTGCATGTGCCTGCACTTCATAGCGTATGGGAAAGATATTTTTTTTTTTTTTTTCATGTATCCATGCCATATCTCTTATATCTTCTCTTCATAGTTATGTTGTCCTCCTTGACTTTTTCCTCTACTTTTGCTACGTCTCTGAGCTTAGTTTTGGCCTGTTTTGGTTTCTTGCAGTGTTCTGATATAATCCCGGGCCATTTTCATATGGTCACTAAATTGCCCAAATTTCCCAATTTTTTTTTTTTTCTCCTCCAATTGCAATTCCTTTGGTGGTATCTCCATTCCAGCGTGTTTGCAAGTCCTTCTTTTATCTTTTGGCCTTCAGCGGGGATCAATTTTGGCAAGCTTTGCTGCATGTGCCTGCACTTCATAGCGTATGGGAAAGATTTCTTCATTTTTTTTTTAATTTATTTTAAGCAACCATGCCATGTCTCTTCTATCTTCTCCTCCAAGTTGTGTCTTCCTCCTTGACTTTTTCCCTTGCTTTAGCAACATCGGTGAGCTTTGTTTTGGCACGTTTTGGTCCTTTGCAATGCAGCTCATTGCCTCACAGGCCATTTCTTGAAGACACTAAAACACCCCAATTTCAGGTTTTTTTGGGGTGTTTTTCAACTTTTTTTCATTTGTTCCTATCTCCTTTCCAGAGCGTTTGTAAGCCTTTCTTTTTGGGTTCGCAAGATTCCGTTTCCCTTCCCGAAAGGAAATTTCATTTCCTTTCGGGAAGGGAAACGGAATCTTGCGATTTTAATGGGGACTACTAGAGGAATCATTGGTGCATGTCCCTGCCCTGGATGACATGCCATGCCTTTTGATGGCTATTACTTTGGGAAAGATTTTTTTTCCTTTTTTTTGTTCTTGTTTTTAAGCATCCACGCCATGTCTCTTATACCTTCCCCACCAAGAGTTTTCTTCCTCCTTGACTTTTTCCTCTGCTTTTGCTACGTCTCTGAGCTTAGTTTTGGCATGTTTTGGTTTCTTGCAGTGTTCTGATATAATCCCGGGCCATTTTCATATGGTCACTAAATTGCCCAAATTTCCCAATTTTTTTTTTTTTCTCCTCCAATTGCAATTCCTTTGATGGTATCTCCATTCCAGCGTGTTTTTAAGTCCTTCTTTTATCTTTTGGCCTTCAGCGGGGATCAATTTTGGCAAGCTTTGCTGCATGTGCCTGCACTTCATAGCATATGGGAAAGATTTTTTTTTTTTTCATGTATCCATGCCATATCTCTTATATCTTCTCTTCATAGTTATGTTGTCCTCCTTGACTTTTTCCTCTACTTTTGCTACGTCTCTGAGCTTAGTTTTGGCCTGTTTTGGTTTCTTGCAGTGTTCTGATATAATTCCGGGCCATTTTCATATGGTCACTAAATTGCCCAAATTTCCCCATTTTTTTTTTTTTCTCCTCCAATTGCAATTCCTTTGATGGTATCTCCATTCCAGCGTGTTTTTAAGTCCTTCTTTTATCTTTTGGCCTTCAGCGGGGATCAATTTTGGCAAGCTTTGCTGCATGTGCCCGCACTTCATAGCGTATGGGAAAGATTTCTTCATTTTTTTTTTAATTTATTTTAAGCAACCATGCCATGTCTCTTCTATCTTCTCCTCCAAGTTGTGTCTTCCTCCTTGACTTTTTCCCTTGCTTTAGCAACATCGGTGAGCTTTGTTCTGGCACGTTTTGGTCCTTTGCAATGCAGCTCATTGCCTCACAGGCCATTTCTTGAAGACACTAAAACACCCCAATTTCAGGTTTTTTTGGGGTGTTTTTCAACTTTTTTTCATTTGTTCCTATCTCCTTTCCAGAGCGTTTGTAAGCCTTTCTTTTTGGGTTCGCAAGATTCCGTTTCCCTTCCCGAAAGGAAATTTCATTTCCTTTCGGGAAGGGAAACGGAATCTTGCGATTTTAATGGGGACTACTAGAGGAATCATTGGTGCATGTCCCTGCCCTGGATGACATGCCATGCCTTTTGATGGCTATTACTTTGGGAAAGATTTTTTTTCTTTTTTTTTTTTCTTGTTTTTAAGCATCCACGCCATGTCTCTTATATCTTCCCCACCAAGAGTTTTCTTCCTCCTTGACTTTTTCCTCTGCTTTTGCTACGTCTCTGAGCTTAGTTTTGGCCTGTTTTGGTTTCTTGCAGTGTTCTGATATAATCCCGGGCCATTTTCATATGGTCACTAAATTGCCCAAATTTCCCAATTTTTTTTTTTTCTCCTCCAATTGCAATTCCTTTGATGGTATCTCCATTCCAGCGTGTTTTTAAGTCCTTCTTTTATCTTTTGGCCTTCAGCGGGGATCAATTTTGGCAAGCTTTGCTGCATGTGCCTGCACTTCATAGCGTATGGGAAAGATATTTTTTTTTTTTTTTTCATGTATCCATGCCATATCTCTTATATCTTCTCTTCATAGTTATGTTGTCCTCCTTGACTTTTTCCTCTACTTTTGCTACGTCTCTGAGCTTAGTTTTGGCCTGTTTTGGTTTCTTGCAGTGTTCTGATATAATCCCGGGCCATTTTCATATGGTCACTAAATTGCCCAAATTTCCCAATTTTTTTTTTTTTTCTCCTCCAATTGCAATTCCTTTGGTGGTATCTCCATTCCAGCGTGTTTGCAAGTCCTTCTTTTATCTTTTGGCCTTCAGCGGGGATCAATTTTGGCAAGCTTTGCTGCATGTGCCTGCACTTCATAGCGTATGGGAAAGATTTCTTCATTTTTTTTTTAATTTATTTTAAGCAACCATGCCATGTCTCTTCTATCTTCTCCTCCAAGTTGTGTCTTCCTCCTTGACTTTTTCCCTTGCTTTAGCAACATCGGTGAGCTTTGTTTTGGCACGTTTTGGTCCTTTGCAATGCAGCTCATTGCCTCACAGGCCATTTCTTGAAGACACTAAAACACCCCAATTTCAGGTTTTTTTGGGGTGTTTTTCAACTTTTTTTCATTTGTTCCTATCTCCTTTCCAGAGCGTTTGTAAGCCTTTCTTTTTGGGTTCGCAAGATTCCGTTTCCCTTCCCGAAAGGAAATTTCATTTCCTTTCGGGAAGGGAAACGGAATCTTGCGATTTTAATGGGGACTACTAGAGGAATCATTGGTGCATGTCCCTGCCCTGGATGACATGCCATGCCTTTTGATGGCTATTACTTTGGGAAAGATTTTTTTTCCTTTTTTTTGTTCTTGTTTTTAAGCATCCACGCCATGTCTCTTATATCTTCCCCACCAAGAGTTTTCTTCCTCCTTGACTTTTTCCTCTGCTTTTGCTACGTCTCTGAGCTTAGTTTTGGCCTGTTTTGGTTTCTTGCAGTGTTCTGATATAATCCCGGGCCATTTTCATATGGTCACTAAATTGCCCAAATTTCCCAATTTTTTTTTTTTCTCCTCCAATTGCAATTCCTTTGATGGTATCTCCATTCCAGCGTGTTTTTAAGTCCTTCTTTTATCTTTTGGCCTTCAGCGGGGATCAATTTTGGCAAGCTTTGCTGCATGTGCCTGCACTTCATAGCGTATGGGAAAGATATATATTTTTTTTTTTTCATGTATCCATGCCATATCTCTTATATCTTCTCTTCATAGTTATGTTGTCCTCCTTGACTTTTTCCTCTGCTTTTGCTACGTCTCTGAGCTTAGTTTTGGCCTGTTTTGGTTTCTTGCAGTGTTCTGATATAATCCCGGGCCATTTTCATATGGTCACTAAATTGCCCAAATTTCCCCATTTTTTTTTTTTTCTCCTCCAATTGCAATTCCTTTGATGGTATCTCCATTCCAGCGTGTTTTTAAGTCCTTCTTTTATCTTTTGGCCTTCAGCGGGGATCAATTTTGGCAAGCTTTGCTGCATGTGCCCGCACTTCATAGCGTATGGGAAAGATTTCTTCATTTTTTTTTAAATTTATTTTA
Source organism: Agelaius phoeniceus (assembly GCF_051311805.1). Classification (NCBI taxonomy): domain Eukaryota; kingdom Metazoa; phylum Chordata; class Aves; order Passeriformes; family Icteridae; genus Agelaius; species Agelaius phoeniceus. The sequence continues at coordinate 30,381,901 of NC_135268.1, read as the reverse complement.
AGCAACCATGCCATGTCTCTTCTATCTTCTCCTCCAAGTTGTGTCTTCCTCCTTGACTTTTTCCCTTGCTTTAGCAACATCGGTGAGCTTTGTTTTGGCACGTTTTGGTCCTTTGCAATGCAGCTCATTGCCTCACAGGCCATTTCTTGAAGACACTAAAACACCCCATTTTCAGGTTTTTTTGGGGTGGTTTTCAACTTTTTTTCATTTGTTCCTATCTCCTTTCCAGAGCATTTGTAAGCCTTTCTTTTTGGGTTCGCAAGATTCCGTTTCCCTTCCCGAAAGGAAATTTCATTTCCTTTCGGGAAGGGAAACGGAATCTTGCGATTTTAATGGGGACTACTAGAGGAATCATTGGTGCATGTCCCTGCCCTGGATGACATGCCATGCCTTTTGATGGCTATTACTTTGGGAAAGATTTTTTTCTTTTTTTTTTTCTTGTTTTTAAGCATCCAAGCCATGTCTCTTATACCTTCCCCACCAAGAGTTTTCTTCCTCCTTGACTTTTTCCTCTGCTTTTGCTACGTCTCTGAGCTTAGTTTTGGCATGTTTTGGTTTCTTGCAGTGTTCTGATATAATCCCGGGCCATTTTCATATGGTCACTAAATTGCCCAAATTTCCCAATTTTTTTTTTTTCTCCTCCAATTGCAATTCCTTTGATGGTATCTCCATTCCAGCGTGTTTTTAAGTCCTTCTTTTATCTTTTGGCCTTCAGCGGGGATCAATTTTGGCAAGCTTTGCTGCATGTGCCTGCACTTCATAGCGTATGGGAAAGATATTTTTTTTTTTTTTTTCATGTATCCATGCCATATCTCTTATATCTTCTCTTCATAGTTATGTTGTCCTCCTTGACTTTTTCCTCTACTTTTGCTACGTCTCTGAGCTTAGTTTTGGCCTGTTTTGGTTTCTTGCAGTGTTCTGATATAATCCCGGGCCATTTTCATATGGTCACTAAATTGCCCAAATTTCCCAATTTTTTTTTTTTTCTCCTCCAATTGCAATTCCTTTGGTGGTATCTCCATTCCAGCGTGTTTGCAAGTCCTTCTTTTATCTTTTGGCCTTCAGCGGGGATCAATTTTGGCAAGCTTTGCTGCATGTGCCTGCACTTCATAGCGTATGGGAAAGATTTCTTCATTTTTTTTTTAATTTATTTTAAGCAACCATGCCATGTCTCTTCTATCTTCTCCTCCAAGTTGTGTCTTCCTCCTTGACTTTTTCCCTTGCTTTAGCAACATCGGTGAGCTTTGTTTTGGCACGTTTTGGTCCTTTGCAATGCAGCTCATTGCCTCACAGGCCATTTCTTGAAGACACTAAAACACCCCAATTTCAGGTTTTTTTGGGGTGTTTTTCAACTTTTTTTCATTTGTTCCTATCTCCTTTCCAGAGCGTTTGTAAGCCTTTCTTTTTGGGTTCGCAAGATTCCGTTTCCCTTCCCGAAAGGAAATTTCATTTCCTTTCGGGAAGGGAAACGGAATCTTGCGATTTTAATGGGGACTACTAGAGGAATCATTGGTGCATGTCCCTGCCCTGGATGACATGCCATGCCTTTTGATGGCTATTACTTTGGGAAAGATTTTTTTCTTTTTTTTTTTCTTGTTTTTAAGCATCCACGCCATGTCTCTTATACCTTCCCCACCAAGAGTTTTCTTCCTCCTTGACTTTTTCCTCTGCTTTTGCTACGTCTCTGAGCTTAGTTTTGGCCTGTTTTGGTTTCTTGCAGTGTTCTGATATAATCCCGGGCCATTTTCATATGGTCACTAAATTGCCCAAATTTCCCCATTTTTTTTTTTTTCTCCTCCAATTGCAATTCCTTTGATGGTATCTCCATTCCAGCGTGTTTGCAAGTCCTTCTTTTATCTTTTGGCCTTCAGCGGGGATCAATTTTGGCAAGCTTTGCTGCATGTGCCTGCACTTCATAGCGTATGGGAAAGATATTTTTTTTTTTTTTTTCATGTATCCATGCCATATCTCTTATATCTTCTCTTCATAGTTATGTTGTCCTCCTTGACTTTTTCCTCTACTTTTGCTACTTCTCTGAGCTTAGTTTTGGCATGTTTTGGTTTCTTGCAGTGTTCTGATATAATCCCGGGCCATTTTCATATGGTCACTAAATTGCCCAAATTTCCCAATTTTTTTTTTTTTCTCCTCCAATTGCAATTCCTTTGATGGTATCTCCATTCCAGCGTGTTTGCAAGTCCTTCTTTTATCTTTTGGCCTTCAGCGGGGATCAATTTTGGCAAGCTTTGCTGCATGTGCCTGCACTTCATAGCGTATGGGAAAGATTTCTTCATTTTTTTTTTAATTTATTTTAAGCAACCATGCCATGTCTCTTCTATCTTCTCCTCCAAGTTGTGTCTTCCTCCTTGACTTTTTCCCTTGCTTTAGCAACATCGGTGAGCTTTGTTTTGGCACGTTTTGGTCCTTTGCAATGCAGCTCATTGCCTCACAGGCCATTTCTTGAAGACACTAAAACACCCCAATTTCAGGTTTTTTTGGGGTGTTTTTCAACTTTTTTTCATTTGTTCCTATCTCCTTTCCAGAGCGTTTGTAAGCCTTTCTTTTTGGGTTCGCAAGATTCCGTTTCCCTTCCCGAAAGGAAATTTCATTTCCTTTCGGGAAGGGAAACGGAATCTTGCGATTTTAATGGGGACTACTAGAGGAATCATTGGTGCATGTCCCTGCCCTGGATGACATGCCATGCCTTTTGATGGCTATTACTTTGGGAAAGATTTTTTTTCCTTTTTTTTGTTCTTGTTTTTAAGCATCCACGCCATGTCTCTTATACCTTCCCCACCAAGAGTTTTCTTCCTCCTTGACTTTTTCCTCTGCTTTTGCTACGTCTCTGAGCTTAGTTTTGGCATGTTTTGGTTTCTTGCAGTGTTCTGATATAATCCCGGGCCATTTTCATATGGTCACTAAATTGCCCAAATTTCCCAATTTTTTTTTTTTTCTCCTCCAATTGCAATTCCTTTGATGGTATCTCCATTCCAGCGTGTTTTTAAGTCCTTCTTTTATCTTTTGGCCTTCAGCGGGGATCAATTTTGGCAAGCTTTGCTGCATGTGCCTGCACTTCATAGCATATGGGAAAGATTTTTTTTTTTTTCATGTATCCATGCCATATCTCTTATATCTTCTCTTCATAGTTATGTTGTCCTCCTTGACTTTTTCCTCTACTTTTGCTACGTCTCTGAGCTTAGTTTTGGCCTGTTTTGGTTTCTTGCAGTGTTCTGATATAATTCCGGGCCATTTTCATATGGTCACTAAATTGCCCAAATTTCCCCATTTTTTTTTTTTTCTCCTCCAATTGCAATTCCTTTGATGGTATCTCCATTCCAGCGTGTTTTTAAGTCCTTCTTTTATCTTTTGGCCTTCAGCGGGGATCAATTTTGGCAAGCTTTGCTGCATGTGCCCGCACTTCATAGCGTATGGGAAAGATTTCTTCATTTTTTTTTTAATTTATTTTAAGCAACCATGCCATGTCTCTTCTATCTTCTCCTCCAAGTTGTGTCTTCCTCCTTGACTTTTTCCCTTGCTTTAGCAACATCGGTGAGCTTTGTTCTGGCACGTTTTGGTCCTTTGCAATGCAGCTCATTGCCTCACAGGCCATTTCTTGAAGACACTAAAACACCCCAATTTCAGGTTTTTTTGGGGTGTTTTTCAACTTTTTTTCATTTGTTCCTATCTCCTTTCCAGAGCGTTTGTAAGCCTTTCTTTTTGGGTTCGCAAGATTCCGTTTCCCTTCCCGAAAGGAAATTTCATTTCCTTTCGGGAAGGGAAACGGAATCTTGCGATTTTAATGGGGACTACTAGAGGAATCATTGGTGCATGTCCCTGCCCTGGATGACATGCCATGCCTTTTGATGGCTATTACTTTGGGAAAGATTTTTTTTCTTTTTTTTTTTTCTTGTTTTTAAGCATCCACGCCATGTCTCTTATATCTTCCCCACCAAGAGTTTTCTTCCTCCTTGACTTTTTCCTCTGCTTTTGCTACGTCTCTGAGCTTAGTTTTGGCCTGTTTTGGTTTCTTGCAGTGTTCTGATATAATCCCGGGCCATTTTCATATGGTCACTAAATTGCCCAAATTTCCCAATTTTTTTTTTTTCTCCTCCAATTGCAATTCCTTTGATGGTATCTCCATTCCAGCGTGTTTTTAAGTCCTTCTTTTATCTTTTGGCCTTCAGCGGGGATCAATTTTGGCAAGCTTTGCTGCATGTGCCTGCACTTCATAGCGTATGGGAAAGATATTTTTTTTTTTTTTTTCATGTATCCATGCCATATCTCTTATATCTTCTCTTCATAGTTATGTTGTCCTCCTTGACTTTTTCCTCTACTTTTGCTACGTCTCTGAGCTTAGTTTTGGCCTGTTTTGGTTTCTTGCAGTGTTCTGATATAATCCCGGGCCATTTTCATATGGTCACTAAATTGCCCAAATTTCCCAATTTTTTTTTTTTTTCTCCTCCAATTGCAATTCCTTTGGTGGTATCTCCATTCCAGCGTGTTTGCAAGTCCTTCTTTTATCTTTTGGCCTTCAGCGGGGATCAATTTTGGCAAGCTTTGCTGCATGTGCCTGCACTTCATAGCGTATGGGAAAGATTTCTTCATTTTTTTTTTAATTTATTTTAAGCAACCATGCCATGTCTCTTCTATCTTCTCCTCCAAGTTGTGTCTTCCTCCTTGACTTTTTCCCTTGCTTTAGCAACATCGGTGAGCTTTGTTTTGGCACGTTTTGGTCCTTTGCAATGCAGCTCATTGCCTCACAGGCCATTTCTTGAAGACACTAAAACACCCCAATTTCAGGTTTTTTTGGGGTGTTTTTCAACTTTTTTTCATTTGTTCCTATCTCCTTTCCAGAGCGTTTGTAAGCCTTTCTTTTTGGGTTCGCAAGATTCCGTTTCCCTTCCCGAAAGGAAATTTCATTTCCTTTCGGGAAGGGAAACGGAATCTTGCGATTTTAATGGGGACTACTAGAGGAATCATTGGTGCATGTCCCTGCCCTGGATGACATGCCATGCCTTTTGATGGCTATTACTTTGGGAAAGATTTTTTTTCCTTTTTTTTGTTCTTGTTTTTAAGCATCCACGCCATGTCTCTTATATCTTCCCCACCAAGAGTTTTCTTCCTCCTTGACTTTTTCCTCTGCTTTTGCTACGTCTCTGAGCTTAGTTTTGGCCTGTTTTGGTTTCTTGCAGTGTTCTGATATAATCCCGGGCCATTTTCATATGGTCACTAAATTGCCCAAATTTCCCAATTTTTTTTTTTTCTCCTCCAATTGCAATTCCTTTGATGGTATCTCCATTCCAGCGTGTTTTTAAGTCCTTCTTTTATCTTTTGGCCTTCAGCGGGGATCAATTTTGGCAAGCTTTGCTGCATGTGCCTGCACTTCATAGCGTATGGGAAAGATATATATTTTTTTTTTTTCATGTATCCATGCCATATCTCTTATATCTTCTCTTCATAGTTATGTTGTCCTCCTTGACTTTTTCCTCTGCTTTTGCTACGTCTCTGAGCTTAGTTTTGGCCTGTTTTGGTTTCTTGCAGTGTTCTGATATAATCCCGGGCCATTTTCATATGGTCACTAAATTGCCCAAATTTCCCCATTTTTTTTTTTTTCTCCTCCAATTGCAATTCCTTTGATGGTATCTCCATTCCAGCGTGTTTTTAAGTCCTTCTTTTATCTTTTGGCCTTCAGCGGGGATCAATTTTGGCAAGCTTTGCTGCATGTGCCCGCACTTCATAGCGTATGGGAAAGATTTCTTCATTTTTTTTTTAATTTATTTTAAGCAACCATGCCATGTCTCTTCTATCTTCTCCTCCAAGTTGTGTCTTCCTCCTTGACTTTTTCCCTTGCTTTAGCAACATCGGTGAGCTTTGTTTTGGCACGTTTTGGTCCTTTGCAATGCAGCTCATTGCCTCACAGGCCATTTCTTGAAGACACTAAAACACCCCATTTTCAGGTTTTTTTGGGGTGGTTTTCAACTTTTTTTCATTTGTTCCTATCTCCTTTCCAGAGCATTTGTAAGCCTTTCTTTTTGGGTTCGCAAGATTCCGTTTCCCTTCCCGAAAGGAAATGAAATTTCCTTTCGGGAAGGGAAACGGAATCTTGCGATTTTAATGGGGACTACTAGAGGAATCATTGGTGCATGTCCCTGCCCTGGATGACATGCCATGCCTTTTGATGGCTATTACTTTGGGAAAGATTTTTTTCTTTTTTTTTTTCTTGTTTTTAAGCATCCAAGCCATGTCTCTTATACCTTCCCCACCAAGAGTTTTCTTCCTCCTTGACTTTTTCCTCTGCTTTTGCTACGTCTCTGAGCTTAGTTTTGGCATGTTTTGGTTTCTTGCAGTGTTCTGATATAATCCCGGGCCATTTTCATATGGTCACTAAATTGCCCAAATTTCCCAATTTTTTTTTTTTCTCCTCCAATTGCAATTCCTTTGATGGTATCTCCATTCCAGCGTGTTTTTAAGTCCTTCTTTTATCTTTTGGCCTTCAGCGGGGATCAATTTTGGCAAGCTTTGCTGCATGTGCCTGCACTTCATAGCGTATGGGAAAGATATTTTTTTTTTTTTTTTCATGTATCCATGCCATATCTCTTATATCTTCTCTTCATAGTTATGTTGTCCTCCTTGACTTTTTCCTCTACTTTTGCTACGTCTCTGAGCTTAGTTTTGGCCTGTTTTGGTTTCTTGCAGTGTTCTGATATAATCCCGGGCCATTTTCATATGGTCACTAAATTGCCCAAATTTCCCAATTTTTTTTTTTTTCTCCTCCAATTGCAATTCCTTTGGTGGTATCTCCATTCCAGCGTGTTTGCAAGTCCTTCTTTTATCTTTTGGCCTTCAGCGGGGATCAATTTTGGCAAGCTTTGCTGCATGTGCCTGCACTTCATAGCGTATGGGAAAGATTTCTTCATTTTTTTTTTAATTTATTTTAAGCAACCATGCCATGTCTCTTCTATCTTCTCCTCCAAGTTGTGTCTTCCTCCTTGACTTTTTCCCTTGCTTTAGCAACATCGGTGAGCTTTGTTTTGGCACGTTTTGGTCCTTTGCAATGCAGCTCATTGCCTCACAGGCCATTTCTTGAAGACACTAAAACACCCCAATTTCAGGTTTTTTTGGGGTGTTTTTCAACTTTTTTTCATTTGTTCCTATCTCCTTTCCAGAGCGTTTGTAAGCCTTTCTTTTTGGGTTCGCAAGATTCCGTTTCCCTTCCCGAAAGGAAATTTCATTTCCTTTCGGGAAGGGAAACGGAATCTTGCGATTTTAATGGGGACTACTAGAGGAATCATTGGTGCATGTCCCTGCCCTGGATGACATGCCATGCCTTTTGATGGCTATTACTTTGGGAAAGATTTTTTTTCTTTTTTTTTTTTCTTGTTTTTAAGCATCCACGCCATGTCTCTTATATCTTCCCCACCAAGAGTTTTCTTCCTCCTTGACTTTTTCCTCTGCTTTTGCTACGTCTCTGAGCTTAGTTTTGGCCTGTTTTGGTTTCTTGCAGTGTTCTGATATAATCCCGGGCCATTTTCATATGGTCACTAAATTGCCCAAATTTCCCAATTTTTTTTTTTTCTCCTCCAATTGCAATTCCTTTGATGGTATCTCCATTCCAGCGTGTTTTTAAGTCCTTCTTTTATCTTTTGGCCTTCAGCGGGGATCAATTTTGGCAAGCTTTGCTGCATGTGCCTGCACTTCATAGCGTATGGGAAAGATATTTTTTTTTTTTTTTCATGTATCCATGCCATATCTCTTATATCTTCTCTTCATAGTTATGTTGTCCTCCTTGACTTTTTCCTCTACTTTTGCTACGTCTCTGAGCTTAGTTTTGGCCTGTTTTGGTTTCTTGCAGTGTTCTGATATAATCCCGGGCCATTTTCATATGGTCACTAAATTGCCCAAATTTCCCCATTTTTTTTTTTTTTCTCCTCCAATTGCAATTCCTTTGGTGGTATCTCCATTCCAGCGTGTTTGCAAGTCCTTCTTTTATCTTTTGGCCTTCAGCGGGGATCAATTTTGGCAAGCTTTGCTGCATGTGCCTGCACTTCATAGCGTATGGGAAAGATTTCTTCATTTTTTTTTTAATTTATTTTAAGCAACCATGCCATGTCTCTTCTATCTTCTCCTCCAAGTTGTGTCTTCCTCCTTGACTTTTTCCCTTGCTTTAGCAACATCGGTGAGCTTTGTTTTGGCACGTTTTGGTCCTTTGCAATGCAGCTCATTGCCTCACAGGCCATTTCTTGAAGACACTAAAACACCCCAATTTCAGGTTTTTTTGGGGTGTTTTTCAACTTTTTTTCATTTGTTCCTATCTCCTTTCCAGAGCGTTTGTAAGCCTTTCTTTTTGGGTTCGCAAGATTCCGTTTCCCTTCCCGAAAGGAAATTTCATTTCCTTTCGGGAAGGGAAACGGAATCTTGCGATTTTAATGGGGACTACTAGAGGAATCATTGGTGCATGTCCCTGCCCTGGATGACATGCCATGCCTTTTGATGGCTATTACTTTGGGAAAGATTTTTTTTCTTTTTTTTTTTTCTTGTTTTTAAGCATCCACGCCATGTCTCTTATATCTTCCCCACCAAGAGTTTTCTTCCTCCTTGACTTTTTCCTCTGCTTTTGCTACGTCTCTGAGCTTAGTTTTGGCCTGTTTTGGTTTCTTGCAGTGTTCTGATATAATCCCGGGCCATTTTCATATGGTCACTAAATTGCCCAAATTTCCCAATTTTTTTTTTTTCTCCTCCAATTGCAATTCCTTTGATGGTATCTCCATTCCAGCGTGTTTTTAAGTCCTTCTTTTATCTTTTGGCCTTCAGCGGGGATCAATTTTGGCAAGCTTTGCTGCATGTGCCTGCACTTCATAGCGTATGGGAAAGATATTTTTTTTTTTTTTTTCATGTATCCATGCCATATCTCTTATATCTTCTCTTCATAGTTATGTTGTCCTCCTTGACTTTTTCCTCTACTTTTGCTACGTCTCTGAGCTTAGTTTTGGCCTGTTTTGGTTTCTTGCAGTGTTCTGATATAATCCCGGGCCATTTTCATATGGTCACTAAATTGCCCAAATTTCCCAATTTTTTTTTTTTTCTCCTCCAATTGCAATTCCTTTGGTGGTATCTCCATTCCAGCGTGTTTGCAAGTCCTTCTTTTATCTTTTGGCCTTCAGCGGGGATCAATTTTGGCAAGCTTTGCTGCATGTGCCTGCACTTCATAGCGTATGGGAAAGATTTCTTCATTTTTTTTTTAATTTATTTTAAGCAACCATGCCATGTCTCTTCTATCTTCTCCTCCAAGTTGTGTCTTCCTCCTTGACTTTTTCCCTTGCTTTAGCAACATCGGTGAGCTTTGTTTTGGCACGTTTTGGTCCTTTGCAATGCAGCTCATTGCCTCACAGGCCATTTCTTGAAGACACTAAAACACCCCAATTTCAGGTTTTTTTGGGGTGTTTTTCAACTTTTTTTCATTTGTTCCTATCTCCTTTCCAGAGCGTTTGTAAGCCTTTCTTTTTGGGTTCGCAAGATTCCGTTTCCCTTCCCGAAAGGAAATTTCATTTCCTTTCGGGAAGGGAAACGGAATCTTGCGATTTTAATGGGGACTACTAGAGGAATCATTGGTGCATGTCCCTGCCCTGGATGACATGCCATGCCTTTTGATGGCTATTACTTTGGGAAAGATTTTTTTTCTTTTTTTTTTTTCTTGTTTTTAAGCATCCACGCCATGTCTCTTATATCTTCCCCACCAAGAGTTTTCTTCCTCCTTGACTTTTTCCTCTGCTTTTGCTACGTCTCTGAGCTTAGTTTTGGCCTGTTTTGGTTTCTTGCAGTGTTCTGATATAATCCCGGGCCATTTTCATATGGTCACTAAATTGCCCAAATTTCCCAATTTTTTTTTTTTCTCCTCCAATTGCAATTCCTTTGATGGTATCTCCATTCCAGCGTGTTTTTAAGTCCTTCTTTTATCTTTTGGCCTTCAGCGGGGATCAATTTTGGCAAGCTTTGCTGCATGTGCCTGCACTTCATAGCGTATGGGAAAGATATTTTTTTTTTTTTTTCATGTATCCATGCCATATCTCTTATATCTTCTCTTCATAGTTATGTTGTCCTCCTTGACTTTTTCCTCTACTTTTGCTACGTCTCTGAGCTTAGTTTTGGCCTGTTTTGGTTTCTTGCAGTGTTCTGATATAATCCCGGGCCATTTTCATATGGTCACTAAATTGCCCAAATTTCCCCATTTTTTTTTTTTTTCTCCTCCAATTGCAATTCCTTTGGTGGTATCTCCATTCCAGCGTGTTTGCAAGTCCTTCTTTTATCTTTTGGCCTTCAGCGGGGATCAATTTTGGCAAGCTTTGCTGCATGTGCCTGCACTTCATAGCGTATGGGAAAGATTTCTTCATTTTTTTTTTAATTTATTTTAAGCAACCATGCCATGTCTCTTCTATCTTCTCCTCCAAGTTGTGTCTTCCTCCTTGACTTTTTCCCTTGCTTTAGCAACATCGGTGAGCTTTGTTTTGGCACGTTTTGGTCCTTTGCAATGCAGCTCATTGCCTCACAGGCCATTTCTTGAAGACACTAAAACACCCCAATTTCAGGTTTTTTTGGGGTGTTTTTCAACTTTTTTTCATTTGTTCCTATCTCCTTTCCAGAGCGTTTGTAAGCCTTTCTTTTTGGGTTCGCAAGATTCCGTTTCCCTTCCCGAAAGGAAATTTCATTTCCTTTCGGGAAGGGAAACGGAATCTTGCGATTTTAATGGGGACTACTAGAGGAATCATTGGTGCATGTCCCTGCCCTGGATGACATGCCATGCCTTTTGATGGCTATTACTTTGGGAAAGATTTTTTTTCTTTTTTTTTTTTCTTGTTTTTAAGCATCCACGCCATGTCTCTTATATCTTCCCCACCAAGAGTTTTCTTCCTCCTTGACTTTTTCCTCTGCTTTTGCTACGTCTCTGAGCTTAGTTTTGGCCTGTTTTGGTTTCTTGCAGTGTTCTGATATAATCCCGGGCCATTTTCATATGGTCACTAAATTGCCCAAATTTCCCAATTTTTTTTTTTTCTCCTCCAATTGCAATTCCTTTGATGGTATCTCCATTCCAGCGTGTTTTTAAGTCCTTCTTTTATCTTTTGGCCTTCAGCGGGGATCAATTTTGGCAAGCTTTGCTGCATGTGCCTGCACTTCATAGCGTATGGGAAAGATATATATTTTTTTTTTTCATGTATCCATGCCATATCTCTTATATCTTCTCTTCATAGTTATGTTGTCCTCCTTGACTTTTTCCTCTGCTTTTGCTACGTCTCTGAGCTTAGTTTTGGCCTGTTTTGGTTTCTTGCAGTGTTCTGATATAATCCCGGGCCATTTTCATATGGTCACTAAATTGCCCAAATTTCCCAATTTTTTTTTTTTTCTCCTCCAATTGCAATTCCTTTGATGGTATCTCCATTCCAGCGTGTTTTTAAGTCCTTCTTTTATCTTTTGGCCTTCAGCGGGGATCAATTTTGGCAAGCTTTGCTGCATGTGCCCGCACTTCATAGCGTATGGGAAAGATTTCTTCATTTTTTTTTTAATTTATTTTAAGCAACCATGCCATGTCTCTTCTATCTTCTCCTCCAAGTTGTGTCTTCCTCCTTGACTTTTTCCCTTGCTTTAGCAACATCGGTGAGCTTTGTTTTGGCACGTTTTGGTCCTTTGCAATGCAGCTCATTGCCTCACAGGCCATTTCTTGAAGACACTAAAACACCCCAATTTCAGGTTTTTTTGGGGTGTTTTTCAACTTTTTTTCATTTGTTCCTATCTCCTTTCCAGAGCGTTTGTAAGCCTTTCTTTTTGGGTTCGCAAGATTCCGTTTCCCTTCCCGAAAGGAAATTTCATTTCCTTTCGGGAAGGGAAACGGAATCTTGCGATTTTAATGGGGACTACTAGAGGAATCATTGGTGCATGTCCCTGCCCTGGATGACATGCCATGCCTTTTGATGGCTATTACTTTGGGAAAGATTTTTTTTCTTTTTTTTTTTTCTTGTTTTTAAGCATCCACGCCATGTCTCTTATATCTTCCCCACCAAGAGTTTTCTTCCTCCTTGACTTTTTCCTCTGCTTTTGCTACGTCTCTGAGCTTAGTTTTGGCCTGTTTTGGTTTCTTGCAGTGTTCTGATATAATCCCGGGCCATTTTCATATGGTCACTAAATTGCCCAAATTTCCCAATTTTTTTTTTTTCTCCTCCAATTGCAATTCCTTTGATGGTATCTCCATTCCAGCGTGTTTTTAAGTCCTTCTTTTATCTTTTGGCCTTCAGCGGGGATCAATTTTGGCAAGCTTTGCTGCATGTGCCTGCACTTCATAGCGTATGGGAAAGATATTTTTTTTTTTTTTTCATGTATCCATGCCATATCTCTTATATCTTCTCTTCATAGTTATGTTGTCCTCCTTGACTTTTTCCTCTACTTTTGCTACGTCTCTGAGCTTAGTTTTGGCCTGTTTTGGTTTCTTGCAGTGTTCTGATATAATCCCGGGCCATTTTCATATGGTCACTAAATTGCCCAAATTTCCCCATTTTTTTTTTTTTTCTCCTCCAATTGCAATTCCTTTGGTGGTATCTCCATTCCAGCGTGTTTGCAAGTCCTTCTTTTATCTTTTGGCCTTCAGCGGGGATCAATTTTGGCAAGCTTTGCTGCATGTGCCTGCACTTCATAGCGTATGGGAAAGATTTCTTCATTTTTTTTTTAATTTATTTTAAGCAACCATGCCATGTCTCTTCTATCTTCTCCTCCAAGTTGTGTCTTCCTCCTTGACTTTTTCCCTTGCTTTAGCAACATCGGTGAGCTTTGTTTTGGCACGTTTTGGTCCTTTGCAATGCAGCTCATTGCCTCACAGGCCATTTCTTGAAGACACTAAAACACCCCAATTTCAGGTTTTTTTGGGGTGTTTTTCAACTTTTTTTCATTTGTTCCTATCTCCTTTCCAGAGCGTTTGTAAGCCTTTCTTTTTGGGTTCGCAAGATTCCGTTTCCCTTCCCGAAAGGAAATTTCATTTCCTTTCGGGAAGGGAAACGGAATCTTGCGATTTTAATGGGGACTACTAGAGGAATCATTGGTGCATGTCCCTGCCCTGGATGACATGCCATGCCTTTTGATGGCTATTACTTTGGGAAAGATTTTTTTTCTTTTTTTTTTTTCTTGTTTTTAAGCATCCACGCCATGTCTCTTATATCTTCCCCACCAAGAGTTTTCTTCCTCCTTGACTTTTTCCTCTGCTTTTGCTACGTCTCTGAGCTTAGTTTTGGCCTGTTTTGGTTTCTTGCAGTGTTCTGATATAATCCCGGGCCATTTTCATATGGTCACTAAATTGCCCAAATTTCCCAATTTTTTTTTTTTCTCCTCCAATTGCAATTCCTTTGATGGTATCTCCATTCCAGCGTGTTTTTAAGTCCTTCTTTTATCTTTTGGCCTTCAGCGGGGATCAATTTTGGCAAGCTTTGCTGCATGTGCCTGCACTTCATAGCGTATGGGAAAGATATATATTTTTTTTTTTCATGTATCCATGCCATATCTCTTATATCTTCTCTTCATAGTTATGTTGTCCTCCTTGACTTTTTCCTCTGCTTTTGCTACGTCTCTGAGCTTAGTTTTGGCCTGTTTTGGTTTCTTGCAGTGTTCTGATATAATCCCGGGCCATTTTCATATGGTCACTAAATTGCCCAAATTTCCCCATTTTTTTTTTTTTCTCCTCCAATTGCAATTCCTTTGATGGTATCTCCATTCCAGCGTGTTTTTAAGTCCTTCTTTTATCTTTTGGCCTTCAGCGGGGATCAATTTTGGCAAGCTTTGCTGCATGTGCCCGCACTTCATAGCGTATGGGAAAGATTTCTTCATTTTTTTTTTAATTTATTTTAAGCAACCATGCCATGTCTCTTCTATCTTCTCCTCCAAGTTGTGTCTTCCTCCTTGACTTTTTCCCTTGCTTTAGCAACATCGGTGAGCTTTGTTTTGGCACGTTTTGGTCCTTTGCAATGCAGCTCATTGCCTCACAGGCCATTTCTTGAAGACACTAAAACACCCCAATTTCAGGTTTTTTTGGGGTGTTTTTCAACTTTTTTTCATTTGTTCCTATCTCCTTTCCAGAGCGTTTGTAAGCCTTTCTTTTTGGGTTCGCAAGATTCCGTTTCCCTTCCCGAAAGGAAATTTCATTTCCTTTCGGGAAGGGAAACGGAATCTTGCGATTTTAATGGGGACTACTAGAGGAATCATTGGTGCATGTCCCTGCCCTGGATGACATGCCATGCCTTTTGATGGCTATTACTTTGGGAAAGATTTTTTTTCCTTTTTTTTGTTCTTGTTTTTAAGCATCCACGCCATGTCTCTTATATCTTCCCCACCAAGAGTTTTCTTCCTCCTTGACTTTTTCCTCTGCTTTTGCTACGTCTCTGAGCTTAGTTTTGGCCTGTTTTGGTTTCTTGCAGTGTTCTGATATAATCCCGGGCCATTTTCATATGGTCACTAAATTGCCCAAATTTCCCAATTTTTTTTTTTTCTCCTCCAATTGCAATTCCTTTGATGGTATCTCCATTCCAGCGTGTTTTTAAGTCCTTCTTTTATCTTTTGGCCTTCAGCGGGGATCAATTTTGGCAAGCTTTGCTGCATGTGCCTGCACTTCATAGCGTATGGGAAAGATATATATTTTTTTTTTTTCATGTATCCATGCCATATCTCTTATATCTTCTCTTCATAGTTATGTTGTCCTCCTTGACTTTTTCCTCTGCTTTTGCTACGTCTCTGAGCTTAGTTTTGGCCTGTTTTGGTTTCTTGCAGTGTTCTGATATAATCCCGGGCCATTTTCATATGGTCACTAAATTGCCCAAATTTCCCCATTTTTTTTTTTTTCTCCTCCAATTGCAATTCCTTTGATGGTATCTCCATTCCAGCGTGTTTTTAAGTCCTTCTTTTATCTTTTGGCCTTCAGCGGGGATCAATTTTGGCAAGCTTTGCTGCATGTGCCCGCACTTCATAGCGTATGGGAAAGATTTCTTCATTTTTTTTTTAATTTATTTTAAGCAACCATGCCATGTCTCTTCTATCTTCTCCTCCAAGTTGTGTCTTCCTCCTTGACTTTTTCCCTTGCTTTAGCAACATCGGTGAGCTTTGTTTTGGCACGTTTTGGTCCTTTGCAATGCAGCTCATTGCCTCACAGGCCATTTCTTGAAGACACTAAAACACCCCAATTTCAGGTTTTTTTGGGGTGTTTTTCAACTTTTTTTCATTTGTTCCTATCTCCTTTCCAGAGCGTTTGTAAGCCTTTCTTTTTGGGTTCGCAAGATTCCGTTTCCCTTCCCGAAAGGAAATTTCATTTCCTTTCGGGAAGGGAAACGGAATCTTGCGATTTTAATGGGGACTACTAGAGGAATCATTGGTGCATGTCCCTGCCCTGGATGACATGCCATGCCTTTTGATGGCTATTACTTTGGGAAAGATTTTTTTTCCTTTTTTTTTTCTTGTTTTTAAGCATCCACGCCATGTCTCTTATATCTTCCCCACCAAGAGTTTTCTTCCTCCTTGACTTTTTCCTCTGCTTTTGCTACGTCTCTGAGCTTAGTTTTGGCCTGTTTTGGTTTCTTGCAGTGTTCTGATATAATCCCGGGCCATTTTCATATGGTCACTAAATTGCCCAAATTTCCCAATTTTTTTTTTTTCTCCTCCAATTGCAATTCCTTTGATGGTATCTCCATTCCAGCGTGTTTTTAAGTCCTTCTTTTATCTTTTGGCCTTCAGCGGGGATCAATTTTGGCAAGCTTTGCTGCATGTGCCTGCACTTCATAGCGTATGGGAAAGATATTTTTTTTTTTTTTTCATGTATCCATGCCATATCTCTTATATCTTCTCTTCATAGTTATGTTGTCCTCCTTGACTTTTTCCTCTGCTTTTGCTACGTCTCTGAGCTTAGTTTTGGCATGTTTTGGTTTCTTGCAGTGTTCTGATATAATCCCGGGCCATTTTCATATGGTCACTAAATTGCCCAAATTTCCCCATTTTTTTTTTTTCTCCTCCAATTGCAATTCCTTTGATGGTATCTCCATTCCAGCGTGTTTGCAAGTCCTTCTTTTATCTTTTGGCCTTCAGCGGGGATCAATTTTGGCAAGCTTTGCTGCATGTGCCCGCACTTCATAGCGTATGGGAAAGATTTCTTCATTTTTTTTTTAATTTATTTTAAGCAACCATGCCATGTCTCTTCTATCTTCTCCTCCAAGTTGTGTCTTCCTCCTTGACTTTTTCCCTTGCTTTAGCAACATCGGTGAGCTTTGTTTTGGCACGTTTTGGTCCTTTGCAATGCAGCTCATTGCCTCACAGGCCATTTCTTGAAGACACTAAAACACCCCAATTTCAGGTTTTTTTGGGGTGTTTTTCAACTTTTTTTCATTTGTTCCTATCTCCTTTCCAGAGCGTTTGTAAGCCTTTCTTTTTGGGTTCGCAAGATTCCGTTTCCCTTCCCGAAAGGAAATTTCATTTCCTTTCGGGAAGGGAAACGGAATCTTGCGATTTTAATGGGGACTACTAGAGGAATCATTGGTGCATGTCCCTGCCCTGGATGACATGCCATGCCTTTTGATGGCTATTACTTTGGGAAAGATTTTTTTTCTTTTTTTTTTTCTTGTTTTTAAGCATCCACGCCATGTCTCTTATACCTTCCCCACCAAGAGTTTTCTTCCTCCTTGACTTTTTCCTCTGCTTTTGCTACGTCTCTGAGCTTAGTTTTGGCCTGTTTTGGTTTCTTGCAGTGTTCTGATATAATCCCGGGCCATTTTCATATGGTCACTAAATTGCCCAAATTTCCCCATTTTTTTTTTTTTCTCCTCCAATTGCAATTCCTTTGATGGTATCTCCATTCCAGCGTGTTTTTAAGTCCTTCTTTTATCTTTTGGCCTTCAGCGGGGATCAATTTTGGCAAGCTTTGCTGCATGTGCCCGCACTTCATAGCGTATGGGAAAGATTTCTTCATTTTTTTTTTAATTTATTTTAAGCAACCATGCCATGTCTCTTCTATCTTCTCCTCCAAGTTGTGTCTTCCTCCTTGACTTTTTCCCTTGCTTTAGCAACATCGGTGAGCTTTGTTCTGGCACGTTTTGGTCCTTTGCAATGCAGCTCATTGCCTCACAGGCCATTTCTTGAAGACACTAAAACACCCCAATTTCAGGTTTTTTTGGGGTGTTTTTCAACTTTTTTTCATTTGTTCCTATCTCCTTTCCAGAGCGTTTGTAAGCCTTTCTTTTTGGGTTCGCAAGATTCCGTTTCCCTTCCCGAAAGGAAATTTCATTTCCTTTCGGGAAGGGAAACGGAATCTTGCGATTTTAATGGGGACTACTAGAGGAATCATTGGTGCATGTCCCTGCCCTGGATGACATGCCATGCCTTTTGATGGCTATTACTTTGGGAAAGATTTTTTTTCCTTTTTTTTTTCTTGTTTTTAAGCATCCACGCCATGTCTCTTATATCTTCCCCACCAAGAGTTTTCTTCCTCCTTGACTTTTTCCTCTGCTTTTGCTACGTCTCTGAGCTTAGTTTTGGCCTGTTTTGGTTTCTTGCAGTGTTCTGATATAATCCCGGGCCATTTTCATATGGTCACTAAATTGCCCAAATTTCCCAATTTTTTTTTTTTCTCCTCCAATTGCAATTCCTTTGATGGTATCTCCATTCCAGCGTGTTTTTAAGTCCTTCTTTTATCTTTTGGCCTTCAGCGGGGATCAATTTTGGCAAGCTTTGCTGCATGTGCCTGCACTTCATAGCGTATGGGAAAGATATATTTTTTTTTTTTCATGTATCCATGCCATATCTCTTATATCTTCTCTTCATAGTTATGTTGTCCTCCTTGACTTTTTCCTCTGCTTTTGCTACGTCTCTGAGCTTAGTTTTGGCATGTTTTGGTTTCTTGCAGTGTTCTGATATAATCCCAGGCCATTTTCATATGGTCACTAAATTGCCCAAATTTCCCCATTTTTTTTTTTTTCTCCTCCAATTGCAATTCCTTTGATGGTATCTCCATTCCAGCGTGTTTTTAAGTCCTTCTTTTATCTTTTGGCCTTCAGCGGGGATCAATTTTGGCAAGCTTTGCTGCATGTGCCCGCACTTCATAGCGTATGGGAAAGATTTCTTCATTTTTTTTTTAATTTATTTTAAGCAACCATGCCATGTCTCTTCTATCTTCTCCTCCAAGTTGTGTCTTCCTCCTTGACTTTTTCCCTTGCTTTAGCAACATCGGTGAGCTTTGTTTTGGCACGTTTTGGTCCTTTGCAATGCAGCTCATTGCCTCACAGGCCATTTCTTGAAGACACTAAAACACCCCAATTTCAGGTTTTTTTGGGGTGTTTTTCAACTTTTTTTCATTTGTTCCTATCTCCTTTCCAGAGCGTTTGTAAGCCTTTCTTTTTGGGTTCGCAAGATTCCGTTTCCCTTCCCGAAAGGAAATTTCATTTCCTTTCGGGAAGGGAAACGGAATCTTGCGATTTTAATGGGGACTACTAGAGGAATCATTGGTGCATGTCCCTGCCCTGGATGACATGCCATGCCTTTTGATGGCTATTACTTTGGGAAAGATTTTTTTTCCTTTTTTTTTTCTTGTTTTTAAGCATCCACGCCATGTCTCTTATATCTTCCCCACCAAGAGTTTTCTTCCTCCTTGACTTTTTCCTCTGCTTTTGCTACGTCTCTGAGCTTAGTTTTGGCCTGTTTTGGTTTCTTGCAGTGTTCTGATATAATCCCGGGCCATTTTCATATGGTCACTAAATTGCCCAAATTTCCCAATTTTTTTTTTTTCTCCTCCAATTGCAATTCCTTTGATGGTATCTCCATTCCAGCGTGTTTTTAAGTCCTTCTTTTATCTTTTGGCCTTCAGCGGGGATCAATTTTGGCAAGCTTTGCTGCATGTGCCTGCACTTCATAGCGTATGGGAAAGATATATTTTTTTTTTTTCATGTATCCATGCCATATCTCTTATATCTTCTCTTCATAGTTATGTTGTCCTCCTTGACTTTTTCCTCTGCTTTTGCTACGTCTCTGAGCTTAGTTTTGGCATGTTTTGGTTTCTTGCAGTGTTCTGATATAATCCCAGGCCATTTTCATATGGTCACTAAATTGCCCAAATTTCCCCATTTTTTTTTTTTTCTCCTCCAATTGCAATTCCTTTGATGGTATCTCCATTCCAGCGTGTTTTTAAGTCCTTCTTTTATCTTTTGGCCTTCAGCGGGGATCAATTTTGGCAAGCTTTGCTGCATGTGCCCGCACTTCATAGCGTATGGGAAAGATTTCTTCATTTTTTTTTTAATTTATTTTAAGCAACCATGCCATGTCTCTTCTATCTTCTCCTCCAAGTTGTGTCTTCCTCCTTGACTTTTTCCCTTGCTTTAGCAACATCGGTGAGCTTTGTTTTGGCACGTTTTGGTCCTTTGCAATGCAGCTCATTGCCTCACAGGCCATTTCTTGAAGACATTAAAACACCCCAATTTCAGGTTTTTTTGGGGTGTTTTTCAACTTTTTTTCATTTGTTCCTATCTCCTTTCCAGAGCATTTGTAAGCCTTTCTTTTTGGGTTCGCAAGATTCCGTTTCCCTTCCCGAAAGGAAATTTCATTTCCTTTCGGGAAGGGAAACGGAATCTTGCGATTTTAATGGGGACTACTAGAGGAATCATTGGTGCATGTCCCTGCCCTGGATGACATGCCATGCCTTTTGATGGCTATTACTTTGGGAAAGATTTTTTTTCTTTTTTTTTGTTCTTGTTTTTAAGCATCCACGCCATGTCTCTTATATCTTCCCCACCAAGAGTTTTCTTCCTCCTTGACTTTTTCCTCTGCTTTTGCTACGTCTCTGAGCTTAGTTTTGGCCTGTTTTGGTTTCTTGCAGTGTTCTGATATAATCCCGGGCCATTTTCATATGGTCACTAAATTGCCCAAATTTCCCAATTTTTTTTTTTTCTCCTCCAATTGCAATTCCTTTGATGGTATCTCCATTCCAGCGTGTTTTTAAGTCCTTCTTTTATCTTTTGGCCTTCAGCGGGGATCAATTTTGGCAAGCTTTGCTGCATGTGCCCGCACTTCATAGCGTATGGGAAAGATTTCTTCATTTTTTTTTTAATTTATTTTAAGCAACCATGCCATGTCTCTTCTATCTTCTCCTCCAAGTTGTGTCTTCCTCCTTGACTTTTTCCCTTGCTTTAGCAACATCGGTGAGCTTTGTTCTGGCACGTTTTGGTCCTTTGCAATGCAGCTCATTGCCTCACAGGCCATTTCTTGAAGACACTAAAACACCCCAATTTCAGGTTTTTTTGGGGTGTTTTTCAACTTTTTTTCATTTGTTCCTATCTCCTTTCCAGAGCGTTTGTAAGCCTTTCTTTTTGGGTTCGCAAGATTCCGTTTCCCTTCCCGAAAGGAAATTTCATTTCCTTTCGGGAAGGGAAACGGAATCTTGCGATTTTAATGGGGACTACTAGAGGAATCATTGGTGCATGTCCCTGCCCTGGATGACATGCCATGCCTTTTGATGGCTATTACTTTGGGAAAGATTTTTTTTCTTTTTTTTTTTTCTTGTTTTTAAGCATCCACGCCATGTCTCTTATATCTTCCCCACCAAGAGTTTTCTTCCTCCTTGACTTTTTCCTCTGCTTTTGCTACGTCTCTGAGCTTAGTTTTGGCCTGTTTTGGTTTCTTGCAGTGTTCTGATATAATCCCGGGCCATTTTCATATGGTCACTAAATTGCCCAAATTTCCCAATTTTTTTTTTTTCTCCTCCAATTGCAATTCCTTTGATGGTATCTCCATTCCAGCGTGTTTTTAAGTCCTTCTTTTATCTTTTGGCCTTCAGCGGGGATCAATTTTGGCAAGCTTTGCTGCATGTGCCTGCACTTCATAGCGTATGGGAAAGATATATTTTTTTTTTTTTCATGTATCCATGCCATATCTCTTATATCTTCTCTTCATAGTTATGTTGTCCTCCTTGACTTTTTCCTCTGCTTTTGCTACGTCTCTGAGCTTAGTTTTGGCCTGTTTTGGTTTCTTGCAGTGTTCTGATATAATCCCGGGCCATTTTCATATGGTCACTAAATTGCCCAAATTTCCCAATTTTTTTTTTTTTCTCCTCCAATTGCAATTCCTTTGATGGTATCTCCATTCCAGCGTGTTTTTAAGTCCTTCTTTTATCTTTTGGCCTTCAGCGGGGATCAATTTTGGCAAGCTTTGCTGCATGTGCCCGCACTTCATAGCGTATGGGAAAGATTTCTTCATTTTTTTTTTAATTTATTTTAAGCAACCATGCCATGTCTCTTCTATCTTCTCCTCCAAGTTGTGTCTTCCTCCTTGACTTTTTCCCTTGCTTTAGCAACATCGGTGAGCTTTGTTCTGGCACGTTTTGGTCCTTTGCAATGCAGCTCATTGCCTCACAGGCCATTTCTTGAAGACACTAAAACACCCCAATTTCAGGTTTTTTTGGGGTGTTTTTCAACTTTTTTTCATTTGTTCCTATCTCCTTTCCAGAGCGTTTGTAAGCCTTTCTTTTTGGGTTCGCAAGATTCCGTTTCCCTTCCCGAAAGGAAATTTCATTTCCTTTCGGGAAGGGAAACGGAATCTTGCGATTTTAATGGGGACTACTAGAGGAATCATTGGTGCATGTCCCTGCCCTGGATGACATGCCATGCCTTTTGATGGCTATTACTTTGGGAAAGATTTTTTTTCTTTTTTTTTTTCTTGTTTTTAAGCATCCACGCCATGTCTCTTATACCTTCCCCACCAAGAGTTTTCTTCCTCCTTGACTTTTTCCTCTGCTTTTGCTACGTCTCTGAGCTTAGTTTTGGCCTGTTTTGGTTTCTTGCAGTGTTCTGATATAATCCCGGGCCATTTTCATATGGTCACTAAATTGCCCAAATTTCCCCATTTTTTTTTTTTTCTCCTCCAATTGCAATTCCTTTGGTGGTATCTCCATTCCAGCGTGTTTGCAAGTCCTTCTTTTATCTTTTGGCCTTCAGCGGGGATCAATTTTGGCAAGCTTTGCTGCATGTGCCCGCACTTCATAGCGTATGGGAAAGATTTCTTCATTTTTTTTTTAATTTATTTTAAGCAACCATGCCATGTCTCTTCTATCTTCTCCTCCAAGTTGTGTCTTCCTCCTTGACTTTTTCCCTTGCTTTAGCAACATCGGTGAGCTTTGTTTTGGCACGTTTTGGTCCTTTGCAATGCAGCTCATTGCCTCACAGGCCATTTCTTGAAGACACTAAAACACCCCAATTTCAGGTTTTTTTGGGGTGTTTTTCAACTTTTTTTCATTTGTTCCTATCTCCTTTCCAGAGCGTTTGTAAGCCTTTCTTTTTGGGTTCGCAAGATTCCGTTTCCCTTCCCGAAAGGAAATTTCATTTCCTTTCGGGAAGGGAAACGGAATCTTGCGATTTTAATGGGGACTACTAGAGGAATCATTGGTGCATGTCCCTGCCCTGGATGACATGCCATGCCTTTTGATGGCTATTACTTTGGGAAAGATTTTTTTTCCTTTTTTTTTTCTTGTTTTTAAGCATCCACGCCATGTCTCTTATATCTTCCCCACCAAGAGTTTTCTTCCTCCTTGACTTTTTCCTCTGCTTTTGCTACGTCTCTGAGCTTAGTTTTGGCCTGTTTTGGTTTCTTGCAGTGTTCTGATATAATCCCGGGCCATTTTCATATGGTCACTAAATTGCCCAAATTTCCCAATTTTTTTTTTTTCTCCTCCAATTGCAATTCCTTTGATGGTATCTCCATTCCAGCGTGTTTTTAAGTCCTTCTTTTATCTTTTGGCCTTCAGCGGGGATCAATTTTGGCAAGCTTTGCTGCATGTGCCTGCACTTCATAGCGTATGGGAAAGATATATTTTTTTTTTTTCATGTATCCATGCCATATCTCTTATATCTTCTCTTCATAGTTATGTTGTCCTCCTTGACTTTTTCCTCTGCTTTTGCTACGTCTCTGAGCTTAGTTTTGGCATGTTTTGGTTTCTTGCAGTGTTCTGATATAATCCCAGGCCATTTTCATATGGTCACTAAATTGCCCAAATTTCCCCATTTTTTTTTTTTTCTCCTCCAATTGCAATTCCTTTGATGGTATCTCCATTCCAGCGTGTTTTTAAGTCCTTCTTTTATCTTTTGGCCTTCAGCGGGGATCAATTTTGGCAAGCTTTGCTGCATGTGCCCGCACTTCATAGCGTATGGGAAAGATTTCTTCATTTTTTTTTTAATTTATTTTAAGCAACCATGCCATGTCTCTTCTATCTTCTCCTCCAAGTTGTGTCTTCCTCCTTGACTTTTTCCCTTGCTTTAGCAACATCGGTGAGCTTTGTTTTGGCACGTTTTGGTCCTTTGCAATGCAGCTCATTGCCTCACAGGCCATTTCTTGAAGACATTAAAACACCCCAATTTCAGGTTTTTTTGGGGTGTTTTTCAACTTTTTTTCATTTGTTCCTATCTCCTTTCCAGAGCATTTGTAAGCCTTTCTTTTTGGGTTCGCAAGATTCCGTTTCCCTTCCCGAAAGGAAATTTCATTTCCTTTCGGGAAGGGAAACGGAATCTTGCGATTTTAATGGGGACTACTAGAGGAATCATTGGTGCATGTCCCTGCCCTGGATGACATGCCATGCCTTTTGATGGCTATTACTTTGGGAAAGATTTTTTTTCTTTTTTTTTGTTCTTGTTTTTAAGCATCCACGCCATGTCTCTTATATCTTCCCCACCAAGAGTTTTCTTCCTCCTTGACTTTTTCCTCTGCTTTTGCTACGTCTCTGAGCTTAGTTTTGGCCTGTTTTGGTTTCTTGCAGTGTTCTGATATAATCCCGGGCCATTTTCATATGGTCACTAAATTGCCCAAATTTCCCAATTTTTTTTTTTTCTCCTCCAATTGCAATTCCTTTGATGGTATCTCCATTCCAGCGTGTTTTTAAGTCCTTCTTTTATCTTTTGGCCTTCAGCGGGGATCAATTTTGGCAAGCTTTGCTGCATGTGCCTGCACTTCATAGCGTATGGGAAAGATATATTTTTTTTTTTTCATGTATCCATGCCATATCTCTTATATCTTCTCTTCATAGTTATGTTGTCCTCCTTGACTTTTTCCTCTGCTTTTGCTACGTCTCTGAGCTTAGTTTTGGCATGTTTTGGTTTCTTGCAGTGTTCTGATATAATCCCGGGCCATTTTCATATGGTCACTAAATTGCCCAAATTTCCCCATTTTTTTTTTTTTCTCCTCCAATTGCAATTCCTTTGATGGTATCTCCATTCCAGCGTGTTTTTAAGTCCTTCTTTTATCTTTTGGCCTTCAGCGGGGATCAATTTTGGCAAGCTTTGCTGCATGTGCCCGCACTTCATAGCGTATGGGAAAGATTTCTTCATTTTTTTTTTAATTTATTTTAAGCAACCATGCCATGTCTCTTCTATCTTCTCCTCCAAGTTGTGTCTTCCTCCTTGACTTTTTCCCTTGCTTTAGCAACATCGGTGAGCTTTGTTTTGGCACGTTTTGGTCCTTTGCAATGCAGCTCATTGCCTCACAGGCCATTTCTTGAAGACACTAAAACACCCCAATTTCAGGTTTTTTTGGGGTGTTTTTCAACTTTTTTTCATTTGTTCCTATCTCCTTTCCAGAGCGTTTGTAAGCCTTTCTTTTTGGGTTCGCAAGATTCCGTTTCCCTTCCCGAAAGGAAATTTCATTTCCTTTCGGGAAGGGAAACGGAATCTTGCGATTTTAATGGGGACTACTAGAGGAATCATTGGTGCATGTCCCTGCCCTGGATGACATGCCATGCCTTTTGATGGCTATTACTTTGGGAAAGATTTTTTTTCTTTTTTTTTTTCTTGTTTTTAAGCATCCACGCCATGTCTCTTATACCTTCCCCACCAAGAGTTTTCTTCCTCCTTGACTTTTTCCTCTGCTTTTGCTACGTCTCTGAGCTTAGTTTTGGCCTGTTTTGGTTTCTTGCAGTGTTCTGATATAATCCCGGGCCATTTTCATATGGTCACTAAATTGCCCAAATTTCCCCATTTTTTTTTTTTTCTCCTCCAATTGCAATTCCTTTGATGGTATCTCCATTCCAGCGTGTTTTTAAGTCCTTCTTTTATCTTTTGGCCTTCAGCGGGGATCAATTTTGGCAAGCTTTGCTGCATGTGCCCGCACTTCATAGCGTATGGGAAAGATTTCTTCATTTTTTTTTTAATTTATTTTAAGCAACCATGCCATGTCTCTTCTATCTTCTCCTCCAAGTTGTGTCTTCCTCCTTGACTTTTTCCCTTGCTTTAGCAACATCGGTGAGCTTTGTTCTGGCACGTTTTGGTCCTTTGCAATGCAGCTCATTGCCTCACAGGCCATTTCTTGAAGACACTAAAACACCCCAATTTCAGGTTTTTTTGGGGTGTTTTTCAACTTTTTTTCATTTGTTCCTATCTCCTTTCCAGAGCGTTTGTAAGCCTTTCTTTTTGGGTTCGCAAGATTCCGTTTCCCTTCCCGAAAGGAAATTTCATTTCCTTTCGGGAAGGGAAACGGAATCTTGCGATTTTAATGGGGACTACTAGAGGAATCATTGGTGCATGTCCCTGCCCTGGATGACATGCCATGCCTTTTGATGGCTATTACTTTGGGAAAGATTTTTTTTCTTTTTTTTTTTTCTTGTTTTTAAGCATCCACGCCATGTCTCTTATATCTTCCCCACCAAGAGTTTTCTTCCTCCTTGACTTTTTCCTCTGCTTTTGCTACGTCTCTGAGCTTAGTTTTGGCCTGTTTTGGTTTCTTGCAGTGTTCTGATATAATCCCGGGCCATTTTCATATGGTCACTAAATTGCCCAAATTTCCCAATTTTTTTTTTTTCTCCTCCAATTGCAATTCCTTTGATGGTATCTCCATTCCAGCGTGTTTTTAAGTCCTTCTTTTATCTTTTGGCCTTCAGCGGGGATCAATTTTGGCAAGCTTTGCTGCATGTGCCTGCACTTCATAGCGTATGGGAAAGATATATTTTTTTTTTTTTCATGTATCCATGCCATATCTCTTATATCTTCTCTTCATAGTTATGTTGTCCTCCTTGACTTTTTCCTCTGCTTTTGCTACGTCTCTGAGCTTAGTTTTGGCCTGTTTTGGTTTCTTGCAGTGTTCTGATATAATCCCGGGCCATTTTCATATGGTCACTAAATTGCCCAAATTTCCCAATTTTTTTTTTTTTCTCCTCCAATTGCAATTCCTTTGATGGTATCTCCATTCCAGCGTGTTTTTAAGTCCTTCTTTTATCTTTTGGCCTTCAGCGGGGATCAATTTTGGCAAGCTTTGCTGCATGTGCCCGCACTTCATAGCGTATGGGAAAGATTTCTTCATTTTTTTTTTAATTTATTTTAAGCAACCATGCCATGTCTCTTCTATCTTCTCCTCCAAGTTGTGTCTTCCTCCTTGACTTTTTCCCTTGCTTTAGCAACATCGGTGAGCTTTGTTCTGGCACGTTTTGGTCCTTTGCAATGCAGCTCATTGCCTCACAGGCCATTTCTTGAAGACACTAAAACACCCCAATTTCAGGTTTTTTTGGGGTGTTTTTCAACTTTTTTTCATTTGTTCCTATCTCCTTTCCAGAGCGTTTGTAAGCCTTTCTTTTTGGGTTCGCAAGATTCCGTTTCCCTTCCCGAAAGGAAATTTCATTTCCTTTCGGGAAGGGAAACGGAATCTTGCGATTTTAATGGGGACTACTAGAGGAATCATTGGTGCATGTCCCTGCCCTGGATGACATGCCATGCCTTTTGATGGCTATTACTTTGGGAAAGATTTTTTTTCTTTTTTTTTTTCTTGTTTTTAAGCATCCACGCCATGTCTCTTATACCTTCCCCACCAAGAGTTTTCTTCCTCCTTGACTTTTTCCTCTGCTTTTGCTACGTCTCTGAGCTTAGTTTTGGCCTGTTTTGGTTTCTTGCAGTGTTCTGATATAATCCCGGGCCATTTTCATATGGTCACTAAATTGCCCAAATTTCCCCATTTTTTTTTTTTTCTCCTCCAATTGCAATTCCTTTGGTGGTATCTCCATTCCAGCGTGTTTGCAAGTCCTTCTTTTATCTTTTGGCCTTCAGCGGGGATCAATTTTGGCAAGCTTTGCTGCATGTGCCCGCACTTCATAGCGTATGGGAAAGATTTCTTCATTTTTTTTTTAATTTATTTTAAGCAACCATGCCATGTCTCTTCTATCTTCTCCTCCAAGTTGTGTCTTCCTCCTTGACTTTTTCCCTTGCTTTAGCAACATCGGTGAGCTTTGTTTTGGCACGTTTTGGTCCTTTGCAATGCAGCTCATTGCCTCACAGGCCATTTCTTGAAGACACTAAAACACCCCAATTTCAGGTTTTTTTGGGGTGTTTTTCAACTTTTTTTCATTTGTTCCTATCTCCTTTCCAGAGCGTTTGTAAGCCTTTCTTTTTGGGTTCGCAAGATTCCGTTTCCCTTCCCGAAAGGAAATTTCATTTCCTTTCGGGAAGGGAAACGGAATCTTGCGATTTTAATGGGGACTACTAGAGGAATCATTGGTGCATGTCCCTGCCCTGGATGACATGCCATGCCTTTTGATGGCTATTACTTTGGGAAAGATTTTTTTTCCTTTTTTTTTTCTTGTTTTTAAGCATCCACGCCATGTCTCTTATATCTTCCCCACCAAGAGTTTTCTTCCTCCTTGACTTTTTCCTCTGCTTTTGCTACGTCTCTGAGCTTAGTTTTGGCCTGTTTTGGTTTCTTGCAGTGTTCTGATATAATCCCGGGCCATTTTCATATGGTCACTAAATTGCCCAAATTTCCCAATTTTTTTTTTTTCTCCTCCAATTGCAATTCCTTTGATGGTATCTCCATTCCAGCGTGTTTTTAAGTCCTTCTTTTATCTTTTGGCCTTCAGCGGGGATCAATTTTGGCAAGCTTTGCTGCATGTGCCTGCACTTCATAGCGTATGGGAAAGATATATTTTTTTTTTTTCATGTATCCATGCCATATCTCTTATATCTTCTCTTCATAGTTATGTTGTCCTCCTTGACTTTTTCCTCTGCTTTTGCTACGTCTCTGAGCTTAGTTTTGGCATGTTTTGGTTTCTTGCAGTGTTCTGATATAATCCCAGGCCATTTTCATATGGTCACTAAATTGCCCAAATTTCCCCATTTTTTTTTTTTTCTCCTCCAATTGCAATTCCTTTGATGGTATCTCCATTCCAGCGTGTTTTTAAGTCCTTCTTTTATCTTTTGGCCTTCAGCGGGGATCAATTTTGGCAAGCTTTGCTGCATGTGCCCGCACTTCATAGCGTATGGGAAAGATTTCTTCATTTTTTTTTTAATTTATTTTAAGCAACCATGCCATGTCTCTTCTATCTTCTCCTCCAAGTTGTGTCTTCCTCCTTGACTTTTTCCCTTGCTTTAGCAACATCGGTGAGCTTTGTTTTGGCACGTTTTGGTCCTTTGCAATGCAGCTCATTGCCTCACAGGCCATTTCTTGAAGACATTAAAACACCCCAATTTCAGGTTTTTTTGGGGTGTTTTTCAACTTTTTTTCATTTGTTCCTATCTCCTTTCCAGAGCATTTGTAAGCCTTTCTTTTTGGGTTCGCAAGATTCCGTTTCCCTTCCCGAAAGGAAATTTCATTTCCTTTCGGGAAGGGAAACGGAATCTTGCGATTTTAATGGGGACTACTAGAGGAATCATTGGTGCATGTCCCTGCCCTGGATGACATGCCATGCCTTTTGATGGCTATTACTTTGGGAAAGATTTTTTTTCTTTTTTTTTGTTCTTGTTTTTAAGCATCCACGCCATGTCTCTTATATCTTCCCCACCAAGAGTTTTCTTCCTCCTTGACTTTTTCCTCTGCTTTTGCTACGTCTCTGAGCTTAGTTTTGGCCTGTTTTGGTTTCTTGCAGTGTTCTGATATAATCCCGGGCCATTTTCATATGGTCACTAAATTGCCCAAATTTCCCAATTTTTTTTTTTTCTCCTCCAATTGCAATTCCTTTGATGGTATCTCCATTCCAGCGTGTTTTTAAGTCCTTCTTTTATCTTTTGGCCTTCAGCGGGGATCAATTTTGGCAAGCTTTGCTGCATGTGCCTGCACTTCATAGCGTATGGGAAAGATATATTTTTTTTTTTTCATGTATCCATGCCATATCTCTTATATCTTCTCTTCATAGTTATGTTGTCCTCCTTGACTTTTTCCTCTGCTTTTGCTACGTCTCTGAGCTTAGTTTTGGCATGTTTTGGTTTCTTGCAGTGTTCTGATATAATCCCGGGCCATTTTCATATGGTCACTAAATTGCCCAAATTTCCCCATTTTTTTTTTTTTCTCCTCCAATTGCAATTCCTTTGATGGTATCTCCATTCCAGCGTGTTTTTAAGTCCTTCTTTTATCTTTTGGCCTTCAGCGGGGATCAATTTTGGCAAGCTTTGCTGCATGTGCCCGCACTTCATAGCGTATGGGAAAGATTTCTTCATTTTTTTTTTAATTTATTTTAAGCAACCATGCCATGTCTCTTCTATCTTCTCCTCCAAGTTGTGTCTTCCTCCTTGACTTTTTCCCTTGCTTTAGCAACATCGGTGAGCTTTGTTTTGGCACGTTTTGGTCCTTTGCAATGCAGCTCATTGCCTCACAGGCCATTTCTTGAAGACACTAAAACACCCCAATTTCAGGTTTTTTTGGGGTGTTTTTCAACTTTTTTTCATTTGTTCCTATCTCCTTTCCAGAGCGTTTGTAAGCCTTTCTTTTTGGGTTCGCAAGATTCCGTTTCCCTTCCCGAAAGGAAATTTCATTTCCTTTCGGGAAGGGAAACGGAATCTTGCGATTTTAATGGGGACTACTAGAGGAATCATTGGTGCATGTCCCTGCCCTGGATGACATGCCATGCCTTTTGATGGCTATTACTTTGGGAAAGATTTTTTTTCTTTTTTTTTTTCTTGTTTTTAAGCATCCACGCCATGTCTCTTATACCTTCCCCACCAAGAGTTTTCTTCCTCCTTGACTTTTTCCTCTGCTTTTGCTACGTCTCTGAGCTTAGTTTTGGCCTGTTTTGGTTTCTTGCAGTGTTCTGATATAATCCCGGGCCATTTTCATATGGTCACTAAATTGCCCAAATTTCCCCATTTTTTTTTTTTTCTCCTCCAATTGCAATTCCTTTGATGGTATCTCCATTCCAGCGTGTTTTTAAGTCCTTCTTTTATCTTTTGGCCTTCAGCGGGGATCAATTTTGGCAAGCTTTGCTGCATGTGCCCGCACTTCATAGCGTATGGGAAAGATTTCTTCATTTTTTTTTTAATTTATTTTAAGCAACCATGCCATGTCTCTTCTATCTTCTCCTCCAAGTTGTGTCTTCCTCCTTGACTTTTTCCCTTGCTTTAGCAACATCGGTGAGCTTTGTTCTGGCACGTTTTGGTCCTTTGCAATGCAGCTCATTGCCTCACAGGCCATTTCTTGAAGACACTAAAACACCCCAATTTCAGGTTTTTTTGGGGTGTTTTTCAACTTTTTTTCATTTGTTCCTATCTCCTTTCCAGAGCGTTTGTAAGCCTTTCTTTTTGGGTTCGCAAGATTCCGTTTCCCTTCCCGAAAGGAAATTTCATTTCCTTTCGGGAAGGGAAACGGAATCTTGCGATTTTAATGGGGACTACTAGAGGAATCATTGGTGCATGTCCCTGCCCTGGATGACATGCCATGCCTTTTGATGGCTATTACTTTGGGAAAGATTTTTTTTCTTTTTTTTTTTTCTTGTTTTTAAGCATCCACGCCATGTCTCTTATATCTTCCCCACCAAGAGTTTTCTTCCTCCTTGACTTTTTCCTCTGCTTTTGCTACGTCTCTGAGCTTAGTTTTGGCCTGTTTTGGTTTCTTGCAGTGTTCTGATATAATCCCGGGCCATTTTCATATGGTCACTAAATTGCCCAAATTTCCCAATTTTTTTTTTTTCTCCTCCAATTGCAATTCCTTTGATGGTATCTCCATTCCAGCGTGTTTTTAAGTCCTTCTTTTATCTTTTGGCCTTCAGCGGGGATCAATTTTGGCAAGCTTTGCTGCATGTGCCTGCACTTCATAGCGTATGGGAAAGATATATTTTTTTTTTTTTCATGTATCCATGCCATATCTCTTATATCTTCTCTTCATAGTTATGTTGTCCTCCTTGACTTTTTCCTCTGCTTTTGCTACGTCTCTGAGCTTAGTTTTGGCCTGTTTTGGTTTCTTGCAGTGTTCTGATATAATCCCGGGCCATTTTCATATGGTCACTAAATTGCCCAAATTTCCCAATTTTTTTTTTTTTCTCCTCCAATTGCAATTCCTTTGATGGTATCTCCATTCCAGCGTGTTTTTAAGTCCTTCTTTTATCTTTTGGCCTTCAGCGGGGATCAATTTTGGCAAGCTTTGCTGCATGTGCCCGCACTTCATAGCGTATGGGAAAGATTTCTTCATTTTTTTTTTAATTTATTTTAAGCAACCATGCCATGTCTCTTCTATCTTCTCCTCCAAGTTGTGTCTTCCTCCTTGACTTTTTCCCTTGCTTTAGCAACATCGGTGAGCTTTGTTCTGGCACGTTTTGGTCCTTTGCAATGCAGCTCATTGCCTCACAGGCCATTTCTTGAAGACACTAAAACACCCCAATTTCAGGTTTTTTTGGGGTGTTTTTCAACTTTTTTTCATTTGTTCCTATCTCCTTTCCAGAGCGTTTGTAAGCCTTTCTTTTTGGGTTCGCAAGATTCCGTTTCCCTTCCCGAAAGGAAATTTCATTTCCTTTCGGGAAGGGAAACGGAATCTTGCGATTTTAATGGGGACTACTAGAGGAATCATTGGTGCATGTCCCTGCCCTGGATGACATGCCATGCCTTTTGATGGCTATTACTTTGGGAAAGATTTTTTTTCTTTTTTTTTTTCTTGTTTTTAAGCATCCACGCCATGTCTCTTATACCTTCCCCACCAAGAGTTTTCTTCCTCCTTGACTTTTTCCTCTGCTTTTGCTACGTCTCTGAGCTTAGTTTTGGCCTGTTTTGGTTTCTTGCAGTGTTCTGATATAATCCCGGGCCATTTTCATATGGTCACTAAATTGCCCAAATTTCCCCATTTTTTTTTTTTTCTCCTCCAATTGCAATTCCTTTGGTGGTATCTCCATTCCAGCGTGTTTGCAAGTCCTTCTTTTATCTTTTGGCCTTCAGCGGGGATCAATTTTGGCAAGCTTTGCTGCATGTGCCCGCACTTCATAGCGTATGGGAAAGATTTCTTCATTTTTTTTTTAATTTATTTTAAGCAACCATGCCATGTCTCTTCTATCTTCTCCTCCAAGTTGTGTCTTCCTCCTTGACTTTTTCCCTTGCTTTAGCAACATCGGTGAGCTTTGTTTTGGCACGTTTTGGTCCTTTGCAATGCAGCTCATTGCCTCACAGGCCATTTCTTGAAGACACTAAAACACCCCAATTTCAGGTTTTTTTGGGGTGTTTTTCAACTTTTTTTCATTTGTTCCTATCTCCTTTCCAGAGCGTTTGTAAGCCTTTCTTTTTGGGTTCGCAAGATTCCGTTTCCCTTCCCGAAAGGAAATTTCATTTCCTTTCGGGAAGGGAAACGGAATCTTGCGATTTTAATGGGGACTACTAGAGGAATCATTGGTGCATGTCCCTGCCCTGGATGACATGCCATGCCTTTTGATGGCTATTACTTTGGGAAAGATTTTTTTTCCTTTTTTTTTTCTTGTTTTTAAGCATCCACGCCATGTCTCTTATATCTTCCCCACCAAGAGTTTTCTTCCTCCTTGACTTTTTCCTCTGCTTTTGCTACGTCTCTGAGCTTAGTTTTGGCCTGTTTTGGTTTCTTGCAGTGTTCTGATATAATCCCGGGCCATTTTCATATGGTCACTAAATTGCCCAAATTTCCCAATTTTTTTTTTTTTCTCCTCCAATTGCAATTCCTTTGATGGTATCTCCATTCCAGCGTGTTTTTAAGTCCTTCTTTTATCTTTTGGCCTTCAGCGGGGATCAATTTTGGCAAGCTTTGCTGCATGTGCCCGCACTTCATAGCGTATGGGAAAGATTTCTTCATTTTTTTTTTAATTTATTTTAAGCAACCATGCCATGTCTCTTCTATCTTCTCCTCCAAGTTGTGTCTTCCTCCTTGACTTTTTCCCTTGCTTTAGCAACATCGGTGAGCTTTGTTCTGGCACGTTTTGGTCCTTTGCAATGCAGCTCATTGCCTCACAGGCCATTTCTTGAAGACACTAAAACACCCCAATTTCAGGTTTTTTTGGGGTGTTTTTCAACTTTTTTTCATTTGTTCCTATCTCCTTTCCAGAGCGTTTGTAAGCCTTTCTTTTTGGGTTCGCAAGATTCCGTTTCCCTTCCCGAAAGGAAATTTCATTTCCTTTCGGGAAGGGAAACGGAATCTTGCGATTTTAATGGGGACTTCTAGAGGAATCATTGGTGCATGTCCCTGCCCTGGATGACATGCCATGCCTTTTGATGGCTATTACTTTGGGAAAGATTTTTTTTCTTTTTTTTTTTTCTTGTTTTTAAGCATCCACGCCATGTCTCTTATATCTTCCCCACCAAGAGTTTTCTTCCTCCTTGACTTTTTCCTCTGCTTTTGCTACGTCTCTGAGCTTAGTTTTGGCCTGTTTTGGTTTCTTGCAGTGTTCTGATATAATCCCGGGCCATTTTCATATGGTCACTAAATTGCCCAAATTTCCCAATTTTTTTTTTTTCTCCTCCAATTGCAATTCCTTTGATGGTATCTCCATTCCAGCGTGTTTGCAAGTCCTTCTTTTATCTTTTGGCCTTCAGCGGGGATCAATTTTGGCAAGCTTTGCTGCATGTGCCTGCACTTCATAGCGTATGGGAAAGATATATTTTTTTTTTTTTCATGTATCCATGCCATATCTCTTATATCTTCTCTTCATAGTTATGTTGTCCTCCTTGACTTTTTCCTCTGCTTTTGCTACGTCTCTGAGCTTAGTTTTGGCATGTTTTGGTTTCTTGCAGTGTTCTGATATAATCCCGGGCCATTTTCATATGGTCACTAAATTGCCCAAATTTCCCAATTTTTTTTTTTTTCTCCTCCAATTGCAATTCCTTTGATGGTATCTCCATTCCAGCGTGTTTTTAAGTCCTTCTTTTATCTTTTGGCCTTCAGCGGGGATCAATTTTGGCAAGCTTTGCTGCATGTGCCCGCACTTCATAGCGTATGGGAAAGATTTCTTCATTTTTTTTTTAATTTATTTTAAGCAACCATGCCATGTCTCTTCTATCTTCTCCTCCAAGTTGTGTCTTCCTCCTTGACTTTTTCCCTTGCTTTAGCAACATCGGTGAGCTTTGTTTTGGCACGTTTTGGTCCTTTGCAATGCAGCTCATTGCCTCACAGGCCATTTCTTGAAGACACTAAAACACCCCAATTTCAGGTTTTTTTGGGGTGTTTTTCAACTTTTTTTCATTTGTTCCTATCTCCTTTCCAGAGCGTTTGTAAGCCTTTCTTTTTGGGTTCGCAAGATTCCGTTTCCCTTCCCGAAAGGAAATTTCATTTCCTTTCGGGAAGGGAAACGGAATCTTGCGATTTTAATGGGGACTACTAGAGGAATCATTGGTGCATGTCCCTGCCCTGGATGACATGCCATGCCTTTTGATGGCTATTACTTTGGGAAAGATTTTTTTTCCTTTTTTTTTTCTTGTTTTTAAGCATCCACGCCATGTCTCTTATATCTTCCCCACCAAGAGTTTTCTTCCTCCTTGACTTTTTCCTCTGCTTTTGCTACGTCTCTGAGCTTAGTTTTGGCCTGTTTTGGTTTCTTGCAGTGTTCTGATATAATCCCGGGCCATTTTCATATGGTCACTAAATTGCCCAAATTTCCCAATTTTTTTTTTTTCTCCTCCAATTGCAATTCCTTTGATGGTATCTCCATTCCAGCGTGTTTTTAAGTCCTTCTTTTATCTTTTGGCCTTCAGCGGGGATCAATTTTGGCAAGCTTTGCTGCATGTGCCCGCACTTCATAGCGTATGGGAAAGATTTCTTCATTTTTTTTTTAATTTATTTTAAGCAACCATGCCATGTCTCTTCTATCTTCTCCTCCAAGTTGTGTCTTCCTCCTTGACTTTTTCCCTTGCTTTAGCAACATCGGTGAGCTTTGTTCTGGCACGTTTTGGTCCTTTGCAATGCAGCTCATTGCCTCACAGGCCATTTCTTGAAGACACTAAAACACCCCAATTTCAGGTTTTTTTGGGGTGTTTTTCAACTTTTTTTCATTTGTTCCTATCTCCTTTCCAGAGCGTTTGTAAGCCTTTCTTTTTGGGTTCGCAAGATTCCGTTTCCCTTCCCGAAAGGAAATTTCATTTCCTTTCGGGAAGGGAAACGGAATCTTGCGATTTTAATGGGGACTACTAGAGGAATCATTGGTGCATGTCCCTGCCCTGGATGACATGCCATGCCTTTTGATGGCTATTACTTTGGGAAAGATTTTTTTTCTTTTT
Organism: Agelaius phoeniceus; assembly: GCF_051311805.1. Classification (NCBI taxonomy): domain Eukaryota; kingdom Metazoa; phylum Chordata; class Aves; order Passeriformes; family Icteridae; genus Agelaius; species Agelaius phoeniceus. The sequence continues at coordinate 30,346,472 of NC_135268.1, read as the reverse complement.
TTTTTTTCTTGTTTTTAAGCATCCACGCCATGTCTCTTATATCTTCCCCACCAAGAGTTTTCTTCCTCCTTGACTTTTTCCTCTGCTTTTGCTACGTCTCTGAGCTTAGTTTTGGCCTGTTTTGGTTTCTTGCAGTGTTCTGATATAATCCCGGGCCATTTTCATATGGTCACTAAATTGCCCAAATTTCCCAATTTTTTTTTTTTCTCCTCCAATTGCAATTCCTTTGATGGTATCTCCATTCCAGCGTGTTTTTAAGTCCTTCTTTTATCTTTTGGCCTTCAGCGGGGATCAATTTTGGCAAGCTTTGCTGCATGTGCCTGCACTTCATAGCGTATGGGAAAGATATTTTTTTTTTTTTTTCATGTATCCATGCCATATCTCTTATATCTTCTCTTCATAGTTATGTTGTCCTCCTTGACTTTTTCCTCTGCTTTTGCTACGTCTCTGAGCTTAGTTTTGGCATGTTTTGGTTTCTTGCAGTGTTCTGATATAATCCCGGGCCATTTTCATATGGTCACTAAATTGCCCAAATTTCCCCATTTTTTTTTTTTTCTCCTCCAATTGCAATTCCTTTGATGGTATCTCCATTCCAGCGTGTTTTTAAGTCCTTCTTTTATCTTTTGGCCTTCAGCGGGGATCAATTTTGGCAAGCTTTGCTGCATGTGCCCGCACTTCATAGCGTATGGGAAAGATTTCTTCATTTTTTTTTTAATTTATTTTAAGCAACCATGCCATGTCTCTTCTATCTTCTCCTCCAAGTTGTGTCTTCCTCCTTGACTTTTTCCCTTGCTTTAGCAACATCGGTGAGCTTTGTTCTGGCACGTTTTGGTCCTTTGCAATGCAGCTCATTGCCTCACAGGCCATTTCTTGAAGACACTAAAACACCCCAATTTCAGGTTTTTTTGGGGTGTTTTTCAACTTTTTTTCATTTGTTCCTATCTCCTTTCCAGAGCGTTTGTAAGCCTTTCTTTTTGGGTTCGCAAGATTCCGTTTCCCTTCCCGAAAGGAAATTTCATTTCCTTTCGGGAAAGGAAACGGAATCTTGCGATTTTAATGGGGACTACTAGAGGAATCATTGGTGCATGTCCCTGCCCTGGATGACATGCCATGCCTTTTGATGGCTATTACTTTGGGAAAGATTTTTTTTCTTTTTTTTTTTTCTTGTTTTTAAGCATCCACGCCATGTCTCTTATATCTTCCCCACCAAGAGTTTTCTTCCTCCTTGACTTTTTCCTCTGCTTTTGCTACGTCTCTGAGCTTAGTTTTGGCCTGTTTTGGTTTCTTGCAGTGTTCTGATATAATCCCGGGCCATTTTCATATGGTCACTAAATTGCCCAAATTTCCCAATTTTTTTTTTTTCTCCTCCAATTGCAATTCCTTTGATGGTATCTCCATTCCAGCGTGTTTTTAAGTCCTTCTTTTATCTTTTGGCCTTCAGCGGGGATCAATTTTGGCAAGCTTTGCTGCATGTGCCTGCACTTCATAGCATATGGGAAAGATATTTTTTTTTTTTTTCATGTATCCATGCCATATCTCTTATATCTTCTCTTCATAGTTATGTTGTCCTCCTTGACTTTTTCCTCTACTTTTGCTACGTCTCTGAGCTTAGTTTTGGCCTGTTTTGGTTTCTTGCAGTGTTCTGATATAATCCCGGGCCATTTTCATATGGTCACTAAATTGCCCAAATTTCCCAATTTTTTTTTTTTTCTCCTCCAATTGCAATTCCTTTGGTGGTATCTCCATTCCAGCGTGTTTGCAAGTCCTTCTTTTATCTTTTGGCCTTCAGCGGGGATCAATTTTGGCAAGCTTTGCTGCATGTGCCTGCACTTCATAGCGTATGGGAAAGATTTCTTCATTTTTTTTTTAATTTATTTTAAGCAACCATGCCATGTCTCTTCTATCTTCTCCTCCAAGTTGTGTCTTCCTCCTTGACTTTTTCCCTTGCTTTAGCAACATCGGTGAGCTTTGTTTTGGCACGTTTTGGTCCTTTGCAATGCAGCTCATTGCCTCACAGGCCATTTCTTGAAGACACTAAAACACCCCAATTTCAGGTTTTTTTGGGGTGTTTTTCAACTTTTTTTCATTTGTTCCTATCTCCTTTCCAGAGCGTTTGTAAGCCTTTCTTTTTGGGTTCGCAAGATTCCGTTTCCCTTCCCGAAAGGAAATTTCATTTCCTTTCGGGAAGGGAAACGGAATCTTGCGATTTTAATGGGGACTACTAGAGGAATCATTGGTGCATGTCCCTGCCCTGGATGACATGCCATGCCTTTTGATGGCTATTACTTTGGGAAAGATTTTTTTTCCTTTTTTTTTTTCTTGTTTTTAAGCATCCACGCCATGTCTCTTATATCTTCCCCACCAAGAGTTTTCTTCCTCCTTGACTTTTTCCTCTGCTTTTGCTACGTCTCTGAGCTTAGTTTTGGCCTGTTTTGGTTTCTTGCAGTGTTCTGATATAATCCCGGGCCATTTTCATATGGTCACTAAATTGCCCAAATTTCCCAATTTTTTTTTTTTCTCCTCCAATTGCAATTCCTTTGATGGTATCTCCATTCCAGCGTGTTTTTAAGTCCTTCTTTTATCTTTTGGCCTTCAGCGGGGATCAATTTTGGCAAGCTTTGCTGCATGTGCCTGCACTTCATAGCGTATGGGAAAGATATATTTTTTTTTTTTTCATGTATCCATGCCATATCTCTTATATCTTCTCTTCATAGTTATGTTGTCCTCCTTGACTTTTTCCTCTGCTTTTGCTACGTCTCTGAGCTTAGTTTTGGCATGTTTTGGTTTCTTGCAGTGTTCTGATATAATCCCGGGCCATTTTCATATGGTCACTAAATTGCCCAAATTTCCCAATTTTTTTTTTTTTCTCCTCCAATTGCAATTCCTTTGATGGTATCTCCATTCCAGCGTGTTTTTAAGTCCTTCTTTTATCTTTTGGCCTTCAGCGGGGATCAATTTTGGCAAGCTTTGCTGCATGTGCCCGCACTTCATAGCGTATGGGAAAGATTTCTTCATTTTTTTTTTAATTTATTTTAAGCAACCATGCCATGTCTCTTCTATCTTCTCCTCCAAGTTGTGTCTTCCTCCTTGACTTTTTCCCTTGCTTTAGCAACATCGGTGAGCTTTGTTTTGGCACGTTTTGGTCCTTTGCAATGCAGCTCATTGCCTCACAGGCCATTTCTTGAAGACACTAAAACACCCCAATTTCAGGTTTTTTTGGGGTGTTTTTCAACTTTTTTTCATTTGTTCCTATCTCCTTTCCAGAGCGTTTGTAAGCCTTTCTTTTTGGGTTCGCAAGATTCCGTTTCCCTTCCCGAAAGGAAATTTCATTTCCTTTCGGGAAGGGAAACGGAATCTTGCGATTTTAATGGGGACTACTAGAGGAATCATTGGTGCATGTCCCTGCCCTGGATGACATGCCATGCCTTTTGATGGCTATTACTTTGGGAAAGATTTTTTTTCCTTTTTTTTTTCTTGTTTTTAAGCATCCACGCCATGTCTCTTATATCTTCCCCACCAAGAGTTTTCTTCCTCCTTGACTTTTTCCTCTGCTTTTGCTACGTCTCTGAGCTTAGTTTTGGCCTGTTTTGGTTTCTTGCAGTGTTCTGATATAATCCCGGGCCATTTTCATATGGTCACTAAATTGCCCAAATTTCCCAATTTTTTTTTTTTTCTCCTCCAATTGCAATTCCTTTGATGGTATCTCCATTCCAGCGTGTTTTTAAGTCCTTCTTTTATCTTTTGGCCTTCAGCGGGGATCAATTTTGGCAAGCTTTGCTGCATGTGCCCGCACTTCATAGCGTATGGGAAAGATTTCTTCATTTTTTTTTTAATTTATTTTAAGCAACCATGCCATGTCTCTTCTATCTTCTCCTCCAAGTTGTGTCTTCCTCCTTGACTTTTTCCCTTGCTTTAGCAACATCGGTGAGCTTTGTTCTGGCACGTTTTGGTCCTTTGCAATGCAGCTCATTGCCTCACAGGCCATTTCTTGAAGACACTAAAACACCCCAATTTCAGGTTTTTTTGGGGTGTTTTTCAACTTTTTTTCATTTGTTCCTATCTCCTTTCCAGAGCGTTTGTAAGCCTTTCTTTTTGGGTTCGCAAGATTCCGTTTCCCTTCCCGAAAGGAAATTTCATTTCCTTTCGGGAAGGGAAACGGAATCTTGCGATTTTAATGGGGACTTCTAGAGGAATCATTGGTGCATGTCCCTGCCCTGGATGACATGCCATGCCTTTTGATGGCTATTACTTTGGGAAAGATTTTTTTTCTTTTTTTTTTTTCTTGTTTTTAAGCATCCACGCCATGTCTCTTATATCTTCCCCACCAAGAGTTTTCTTCCTCCTTGACTTTTTCCTCTGCTTTTGCTACGTCTCTGAGCTTAGTTTTGGCCTGTTTTGGTTTCTTGCAGTGTTCTGATATAATCCCGGGCCATTTTCATATGGTCACTAAATTGCCCAAATTTCCCAATTTTTTTTTTTTCTCCTCCAATTGCAATTCCTTTGATGGTATCTCCATTCCAGCGTGTTTGCAAGTCCTTCTTTTATCTTTTGGCCTTCAGCGGGGATCAATTTTGGCAAGCTTTGCTGCATGTGCCTGCACTTCATAGCGTATGGGAAAGATATATTTTTTTTTTTTTCATGTATCCATGCCATATCTCTTATATCTTCTCTTCATAGTTATGTTGTCCTCCTTGACTTTTTCCTCTGCTTTTGCTACGTCTCTGAGCTTAGTTTTGGCATGTTTTGGTTTCTTGCAGTGTTCTGATATAATCCCGGGCCATTTTCATATGGTCACTAAATTGCCCAAATTTCCCCATTTTTTTTTTTTTCTCCTCCAATTGCAATTCCTTTGATGGTATCTCCATTCCAGCGTGTTTTTAAGTCCTTCTTTTATCTTTTGGCCTTCAGCGGGGATCAATTTTGGCAAGCTTTGCTGCATGTGCCCGCACTTCATAGCGTATGGGAAAGATTTCTTCATTTTTTTTTTAATTTATTTTAAGCAACCATGCCATGTCTCTTCTATCTTCTCCTCCAAGTTGTGTCTTCCTCCTTGACTTTTTCCCTTGCTTTAGCAACATCGGTGAGCTTTGTTTTGGCACGTTTTGGTCCTTTGCAATGCAGCTCATTGCCTCACAGGCCATTTCTTGAAGACACTAAAACACCCCAATTTCAGGTTTTTTTGGGGTGTTTTTCAACTTTTTTTCATTTGTTCCTATCTCCTTTCCAGAGCGTTTGTAAGCCTTTCTTTTTGGGTTCGCAAGATTCCGTTTCCCTTCCCGAAAGGAAATGAAATTTCCTTTCGGGAAGGGAAACGGAATCTTGCGATTTTAATGGGGACTACTAGAGGAATCATTGGTGCATGTCCCTGCCCTGGATGACATGCCATGCCTTTTGATGGCTATTACTTTGGGAAAGATTTTTTTTCCTTTTTTTTTTCTTGTTTTTAAGCATCCACGCCATGTCTCTTATATCTTCCCCACCAAGAGTTTTCTTCCTCCTTGACTTTTTCCTCTGCTTTTGCTACGTCTCTGAGCTTAGTTTTGGCCTGTTTTGGTTTCTTGCAGTGTTCTGATATAATCCCGGGCCATTTTCATATGGTCACTAAATTGCCCAAATTTCCCAATTTTTTTTTTTTCTCCTCCAATTGCAATTCCTTTGATGGTATCTCCATTCCAGCGTGTTTTTAAGTCCTTCTTTTATCTTTTGGCCTTCAGCGGGGATCAATTTTGGCAAGCTTTGCTGCATGTGCCCGCACTTCATAGCGTATGGGAAAGATTTCTTCATTTTTTTTTTAATTTATTTTAAGCAACCATGCCATGTCTCTTCTATCTTCTCCTCCAAGTTGTGTCTTCCTCCTTGACTTTTTCCCTTGCTTTAGCAACATCGGTGAGCTTTGTTCTGGCACGTTTTGGTCCTTTGCAATGCAGCTCATTGCCTCACAGGCCATTTCTTGAAGACACTAAAACACCCCAATTTCAGGTTTTTTTGGGGTGTTTTTCAACTTTTTTTCATTTGTTCCTATCTCCTTTCCAGAGCGTTTGTAAGCCTTTCTTTTTGGGTTCGCAAGATTCCGTTTCCCTTCCCGAAAGGAAATTTCATTTCCTTTCGGGAAGGGAAACGGAATCTTGCGATTTTAATGGGGACTACTAGAGGAATCATTGGTGCATGTCCCTGCCCTGGATGACATGCCATGCCTTTTGATGGCTATTACTTTGGGAAAGATTTTTTTTCTTTTTTTTTTTTCTTGTTTTTAAGCATCCACGCCATGTCTCTTATATCTTCCCCACCAAGAGTTTTCTTCCTCCTTGACTTTTTCCTCTGCTTTTGCTACGTCTCTGAGCTTAGTTTTGGCCTGTTTTGGTTTCTTGCAGTGTTCTGATATAATCCCGGGCCATTTTCATATGGTCACTAAATTGCCCAAATTTCCCAATTTTTTTTTTTTCTCCTCCAATTGCAATTCCTTTGATGGTATCTCCATTCCAGCGTGTTTTTAAGTCCTTCTTTTATCTTTTGGCCTTCAGCGGGGATCAATTTTGGCAAGCTTTGCTGCATGTGCCTGCACTTCATAGCGTATGGGAAAGATATTTTTTTTTTTTTTTCATGTATCCATGCCATATCTCTTATATCTTCTCTTCATAGTTATGTTGTCCTCCTTGACTTTTTCCTCTGCTTTTGCTACGTCTCTGAGCTTAGTTTTGGCATGTTTTGGTTTCTTGCAGTGTTCTGATATAATCCCGGGCCATTTTCATATGGTCACTAAATTGCCCAAATTTCCCCATTTTTTTTTTTTTCTCCTCCAATTGCAATTCCTTTGATGGTATCTCCATTCCAGCGTGTTTTTAAGTCCTTCTTTTATCTTTTGGCCTTCAGCGGGGATCAATTTTGGCAAGCTTTGCTGCATGTGCCCGCACTTCATAGCGTATGGGAAAGATTTCTTCATTTTTTTTTTAATTTATTTTAAGCAACCATGCCATGTCTCTTCTATCTTCTCCTCCAAGTTGTGTCTTCCTCCTTGACTTTTTCCCTTGCTTTAGCAACATCGGTGAGCTTTGTTCTGGCACGTTTTGGTCCTTTGCAATGCAGCTCATTGCCTCACAGGCCATTTCTTGAAGACACTAAAACACCCCAATTTCAGGTTTTTTTGGGGTGTTTTTCAACTTTTTTTCATTTGTTCCTATCTCCTTTCCAGAGCGTTTGTAAGCCTTTCTTTTTGGGTTCGCAAGATTCCGTTTCCCTTCCCGAAAGGAAATTTCATTTCCTTTCGGGAAGGGAAACGGAATCTTGCGATTTTAATGGGGACTTCTAGAGGAATCATTGGTGCATGTCCCTGCCCTGGATGACATGCCATGCCTTTTGATGGCTATTACTTTGGGAAAGATTTTTTTTCTTTTTTTTTTTTCTTGTTTTTAAGCATCCACGCCATGTCTCTTATATCTTCCCCACCAAGAGTTTTCTTCCTCCTTGACTTTTTCCTCTGCTTTTGCTACGTCTCTGAGCTTAGTTTTGGCCTGTTTTGGTTTCTTGCAGTGTTCTGATATAATCCCGGGCCATTTTCATATGGTCACTAAATTGCCCAAATTTCCCAATTTTTTTTTTTTCTCCTCCAATTGCAATTCCTTTGATGGTATCTCCATTCCAGCGTGTTTTTAAGTCCTTCTTTTATCTTTTGGCCTTCAGCGGGGATCAATTTTGGCAAGCTTTGCTGCATGTGCCTGCACTTCATAGCATATGGGAAAGATATTTTTTTTTTTTTTCATGTATCCATGCCATATCTCTTATATCTTCTCTTCATAGTTATGTTGTCCTCCTTGACTTTTTCCTCTACTTTTGCTACGTCTCTGAGCTTAGTTTTGGCCTGTTTTGGTTTCTTGCAGTGTTCTGATATAATCCCGGGCCATTTTCATATGGTCACTAAATTGCCCAAATTTCCCAATTTTTTTTTTTTTCTCCTCCAATTGCAATTCCTTTGGTGGTATCTCCATTCCAGCGTGTTTGCAAGTCCTTCTTTTATCTTTTGGCCTTCAGCGGGGATCAATTTTGGCAAGCTTTGCTGCATGTGCCTGCACTTCATAGCGTATGGGAAAGATTTCTTCATTTTTTTTTTAATTTATTTTAAGCAACCATGCCATGTCTCTTCTATCTTCTCCTCCAAGTTGTGTCTTCCTCCTTGACTTTTTCCCTTGCTTTAGCAACATCGGTGAGCTTTGTTTTGGCACGTTTTGGTCCTTTGCAATGCAGCTCATTGCCTCACAGGCCATTTCTTGAAGACACTAAAACACCCCAATTTCAGGTTTTTTTGGGGTGTTTTTCAACTTTTTTTCATTTGTTCCTATCTCCTTTCCAGAGCGTTTGTAAGCCTTTCTTTTTGGGTTCGCAAGATTCCGTTTCCCTTCCCGAAAGGAAATTTCATTTCCTTTCGGGAAGGGAAACGGAATCTTGCGATTTTAATGGGGACTACTAGAGGAATCATTGGTGCATGTCCCTGCCCTGGATGACATGCCATGCCTTTTGATGGCTATTACTTTGGGAAAGATTTTTTTTCCTTTTTTTTTTCTTGTTTTTAAGCATCCACGCCATGTCTCTTATATCTTCCCCACCAAGAGTTTTCTTCCTCCTTGACTTTTTCCTCTGCTTTTGCTACGTCTCTGAGCTTAGTTTTGGCCTGTTTTGGTTTCTTGCAGTGTTCTGATATAATCCCGGGCCATTTTCATATGGTCACTAAATTGCCCAAATTTCCCAATTTTTTTTTTTTCTCCTCCAATTGCAATTCCTTTGATGGTATCTCCATTCCAGCGTGTTTTTAAGTCCTTCTTTTATCTTTTGGCCTTCAGCGGGGATCAATTTTGGCAAGCTTTGCTGCATGTGCCTGCACTTCATAGCGTATGGGAAAGATATATTTTTTTTTTTTTCATGTATCCATGCCATATCTCTTATATCTTCTCTTCATAGTTATGTTGTCCTCCTTGACTTTTTCCTCTGCTTTTGCTACGTCTCTGAGCTTAGTTTTGGCATGTTTTGGTTTCTTGCAGTGTTCTGATATAATCCCGGGCCATTTTCATATGGTCACTAAATTGCCCAAATTTCCCAATTTTTTTTTTTTTCTCCTCCAATTGCAATTCCTTTGATGGTATCTCCATTCCAGCGTGTTTTTAAGTCCTTCTTTTATCTTTTGGCCTTCAGCGGGGATCAATTTTGGCAAGCTTTGCTGCATGTGCCCGCACTTCATAGCGTATGGGAAAGATTTCTTCATTTTTTTTTTAATTTATTTTAAGCAACCATGCCATGTCTCTTCTATCTTCTCCTCCAAGTTGTGTCTTCCTCCTTGACTTTTTCCCTTGCTTTAGCAACATCGGTGAGCTTTGTTTTGGCACGTTTTGGTCCTTTGCAATGCAGCTCATTGCCTCACAGGCCATTTCTTGAAGACACTAAAACACCCCAATTTCAGGTTTTTTTGGGGTGTTTTTCAACTTTTTTTCATTTGTTCCTATCTCCTTTCCAGAGCGTTTGTAAGCCTTTCTTTTTGGGTTCGCAAGATTCCGTTTCCCTTCCCGAAAGGAAATTTCATTTCCTTTCGGGAAGGGAAACGGAATCTTGCGATTTTAATGGGGACTTCTAGAGGAATCATTGGTGCATGTCCCTGCCCTGGATGACATGCCATGCCTTTTGATGGCTATTACTTTGGGAAAGATTTTTTTTCTTTTTTTTTTTTCTTGTTTTTAAGCATCCACGCCATGTCTCTTATATCTTCCCCACCAAGAGTTTTCTTCCTCCTTGACTTTTTCCTCTGCTTTTGCTACGTCTCTGAGCTTAGTTTTGGCCTGTTTTGGTTTCTTGCAGTGTTCTGATATAATCCCGGGCCATTTTCATATGGTCACTAAATTGCCCAAATTTCCCAATTTTTTTTTTTTCTCCTCCAATTGCAATTCCTTTGATGGTATCTCCATTCCAGCGTGTTTGCAAGTCCTTCTTTTATCTTTTGGCCTTCAGCGGGGATCAATTTTGGCAAGCTTTGCTGCATGTGCCTGCACTTCATAGCGTATGGGAAAGATATATTTTTTTTTTTTTCATGTATCCATGCCATATCTCTTATATCTTCTCTTCATAGTTATGTTGTCCTCCTTGACTTTTTCCTCTGCTTTTGCTACGTCTCTGAGCTTAGTTTTGGCATGTTTTGGTTTCTTGCAGTGTTCTGATATAATCCCGGGCCATTTTCATATGGTCACTAAATTGCCCAAATTTCCCCATTTTTTTTTTTTTCTCCTCCAATTGCAATTCCTTTGATGGTATCTCCATTCCAGCGTGTTTTTAAGTCCTTCTTTTATCTTTTGGCCTTCAGCGGGGATCAATTTTGGCAAGCTTTGCTGCATGTGCCCGCACTTCATAGCGTATGGGAAAGATTTCTTCATTTTTTTTTTAATTTATTTTAAGCAACCATGCCATGTCTCTTCTATCTTCTCCTCCAAGTTGTGTCTTCCTCCTTGACTTTTTCCCTTGCTTTAGCAACATCGGTGAGCTTTGTTTTGGCACGTTTTGGTCCTTTGCAATGCAGCTCATTGCCTCACAGGCCATTTCTTGAAGACACTAAAACACCCCAATTTCAGGTTTTTTTGGGGTGTTTTTCAACTTTTTTTCATTTGTTCCTATCTCCTTTCCAGAGCGTTTGTAAGCCTTTCTTTTTGGGTTCGCAAGATTCCGTTTCCCTTCCCGAAAGGAAATGAAATTTCCTTTCGGGAAGGGAAACGGAATCTTGCGATTTTAATGGGGACTACTAGAGGAATCATTGGTGCATGTCCCTGCCCTGGATGACATGCCATGCCTTTTGATGGCTATTACTTTGGGAAAGATTTTTTTTCCTTTTTTTTTTCTTGTTTTTAAGCATCCACGCCATGTCTCTTATATCTTCCCCACCAAGAGTTTTCTTCCTCCTTGACTTTTTCCTCTGCTTTTGCTACGTCTCTGAGCTTAGTTTTGGCCTGTTTTGGTTTCTTGCAGTGTTCTGATATAATCCCGGGCCATTTTCATATGGTCACTAAATTGCCCAAATTTCCCAATTTTTTTTTTTTCTCCTCCAATTGCAATTCCTTTGATGGTATCTCCATTCCAGCGTGTTTTTAAGTCCTTCTTTTATCTTTTGGCCTTCAGCGGGGATCAATTTTGGCAAGCTTTGCTGCATGTGCCCGCACTTCATAGCGTATGGGAAAGATTTCTTCATTTTTTTTTTAATTTATTTTAAGCAACCATGCCATGTCTCTTCTATCTTCTCCTCCAAGTTGTGTCTTCCTCCTTGACTTTTTCCCTTGCTTTAGCAACATCGGTGAGCTTTGTTCTGGCACGTTTTGGTCCTTTGCAATGCAGCTCATTGCCTCACAGGCCATTTCTTGAAGACACTAAAACACCCCAATTTCAGGTTTTTTTGGGGTGTTTTTCAACTTTTTTTCATTTGTTCCTATCTCCTTTCCAGAGCGTTTGTAAGCCTTTCTTTTTGGGTTCGCAAGATTCCGTTTCCCTTCCCGAAAGGAAATTTCATTTCCTTTCGGGAAGGGAAACGGAATCTTGCGATTTTAATGGGGACTACTAGAGGAATCATTGGTGCATGTCCCTGCCCTGGATGACATGCCATGCCTTTTGATGGCTATTACTTTGGGAAAGATTTTTTTTCTTTTTTTTTTTTCTTGTTTTTAAGCATCCACGCCATGTCTCTTATATCTTCCCCACCAAGAGTTTTCTTCCTCCTTGACTTTTTCCTCTGCTTTTGCTACGTCTCTGAGCTTAGTTTTGGCCTGTTTTGGTTTCTTGCAGTGTTCTGATATAATCCCGGGCCATTTTCATATGGTCACTAAATTGCCCAAATTTCCCAATTTTTTTTTTTTCTCCTCCAATTGCAATTCCTTTGATGGTATCTCCATTCCAGCGTGTTTTTAAGTCCTTCTTTTATCTTTTGGCCTTCAGCGGGGATCAATTTTGGCAAGCTTTGCTGCATGTGCCTGCACTTCATAGCGTATGGGAAAGATATTTTTTTTTTTTTTTCATGTATCCATGCCATATCTCTTATATCTTCTCTTCATAGTTATGTTGTCCTCCTTGACTTTTTCCTCTGCTTTTGCTACGTCTCTGAGCTTAGTTTTGGCATGTTTTGGTTTCTTGCAGTGTTCTGATATAATCCCGGGCCATTTTCATATGGTCACTAAATTGCCCAAATTTCCCCATTTTTTTTTTTTTCTCCTCCAATTGCAATTCCTTTGATGGTATCTCCATTCCAGCGTGTTTTTAAGTCCTTCTTTTATCTTTTGGCCTTCAGCGGGGATCAATTTTGGCAAGCTTTGCTGCATGTGCCCGCACTTCATAGCGTATGGGAAAGATTTCTTCATTTTTTTTTTAATTTATTTTAAGCAACCATGCCATGTCTCTTCTATCTTCTCCTCCAAGTTGTGTCTTCCTCCTTGACTTTTTCCCTTGCTTTAGCAACATCGGTGAGCTTTGTTCTGGCACGTTTTGGTCCTTTGCAATGCAGCTCATTGCCTCACAGGCCATTTCTTGAAGACACTAAAACACCCCAATTTCAGGTTTTTTTGGGGTGTTTTTCAACTTTTTTTCATTTGTTCCTATCTCCTTTCCAGAGCGTTTGTAAGCCTTTCTTTTTGGGTTCGCAAGATTCCGTTTCCCTTCCCGAAAGGAAATTTCATTTCCTTTCGGGAAGGGAAACGGAATCTTGCGATTTTAATGGGGACTACTAGAGGAATCATTGGTGCATGTCCCTGCCCTGGATGACATGCCATGCCTTTTGATGGCTATTACTTTGGGAAAGATTTTTTTTCTTTTTTTTTTTTCTTGTTTTTAAGCATCCACGCCATGTCTCTTATATCTTCCCCACCAAGAGTTTTCTTCCTCCTTGACTTTTTCCTCTGCTTTTGCTACGTCTCTGAGCTTAGTTTTGGCCTGTTTTGGTTTCTTGCAGTGTTCTGATATAATCCCGGGCCATTTTCATATGGTCACTAAATTGCCCAAATTTCCCAATTTTTTTTTTTTCTCCTCCAATTGCAATTCCTTTGATGGTATCTCCATTCCAGCGTGTTTTTAAGTCCTTCTTTTATCTTTTGGCCTTCAGCGGGGATCAATTTTGGCAAGCTTTGCTGCATGTGCCTGCACTTCATAGCATATGGGAAAGATATTTTTTTTTTTTTTCATGTATCCATGCCATATCTCTTATATCTTCTCTTCATAGTTATGTTGTCCTCCTTGACTTTTTCCTCTACTTTTGCTACGTCTCTGAGCTTAGTTTTGGCCTGTTTTGGTTTCTTGCAGTGTTCTGATATAATCCCGGGCCATTTTCATATGGTCACTAAATTGCCCAAATTTCCCAATTTTTTTTTTTTTCTCCTCCAATTGCAATTCCTTTGGTGGTATCTCCATTCCAGCGTGTTTGCAAGTCCTTCTTTTATCTTTTGGCCTTCAGCGGGGATCAATTTTGGCAAGCTTTGCTGCATGTGCCTGCACTTCATAGCGTATGGGAAAGATTTCTTCATTTTTTTTTTAATTTATTTTAAGCAACCATGCCATGTCTCTTCTATCTTCTCCTCCAAGTTGTGTCTTCCTCCTTGACTTTTTCCCTTGCTTTAGCAACATCGGTGAGCTTTGTTTTGGCACGTTTTGGTCCTTTGCAATGCAGCTCATTGCCTCACAGGCCATTTCTTGAAGACACTAAAACACCCCAATTTCAGGTTTTTTTGGGGTGTTTTTCAACTTTTTTTCATTTGTTCCTATCTCCTTTCCAGAGCGTTTGTAAGCCTTTCTTTTTGGGTTCGCAAGATTCCGTTTCCCTTCCCGAAAGGAAATTTCATTTCCTTTCGGGAAGGGAAACGGAATCTTGCGATTTTAATGGGGACTACTAGAGGAATCATTGGTGCATGTCCCTGCCCTGGATGACATGCCATGCCTTTTGATGGCTATTACTTTGGGAAAGATTTTTTTTCCTTTTTTTTTTTTCTTGTTTTTAAGCATCCACGCCATGTCTCTTATATCTTCCCCACCAAGAGTTTTCTTCCTCCTTGACTTTTTCCTCTGCTTTTGCTACGTCTCTGAGCTTAGTTTTGGCCTGTTTTGGTTTCTTGCAGTGTTCTGATATAATCCCGGGCCATTTTCATATGGTCACTAAATTGCCCAAATTTCCCAATTTTTTTTTTTTCTCCTCCAATTGCAATTCCTTTGATGGTATCTCCATTCCAGCGTGTTTTTAAGTCCTTCTTTTATCTTTTGGCCTTCAGCGGGGATCAATTTTGGCAAGCTTTGCTGCATGTGCCTGCACTTCATAGCGTATGGGAAAGATATATTTTTTTTTTTTTCATGTATCCATGCCATATCTCTTATATCTTCTCTTCATAGTTATGTTGTCCTCCTTGACTTTTTCCTCTGCTTTTGCTACGTCTCTGAGCTTAGTTTTGGCATGTTTTGGTTTCTTGCAGTGTTCTGATATAATCCCGGGCCATTTTCATATGGTCACTAAATTGCCCAAATTTCCCAATTTTTTTTTTTTTCTCCTCCAATTGCAATTCCTTTGATGGTATCTCCATTCCAGCGTGTTTTTAAGTCCTTCTTTTATCTTTTGGCCTTCAGCGGGGATCAATTTTGGCAAGCTTTGCTGCATGTGCCCGCACTTCATAGCGTATGGGAAAGATTTCTTCATTTTTTTTTTAATTTATTTTAAGCAACCATGCCATGTCTCTTCTATCTTCTCCTCCAAGTTGTGTCTTCCTCCTTGACTTTTTCCCTTGCTTTAGCAACATCGGTGAGCTTTGTTTTGGCACGTTTTGGTCCTTTGCAATGCAGCTCATTGCCTCACAGGCCATTTCTTGAAGACACTAAAACACCCCAATTTCAGGTTTTTTTGGGGTGTTTTTCAACTTTTTTTCATTTGTTCCTATCTCCTTTCCAGAGCGTTTGTAAGCCTTTCTTTTTGGGTTCGCAAGATTCCGTTTCCCTTCCCGAAAGGAAATTTCATTTCCTTTCGGGAAGGGAAACGGAATCTTGCGATTTTAATGGGGACTACTAGAGGAATCATTGGTGCATGTCCCTGCCCTGGATGACATGCCATGCCTTTTGATGGCTATTACTTTGGGAAAGATTTTTTTTCCTTTTTTTTTTCTTGTTTTTAAGCATCCACGCCATGTCTCTTATATCTTCCCCACCAAGAGTTTTCTTCCTCCTTGACTTTTTCCTCTGCTTTTGCTACGTCTCTGAGCTTAGTTTTGGCCTGTTTTGGTTTCTTGCAGTGTTCTGATATAATCCCGGGCCATTTTCATATGGTCACTAAATTGCCCAAATTTCCCAATTTTTTTTTTTTTCTCCTCCAATTGCAATTCCTTTGATGGTATCTCCATTCCAGCGTGTTTTTAAGTCCTTCTTTTATCTTTTGGCCTTCAGCGGGGATCAATTTTGGCAAGCTTTGCTGCATGTGCCCGCACTTCATAGCGTATGGGAAAGATTTCTTCATTTTTTTTTTAATTTATTTTAAGCAACCATGCCATGTCTCTTCTATCTTCTCCTCCAAGTTGTGTCTTCCTCCTTGACTTTTTCCCTTGCTTTAGCAACATCGGTGAGCTTTGTTCTGGCACGTTTTGGTCCTTTGCAATGCAGCTCATTGCCTCACAGGCCATTTCTTGAAGACACTAAAACACCCCAATTTCAGGTTTTTTTGGGGTGTTTTTCAACTTTTTTTCATTTGTTCCTATCTCCTTTCCAGAGCGTTTGTAAGCCTTTCTTTTTGGGTTCGCAAGATTCCGTTTCCCTTCCCGAAAGGAAATTTCATTTCCTTTCGGGAAGGGAAACGGAATCTTGCGATTTTAATGGGGACTACTAGAGGAATCATTGGTGCATGTCCCTGCCCTGGATGACATGCCATGCCTTTTGATGGCTATTACTTTGGGAAAGATTTTTTTTCCTTTTTTTTTTTCTTGTTTTTAAGCATCCACGCCATGTCTCTTATATCTTCCCCACCAAGAGTTTTCTTCCTCCTTGACTTTTTCCTCTGCTTTTGCTACGTCTCTGAGCTTAGTTTTGGCCTGTTTTGGTTTCTTGCAGTGTTCTGATATAATCCCGGGCCATTTTCATATGGTCACTAAATTGCCCAAATTTCCCAATTTTTTTTTTTTTCTCCTCCAATTGCAATTCCTTTGATGGTATCTCCATTCCAGCGTGTTTTTAAGTCCTTCTTTTATCTTTTGGCCTTCAGCGGGGATCAATTTTGGCAAGCTTTGCTGCATGTGCCCGCACTTCATAGCGTATGGGAAAGATTTCTTCATTTTTTTTTTAATTTATTTTAAGCAACCATGCCATGTCTCTTCTATCTTCTCCTCCAAGTTGTGTCTTCCTCCTTGACTTTTTCCCTTGCTTTAGCAACATCGGTGAGCTTTGTTCTGGCACGTTTTGGTCCTTTGCAATGCAGCTCATTGCCTCACAGGCCATTTCTTGAAGACACTAAAACACCCCAATTTCAGGTTTTTTTGGGGTGTTTTTCAACTTTTTTTCATTTGTTCCTATCTCCTTTCCAGAGCGTTTGTAAGCCTTTCTTTTTGGGTTCGCAAGATTCCGTTTCCCTTCCCGAAAGGAAATTTCATTTCCTTTCGGGAAGGGAAACGGAATCTTGCGATTTTAATGGGGACTACTAGAGGAATCATTGGTGCATGTCCCTGCCCTGGATGACATGCCATGCCTTTTGATGGCTATTACTTTGGGAAAGATTTTTTTTCTTTTTTTTTTTTCTTGTTTTTAAGCATCCACGCCATGTCTCTTATATCTTCCCCACCAAGAGTTTTCTTCCTCCTTGACTTTTTCCTCTGCTTTTGCTACGTCTCTGAGCTTAGTTTTGGCCTGTTTTGGTTTCTTGCAGTGTTCTGATATAATCCCGGGCCATTTTCATATGGTCACTAAATTGCCCAAATTTCCCAATTTTTTTTTTTTTCTCCTCCAATTGCAATTCCTTTGATGGTATCTCCATTCCAGCGTGTTTTTAAGTCCTTCTTTTATCTTTTGGCCTTCAGCGGGGATCAATTTTGGCAAGCTTTGCTGCATGTGCCCGCACTTCATAGCGTATGGGAAAGATTTCTTCATTTTTTTTTTAATTTATTTTAAGCAACCATGCCATGTCTCTTCTATCTTCTCCTCCAAGTTGTGTCTTCCTCCTTGACTTTTTCCCTTGCTTTAGCAACATCGGTGAGCTTTGTTTTGGCACGTTTTGGTCCTTTGCAATGCAGCTCATTGCCTCACAGGCCATTTCTTGAAGACACTAAAACACCCCAATTTCAGGTTTTTTTGGGGTGTTTTTCAACTTTTTTTCATTTGTTCCTATCTCCTTTCCAGAGCGTTTGTAAGCCTTTCTTTTTGGGTTCGCAAGATTCCGTTTCCCTTCCCGAAAGGAAATTTCATTTCCTTTCGGGAAGGGAAACGGAATCTTGCGATTTTAATGGGGACTACTAGAGGAATCATTGGTGCATGTCCCTGCCCTGGATGACATGCCATGCCTTTTGATGGCTATTACTTTGGGAAAGATTTTTTTTCCTTTTTTTTTTCTTGTTTTTAAGCATCCACGCCATGTCTCTTATATCTTCCCCACCAAGAGTTTTCTTCCTCCTTGACTTTTTCCTCTGCTTTTGCTACGTCTCTGAGCTTAGTTTTGGCCTGTTTTGGTTTCTTGCAGTGTTCTGATATAATCCCGGGCCATTTTCATATGGTCACTAAATTGCCCAAATTTCCCAATTTTTTTTTTTTTCTCCTCCAATTGCAATTCCTTTGATGGTATCTCCATTCCAGCGTGTTTGCAAGTCCTTCTTTTATCTTTTGGCCTTCAGCGGGGATCAATTTTGGCAAGCTTTGCTGCATGTGCCCGCACTTCATAGCGTATGGGAAAGATTTCTTCATTTTTTTTTTAATTTATTTTAAGCAACCATGCCATGTCTCTTCTATCTTCTCCTCCAAGTTGTGTCTTCCTCCTTGACTTTTTCCCTTGCTTTAGCAACATCGGTGAGCTTTGTTCTGGCACGTTTTGGTCCTTTGCAATGCAGCTCATTGCCTCACAGGCCATTTCTTGAAGACACTAAAACACCCCAATTTCAGGTTTTTTTGGGGTGTTTTTCAACTTTTTTTCATTTGTTCCTATCTCCTTTCCAGAGCGTTTGTAAGCCTTTCTTTTTGGGTTCGCAAGATTCCGTTTCCCTTCCCGAAAGGAAATTTCATTTCCTTTCGGGAAGGGAAACGGAATCTTGCGATTTTAATGGGGACTACTAGAGGAATCATTGGTGCATGTCCCTGCCCTGGATGACATGCCATGCCTTTTGATGGCTATTACTTTGGGAAAGATTTTTTTTCCTTTTTTTTTTTCTTGTTTTTAAGCATCCACGCCATGTCTCTTATATCTTCCCCACCAAGAGTTTTCTTCCTCCTTGACTTTTTCCTCTGCTTTTGCTACGTCTCTGAGCTTAGTTTTGGCCTGTTTTGGTTTCTTGCAGTGTTCTGATATAATCCCGGGCCATTTTCATATGGTCACTAAATTGCCCAAATTTCCCAATTTTTTTTTTTTTCTCCTCCAATTGCAATTCCTTTGATGGTATCTCCATTCCAGCGTGTTTTTAAGTCCTTCTTTTATCTTTTGGCCTTCAGCGGGGATCAATTTTGGCAAGCTTTGCTGCATGTGCCCGCACTTCATAGCGTATGGGAAAGATTTCTTCATTTTTTTTTTAATTTATTTTAAGCAACCATGCCATGTCTCTTCTATCTTCTCCTCCAAGTTGTGTCTTCCTCCTTGACTTTTTCCCTTGCTTTAGCAACATCGGTGAGCTTTGTTCTGGCACGTTTTGGTCCTTTGCAATGCAGCTCATTGCCTCACAGGCCATTTCTTGAAGACACTAAAACACCCCAATTTCAGGTTTTTTTGGGGTGTTTTTCAACTTTTTTTCATTTGTTCCTATCTCCTTTCCAGAGCGTTTGTAAGCCTTTCTTTTTGGGTTCGCAAGATTCCGTTTCCCTTCCCGAAAGGAAATTTCATTTCCTTTCGGGAAGGGAAACGGAATCTTGCGATTTTAATGGGGACTACTAGAGGAATCATTGGTGCATGTCCCTGCCCTGGATGACATGCCATGCCTTTTGATGGCTATTACTTTGGGAAAGATTTTTTTTCTTTTTTTTTTTTCTTGTTTTTAAGCATCCACGCCATGTCTCTTATATCTTCCCCACCAAGAGTTTTCTTCCTCCTTGACTTTTTCCTCTGCTTTTGCTACGTCTCTGAGCTTAGTTTTGGCCTGTTTTGGTTTCTTGCAGTGTTCTGATATAATCCCGGGCCATTTTCATATGGTCACTAAATTGCCCAAATTTCCCAATTTTTTTTTTTTCTCCTCCAATTGCAATTCCTTTGATGGTATCTCCATTCCAGCGTGTTTGCAAGTCCTTCTTTTATCTTTTGGCCTTCAGCGGGGATCAATTTTGGCAAGCTTTGCTGCATGTGCCTGCACTTCATAGCGTATGGGAAAGATATTTTTTTTTTTTTTTCATGTATCCATGCCATATCTCTTATATCTTCTCTTCATAGTTATGTTGTCCTCCTTGACTTTTTCCTCTGCTTTTGCTACGTCTCTGAGCTTAGTTTTGGCATGTTTTGGTTTCTTGCAGTGTTCTGATATAATCCCGGGCCATTTTCATATGGTCACTAAATTGCCCAAATTTCCCCATTTTTTTTTTTTTCTCCTCCAATTGCAATTCCTTTGATGGTATCTCCATTCCAGCGTGTTTTTAAGTCCTTCTTTTATCTTTTGGCCTTCAGCGGGGATCAATTTTGGCAAGCTTTGCTGCATGTGCCCGCACTTCATAGCGTATGGGAAAGATTTCTTCATTTTTTTTTTAATTTATTTTAAGCAACCATGCCATGTCTCTTCTATCTTCTCCTCCAAGTTGTGTCTTCCTCCTTGACTTTTTCCCTTGCTTTAGCAACATCGGTGAGCTTTGTTCTGGCACGTTTTGGTCCTTTGCAATGCAGCTCATTGCCTCACAGGCCATTTCTTGAAGACACTAAAACACCCCAATTTCAGGTTTTTTTGGGGTGTTTTTCAACTTTTTTTCATTTGTTCCTATCTCCTTTCCAGAGCGTTTGTAAGCCTTTCTTTTTGGGTTCGCAAGATTCCGTTTCCCTTCCCGAAAGGAAATTTCATTTCCTTTCGGGAAGGGAAACGGAATCTTGCGATTTTAATGGGGACTACTAGAGGAATCATTGGTGCATGTCCCTGCCCTGGATGACATGCCATGCCTTTTGATGGCTATTACTTTGGGAAAGATTTTTTTTCTTTTTTTTTTTTCTTGTTTTTAAGCATCCACGCCATGTCTCTTATATCTTCCCCACCAAGAGTTTTCTTCCTCCTTGACTTTTTCCTCTGCTTTTGCTACGTCTCTGAGCTTAGTTTTGGCCTGTTTTGGTTTCTTGCAGTGTTCTGATATAATCCCGGGCCATTTTCATATGGTCACTAAATTGCCCAAATTTCCCAATTTTTTTTTTTTCTCCTCCAATTGCAATTCCTTTGATGGTATCTCCATTCCAGCGTGTTTTTAAGTCCTTCTTTTATCTTTTGGCCTTCAGCGGGGATCAATTTTGGCAAGCTTTGCTGCATGTGCCTGCACTTCATAGCATATGGGAAAGATATTTTTTTTTTTTTTCATGTATCCATGCCATATCTCTTATATCTTCTCTTCATAGTTATGTTGTCCTCCTTGACTTTTTCCTCTACTTTTGCTACGTCTCTGAGCTTAGTTTTGGCCTGTTTTGGTTTCTTGCAGTGTTCTGATATAATCCCGGGCCATTTTCATATGGTCACTAAATTGCCCAAATTTCCCAATTTTTTTTTTTTTCTCCTCCAATTGCAATTCCTTTGGTGGTATCTCCATTCCAGCGTGTTTGCAAGTCCTTCTTTTATCTTTTGGCCTTCAGCGGGGATCAATTTTGGCAAGCTTTGCTGCATGTGCCTGCACTTCATAGCGTATGGGAAAGATTTCTTCATTTTTTTTTTAATTTATTTTAAGCAACCATGCCATGTCTCTTCTATCTTCTCCTCCAAGTTGTGTCTTCCTCCTTGACTTTTTCCCTTGCTTTAGCAACATCGGTGAGCTTTGTTTTGGCACGTTTTGGTCCTTTGCAATGCAGCTCATTGCCTCACAGGCCATTTCTTGAAGACACTAAAACACCCCAATTTCAGGTTTTTTTGGGGTGTTTTTCAACTTTTTTTCATTTGTTCCTATCTCCTTTCCAGAGCGTTTGTAAGCCTTTCTTTTTGGGTTCGCAAGATTCCGTTTCCCTTCCCGAAAGGAAATTTCATTTCCTTTCGGGAAGGGAAACGGAATCTTGCGATTTTAATGGGGACTACTAGAGGAATCATTGGTGCATGTCCCTGCCCTGGATGACATGCCATGCCTTTTGATGGCTATTACTTTGGGAAAGATTTTTTTTCCTTTTTTTTTTCTTGTTTTTAAGCATCCACGCCATGTCTCTTATATCTTCCCCACCAAGAGTTTTCTTCCTCCTTGACTTTTTCCTCTGCTTTTGCTACGTCTCTGAGCTTAGTTTTGGCCTGTTTTGGTTTCTTGCAGTGTTCTGATATAATCCCGGGCCATTTTCATATGGTCACTAAATTGCCCAAATTTCCCAATTTTTTTTTTTTCTCCTCCAATTGCAATTCCTTTGATGGTATCTCCATTCCAGCGTGTTTTTAAGTCCTTCTTTTATCTTTTGGCCTTCAGCGGGGATCAATTTTGGCAAGCTTTGCTGCATGTGCCTGCACTTCATAGCGTATGGGAAAGATATATTTTTTTTTTTTTCATGTATCCATGCCATATCTCTTATATCTTCTCTTCATAGTTATGTTGTCCTCCTTGACTTTTTCCTCTGCTTTTGCTACGTCTCTGAGCTTAGTTTTGGCATGTTTTGGTTTCTTGCAGTGTTCTGATATAATCCCGGGCCATTTTCATATGGTCACTAAATTGCCCAAATTTCCCCATTTTTTTTTTTTTCTCCTCCAATTGCAATTCCTTTGATGGTATCTCCATTCCAGCGTGTTTTTAAGTCCTTCTTTTATCTTTTGGCCTTCAGCGGGGATCAATTTTGGCAAGCTTTGCTGCATGTGCCCGCACTTCATAGCGTATGGGAAAGATTTCTTCATTTTTTTTTTAATTTATTTTAAGCAACCATGCCATGTCTCTTCTATCTTCTCCTCCAAGTTGTGTCTTCCTCCTTGACTTTTTCCCTTGCTTTAGCAACATCGGTGAGCTTTGTTCTGGCACGTTTTGGTCCTTTGCAATGCAGCTCATTGCCTCACAGGCCATTTCTTGAAGACACTAAAACACCCCAATTTCAGGTTTTTTTGGGGTGTTTTTCAACTTTTTTTCATTTGTTCCTATCTCCTTTCCAGAGCGTTTGTAAGCCTTTCTTTTTGGGTTCGCAAGATTCCGTTTCCCTTCCCGAAAGGAAATTTCATTTCCTTTCGGGAAGGGAAACGGAATCTTGCGATTTTAATGGGGACTACTAGAGGAATCATTGGTGCATGTCCCTGCCCTGGATGACATGCCATGCCTTTTGATGGCTATTACTTTGGGAAAGATTTTTTTTCCTTTTTTTTTTCTTGTTTTTAAGCATCCACGCCATGTCTCTTATATCTTCCCCACCAAGAGTTTTCTTCCTCCTTGACTTTTTCCTCTGCTTTTGCTACGTCTCTGAGCTTAGTTTTGGCCTGTTTTGGTTTCTTGCAGTGTTCTGATATAATCCCGGGCCATTTTCATATGGTCACTAAATTGCCCAAATTTCCCAATTTTTTTTTTTTCTCCTCCAATTGCAATTCCTTTGATGGTATCTCCATTCCAGCGTGTTTTTAAGTCCTTCTTTTATCTTTTGGCCTTCAGCGGGGATCAATTTTGGCAAGCTTTGCTGCATGTGCCTGCACTTCATAGCGTATGGGAAAGATATATTTTTTTTTTTTCATGTATCCATGCCATATCTCTTATATCTTCTCTTCATAGTTATGTTGTCCTCCTTGACTTTTTCCTCTGCTTTTGCTACGTCTCTGAGCTTAGTTTTGGCATGTTTTGGTTTCTTGCAGTGTTCTGATATAATCCCGGGCCATTTTCATATGGTCACTAAATTGCCCAAATTTCCCAATTTTTTTTTTTTTCTCCTCCAATTGCAATTCCTTTGATGGTATCTCCATTCCAGCGTGTTTTTAAGTCCTTCTTTTATCTTTTGGCCTTCAGCGGGGATCAATTTTGGCAAGCTTTGCTGCATGTGCCCGCACTTCATAGCGTATGGGAAAGATTTCTTCATTTTTTTTTTAATTTATTTTAAGCAACCATGCCATGTCTCTTCTATCTTCTCCTCCAAGTTGTGTCTTCCTCCTTGACTTTTTCCCTTGCTTTAGCAACATCGGTGAGCTTTGTTTTGGCACGTTTTGGTCCTTTGCAATGCAGCTCATTGCCTCACAGGCCATTTCTTGAAGACACTAAAACACCCCAATTTCAGGTTTTTTTGGGGTGTTTTTCAACTTTTTTTCATTTGTTCCTATCTCCTTTCCAGAGCGTTTGTAAGCCTTTCTTTTTGGGTTCGCAAGATTCCGTTTCCCTTCCCGAAAGGAAATGAAATTTCCTTTCGGGAAGGGAAACGGAATCTTGCGATTTTAATGGGGACTACTAGAGGAATCATTGGTGCATGTCCCTGCCCTGGATGACATGCCATGCCTTTTGATGGCTATTACTTTGGGAAAGATTTTTTTTCCTTTTTTTTTTCTTGTTTTTAAGCATCCACGCCATGTCTCTTATATCTTCCCCACCAAGAGTTTTCTTCCTCCTTGACTTTTTCCTCTGCTTTTGCTACGTCTCTGAGCTTAGTTTTGGCCTGTTTTGGTTTCTTGCAGTGTTCTGATATAATCCCGGGCCATTTTCATATGGTCACTAAATTGCCCAAATTTCCCAATTTTTTTTTTTTTCTCCTCCAATTGCAATTCCTTTGATGGTATCTCCATTCCAGCGTGTTTTTAAGTCCTTCTTTTATCTTTTGGCCTTCAGCGGGGATCAATTTTGGCAAGCTTTGCTGCATGTGCCCGCACTTCATAGCGTATGGGAAAGATTTCTTCATTTTTTTTTTAATTTATTTTAAGCAACCATGCCATGTCTCTTCTATCTTCTCCTCCAAGTTGTGTCTTCCTCCTTGACTTTTTCCCTTGCTTTAGCAACATCGGTGAGCTTTGTTCTGGCACGTTTTGGTCCTTTGCAATGCAGCTCATTGCCTCACAGGCCATTTCTTGAAGACACTAAAACACCCCAATTTCAGGTTTTTTTGGGGTGTTTTTCAACTTTTTTTCATTTGTTCCTATCTCCTTTCCAGAGCGTTTGTAAGCCTTTCTTTTTGGGTTCGCAAGATTCCGTTTCCCTTCCCGAAAGGAAATTTCATTTCCTTTCGGGAAGGGAAACGGAATCTTGCGATTTTAATGGGGACTACTAGAGGAATCATTGGTGCATGTCCCTGCCCTGGATGACATGCCATGCCTTTTGATGGCTATTACTTTGGGAAAGATTTTTTTTCTTTTTTTTTTTTCTTGTTTTTAAGCATCCACGCCATGTCTCTTATATCTTCCCCACCAAGAGTTTTCTTCCTCCTTGACTTTTTCCTCTGCTTTTGCTACGTCTCTGAGCTTAGTTTTGGCCTGTTTTGGTTTCTTGCAGTGTTCTGATATAATCCCGGGCCATTTTCATATGGTCACTAAATTGCCCAAATTTCCCAATTTTTTTTTTTTCTCCTCCAATTGCAATTCCTTTGATGGTATCTCCATTCCAGCGTGTTTGCAAGTCCTTCTTTTATCTTTTGGCCTTCAGCGGGGATCAATTTTGGCAAGCTTTGCTGCATGTGCCTGCACTTCATAGCGTATGGGAAAGATATATTTTTTTTTTTTTCATGTATCCATGCCATATCTCTTATATCTTCTCTTCATAGTTATGTTGTCCTCCTTGACTTTTTCCTCTGCTTTTGCTACGTCTCTGAGCTTAGTTTTGGCATGTTTTGGTTTCTTGCAGTGTTCTGATATAATCCCGGGCCATTTTCATATGGTCACTAAATTGCCCAAATTTCCCAATTTTTTTTTTTTTCTCCTCCAATTGCAATTCCTTTGATGGTATCTCCATTCCAGCGTGTTTTTAAGTCCTTCTTTTATCTTTTGGCCTTCAGCGGGGATCAATTTTGGCAAGCTTTGCTGCATGTGCCCGCACTTCATAGCGTATGGGAAAGATTTCTTCATTTTTTTTTTAATTTATTTTAAGCAACCATGCCATGTCTCTTCTATCTTCTCCTCCAAGTTGTGTCTTCCTCCTTGACTTTTTCCCTTGCTTTAGCAACATCGGTGAGCTTTGTTTTGGCACGTTTTGGTCCTTTGCAATGCAGCTCATTGCCTCACAGGCCATTTCTTGAAGACACTAAAACACCCCAATTTCAGGTTTTTTTGGGGTGTTTTTCAACTTTTTTTCATTTGTTCCTATCTCCTTTCCAGAGCGTTTGTAAGCCTTTCTTTTTGGGTTCGCAAGATTCCGTTTCCCTTCCCGAAAGGAAATTTCATTTCCTTTCGGGAAGGGAAACGGAATCTTGCGATTTTAATGGGGACTACTAGAGGAATCATTGGTGCATGTCCCTGCCCTGGATGACATGCCATGCCTTTTGATGGCTATTACTTTGGGAAAGATTTTTTTTCCTTTTTTTTTTCTTGTTTTTAAGCATCCACGCCATGTCTCTTATATCTTCCCCACCAAGAGTTTTCTTCCTCCTTGACTTTTTCCTCTGCTTTTGCTACGTCTCTGAGCTTAGTTTTGGCCTGTTTTGGTTTCTTGCAGTGTTCTGATATAATCCCGGGCCATTTTCATATGGTCACTAAATTGCCCAAATTTCCCAATTTTTTTTTTTTCTCCTCCAATTGCAATTCCTTTGATGGTATCTCCATTCCAGCGTGTTTTTAAGTCCTTCTTTTATCTTTTGGCCTTCAGCGGGGATCAATTTTGGCAAGCTTTGCTGCATGTGCCTGCACTTCATAGCGTATGGGAAAGATATATTTTTTTTTTTTCATGTATCCATGCCATATCTCTTATATCTTCTCTTCATAGTTATGTTGTCCTCCTTGACTTTTTCCTCTGCTTTTGCTACGTCTCTGAGCTTAGTTTTGGCATGTTTTGGTTTCTTGCAGTGTTCTGATATAATCCCGGGCCATTTTCATATGGTCACTAAATTGCCCAAATTTCCCAATTTTTTTTTTTTTCTCCTCCAATTGCAATTCCTTTGATGGTATCTCCATTCCAGCGTGTTTTTAAGTCCTTCTTTTATCTTTTGGCCTTCAGCGGGGATCAATTTTGGCAAGCTTTGCTGCATGTGCCCGCACTTCATAGCGTATGGGAAAGATTTCTTCATTTTTTTTTTAATTTATTTTAAGCAACCATGCCATGTCTCTTCTATCTTCTCCTCCAAGTTGTGTCTTCCTCCTTGACTTTTTCCCTTGCTTTAGCAACATCGGTGAGCTTTGTTCTGGCACGTTTTGGTCCTTTGCAATGCAGCTCATTGCCTCACAGGCCATTTCTTGAAGACACTAAAACACCCCAATTTCAGGTTTTTTTGGGGTGTTTTTCAACTTTTTTTCATTTGTTCCTATCTCCTTTCCAGAGCGTTTGTAAGCCTTTCTTTTTGGGTTCGCAAGATTCCGTTTCCCTTCCCGAAAGGAAATTTCATTTCCTTTCGGGAAGGGAAACGGAATCTTGCGATTTTAATGGGGACTACTAGAGGAATCATTGGTGCATGTCCCTGCCCTGGATGACATGCCATGCCTTTTGATGGCTATTACTTTGGGAAAGATTTTTTTTCCTTTTTTTTTTCTTGTTTTTAAGCATCCACGCCATGTCTCTTATATCTTCCCCACCAAGAGTTTTCTTCCTCCTTGACTTTTTCCTCTGCTTTTGCTACGTCTCTGAGCTTAGTTTTGGCCTGTTTTGGTTTCTTGCAGTGTTCTGATATAATCCCGGGCCATTTTCATATGGTCACTAAATTGCCCAAATTTCCCAATTTTTTTTTTTTTCTCCTCCAATTGCAATTCCTTTGATGGTATCTCCATTCCAGCGTGTTTTTAAGTCCTTCTTTTATCTTTTGGCCTTCAGCGGGGATCAATTTTGGCAAGCTTTGCTGCATGTGCCCGCACTTCATAGCGTATGGGAAAGATTTCTTCATTTTTTTTTTAATTTATTTTAAGCAACCATGCCATGTCTCTTCTATCTTCTCCTCCAAGTTGTGTCTTCCTCCTTGACTTTTTCCCTTGCTTTAGCAACATCGGTGAGCTTTGTTCTGGCACGTTTTGGTCCTTTGCAATGCAGCTCATTGCCTCACAGGCCATTTCTTGAAGACACTAAAACACCCCAATTTCAGGTTTTTTTGGGGTGTTTTTCAACTTTTTTTCATTTGTTCCTATCTCCTTTCCAGAGCGTTTGTAAGCCTTTCTTTTTGGGTTCGCAAGATTCCGTTTCCCTTCCCGAAAGGAAATTTCATTTCCTTTCGGGAAGGGAAACGGAATCTTGCGATTTTAATGGGGACTACTAGAGGAATCATTGGTGCATGTCCCTGCCCTGGATGACATGCCATGCCTTTTGATGGCTATTACTTTGGGAAAGATTTTTTTTCTTTTTTTTTTTTCTTGTTTTTAAGCATCCACGCCATGTCTCTTATATCTTCCCCACCAAGAGTTTTCTTCCTCCTTGACTTTTTCCTCTGCTTTTGCTACGTCTCTGAGCTTAGTTTTGGCCTGTTTTGGTTTCTTGCAGTGTTCTGATATAATCCCGGGCCATTTTCATATGGTCACTAAATTGCCCAAATTTCCCAATTTTTTTTTTTTCTCCTCCAATTGCAATTCCTTTGATGGTATCTCCATTCCAGCGTGTTTGCAAGTCCTTCTTTTATCTTTTGGCCTTCAGCGGGGATCAATTTTGGCAAGCTTTGCTGCATGTGCCTGCACTTCATAGCGTATGGGAAAGATATATTTTTTTTTTTTTCATGTATCCATGCCATATCTCTTATATCTTCTCTTCATAGTTATGTTGTCCTCCTTGACTTTTTCCTCTGCTTTTGCTACGTCTCTGAGCTTAGTTTTGGCATGTTTTGGTTTCTTGCAGTGTTCTGATATAATCCCGGGCCATTTTCATATGGTCACTAAATTGCCCAAATTTCCCAATTTTTTTTTTTTTCTCCTCCAATTGCAATTCCTTTGATGGTATCTCCATTCCAGCGTGTTTTTAAGTCCTTCTTTTATCTTTTGGCCTTCAGCGGGGATCAATTTTGGCAAGCTTTGCTGCATGTGCCCGCACTTCATAGCGTATGGGAAAGATTTCTTCATTTTTTTTTTAATTTATTTTAAGCAACCATGCCATGTCTCTTCTATCTTCTCCTCCAAGTTGTGTCTTCCTCCTTGACTTTTTCCCTTGCTTTAGCAACATCGGTGAGCTTTGTTTTGGCACGTTTTGGTCCTTTGCAATGCAGCTCATTGCCTCACAGGCCATTTCTTGAAGACACTAAAACACCCCAATTTCAGGTTTTTTTGGGGTGTTTTTCAACTTTTTTTCATTTGTTCCTATCTCCTTTCCAGAGCGTTTGTAAGCCTTTCTTTTTGGGTTCGCAAGATTCCGTTTCCCTTCCCGAAAGGAAATTTCATTTCCTTTCGGGAAGGGAAACGGAATCTTGCGATTTTAATGGGGACTACTAGAGGAATCATTGGTGCATGTCCCTGCCCTGGATGACATGCCATGCCTTTTGATGGCTATTACTTTGGGAAAGATTTTTTTTCCTTTTTTTTTTTCTTGTTTTTAAGCATCCACGCCATGTCTCTTATATCTTCCCCACCAAGAGTTTTCTTCCTCCTTGACTTTTTCCTCTGCTTTTGCTACGTCTCTGAGCTTAGTTTTGGCCTGTTTTGGTTTCTTGCAGTGTTCTGATATAATCCCGGGCCATTTTCATATGGTCACTAAATTGCCCAAATTTCCCAATTTTTTTTTTTCTCCTCCAATTGCAATTCCTTTGATGGTATCTCCATTCCAGCGTGTTTTTAAGTCCTTCTTTTATCTTTTGGCCTTCAGCGGGGATCAATTTT
Organism: Agelaius phoeniceus; assembly: GCF_051311805.1. NCBI lineage: Eukaryota > Metazoa > Chordata > Aves > Passeriformes > Icteridae > Agelaius > Agelaius phoeniceus. Next base: position 30,317,304 of record NC_135268.1, on the reverse strand, counting down.
GGCAAGCTTTGCTGCATGTGCCTGCACTTCATAGCGTATGGGAAAGATATTTTTTTTTTTTTTCATGTATCCATGCCATATCTCTTATATCTTCTCTTCATAGTTATGTTGTCCTCCTTGACTTTTTCCTCTGCTTTTGCTACGTCTCTGAGCTTAGTTTTGGCATGTTTTGGTTTCTTGCAGTGTTCTGATATAATCCCGGGCCATTTTCATATGGTCACTAAATTGCCCAAATTTCCCCATTTTTTTTTTTTTCTCCTCCAATTGCAATTCCTTTGATGGTATCTCCATTCCAGCGTGTTTTTAAGTCCTTCTTTTATCTTTTGGCCTTCAGCGGGGATCAATTTTGGCAAGCTTTGCTGCATGTGCCCGCACTTCATAGCGTATGGGAAAGATTTCTTCATTTTTTTTTTAATTTATTTTAAGCAACCATGCCATGTCTCTTCTATCTTCTCCTCCAAGTTGTGTCTTCCTCCTTGACTTTTTCCCTTGCTTTAGCAACATCGGTGAGCTTTGTTTTGGCACGTTTTGGTCCTTTGCAATGCAGCTCATTGCCTCACAGGCCATTTCTTGAAGACACTAAAACACCCCAATTTCAGGTTTTTTTGGGGTGTTTTTCAACTTTTTTTCATTTGTTCCTATCTCCTTTCCAGAGCGTTTGTAAGCCTTTCTTTTTGGGTTCGCAAGATTCCGTTTCCCTTCCCGAAAGGAAATTTCATTTCCTTTCGGGAAGGGAAACGGAATCTTGCGATTTTAATGGGGACTACTAGAGGAATCATTGGTGCATGTCCCTGCCCTGGATGACATGCCATGCCTTTTGATGGCTATTACTTTGGGAAAGATTTTTTTTCCTTTTTTTTTTCTTGTTTTTAAGCATCCACGCCATGTCTCTTATATCTTCCCCACCAAGAGTTTTCTTCCTCCTTGACTTTTTCCTCTGCTTTTGCTACGTCTCTGAGCTTAGTTTTGGCCTGTTTTGGTTTCTTGCAGTGTTCTGATATAATCCCGGGCCATTTTCATATGGTCACTAAATTGCCCAAATTTCCCAATTTTTTTTTTTTCTCCTCCAATTGCAATTCCTTTGATGGTATCTCCATTCCAGCGTGTTTTTAAGTCCTTCTTTTATCTTTTGGCCTTCAGCGGGGATCAATTTTGGCAAGCTTTGCTGCATGTGCCTGCACTTCATAGCGTATGGGAAAGATATATTTTTTTTTTTTCATGTATCCATGCCATATCTCTTATATCTTCTCTTCATAGTTATGTTGTCCTCCTTGACTTTTTCCTCTGCTTTTGCTACGTCTCTGAGCTTAGTTTTGGCATGTTTTGGTTTCTTGCAGTGTTCTGATATAATCCCGGGCCATTTTCATATGGTCACTAAATTGCCCAAATTTCCCAATTTTTTTTTTTTTCTCCTCCAATTGCAATTCCTTTGATGGTATCTCCATTCCAGCGTGTTTTTAAGTCCTTCTTTTATCTTTTGGCCTTCAGCGGGGATCAATTTTGGCAAGCTTTGCTGCATGTGCCCGCACTTCATAGCGTATGGGAAAGATTTCTTCATTTTTTTTTTAATTTATTTTAAGCAACCATGCCATGTCTCTTCTATCTTCTCCTCCAAGTTGTGTCTTCCTCCTTGACTTTTTCCCTTGCTTTAGCAACATCGGTGAGCTTTGTTCTGGCACGTTTTGGTCCTTTGCAATGCAGCTCATTGCCTCACAGGCCATTTCTTGAAGACACTAAAACACCCCAATTTCAGGTTTTTTTGGGGTGTTTTTCAACTTTTTTTCATTTGTTCCTATCTCCTTTCCAGAGCGTTTGTAAGCCTTTCTTTTTGGGTTCGCAAGATTCCGTTTCCCTTCCCGAAAGGAAATTTCATTTCCTTTCGGGAAGGGAAACGGAATCTTGCGATTTTAATGGGGACTACTAGAGGAATCATTGGTGCATGTCCCTGCCCTGGATGACATGCCATGCCTTTTGATGGCTATTACTTTGGGAAAGATTTTTTTTCTTTTTTTTTTCTTGTTTTTAAGCATCCACGCCATGTCTCTTATACCTTCCCCACCAAGAGTTTTCTTCCTCCTTGACTTTTTCCTCTGCTTTTGCTACGTCTCTGAGCTTAGTTTTGGCCTGTTTTGGTTTCTTGCAGTGTTCTGATATAATCCCGGGCCATTTTCATATGGTCACTAAATTGCCCAAATTTCCCAATTTTTTTTTTTTTCTCCTCCAATTGCAATTCCTTTGATGGTATCTCCATTCCAGCGTGTTTTTAAGTCCTTCTTTTATCTTTTGGCCTTCAGCGGGGATCAATTTTGGCAAGCTTTGCTGCATGTGCCCGCACTTCATAGCGTATGGGAAAGATTTCTTCATTTTTTTTTTAATTTATTTTAAGCAACCATGCCATGTCTCTTCTATCTTCTCCTCCAAGTTGTGTCTTCCTCCTTGACTTTTTCCCTTGCTTTAGCAACATCGGTGAGCTTTGTTCTGGCACGTTTTGGTCCTTTGCAATGCAGCTCATTGCCTCACAGGCCATTTCTTGAAGACACTAAAACACCCCAATTTCAGGTTTTTTTGGGGTGTTTTTCAACTTTTTTTCATTTGTTCCTATCTCCTTTCCAGAGCGTTTGTAAGCCTTTCTTTTTGGGTTCGCAAGATTCCGTTTCCCTTCCCGAAAGGAAATTTCATTTCCTTTCGGGAAGGGAAACGGAATCTTGCGATTTTAATGGGGACTACTAGAGGAATCATTGGTGCATGTCCCTGCCCTGGATGACATGCCATGCCTTTTGATGGCTATTACTTTGGGAAAGATTTTTTTTCTTTTTTTTTTTTCTTGTTTTTAAGCATCCACGCCATGTCTCTTATATCTTCCCCACCAAGAGTTTTCTTCCTCCTTGACTTTTTCCTCTGCTTTTGCTACGTCTCTGAGCTTAGTTTTGGCCTGTTTTGGTTTCTTGCAGTGTTCTGATATAATCCCGGGCCATTTTCATATGGTCACTAAATTGCCCAAATTTCCCAATTTTTTTTTTTTCTCCTCCAATTGCAATTCCTTTGATGGTATCTCCATTCCAGCGTGTTTGCAAGTCCTTCTTTTATCTTTTGGCCTTCAGCGGGGATCAATTTTGGCAAGCTTTGCTGCATGTGCCTGCACTTCATAGCGTATGGGAAAGATATATTTTTTTTTTTTTCATGTATCCATGCCATATCTCTTATATCTTCTCTTCATAGTTATGTTGTCCTCCTTGACTTTTTCCTCTGCTTTTGCTACGTCTCTGAGCTTAGTTTTGGCATGTTTTGGTTTCTTGCAGTGTTCTGATATAATCCCGGGCCATTTTCATATGGTCACTAAATTGCCCAAATTTCCCAATTTTTTTTTTTTTCTCCTCCAATTGCAATTCCTTTGATGGTATCTCCATTCCAGCGTGTTTTTAAGTCCTTCTTTTATCTTTTGGCCTTCAGCGGGGATCAATTTTGGCAAGCTTTGCTGCATGTGCCCGCACTTCATAGCGTATGGGAAAGATTTCTTCATTTTTTTTTTAATTTATTTTAAGCAACCATGCCATGTCTCTTCTATCTTCTCCTCCAAGTTGTGTCTTCCTCCTTGACTTTTTCCCTTGCTTTAGCAACATCGGTGAGCTTTGTTTTGGCACGTTTTGGTCCTTTGCAATGCAGCTCATTGCCTCACAGGCCATTTCTTGAAGACACTAAAACACCCCAATTTCAGGTTTTTTTGGGGTGTTTTTCAACTTTTTTTCATTTGTTCCTATCTCCTTTCCAGAGCGTTTGTAAGCCTTTCTTTTTGGGTTCGCAAGATTCCGTTTCCCTTCCCGAAAGGAAATTTCATTTCCTTTCGGGAAGGGAAACGGAATCTTGCGATTTTAATGGGGACTACTAGAGGAATCATTGGTGCATGTCCCTGCCCTGGATGACATGCCATGCCTTTTGATGGCTATTACTTTGGGAAAGATTTTTTTTCCTTTTTTTTTTTCTTGTTTTTAAGCATCCACGCCATGTCTCTTATATCTTCCCCACCAAGAGTTTTCTTCCTCCTTGACTTTTTCCTCTGCTTTTGCTACGTCTCTGAGCTTAGTTTTGGCCTGTTTTGGTTTCTTGCAGTGTTCTGATATAATCCCGGGCCATTTTCATATGGTCACTAAATTGCCCAAATTTCCCAATTTTTTTTTTTCTCCTCCAATTGCAATTCCTTTGATGGTATCTCCATTCCAGCGTGTTTTTAAGTCCTTCTTTTATCTTTTGGCCTTCAGCGGGGATCAATTTTGGCAAGCTTTGCTGCATGTGCCTGCACTTCATAGCGTATGGGAAAGATATTTTTTTTTTTTTTCATGTATCCATGCCATATCTCTTATATCTTCTCTTCATAGTTATGTTGTCCTCCTTGACTTTTTCCTCTGCTTTTGCTACGTCTCTGAGCTTAGTTTTGGCATGTTTTGGTTTCTTGCAGTGTTCTGATATAATCCCGGGCCATTTTCATATGGTCACTAAATTGCCCAAATTTCCCCATTTTTTTTTTTTTCTCCTCCAATTGCAATTCCTTTGATGGTATCTCCATTCCAGCGTGTTTTTAAGTCCTTCTTTTATCTTTTGGCCTTCAGCGGGGATCAATTTTGGCAAGCTTTGCTGCATGTGCCCGCACTTCATAGCGTATGGGAAAGATTTCTTCATTTTTTTTTTAATTTATTTTAAGCAACCATGCCATGTCTCTTCTATCTTCTCCTCCAAGTTGTGTCTTCCTCCTTGACTTTTTCCCTTGCTTTAGCAACATCGGTGAGCTTTGTTTTGGCACGTTTTGGTCCTTTGCAATGCAGCTCATTGCCTCACAGGCCATTTCTTGAAGACACTAAAACACCCCAATTTCAGGTTTTTTTGGGGTGTTTTTCAACTTTTTTTCATTTGTTCCTATCTCCTTTCCAGAGCGTTTGTAAGCCTTTCTTTTTGGGTTCGCAAGATTCCGTTTCCCTTCCCGAAAGGAAATTTCATTTCCTTTCGGGAAGGGAAACGGAATCTTGCGATTTTAATGGGGACTACTAGAGGAATCATTGGTGCATGTCCCTGCCCTGGATGACATGCCATGCCTTTTGATGGCTATTACTTTGGGAAAGATTTTTTTTCCTTTTTTTTTTCTTGTTTTTAAGCATCCACGCCATGTCTCTTATATCTTCCCCACCAAGAGTTTTCTTCCTCCTTGACTTTTTCCTCTGCTTTTGCTACGTCTCTGAGCTTAGTTTTGGCCTGTTTTGGTTTCTTGCAGTGTTCTGATATAATCCCGGGCCATTTTCATATGGTCACTAAATTGCCCAAATTTCCCAATTTTTTTTTTTTCTCCTCCAATTGCAATTCCTTTGATGGTATCTCCATTCCAGCGTGTTTTTAAGTCCTTCTTTTATCTTTTGGCCTTCAGCGGGGATCAATTTTGGCAAGCTTTGCTGCATGTGCCTGCACTTCATAGCGTATGGGAAAGATATATTTTTTTTTTTTCATGTATCCATGCCATATCTCTTATATCTTCTCTTCATAGTTATGTTGTCCTCCTTGACTTTTTCCTCTGCTTTTGCTACGTCTCTGAGCTTAGTTTTGGCATGTTTTGGTTTCTTGCAGTGTTCTGATATAATCCCGGGCCATTTTCATATGGTCACTAAATTGCCCAAATTTCCCAATTTTTTTTTTTTTCTCCTCCAATTGCAATTCCTTTGATGGTATCTCCATTCCAGCGTGTTTTTAAGTCCTTCTTTTATCTTTTGGCCTTCAGCGGGGATCAATTTTGGCAAGCTTTGCTGCATGTGCCCGCACTTCATAGCGTATGGGAAAGATTTCTTCATTTTTTTTTTAATTTATTTTAAGCAACCATGCCATGTCTCTTCTATCTTCTCCTCCAAGTTGTGTCTTCCTCCTTGACTTTTTCCCTTGCTTTAGCAACATCGGTGAGCTTTGTTCTGGCACGTTTTGGTCCTTTGCAATGCAGCTCATTGCCTCACAGGCCATTTCTTGAAGACACTAAAACACCCCAATTTCAGGTTTTTTTGGGGTGTTTTTCAACTTTTTTTCATTTGTTCCTATCTCCTTTCCAGAGCGTTTGTAAGCCTTTCTTTTTGGGTTCGCAAGATTCCGTTTCCCTTCCCGAAAGGAAATTTCATTTCCTTTCGGGAAGGGAAACGGAATCTTGCGATTTTAATGGGGACTACTAGAGGAATCATTGGTGCATGTCCCTGCCCTGGATGACATGCCATGCCTTTTGATGGCTATTACTTTGGGAAAGATTTTTTTTCTTTTTTTTTTCTTGTTTTTAAGCATCCACGCCATGTCTCTTATACCTTCCCCACCAAGAGTTTTCTTCCTCCTTGACTTTTTCCTCTGCTTTTGCTACGTCTCTGAGCTTAGTTTTGGCCTGTTTTGGTTTCTTGCAGTGTTCTGATATAATCCCGGGCCATTTTCATATGGTCACTAAATTGCCCAAATTTCCCCATTTTTTTTTTTTCTCCTCCAATTGCAATTCCTTTGATGGTATCTCCATTCCAGCGTGTTTTTAAGTCCTTCTTTTATCTTTTGGCCTTCAGCGGGGATCAATTTTGGCAAGCTTTGCTGCATGTGCCCGCACTTCATAGCGTATGGGAAAGATTTCTTCATTTTTTTTTTAATTTATTTTAAGCAACCATGCCATGTCTCTTCTATCTTCTCCTCCAAGTTGTGTCTTCCTCCTTGACTTTTTCCCTTGCTTTAGCAACATCGGTGAGCTTTGTTTTGGCACGTTTTGGTCCTTTGCAATGCAGCTCATTGCCTCACAGGCCATTTCTTGAAGACACTAAAACACCCCAATTTCAGGTTTTTTTGGGGTGTTTTTCAACTTTTTTTCATTTGTTCCTATCTCCTTTCCAGAGCGTTTGTAAGCCTTTCTTTTTGGGTTCGCAAGATTCCGTTTCCCTTCCCGAAAGGAAATTTCATTTCCTTTCGGGAAGGGAAACGGAATCTTGCGATTTTAATGGGGACTACTAGAGGAATCATTGGTGCATGTCCCTGCCCTGGATGACATGCCATGCCTTTTGATGGCTATTACTTTGGGAAAGATTTTTTTTCCTTTTTTTTTTCTTGTTTTTAAGCATCCACGCCATGTCTCTTATATCTTCCCCACCAAGAGTTTTCTTCCTCCTTGACTTTTTCCTCTGCTTTTGCTACGTCTCTGAGCTTAGTTTTGGCCTGTTTTGGTTTCTTGCAGTGTTCTGATATAATCCCGGGCCATTTTCATATGGTCACTAAATTGCCCAAATTTCCCAATTTTTTTTTTTTCTCCTCCAATTGCAATTCCTTTGATGGTATCTCCATTCCAGCGTGTTTTTAAGTCCTTCTTTTATCTTTTGGCCTTCAGCGGGGATCAATTTTGGCAAGCTTTGCTGCATGTGCCTGCACTTCATAGCGTATGGGAAAGATATATTTTTTTTTTTTTCATGTATCCATGCCATATCTCTTATATCTTCTCTTCATAGTTATGTTGTCCTCCTTGACTTTTTCCTCTGCTTTTGCTACGTCTCTGAGCTTAGTTTTGGCATGTTTTGGTTTCTTGCAGTGTTCTGATATAATCCCGGGCCATTTTCATATGGTCACTAAATTGCCCAAATTTCCCCATTTTTTTTTTTTTCTCCTCCAATTGCAATTCCTTTGATGGTATCTCCATTCCAGCGTGTTTTTAAGTCCTTCTTTTATCTTTTGGCCTTCAGCGGGGATCAATTTTGGCAAGCTTTGCTGCATGTGCCCGCACTTCATAGCGTATGGGAAAGATTTCTTCATTTTTTTTTTAATTTATTTTAAGCAACCATGCCATGTCTCTTCTATCTTCTCCTCCAAGTTGTGTCTTCCTCCTTGACTTTTTCCCTTGCTTTAGCAACATCGGTGAGCTTTGTTTTGGCACGTTTTGGTCCTTTGCAATGCAGCTCATTGCCTCACAGGCCATTTCTTGAAGACACTAAAACACCCCAATTTCAGGTTTTTTTGGGGTGTTTTTCAACTTTTTTTCATTTGTTCCTATCTCCTTTCCAGAGCGTTTGTAAGCCTTTCTTTTTGGGTTCGCAAGATTCCGTTTCCCTTCCCGAAAGGAAATTTCATTTCCTTTCGGGAAGGGAAACGGAATCTTGCGATTTTAATGGGGACTACTAGAGGAATCATTGGTGCATGTCCCTGCCCTGGATGACATGCCATGCCTTTTGATGGCTATTACTTTGGGAAAGATTTTTTTTCCTTTTTTTTTTCTTGTTTTTAAGCATCCACGCCATGTCTCTTATATCTTCCCCACCAAGAGTTTTCTTCCTCCTTGACTTTTTCCTCTGCTTTTGCTACGTCTCTGAGCTTAGTTTTGGCCTGTTTTGGTTTCTTGCAGTGTTCTGATATAATCCCGGGCCATTTTCATATGGTCACTAAATTGCCCAAATTTCCCAATTTTTTTTTTTTCTCCTCCAATTGCAATTCCTTTGATGGTATCTCCATTCCAGCGTGTTTTTAAGTCCTTCTTTTATCTTTTGGCCTTCAGCGGGGATCAATTTTGGCAAGCTTTGCTGCATGTGCCTGCACTTCATAGCGTATGGGAAAGATATATTTTTTTTTTTTTTCATGTATCCATGCCATATCTCTTATATCTTCTCTTCATAGTTATGTTGTCCTCCTTGACTTTTTCCTCTGCTTTTGCTACGTCTCTGAGCTTAGTTTTGGCATGTTTTGGTTTCTTGCAGTGTTCTGATATAATCCCGGGCCATTTTCATATGGTCACTAAATTGCCCAAATTTCCCCATTTTTTTTTTTTTCTCCTCCAATTGCAATTCCTTTGGTGGTATCTCCATTCCAGCGTGTTTTTAAGTCCTTCTTTTATCTTTTGGCCTTCAGCGGGGATCAATTTTGGCAAGCTTTGCTGCATGTGCCCGCACTTCATAGCGTATGGGAAAGATTTCTTCATTTTTTTTTTAATTTATTTTAAGCAACCATGCCATGTCTCTTCTATCTTCTCCTCCAAGTTGTGTCTTCCTCCTTGACTTTTTCCCTTGCTTTAGCAACATCGGTGAGCTTTGTTTTGGCACGTTTTGGTCCTTTGCAATGCAGCTCATTGCCTCACAGGCCATTTCTTGAAGACACTAAAACACCCCAATTTCAGGTTTTTTTGGGGTGTTTTTCAACTTTTTTTCATTTGTTCCTATCTCCTTTCCAGAGCGTTTGTAAGCCTTTCTTTTTGGGTTCGCAAGATTCCGTTTCCCTTCCCGAAAGGAAATTTCATTTCCTTTCGGGAAGGGAAACGGAATCTTGCGATTTTAATGGGGACTACTAGAGGAATCATTGGTGCATGTCCCTGCCCTGGATGACATGCCATGCCTTTTGATGGCTATTACTTTGGGAAAGATTTTTTTTCCTTTTTTTTTTCTTGTTTTTAAGCATCCACGCCATGTCTCTTATATCTTCCCCACCAAGAGTTTTCTTCCTCCTTGACTTTTTCCTCTGCTTTTGCTACGTCTCTGAGCTTAGTTTTGGCCTGTTTTGGTTTCTTGCAGTGTTCTGATATAATCCCGGGCCATTTTCATATGGTCACTAAATTGCCCAAATTTCCCAATTTTTTTTTTTTCTCCTCCAATTGCAATTCCTTTGATGGTATCTCCATTCCAGCGTGTTTTTAAGTCCTTCTTTTATCTTTTGGCCTTCAGCGGGGATCAATTTTGGCAAGCTTTGCTGCATGTGCCTGCACTTCATAGCGTATGGGAAAGATATATTTTTTTTTTTTTCATGTATCCATGCCATATCTCTTATATCTTCTCTTCATAGTTATGTTGTCCTCCTTGACTTTTTCCTCTGCTTTTGCTGCGTCTCTGAGCTTAGTTTTGGCCTGTTTTGGTTTCTTGCAGTGTTCTGATATAATCCCGGGCCATTTTCATATGGTCACTAAATTGCCCAAATTTCCCCATTTTTTTTTTTTTCTCCTCCAATTGCAATTCCTTTGATGGTATCTCCATTCCAGCGTGTTTGCAAGTCCTTCTTTTATCTTTTGGCCTTCAGCGGGGATCAATTTTGGCAAGCTTTGCTGCATGTGCCTGCACTTCATAGCGTATGGGAAAGATATATTTTTTTTTTTTTCATGTATCCATGCCATATCTCTTATATCTTCTCTTCATAGTTATGTTGTCCTCCTTGACTTTTTCCTCTGCTTTTGCTACGTCTCTGAGCTTAGTTTTGGCATGTTTTGGTTTCTTGCAGTGTTCTGATATAATCCCGGGCCATTTTCATATGGTCACTAAATTGCCCAAATTTCCCAATTTTTTTTTTTTTCTCCTCCAATTGCAATTCCTTTGATGGTATCTCCATTCCAGCGTGTTTTTAAGTCCTTCTTTTATCTTTTGGCCTTCAGCGGGGATCAATTTTGGCAAGCTTTGCTGCATGTGCCCGCACTTCATAGCGTATGGGAAAGATTTCTTCATTTTTTTTTTAATTTATTTTAAGCAACCATGCCATGTCTCTTCTATCTTCTCCTCCAAGTTGTGTCTTCCTCCTTGACTTTTTCCCTTGCTTTAGCAACATCGGTGAGCTTTGTTTTGGCACGTTTTGGTCCTTTGCAATGCAGCTCATTGCCTCACAGGCCATTTCTTGAAGACACTAAAACACCCCAATTTCAGGTTTTTTTGGGGTGTTTTTCAACTTTTTTTCATTTGTTCCTATCTCCTTTCCAGAGCGTTTGTAAGCCTTTCTTTTTGGGTTCGCAAGATTCCGTTTCCCTTCCCGAAAGGAAATTTCATTTCCTTTCGGGAAGGGAAACGGAATCTTGCGATTTTAATGGGGACTACTAGAGGAATCATTGGTGCATGTCCCTGCCCTGGATGACATGCCATGCCTTTTGATGGCTATTACTTTGGGAAAGATTTTTTTTCCTTTTTTTTTTCTTGTTTTTAAGCATCCACGCCATGTCTCTTATATCTTCCCCACCAAGAGTTTTCTTCCTCCTTGACTTTTTCCTCTGCTTTTGCTACGTCTCTGAGCTTAGTTTTGGCCTGTTTTGGTTTCTTGCAGTGTTCTGATATAATCCCGGGCCATTTTCATATGGTCACTAAATTGCCCAAATTTCCCAATTTTTTTTTTTTCTCCTCCAATTGCAATTCCTTTGATGGTATCTCCATTCCAGCGTGTTTTTAAGTCCTTCTTTTATCTTTTGGCCTTCAGCGGGGATCAATTTTGGCAAGCTTTGCTGCATGTGCCTGCACTTCATAGCGTATGGGAAAGATATATTTTTTTTTTTTTCATGTATCCATGCCATATCTCTTATATCTTCTCTTCATAGTTATGTTGTCCTCCTTGACTTTTTCCTCTGCTTTTGCTGCGTCTCTGAGCTTAGTTTTGGCATGTTTTGGTTTCTTGCAGTGTTCTGATATAATCCCGGGCCATTTTCATATGGTCACTAAATTGCCCAAATTTCCCAATTTTTTTTTTTTTCTCCTCCAATTGCAATTCCTTTGATGGTATCTCCATTCCAGCGTGTTTTTAAGTCCTTCTTTTATCTTTTGGCCTTCAGCGGGGATCAATTTTGGCAAGCTTTGCTGCATGTGCCCGCACTTCATAGCGTATGGGAAAGATTTCTTCATTTTTTTTTTAATTTATTTTAAGCAACCATGCCATGTCTCTTCTATCTTCTCCTCCAAGTTGTGTCTTCCTCCTTGACTTTTTCCCTTGCTTTAGCAACATCGGTGAGCTTTGTTTTGGCACGTTTTGGTCCTTTGCAATGCAGCTCATTGCCTCACAGGCCATTTCTTGAAGACACTAAAACACCCCAATTTCAGGTTTTTTTGGGGTGTTTTTCAACTTTTTTTCATTTGTTCCTATCTCCTTTCCAGAGCGTTTGTAAGCCTTTCTTTTTGGGTTCGCAAGATTCCGTTTCCCTTCCCGAAAGGAAATTTCATTTCCTTTCGGGAAGGGAAACGGAATCTTGCGATTTTAATGGGGACTACTAGAGGAATCATTGGTGCATGTCCCTGCCCTGGATGACATGCCATGCCTTTTGATGGCTATTACTTTGGGAAAGATTTTTTTTCCTTTTTTTTTTTCTTGTTTTTAAGCATCCACGCCATGTCTCTTATATCTTCCCCACCAAGAGTTTTCTTCCTCCTTGACTTTTTCCTCTGCTTTTGCTACGTCTCTGAGCTTAGTTTTGGCCTGTTTTGGTTTCTTGCAGTGTTCTGATATAATCCCGGGCCATTTTCATATGGTCACTAAATTGCCCAAATTTCCCAATTTTTTTTTTTCTCCTCCAATTGCAATTCCTTTGATGGTATCTCCATTCCAGCGTGTTTTTAAGTCCTTCTTTTATCTTTTGGCCTTCAGCGGGGATCAATTTTGGCAAGCTTTGCTGCATGTGCCTGCACTTCATAGCGTATGGGAAAGATATTTTTTTTTTTTTTCATGTATCCATGCCATATCTCTTATATCTTCTCTTCATAGTTATGTTGTCCTCCTTGACTTTTTCCTCTGCTTTTGCTACGTCTCTGAGCTTAGTTTTGGCATGTTTTGGTTTCTTGCAGTGTTCTGATATAATCCCGGGCCATTTTCATATGGTCACTAAATTGCCCAAATTTCCCCATTTTTTTTTTTTTCTCCTCCAATTGCAATTCCTTTGATGGTATCTCCATTCCAGCGTGTTTTTAAGTCCTTCTTTTATCTTTTGGCCTTCAGCGGGGATCAATTTTGGCAAGCTTTGCTGCATGTGCCCGCACTTCATAGCGTATGGGAAAGATTTCTTCATTTTTTTTTTAATTTATTTTAAGCAACCATGCCATGTCTCTTCTATCTTCTCCTCCAAGTTGTGTCTTCCTCCTTGACTTTTTCCCTTGCTTTAGCAACATCGGTGAGCTTTGTTTTGGCACGTTTTGGTCCTTTGCAATGCAGCTCATTGCCTCACAGGCCATTTCTTGAAGACACTAAAACACCCCAATTTCAGGTTTTTTTGGGGTGTTTTTCAACTTTTTTTCATTTGTTCCTATCTCCTTTCCAGAGCGTTTGTAAGCCTTTCTTTTTGGGTTCGCAAGATTCCGTTTCCCTTCCCGAAAGGAAATTTCATTTCCTTTCGGGAAGGGAAACGGAATCTTGCGATTTTAATGGGGACTACTAGAGGAATCATTGGTGCATGTCCCTGCCCTGGATGACATGCCATGCCTTTTGATGGCTATTACTTTGGGAAAGATTTTTTTTCCTTTTTTTTTTCTTGTTTTTAAGCATCCACGCCATGTCTCTTATATCTTCCCCACCAAGAGTTTTCTTCCTCCTTGACTTTTTCCTCTGCTTTTGCTACGTCTCTGAGCTTAGTTTTGGCCTGTTTTGGTTTCTTGCAGTGTTCTGATATAATCCCGGGCCATTTTCATATGGTCACTAAATTGCCCAAATTTCCCAATTTTTTTTTTTTCTCCTCCAATTGCAATTCCTTTGATGGTATCTCCATTCCAGCGTGTTTTTAAGTCCTTCTTTTATCTTTTGGCCTTCAGCGGGGATCAATTTTGGCAAGCTTTGCTGCATGTGCCTGCACTTCATAGCGTATGGGAAAGATATATTTTTTTTTTTTCATGTATCCATGCCATATCTCTTATATCTTCTCTTCATAGTTATGTTGTCCTCCTTGACTTTTTCCTCTGCTTTTGCTACGTCTCTGAGCTTAGTTTTGGCATGTTTTGGTTTCTTGCAGTGTTCTGATATAATCCCGGGCCATTTTCATATGGTCACTAAATTGCCCAAATTTCCCAATTTTTTTTTTTTTCTCCTCCAATTGCAATTCCTTTGATGGTATCTCCATTCCAGCGTGTTTTTAAGTCCTTCTTTTATCTTTTGGCCTTCAGCGGGGATCAATTTTGGCAAGCTTTGCTGCATGTGCCCGCACTTCATAGCGTATGGGAAAGATTTCTTCATTTTTTTTTTAATTTATTTTAAGCAACCATGCCATGTCTCTTCTATCTTCTCCTCCAAGTTGTGTCTTCCTCCTTGACTTTTTCCCTTGCTTTAGCAACATCGGTGAGCTTTGTTCTGGCACGTTTTGGTCCTTTGCAATGCAGCTCATTGCCTCACAGGCCATTTCTTGAAGACACTAAAACACCCCAATTTCAGGTTTTTTTGGGGTGTTTTTCAACTTTTTTTCATTTGTTCCTATCTCCTTTCCAGAGCGTTTGTAAGCCTTTCTTTTTGGGTTCGCAAGATTCCGTTTCCCTTCCCGAAAGGAAATTTCATTTCCTTTCGGGAAGGGAAACGGAATCTTGCGATTTTAATGGGGACTACTAGAGGAATCATTGGTGCATGTCCCTGCCCTGGATGACATGCCATGCCTTTTGATGGCTATTACTTTGGGAAAGATTTTTTTTCTTTTTTTTTTCTTGTTTTTAAGCATCCACGCCATGTCTCTTATACCTTCCCCACCAAGAGTTTTCTTCCTCCTTGACTTTTTCCTCTGCTTTTGCTACGTCTCTGAGCTTAGTTTTGGCCTGTTTTGGTTTCTTGCAGTGTTCTGATATAATCCCGGGCCATTTTCATATGGTCACTAAATTGCCCAAATTTCCCAATTTTTTTTTTTTTCTCCTCCAATTGCAATTCCTTTGATGGTATCTCCATTCCAGCGTGTTTTTAAGTCCTTCTTTTATCTTTTGGCCTTCAGCGGGGATCAATTTTGGCAAGCTTTGCTGCATGTGCCCGCACTTCATAGCGTATGGGAAAGATTTCTTCATTTTTTTTTTAATTTATTTTAAGCAACCATGCCATGTCTCTTCTATCTTCTCCTCCAAGTTGTGTCTTCCTCCTTGACTTTTTCCCTTGCTTTAGCAACATCGGTGAGCTTTGTTTTGGCACGTTTTGGTCCTTTGCAATGCAGCTCATTGCCTCACAGGCCATTTCTTGAAGACACTAAAACACCCCAATTTCAGGTTTTTTTGGGGTGTTTTTCAACTTTTTTTCATTTGTTCCTATCTCCTTTCCAGAGCGTTTGTAAGCCTTTCTTTTTGGGTTCGCAAGATTCCGTTTCCCTTCCCGAAAGGAAATTTCATTTCCTTTCGGGAAGGGAAACGGAATCTTGCGATTTTAATGGGGACTACTAGAGGAATCATTGGTGCATGTCCCTGCCCTGGATGACATGCCATGCCTTTTGATGGCTATTACTTTGGGAAAGATTTTTTTTCCTTTTTTTTTTCTTGTTTTTAAGCATCCACGCCATGTCTCTTATATCTTCCCCACCAAGAGTTTTCTTCCTCCTTGACTTTTTCCTCTGCTTTTGCTACGTCTCTGAGCTTAGTTTTGGCCTGTTTTGGTTTCTTGCAGTGTTCTGATATAATCCCGGGCCATTTTCATATGGTCACTAAATTGCCCAAATTTCCCAATTTTTTTTTTTTCTCCTCCAATTGCAATTCCTTTGATGGTATCTCCATTCCAGCGTGTTTTTAAGTCCTTCTTTTATCTTTTGGCCTTCAGCGGGGATCAATTTTGGCAAGCTTTGCTGCATGTGCCTGCACTTCATAGCGTATGGGAAAGATATATTTTTTTTTTTTTCATGTATCCATGCCATATCTCTTATATCTTCTCTTCATAGTTATGTTGTCCTCCTTGACTTTTTCCTCTGCTTTTGCTACGTCTCTGAGCTTAGTTTTGGCATGTTTTGGTTTCTTGCAGTGTTCTGATATAATCCCGGGCCATTTTCATATGGTCACTAAATTGCCCAAATTTCCCAATTTTTTTTTTTTTCTCCTCCAATTGCAATTCCTTTGATGGTATCTCCATTCCAGCGTGTTTTTAAGTCCTTCTTTTATCTTTTGGCCTTCAGCGGGGATCAATTTTGGCAAGCTTTGCTGCATGTGCCCGCACTTCATAGCGTATGGGAAAGATTTCTTCATTTTTTTTTTAATTTATTTTAAGCAACCATGCCATGTCTCTTCTATCTTCTCCTCCAAGTTGTGTCTTCCTCCTTGACTTTTTCCCTTGCTTTAGCAACATCGGTGAGCTTTGTTTTGGCACGTTTTGGTCCTTTGCAATGCAGCTCATTGCCTCACAGGCCATTTCTTGAAGACACTAAAACACCCCAATTTCAGGTTTTTTTGGGGTGTTTTTCAACTTTTTTTCATTTGTTCCTATCTCCTTTCCAGAGCGTTTGTAAGCCTTTCTTTTTGGGTTCGCAAGATTCCGTTTCCCTTCCCGAAAGGAAATTTCATTTCCTTTCGGGAAGGGAAACGGAATCTTGCGATTTTAATGGGGACTACTAGAGGAATCATTGGTGCATGTCCCTGCCCTGGATGACATGCCATGCCTTTTGATGGCTATTACTTTGGGAAAGATTTTTTTTCTTTTTTTTTTTCTTGTTTTTAAGCATCCACGCCATGTCTCTTATACCTTCCCCACCAAGAGTTTTCTTCCTCCTTGACTTTTTCCTCTGCTTTTGCTACGTCTCTGAGCTTAGTTTTGGCCTGTTTTGGTTTCTTGCAGTGTTCTGATATAATCCCGGGCCATTTTCATATGGTCACTAAATTGCCCAAATTTCCCCATTTTTTTTTTTTCTCCTCCAATTGCAATTCCTTTGATGGTATCTCCATTCCAGCGTGTTTTTAAGTCCTTCTTTTATCTTTTGGCCTTCAGCGGGGATCAATTTTGGCAAGCTTTGCTGCATGTGCCCGCACTTCATAGCGTATGGGAAAGATTTCTTCATTTTTTTTTTAATTTATTTTAAGCAACCATGCCATGTCTCTTCTATCTTCTCCTCCAAGTTGTGTCTTCCTCCTTGACTTTTTCCCTTGCTTTAGCAACATCGGTGAGCTTTGTTTTGGCACGTTTTGGTCCTTTGCAATGCAGCTCATTGCCTCACAGGCCATTTCTTGAAGACACTAAAACACCCCAATTTCAGGTTTTTTTGGGGTGTTTTTCAACTTTTTTTCATTTGTTCCTATCTCCTTTCCAGAGTGTTTGTAAGCCTTTCTTTTTGGGTTCGCAAGATTCCGTTTCCCTTCCCGAAAGGAAATTTCATTTCCTTTCGGGAAGGGAAACGGAATCTTGCGATTTTAATGGGGACTACTAGAGGAATCATTGGTGCATGTCCCTGCCCTGGATGACATGCCATGCCTTTTGATGGCTATTACTTTGGGAAAGATTTTTTTTCCTTTTTTTTGTTCTTGTTTTTAAGCATCCACGCCATGTCTCTTATATCTTCCCCACCAAGAGTTTTCTTCCTCCTTGACTTTTTCCTCTGCTTTTGCTACGTCTCTGAGCTTAGTTTTGGCATGTTTTGGTTTCTTGCAGTGTTCTGATATAATCCCGGGCCATTTTCATATGGTCACTAAATTGCCCAAATTTCCCAATTTTTTTTTTTTCTCCTCCAATTGCAATTCCTTTGATGGTATCTCCATTCCAGCGTGTTTTTAAGTCCTTCTTTTATCTTTTGGCCTTCAGCGGGGATCAATTTTGGCAAGCTTTGCTGCATGTGCCTGCACTTCATAGCGTATGGGAAAGATATATTTTTTTTTTTTTCATGTATCCATGCCATATCTCTTATATCTTCTCTTCATAGTTATGTTGTCCTCCTTGACTTTTTCCTCTGCTTTTGCTACGTCTCTGAGCTTAGTTTTGGCATGTTTTGGTTTCTTGCAGTGTTCTGATATAATCCCGGGCCATTTTCATATGGTCACTAAATTGCCCAAATTTCCCAATTTTTTTTTTTTTCTCCTCCAATTGCAATTCCTTTGATGGTATCTCCATTCCAGCGTGTTTTTAAGTCCTTCTTTTATCTTTTGGCCTTCAGCGGGGATCAATTTTGGCAAGCTTTGCTGCATGTGCCCGCACTTCATAGCGTATGGGAAAGATTTCTTCATTTTTTTTTTAATTTATTTTAAGCAACCATGCCATGTCTCTTCTATCTTCTCCTCCAAGTTGTGTCTTCCTCCTTGACTTTTTCCCTTGCTTTAGCAACATCGGTGAGCTTTGTTTTGGCACGTTTTGGTCCTTTGCAATGCAGCTCATTGCCTCACAGGCCATTTCTTGAAGACACTAAAACACCCCAATTTCAGGTTTTTTTGGGGTGTTTTTCAACTTTTTTTCATTTGTTCCTATCTCCTTTCCAGAGCGTTTGTAAGCCTTTCTTTTTGGGTTCGCAAGATTCCGTTTCCCTTCCCGAAAGGAAATTTCATTTCCTTTCGGGAAGGGAAACGGAATCTTGCGATTTTAATGGGGACTACTAGAGGAATCATTGGTGCATGTCCCTGCCCTGGATGACATGCCATGCCTTTTGATGGCTATTACTTTGGGAAAGATTTTTTTTCTTTTTTTTTTTCTTGTTTTTAAGCATCCACGCCATGTCTCTTATACCTTCCCCACCAAGAGTTTTCTTCCTCCTTGACTTTTTCCTCTGCTTTTGCTACGTCTCTGAGCTTAGTTTTGGCCTGTTTTGGTTTCTTGCAGTGTTCTGATATAATCCCGGGCCATTTTCATATGGTCACTAAATTGCCCAAATTTCCCAATTTTTTTTTTTTTCTCCTCCAATTGCAATTCCTTTGATGGTATCTCCATTCCAGCGTGTTTTTAAGTCCTTCTTTTATCTTTTGGCCTTCAGCGGGGATCAATTTTGGCAAGCTTTGCTGCATGTGCCCGCACTTCATAGCGTATGGGAAAGATTTCTTCATTTTTTTTTTAATTTATTTTAAGCAACCATGCCATGTCTCTTCTATCTTCTCCTCCAAGTTGTGTCTTCCTCCTTGACTTTTTCCCTTGCTTTAGCAACATCGGTGAGCTTTGTTTTGGCACGTTTTGGTCCTTTGCAATGCAGCTCATTGCCTCACAGGCCATTTCTTGAAGACACTAAAACACCCCAATTTCAGGTTTTTTTGGGGTGTTTTTCAACTTTTTTTCATTTGTTCCTATCTCCTTTCCAGAGCGTTTGTAAGCCTTTCTTTTTGGGTTCGCAAGATTCCGTTTCCCTTCCCGAAAGGAAATTTCATTTCCTTTCGGGAAGGGAAACGGAATCTTGCGATTTTAATGGGGACTACTAGAGGAATCATTGGTGCATGTCCCTGCCCTGGATGACATGCCATGCCTTTTGATGGCTATTACTTTGGGAAAGATTTTTTTCCTTTTTTTTTTCTTGTTTTTAAGCATCCACGCCATGTCTCTTATATCTTCCCCACCAAGAGTTTTCTTCCTCCTTGACTTTTTCCTCTGCTTTTGCTACGTCTCTGAGCTTAGTTTTGGCCTGTTTTGGTTTCTTGCAGTGTTCTGATATAATCCCGGGCCATTTTCATATGGTCACTAAATTGCCCAAATTTCCCAATTTTTTTTTTTTCTCCTCCAATTGCAATTCCTTTGATGGTATCTCCATTCCAGCGTGTTTTTAAGTCCTTCTTTTATCTTTTGGCCTTCAGCGGGGATCAATTTTGGCAAGCTTTGCTGCATGTGCCTGCACTTCATAGCGTATGGGAAAGATATTTTTTTTTTTTTTCATGTATCCATGCCATATCTCTTATATCTTCTCTTCATAGTTATGTTGTCCTCCTTGACTTTTTCCTCTGCTTTTGCTACGTCTCTGAGCTTAGTTTTGGCCTGTTTTGGTTTCTTGCAGTGTTCTGATATAATCCCGGGCCATTTTCATATGGTCACTAAATTGCCCAAATTTCCCAATTTTTTTTTTTTTCTCCTCCAATTGCAATTCCTTTGATGGTATCTCCATTCCAGCGTGTTTTTAAGTCCTTCTTTTATCTTTTGGCCTTCAGCGGGGATCAATTTTGGCAAGCTTTGCTGCATGTGCCCGCACTTCATAGCGTATGGGAAAGATTTCTTCATTTTTTTTTTAATTTATTTTAAGCAACCATGCCATGTCTCTTCTATCTTCTCCTCCAAGTTGTGTCTTCCTCCTTGACTTTTTCCCTTGCTTTAGCAACATCGGTGAGCTTTGTTTTGGCACGTTTTGGTCCTTTGCAATGCAGCTCATTGCCTCACAGGCCATTTCTTGAAGACACTAAAACACCCCAATTTCAGGTTTTTTTGGGGTGTTTTTCAACTTTTTTTCATTTGTTCCTATCTCCTTTCCAGAGCGTTTGTAAGCCTTTCTTTTTGGGTTCGCAAGATTCCGTTTCCCTTCCCGAAAGGAAATGAAATTTCCTTTCGGGAAGGGAAACGGAATCTTGCGATTTTAATGGGGACTACTAGAGGAATCATTGGTGCATGTCCCTGCCCTGGATGACATGCCATGCCTTTTGATGGCTATTACTTTGGGAAAGATTTTTTTTCCTTTTTTTTTTCTTGTTTTTAAGCATCCACGCCATGTCTCTTATATCTTCCCCACCAAGAGTTTTCTTCCTCCTTGACTTTTTCCTCTGCTTTTGCTACGTCTCTGAGCTTAGTTTTGGCCTGTTTTGGTTTCTTGCAGTGTTCTGATATAATCCCGGGCCATTTTCATATGGTCACTAAATTGCCCAAATTTCCCAATTTTTTTTTTTTTCTCCTCCAATTGCAATTCCTTTGATGGTATCTCCATTCCAGCGTGTTTTTAAGTCCTTCTTTTATCTTTTGGCCTTCAGCGGGGATCAATTTTGGCAAGCTTTGCTGCATGTGCCCGCACTTCATAGCGTATGGGAAAGATTTCTTCATTTTTTTTTTAATTTATTTTAAGCAACCATGCCATGTCTCTTCTATCTTCTCCTCCAAGTTGTGTCTTCCTCCTTGACTTTTTCCCTTGCTTTAGCAACATCGGTGAGCTTTGTTTTGGCACGTTTTGGTCCTTTGCAATGCAGCTCATTGCCTCACAGGCCATTTCTTGAAGACACTAAAACACCCCAATTTCAGGTTTTTTTGGGGTGTTTTTCAACTTTTTTTCATTTGTTCCTATCTCCTTTCCAGAGCGTTTGTAAGCCTTTCTTTTTGGGTTCGCAAGATTCCGTTTCCCTTCCCGAAAGGAAATTTCATTTCCTTTCGGGAAGGGAAACGGAATCTTGCGATTTTAATGGGGACTACTAGAGGAATCATTGGTGCATGTCCCTGCCCTGGATGACATGCCATGCCTTTTGATGGCTATTACTTTGGGAAAGATTTTTTTCCTTTTTTTTTTCTTGTTTTTAAGCATCCACGCCATGTCTCTTATATCTTCCCCACCAAGAGTTTTCTTCCTCCTTGACTTTTTCCTCTGCTTTTGCTACGTCTCTGAGCTTAGTTTTGGCCTGTTTTGGTTTCTTGCAGTGTTCTGATATAATCCCGGGCCATTTTCATATGGTCACTAAATTGCCCAAATTTCCCAATTTTTTTTTTTTCTCCTCCAATTGCAATTCCTTTGATGGTATCTCCATTCCAGCGTGTTTTTAAGTCCTTCTTTTATCTTTTGGCCTTCAGCGGGGATCAATTTTGGCAAGCTTTGCTGCATGTGCCTGCACTTCATAGCGTATGGGAAAGATATTTTTTTTTTTTTTCATGTATCCATGCCATATCTCTTATATCTTCTCTTCATAGTTATGTTGTCCTCCTTGACTTTTTCCTCTGCTTTTGCTACGTCTCTGAGCTTAGTTTTGGCCTGTTTTGGTTTCTTGCAGTGTTCTGATATAATCCCGGGCCATTTTCATATGGTCACTAAATTGCCCAAATTTCCCCATTTTTTTTTTTTTCTCCTCCAATTGCAATTCCTTTGATGGTATCTCCATTCCAGCGTGTTTTTAAGTCCTTCTTTTATCTTTTGGCCTTCAGCGGGGATCAATTTTGGCAAGCTTTGCTGCATGTGCCCGCACTTCATAGCGTATGGGAAAGATTTCTTCATTTTTTTTTTAATTTATTTTAAGCAACCATGCCATGTCTCTTCTATCTTCTCCTCCAAGTTGTGTCTTCCTCCTTGACTTTTTCCCTTGCTTTAGCAACATCGGTGAGCTTTGTTTTGGCACGTTTTGGTCCTTTGCAATGCAGCTCATTGCCTCACAGGCCATTTCTTGAAGACACTAAAACACCCCAATTTCAGGTTTTTTTGGGGTGTTTTTCAACTTTTTTTCATTTGTTCCTATCTCCTTTCCAGAGCGTTTGTAAGCCTTTCTTTTTGGGTTCGCAAGAT
This sequence comes from Agelaius phoeniceus, assembly GCF_051311805.1. Taxonomy (NCBI): domain Eukaryota; kingdom Metazoa; phylum Chordata; class Aves; order Passeriformes; family Icteridae; genus Agelaius; species Agelaius phoeniceus. The sequence goes on along the minus strand of NC_135268.1, from coordinate 30,295,265 downwards.
TCCGTTTCCCTTCCCGAAAGGAAATTTCATTTCCTTTCGGGAAGGGAAACGGAATCTTGCGATTTTAATGGGGACTACTAGAGGAATCATTGGTGCATGTCCCTGCCCTGGATGACATGCCATGCCTTTTGATGGCTATTACTTTGGGAAAGATTTTTTTTCCTTTTTTTTTTCTTGTTTTTAAGCATCCACGCCATGTCTCTTATACCTTCCCCACCAAGAGTTTTCTTCCTCCTTGACTTTTTCCTCTGCTTTTGCTACGTCTCTGAGCTTAGTTTTGGCCTGTTTTGGTTTCTTGCAGTGTTCTGATATAATCCCGGGCCATTTTCATATGGTCACTAAATTGCCCAAATTTCCCAATTTTTTTTTTTTCTCCTCCAATTGCAATTCCTTTGATGGTATCTCCATTCCAGCGTGTTTTTAAGTCCTTCTTTTATCTTTTGGCCTTCAGCGGGGATCAATTTTGGCAAGCTTTGCTGCATGTGCCTGCACTTCATAGCGTATGGGAAAGATATATTTTTTTTTTTTTTCATGTATCCATGCCATATCTCTTATATCTTCTCTTCATAGTTATGTTGTCCTCCTTGACTTTTTCCTCTGCTTTTGCTACGTCTCTGAGCTTAGTTTTGGCATGTTTTGGTTTCTTGCAGTGTTCTGATATAATCCCGGGCCATTTTCATATGGTCACTAAATTGCCCAAATTTCCCCATTTTTTTTTTTTTCTCCTCCAATTGCAATTCCTTTGGTGGTATCTCCATTCCAGCGTGTTTTTAAGTCCTTCTTTTATCTTTTGGCCTTCAGCGGGGATCAATTTTGGCAAGCTTTGCTGCATGTGCCCGCACTTCATAGCGTATGGGAAAGATTTCTTCATTTTTTTTTTAATTTATTTTAAGCAACCATGCCATGTCTCTTCTATCTTCTCCTCCAAGTTGTGTCTTCCTCCTTGACTTTTTCCCTTGCTTTAGCAACATCGGTGAGCTTTGTTTTGGCACGTTTTGGTCCTTTGCAATGCAGCTCATTGCCTCACAGGCCATTTCTTGAAGACACTAAAACACCCCAATTTCAGGTTTTTTTGGGGTGTTTTTCAACTTTTTTTCATTTGTTCCTATCTCCTTTCCAGAGCGTTTGTAAGCCTTTCTTTTTGGGTTCGCAAGATTCCGTTTCCCTTCCCGAAAGGAAATTTCATTTCCTTTCGGGAAGGGAAACGGAATCTTGCGATTTTAATGGGGACTACTAGAGGAATCATTGGTGCATGTCCCTGCCCTGGATGACATGCCATGCCTTTTGATGGCTATTACTTTGGGAAAGATTTTTTTTCCTTTTTTTTTTTCTTGTTTTTAAGCATCCACGCCATGTCTCTTATATCTTCCCCACCAAGAGTTTTCTTCCTCCTTGACTTTTTCCTCTGCTTTTGCTACGTCTCTGAGCTTAGTTTTGGCCTGTTTTGGTTTCTTGCAGTGTTCTGATATAATCCCGGGCCATTTTCATATGGTCACTAAATTGCCCAAATTTCCCAATTTTTTTTTTTTCTCCTCCAATTGCAATTCCTTTGATGGTATCTCCATTCCAGCGTGTTTTTAAGTCCTTCTTTTATCTTTTGGCCTTCAGCGGGGATCAATTTTGGCAAGCTTTGCTGCATGTGCCTGCACTTCATAGCGTATGGGAAAGATATATTTTTTTTTTTTTCATGTATCCATGCCATATCTCTTATATCTTCTCTTCATAGTTATGTTGTCCTCCTTGACTTTTTCCTCTGCTTTTGCTGCGTCTCTGAGCTTAGTTTTGGCCTGTTTTGGTTTCTTGCAGTGTTCTGATATAATCCCGGGCCATTTTCATATGGTCACTAAATTGCCCAAATTTCCCCATTTTTTTTTTTTTCTCCTCCAATTGCAATTCCTTTGATGGTATCTCCATTCCAGCGTGTTTGCAAGTCCTTCTTTTATCTTTTGGCCTTCAGCGGGGATCAATTTTGGCAAGCTTTGCTGCATGTGCCTGCACTTCATAGCGTATGGGAAAGATATATTTTTTTTTTTTTCATGTATCCATGCCATATCTCTTATATCTTCTCTTCATAGTTATGTTGTCCTCCTTGACTTTTTCCTCTGCTTTTGCTACGTCTCTGAGCTTAGTTTTGGCATGTTTTGGTTTCTTGCAGTGTTCTGATATAATCCCGGGCCATTTTCATATGGTCACTAAATTGCCCAAATTTCCCAATTTTTTTTTTTTTCTCCTCCAATTGCAATTCCTTTGATGGTATCTCCATTCCAGCGTGTTTTTAAGTCCTTCTTTTATCTTTTGGCCTTCAGCGGGGATCAATTTTGGCAAGCTTTGCTGCATGTGCCCGCACTTCATAGCGTATGGGAAAGATTTCTTCATTTTTTTTTTAATTTATTTTAAGCAACCATGCCATGTCTCTTCTATCTTCTCCTCCAAGTTGTGTCTTCCTCCTTGACTTTTTCCCTTGCTTTAGCAACATCGGTGAGCTTTGTTTTGGCACGTTTTGGTCCTTTGCAATGCAGCTCATTGCCTCACAGGCCATTTCTTGAAGACACTAAAACACCCCAATTTCAGGTTTTTTTGGGGTGTTTTTCAACTTTTTTTCATTTGTTCCTATCTCCTTTCCAGAGCGTTTGTAAGCCTTTCTTTTTGGGTTCGCAAGATTCCGTTTCCCTTCCCGAAAGGAAATTTCATTTCCTTTCGGGAAGGGAAACGGAATCTTGCGATTTTAATGGGGACTACTAGAGGAATCATTGGTGCATGTCCCTGCCCTGGATGACATGCCATGCCTTTTGATGGCTATTACTTTGGGAAAGATTTTTTTTCCTTTTTTTTTTCTTGTTTTTAAGCATCCACGCCATGTCTCTTATATCTTCCCCACCAAGAGTTTTCTTCCTCCTTGACTTTTTCCTCTGCTTTTGCTACGTCTCTGAGCTTAGTTTTGGCCTGTTTTGGTTTCTTGCAGTGTTCTGATATAATCCCGGGCCATTTTCATATGGTCACTAAATTGCCCAAATTTCCCAATTTTTTTTTTTTCTCCTCCAATTGCAATTCCTTTGATGGTATCTCCATTCCAGCGTGTTTTTAAGTCCTTCTTTTATCTTTTGGCCTTCAGCGGGGATCAATTTTGGCAAGCTTTGCTGCATGTGCCTGCACTTCATAGCGTATGGGAAAGATATATTTTTTTTTTTTTCATGTATCCATGCCATATCTCTTATATCTTCTCTTCATAGTTATGTTGTCCTCCTTGACTTTTTCCTCTGCTTTTGCTACGTCTCTGAGCTTAGTTTTGGCCTGTTTTGGTTTCTTGCAGTGTTCTGATATAATCCCGGGCCATTTTCATATGGTCACTAAATTGCCCAAATTTCCCCATTTTTTTTTTTTTCTCCTCCAATTGCAATTCCTTTGATGGTATCTCCATTCCAGCGTGTTTTTAAGTCCTTCTTTTATCTTTTGGCCTTCAGCGGGGATCAATTTTGGCAAGCTTTGCTGCATGTGCCCGCACTTCATAGCGTATGGGAAAGATTTCTTCATTTTTTTTTTAATTTATTTTAAGCAACCATGCCATGTCTCTTCTATCTTCTCCTCCAAGTTGTGTCTTCCTCCTTGACTTTTTCCCTTGCTTTAGCAACATCGGTGAGCTTTGTTTTGGCACGTTTTGGTCCTTTGCAATGCAGCTCATTGCCTCACAGGCCATTTCTTGAAGACACTAAAACACCCCAATTTCAGGTTTTTTTGGGGTGTTTTTCAACTTTTTTTCATTTGTTCCTATCTCCTTTCCAGAGCGTTTGTAAGCCTTTCTTTTTGGGTTCGCAAGATTCCGTTTCCCTTCCCGAAAGGAAATTTCATTTCCTTTCGGGAAGGGAAACGGAATCTTGCGATTTTAATGGGGACTACTAGAGGAATCATTGGTGCATGTCCCTGCCCTGGATGACATGCCATGCCTTTTGATGGCTATTACTTTGGGAAAGATTTTTTTTCCTTTTTTTTTTCTTGTTTTTAAGCATCCACGCCATGTCTCTTATATCTTCCCCACCAAGAGTTTTCTTCCTCCTTGACTTTTTCCTCTGCTTTTGCTACGTCTCTGAGCTTAGTTTTGGCCTGTTTTGGTTTCTTGCAGTGTTCTGATATAATCCCGGGCCATTTTCATATGGTCACTAAATTGCCCAAATTTCCCAATTTTTTTTTTTTCTCCTCCAATTGCAATTCCTTTGATGGTATCTCCATTCCAGCGTGTTTTTAAGTCCTTCTTTTATCTTTTGGCCTTCAGCGGGGATCAATTTTGGCAAGCTTTGCTGCATGTGCCTGCACTTCATAGCGTATGGGAAAGATATATTTTTTTTTTTTTCATGTATCCATGCCATATCTCTTATATCTTCTCTTCATAGTTATGTTGTCCTCCTTGACTTTTTCCTCTGCTTTTGCTGCGTCTCTGAGCTTAGTTTTGGCATGTTTTGGTTTCTTGCAGTGTTCTGATATAATCCCGGGCCATTTTCATATGGTCACTAAATTGCCCAAATTTCCCAATTTTTTTTTTTTTCTCCTCCAATTGCAATTCCTTTGATGGTATCTCCATTCCAGCGTGTTTTTAAGTCCTTCTTTTATCTTTTGGCCTTCAGCGGGGATCAATTTTGGCAAGCTTTGCTGCATGTGCCCGCACTTCATAGCGTATGGGAAAGATTTCTTCATTTTTTTTTTAATTTATTTTAAGCAACCATGCCATGTCTCTTCTATCTTCTCCTCCAAGTTGTGTCTTCCTCCTTGACTTTTTCCCTTGCTTTAGCAACATCGGTGAGCTTTGTTTTGGCACGTTTTGGTCCTTTGCAATGCAGCTCATTGCCTCACAGGCCATTTCTTGAAGACACTAAAACACCCCAATTTCAGGTTTTTTTGGGGTGTTTTTCAACTTTTTTTCATTTGTTCCTATCTCCTTTCCAGAGCGTTTGTAAGCCTTTCTTTTTGGGTTCGCAAGATTCCGTTTCCCTTCCCGAAAGGAAATGAAATTTCCTTTCGGGAAGGGAAACGGAATCTTGCGATTTTAATGGGGACTACTAGAGGAATCATTGGTGCATGTCCCTGCCCTGGATGACATGCCATGCCTTTTGATGGCTATTACTTTGGGAAAGATTTTTTTTCCTTTTTTTTTTCTTGTTTTTAAGCATCCACGCCATGTCTCTTATATCTTCCCCACCAAGAGTTTTCTTCCTCCTTGACTTTTTCCTCTGCTTTTGCTACGTCTCTGAGCTTAGTTTTGGCCTGTTTTGGTTTCTTGCAGTGTTCTGATATAATCCCGGGCCATTTTCATATGGTCACTAAATTGCCCAAATTTCCCAATTTTTTTTTTTTCTCCTCCAATTGCAATTCCTTTGATGGTATCTCCATTCCAGCGTGTTTTTAAGTCCTTCTTTTATCTTTTGGCCTTCAGCGGGGATCAATTTTGGCAAGCTTTGCTGCATGTGCCTGCACTTCATAGCGTATGGGAAAGATATTTTTTTTTTTTTTTCATGTATCCATGCCATATCTCTTATATCTTCTCTTCATAGTTATGTTGTCCTCCTTGACTTTTTCCTCTGCTTTTGCTACGTCTCTGAGCTTAGTTTTGGCATGTTTTGGTTTCTTGCAGTGTTCTGATATAATCCCGGGCCATTTTCATATGGTCACTAAATTGCCCAAATTTCCCCATTTTTTTTTTTTTCTCCTCCAATTGCAATTCCTTTGATGGTATCTCCATTCCAGCGTGTTTTTAAGTCCTTCTTTTATCTTTTGGCCTTCAGCGGGGATCAATTTTGGCAAGCTTTGCTGCATGTGCCCGCACTTCATAGCGTATGGGAAAGATTTCTTCATTTTTTTTTTAATTTATTTTAAGCAACCATGCCATGTCTCTTCTATCTTCTCCTCCAAGTTGTGTCTTCCTCCTTGACTTTTTCCCTTGCTTTAGCAACATCGGTGAGCTTTGTTTTGGCACGTTTTGGTCCTTTGCAATGCAGCTCATTGCCTCACAGGCCATTTCTTGAAGACACTAAAACACCCCAATTTCAGGTTTTTTTGGGGTGTTTTTCAACTTTTTTTCATTTGTTCCTATCTCCTTTCCAGAGCGTTTGTAAGCCTTTCTTTTTGGGTTCGCAAGATTCCGTTTCCCTTCCCGAAAGGAAATTTCATTTCCTTTCGGGAAGGGAAACGGAATCTTGCGATTTTAATGGGGACTACTAGAGGAATCATTGGTGCATGTCCCTGCCCTGGATGACATGCCATGCCTTTTGATGGCTATTACTTTGGGAAAGATTTTTTTTCCTTTTTTTTTTCTTGTTTTTAAGCATCCACGCCATGTCTCTTATATCTTCCCCACCAAGAGTTTTCTTCCTCCTTGACTTTTTCCTCTGCTTTTGCTACGTCTCTGAGCTTAGTTTTGGCCTGTTTTGGTTTCTTGCAGTGTTCTGATATAATCCCGGGCCATTTTCATATGGTCACTAAATTGCCCAAATTTCCCAATTTTTTTTTTTTCTCCTCCAATTGCAATTCCTTTGATGGTATCTCCATTCCAGCGTGTTTTTAAGTCCTTCTTTTATCTTTTGGCCTTCAGCGGGGATCAATTTTGGCAAGCTTTGCTGCATGTGCCTGCACTTCATAGCGTATGGGAAAGATATATTTTTTTTTTTTTCATGTATCCATGCCATATCTCTTATATCTTCTCTTCATAGTTATGTTGTCCTCCTTGACTTTTTCCTCTGCTTTTGCTGCGTCTCTGAGCTTAGTTTTGGCATGTTTTGGTTTCTTGCAGTGTTCTGATATAATCCCGGGCCATTTTCATATGGTCACTAAATTGCCCAAATTTCCCCATTTTTTTTTTTTTCTCCTCCAATTGCAATTCCTTTGATGGTATCTCCATTCCAGCGTGTTTGCAAGTCCTTCTTTTATCTTTTGGCCTTCAGCGGGGATCAATTTTGGCAAGCTTTGCTGCATGTGCCCGCACTTCATAGCGTATGGGAAAGATTTCTTCATTTTTTTTTTAATTTATTTTAAGCAACCATGCCATGTCTCTTCTATCTTCTCCTCCAAGTTGTGTCTTCCTCCTTGACTTTTTCCCTTGCTTTAGCAACATCGGTGAGCTTTGTTCTGGCACGTTTTGGTCCTTTGCAATGCAGCTCATTGCCTCACAGGCCATTTCTTGAAGACACTAAAACACCCCAATTTCAGGTTTTTTTGGGGTGTTTTTCAACTTTTTTTCATTTGTTCCTATCTCCTTTCCAGAGCGTTTGTAAGCCTTTCTTTTTGGGTTCGCAAGATTCCGTTTCCCTTCCCGAAAGGAAATTTCATTTCCTTTCGGGAAGGGAAACGGAATCTTGCGATTTTAATGGGGACTACTAGAGGAATCATTGGTGCATGTCCCTGCCCTGGATGACATGCCATGCCTTTTGATGGCTATTACTTTGGGAAAGATTTTTTTTCCTTTTTTTTTTCTTGTTTTTAAGCATCCACGCCATGTCTCTTATATCTTCCCCACCAAGAGTTTTCTTCCTCCTTGACTTTTTCCTCTGCTTTTGCTACGTCTCTGAGCTTAGTTTTGGCCTGTTTTGGTTTCTTGCAGTGTTCTGATATAATCCCGGGCCATTTTCATATGGTCACTAAATTGCCCAAATTTCCCAATTTTTTTTTTTTCTCCTCCAATTGCAATTCCTTTGATGGTATCTCCATTCCAGCGTGTTTTTAAGTCCTTCTTTTATCTTTTGGCCTTCAGCGGGGATCAATTTTGGCAAGCTTTGCTGCATGTGCCTGCACTTCATAGCGTATGGGAAAGATATATTTTTTTTTTTTTCATGTATCCATGCCATATCTCTTATATCTTCTCTTCATAGTTATGTTGTCCTCCTTGACTTTTTCCTCTGCTTTTGCTACGTCTCTGAGCTTAGTTTTGGCATGTTTTGGTTTCTTGCAGTGTTCTGATATAATCCCGGGCCATTTTCATATGGTCACTAAATTGCCCAAATTTCCCAATTTTTTTTTTTTTCTCCTCCAATTGCAATTCCTTTGATGGTATCTCCATTCCAGCGTGTTTTTAAGTCCTTCTTTTATCTTTTGGCCTTCAGCGGGGATCAATTTTGGCAAGCTTTGCTGCATGTGCCTGCACTTCATAGCGTATGGGAAAGATATTTTTTTTTTTTTTTCATGTATCCATGCCATATCTCTTATATCTTCTCTTCATAGTTATGTTGTCCTCCTTGACTTTTTCCTCTGCTTTTGCTACGTCTCTGAGCTTAGTTTTGGCATGTTTTGGTTTCTTGCAGTGTTCTGATATAATCCCGGGCCATTTTCATATGGTCACTAAATTGCCCAAATTTCCCAATTTTTTTTTTTTTCTCCTCCAATTGCAATTCCTTTGATGGTATCTCCATTCCAGCGTGTTTGCAAGTCCTTCTTTTATCTTTTGGCCTTCAGCGGGGATCAATTTTGGCAAGCTTTGCTGCATGTGCCCGCACTTCATAGCGTATGGGAAAGATTTCTTCATTTTTTTTTTAATTTATTTTAAGCAACCATGCCATGTCTCTTCTATCTTCTCCTCCAAGTTGTGTCTTCCTCCTTGACTTTTTCCCTTGCTTTAGCAACATCGGTGAGCTTTGTTTTGGCACGTTTTGGTCCTTTGCAATGCAGCTCATTGCCTCACAGGCCATTTCTTGAAGACACTAAAACACCCCAATTTCAGGTTTTTTTGGGGTGTTTTTCAACTTTTTTTCATTTGTTCCTATCTCCTTTCCAGAGCGTTTGTAAGCCTTTCTTTTTGGGTTCGCAAGATTCCGTTTCCCTTCCCGAAAGGAAATTTCATTTCCTTTCGGGAAGGGAAACGGAATCTTGCGATTTTAATGGGGACTACTAGAGGAATCATTGGTGCATGTCCCTGCCCTGGATGACATGCCATGCCTTTTGATGGCTATTACTTTGGGAAAGATTTTTTTTCTTTTTTTTTTTCTTGTTTTTAAGCATCCACGCCATGTCTCTTATACCTTCCCCACCAAGAGTTTTCTTCCTCCTTGACTTTTTCCTCTGCTTTTGCTACGTCTCTGAGCTTAGTTTTGGCCTGTTTTGGTTTCTTGCAGTGTTCTGATATAATCCCGGGCCATTTTCATATGGTCACTAAATTGCCCAAATTTCCCCATTTTTTTTTTTTCTCCTCCAATTGCAATTCCTTTGATGGTATCTCCATTCCAGCGTGTTTTTAAGTCCTTCTTTTATCTTTTGGCCTTCAGCGGGGATCAATTTTGGCAAGCTTTGCTGCATGTGCCTGCACTTCATAGCGTATGGGAAAGATATATTTTTTTTTTTTTCATGTATCCATGCCATATCTCTTATATCTTCTCTTCATAGTTATGTTGTCCTCCTTGACTTTTTCCTCTGCTTTTGCTGCGTCTCTGAGCTTAGTTTTGGCATGTTTTGGTTTCTTGCAGTGTTCTGATATAATCCCGGGCCATTTTCATATGGTCACTAAATTGCCCAAATTTCCCCATTTTTTTTTTTTTCTCCTCCAATTGCAATTCCTTTGATGGTATCTCCATTCCAGCGTGTTTGCAAGTCCTTCTTTTATCTTTTGGCCTTCAGCGGGGATCAATTTTGGCAAGCTTTGCTGCATGTGCCCGCACTTCATAGCGTATGGGAAAGATTTCTTCATTTTTTTTTTAATTTATTTTAAGCAACCATGCCATGTCTCTTCTATCTTCTCCTCCAAGTTGTGTCTTCCTCCTTGACTTTTTCCCTTGCTTTAGCAACATCGGTGAGCTTTGTTCTGGCACGTTTTGGTCCTTTGCAATGCAGCTCATTGCCTCACAGGCCATTTCTTGAAGACACTAAAACACCCCAATTTCAGGTTTTTTTGGGGTGTTTTTCAACTTTTTTTCATTTGTTCCTATCTCCTTTCCAGAGCGTTTGTAAGCCTTTCTTTTTGGGTTCGCAAGATTCCGTTTCCCTTCCCGAAAGGAAATTTCATTTCCTTTCGGGAAGGGAAACGGAATCTTGCGATTTTAATGGGGACTACTAGAGGAATCATTGGTGCATGTCCCTGCCCTGGATGACATGCCATGCCTTTTGATGGCTATTACTTTGGGAAAGATTTTTTTTCTTTTTTTTTTTCTTGTTTTTAAGCATCCACGCCATGTCTCTTATACCTTCCCCACCAAGAGTTTTCTTCCTCCTTGACTTTTTCCTCTGCTTTTGCTACGTCTCTGAGCTTAGTTTTGGCCTGTTTTGGTTTCTTGCAGTGTTCTGATATAATCCCGGGCCATTTTCATATGGTCACTAAATTGCCCAAATTTCCCCATTTTTTTTTTTTTCTCCTCCAATTGCAATTCCTTTGATGGTATCTCCATTCCAGCGTGTTTTTAAGTCCTTCTTTTATCTTTTGGCCTTCAGCGGGGATCAATTTTGGCAAGCTTTGCTGCATGTGCCCGCACTTCATAGCGTATGGGAAAGATTTCTTCATTTTTTTTTTAATTTATTTTAAGCAACCATGCCATGTCTCTTCTATCTTCTCCTCCAAGTTGTGTCTTCCTCCTTGACTTTTTCCCTTGCTTTAGCAACATCGGTGAGCTTTGTTTTGGCACGTTTTGGTCCTTTGCAATGCAGCTCATTGCCTCACAGGCCATTTCTTGAAGACACTAAAACACCCCAATTTCAGGTTTTTTTGGGGTGTTTTTCAACTTTTTTTCATTTGTTCCTATCTCCTTTCCAGAGCGTTTGTAAGCCTTTCTTTTTGGGTTCGCAAGATTCCGTTTCCCTTCCCGAAAGGAAATTTCATTTCCTTTCGGGAAGGGAAACGGAATCTTGCGATTTTAATGGGGACTACTAGAGGAATCATTGGTGCATGTCCCTGCCCTGGATGACATGCCATGCCTTTTGATGGCTATTACTTTGGGAAAGATTTTTTTTCCTTTTTTTTTTCTTGTTTTTAAGCATCCACGCCATGTCTCTTATATCTTCCCCACCAAGAGTTTTCTTCCTCCTTGACTTTTTCCTCTGCTTTTGCTACGTCTCTGAGCTTAGTTTTGGCCTGTTTTGGTTTCTTGCAGTGTTCTGATATAATCCCGGGCCATTTTCATATGGTCACTAAATTGCCCAAATTTCCCAATTTTTTTTTTTTCTCCTCCAATTGCAATTCCTTTGATGGTATCTCCATTCCAGCGTGTTTTTAAGTCCTTCTTTTATCTTTTGGCCTTCAGCGGGGATCAATTTTGGCAAGCTTTGCTGCATGTGCCTGCACTTCATAGTGTATGGGAAAGATATATTTTTTTTTTTTTCATGTATCCATGCCATATCTCTTATATCTTCTCTTCATAGTTATGTTGTCCTCCTTGACTTTTTCCTCTGCTTTTGCTACGTCTCTGAGCTTAGTTTTGGCATGTTTTGGTTTCTTGCAGTGTTCTGATATAATCCCGGGCCATTTTCATATGGTCACTAAATTGCCCAAATTTCCCAATTTTTTTTTTTTCTCCTCCAATTGCAATTCCTTTGATGGTATCTCCATTCCAGCGTGTTTTTAAGTCCTTCTTTTATCTTTTGGCCTTCAGCGGGGATCAATTTTGGCAAGCTTTGCTGCATGTGCCCGCACTTCATAGCGTATGGGAAAGATTTCTTCATTTTTTTTTTAATTTATTTTAAGCAACCATGCCATGTCTCTTCTATCTTCTCCTCCAAGTTGTGTCTTCCTCCTTGACTTTTTCCCTTGCTTTAGCAACATCGGTGAGCTTTGTTTTGGCACGTTTTGGTCCTTTGCAATGCAGCTCATTGCCTCACAGGCCATTTCTTGAAGACACTAAAACACCCCAATTTCAGGTTTTTTTGGGGTGTTTTTCAACTTTTTTTCATTTGTTCCTATCTCCTTTCCAGAGCGTTTGTAAGCCTTTCTTTTTGGGTTCGCAAGATTCCGTTTCCCTTCCCGAAAGGAAATTTCATTTCCTTTCGGGAAGGGAAACGGAATCTTGCGATTTTAATGGGGACTACTAGAGGAATCATTGGTGCATGTCCCTGCCCTGGATGACATGCCATGCCTTTTGATGGCTATTACTTTGGGAAAGATTTTTTTTCCTTTTTTTTGTTCTTGTTTTTAAGCATCCACGCCATGTCTCTTATATCTTCCCCACCAAGAGTTTTCTTCCTCCTTGACTTTTTCCTCTGCTTTTGCTACGTCTCTGAGCTTAGTTTTGGCCTGTTTTGGTTTCTTGCAGTGTTCTGATATAATCCCGGGCCATTTTCATATGGTCACTAAATTGCCCAAATTTCCCAATTTTTTTTTTTTCTCCTCCAATTGCAATTCCTTTGATGGTATCTCCATTCCAGCGTGTTTTTAAGTCCTTCTTTTATCTTTTGGCCTTCAGCGGGGATCAATTTTGGCAAGCTTTGCTGCATGTGCCTGCACTTCATAGCGTATGGGAAAGATATATTTTTTTTTTTTTCATGTATCCATGCCATATCTCTTATATCTTCTCTTCATAGTTATGTTGTCCTCCTTGACTTTTTCCTCTGCTTTTGCTACGTCTCTGAGCTTAGTTTTGGCATGTTTTGGTTTCTTGCAGTGTTCTGATATAATCCCGGGCCATTTTCATATGGTCACTAAATTGCCCAAATTTCCCAATTTTTTTTTTTTTCTCCTCCAATTGCAATTCCTTTGATGGTATCTCCATTCCAGCGTGTTTTTAAGTCCTTCTTTTATCTTTTGGCCTTCAGCGGGGATCAATTTTGGCAAGCTTTGCTGCATGTGCCCGCACTTCATAGCGTATGGGAAAGATTTCTTCATTTTTTTTTTAATTTATTTTAAGCAACCATGCCATGTCTCTTCTATCTTCTCCTCCAAGTTGTGTCTTCCTCCTTGACTTTTTCCCTTGCTTTAGCAACATCGGTGAGCTTTGTTTTGGCACGTTTTGGTCCTTTGCAATGCAGCTCATTGCCTCACAGGCCATTTCTTGAAGACACTAAAACACGCCAATTTCAGGTTTTTTTGGGGTGTTTTTCAACTTTTTTTCATTTGTTCCTATCTCCTTTCCAGAGCGTTTGTAAGCCTTTCTTTTTGGGTTCGCAAGATTCCGTTTCCCTTCCCGAAAGGAAATTTCATTTCCTTTCGGGAAGGGAAACGGAATCTTGCGATTTTAATGGGGACTACTAGAGGAATCATTGGTGCATGTCCCTGCCCTGGATGACATGCCATGCCTTTTGATGGCTATTACTTTGGGAAAGATTTTTTTTCTTTTTTTTTTTCTTGTTTTTAAGCATCCACGCCATGTCTCTTATACCTTCCCCACCAAGAGTTTTCTTCCTCCTTGACTTTTTCCTCTGCTTTTGCTACGTCTCTGAGCTTAGTTTTGGCCTGTTTTGGTTTCTTGCAGTGTTCTGATATAATCCCGGGCCATTTTCATATGGTCACTAAATTGCCCAAATTTCCCCATTTTTTTTTTTTTCTCCTCCAATTGCAATTCCTTTGATGGTATCTCCATTCCAGCGTGTTTTTAAGTCCTTCTTTTATCTTTTGGCCTTCAGCGGGGATCAATTTTGGCAAGCTTTGCTGCATGTGCCCGCACTTCATAGCGTATGGGAAAGATTTCTTCATTTTTTTTTTAATTTATTTTAAGCAACCATGCCATGTCTCTTCTATCTTCTCCTCCAAGTTGTGTCTTCCTCCTTGACTTTTTCCCTTGCTTTAGCAACATCGGTGAGCTTTGTTCTGGCACGTTTTGGTCCTTTGCAATGCAGCTCATTGCCTCACAGGCCATTTCTTGAAGACACTAAAACACCCCAATTTCAGGTTTTTTTGGGGTGTTTTTCAACTTTTTTTCATTTGTTCCTATCTCCTTTCCAGAGCGTTTGTAAGCCTTTCTTTTTGGGTTCGCAAGATTCCGTTTCCCTTCCCGAAAGGAAATTTCATTTCCTTTCGGGAAGGGAAACGGAATCTTGCGATTTTAATGGGGACTACTAGAGGAATCATTGGTGCATGTCCCTGCCCTGGATGACATGCCATGCCTTTTGATGGCTATTACTTTGGGAAAGATTTTTTTTCTTTTTTTTTTTTCTTGTTTTTAAGCATCCACGCCATGTCTCTTATATCTTCCCCACCAAGAGTTTTCTTCCTCCTTGACTTTTTCCTCTGCTTTTGCTACGTCTCTGAGCTTAGTTTTGGCCTGTTTTGGTTTCTTGCAGTGTTCTGATATAATCCCGGGCCATTTTCATATGGTCACTAAATTGCCCAAATTTCCCAATTTTTTTTTTTTCTCCTCCAATTGCAATTCCTTTGATGGTATCTCCATTCCAGCGTGTTTTTAAGTCCTTCTTTTATCTTTTGGCCTTCAGCGGGGATCAATTTTGGCAAGCTTTGCTGCATGTGCCTGCACTTCATAGCGTATGGGAAAGATATTTTTTTTTTTTTTCATGTATCCATGCCATATCTCTTATATCTTCTCTTCATAGTTATGTTGTCCTCCTTGACTTTTTCCTCTGCTTTTGCTACGTCTCTGAGCTTAGTTTTGGCCTGTTTTGGTTTCTTGCAGTGTTCTGATATAATCCCGGGCCATTTTCATATGGTCACTAAATTGCCCAAATTTCCCCATTTTTTTTTTTTTCTCCTCCAATTGCAATTCCTTTGATGGTATCTCCATTCCAGCGTGTTTTTAAGTCCTTCTTTTATCTTTTGGCCTTCAGCGGGGATCAATTTTGGCAAGCTTTGCTGCATGTGCCCGCACTTCATAGCGTATGGGAAAGATTTCTTCATTTTTTTTTTAATTTATTTTAAGCAACCATGCCATGTCTCTTCTATCTTCTCCTCCAAGTTGTGTCTTCCTCCTTGACTTTTTCCCTTGCTTTAGCAACATCGGTGAGCTTTGTTTTGGCACGTTTTGGTCCTTTGCAATGCAGCTCATTGCCTCACAGGCCATTTCTTGAAGACACTAAAACACCCCAATTTCAGGTTTTTTTGGGGTGTTTTTCAACTTTTTTTCATTTGTTCCTATCTCCTTTCCAGAGCGTTTGTAAGCCTTTCTTTTTGGGTTCGCAAGATTCCGTTTCCCTTCCCGAAAGGAAATTTCATTTCCTTTCGGGAAGGGAAACGGAATCTTGCGATTTTAATGGGGACTACTAGAGGAATCATTGGTGCATGTCCCTGCCCTGGATGACATGCCATGCCTTTTGATGGCTATTACTTTGGGAAAGATTTTTTTCCTTTTTTTTTTCTTGTTTTTAAGCATCCACGCCATGTCTCTTATATCTTCCCCACCAAGAGTTTTCTTCCTCCTTGACTTTTTCCTCTGCTTTTGCTACGTCTCTGAGCTTAGTTTTGGCCTGTTTTGGTTTCTTGCAGTGTTCTGATATAATCCCGGGCCATTTTCATATGGTCACTAAATTGCCCAAATTTCCCAATTTTTTTTTTTTCTCCTCCAATTGCAATTCCTTTGATGGTATCTCCATTCCAGCGTGTTTTTAAGTCCTTCTTTTATCTTTTGGCCTTCAGCGGGGATCAATTTTGGCAAGCTTTGCTGCATGTGCCTGCACTTCATAGCGTATGGGAAAGATATATTTTTTTTTTTTTCATGTATCCATGCCATATCTCTTATATCTTCTCTTCATAGTTATGTTGTCCTCCTTGACTTTTTCCTCTGCTTTTGCTACGTCTCTGAGCTTAGTTTTGGCATGTTTTGGTTTCTTGCAGTGTTCTGATATAATCCCGGGCCATTTTCATATGGTCACTAAATTGCCCAAATTTCCCCATTTTTTTTTTTTTCTCCTCCAATTGCAATTCCTTTGATGGTATCTCCATTCCAGCGTGTTTTTAAGTCCTTCTTTTATCTTTTGGCCTTCAGCGGGGATCAATTTTGGCAAGCTTTGCTGCATGTGCCCGCACTTCATAGCGTATGGGAAAGATTTCTTCATGTTTTTTTTAATTTATTTTAAGCAACCATGCCATGTCTCTTCTATCTTCTCCTCCAAGTTGTGTCTTCCTCCTTGACTTTTTCCCTTGCTTTAGCAACATCGGTGAGCTTTGTTCTGGCACGTTTTGGTCCTTTGCAATGCAGCTCATTGCCTCACAGGCCATTTCTTGAAGACACTAAAACACCCCAATTTCAGGTTTTTTTGGGGTGTTTTTCAACTTTTTTTCATTTGTTCCTATCTCCTTTCCAGAGCGTTTGTAAGCCTTTCTTTTTGGGTTCGCAAGATTCCGTTTCCCTTCCCGAAAGGAAATTTCATTTCCTTTCGGGAAGGGAAACGGAATCTTGCGATTTTAATGGGGACTACTAGAGGAATCATTGGTGCATGTCCCTGCCCTGGATGACATGCCATGCCTTTTGATGGCTATTACTTTGGGAAAGATTTTTTTTCTTTTTTTTTTTTCTTGTTTTTAAGCATCCACGCCATGTCTCTTATATCTTCCCCACCAAGAGTTTTCTTCCTCCTTGACTTTTTCCTCTGCTTTTGCTACGTCTCTGAGCTTAGTTTTGGCCTGTTTTGGTTTCTTGCAGTGTTCTGATATAATCCCGGGCCATTTTCATATGGTCACTAAATTGCCCAAATTTCCCAATTTTTTTTTTTTCTCCTCCAATTGCAATTCCTTTGATGGTATCTCCATTCCAGCGTGTTTTTAAGTCCTTCTTTTATCTTTTGGCCTTCAGCGGGGATCAATTTTGGCAAGCTTTGCTGCATGTGCCTGCACTTCATAGCGTATGGGAAAGATATTTTTTTTTTTTTTCATGTATCCATGCCATATCTCTTATATCTTCTCTTCATAGTTATGTTGTCCTCCTTGACTTTTTCCTCTGCTTTTGCTACGTCTCTGAGCTTAGTTTTGGCCTGTTTTGGTTTCTTGCAGTGTTCTGATATAATCCCGGGCCATTTTCATATGGTCACTAAATTGCCCAAATTTCCCAATTTTTTTTTTTTTCTCCTCCAATTGCAATTCCTTTGATGGTATCTCCATTCCAGCGTGTTTTTAAGTCCTTCTTTTATCTTTTGGCCTTCAGCGGGGATCAATTTTGGCAAGCTTTGCTGCATGTGCCCGCACTTCATAGCGTATGGGAAAGATTTCTTCATGTTTTTTTTAATTTATTTTAAGCAACCATGCCATGTCTCTTCTATCTTCTCCTCCAAGTTGTGTCTTCCTCCTTGACTTTTTCCCTTGCTTTAGCAACATCGGTGAGCTTTGTTTTGGCACGTTTTGGTCCTTTGCAATGCAGCTCATTGCCTCACAGGCCATTTCTTGAAGACACTAAAACACCCCAATTTCAGGTTTTTTTGGGGTGTTTTTCAACTTTTTTTCATTTGTTCCTATCTCCTTTCCAGAGCGTTTGTAAGCCTTTCTTTTTGGGTTCGCAAGATTCCGTTTCCCTTCCCGAAAGGAAATTTCATTTCCTTTCGGGAAGGGAAACGGAATCTTGCGATTTTAATGGGGACTACTAGAGGAATCATTGGTGCATGTCCCTGCCCTGGATGACATGCCATGCCTTTTGATGGCTATTACTTTGGGAAAGATTTTTTTTCCTTTTTTTTTTCTTGTTTTTAAGCATCCACGCCATGTCTCTTATATCTTCCCCACCAAGAGTTTTCTTCCTCCTTGACTTTTTCCTCTGCTTTTGCTACGTCTCTGAGCTTAGTTTTGGCCTGTTTTGGTTTCTTGCAGTGTTCTGATATAATCCCGGGCCATTTTCATATGGTCACTAAATTGCCCAAATTTCCCAATTTTTTTTTTTTCTCCTCCAATTGCAATTCCTTTGATGGTATCTCCATTCCAGCGTGTTTTTAAGTCCTTCTTTTATCTTTTGGCCTTCAGCGGGGATCAATTTTGGCAAGCTTTGCTGCATGTGCCTGCACTTCATAGCGTATGGGAAAGATATATTTTTTTTTTTTTCATGTATCCATGCCATATCTCTTATATCTTCTCTTCATAGTTATGTTGTCCTCCTTGACTTTTTCCTCTGCTTTTGCTACGTCTCTGAGCTTAGTTTTGGCATGTTTTGGTTTCTTGCAGTGTTCTGATATAATCCCGGGCCATTTTCATATGGTCACTAAATTGCCCAAATTTCCCCATTTTTTTTTTTTTCTCCTCCAATTGCAATTCCTTTGATGGTATCTCCATTCCAGCGTGTTTTTAAGTCCTTCTTTTATCTTTTGGCCTTCAGCGGGGATCAATTTTGGCAAGCTTTGCTGCATGTGCCCGCACTTCATAGCGTATGGGAAAGATTTCTTCATTTTTTTTTTAATTTATTTTAAGCAACCATGCCATGTCTCTTCTATCTTCTCCTCCAAGTTGTGTCTTCCTCCTTGACTTTTTCCCTTGCTTTAGCAACATCGGTGAGCTTTGTTTTGGCACGTTTTGGTCCTTTGCAATGCAGCTCATTGCCTCACAGGCCATTTCTTGAAGACACTAAAACACCCCAATTTCAGGTTTTTTTGGGGTGTTTTTCAACTTTTTTTCATTTGTTCCTATCTCCTTTCCAGAGCGTTTGTAAGCCTTTCTTTTTGGGTTCGCAAGATTCCGTTTCCCTTCCCGAAAGGAAATTTCATTTCCTTTCGGGAAGGGAAACGGAATCTTGCGATTTTAATGGGGACTACTAGAGGAATCATTGGTGCATGTCCCTGCCCTGGATGACATGCCATGCCTTTTGATGGCTATTACTTTGGGAAAGATTTTTTTTCTTTTTTTTTTTCTTGTTTTTAAGCATCCACGCCATGTCTCTTATACCTTCCCCACCAAGAGTTTTCTTCCTCCTTGACTTTTTCCTCTGCTTTTGCTACGTCTCTGAGCTTAGTTTTGGCCTGTTTTGGTTTCTTGCAGTGTTCTGATATAATCCCGGGCCATTTTCATATGGTCACTAAATTGCCCAAATTTCCCAATTTTTTTTTTTTCTCCTCCAATTGCAATTCCTTTGATGGTATCTCCATTCCAGCGTGTTTTTAAGTCCTTCTTTTATCTTTTGGCCTTCAGCGGGGATCAATTTTGGCAAGCTTTGCTGCATGTGCCCGCACTTCATAGCGTATGGGAAAGATTTCTTCATTTTTTTTTTAATTTATTTTAAGCAACCATGCCATGTCTCTTCTATCTTCTCCTCCAAGTTGTGTCTTCCTCCTTGACTTTTTCCCTTGCTTTAGCAACATCGGTGAGCTTTGTTTTGGCACGTTTTGGTCCTTTGCAATGCAGCTCATTGCCTCACAGGCCATTTCTTGAAGACACTAAAACACCCCAATTTCAGGTTTTTTTGGGGTGTTTTTCAACTTTTTTTCATTTGTTCCTATCTCCTTTCCAGAGCGTTTGTAAGCCTTTCTTTTTGGGTTCGCAAGATTCCGTTTCCCTTCCCGAAAGGAAATTTCATTTCCTTTCGGGAAGGGAAACGGAATCTTGCGATTTTAATGGGGACTACTAGAGGAATCATTGGTGCATGTCCCTGCCCTGGATGACATGCCATGCCTTTTGATGGCTATTACTTTGGGAAAGATTTTTTTTCCTTTTTTTTTTCTTGTTTTTAAGCATCCACGCCATGTCTCTTATATCTTCCCCACCAAGAGTTTTCTTCCTCCTTGACTTTTTCCTCTGCTTTTGCTACGTCTCTGAGCTTAGTTTTGGCCTGTTTTGGTTTCTTGCAGTGTTCTGATATAATCCCGGGCCATTTTCATATGGTCACTAAATTGCCCAAATTTCCCAATTTTTTTTTTTTCTCCTCCAATTGCAATTCCTTTGATGGTATCTCCATTCCAGCGTGTTTTTAAGTCCTTCTTTTATCTTTTGGCCTTCAGCGGGGATCAATTTTGGCAAGCTTTGCTGCATGTGCCTGCACTTCATAGCGTATGGGAAAGATATATTTTTTTTTTTTTCATGTATCCATGCCATATCTCTTATATCTTCTCTTCATAGTTATGTTGTCCTCCTTGACTTTTTCCTCTGCTTTTGCTACGTCTCTGAGCTTAGTTTTGGCATGTTTTGGTTTCTTGCAGTGTTCTGATATAATCCCGGGCCATTTTCATATGGTCACTAAATTGCCCAAATTTCCCCATTTTTTTTTTTTTCTCCTCCAATTGCAATTCCTTTGATGGTATCTCCATTCCAGCGTGTTTTTAAGTCCTTCTTTTATCTTTTGGCCTTCAGCGGGGATCAATTTTGGCAAGCTTTGCTGCATGTGCCCGCACTTCATAGCGTATGGGAAAGATTTCTTCATTTTTTTTTTAATTTATTTTAAGCAACCATGCCATGTCTCTTCTATCTTCTCCTCCAAGTTGTGTCTTCCTCCTTGACTTTTTCCCTTGCTTTAGCAACATCGGTGAGCTTTGTTCTGGCACGTTTTGGTCCTTTGCAATGCAGCTCATTGCCTCACAGGCCATTTCTTGAAGACACTAAAACACCCCAATTTCAGGTTTTTTTGGGGTGTTTTTCAACTTTTTTTCATTTGTTCCTATCTCCTTTCCAGAGCGTTTGTAAGCCTTTCTTTTTGGGTTCGCAAGATTCCGTTTCCCTTCCCGAAAGGAAATTTCATTTCCTTTCGGGAAGGGAAACGGAATCTTGCGATTTTAATGGGGACTACTAGAGGAATCATTGGTGCATGTCCCTGCCCTGGATGACATGCCATGCCTTTTGATGGCTATTACTTTGGGAAAGATTTTTTTTCTTTTTTTTTTTTCTTGTTTTTAAGCATCCACGCCATGTCTCTTATATCTTCCCCACCAAGAGTTTTCTTCCTCCTTGACTTTTTCCTCTGCTTTTGCTACGTCTCTGAGCTTAGTTTTGGCCTGTTTTGGTTTCTTGCAGTGTTCTGATATAATCCCGGGCCATTTTCATATGGTCACTAAATTGCCCAAATTTCCCAATTTTTTTTTTTTCTCCTCCAATTGCAATTCCTTTGATGGTATCTCCATTCCAGCGTGTTTTTAAGTCCTTCTTTTATCTTTTGGCCTTCAGCGGGGATCAATTTTGGCAAGCTTTGCTGCATGTGCCTGCACTTCATAGCGTATGGGAAAGATATTTTTTTTTTTTTTCATGTATCCATGCCATATCTCTTATATCTTCTCTTCATAGTTATGTTGTCCTCCTTGACTTTTTCCTCTGCTTTTGCTACGTCTCTGAGCTTAGTTTTGGCCTGTTTTGGTTTCTTGCAGTGTTCTGATATAATCCCGGGCCATTTTCATATGGTCACTAAATTGCCCAAATTTCCCAATTTTTTTTTTTTTCTCCTCCAATTGCAATTCCTTTGATGGTATCTCCATTCCAGCGTGTTTTTAAGTCCTTCTTTTATCTTTTGGCCTTCAGCGGGGATCAATTTTGGCAAGCTTTGCTGCATGTGCCCGCACTTCATAGCGTATGGGAAAGATTTCTTCATGTTTTTTTTAATTTATTTTAAGCAACCATGCCATGTCTCTTCTATCTTCTCCTCCAAGTTGTGTCTTCCTCCTTGACTTTTTCCCTTGCTTTAGCAACATCGGTGAGCTTTGTTTTGGCACGTTTTGGTCCTTTGCAATGCAGCTCATTGCCTCACAGGCCATTTCTTGAAGACACTAAAACACCCCAATTTCAGGTTTTTTTGGGGTGTTTTTCAACTTTTTTTCATTTGTTCCTATCTCCTTTCCAGAGCGTTTGTAAGCCTTTCTTTTTGGGTTCGCAAGATTCCGTTTCCCTTCCCGAAAGGAAATTTCATTTCCTTTCGGGAAGGGAAACGGAATCTTGCGATTTTAATGGGGACTACTAGAGGAATCATTGGTGCATGTCCCTGCCCTGGATGACATGCCATGCCTTTTGATGGCTATTACTTTGGGAAAGATTTTTTTTCCTTTTTTTTTTCTTGTTTTTAAGCATCCACGCCATGTCTCTTATATCTTCCCCACCAAGAGTTTTCTTCCTCCTTGACTTTTTCCTCTGCTTTTGCTACGTCTCTGAGCTTAGTTTTGGCCTGTTTTGGTTTCTTGCAGTGTTCTGATATAATCCCGGGCCATTTTCATATGGTCACTAAATTGCCCAAATTTCCCAATTTTTTTTTTTTCTCCTCCAATTGCAATTCCTTTGATGGTATCTCCATTCCAGCGTGTTTTTAAGTCCTTCTTTTATCTTTTGGCCTTCAGCGGGGATCAATTTTGGCAAGCTTTGCTGCATGTGCCTGCACTTCATAGCGTATGGGAAAGATATATTTTTTTTTTTTTCATGTATCCATGCCATATCTCTTATATCTTCTCTTCATAGTTATGTTGTCCTCCTTGACTTTTTCCTCTGCTTTTGCTACGTCTCTGAGCTTAGTTTTGGCATGTTTTGGTTTCTTGCAGTGTTCTGATATAATCCCGGGCCATTTTCATATGGTCACTAAATTGCCCAAATTTCCCAATTTTTTTTTTTTTCTCCTCCAATTGCAATTCCTTTGATGGTATCTCCATTCCAGCGTGTTTTTAAGTCCTTCTTTTATCTTTTGGCCTTCAGCGGGGATCAATTTTGGCAAGCTTTGCTGCATGTGCCCGCACTTCATAGCGTATGGGAAAGATTTCTTCATTTTTTTTTTAATTTATTTTAAGCAACCATGCCATGTCTCTTCTATCTTCTCCTCCAAGTTGTGTCTTCCTCCTTGACTTTTTCCCTTGCTTTAGCAACATCGGTGAGCTTTGTTTTGGCACGTTTTGGTCCTTTGCAATGCAGCTCATTGCCTCACAGGCCATTTCTTGAAGACACTAAAACACCCCAATTTCAGGTTTTTTTGGGGTGTTTTTCAACTTTTTTTCATTTGTTCCTATCTCCTTTCCAGAGCGTTTGTAAGCCTTTCTTTTTGGGTTCGCAAGATTCCGTTTCCCTTCCCGAAAGGAAATGAAATTTCCTTTCGGGAAGGGAAACGGAATCTTGCGATTTTAATGGGGACTACTAGAGGAATCATTGGTGCATGTCCCTGCCCTGGATGACATGCCATGCCTTTTGATGGCTATTACTTTGGGAAAGATTTTTTTTCTTTTTTTTTTTCTTGTTTTTAAGCATCCACGCCATGTCTCTTATACCTTCCCCACCAAGAGTTTTCTTCCTCCTTGACTTTTTCCTCTGCTTTTGCTACGTCTCTGAGCTTAGTTTTGGCCTGTTTTGGTTTCTTGCAGTGTTCTGATATAATCCCGGGCCATTTTCATATGGTCACTAAATTGCCCAAATTTCCCAATTTTTTTTTTTTCTCCTCCAATTGCAATTCCTTTGATGGTATCTCCATTCCAGCGTGTTTTTAAGTCCTTCTTTTATCTTTTGGCCTTCAGCGGGGATCAATTTTGGCAAGCTTTGCTGCATGTGCCCGCACTTCATAGCGTATGGGAAAGATTTCTTCATTTTTTTTTTAATTTATTTTAAGCAACCATGCCATGTCTCTTCTATCTTCTCCTCCAAGTTGTGTCTTCCTCCTTGACTTTTTCCCTTGCTTTAGCAACATCGGTGAGCTTTGTTTTGGCACGTTTTGGTCCTTTGCAATGCAGCTCATTGCCTCACAGGCCATTTCTTGAAGACACTAAAACACCCCAATTTCAGGTTTTTTTGGGGTGTTTTTCAACTTTTTTTCATTTGTTCCTATCTCCTTTCCAGAGCGTTTGTAAGCCTTTCTTTTTGGGTTCGCAAGATTCCGTTTCCCTTCCCGAAAGGAAATTTCATTTCCTTTCGGGAAGGGAAACGGAATCTTGCGATTTTAATGGGGACTACTAGAGGAATCATTGGTGCATGTCCCTGCCCTGGATGACATGCCATGCCTTTTGATGGCTATTACTTTGGGAAAGATTTTTTTTCCTTTTTTTTTTCTTGTTTTTAAGCATCCACGCCATGTCTCTTATATCTTCCCCACCAAGAGTTTTCTTCCTCCTTGACTTTTTCCTCTGCTTTTGCTACGTCTCTGAGCTTAGTTTTGGCCTGTTTTGGTTTCTTGCAGTGTTCTGATATAATCCCGGGCCATTTTCATATGGTCACTAAATTGCCCAAATTTCCCAATTTTTTTTTTTTCTCCTCCAATTGCAATTCCTTTGATGGTATCTCCATTCCAGCGTGTTTTTAAGTCCTTCTTTTATCTTTTGGCCTTCAGCGGGGATCAATTTTGGCAAGCTTTGCTGCATGTGCCTGCACTTCATAGCGTATGGGAAAGATATATTTTTTTTTTTTTCATGTATCCATGCCATATCTCTTATATCTTCTCTTCATAGTTATGTTGTCCTCCTTGACTTTTTCCTCTGCTTTTGCTACGTCTCTGAGCTTAGTTTTGGCATGTTTTGGTTTCTTGCAGTGTTCTGATATAATCCCGGGCCATTTTCATATGGTCACTAAATTGCCCAAATTTCCCAATTTTTTTTTTTTTCTCCTCCAATTGCAATTCCTTTGATGGTATCTCCATTCCAGCGTGTTTTTAAGTCCTTCTTTTATCTTTTGGCCTTCAGCGGGGATCAATTTTGGCAAGCTTTGCTGCATGTGCCCGCACTTCATAGCGTATGGGAAAGATTTCTTCATTTTTTTTTTAATTTATTTTAAGCAACCATGCCATGTCTCTTCTATCTTCTCCTCCAAGTTGTGTCTTCCTCCTTGACTTTTTCCCTTGCTTTAGCAACATCGGTGAGCTTTGTTCTGGCACGTTTTGGTCCTTTGCAATGCAGCTCATTGCCTCACAGGCCATTTCTTGAAGACACTAAAACACCCCAATTTCAGGTTTTTTTGGGGTGTTTTTCAACTTTTTTTCATTTGTTCCTATCTCCTTTCCAGAGCGTTTGTAAGCCTTTCTTTTTGGGTTCGCAAGATTCCGTTTCCCTTCCCGAAAGGAAATTTCATTTCCTTTCGGGAAGGGAAACGGAATCTTGCGATTTTAATGGGGACTACTAGAGGAATCATTGGTGCATGTCCCTGCCCTGGATGACATGCCATGCCTTTTGATGGCTATTACTTTGGGAAAGATTTTTTTTCTTTTTTTTTTTTCTTGTTTTTAAGCATCCACGCCATGTCTCTTATATCTTCCCCACCAAGAGTTTTCTTCCTCCTTGACTTTTTCCTCTGCTTTTGCTACGTCTCTGAGCTTAGTTTTGGCCTGTTTTGGTTTCTTGCAGTGTTCTGATATAATCCCGGGCCATTTTCATATGGTCACTAAATTGCCCAAATTTCCCCATTTTTTTTTTTTCTCCTCCAATTGCAATTCCTTTGATGGTATCTCCATTCCAGCGTGTTTTTAAGTCCTTCTTTTATCTTTTGGCCTTCAGCGGGGATCAATTTTGGCAAGCTTTGCTGCATGTGCCTGCACTTCATAGCGTATGGGAAAGATATTTTTTTTTTTTTCATGTATCCATGCCATATCTCTTATATCTTCTCTTCATAGTTATGTTGTCCTCCTTGACTTTTTCCTCTGCTTTTGCTACGTCTCTGAGCTTAGTTTTGGCCTGTTTTGGTTTCTTGCAGTGTTCTGATATAATCCCGGGCCATTTTCATATGGTCACTAAATTGCCCAAATTTCCCAATTTTTTTTTTTTCTCCTCCAATTGCAATTCCTTTGATGGTATCTCCATTCCAGCGTGTTTTTAAGTCCTTCTTTTATCTTTTGGCCTTCAGCGGGGATCAATTTTGGCAAGCTTTGCTGCATGTGCCCGCACTTCATAGCGTATGGGAAAGATTTCTTCATTTTTTTTTTAATTTATTTTAAGCAACCATGCCATGTCTCTTCTATCTTCTCCTCCAAGTTGTGTCTTCCTCCTTGACTTTTTCCCTTGCTTTAGCAACATCGGTGAGCTTTGTTCTGGCACGTTTTGGTCCTTTGCAATGCAGCTCATTGCCTCACAGGCCATTTCTTGAAGACACTAAAACACCCCAATTTCAGGTTTTTTTGGGGTGTTTTTCAACTTTTTTTCATTTGTTCCTATCTCCTTTCCAGAGCGTTTGTAAGCCTTTCTTTTTGGGTTCGCAAGATTCCGTTTCCCTTCCCGAAAGGAAATTTCATTTCCTTTCGGGAAGGGAAACGGAATCTTGCGATTTTAATGGGGACTACTAGAGGAATCATTGGTGCATGTCCCTGCCCTGGATGACATGCCATGCCTTTTGATGGCTATTACTTTGGGAAAGATTTTTTTTCTTTTTTTTTTTTCTTGTTTTTAAGCATCCACGCCATGTCTCTTATATCTTCCCCACCAAGAGTTTTCTTCCTCCTTGACTTTTTCCTCTGCTTTTGCTACGTCTCTGAGCTTAGTTTTGGCCTGTTTTGGTTTCTTGCAGTGTTCTGATATAATCCCGGGCCATTTTCATATGGTCACTAAATTGCCCAAATTTCCCAATTTTTTTTTTTTCTCCTCCAATTGCAATTCCTTTGATGGTATCTCCATTCCAGCGTGTTTTTAAGTCCTTCTTTTATCTTTTGGCCTTCAGCGGGGATCAATTTTGGCAAGCTTTGCTGCATGTGCCTGCACTTCATAGCGTATGGGAAAGATATTTTTTTTTTTTTTCATGTATCCATGCCATATCTCTTATATCTTCTCTTCATAGTTATGTTGTCCTCCTTGACTTTTTCCTCTGCTTTTGCTACGTCTCTGAGCTTAGTTTTGGCCTGTTTTGGTTTCTTGCAGTGTTCTGATATAATCCCGGGCCATTTTCATATGGTCACTAAATTGCCCAAATTTCCCCATTTTTTTTTTTTTCTCCTCCAATTGCAATTCCTTTGATGGTATCTCCATTCCAGCGTGTTTTTAAGTCCTTCTTTTATCTTTTGGCCTTCAGCGGGGATCAATTTTGGCAAGCTTTGCTGCATGTGCCCGCACTTCATAGCGTATGGGAAAGATTTCTTCATTTTTTTTTTAATTTATTTTAAGCAACCATGCCATGTCTCTTCTATCTTCTCCTCCAAGTTGTGTCTTCCTCCTTGACTTTTTCCCTTGCTTTAGCAACATCGGTGAGCTTTGTTTTGGCACGTTTTGGTCCTTTGCAATGCAGCTCATTGCCTCACAGGCCATTTCTTGAAGACACTAAAACACCCCAATTTCAGGTTTTTTTGGGGTGTTTTTCAACTTTTTTTCATTTGTTCCTATCTCCTTTCCAGAGCGTTTGTAAGCCTTTCTTTTTGGGTTCGCAAGATTCCGTTTCCCTTCCCGAAAGGAAATTTCATTTCCTTTCGGGAAGGGAAACGGAATCTTGCGATTTTAATGGGGACTACTAGAGGAATCATTGGTGCATGTCCCTGCCCTGGATGACATGCCATGCCTTTTGATGGCTATTACTTTGGGAAAGATTTTTTTTCCTTTTTTTTTTCTTGTTTTTAAGCATCCACGCCATGTCTCTTATATCTTCCCCACCAAGAGTTTTCTTCCTCCTTGACTTTTTCCTCTGCTTTTGCTACGTCTCTGAGCTTAGTTTTGGCCTGTTTTGGTTTCTTGCAGTGTTCTGATATAATCCCGGGCCATTTTCATATGGTCACTAAATTGCCCAAATTTCCCAATTTTTTTTTTTTCTCCTCCAATTGCAATTCCTTTGATGGTATCTCCATTCCAGCGTGTTTTTAAGTCCTTCTTTTATCTTTTGGCCTTCAGCGGGGATCAATTTTGGCAAGCTTTGCTGCATGTGCCTGCACTTCATAGCGTATGGGAAAGATATATTTTTTTTTTTTTTCATGTATCCATGCCATATCTCTTATATCTTCTCTTCATAGTTATGTTGTCCTCCTTGACTTTTTCCTCTGCTTTTGCTACGTCTCTGAGCTTAGTTTTGGCATGTTTTGGTTTCTTGCAGTGTTCTGATATAATCCCGGGCCATTTTCATATGGTCACTAAATTGCCCAAATTTCCCAATTTTTTTTTTTTTCTCCTCCAATTGCAATTCCTTTGATGGTATCTCCATTCCAGCGTGTTTTTAAGTCCTTCTTTTATCTTTTGGCCTTCAGCGGGGATCAATTTTGGCAAGCTTTGCTGCATGTGCCCGCACTTCATAGCGTATGGGAAAGATTTCTTCATTTTTTTTTTAATTTATTTTAAGCAACCATGCCATGTCTCTTCTATCTTCTCCTCCAAGTTGTGTCTTCCTCCTTGACTTTTTCCCTTGCTTTAGCAACATCGGTGAGCTTTGTTTTGGCACGTTTTGGTCCTTTGCAATGCAGCTCATTGCCTCACAGGCCATTTCTTGAAGACACTAAAACACCCCAATTTCAGGTTTTTTTGGGGTGTTTTTCAACTTTTTTTCATTTGTTCCTATCTCCTTTCCAGAGCGTTTGTAAGCCTTTCTTTTTGGGTTCGCAAGATTCCGTTTCCCTTCCCGAAAGGAAATGAAATTTCCTTTCGGGAAGGGAAACGGAATCTTGCGATTTTAATGGGGACTACTAGAGGAATCATTGGTGCATGTCCCTGCCCTGGATGACATGCCATGCCTTTTGATGGCTATTACTTTGGGAAAGATTTTTTTTCTTTTTTTTTTTCTTGTTTTTAAGCATCCACGCCATGTCTCTTATACCTTCCCCACCAAGAGTTTTCTTCCTCCTTGACTTTTTCCTCTGCTTTTGCTACGTCTCTGAGCTTAGTTTTGGCCTGTTTTGGTTTCTTGCAGTGTTCTGATATAATCCCGGGCCATTTTCATATGGTCACTAAATTGCCCAAATTTCCCAATTTTTTTTTTTTTCTCCTCCAATTGCAATTCCTTTGATGGTATCTCCATTCCAGCGTGTTTTTAAGTCCTTCTTTTATCTTTTGGCCTTCAGCGGGGATCAATTTTGGCAAGCTTTGCTGCATGTGCCCGCACTTCATAGCGTATGGGAAAGATTTCTTCATTTTTTTTTTAATTTATTTTAAGCAACCATGCCATGTCTCTTCTATCTTCTCCTCCAAGTTGTGTCTTCCTCCTTGACTTTTTCCCTTGCTTTAGCAACATCGGTGAGCTTTGTTTTGGCACGTTTTGGTCCTTTGCAATGCAGCTCATTGCCTCACAGGCCATTTCTTGAAGACACTAAAACACCCCAATTTCAGGTTTTTTTGGGGTGTTTTTCAACTTTTTTTCATTTGTTCCTATCTCCTTTCCAGAGCGTTTGTAAGCCTTTCTTTTTGGGTTCGCAAGATTCCGTTTCCCTTCCCGAAAGGAAATTTCATTTCCTTTCGGGAAGGGAAACGGAATCTTGCGATTTTAATGGGGACTACTAGAGGAATCATTGGTGCATGTCCCTGCCCTGGATGACATGCCATGCCTTTTGATGGCTATTACTTTGGGAAAGATTTTTTTTCCTTTTTTTTTTCTTGTTTTTAAGCATCCACGCCATGTCTCTTATATCTTCCCCACCAAGAGTTTTCTTCCTCCTTGACTTTTTCCTCTGCTTTTGCTACGTCTCTGAGCTTAGTTTTGGCCTGTTTTGGTTTCTTGCAGTGTTCTGATATAATCCCGGGCCATTTTCATATGGTCACTAAATTGCCCAAATTTCCCCATTTTTTTTTTTTCTCCTCCAATTGCAATTCCTTTGATGGTATCTCCATTCCAGCGTGTTTTTAAGTCCTTCTTTTATCTTTTGGCCTTCAGCGGGGATCAATTTTGGCAAGCTTTGCTGCATGTGCCTGCACTTCATAGCGTATGGGAAAGATATATTTTTTTTTTTTTCATGTATCCATGCCATATCTCTTATATCTTCTCTTCATAGTTATGTTGTCCTCCTTGACTTTTTCCTCTGCTTTTGCTACGTCTCTGAGCTTAGTTTTGGCATGTTTTGGTTTCTTGCAGTGTTCTGATATAATCCCGGGCCATTTTCATATGGTCACTAAATTGCCCAAATTTCCCCATTTTTTTTTTTTCTCCTCCAATTGCAATTCCTTTGATGGTATCTCCATTCCAGCGTGTTTTTAAGTCCTTCTTTTATCTTTTGGCCTTCAGCGGGGATCAATTTTGGCAAGCTTTGCTGCATGTGCCCGCACTTCATAGCGTATGGGAAAGATTTCTTCATTTTTTTTTTAATTTATTTTAAGCAACCATGCCATGTCTCTTCTATCTTCTCCTCCAAGTTGTGTCTTCCTCCTTGACTTTTTCCCTTGCTTTAGCAACATCGGTGAGCTTTGTTTTGGCACGTTTTGGTCCTTTGCAATGCAGCTCATTGCCTCACAGGCCATTTCTTGAAGACACTAAAACACCCCAATTTCAGGTTTTTTTGGGGTGTTTTTCAACTTTTTTTCATTTGTTCCTATCTCCTTTCCAGAGCGTTTGTAAGCCTTTCTTTTTGGGTTCGCAAGATTCCGTTTCCCTTCCCGAAAGGAAATTTCATTTCCTTTCGGGAAGGGAAACGGAATCTTGCGTTTTTAATGGGGACTACTAGAGGAATCATTGGTGCATGTCCCTGCCCTGGATGACATGCCATGCCTTTTGATGGCTATTACTTTGGGAAAGATTTTTTTTCTTTTTTTTTTTTCTTGTTTTTAAGCATCCACGCCATGTCTCTTATATCTTCCCCACCAAGAGTTTTCTTCCTCCTTGACTTTTTCCTCTGCTTTTGCTACGTCTCTGAGCTTAGTTTTGGCCTGTTTTGGTTTCTTGCAGTGTTCTGATATAATCCCGGGCCATTTTCATATGGTCACTAAATTGCCCAAATTTCCCCATTTTTTTTTTTTTCTCCTCCAATTGCAATTCCTTTTATGGTATCTCCATTCCAGCGTGTTTTTAAGTCCTTCTTTTATCTTTTGGCCTTCAGCGGGGATCAATTTTGGCAAGCTTTGCTGCATGTGCCTGCACTTCATAGCGTATGGGAAAGATATATTTTTTTTTCTTTTTCATGTATCCATGCCATATCTCTTATATCTTCTCTTCATAGTTATGTTGTCCTCCTTGACTTTTTCCTCTGCTTTTGCTACGTCTCTGAGCTTAGTTTTGGCCTGTTTTGGTTTCTTGCAGTGTTCTGATATAATCCCGGGCCATTTTCATATGGTCACTAAATTGCCCAAATTTCCCAATTTTTTTTTTTTCTCCTCCAATTGCAATTCCTTTGATGGTATCTCCATTCCAGCGTGTTTGCAAGTCCTTCTTTTATCTTTTGGCCTTCAGCGGGGATCAATTTTGGCAAGCTTTGCTGCATGTGCCTGCACTTCATAGCGTATGGGAAAGATGTCTTCATTTTTTTTTTTTATTTATTTTAAGCAACCATGCCATGTCTCTTCTATCTTCTCCTCCAAGTTGTGTCTTCCTCCTTGACTTTTTCCCTTGCTTTAGCAACATCGGTGAGCTTTGTTTTGGCACGTTTTGGTCCTTTGCAATGCAGCTCATTGCCTCACAGGCCATTTCTTGAAGACACTAAAACACCCCAATTTCAGGTTTTTTTGGGGTGTTTTTCAACTTTTTTTCATTTGTTCCTATCTCCTTTCCAGAGCGTTTGTAAGCCTTTCTTTTTGGGTTCGCAAGATTCCGTTTCCCTTCCCGAAAGGAAATTTCATTTCCTTTCGGGAAGGGAAACGGAATCTTGCGATTTTAATGGGGACTACTAGAGGAATCATTGGTGCATGTCCCTGCCCTGGATGACATGCCATGCCTTTTGATGGCTATTACTTTGGGAAAGATTTTTTTTCTTTTTTTTTTTCTTGTTTTTAAGCATCCACGCCATGTCTCTTATATCTTCCCCACCAAGAGTTTTCTTCCTCCTTGACTTTTTCCTCTGCTTTTGCTACGTCTCTGAGCTTAGTTTTGGCATGTTTTGGTTTCTTGCAGTGTTCTGATATAATCCCGGGCCATTTTCATATGGTCACTAAATTGCCCAAATTTCCCAATTTTTTTTTTTTTTCTCCTCCAATTGCAATTCCTTTGATGGTATCTCCATTCCAGCGTGTTTTTAAGTCCTTCTTTTATCTTTTGGCCTTCAGCGGGGATCAATTTTGGCAAGCTTTGCTGCATGTGCCTGCACTTCATAGCGTATGGGAAAGATATATTTTTTTTTCTTTTTCATGTATCCATGCCATATCTCTTATATCTTCTCTTCATAGTTATGTTGTCCTCCTTGACTTTTTCCTCTACTTTTGCTACGTCTCTGAGCTTAGTTTTGGCCTGTTTTGGTTTCTTGCAGTGTTCTGATATAATCCCGGGCCATTTTCATATGGTCACTAAATTGCCCAAATTTCCCCATTTTTTTTTTTTTCTCCTCCAATTGCAATTCCTTTGATGGTATCTCCATTCCAGCGTGTTTTTAAGTCCTTCTTTTATCTTTTGGCCTTCAGCGGGGATCAATTTTGGCAAGCTTTGCTGCATGTGCCTGCACTTCATAGCGTATGGGAAAGATTTCTTCTTTTTTTTTTTTTATTTATTTTAAGCAACCATGCCATGTCTCTTATATCTTCTCCTCCTAGTTTTGTTTTTCTCCTTGACTTTTTCCCTTGCTTTAGCAACATCTGTGAGCTTTGTTTTGGCATGTTTTGGTCCTTTGCACTACTCCTGATATATTCCCAGGTCATGTTCTTATAGTCACTAAATTTTTCAAATATTTTTTTCCTCTCTTATTTTCAATTCCCTTGATGGTAGCTCCATTCCTGTCTGTGTGTAATTCCTTCTTTTCTGTTTTGACCTTCAGCGGCGATCAATTTTGGGAAATTTTTTTTATGTGCCTGCACTTGATGGCATATTATCTGCCCTTTGATGGCTTTTATTTTGGGAGAGATTTTTTTTTTTTTTTTGTTTTTGTTTTTCAGTGTCCATGCCACGTTCCTCACATCTTCCCCTCCAAGTTGTGTCTTCCTCCTTGCCTTTTTCCCCTGCTTTGGCAACATCTGTGAGTTTAGTTTTGGCATCTTTTGGTCCTTCGCACTGCTCCTGATATAATCCCAGTCCATATTCTCACAGTCACTATTGTTACTAAATTTCCCAAATTTTCATTTTTTTCTCTCTTAATTTGAATTCCCTTGATGGTATCTCCATTCCAGTGTTTTGTTAAATCCTTCTTTTCTGTTTTGGCCTTAAGCAGGGATCAATTTTGGTAAGCTTTGCTGCATATGCCTGCACTTGATGGCATATGGCCTGCCTTTTCATGGCTTTGATTTTGGGAGAGCTTTCTTTGTTTTTTTATTGTTTTTAAGTATCCATGCCATGTCCCTCATATCTTGCCCTCCAAGTTATGTCTTCCTTCTTGCCTATTTCCCCTGCTTTCGCAACATCTGTGAGCTTATTTTTGGCATCTTTTGTTCCTTTTCAATGCAGCTCATTTGCTCACAGGCCATTTTTTGAACGGCCTGAAACACACCATTTTCTGGTCTTTTTTGGGGCTTTTTTGAATTGCATTTCATTTGATCCTATCTCCTTTCCAGAGTGTTTGTAAGCCTTTCTTTTTGGGTTCGCAAGATTCCGTTTCCCTTCCTGAAAGGAAATTTCATTTCCTTTCGGGTAGGGAAACGGAATCTTGCGATTTTATTGGGGACAAATAGGGGAATCATTGGTGCATGTCCCTGCACTGGATGACATGCCATGCCTTTTGAGGGCTTTGACTTTTGTAGAGATTTTTTTCTTTTTTTTTTTTCCTAGTATCCAGGCCATGTCCCTCATATCTTCCCCTCCAAGTTGTGTCTTCCTCCTTGCCTTTTTCGCCTGCTTTGGCAACATCTGTGAGCTTAGTTTTGGCATCTTTTGGTCCTTTGCACTCTCCTGATATAATCCCAGTCCATTTTCTCATAGTCAGTATAGTCACTGATTTTCCCAATTTTTTTTTTTCTCCCTTAATTTCAATTCCCTTGATGGTAGCTCCATTCCAGTGTGTTTGTAAGTTCTTCTTTTCTGTTTTGGTCTTCAGCGGGGATCAATTTTGGCAAGCTTTGCTGTATTTGCCAGCACTTGATGGCGTTGATGGCATATGGCTTGCCTTTTGATGGCCTTGACTTTGGCAAAGTGTTTTTTTGTTTGTTTTTTTTTTTCTAGTATCCATGCCGTGTCCCTCATATCTTCCTCTCCAAGTTGTGTCTTCCTTCTTCACTTTTTCCCCTGCTTTTGCAACATCCGTGAGGTTATTTTTGTCCTGGTTTTCTTGGTTGCACTGCACTTCATTTACCGACAGACCATTTTTTGAAGGCACTAAATCTCTTTTTTTTGGGGGGGTTTGTGGGTTTGTTTCAATTGCATTTCATTTGATCCCATCTCCATTCCAGAGTGTTTGTATGCATTTCTTTTCTCTTTTGAAAGGTAGTGTTTCCCTTCCCGAAAGGAAATGAAACGGGATCTTTTGAGACAGAAATAATGGCTTACAAACACTCTAGGATGGACATGGGAATAAATGGAATGCTACTGAAATAAACCCAAGAAATCCAGATAATCGGGAGATTTGGTGCTTTCACAAAATGGTTTCTGAGGAATTGAGATGCTGTGTAAAGAGCCAAAAGATGCCGAAACTAAACTTACAGATGTTGCAAAAGCAGGGGAAGAGATTGAGGCGGAAGACAGGAAGACACAGCTAGGAGGGGAAGATATGAGGGACATGGCATGAGTACTTATAAAAAAAAGAAAAAAAGAAAAAAATCTTATCTAAAGTCAAAGCTATCAAAAGGCACAGTATGCTATCAATTCAGGGACATGCACCTAAAATTGCCCATTGAAATTCTAATATTTCTTTTCCTTTCCTAAAGGAAACTTCATTTTCTTTCGGCAAGGGAAACAGTATCTTGTGAAACAGAAAAGAAAGGCTTGCAAACACTCTGGAATGAAGATAGGATCAAATGAAATACAATTTAAAAAAACCTACAATATCAGAAAATTGGGAGATTTAGTGCCTTCAAAAAATGGTCTGTGAGGAAATGAACTGCAGTGCAACCAAGGAAACCAGGGCAAAAATAACCTCACGGATGTTGCCAAAGCAGGGGAAAAAGTCAAGGAGGAAGACACAACTTGGAGGGGAAGATATGAGGGACATGGCATGGATGCTTAAAAAAAAAACCAAACAAATTTCCCTAAATTCAAAGCCATGAAAGTGCATGGCATTATGTACTAAAAATTGGTGGACAGGATGGAATTTATTTACCTTTCATAACTCATTTGTGTGTTCATGATATTCTGTGTAATTGCTGATTGTGCTGAGGGGTTTCCAGAAGTTCAAAGGGCTGTGGGATGTGATATGTGTTGCACAAAAGAGGTCAAAAGGCACAGTAGTGTTATGGGTCCAATGTTCAGCACTCACAGAAGATCTGTTTAGCAGAATGACCATTTGAAGTGATAAGCCTGTTCTTTGGGGAATATTTTTCAGAGTTGTACTGTAATATACCATGGGACTTGGTGTGGAAAGTATATTAAAAGTATAAGAACATTTGCCAAAAATGAAAAAGCATCCATGGAAGCTCTAAGAGTGTTACATCATTATAAGAAAGCTATCTACTGCTTTATATAATATGCTTCAGAGCAGCAGCAGCAGGACTGGTTTCCCTGCTGGGCTTTGCTGGAAGCTGCAGCATTCACCCAACTGGGACAGGGGCAGAGAGGAGAGGGCCCAGTTCACTGAGGGAGATGAAGGTGGGAGGCAGCAGCAGAGGAGGGGCAGAGGCCTTTGCTCACTGCTGAGAACAAGGGTGTGGTGGAAGGGATGTGATGTGAGGGGGAGTTCCCCCTGTCCTCTGGAAACACTTTTGATTGAGTGCACTGCATGGGACGAGTTTGACAGAAAACCTTTATTAGTAAAAGCATTTTCCTGGGAGAGACATCCTTTTATGTCCTGTCTGGGCACAGCAGGACCAGCAGTGACAGCAGCACAGGTGAGTTCCTCATTCTCTTCTCCTGGTGCCCCACAAGGAGAGGTGCTGGGTGAGAAGGGCCCGGGCCAGGAAAGCATCAGCTGTGCTGGTCCATCCGCTCGGCTTCCTTGGCCGTGTCCCTCAGAAGAGCAGGACAGTGCGGATACTGAAAGGTGGAAGGGAAGGGAGGGTTGGCTGCAGCTCAGGAGCAGGCAGTGTGGCAGGCAGGTGTGCCTGGGGACCGGCCACCTTCTCTGTCATGCAGCCTCTTCCTGACTGAGCTGCATGAGGCATGCAGCAGCGGGGCAGCCTTCAAATCCCTGCTGAGGGGAGGCCCTCACGGGATAAGGCCACAGGATCTGTGCTGAGCTGAACCATGAGCAGGAGGGGGTTCACTGTGCTTCACATGGGCTCTTCCCTGTGGGCTATGGCAGATCTTGCCAGCACTCAGCTGGGAGGCCCTGCTTCCTCAGAAGGCTCAGGTGCTCTTTGGGAAGCCAGTGTTGCGTGCTCTGCCTGTTGGAATTTTAGGAGAAGGTGCTGAGCTTTGCTGAACCTCCTGCTGGTCAGGGTCTCACCTTTTTCCTGCACGTAACAACTCAAATCCCTCGTTCACTTTAGCGAATGGCAGCGTGTGCGTGATCAGCAAGTCCGAATTGAATTTCTTCTCCAAATAGCCGGAAACTAATTTGGGGATACATTCTCTCGTCTTCCAACCTAGAAACAGGAGAGAGCAGCTGCCTGAATAATGGGAGAAAGGCTCTTTTGGTAAGGTAGTGTTACTGTCAGGGTCAGGACCCAGTGACCAGTGCTGGTGCCACACCCTTGTGAGATGTTTTCTGCTCTTCAGGATGAGTGGGTTACTGTGTGAAACAGATGGAGGATTATTTGCATGTCTAATACTAATGTTCAATACAGGCAATGCAGTGCTTCTCTTTAGTTGTCTTTTACTTGAAAACCCTCTTTTACTATGGATTGTCAACTACCAAGAAAGGAAATACTGAATTGTTTAGACTGCCTTCTTAAATACAATACCTCCGAGTGCAGTTCCCTTCCATGTACGCCCAATCAGCAGAAGTGTGGGATCGATGGAAATCTCTGAACCAGAATCCAGTACCCCAACCATCACACAGACACCAGTGCTCATATTGCAGGAAGCCAAGGCAGCAATCTGGTGGGACAGGCAGGAGAATGAGAGAAAGCCATGATGAGTTGGTCATGGGAGTGCACTTTTTGTGCAATCTCCTGCTCCTCCCTGGTAATCTGAAAACATGCATCTCCCCTTGTGGAGCAGACCTGGAGAGGGTGGGGCTTCTTTTAAGATTCATGGTGTTTTCTCTCACAAAGATATGCCCAACAGTGCTAGCAGCCTGTGAGGAACTTCCCATGGAGGTGATTCTAGTCCTGAGAGGAGCCTGTGATGATCTGGGAGGGAGGACATGTGCTGATGTTCCACCTACCATGGTGTCTGCGTGGCCGATGGCCTCAAAGGAGTAGTCCACGCCCTGCCCGGTCATCTCAGTGAGCACCTCCTGGATGGGCTTCTGGAAGTCTCGAGGGTTGATGCAGTCGGTGGCTCCCAGCTCCTTGGCCTTGGCAAACTTGTCCTTGTTGATGTCCACGGCAATGATGCGCGAAGCTCCAGCTGCCTTGCAGCCCATGACAACAGAGAGGCCAACTCCTCCGAGGCCAAAAACGGCACAGGTGGAGCCTGGTTTTACCTGCACAGATGGGAGCCTGTGAATCTCTAGCAGCAAGAGGAGGAGGAGTAGGTTTCTTTTGTACAGGATTGATGAGGTTGTGAGGGTGACCCTGGGGTGCTAAACACGCCTGATTACTAACCTTGGCTGTGTTGATGGCAGCCCCATAGCCTGTGGAAAACCCACAGCCAAACAAGCAGACTTTGTCCAGAGGTGCTGCAGCATCTATCTTGGCAACGGCGTACTCTGGGACCACAGTGTATTCTGCAAAGGTGCTGACCCACAGGAAATGATGGATCTGCTTCCCTTTGCATGAGAAGCGGCTGGTCTTGTCCGGCAGCAGGTTTTGTGGTTCAGAAAAACTGTGGAGGAGATGCAAGTATTTGTATTTGATTGAGTGAAGCTCTGATGGGGGTGTCAGATTTGTCATAAAGTCCATCCCATGTAGGTGTAGGGGAAGGCAAAGTAAACTTACTGGGACTTCTGGCAGAAGTTGGATTCAGGATTCTGGCAGAAGATGCATTCCCCACACTGAGGGAGGCAAAGGGGGATCACTTTGTCTCCTACAACAAAGTGGATCTCTGTTAGGTGCCTTTAGCTCCACAGTCCCTGCGGGCATTGCCTGTTGAATCACCTCTCCTGAACTTTATGATGGTAGAAACCTACAATAAACCCTCTGCTTTCCCTTTGAGGATGAATGCTCCAGGCCTCATTTGTCAACATGGGGAACAGATTGGAAAACTGGACATGAGAGTCCAGTGCATTAAGTCTGCACTTAGTTTTTTAACCAGTGACTCAGGAGAAGGGAGAAGTTTCTGAGCTCTTGGCAGAGCTTTGAGGCCTGAATCCTGGGCATGCATTTGAGAGTGTGTTGGTTACCTGGTTTCACAGTGGTCACTCCTTCTCCAATGCTTTCCACAATCCCAGCTCCTTCATGGCCAGGAATAACTGGGAATTCCACATTAGGCAAGGAACCTTTCAAACCATGATCATCTGTGTGACAGATGCCTGTGGCCACAATCTGTTCAGAGAGGAAAGAGTAAATGGTGATTTCTAGAAATAATCCAGCCACTGTTTATTTCAGTTTGTGGAACGATTTTCCACAGAACTTCTCTGGGCAGTTAAGGTGATGAGTGGACACTGATCACTTATTATACCCAAGCTACAGCCACAAGAAGAGCAGCTACCTCAAGGGAGAAAAAATTATTGAAAAGTATTTTTACCTTGATCCGGACTTCCCCTGCCTTTGGGGGTGCAACTTCCACCTCCTCAACAGAGAGTTTGCCCGGGGCCCAGGCAACAGCAGCCCTGCACCTGATAACCTGGAAACAACCGAGAGGAATACATTGCAGGGAAAGGTTCACCTTTGACAACAGCCCAGGACAGTTGTCCTACAACCACCAAAGCCAAGGCTGCACAACACATGTCTGTGCACACTGCAGCACTCACTTCTAGAGCTACACAACTGCCCTGTGCTGTTTTCTGAGGGTTGCTGGTTGGGTGGGATTTGGTGGGGGAAGCAGAAGCATTGGAGTGCTCAGCTGTGTGTGAAGCCAAACAATGTTCAGTAACACTGGCTTTGTGCGAAGTGTGAAATACAAAATGAAGTGACTGGTTCATCTGGGGTACGGGCAAATGTGACAGCAACATGAGTGCTTCTGCAGGTTAAGGAAAGCAAGACAGAACTTTTCCTTTCAGTGAGCTGAAGGTATCTAAAAAGAGGCTACAAAACAGTCCCAGCCCAGCTGGTAACTGGATAATATCTCTCCTTGCCAAAAGGATGATTTATGTGTGACATGGTGCAAACCCTTCCCCAATCAACTCAAAGCAGTTTGGCATCAGCAAGATGGGGCTTGCAGCCTGAAAAGGGTATTGCCATGGACAAGGCTGAGTGCAGGAGGTGAGCGGCTGAAGAGGGCACCACTGAAGAGCTGCGTTTGCTGCCAGAGCAGGAGCACAGGGTGGGATTGAGCAGGAGGGTGTTTTTCAGGGAAGCACAATTGCATATTTTGTCTCCTGAGCAGCCGGGCAGGACGGAGGGGGAATGCACTACCGAATGCAGGTCTGGACACGTGCAGTTGCCTGAGAGCAGAGTCTGGTGAAATTCTCAGGGGTTTGGGAGAGGTGGGGGAGTAAGGGAAAGGGAGGAAAGAGGGCACGCGGAGTGGTGTGCAGGCTGAGCCTTCTGCAGCGGATTTGGCCGAGAGCAGGGCACCTCGGAAAGGAGGATGGGAAATGCCTTGTCCTTACTTTTCCCGCAGTGGCCATGTGGTCTTAGCAGAGCTGTGTCTGTCGCAGGCTGGAGGGAAGCTGCTGTCTGGGCGTGTTGCAGGATCCGCCAGGCGTGGAGCGGGAGCAGTCCCGTGCGGCACCGTCTCTGGAGAGCGCTGGTTAATGTGTGCCGGGTGCTGGATGCTGGGCGGCACAGGGAGTGCTGAGGGGAGGAGCTGGACAGCGTCAGGGAGATGGATGGGAGCAGAAGTCCTCCAGGCAGGCTTTTATCAGTGACTCTGCCCTTGCCTGCCCTCCCTGCCTGAAAGGCTCAGAGAGCTCAGAAAAATTTGGTTTATTTGTTCCAGATGCTTCTGGCAGGTGTGGAGGGAGGAGATCTGCATGACTGCTGGGGCTTCCTTGGCATCTCCTTTTTGCCAGGTTAGAGCATTTGACCTGGTGGCCATCCACACCACAATATTTGCAAAGAAGTTAAAAATTAAAAAAACCCCACAAAATCCAAATAAAGGCAGTGAAGACGTGGCATGGATGACAAACATACGTCACTGTCTGGGTTGAAGCTTTTTACTGTCTGTGGTATTGGAGCTATTTTCACCACAGCACTAAGAGCAGAACGTCTGTCAAGAAAGGAATTTTTTTTTCCAAGGACACATTTGCTTCACTCCTGTGTAGCCAGGTTTGTTGGTTCACACCCCCTGGGCTCTTCAGGTTCCCCCAGAGCTGTTTTCTGCTGAGGCATTGGAAAAGGTGATGTGTAGGAGAGACAGGATGAGTGAAAGTTTATTGGAGGACCAGGCTAAGATGAGCACCGTGCGTGTTTGGGAACTGTTTCTGTGTTTGGGAAGAGGTCAGCCCCATGTTCACGTGTTCAGTGCCCACAGAGGTTTGTGTTGGTGCTTGTTCTTGAATGTCCCAGCCCTTTCTCATGGGCTGAGGGGGAGGTTGGTAGCAGCTGCAGGACCCAGAGTTGGCTGGCCAAGCCCTCAGCTTTCAAGTACCCTGAACATATCTCCAGCTCCAGGGATGCAGCCCAGCTGCGCTGTCCTGCCCCAGCAGCTGTCTGAGCTCTTACACAGAGCATGGCAGCCCTGTGGTGGGACAGTGGTCCCAGCCACATGGAGGTGCTGCTTGGCATTCAGTTCTCCAGCCCTGCTGGTCAACTTGACCTGTAGGTGAAGTCATGCTCCTGTCTTGGAGGTGAGCAGCTGGCTCTAGAGCAGACATGCACTTGTGGATCACTTTTATCTGTATTTTAGGTAAACAGGGATGTTTAACAGTTTTTCCCAAGAAATTTCTACTTTTTCATACATTTGTTTGCACACCTCTGGTAGCCTCAATCAGACCATGAACGATGATGATGTATAATTTCCCAGGAATAAGGAGTTTTAGAATGAAGATTTAAAGATTTTCAGTATTCAGCCTGGTCAACCTGTTGCATTTAAAAAGAAAAAATCTATCCTGACTTCTAGTATGCTTTGTGTATCTTGTTAGAGAAAAAAAATGTCACTTGTCCAGAGCAATTATTTTCACTGTCAAAAATGTGATAACCTCTGAACAAAACATGGGCTTCTTGTCTCCCAGGTATCTGTGTAGCACAGCTGTTCTTATTACTGGGATCTGTGGTCTCCATCTGATAACCTGGAAGCATTGGAGGGAATTATGTTGTGTGGGAATGATAATTTGGCTTTGATGCACTGTCAGGGAGCGTGATCTTAAAAGCATGTGAAAATAGAGCTGCACACTGGAGCATGTGCCATTTTCTGGGGGAGTGTCTGGGTGGATGGGGTGTGGTGGGAGAGCAGAAACATGGGAGTGCTCAGCTGTAAGCAAAGCCAAGTGATGTTCAGTTAAACTCTGCTGTAGTTCAAGGTCTGAGGAAACACCATTTGTGCTTTGTCTGGTAGTTAGATTGCTTCTCTGGAAATTACTGGGTTTTTCATGTGTTTGGTGGATTTTTTGTGGTGTCATTATGTGCTAGTGGACAGTTGGTGCTCTGATGGGGCATGTGGTCTCTATTTGCTGCCAGGAAAGCTCCTAAATAGAGGCTTACACAGGGCTGTGCAAGAGCTGTCCAGAGCTGTCCTGGCCCTCCAGGAGTACCTCAGAGCCAGAGAGTCATCAGGAAGGGCTGTCAGAAACCTTCTGTCCAAGCTATACCATCACACAAACAAATTCATCTTCAGCCTAGTGTTGATGAGGGTCTGCAGGGCAAAATACTCTAGGAAAGTATGAACTTTTTGTTGTTTCTCAGTCAGAATACACTTCATTCCTCCATGTGAAGACAGATCTAGA
The DNA here is from genome assembly GCF_051311805.1 of Agelaius phoeniceus. Taxonomy (NCBI): domain Eukaryota; kingdom Metazoa; phylum Chordata; class Aves; order Passeriformes; family Icteridae; genus Agelaius; species Agelaius phoeniceus. Next base: position 30,253,458 of record NC_135268.1, on the reverse strand, counting down.
TGGCTGCTTTATAAAATATCCCTAATAAAAATTATATAATGGGTTTATTGTTTTGGACTCCAGCAGCTATTGTACTAAAGATACTAACAGCTGGAATTTACTATGCTTGGCAGATGACAACCACAAAAATGGGCTTTGCATCATCCTGAGGAGGACAGAAGTGAGGTTTGTTGTACTTCAGCTCTTTTACACTGACGACTGAAGTTCAGCTCTCAATTGTTGTGTAAATTTAGTTTATAGACATGTTTAAGGTTAAACTGTAATCTGTTGATTCTCAAATCATTAAACTGTGATCTCTTGTCCTCAAATCATGAAACTAGCTGTGCCACTCAAAGACTCTTTCTGCTGACACAAACAGGTAAGTCATCCATAGCACAGTCCCCTTGCTTCACATGGCACCTCTTCTACCCAGCTGCCATGTGTGTGAGTGCCTGCAAGCTCTGAATAGTCCATGCTAAAGATATGTCAATGTTGACCATATTTGCCAAGATAGAAATAGCCTTGTTTCTGTTTCCACATTGCAAATTCAGAAAACTGTAAGATGCTTTATGTTTGGGTTGTTGCAAACTGTTACCACTCACCTGTCTCTTCCCATTTATTCTGTATTCATACTTTAGAAATTAAGGAGCCTCCCCTTTGTATAATGGAAACAAAAAACTTGATGCACATTCGTATTTCTTCACTCTGCTTCCCAAACTTCAGAGGCATTTGTATAAATTGGCCAAAGGTGTTAAACCACACTGATCAACAACTAAAACAGCCTCAAGAAAGAGGCATAAAGGTAAAAAAATGCCAAACCACCAAATACAAACCATAACACAGAACAACAATATGCCAGTTTTACATAAAATATTTGGGAGTGTTAATCTGGTAAAATACTGAGTGGTGAGACATTTGCCAGTACCTAAATCTGTGGAGATTCTCAGTTCAGTTGAAGAATAGAGATAATTTCTCCCAGGCTGAGCCTGGGAATCTTAGAGGAAAGAATTAAAACAATTATTATCTCTCTTTCTGTAACTATTGTTAATAGTTATGGTTCTTCACAGTGTGTGTTGCCACTGCTTGGGGCGTGGCGTCCCGGGTCGAGGACGGCTTGGTGGCAGCGCCTTTGCCACACGGGCCAAGCACACGCACACACCAATGTGGTGGACGGTGAAATGGCGTTTATTAACGGTTAGGCAGGGTCATTTATAACGGGGGTTAATGGTCAACAAAACGGGAGGCTAAGTAATGGTAAAGGAGAGGGGTTCTGTCTGCCCGTAACAACGTGAGAACTTGTGGCTGGTCCCTAATCTCCCACACAGTGTGCTATTCGTAGTCACCAGTAGTGTGAGTTGTTTCTACTTTGATTCCAATCAAGTATCACTTTATTGAGTTACATTATAAGAGACCTATTACTTTCATTAAAGTTAGCCTTCTGATCCACCTGGAGACTGGAGTCTTTCTTTCCATCCCTGACTCGACAGCGTCATAAGTCTATGATTTACTGAAATTATTAATTCAAACACATGGTCACCATAAATTTTAATTTCTGCTATATCATTCCTTGCTTATTAGGCACTGGAATGATACAGTCCTCCAGGATAGATACACAGTTCTAATCTAGCGTTTCACTATGTTGAACTGCATGTACAAATTTCTTTAGCTTGCAGTGTTATGGAAGCCTAAACAAACAGGAAAGTGTCTTTCCTTTTTATTTTATCAAAAGATTGCATATTATAAGTAATTTGTAAAAATCCAAACTTTTTTAGAACATCTGTGCCAGGAGCAAGTCCTGTAATTCATAACTGCCTATTAAAAAAAATTGCAGCACAATATAAAGAATATAAAACAAGAATGAGGAGAAAGAAATAGAAGGAAAAAGATGGTTTCATTTATAAATTCTGTGCTTGAAATGTGGGGTTTGAGCTTGATTCTTTTATTCAAGGGTAGTGGTAGATCTTTCAGGAAAGCCTTGGTTTGCATTTCATGTAAATTGTATTGGAGGACGGTGAAGTTCGTACTGGTGCTGAGTCATCCGCTGCTTAATGTCTGGGAATCCTAAAATGTCAGGACACTGCGGATGCTGCAATATAAAATGACAAGTTAGTGACTAGAAAATCACCTGGGCTGGCATCAGCAGAACACTGCTGTTTTCTCTGATAATCAGTGTTATTGCTGTCAAACAGGTACTCCCTCCCTGCCTGCCCCCGCCCCAGCTTGCAGCAAAATGACAGAACAGATGGGCAAACTTTGCTGCAGATGTAGAGAACAAAATTCACAGAAGACTGCCAAGCCTTCACTGATGAAGCCCAGGGCTCCTGGTAATTAATTACCAGCTACAGCCAGAGGAGTTCCTCAGAGAGTGGCTTAGACACATCTTTCCAATTACAGAGTAACTGGTACAGCTTATTCTGCTCTGAAACACTGAAGTATTATACTCTGTAAAATGATCAGCTGAAACACGCCTCCATCTTCAGGATGACTATCAGTATTTTAGCAAAGCTGCTGGCATCTCTGTCCTCACCACTTTCCCATTTGTTATACTAAAGACTAAAACTAACATTTACAGCCTATGTAAAATAAGGACAGTCAAAAAATGAAGTGTGTGCTGCATTGTTAGAACCTGAGAACAAACCTCAGGGGCTGAAATTCTGCTGTTACTTGCTTTTTATATTCAGAGCGAGGAACATCTAAAATAACTGCTAGCAAATGACAATGAAAAGAAAACATTAATGTAATTCTTCAGAAAGTTATAAACATCTAGAACTTTCAAAGAGGGTAGTCCCCACACATACTAAGATCTACAAATGTATTTCCTACTTCTGCTAAGGACAATTTTCAATTCTCATGGTGAGTCTTGTTAAATGTCTCTGTCAAAAAATATTTCCAATTTCATTACCCTGTGAAAACAGTCTGAGCTGAAATTTCATAATATTTGAGGAATGCCCAAGAGCTAAATTCTGAGTTTGCAATGTATATATATCCCAAGTACTTTAATTTTTTAAAAGCTCTGATGCTCAAGGTAAAGTACCCAGTGACTTTAGGACCAGTTGGACTGGGATTCTGTTCCCTAACTCACAAGAGAAATAGGCTATTTCTGTGTTCCTGCTCCTCATCCTGAAATGTTTCTTGGAATATGATGTAGCTAACCTATGGCATTCTACAGCTTGGCACTCCCATGCTCCCTTGGTTCTGTGCTTTTTTCCATTGAGTACTGGGACTTCCTCAATTGTGCAGTCTTTTCTCCCTCTGCCACCCAGTGTCTCTGCTCAAACTAGAATCCGAAAGTTCCTCTGTAAGGGCCTGCTGCACTTCAAAAGCTGAAGGTTTGCTGACTTTATGACTCCAGCTGCAACCCATGGGAACACACTGAGAGGGATTAAGGGGCATGCTGGGCTGCCTTCCCCATTCTCTGCCATGAAGTCAGACTTTGTCTTACCATAGATCTCCTTTAAGTTATTTATACAGAACCTTTCCAGTGAAATGATGCTTACCTCTTCCCTGTCCTTAGAAGATCAAATCCTTCATTGATCTTTGTGAAAGGTAGTGTGTGGGTTATTAGTGGATCCAGAACAAACTTTTTCTTCATGTAGTCAGCAACCAGTTTGGGAACTACATCTTTACTCTTCCAGCCTGAAAAAAACCCCACAGAAAATGCATGATGAAATTAAATGCTTCTGAAAATTCATAAAACCCAGGACAGCTTAAATTTTTAGATAAACTTTCTATGGCAGAGTAATGGGATGAAATGTGGCAGCATGGCTTTACCTTTGTAACACAGGATGCTGGCAGAAAACATGGGACAAAGTGCAGCTATTCCACATATGGCAAACCCAGCAGACCAGTACAAATGTCAGTCCTTACAGAATCCAAACTTCCCCCCACATCAAACACTGTTCCAACTTAATCACATCATACAAAAGCCAGAGTGCTGACATCCATGTTGGTAAGTTGAAACTTGATTGTCTGCTCAAAACTGGGGAGTGGGTGGTGGATGTTTCTCTCTTTTCTTACAAGCACCACTAGATAAAGTGTCATAAATAGCGTAAATAGTAGAATGCCCTTCCAGAGGAACCTGATTTGTCTCTGCTATTTTATTCAGGTGTCTTTTTGAATACATAAGAGGAACAGGTCATGAGTGAGAAAACCTGTTGTTGGAAATAAGTTTTCTGTGGCCTTTGAGTTCAGTGATCTAGGACTTGCTGAGTGTGGGACTGCTGAGAGAGCTCCAAAAAGAGAAAGAATGGGAAGGGACTGTTGGCAGCTGGCCAAGGGCTAAGCTGGGGTCTGACCCCTGTGGAAATCAGCTGAGTATAAGCCCTGATGTCCTTTACAGTCCTGACTCTCCATCTATCCTGCTATCTCTCCCTCTCTTTCTATTCCTCTATTGCACTTGCTCTTTTCCTCTCTTCCCTCTGTCCTCTCTCCCTCTTTCTGATTTTCTCTTTTTTTTGCTTTATCTTCTACTCTTTATCTCCTCTTATCTCTCTCCTTCTATTTTTCCTCCTCTTTATTTTTATCCATCCTCCTCCCTCCCTTCCCCCTCATTTTCCTTTTCTCTTTTGCTTCTCTCCCTTTTCTCTCATTTTCCCTCTTTCTTCTTCCTCCCTCTTTTGCTCTATTTTCTGTCTTCTTATATCTCTCTTTGTCTCTTCTTCTCTTCCCTTTCTTCCCCCTCCCTCCCCTTCTGTTTTTTTCCTTCCTTCACTTGACATTATAGTTCCCATAATTAATTCTATTTCAACTTCTTTATCAGCAAAACAACCACCAATACTGCTTCCAATAACAGAGCCTAAGCAATTAACATCATGTATGCTGTTTCATTCAAGATGATTTACAAGTTTCTCAAGCCAGGTAAATCACATCTTTTCAAGTTCTTACCTCCAAACACGGAGCCTTTCCAGCTGCGACCGGTGAAGAGGAGCATGGGATCAAAGGTGATCTTTTGTGCTGCAGGGGGCACTCCCACAATCACACTGACTCCGTAGTTATACTGACAACAGGCCAAGGCTGCAGTCTGCATTAGAAAGAGAGGGACACCCGGGGTCAGGCAAGATTTGTCCTTGGGGCACAGAAGTTTGAATTCCATCTCCTCCTCTCATGGCTCTGCTTGCAATTAATTTTTTGTAACTGAAACCACATAAAAAATTGTCCATTTTATCTGCTCACACCATTGTATCTGCTCTCACTGGTTAAGTATATCCTAGCTTTGCTCTTCTTGCCCATTTTGTCTCAATTATTAGTGATAAGTCACTTTTGGAGAGCATGAGAAATATGTGACATGTAGCCACCCTGGTGTGGCCAGGGCACTACAGTGAAGTTCCCTTTCCTAAATTTCTGAGTATACTTCTGTCCCTGCATCTCAGTGGCCGACAGCTGGACTTAACAGGTTTGAAGTGAGCTTGGTACTCTGCCAGTGGCTCCCAGCTCCTCTTCCTCCTCAGTGCTTGGTGGCTTGGTGAAGGGAGTGCTAAGGAGTGTCACCCCCTCCTCTGGTGGCATACCATGGTATCCGTACGGCCGATGACCTCGAAGGAGTAGTCCACACCCCCGCCGGTCATTTCAGTCAACACTTCGTGGATGGGCTTATTGAAATCTTTGGGGTTGATGCAGTCAGTGGCTCCCAGCTCCTTGGCCTTGGCAAACTTGTCACTATTGATGTCCACGGCAATGATGCGGGAAGCTCCGGCCACCTTGCAACCTATGATAACGGAGAGGCCAACTCCTCCAAGGCCAAAAACGGCACAGGTGGAGCCTGGTTCCACCTGTAATAACAACCATGTAAACATGGTATATCGTTACAGGCTAGGGAAAGTACCATGCATTTCCTCATTGTCAGCAGGATTTCGCTTAAGCCACTTCTTGCAATTTAGAGATTACCTGCTGAGAAGGAATTTGCACATGGATACCTGCTAGTGCAGTAGCCAGCTGTACTGTTATAATGCTACATGTGACTAAGAGAAACTCTCCCTAAAATACACTTCTGAGACCAGGTTTTCATTATATGTCTCAGCTTTGGGTTTACACACACCTTTTTTTATGAAGCTTTATGTTCCAGTGGTGTTAAGATCTGTAGTGTCACTCAACTCCTGACAGTGCCAGCTCTAAAACTCACAGTCATATATTGCTGCAATTGTGAGTGTTGCCTATATGTGTTGCTTCTATCTATTCCTAGACTTCAGTTATAATAAAAAATGAACTCTGTTGTAACATTTTTCTAGGGGTGATAAAGCTATGAGGGAAAACACTATAGATGGTAATACATAATTTTACTGGATTTTGAATTGAAGACTTCTGAGTACTCTAGAGACGGAATCTGAAGTAGGCAAAGAGCTAGTATCTTCTTTCCACACTGAACTACACAGAGTCTTTACCTTCTGGCTGCCATGCTGACAACCCACTTGCAGGCTACACAATCTTGAATGGACACCATAAAATATCAGAAACACCCAGCACAATATTTACCTTGGCAGTCTGCAGAGCAGCCCCGTAACCAGTTGAAAATCCACAGCCAATTAGACAAACTTTTTCCAGAGGAGCAGCAGAATCGATTTTTGCCACAGCAGATTCATGCAGTACTGTGTATTCAGTGAAGGTACTTGTACCAAGAAAGTGGTGAATTGCTTTTCCTTTACAGGTGAATCTGCTGGTGCCATCAGCCATTAATCCACCACTTGTACCAAGACTGTTTGAAAGATGACCAGAAATAATGGCAAGTGAAACTTGTTGATTGTAATCAATTTTGGGTAAAGTCAAATCAAATTAGGGTTGTAAATAATCCAGGAAAACTCACTCAGTTTTACTGCACAGATTACCCTTGGTGTTTAAGCAGTTCTGGCACTCCCCACACTGTGGAACAAAGAGTGGAATAACCTTGTCTCCTAGAAATAAAACAGTAATGACTGAGGATTAAAAAAGGCAAACAAGAAGCATGCAGGTAAAAACATGAAGTAATTGTATTTCATCGCCAGGCAAATATGCACTAGGAACGCAGCCATAGTTTTATTTCCTCCTGCTACATTTTTAAGATGAACCATCTCTCTGTGTTTTATATAAAATACATAATTAGGGCAAAGTTATGACAACTAATTTTGATATGCAAAATTTCTGGTGCCCTTCCACAGAACTGAGTGAGACCTATGTCATAAAACCATGTTATCTACTGACATATCTTAAGTACTTATTGAGCAGTTTATTGCATCTCCTGCGTAAAAATAAAGTAGTAATACACCTTCTTTCAGTAAAGAAACTGAGATAAAAATTGACATCCACCAGGACAGCAGATTGGAGTGCCAAGATAACAGGGCTGTAAACTGTGCATACAATGAATGGGGAATTAAACATTAATTTGTCAGTCCTTTTGAGCATCTTTACTATATAGCAGTCCTATTAATGTTGTGTTGAGTACAAGTAGGCAAAATACTTGTCTGAGAAGCAGTGGCACACACAATCTAAGCCAGCATCTCTAATTCTCTAGCACAATTCTGTGATTAACAAAGGAGCACATAGCTTCCCAGTGCAATTTTTTCTCCTATGCAATTTCCACAGCAATGATATATGGTAAATGCCTAATAATCTCTAAACAGGTACTTCCTAATACATATCAGTTTATGATTTGTCAGTTTTAAAATGTGGCTAATCCTTGATACATTAAAAGTCAAGGGAAATTTTTGATTTCCACCAAAAAATGAAAAATACTTACAGAACATTAAATGCCCCCACTACCTCAATTCTGAGTTAACTTAGAACTGTGTTATGGTCTTAGTAATCATATTGCTAAAGAAAGGTTGTACAAGTGGAAGCTCTTTTTCAGAACTTGGAGGTGTAATTTAAGCAACATCTGAGAAATGCGATTTTGTGCATGTATGTGTTCAGGCCTGCTATTTCAGCTCACCTGGAAACACAGGGCAGCTAGAATTAAACACAGAGATTTATGAACCCAGACATAACAGAAAAAGCAGCTAGAGCTGTCACTGAAATTTGCAATATACATATTTGTTTGGAGGTAAAGCAGAAATCTCTAATAAATTTTCTTGTTATACATACCAACCTGCTTTGGAAAGACTTCATACTTGTCAGTATGGACAAAGACACTGGAAGTACAGAGGTGTTAAAAGTGGGCTACTCAGAGTGCCTGGAAATTCATTGATTCTGTGTAGATTTTTTTCACTGCATATTTTCTCTTAATAATTAACCCTTGTTAGAATTTTTTTGGTCCAATAAAAGTGTAGAGGAATCCCATCTCATCTTGCAGCACTTGGCTGAAAATTGTCCTCCCTCCCTCACTATCTGTGCACTGTGGTTCAAAGGGAACATAAGGAGAGGAGCAGCTGGTCCAGATGAGTGTCCTCAGAGCAATCCAGCCCTCAGGGAGCAGTGCTGCCTCGCCTGCACTGGTGCTGCCTACATGCAAAGCCTGCAGCAGGGTGGGCACCCCAGCTGTGCCCTGGTGCTTTTAAAGTGAGGTAAGACCTAAGTTCTGGTCAACTTAAGTCAATGGATTCTTTAGCTGTTAAGAGAATTAAAAGGTGCTTTGACTTGTTTGTCATCTAGTGCTTTGCTTTGCCTTATCCTTGAGAAAGGTGAGCCACACAAACTGTTCAGAGAACCTGCAGCTAGCACCTGATTTCATATGAACAACAGCAAAGACTCTATGTTCTTAGTCCCACAACAGGAAAAGCACTATGTAGGTGGAAGGCAAGCTGCAGATGTTTTTTGCCAAAACCAAAAGAAATTGAGTAGAAAATCTGAAAGTATATTGGGGACACAGAAAGGCGTAAACAGTAGGTTTATATCCTTTGAGATATCCTTGAAAAAATTGAAATTGGAATATTTTCCTGTGCAGTAAAAATACTCACGAAAGAAATAATCTTTGACTTGAGGAGTCTGGAAACTTAGCACAGGATTTATTTTCAGCGCTGTTTCATACCTGGCTTGACTGCAGTCACTCCCTGCCCAACACTCTCCACAACACCAGCTGCTTCATGCCCAAGAATTATTGGAAAAGGCATAACCAGTGCACCAGTCGTCACATGGTCATCAGAGCGGCAGATCCCAGTGGCCACGATCTGATTCACAGGAAAGACAAGAATATTTCTGCTTTTAACTGTGTCACGTCATATGTGGAAGTGAAATGATGTTCTACACTTGGAGAAGCCACATGCTTCTCCCCAAAATCCAATCTGCACACAATAAATCTACAGGTAAAACAAATTTAGTTGTCTGATTTAAGATTTTCATGGTGTTTATTAGTCTTTAATCTACAGGGCAAAGCCCCTTTGTGAATCTTTGCTGTGCAGTACTGAGCTCTATAGGGAGTCCGATGGTTTTTCTGCAGAACCAATGTTCTAGCAATACAATTGTATAGGGAGAACAGAGTAAATTAAATTATTCCTAATATTTATATATAAATACTTAAAAAGAAAAGGGTGAAATATTAAAAAGAAAATTGTGAAATATTGTATAAATATTATAAAATTATGTAAATACAAATTAACCATCACATATTATTTCTAAACATATAAATATTGTGCATATTTTGTATTTATTACATTTAGATTATATGACAATGTATAATAGATATTTTATATAAATGATGTATTATAGAATGATTTTATATTATAGATAATTGCACAATAATTACATTACTGTGCTGCGTATATATTTAAAATATTTGTATATATTACATTAAAAAATTTAGGCTACATAGTGTTTTATACGACATTTTGCCTTTTCTTCCAGCTAGAACAGCACTATTTCTTTTGAAATATTCAGGTATGTGTTTACAACTTTTATTCTGACAAATGGATTTGTCAACCCCATGACAGGGTTTTCCTCACGTATGTAACACTTGAAACTGCTCAAAAATTAAGGCAGCTGCTAAATTCCACTGAGGCCAATATCCAGGTAAAAAAAGAAGCTCCCAGGCCTAATGAGCTATTTCCTAGCACAGATTCAAACAAAGTAAAATAAATTTTCTTGCTCCACACTACAGGAAATTCTGATTTTTGCCTTGTACTGTAATTTTTTCAGCCTATTAGAAAAACAGATGTCAGTAAACAAAAAATACAACCCTGAAAATATATATATTTTTTAAAAGAACCTCATTATCAAATTAAGGACTTTAAGCATGTTTCATAGGAGCTCACTGATTAGTAACTACTTTCTAGTAGAATGTTTTCTGACCGGGTCTTAAAAATTTATAGAACTAATTCTGATTAAAAGCAAGATAGAATGCAAGTCATAGGAGTTGTAAATTTTATTTTCAGTACTTTTACGCGCACTTCATGTTCTTTTGGTGGGGCAACTTCCACTTCCTCAATACTGAATGGTTTGTTGGCTTCCCACAGCACTGCTGCCTTGCATTTAATAACCTGCAAACAGAGCAAAGAAAATGGGAACAGCACTTGCATTTTCAAGTCACCACACAGATTCTTCCCTTTCTGCATACGAAACTCCTGCTCATATTTGTGTAGACGAGAGGGAAACTACAGGGAAGAAAGCCAAACCAAACAACAAAAAAGTCAACACCAAAGGTCAGTGTAAGCCTGTTTTCCCCCCACCAAGATCATATCTGACTTTGCTCATCATTCTGTCACTTCTGTCAGGTTTTCAGCTGCATGTGTAATAGTCTCCTAGGTAAGGGGATACCCTACCCATTCTCATTGCTCCTTTGTTAACTTCCTTGGTCAATTTTTTTTGCTGTGTTGGATTACTTGTCTGTATTTCTGTCTTCCTGATGATGGCACGCTAAATGATGTCACTTATCAGGCTGTGATGAAGTCTGTATTGCCTAGAACTGTCTGTGTTGGGAACTGACAAAATTGCTAAAAATGGAATTCAGAGCCTAGTACAGCTTTATAAACATTCTAGTAGAGCTCAAGTTCAGCCATGAGGTGATGGCTGAAAGGACACCTGTGCAAACTGATGTAGCACTACACAGAGGTAATCTTGAACAGTCGCTTTAAGTGCAGTATTATCCATGCTAAGGTACCCCCCTTCTCGGAAGGGATATTTGACTCAGGTAGATTTACTACCCAACTATCCAAGACAGGTTTTTTTCCATCTCTTAGACTGAAGTTTGTCCATTAACTCTTCAGGCTTTGTCCTGGTAATGACAGGCCTTAGGGTTCCTCTGACCATCTGCCACTGAGAGAAAAATCCCCTCAAAAAAGAGAAGAGCTCTGTCCACACCTCATCCCAGGCCCTCAAACAGGTTTCCTCCCTGCAAGCTCAATCCTAGTGTATTCAAAAGCAGTGGGACCTCTCTGTCCCCGTAATTGCTCTTCCTCCTTGGAGGTATTTAAAGATATCATCCCAGGTCTTTAAACAACCCCAGTCCCTGAAATATGATTTTCCTGGGTGACACCCTACAAAGTCCTCAGTCCTTCTGTTAAGTCTACTGACTGCAAGTGTTCAGGTAGCATGATCTTGAAAAGGAAACAGAGGGGAATCAAATCCAGGATGCAAGAAGTTTAGCACATGCATATTTATCCTGTGTGACCAGGGCAACTTAACACCAGTGTGCTGCAAAAGTCACAGGGGAAAACAACAAACAAAGATGTTTTTAGTATCAAAGCTTTAGAAGTAGATAATGTCTGATTATCCACAAACTGAAAACTGGTAACAAAGAAAATAATTACTAGGAAATTCTAAACAAATAAAATAGCAGACTTCCAGCAGCTAGACACAGAATTGGGGTGGGCACAATGCTTTGAAAAAAATGCATCAAGAGATATTTGCACTAAATTTAAATTTAATGTTTAGATGCAAGTGTGATTAGTGAAAAATTCACAAGTGTGGTCAAAGATCACATTTCAAATGGCACCAACTTACTTAAAAAAATGGCAGTATATATATTTGTATTGATCCCACATAACACAGTGATGATCCCATGACTCATACAAAGTACATGTAGTGTTTCTAAGAACGAAGGTCAAGAAATGTGGATTGCCAAGAACAAACAAATCTCTCCTATAATGAGACATTATTAATTATGTATTTTTCGGACTGCTTAGTCCCTGTGAGCTTTTATGGATTGCAACAGGATCCCACAGATGCAGCAACAGCACGCTATCACCCACTTCATCTGCTAAGACAAGAGCTGCCAACAAACAGTTGTTTCTGCTCGTGTGTTCTACCAGCCCTGTGAGTTACTGCAGTGGGGGAGGGCAGGTGTAGAAACACACCCTTCTACAGGACACACATTATGCTGCTTGGTTACATAAATTGCAATGTAACTCCTGTGTTATTCCAAGATAAACATAGTGAAATCAAAGCAGTTAAGCTACATCACAACCCTTCATTTACTGAGCTCCATCCAATGCTGAGTAGGGGACTGAACTTGGTGAATTTACAGTAAGCTACAATTAATTTTGCACTTGCAGTAACTCAAAGTTTTGTTTTTTTTTTCCTTTCTCTTTTGATTTTAGAATAGTGAAGACAGCTGGCAGTAACAGCAAATGATCTTAGAACTATCTTAAGGCACATTCTAGCAAGGTGCATGCTTTCAATTGTTTTCCATTTCTAGTTGCTTGTCCCTTAATCCCTCTTGCAGGTCCCTGGATGCCTGTTAGCATCTTGCCAGCAGTGCAAGAAGGAACATGTATTGGTATCAACCTCCACCTCTCTTGTTATCTAATTTCTAGCAAAGATATAACTTTAGTCACAGCTCAGTATTGCATTGCATGTGAAATTTACTTCTGGTGTTCATTAACTAAAGTTTGAGACTTGTTATAAGCATATTCAAATTTAATGACTGTCCTAATGGCAGCACAATTCACCCTGAAATTTAACACAATATTAGCTATATCTTCTTTTTAGAAAACAAGCTGATAGAATTATAAATAAACTAAAAAGAGTTTAAACTTCTGTAGGATCTCAGAATGGAAACTGGTAGATAAATACATTAATCTAAACACTTAGTACATTCTACAATATTTTAAATTATCCAATCAGAGATTAAAAAGTTTGCTAACCCAGACAGGATGTTATACTTATTCTGGTGCTGTTACCTTATGTTGCCTCAAATAAACTATTGCCTTGAAGAGTTAACAACCATTTCCTAAGAAACTACAGTAGCCTGCAAATAAAAGCAGCTCCTCTGTACCAGCTTCATCCTTAACTTTAATCTGTGCTATACCACCAGGACTTACAGTGTCCCTGAAAAGAATTCACATTTAAAAATGCATTACTCAGCTGCAGCAAAGAAATTTTCCTAATACAAATTGTTGCTTACTTTGCCTGCCGTGCTCATGTTGACCGCTGTGTCTGTTTCAAAGCTTGCCACCGCTGATTTCTTGTGCCAAGAACGCAGTTACCCCCAGAGCAGCTGGGTTGCTGGTACCACAAGTCCTCTCCAGCACACGGGAACCTGGCTGTGTGAAGCACTTCCACGAGTGGACTGCTCTGACCTTTTAGCCAAGCCTCCCAGCTCAGAGTCCCACCCCTTAATCAGAAGAAGTGCTGGAATGAGAGTGAAGCACTCCTCTGATTAAACCGCAGTCTTTCAGTGCTTCCCTCTTCCTGACTCCATTGTCATGCTCTTCCTATCCTTTTTTGCAGCTCACCTGTGGTTGCCCTCAATGTCATGGAACAAAAGCAACAGCCCTGGCTGGAAGCTATTTCCCTTTTTCCACCTCCCTGGAAGCTGATCTCCCAACCCACTACTCTCAGGGGCACAGTAGGTGCAAAGAGAAACAGAGAGAGCGGCTCTTGAATTCCCAGCAGCAGGGACACAGTGAGAACATGAAGGCTTTGCTGATGAACTTTGGTGACACTTACAAGAGCCCAGTTCATCCATTAAGACATGGGGTTGTGAAGCTGCTTAAGAAGCATACCCCGACTGTGTGGCTGTGGCTGCATGTGCTCCTGAATTCTTAGTGTTACAGTCTGGCTACTCATTAATCTGTTGGAATGGCTTTCTCTTCACTGTGTCCAAGGACAATGTGCCAATCATGCCAAGGGCAGAACAAAAATCAGTAAGTCAGAAGTGATGTGACAGAATGTTTCTTAGCACATGCAACACCCTGCTTGTTTTGTGCCTGACCTGTTGGTTCTGCCAATACCCACAAGCACAGCCCCCATCGCTGCTCACGTGCCCACACGCCCACACACTTTCCCTCCTGGCACTACATGTTGGTGCAAGGGATTGGGTGGAAGTCAGCGCTGCATGCCTTTCCTGGGGACTTCAAGCTTCATCTATATTTAAATTATGCCCAGCATCCTGAAAACAAGATTTTTTCTTTCATAAACACACAAAATAGAGATAAAATGTTGCATATAACCTGACTAGTAATTACTAAGTATAGCACTCTCTCATGTTTACCTGTATGACTTTAATTCAAGAAGAGATTCTTCTCTTCCCTGGTCATGCTGACTGCTCTATTTCTGATCCAGGCCAGGATGCCACTGGCCCTCTTGGCCACCAGAGCACATGCTGAGTCATGTTCAGCTGCTGTCAACCAGCACCTCAGGTCCTTTTCCTCCAGGCAGCTTTTCCTGTAGTGCTGCCTGGGGTTGTTGTTACTGAGGGTTAGACTTGGCACTTGGCCTAGTTGAACCTCTGTGCTGGTTTGGGCTGGTGCAAAGTTAGTTTTTCTTCACTGTGGCTGGTTTGGGACTGGGTTTTGGATTTGTACTGAGCATAGGGCTGATAATGTAGGGATTTCTTGGTATTGCTAAACATGGTTTATAGAGCCAACACCTTTTCTGTGTTTCATATGGCCACACTGGTGAGGAAATTGGGGGTGTGTGGGAGGCTGGGAGGAGACAAAGCTGGGACAGGTGACCCAAACTGACCAAAGGGCTGCACCAGACCACATGACATCATGCTCAGTATATAAAGTGGGGGAAGAAGGAGGAAGGCATGGACATTTGGAGTGATGGCATATGTCTTCCCAAGTCACTGTTACACATGATGGGGCCCTGCTCCTGTTAATGTATTTATAGAAACATTTTTTCTTGTCTTTAATGGTAGTGACCAGATTAAGTTCTACTTGGGCTTTGGCCCTTCTAATTTTCTCCCTGCAAAAACTCATAACGTCCTTGTAATCCTCCTGAGCTCTCAGCCCTTTTTTCCAATGGACATAAACTCTCCTTTTTTGTTCAGAGTTCCAGCCAAAGCTCTCCAGTCCTCTCAGAAGGTACAACCTAGTGATTTGCACTTCCTAAAATAACTTATATCAGAATGAAGTATTTATAGTCCACTCTATTCCTTGATGTTTATCTTTCTCCTTTCCTCCCTTCTTTTGTACTTGATGATTTTAGAGGTCTTTTCCAACTATTCCCATCCCTTTTCCTTATTGGTTTATTTCTCATATTCCTTTATGTTTACTTTCCCCTGAAAACTTTCCCCATATCTTTAGCTATATTCATATTAAGGCCATGACTTTTTTTTTCTCCAACTGAGAACATTGGATCAGACAGTGGATCCTGTCTGCAGCCTGTGCAGGAGTAGGTATCATGGTCTTTAGGCAAAAGGTGACAAGAAAAGAGACTGCACAGGGTTCCAGTGAAGCATGAGCAGACTTGCATAACCATGTTGTAGAAGTTGCTTTATTTGCCTTGCTCTGCCCAGTTCCTAAAGAAAACTGAGGGTGAGGCTCCAGCTCAGGGCATACAGTGGCCCTGGAATGCAGGGAAACCACAGTGCTACTACCCCTTTACAACTTGCTTGTACAGGCCCTCAGCTGAACCCTTTGCCAGAAAATACTTAGCTGATCCCTAGATCTCTCCACTTTTAGGGCTGTTCACTATGAAGAGAATTTTTCTCTGTGTTTATCTACATGTGCAATTAAAATATCTTCTTTCTGGTGAGCAGCGACATGACCCAATGGGATAGCATGAAGTTATGTCAGGGGAGGTTTAAGTTGAATATTAGGAAAAGGTTTTTCACCTATAGGGTGGTTGGGCACCTGAACAGGCTCCCCAAGGCAGTGGTCACAGCACCAGACTGACAGAATTCAAGAAGGATTTGGACAATGCTCTCAGGCACAGGGTGTGACTCTTGGGGCTGCCCTGCACAGGGCCAGGAGTTGGACTTTGATGTAGGTCCCTTCCAACTCAAGATAGCCTGTAATTCTATGGAAATATGGTGCATAATTCCTTTATCATTTTTTTTATCTCACTTTATCCAACTAAACATGATGCAGTAATATCCCCTCTCCAGTGATTTATTAACCTCAGCAGATTACAGTGAAATGTGTGTCAGAGGCTGAAGACAAAGAGCATACTTGAGGTGTTCAAGGCTGGTGAGCCTGCACACAGAAGCAGTGGGCAAAGGCCTGTTCTTGCAACTCCAGGTTATCTTCACTTGGGGACTGTAACTTGGGCAAATGTTATGAAACACTGACCATGCTCAGCAGATTGTAGCCATAGCTACAGTTTCTGCCTACAAGGCACTTGTAGGGGAAAGTGGTTCTTTGCTGCCACTTCCCAGGCAGCACAGCTTGCTTCCCACTCCTTACTCCTGCCAGGGCTGAGCAACCTTGCATTGCTTGCTTGCCTGAAGCAGTGCATGATGTTGACTCCAGGTGAAGAGAGCTAGTGATTTCTGAAACAGCTTTCTTGTCATGAAAAATTAGTTCTGCACTGAACCCGGCTCTATTTAACAGGAGACTATTTTAACCACAGCTCAAGTGACATAGCTCTTTAGAGAACAACAACAGCAAAAAAAGCTTTTAAGAGCAGTTATGCATCACAGATTTAACTGACAAATAATAAAATGCATACTAGCTTTAGCTAAAACTTTAGCATTTTTAAAAATAGGTTACTTCTTCCTTATTTGCCATGTTGATTTTTAAGCTTACCAAGGTACGTTTCTTTCTTTCAGACAGTGAACTTGGCTGTTAAGAAACATAAACCTTCTGGAGGGTGTTTAAATTGAAAATCCAGCATTTCTTCCTACTGTGTGACAGCACTTTCCAAATTACCCTCTTATGAATCAGTTCTGAAGAACTTGGTAACACAAAATCTCTGGGACACGCATGTTGGTAGAAGATAGGAAAAAAAGAGCAACATTTCTGAAGTCCCACCCTACACAGTATAGAAGCTGTGAGTGCTCCAACCCCTTTATATTTTCCCACCTGCACATTTAAGAATGTCCAAAAGATTAGGTATACAAAATACTAAACCCTGCAACTGCTCATTATTATTGAAGCACAGAGACTGAGCAGAACTAGCTGGCTGGGCAGGTTATGCCCTTCAAAAAGTTTAGGGATCGTGTCTGAAGATTATACATGTGCATGACAAGGCAATGGAGCTGAATTAAGCACGTACAGGATGACATCCAGTTTTGTGAGAACATGAACAAAGACATCCAGAAATAAACACCTTTCCAAACACACACAGGAAATAAATCAACTGCTCACAGGACAATGCCTTATTCATTTCAATAAGCTGAAGAAATGCTAAAGGTGAAAGGTGTAAATTGGCTTGTGGGTTTAGAGCAAGTACTAGAAGAATTTGAAGGGGAAAATAATATCCAAGGAGAGTACTCAATCAAGCATCAACCCCCCTTTTTTAAATAATGCGTTTTCTTCCTTTTAGGTCTCTTACCACAGCCAAACAAGGCAAACAAGAAATTAAAAAGTACATCTTACAGTACTTGACGTAAAAATGCAGCAAAAGGGAATAAATATGAATCAAACATTTGATTATTTGGCTTTAGGATTGTCAGTAGTAGATGCTGTTGTTCCAGCTAACAAAGCCACCTTCTTGGAAGAGAGACAATTAAGGTACACATTTCAAAGATGGGCCAAAGTTTATTTAGCTTTAGATTTGGAAGTCACACTGAAGTCCACCTCTGCTTTTCAATAATTTATGATAAGAAGAATGTGTGCTTAATGATAGCTTATTTTAAAGCCCTCCTGCAGAATAAATGGATACTTTGCAATAATTGAGCCAATAATGGTGCAGTGAAGCTGTGATCTTCAGGGTGATGTACAGCACAGCGTGAGCAATAAAAAGTTCTGTTTAAATCAGAGAAACACTGAACTCTTCAAACTTCCCTGACCTTATCCTCAAGCTCAAAGGATTTTAGGAATACCGCATCCTGCACTCCTGCAGCTGGCAGTCACATTGCCCCAAGACTGCCCTGAGCACATGTGCCTTGTCATGCACACAGGATTTTGGAATAACCATGAGTGTGGATCCCCTTGGACAGCTACACCCCTTAGCAGCATGCGAAACCCACCATCGTTGTCAACTTTGTGACCAAAAGCCTCTGAGATGGGGCAGTTCAGAGAGGCTCTTTTCTACTCAGGTGCTCTTCTGCAGAGTCAAGTCTAGAATCAAACACTACTGCTCCATAAGCAAACATGGAGCAGTACGGGACATGTGGGACAATGGGACAATGAGGATATGGGACATGTGGAAGCCAAAGCAAAGGCAAATTGACCTGAATCCAGGAAATGGACAAGAAGGGGGGAAAGTAGAGTAACCTGCAGCAGTACAGTGTTTGGGAAATTGTCACAACATGGATGCAGATAAACACTGCTGATGTTCCTGACTTCAGAAATCTGAACCAAGGAGATTGAGGCTCAGTGGGAAGGGAACAAAACAACAGGATTATTTATGGCATCTTGCTGTGACCTCCCCACTGCATGAAACTAAAAGAAAGTTTGCCCATTTCAGTGAGGTTTGACTTTCTGCCATATCCCCTTCCTATTTTCTGTTTCTTTCTTTTCAGGTTCCTTGAGCCATACCTCTTTATTGCCTTTTTAATGCTTTCCTACACAGGTTTAAAGATCTCGGGATGTTTTCTGCTGCCCAGCATTGCTGAGCAATAGTTCTGGGAGTACCTGAAACTTTACAAAGCTTAGTGATGAAAGTTTAATCAGTCAGAACTTTCCTAAGCTCAGCAATGACGCCTGGTGGCGAAACACAGGGATCCTGTTCTTCTAGAGCTTCTGTGCAGATTGTTTTTTTAATGTTCTGTTCTTCAACATTGTGGCCCAGGAACAAATCACACTGGAGGTCTCTTAAGTCTTGGTTAGACAAGCTTGTCAGACCTGATCTTCCCTGAGGACAGCAGGGAAGCAGACAATTTCCCAGTGTGTTTTCCTACAGTTGCATTAACTTCGTACAGCTAAAGGTGGTTCAAAGAAAGATCTTCCTGTAAGAAGTGCCCTAAAGCACTACATGTAAATATTTCTGTTATCAGAAACAAAATCCTTGTCATTTCTTATTATAAAACGGTACAGTGATTTATCTCTGCTTCCAGTGTAATGCATTTGTAGGCCATGCCTGAAATATGCAAGTGACCATCTTGAAAATATTGAGAGCAGCCAGGTCTGTAGATTGAAAATGAAGAATAAATGTGCTTTCTTAAGTAGCATGCCACAAACTAGAGCACCAGAGTGCCCAACAGTGCTATAACTTGTACACAATATGTAAATCCAAAATGAAAAACAATTAAAAGTCCTCATCCTCATAGTGAAGAATTTCTTCCTAATATCTAACCTAAACCCACTCTCTGTCAGTCAAAAGCCACTCCCTTGTCCTATCACTACCTGTCCCTGTAAAAAGTCCCTCTACAGCTTTCCTGTAGGCTCCCTTTCAGATACTGGAAGGTGCTGTAAGGTCTCCCCAGAGCCTTCTCTTCTCCTGGGCTGAACAGCCCCAGCTCTCCCAGCCTGTCTGCAGGAGAGGTGCTCCAGCACTCTGAGCATCTTCATGGCCTCCTCTGGACTTGCTCAAACAGGCCCATGGGCTTCATATGCTGTGAGCCCCAGCTTTAGCCACAGCAATCCAGGTGGGGTCTCATCAGAGCAGAGCAGGAGGATCACCTTCCTTGAGCTGCTGGCCACGCTTCTTATGATGGGGGACAGGAAGACCCCACTGTGTGGGCGAGACAAGCAACGTGTATGAACAGGCAGCAGCCACTGAGCTGTTGTGACACAGTTGGCATGAGCTGCCTTTGAACAGCAACATACCCCAGACTATGTTTTCCTTCTATTTCTCCATAGACAGGTAAGCTTCAGATCTAAACAGCTGGACTTTAAAACACCTGGATGTGTGTAGGTGTGTGTATCTTATTTCACTGGTAATGTTGTAAGGCTGTGTTTAAGGTTGCACAACAGTTCTGTAAGATGCTTTGGAACCCTTTCAGCATGTCTCTAAAAGTCCCCAGTTTGTCTGAGCTACTATAGTCTCAAGCCTGAGTAAATGAGGCACATGTATGAAATGGTCTTAAGGAAACCTTGGACAGACCGAGGAGTCTTAGATCAGGTTTAGTAGGTGCTACTTGCATTAACATAAGGTTCTCTCAGCTGTAAAGGTGTAATTCCTTGAAATTTTACACATATCAGTTAGAAAATCAGTGTTATGCATGCTGGGTACACTTATGCTGCCTTTTTTGTTACAGAAATAAAACCAGCAATGCTTTTATGAAAAGGCTGATCTAGTTTCCGCAACAAAGCAATCACACTTTTTTAAAGCCTAAGGAAAGCCCTGTGGACCTTCAGCAACCAACCACAATCCATCCTTTTAACAGAAGAAACTTTTCTATTGGCCTTTTAGAAAGTGTAGAGAGAAGTGCACTAAGAGTGTAAGTCATAACCAGCTGGGTGCCAAGCCTTTACAGACCCTAGGGAGCCACAGGGATCCCACCTGCAGTCTCCACTTGAAAGCAGTAACAACGAAGGGAAAAAGAAAAACGGGCACAAGGCAAATCATAGTTGAATCAGCCCTCTGACTGCAGCTCAGCAGAGAGGAACACTTAAGATGCCATGACCTCAAGCTCTTCAGGCATGAGAAACCTGTGTGAGAGGTGCACTTATTCAGGCACTGCAGCTACCTGGCTACTCCCTGGAGAAGAGAGGGATAGGCAGGCTCACAGGGCTGAAGCAAAGCCTCACTTCCAAGATGTCCACTTCACTACTCTGCCACAGCACTGAAGTCAGGTAAAGAATCAGAATATCCATCCAAGACTAAGATT
Organism: Agelaius phoeniceus; assembly: GCF_051311805.1. Taxonomy (NCBI): domain Eukaryota; kingdom Metazoa; phylum Chordata; class Aves; order Passeriformes; family Icteridae; genus Agelaius; species Agelaius phoeniceus. Next base: position 30,232,538 of record NC_135268.1, on the reverse strand, counting down.
ATGACTTTTTTTTAAAGGAAAAATATTTGATAGACAGTACAATACATACAGGATCCTGTGATTACACAGTAATACTGAATCTGAGTGACCTGTAAGGAAGAGTTCCTCTCTCCTGGTGTTGTTCTGAGGCTGTGTGATAAATTTTGCTGAGAATATGAAGGAATAATCAAAAGTGATTGAGTCACCTTGGTGTGCACCATGTGCCTACCAAAGCACAGGATTTGCACCTCTGCTAACACCCATCCCTCTCAGGCTCAAGTATAAAAAGCACTGGCTTAACCCCACATTCATACTTCACCTACTGACCCCAGCTAACTAAACACAATATATAAATCAGGCAGTTCAGTTGCTTGTGATTCTCTGTTGAGATGCTCAGGAAAATCAGAATTTTTGTTTTGAGTGTTCATGCACACTTTGCAGCAGGCACTAGTGGTACAGGTTTTGGAACCAAAGGAGCACTTGTCATTCACTGCTTTTAAGAAAACTTTTGAACTGAAATAGAGACAAGAATGCATACATTAAAATATTAACTACTAATGCTCTTGGAATTTACATCCAACTTGGTATGTATAAAAAAAAATAATATTTAAAAAATTAAATTAAACAGCTTCCCTGGGAAAAAATGCAGCATTTTCCATTAATTTCTTTTTTTTCCCCTCTCTTTTAAAAAGCTATTATATTGAAGTTTCAGGGTAAAACCTGCATTTAACTTAACCCTTCATGCACAGAAACAGCTCTGGGACTACCGAGCACTGAGACAATTCAGCTTTACAAGGGCTGCAGATCGTCTTTGAAGTAAAACTCCTTCCTGTCCCAGTTTTATTCCACAAACTGCATGTCTCGTCTTTCCTATCATCCAATTCTGAAGCCTAGCTGCTGTCCGAGTCATTGTCTTCATCTTCTTTTCCAGACAGAGCATGTTTGGATGAATCATTGGCTTCTCCCAAAGGAACAGCCCCCTTCCTCTGTGGCAGGACACTGAAAAAGGCCTCTTTCCAGTCTCTCTTCTCCAGGTATGCAAGGATGATCTCAAACACTGCAACATTAGAAAAGCCCATCAGCTCTTTTACAGGGAGGTAAGTGAATTGCTGATAGCAACACACCCCCAAATCCATCTTTACAGAGGTTTAGGTGCATTCTCTTGTGGCTTCTTCAGAGCAGAACTGATGAAATGCAGGCAGGAACAGACACTGCAATTCTGCTACTACTGCAGCCTGAAGCCAAGCAGGACCCCAAGTCTCCAGCTGCATGACAGTATTTCTCTCAGGGACTGAGACAAATACTTCAGTCTCACCAGTGCCTTCTGTACAGGCACCAGTGCTTTCACATGTTTGACAGGAATCTTGCTGTGGATGCACTTTAATAAAGATTTTGACCCCTCCTATAATTAGCTCTAATTAGCTCTTCCTTTCTATATAAAGCAACAGTAAAAGATCCAATTTTAGAAACATGTAAAATCTTACAAATACATAAGATTTTGGATAATTTTTTTGATAATTTTTAAGTCCCGTGGCATACTATATCCTCCTCCATGCTTAAATAATCGTTATTATCATGCAAATGCCAGCCTCATTAATACGGCACTTTCAGAAAATAAAGTTACTATTGAGCACTGTGTTACATAAAAAAATAAACTTGAAATAAAGCAAGGTAAAATAAGCTAAAGAATGTGCAGTGGGGCACAATAAGGACTTTGACACCATGTCAAAAATTTCCATGAAGGTCTGAGTAGGCTGCATTTTGCATGTACTTTTGTTTAATGACACTGAAAGACAATCTAATAATAAAGCTGAAAGTTTAAAAGGAGCAGGATTCAAGGCTTGGTTAAGCCATTAATACTTCAATCAGAACCAGGAAATCAGGTAAAAATACAGTTATGAAAGTTCAGTAGCTGGAGTACTGCTGATACCAACTGAGGAAAGTCTACAGGTACTGAGGCAGTTACTGCTGAACAAAGTTGTTGAAAGAAGTGAAAACATCACAAACATTCATCCTCCCTCGGCATGAAATGTGTACCCTACAAAAAAATACAATGTTGGATAGTTTCCAACATTTTACCCACTTATAGAGTAAACCTGGAAACAAGACCAGGATGGTAAGAAAGCCACAAGTAATCCTCAGACAAGCCAACAGGATACAATGTTCACTTCTAAATGGCTAAGCACCATCATTTACATTTAACCATATCCATAATATTTTAAGGTCACGGCAATTAGTGTATTCTGAAGGCAACTAAATTCAAGAAACATCAACATAATAAAACAAGGTTTAGGCATCTGCACTACAGTGCAGTGGGTTTGAACTGTGACTATTACAGGTATATTCTAAAATAATGTAATTATTTTGCGATTTAGAACTTACCATGATTGACAGCTAACACTTTCCGACTGTTCATTTTGACAAAGTTTCCAAGTGGGAGCTGTGCATGACCAATTCCCTGCTCTATAGCTTTTCTGTAAGTAATTCCCTGGGGAAAAGACACCAAAACAAGTGGATTGAGAATAACTGTTTCAGATCAGCCCACACAGATTCACTGCAAGTATCATTTCCTGGCAAGAGTTTTGCCTGTGCTGCCATGCTGTTGCTTCAGAAGTTGGTAACAAAAGAAACTTAACCGGATTGGACAGCACCTTCCTCAAGGGCTACTACCACTGGAAAACTCACTACTTTCTATCCATGTCACACTGCGACCTGTGGTCAAAAGGATTGTAAATGAAACCTGTTCATGCAGCTGCAGCTCTAGAACCATCAGCTGTTGCCTGTTTTAAAGGTGAGCTTATGTAAAGTACAAAGCTATTCAGGTTTTAGTCACTCAGTATTTTTTCAGAGGAAGAGTAAAGAATAAGAAAACTCTGGAACACAAGCCACTGCTACCACTACAAGTGTTTTTCACATTTCTTCAACATTTTTTGGAATTCCTTTTTGAAGAAGATTTCTCATTATTAATTATGTTAGTTTACATATGAACAGCAATAATGTCAAATGAGGTGCCAAAAAAAAGCTTCAAAGAAACAGACCCACAGCTTACCTTGTGGTGATTGTGATCCACCAGTCCTCCAATCACATAGGCTTTCTTCTCATCAAGCTCTCTGAGAACGTCTGGGGAATCTGAGGTAAGATATACTAGGTCTTCTTTCTTTATTAGCTCACTATAGTGCTCTGTTCTAATTTGGATATCCTCAAAAAAAAGGTAGTTAAAAGAAGTTACATTCAACTGATGAATTGCTGGCCAAGCTTTACAGACCCAAGATGGGACTGGCAAAATAAATCCAACAGTTTGTGGTCATTCCACATTCCTCCTTCACGTTCAAATACGTAGCACAGTGCAAAATGATTTTCTGTGTAAACAATCCAGTCCCTAGAGCACTGATTTGTAAAAATCAACAGGAAATTTCCTGAAACCCAAAAGAACTTTACAAGTCCTTAAGTTCTTGTGATTCCCTTCAAATGTTGCCATATTTCTCCTATGGATCCAAGTAGTTTTCAAGTCCATTAAGAAAAGTGAACCCAGAAGCAAATGCTTAGTTAACATGAATTGTTCGGTAAAAGAAGTTTATGCTAAGCTCTCATGGAGCAGTTATTGCACAAGAACTGCTGGAAACAAGACTGCTTTTATTTGTTCTATGTGCTGTCCCATTGCAGTTGCTGGAATAGTGGCTTAACAGGGAGTCACAATGAAAACCAACATGAGCTTGACCATAGGAGAAGCTACTACTCTCCAGAACGCTTCAGCACTGAGAGGAACGTGATGAAAGTCAAAGTGCACACCAGAGAATCACATCCCAACTGGCAAGTCTTGTTTTAGACGTGGATAAAAGAGCACTGCCAAGACAGACAACTGCTGGAACTGCCTAAATCAAGGAGTCCAGCTTAGTCTATCAAGAATGGAATTTGTTCAAAAAAGTAAGTGAAAATGGATTTGTGTGTAGTTTTTTAAGCAAAAATCAAATCCAGATTCAAGAGAAGCAGTCTTTGGCTTATTAAAGTTAAATCAATTAAAAGGACAAAAAACTACACTTTTTCAAATATGGTATTGCTCACATGTATTACAAAAACCCATGTGGAAAAAAAATCATGTTCTTCACAACTAACGATATAGTTAACAACTACAATCAAGACTTCAACTTTTTAGAGAAATACTCAATTATTCACCTTCCAATTCACCCATCCTTTGTCATTTTCATTCATATTGGTCTTCAGCTGTCCCCCATGGCTGGTCAAGTAAAACTTCAAACAGAACAAACAAGAGGTACAAAATACAGAAACGTCAATTTGCCACAATCTGTTTCCTCTCTTTCTATCCTTAACTGTTAGCTAAAACTCTTAATATTTTTTAGATGGAAGTGGTACTAGGACCATATTCATACAGTTAGTGATACGTTTAAAAGACAAATTCAGACTTATAGTGACTTTTTAAAAAATCTGCCACAGCTAAAAGCCAGAGTATCAACAGCCTCTTACTGGCACACCTGGATCTGGCACTTTTCATCTGTATGCACATACTGTTCCATATATAGGTGTATCCTTATAACATGTGGGTGTTACAATAGAAGTAATTTTCTTATGAAAGAGGCAGCTTAAATATTTTCTCTTCCTACTATAGTTCTCATGTTTGGTACTTGGCAACAGTCAGCGTTCAGTTTGTTCAAACTTACCTGCACAGGATGAAATGCCTTGCGGTTTTCTGCGTAACATCTCTGAATCTGCTTGTGAAGCTTCTTAACATCCTGTACACAACACAGTTTGTTTTTATTTAGTCCTTCATACAGACCATCACAAAATGCTTTATGATGAGACACTCAGAAGCTAAGAGAGAAAAAGGAAGCTTTTAACTGGCTAAAGTGACTACTCAGAGAGTATGGGCATCAGATTCTGAGAGAAAAAGCACCCATTGTGAGGGGATTATGCCGACAAGGAGACACACACATCTTCCACACAGGTGTACTTAGACACCTCTATGCATGTGCTTGATTTACATTATTCTAGGGGAAAAAAAATCACAGGGATTTAATGAACATACAGAATTAATCTGAGGAATCAAACAGGTTTATCACTGTGACAACACTCAGTCTGTAACCCATGGGAAAACCCCGAGAACATACAGTCTATATTAAGAGAATTAAATATACCTAGTTCATCTGAAGTTCCTTTTACCTTTAACACCATCAGGTCATCAAAGCTGCAGTCCACGATGAGGCGAAGCGTGCTGGGAACAACTTCCCTGCGCATGCACTTTCTGTCATTCCCCTCACTACTGGAATCCAATTTTGACTGACGTTCTAGTTTTCTCTTCTGGCGTTTTTCTTTTCGTTTCTGCCTAAGTAAACAAACAAATCAATCCTCAAAAAGTGCTGCCAGCTCTGCTGAGGTACTGTGTTGTGCACACAAATGCAGACTTCTAGGACCAAAGTGGTTGTCCTGTGACTGTGATAGTTTAAACTCAGCCTGTTGCCTGCATTTGTGCCACACTGAGACCAGCACAAAACACACCCCCTCCCGCCTTTGTGAAGTTCTGCAAATACCTACAAAGACAGACAACAGACACAAATTCAACTTGCTCAATTAACCCAATGCTGGGAGTCTCATGGATTTGAAGGTGCTCGAGTCAAGTCTCATAACAGAACTAGCCAAAAAGTGGTTAGTTTACACATGAACAGCGATCACAGTATCAGGATCAGAATAAGGAAGACAATTTACATCCTGTTTCACTGAACAGTTTTTCAAAAGGCTTCTGAAGAAATTGTTCCATCATCCTGTCCTCTGACAGGAGCAGTTGGGAGGTCAAATTTCAGACAGCAACAACCACTGTCTTGGGAAGGAGGACCTGGCAGTCAGTGGGATAAGAATAAACCACCATCAGTGCATTTGCAGATACACTTTCTCTCAACACAACAAAACAGAAGCTCTGTATGTCAGTGTAACTTATAGCACAGCACTTCATGTGTCAAATGTGGCTGCTTTTATTCAGCATCTTTGTAAGAATCTCAAGTCTGACAGCACCAGGAAAAGAAGAACAAGATCACACGTTCTGTCTCCCTTCTGACAAATAACAACATGCACGTTTGAATTCCTCCTGACATCCTCCTGAAGCCGAGGAACAATTCTAGGATGAGGAGGGGACGCTTACCTCTACAGCCTCTTCGAGTGCAGACCAAGTAGCCTGGGGCTACTGCTTTAAACCTGGTATGGGAGAAAACTGGTTCAACTGCCTTGATTTGATGAAGCAATTCACAAGCACATGCTGCTGACATGTCGTTATTATTAGCACTAAATATTACACGGGAACCATGGAAAGCTGCTTTGCAAACCATACCTCCGTAGATCTTTCTGTTCTTCCCACTGCTTCTGCTTCAACAGCTTCTTCCTTTGCCTCTTGGACATGGACTCAAGGCATTCTTCCTTGCCTGAGCCTGCCTCCAGTCTCTCTACTGGATTGTCATTTGACTTCCCCTTTCCTTCCACATCAGGAACTTCAGGGAATGGGGTATTTTCCATTGGGACCTCTGGACTGTCTGTGGGTGACTCAGATGACATTAGCTTTTGGCTGGGTTTTCTGACTTGTCAGCACATGCCGGATATTTCATTAAAAACAATTCTTCTGCTCACCAGTTCTCTAGGAAACAAAGTGATATTAAGTGTCATTAATAAGATGCTCAACTAGAATAAACACCACTCAATACCTACTATAAGCCTGAATAAAGAATAAGAGAAGGCTTTTTTTGTTGTTTAAAGCCTCTGCAAATAATAACATGGAACATTCTAGAAAGATTATAACCTATATTCTGAGAGTCTAAAATTCTGCCTGCTAGATCTGCAGGTAGTGAATAGCTTCTGATTAAAAACTTCGCAAAAGAACAAAAGCATAAAATTAGGGAATCATACTGAATCAAATGTAATAGAAAAAAAAAGCATTAGCAGGATGTGTACACAAACACAAAGAATTAAAGACGTGTCTTGCAATATAACTACAGCAGCATATTAGAGAAATATGTAATACAGAAGTATGTAATTTTAAAGTGACTAAAGCCATTGGGGGGGGGGGGGGGGGGAAGAAGTGTGAACGAGCTGTACTCCTTCAAAATTAATTTTTATTTCTCCCGAAAACAGAAGACACTGGACAGTAACAGACACCGGCCACTGTCAGAAGACAAACACAGTAAGTAAAAGGATGAACAAATGTTATTCAGCAAAACACTCTCGGTTCAAACCAATTACAATTATAACCACTCCTTTCCCATGGCGAGCACGATTTTTCCGCACTAGCAGCTCCTCTGTGGAGAACGCTGCATCTCCACCAGGCAGGAAACAGCAACCCCCTGCTTCCTGCAGCGGCAGCAGAGACAGGAAACACACAGCAAAGCAGAAACCCAGCGGAGGTTTTGCTGGCACATCCCGATTTCCCTGTCCGATGGCGTTCGCACACCTGAGCCCTACGCGCACACCTGCCCGCGTGCGTGCATACAGGCGCACACACACACACACACACACACACACACACACACACACACACACACACACACACACACACACACACACACACACACACACACACAGACACACACACACACGCTCACACACGCAAGCGCACGTGTATCTATACACGGACACGCCATACACCCTTCATGACTGCAGAGGGCCGGCCGCAGGCCCGCGGAGGGCCGTGTCCCGCCCCGGCGGCCAGGCCGGGCCGGGCGCGGTGCGGGGCCGGGCGCGGTGCGGGGCCGCGCTGAGGGCCCTGGGGGCCGCCATGTTCCCCCCCGCCCCCGAGGGGCCTCAACGTACCCGCGAGCCGCCCCGCGCGCGCCCGGTGTGGGAAGGGGCGGAGCCGCGCAGGCGCAGGCGCGCGCGAGGGGGAAGCAGAGCGGCGGTCGCGTGAGGCCGCCGGGCAGCGCGCCCCCCAGCGGCGGGCGGTGTCAGGGCTCGCGCCACCCCCCTCACACCCCCAGCCGTGGCTTTGGGGGCTCCGTGGGGGTAAAGGGCAGCGAAAAGGAAGAGAAAAGCTTATTTTTATCTGATGGTTTGATGGCCCCGCTGAGTTCAGGCAGGGGCCAGCGACGTATTTTTGGCTGGTGGCATTCCTCAGGGCAGATCTATAGCTGCAGAGGTCCCCGGCAGTGCCGCGCTCCCTCCGCCCCCGCCGGAGAGGGCCGCGCCTTCGCGCTTCCTATTTTTAAAGGCCGCCGACAATTAGCTGTTTAAACTCCGGTGTCAATGCCCAGCGAAGGCAGCGTTCTTTCGCCGCCGGATAACTTCACGAAAGAATGCTGCCCTGTCGTTTCTGGAGACTGGGATGATATTCTATGGGAACAATGTATTTTGGGCAGCCTGAGTATGTAGATGTCTGTTTGCCCCTGGTTAACGAGGCGCACAAAGTTAGCAAACACACGAGCGTGCGCTGCCATAATCCCCTTTCCGTGTGCATCAGTGTTTAGCTCAGGTTTCATTGGTGCCACATATACACACTCGGACAGTTTTAGTGCTGGTTTCGGGTTCGCCACAGCTGTGTTGCACTCACAAAACTGTGTGGTGTCACTATAGTGAGACACTGACCTTTCAACTGCTGCTGGAATTTAGTATTTGCTGTAGTATTTGATCTAATTTGTGATTCCTGTTCAGTGCATTGCTTTAAAAATAGCTAGATTTGCATTTGCCGGGGTCTATTTAAAACCTCGCTGATGTTACTATTAATATCTAGCTTGACACACCAGCTTCATAAAAGCCCAAATGCTCCAGTCTCCCTGTGGAGAATTCTTTGGTGTTTTTTGGTCACAGAAAGGCAGCAGATGAGTTACCAACAGAAGGCCTTTTTTTTTTTGAAAAAAGCAAAATACATCTGACAAAGTCATGTAATACTCAGATGTGCTTTTTCCTAGAATGAAGAAGCTGCTTACGCAGTTTGTTTTTCTCATAGTGCCCTCTGCAAAGTGTCAGTCTTGCTCATCCAGCCCCCTGTGTCCTCAGACAACAACAGAGCATCATGCAATGTTTTCCAACGTCTGCCAAGTGGTGACAAAGTGAAATGGAAAACTGAGCAGTTGCAAATATTGAGAAAGAGCTGTCTATCTAAATTTCATTATTTTATAGGGCCTTAACATGACCTTTTCAAGATGCTGATCCCAATGGTGAGTCACCCTTCCTCCCAGCAACAGAAAGAACTAAATATTCCAGAGCTTAAAGCTGCAGCTCAAGAGGCAGACTATGGAGAAGAAAAAAGATACTCATGGGAGGCTCAGGTGTGGGCAATGCCATTGCTCCCTGTGGGCTGGGCCTGGCTGCAGCGCTCTTGAGGAAGGCTCAGGGTGCAAACTGGCTTTGGCCAGTGGCTTGGATGGGTATCTCTGACCCCCTGACCCCTGTGGCAGAAACAGGGGGTCTTATTCACCCAAAGCCTGGGAGCTGGGTGCACATGGGCAGCAGCTGAAGGGCAAAGATGCACTGGGGTACTTTGGTGCTTACACTTGAAGGTTTGAGTTGAAAAGCAAGATCTTTGTGCTGTTGCTTCAGAAGAGAAGGCAGAAAGAAACATTTTGTTGACTCAGAACATGGGAGGAAATCTCATTAGTTTTATTAGGTTGTATAAAGATATGAGCCCTATAGTTTGGACTCTGGAAAATGTGCAGCAGCAGGAATACTTTGACCCCAGTCTGTATGCCAGCATGGCGTGAGGCATCCATGAGGGGCTGAGCCCACAGCCTGTACGTGGAGTGGACTTTGGTGGGCACAGCGCCGTTTGCACAGGTGTAATCTGCCTGAAAGGAAGTCACTGCTGATTAGCTGTGGCCATAACTGAGGTGAGGCTCAGGCCTCCTGTTTCTAAGATGTCTGAAGAGCGCCCCAGCTCTGTGTTACCGGTATGCCTATGGGTGTATAAATGTGCGTGCACGTGGAAATGTATGGACAAAATTTCTCTACGTGGCAGTCATGCCCTTGGCTCTGTAATTGGCTCAGATACAGTGGTGTCCAAAGAGAGATGTGGATTTACATCAGCAGGGGATCTGGCCAGGGATATTGTAACAGAGGCCTTTTAAAAAAATATTTTATTTCAAAGAAGAAATAAATTTCTTGTGTCTCAAGAGCACAGAAAGAGGACAATTGCTCATCTTCAGATTCCAGACCAACATCACGCCCCCCTTCTGAGTAAAATGTCAATGCTGCTTTTCTGAAGCAGGATCCATATCTCTGGTCTTTCTCTAGATGGAGTTGGTTTTGCACTAAGATAGTGTCCTTATTTTTTTCAAAACAGCACAGAAAGCCTGGAAAGCTCTTTGTTTACTAAATGCAACAAAAGGAGTCCTCTGCCTCAGCCCCTTGAATTCGGGAGCATGTGAATTCTCACCTGTGCTGAGAAAGCAGCATAACCAACCACAAATGGGGAAGAAGCAATAGCAGACCCCTGGGGTTTCCTAATCTCCTCCCTCCCACGTGTGCACACACAAACAAAATACAGGAAAAGGCCCAGGGGGAACTTCCACAAGGTGCAGATGAGCATGGGGGAGAAGCAGTGGCATGGAGCTGTTGTTTCCCACTCCTGGGCAATGATTGACATCCACAGTGTTTGCTCAACTTCTCTTTACCACAAAAAAACAGAGGAGGCACTTATACCACTCAAGGTGAAGGCTGCTCTCACTTTACCATCCCTTACAGAGGATGGGGCCCTCTGGGAGCATCTAATTGCAGCCTGGGGTGGCACTTGCTGGGTTGGGATGTGTGTAGATCACAGTCACATGAAAGAAACCTGTGGAAGTGAATTGGAAGACTGTGTTGATGGCTCACTTGTGTGTTTCCTTTACTGGCAGGAGCAGATCCTGCCTCTTCACAGAGCTGGGAAGGCTTTGTGTGCTGGGGAGAGGCATGCAGCCTCGCAGGGCATGCCAAGAAACACGGAGGGTTGGCCTGCTGCCCCACTGACACCTGAGGGACAGCTGAAGGACATCCTTTAACCAGCCCTGTGGCCATGAGGTTAGTGTGAGAGGGTCTGGGATTTACTGTCAGAGGAAAAGGGAAGCATGTGGGTTAGTCAGCCAGGGCCTTTTCAAGGGAGGTGGTGAAGGAAGCACAAGGAAAGGGTGAAGGGCTTGGTTTGCCCTGCTCCCAGACCTTGCCAAGCAAGTACCCTTCACAGAGATGGGACAAAATGTCTTGTTTTATCTCATCTTTCAGGCTCTAACCTCTGCCACTGCAATGATGTAAGATAGAGGCTGGGGATGCTGAAAGAAAGAACATTGATTTAGTATGGTACAGTGCAGCAGGCACTGACATCACATCTGAGTCTGTAATGAACTAGGATCAGTTTTTGGGATGGCACTGATAAATCCCATGTACTTCTGCTTCCTGGAAGACCCTTAAAAAACCTCTGCTTCTGTGGTTGCTCAGAGATAATGACAGATGATGTAAGACAGTGGAAACAGTGGTCAGGATCTGGCCCCTGGCAGAAACAGAGCTGATGGTCCTTTCGTTCACAGAGAGGAGTGGTAACAGGATCTCCTGGTTCTTCCAGCACTGGAGGTGGGCTCTGCTGCTCAGTAATGGGTCTGTGTGGGCTCATTTTTTCACTCAAAAATGAAAGCCAGGGTGATCGATAAAATGGGGTAGAAACTGCCAGTTACCTTAGTTCTTAATAATTAACTGGAAGTCCTTTAATGAACTTAGTACCTGAGTGTGGAATTTGGAATCTGACCTTTACTACATCTAGATAAACAGTGTGGCCAAGCCTGTGGCTCTCTCTGCAAGCTCCACTCTCAGCTCACTTCTTGGAGGTTCTCACACTTCATGCTGCAGTCAGGAGCTCGGCAGAGTCCAGCATGATTCTTCTTACCGTGCTGTTCCTTTGCATCATTTCCACCTACTCAGCCTCTGTGAAAGGTAAGTCTGTACTGGGCTTGGTTCACCTTCTGCCTCAGCAGAGGCAAAGCCAGTGTGTGTATGCAGATCTCTGTTTTGCCTCAAAAATTATCAGCTTTACTCAGACATGCTTGAATAATACAAGATGCATTTACTAGCTAGGTTTAAGTGCTTGTGGCATTCCTCTCAGCAGAGGTGATGGAGGAGATGATGTTTTCAAGTGCACAGGGCCAGTGGTGTGACCAGGAGATCAGAGATCTTGAACTTGCTTAATCAGGACATACTGTAGGGGCACTGACTTCAAAGGGACTTTTCACACGCTCAGACATTAAACACATGGAGTGCTCTGTGGAGCAGAGCCAGGAAGTGCTCAGGGCTGCCCAGGTTTCAGCTTCTGAGCAGTTGACTCAGCTACCACTGAAGTCAGTAAGAAGCATCCTGTTAATTTCATGAAAACGTTGCTCTGTAGTAAGTCTTGAAAATCTGGATGTCTGCAGAAACCCTGTGAGCAGAGCTTTACTCAAGTGTCCTGACAGAGTCAAGGGTATGAAATCTTGGAGACTGTCTGCTTCAGCAGTGCCAATGTATGAAACAAGGAAAGGTGTCTATAGTAGTGGCTCTTCGTGTACAACTTCACATTAAATTTAGAGGAGCAGCAACCTTATAACATAAGCTGAGTTTTTAGTTTAATGAGGATGTCTTCATCATAAGGGGAAACAAGGGGAGCACGCCATCCTGGGCTAAGCTGTTGAAAAGGCTGTAGAGATGCTCTGATGGGTGCCACCTCCTGCTTCCTGCAGGGAATCCAGGACACTGTGTAAGCACAGAGCAGCAACCTTCCTTCTTCCCTACCTCTATACACCCTCATGACAGGAATTATGAAGGAGAGAAATTTGCAAGCAATTCCTTTACCTGTGAGTTTATTTCATGAGACTGCCACATTCAGTTTATGGCTAGGTACCAATGTGTCACATTTCTGTGTCTGATCTTCCCAGCCTCCCCTTAATATCAATTAAGCAAAGCTTCTTGATGTGAAGTAGTATTTGTTTGTCACACTCCCCAGGATACTGAGCAAGCATTTTCCCTTTTATTAGTCACCCCTTCAGCTCTGCCACATTTCTTCTCTTGTGCAGTGAGATTGAGAGCTAAATTACTGGCCCAAAGGCCACTTAGGGCCTCAGGGTGAGAGCTGGGATTAGGATTGGTGTTTTACCTTTTCATCAGGCCACGCTGCCTTTTGGAAATATCAAAACATTATTCTGTTCAATTCAGGTAGGTCAGCACACATAAAACTTTCCTACTGCAGTTCCACTTGAAAAATGTTTTCAAATAAGCGGATGGGGTTTCTTTTTAAAGCTATCTGGTGTCAGAGATAGTGGCAAATATGATTTATGAAGGTAGAGCTAGCAAGTAGTTAGAGACGCACATGCTGTGCATGCCATATGTATTAATAAAAGGCACAGGACTTGACAGCTGTTTCTACTCATGCAGTGTAACCTTCTGTATTATACAGTATCATGATTTAATTATAGACTTGGCATGTTACCCTTAATGACAGACACTTAACATTACTAGTCAAACTATGTGTTATGCACTCCACCTTGGAAGCAGCACTTCTGACCCCCAGAGAGCTTGGCTGGGCTGGTGGCAGTCTGTGTGTCCATCTCTCCTCCCTTCTCAGGCAGTGGGACACTTGCCATCAGCTGAAATGTCAATGGCTGCACAGGCAGCAAGGATTCCAGTGCAGTGCTGAATACAAAGGAAGGAGCTTCTAAAAGAGTGTCTTTCTATTAAGAAAAGTTTCTATCAGAAAGATGTTGCAATATTCCTTTTTAAAAGTACTGGTGTTTTCTTCGTGGAAGTTGGCATGAAAATTTAGTTGTGTTGTTTTGAGTACTGGTTCTGCTCAGTGACCCTGTGCCTCTGTCTGTCATGTGTCAAGATCCCTCCTGCCTCTCAGCCTGACCACACTATTCAGTTGTCTCTCTTGGGTTCCCCATTTCCACAGGGATAAGTACTAACTCTTTGGGACTGCTTTCAATACTGCCTCATCCCTGCTGCTTCTCTTATCATCATCCACTCTTGGCCTAACCTTTCCAAGTCTGGCAACTAAAGGTGTCTTCTTCCCTCGCTCCTGCAGTGTTTTCTATGTGTGAATTGGTGAAAGTTTTCAAAACCTCATGTTCTTCTAGCTCCCAGGAATACTTTGCAATTATTAGTTTCTTCCATGACACTTGCAAGAAGCTGCTGCATCATTTGCTCATCTGTTTCCTTTAGGATGGAGCATCTCTATTGTATTTGGGGACAAGCAAATGCTAAAAGGGAGGAGGAGGGAAGGAACTCTTACAAAAGAAGAATAAAACCATGTATGTGTTCAGCTGTGGGGAAAGGAAGAGGGTAGGTGAAATGTGCTTTTAACTGAGAATAGGGAGGGAGCAAAACCATAACATGCACCTTAACTAATAGGAGACTTGTCTCTGAGCACCCAGATAATTTCTCTTGGATGTGCTATTCCCCTACTTTTTCCTTTAGATGGGACTGTGTTTATAATGCACCTAGTGGGTGGTATTCCTTAAACCTCAGCCAATACTAAGTCCTTTGCACTGCAGTTTCTGCTGCAAGTCAGGGACATTTTGAACCAGGAAGCAACTGGCTCCAAGGAACTGCAGGGAACCTGGGGTGTCCCTGAAAGGCATAGCCACCTCTGAGCAGGCACTGAGCACCCTCTGCTCTCAAGGGTAAGGTAGCTTCAAAGCAGGGAATTGGGGAAGGAAATTGGCTAGGAAATTCACAGTAAACCTCCAGGAAGGGTTGCATGCCTCTTGGTGACTTTGTTTTGAAACAGACACACAAGACACGCAAAACCAGACAAGCCCCATTGTGCCAACATGAATCCTTCAACCTCCCTGGGAAAAAATCAATAGTTACAGCTTTGGCCTCTCACATGTGAGCAGGCTGAGCCCACTGGGATCACCAGACTTGCTGAACCACATCCCCAGCTGGCATAAAGTCTGTTTGGTTCTGTAACTTTGCCAGTTTACACAACTTGCAGATTAAACTTGCTGGAGTGTCCATTTTGCTTAGGGAAAGGTTCTTTGATGCTCACCTTAATCCACTGTCATGGTATCTGAGTGAACAGGGAAACAATGTGATGCAAAGTCTTAATGAAGCAGGGGTTTTGGACTCTTTAAGAACTGTAGAATGTACCCATCCAGCCATGATGGAACTACCCTGGGCACCCACCTAAATGGGCTTTAAAATATTAAAGTG
Source organism: Agelaius phoeniceus (assembly GCF_051311805.1). Taxonomy (NCBI): domain Eukaryota; kingdom Metazoa; phylum Chordata; class Aves; order Passeriformes; family Icteridae; genus Agelaius; species Agelaius phoeniceus. The sequence continues at coordinate 30,217,427 of NC_135268.1, read as the reverse complement.
AAATAAGACTGATTTTCCTTTCTATCAGTGCAGTGATTTGAAGTTTATTTAAGTGAGTCAGATAAAACAGAGGGATATAGCATAAATCAGGATAGCCTGATGAATCTCTGCAGGGGACTTTGAAGACACTGATTCCATTACAGCATGCTTAAGAATTTTTCTGAGCTGTTGTGAGAGATTTTTCTTCTTTCCTCTGCCCTTCCCTGCACTTGTCATAAGACTGAGATGCATCTCCCTGAGGACAGCACTTTGTGTTTCTTAGATTAACTCTGTTGTGAACTTGTTTCTGCTCTGTACCTCCTGAACTCCATGAAGAAATCTCCAGTGCATTCAGTGGTGCAGCATTTGGGTGTGTGAGGCTGGTGCTGTGCTACTTAGAGATAGCACCTAAGGTCACTCTGTGTGTGTTTGCTTTGAGAATGTTAAGAGCACTTCGTGTACAGCCAGCTTATTTTCCCTTCTCTTCCCTTTTACATTGCTTAAAATATATAAATTAACAACAGAGACACAGCTATGGGAACAATTATTTAGTTGAAAGAAAAGAGCTTAATTATTTTATCTAAAAAATACATTCTTAATGTTTTCATCACATTCATGTCACCCTTGGGCAAGACTCTCCATGGAAGGATTCCCAATAAATGTGCAAGAGATACAGAGAATGATTTATGTTGGCCCCAACAAATCACATCTGTGCATTTCACATTGCTAAGCGCACAAATTGTGTGATTATTAACAGTATTTTGAGTTGCAAATAATTTTGGATTAATTTGTAATGCTAACATAGCTGAAGAAAAGAATCTGACAGTCTTAAAGAGCTAGAACAAAGGATTTTGTCACCTTTCTTATGTTAAATATGTATGATCAGTGTCAACTTAATCACAAAAAACCCCAGCTGCTTCAGTGAGACAGCCTCTGCAATCAAGAGTAGCAAGATCAGTCCCATAAATCTTTTGCTTGTAATTAAATTTTTAATTTTTCTAAAGATTTCTTAGAGAAAATGGTAGATTATGAGTGTTAGTCAATTCTAAAATGCTGTTTGTTTTTGCTTTCCAAACAGGGCACACTACTGGGCCCAGCCTAAATAATGACAAGCTATATAAGTTTGCTTACTCAGCTGAAGTCTATGTTGATCGGGTGAAAGCATCCCTGCAGAAAAGTGCAGGATATCGGATTTCTTCTGGTGTGGATGTCAACCTCTTATGGAGAAATCCTGACAATGATGATGACCAGCTGGTCAAAATTACGGTAATTATTGCCATCAGACAACTTTAAACATATCCAATCTTTTCTGCACTTATCTAGCTGCTGATCTAATCTCAGAGAACTCACTTTTGGAACATGAGCTAAACCTTTTATTCTCCAGTCTCATCAACTAGCTGCTTTGATGATCTAATTCCTATAGAATAAGATTTCACAAGTATCTATCTAACATCATAAGCCAGCACTTCAGAATGTCTCCTGTATTTAGAAATTGCTTCATACAGCACCTATAGCTTCAAGCGACTGGTGTGCAAGCCCTCACCTGAGGGGCAATATGTTGTCCTCAGCTGTAACTGCAAATGTTTCTAAATAGAAACTGGGTTTGGTACTTAGCTTTCTGGTGACATTTTCTGAGACTTATTTCCCCAGTGGAGAGCGCTGGCTTCTTTTGTAAACTGACATAGTAATCATGGAAGATTAATAATCAGCACCAGAAATAAAGAACATTTATTATGTGATTTAGTCTATCTACTCTACTCCAGGCAATTCTACAGTGCTCTCTACATTAATTTTCTCTGCTTTTGATTTGCTAGATGAAAGATGTTCAGGTTGAAAATGTGAATGAGCGTCCAGCTGATAAAAACATCTTCAAAGGAAAAAGCACAGAGAAGATCATCGGGAAGGAGTATCTGGAGGCTTTACAGAAGCCCATAATGGTTGAGCTAGTCCGTGGAAAAGTAAGAGCCTGTCTTTTAAAATTCAGTCCCTAAGGAAACATGACACATATCTTTTGTAACAGACTTGAAGAATTTACCAGTTCACTATTCACTCAGTGTTTTTAATAAGCCATTGTGTCCTATCATTCTGTGTGCAATACAGTAGTTGAGAACAGACAGTAATTTACCTTCCAGCCCAAGCCTAGAAGAACACCACACAATGGGAAAGTAAAGATCAGATTGTCCACAAAGACAGGTACACATTGGATATATGCACAATTGCTGTGTGGGATTTGTGCTATTGACTTCAGCCAGGGCAGGATTTTGTCCAAGATCTGAAGGCAGAAAAGCAGATACAATTTGTCATGAGGGATGTTCTACTGAGTCTGTGAGGAACTCAGTAGAGTGTTAATCACTTTAAACCCTTATCAAGTATTTTACCAGGATTGCTTTTCCTAGCTCCCTGGATTTCTTAATTTCTTCTGTGTCACCTACCAAGTTAATGAGCTTGATGCTGAAAGAGCTACAGCCTTACATGTTTTTCCCCCACTGGGAGACAGTCTCCGAAAATCAGAAGAGAAGGGTCAGAGAGCAGATGTGTCTCAACATGTGCCTGGGTTTTTTATCCTTCCCTGAGAGAGCACCAAAGTGCTGTCCCAGCACAGGAGCACCCATGTCCTTTGTAGCTCTCAGTGTCCCCATTTCTCTGAGAAGGGGATTCAAGTACATCCATCCCACTCCCTTTTCCCCTGCAGAGCTGCTTATGAGAGCTGCCCTTGTACTCAGCATACTCTTGTGTATGGGGAGTGGTGGGGCTCAAGCCATGGCTGCTCCTGCCCCTGGTCCTTCACCCTCCTGTTGCTTGTGGCATTAGGCCAAGAGCCCCATTTTCCCCTCTGCAGCCTGAGCAATGCTCAGCAGGTGGGGCAGGAGAGGCTGTGAGAAAGGAGGAAGGTTGAAGGTCACACTCCCTTTTCCCCTCTGCAGAGCGCAGTGAGAGCTGTGACACTCTATCCCAGCAGGATCTTTACCTCCTGCTGTAAATAGGCACTGAGCACATACCCTGGCTGCCAGCTCAGCCTGCTGAATTGCAGCTGCTATCAGACCTGCTCAGTAACTTTCAGACTCAGCCTTGTCATCAGTTTTACACAACATAAAAAGAAACAGGACAGCGCTGGCTGTGAACTGCACACATCCCTACATAAGAATAGAGGTACCAGAAGAACACAGAATGCATCTACTCCTCATACATTGCACACTTTCATATGCTAAGGCGAAGATGTAGTATTAAAAACTTGGGCTTTTTCTCAGGCAGTAGGGTCTATATGCTCCTTTTATGATTTCTTTGTGGTATGACAATTTCATCCCTGGCACAGTAATTTCACTTTTCAGGGTTACCCCAAGATAACACACTGATTGTACTTACAGTTCCAGATAAAGGGGCACTTTTAAAGCACCTTGAATGCAGAGTGGAGGTGCAAAGTCTTGTTACCAGAGGAGAGGCTCAAGCACAATAGTTGACCCATGAAGTGCAAAGGTTGTGATATGTTTGACACGTCATTGAAGTCATTCTATCTGTGATTTATCTATGATTCATCCTGAGTTTTTGTAACCTGTGATTAAAGTGCAACAGATATGCCCCTGTGGGGAGTGATTACCTGAGGATTATGCAGAAAAATGAGTTGCCTGTGAAAGTATGAAAAGTTTCCCATTTCCCATCGAAATTCTCTCTAATTCCAGGAGGAGAGATGCTCACTGCACTGAACCCGTACTTAGGTTCAGCTGAAGGCCAAAACGTGTTTGTACAGTTATTGCCAGGCTCTGCAGCCTCAACAGTTTGCTCAAAATAAGCAAATAACAGATCCAAATTCAAAGTAAAGGTTTTTCTAGAGTGAATTCTCACTATTCCTTTCTAATTTAACCAGATTTGTTACACACTTTTGAATGTTTTTTATATGTTTGGTTTTTTGTTTTGTTTTGTTTTTTTTAATTCCTGCAGATCAAAACCTTCTACTCATATCAAAATGAACCTGGTTTTACTCAGAACATTAAGAGAGGTCTGGCTAGCCTTTTCCAACTACAGCTGCACTCTGGTTCTTCCCGTGAGGTATGGTGCTCTATCAGGCAACATTATCATCACATGAGGAACAGGCAGAGCCTGATCTGCTCTGGAACCTGTGGTTCCTGCTGACTTCAGAAAGAGTGAACTGTGATAGAAATCAGTCCTTTGATAACATGAGGTTAGGGACATAAAGACAGTCTTCTGCATATTTGGTGACACAAATCAAATCGCTGCAATTAGCATAAAGAAGTAGTGTAATCCATTTGATTTAAAATGCCTTTATAAATTTAGCACTATAAATTTGGTAATAAACCACCTTAAACCAGGTCACTATAAAATTGATTATACCGCTGTTTAAAGTTGGCTGATTCCTAAATTCAGTTCAGTAGAGTCCCGTTCTAAATCCAAGTACCCACAGAAAGTCAGCACTGATTTAGCTGCATCCATTTAAGTTGCCTTCCATTGTTAAATTTCTAAGCCTGTCCCCTTAAACAAAGCTCAAATTTAACTCCAATTTGTGAGTATAGTGTAAACTGCCTGGTATTTCCTAATTATTTTGTTTAAACAGCCATTGTTACTTTTCTTCCTAGCCTTCTAATGAACAGTACCCCTGCCAATCCAAAGCAGATAGTTAGAACCACTGACATCCTCAAAACTGTTAAACAAACCCAAGCAGTACAGCATCTCAGGTACAGGATTCCAACAGTGGAGAAAATGCTTCATCTTTGGAAGGTGTTGGGATGTCCCAAAGATAAATTCAAGAAATTGTCCTAATCTAACTCTCTTTTCCAAGGTGGACATTTCTGGGAAGTGTGATACTACTTACCATGTGCGGCAAGATCAAGTGACTAAAATAAAAGACCTGGACTCCTGTGAAACAGAAAAGAAAAGATTTACCAGCCACAATCGGGTATGATTTCTTTAACAAAATAAAATCTATTCTTCCTATTTAAAATATATTCTTAGCAGCTACTACTCATCTTCTCAGAAGTCCTTCTGGCATTAGAGGAAGCAAATTCGATATGTAAATTTTGTAGTTTTACTAGCCCGAATGTCATATGTAGTTCTCATGGAGAGATCAGGTAATGGATTCTCCTGTGGTGTAAACCACTTTGACTCAGCTGATACAGATGCAGTCATAGTGATAATAGTAACCTTTTCCCCTTCTGCTGTAAATGCCAGGCAAGATGCTGACTCCTGAATGGACCCTGGTCAGGCTTGCCTGTAAGGTCAAAGGCTTTCCTAATGCACAGGTGTAATACAGGAGATGTGCTATAGAGGTAAATGAAACCCTACTACAGCCCTAGTGGTCCTCCACTGTTAGTAAATGTTTTTCTAAGTAGTCACTGCTGAGGACAGGCTGGACACCTGCTGAAGGCACTGGGATTCTCCACATCAGAAACTGACCTTTCTCAGCTCAGAGAAGTACAAAGACACCACACACTCTCTTAATAAACTGCCTTAACACCTTGACTGGGTTCCCCATTTTCACACCACAAAGACATCGTCTTGTTTATAAAACAAGAAGCAAAACCAGCCATCTTGTTTGATCTGTGAACATGACAATCTGTTCATTGATCTGTTTGATTGTGAACATGACAATCTCATTTAAAAGATATTTCTCTGGAAAAGATTCTTATCTTATTTAAAGCATATCTTACAAAATGTAGTACTGGATGTTTTCTCAGTTGCAGCCTGCTCCATAACTTCCTACCCTGCTCCTACTATCTTGTACCCTGGTACATACTGAATTTGAAGCACGTGGTGTAGAAATGAGTGGCTACTTACTGCAAAGGGGATACTTGAAAACCTGGTTCATAGGCTTAATTTGAGATGCCAGCCTATATGAACCTTCTTCATATGGCTCTACTTCATGACAAGTCTTGCCCTCATTTGGAACAGTGAGCTCTTTTCCTATTTTGTTGTTGAATAACCCTCTCTCTGTTTTATTTTTTAATTATTTTCAGATATTGGATGTCAGTACAAAAGCCACATCTGCTACAGTTTATGTGCTAGAAGACAGCTTCATTAAATCCATTAAGGCAGAAGAAAATTTCGTTTTCGCTCTGAATTACCGACGAAAAACAGGTGCCAAAATAGTTTCAAAGTAAGTTGGGCAATTGGACTGTCATTGATGGGGGCAGGACTAGTGGTTCAAGTTAGGTTACATGTGTAGGTTTTATAGAATTGAGATCTAAGGCTGTGCACTCTTCAGGTAAGGATTTAGGTCTCTTTTTTATCCATATCCATATATCTTTTTTATCCATATCCAACTGTGTCAGGTACCAGGTCCAACTTTGATTAAGGGTTCTACCACACCGCAAATAATAAATAATGGCATTCATAAGAAGTTAATGGGAAACAGCAGGAATTGGCCAAACCCTTTTAATCTACCCATTAGTGCTATAGGTGTTCTGTCTTCTCATTTCTCAAGAAATACTTCTGTTGGATTTCCATTTCTAGCATATGAGAGTTTGGAAGTGTAGGAAATAAAATCTACTGTGTAGAAAGGAAACAACTGTGAAACCTAGATCTGTGTTAGACTCCAGGCTCCAAAGCACTGAAAGTGTGGAGATACTCATACAAGATAAATGATTCAGGCATCTCAGTAATAATAGATATTTAAAGGAAAAAGTACATTCAAAAATTTCACTTTCCAGATCTTTTAAGAACAAATATATGAAACATTTCAGAATGTATGTGAATACTGAAGGCTGTTTATCAAGTGTTACAAATCTGTGCTTTAGAAAGTCTCTCATACAGGTATTTTATTACACATAACTCTAGCAATAATTTTGCTGGTATCAGATACTTCTGTTACCTTAAAAGCCCCACAGACTTGCCATGTTCTGAACATTTTAAAATAAGACTTCAGTTAGTCTGTATTCTATATTTTTTTGTCTGTGGAGGGGTTTTTTGTTTCCCCTTGGTGGGCTCTAATGGTGTCCTCACTGTGTGGATGTACAGGCAGAGGCTGGAACTGAAGTCAGTCCAAGCTGGGACGGGACTGATCGCTGCAAAGCAAGTCAGTGGTGTGATCAAGACCTTGGACCCCAATTATGTTGCCATTCCTCTGGAAGCAGAGCCAGTGAAATCCGAATGCAAAAAGTGCCCTTCAGTAAGTAAACACAGGTTCATTGGACATAAGGTTGCTTAGCTGAGCAGGACAAGTGTGAAAGCAAATTTTCTGTCCAAGCAGAACTAGAACAGGTCCAGCATAGCAATATAAAATGCACCCTGGAATAGGGAGTATGGAAGTGTTGCAATGGTGCTCACCCTTCAAGAGTGTTGTAAGATCTACCAATAAAAGTACCAACCTTTTTGCTCTCTTTTAAAGACTGCCATATTTCTCCAGATCACTAGAAAATACAGCACCCTGTTGTTTTATCTCACCTTGTCAGCTTTGAGCTGGGTTCACCTTATTTCCTCTGGGTGGAAATTAATTTTAAGATTGCTGACTGGTGTTTGTAAACAGTTTTGTCATGGAGGAGCTGAACTGTTACTAGGATTCAAGTTCATTAGCCATTCCTCAGGCAGGCTAAGCATTTGTTGGTGGTATATTTAACCTCTTCTTACTACCTGACCCCAAGGAAGTCTTTTGTTTAAAGGATTTTATAGGTATTTTACAAGTATAAAATGGGGCTTTAGTATTCTTGGGGAGTCCAATAATGTTCTCATTTTTGCCTTGTTTTTTTTTATTTAAGACATCTGAAGGCTAAGAGCATGACAGTGTAAATGCATAATCTTTTGTTTTACTAATGATGTTCATCATAAACTATATAGATTACTACAGTGACTGTTGGCAAACAGTATTAATGCTATTACCATTGAGGAATGAATGGGAACATTAAGGATCATTATTCTCTGGTGTTGATAAGTAAGATGTAGTTCTATTCAGCACACAGAATTTTAGTCCTCCAGAGATACTCCTTATGAGCACAAACATGTTCCTGTATTGGAACTTTTGCTAGTTATTTGGAAGTAGCATTACACTGTAATAATTTTTCTTATCTAATGCTTGTTGAGCCACAGGGAAGACCAAAAACACATATTTGGGGAATATAGAAATGATGCTGCCCGTGTGCTGGGGCAGTTCTGAGCAGGGAATATCAAGTCATCTTAAACAGAGTAGGGACAGGTGGTTTTTCCCTGACTCTGCCTGTCGGGGTTTGTGCTGACCAATTTGTCACTTGGGACTGAGTTTGTCATAACAGTTACAATTTTCAGACCAAGATAACAAACACAGGGTATAATTCCAGAGCACTGCCTGGGGACTGAGCTATGTCATTATAAACCTAATGGCACGGGGAGAATGAAGTTCTGCTTTCTCACTGTATTTTTCAGTAACTGCTATGAAAAGATGAGCTCTATAAACAGAACACTGTATCCAAAGCAGCAACATATCATATGGTACTTATATTTCATGGGATACATTAATGCCCTGCTGACATGCTATACCTTAGAGTTTTACATTCTCAAAGCTCTTTTAAAATTGTATCAGGTCTTATCTCTCTTTTATGAATTTGATAAAATAACCATTACTACCCTCATTTCCCATATGGCAGCACTAGCTTCTCTGAGGTTATGGCAAAAGTTTGCACTTAAAATCAGGTCTAGATTTCTGTGTTAAGACAACACAAAGCATGCTCTTTTCAGAAGAGTTCATGTATCTTACACTCTTTTATGCTCATGGTTCCTATGGGGAAGGATTTTTGCCCTGTCTGAAGGTGAGGTGGGTTTGTTCTGTCTTGTGCAGCCACCCTTTGTACATTGGTAAACAGCTGTCATGCACAGGCATTCAAAACCAACTCCTGCTCAGTTTAGAACCTGTTGGTTTGGCTGGAGTTTTCCTAGAGTGCCCACAGGACCTCTGTTCTGATCTCTCTGTCAGAGAAACACAGGTCCGTGTCCACGCTGAATTGCCATGTGGAAGTGTGTGCATCTTGTGCCTGAGTGTTTGGGTTTTTTAATCCAAACTGCCTGACATTCACATCAGAAGAATGAGGACTCTCAGAAAAGTCAACTGTGAATGAAAATGGTGTTTTTAATGCCTGGGTCACTGCAGGAGATGGCAGCTGCTCCTGAGCACCGCCCAAAGGAAGGCTTGGTCTCCATTCTCTTTTTCTTGAGATAGCTCCAGCTTGCATCTCCCACCTTGCTTGTCTCTAGAGTATGGGCCAAACTGACTAAGAGCAGCCCACACAGCTGGGCTCTGCACAGGAGAAAATGTAGGAGTAATGAGGTTAGAGGGTTTTTTTTGCTGGACTGTGGTGCAACTTTAACAGGGGGAATAAAAAGTGACCTATATATTTATCCAATTTCAGTTAATAATAGCAACACTGACCTTGGTGCTAAGCACTAATTACCAGTTGAGGTTAAAAGACCCATCTGTGCCTCAGAACATGAGCTCCTCCCAGCTGGTCATTAATCCTCAGGAAATATCCTATGTCTCAATCATTGTTGCCTAATTATTGTTTGTTACAGTCAATAGAAGTTGCACTCTGTACTGATGAATGATTCTTCTAATTGCCAGCAGGTTCAAGTGCTATTGCTCAACACAAAATCCACAGAGGGGAACTATTTTAGTGAAGGTCAGATGGGTGGGTGCTACTGTTATTTCCCACTCAGGAAAACTGCAGTAAAGACTGCTGCAAAGAACAGCTGAGTTTTCACCAAGGAATGTTCTCGATAACTTGAGATAACAGAGGCAAAGGCAAGGGAGAGAAGAAAGGTCAAAATACTGGCACCAGTTTCTTATGGGAGTGTATCTGGAAGGACAGATATGGGTGCTTTGCTACCACATTGGCTTGTTCAGGTAAAAAATGTGATGTGAGAATAAATACAGTAACCACAATCTTGCCTTTCATTTTGTACAATAGCTACAAGTCCCTTTGTATGAAAGTTTATGGAAAAACTGGGAATAACTTCTTGGACATTTAATCCTGTTCTATACTAACCCAAAATTACCATCTTCTAAAAAAACGTGATTAGTTAGTGAATTGGGAATTGTGCATCTCCCTTTCTTTAAAAAAAATCTACTTAGGAAGAAATGGGAACATAAGGCAAACACCATATTCACGAGAAAGCACGGTAAATTTGCAAGAGAAGAGAATTCCCTTTATTCCAGTTACAGTATAAATAAATTTTATTGTTCCAAAAGAGATTGCAGTGAAGGTCATGTACAACATCAGGAAAATAATAAAGAGTTGGAAGAGAGACAGCTAAAGAAAGATTTCTAAGATATTTGTGCTGGGATATCATAAATTACCTAATACTGAGCTAAAGGATCATAGGTCTGTTGGATTTCAGCTACTTTGAGCAACAGCTGGCCTACATATTAGCATTTATTTAGTCTGATTTTGAGAACAGAAGCTATAATCTGAAAGGTTTGACATAATATGAATTGTTTTGCAGCTTTCTGAGCACTGGAAGAACATCAGAGAACAAATGCATCCTGACAAACTTTCCAAACCTGATGCAGCAAAAAGCTTTTTGTCCTTCATTCAGAACATCAGAAAAGCTACGAAGGAGGAGATACTGAAAATTATTAAAAGTGAAAATAAAGAACTTCTGTAAGTTACCATGAACAACCTTTTAAAAGGTTTAAGTTACTGAAAAATGCAGAAGGGCAAATTGCATACAAAGAGATTGAGTTCTGCTGGTGATGTCCTAGCAATGCAAGCCAAGTGTTCAGTACTGTCTACAGGAAAAGGATTTTTTTTAAAGTTATGTTTGTTCTTGTAATATAATAAATTTTCAGCACACCCTTCAGCCACCAGGGTTTTATTTACAGTGCAAGGCCAACATGGTTTGTAGTTTAGCCAAAGGTTCTCAAACCAAATGGTTGTTCTGAAACACCCTATAACTTGTTCTTGACTTCTCATTGGTTTCCTTCAATAGGAAATACAACAAAGAAGTATTCCCAGGCAATGTTGATGCCTGGGAATTGCCCTAGTATTAGATTTTGGTTGTGAACAGCATGCACACTGAAACTTGAGAGTGAGAAGCATTTCTGAGTCATATGGTCGGGATCTTTCAAATAAATTGTAGCAGTTGTTAGCAATGGAGATAAACCTGAGAGTCACTCAGGCAGCATAGAAGCCTTTTCTCTATGTTTCATTGTGCATGCAGTACTAAAACACTTCTTTATAACTACAGCCTTTTCCTGTAAACTTTAATACACTTGTGATTGTTGGGTTGTTAAACTTTATTTGGTCCCTTATTTGCATAAATTAAAATACTATCCATGGATATAAATCTGTGTACCATTTTGAGGTGAGAGTTCAGGGACACTTTTTCTAACAAGAGTGAAAGATTCTCTTACTTGCAATGAAGAGCAGTTTCAGTACATAAGCTTCTTTCTCTCAATATGCAACCAAGTCTTTTCAGTATTGACTGGCTCATTGCAAGGATATGTTCATTTAATTTGCACTTCTTTGTAGTCCACAGGTAGTGGATGCTGTAACCTCGGCTCAGACCCCAGAATCACTGGAGGCCGTGCTGGAGTTCCTTGACTTTAAGGATGCAAGCACTTCTCTCCTGCAGGAACGGTTCCTGTACGCCTGTGGATTTGCTTCTCACCCCAGTGAAACACTCCTGAAATCATTAACTGTAAGTCCAAGGACAAAACAAATACAACAGAGCTAATACTCTTATGCCTTGTCCCAGTCAAAGGGGAAGAGAAGAAGAAACAACTGTTGCTGTTTCTAATTTTCCTTTCTTTATGCCTTCCAGGGTTTCCTATAAATGTGCTATTAACATAGAGCCTGCAAGCAACAAACATTCCTATGTCCAGACTGAAAGTCTAATTACTTTGTAAAATATTACCAAAATCCATTACTTGAAAAAGAAACATCATACTGAATGTTAAGAAAATAATTTGAGGATTGTTTGATTGTTGCCTTATGAAAGTCCTGTAATCAGAACTGTAAATCCCCTTTTTTTTTTCCAAATGAATCTACTTGAGACACTGAATGTAACTGAAGGTGAAAATGGCATGGAGTTATTATATGTAATATATATGTAATGATAGAGCTGTGCTGTACTTAGCCTGAGCCCAGGCCATCGTGGTAATCACTGCCTTTGCATTGCATTATTGTTCACAGAAAATGAGGGAACCTGTTGAACCCACAGCAGTGTGGCTTGTCATGTTTACACTGAGACACTAAACAGCTTTGCTTTTGCATGGCAGGAGAAGTTCAAGGGGGATGTCGCCAGTCAAGAAATCAGAGAAACTCTTGTCATTGTCATGGGAGCACTCATTAGAAAGCTGTGTGACAGGGACGGCTGCAAGCTGCCAGTGAGTATCTGATGGTCACTGCTGCCCAAATTCTGGTCTGCAATACACAGGACTGATCCCTGGTGACATTACTGGGGGAGCATGACAGACATGAGAAGCAGATTCTCCCACTTAAAATAAGTCCATGAACTCCTATATTTGATAGAGGATTGTATTTTTTTTTTAATAATGACCTGACTTTTTTTAATAATCTGACTTTGTCAGATTTAGGCTTTAATCTTGTCTCTTCCCATTTCTGTGGCTGAACCTGTCAGCAGAAGCAGTGCTTGTGCTGCCTTGTCCAAAAGCTTTGCATATCCTCAGAGAAACACTGGCCAACTCAGGATCTGTTTGTTATTTGCAATCACCTTAGGTTATTTCACCACTGTGAAGAAAATTCATTGATTCAAATATTCAACTGTGCCCTGAACATGCATAGAAGGAGGAAGACTTTTATTCTGAGCATGAACTGAGTAGATGCTGGTGTTAGAGGATGAGAATGATCAGACAAGGCTGCTGGATCTGTGTTGTTCAGCACTGCAGCACATCACTGAAAAGATACAGAGCCCTTTTAATTACCTGAACAGATCCTTTTAATCTCCCTTGTTAATTGCCAAGTAGTTTTATAACATCATGTTCTGAGGCACTGAAGAATACTTCCCTTGCCTTTTTTTGTGGGAACTTGTTGGCCCCACAAGGAGGACCTGTGAAGTCCCTGAATCAGGTCAGGAGCAGTTGGCAAGTGATAAAACTTTGGATTAGGTGTCACTGTAGCTGCAGTCACTTTGGTTATGCTTGAAGGAAGCCATCAACGTACAAATGAAACCTTTGCTAGCCCTGTGCCACAAAACCATGCCAGAACCCAGCCCTGCCCCTTCTGCTCCTGCAAGGGGAAAAAGGGAGGGTTATGATCACCATTTAATGTGCTGTTGATTTTCTTAGGCGGTTGTGGAAGCCAAAAGGTTGATTCTGAATAGACTGGAGAAGGCCAACAAAGACGACAACGTGCAGATGTACCTGCTGGCACTGAAGAACGCTCTCCTTCCCGAAGCAATTCCAGTGCTCCTGAAGTATGCTGAGTCAGGAGAAGGGCCCATCAGCAGCCTTGCTGCCACTGCCTTGCAGAGATATGATCCTTCTTTTCTCACCAAAGAGGTAAGAAAATATACTGCCCGAGAAAAGAAGTGCAGGAGACTGTATTAAAAATAAAGGGTAAATTCACAGAATTCATTTCTTGTCATCACCGACATGGACAGTGAGGTTGAGTCCAATCTCAGTAAGTTTGCTGATGGCACCAAACTGTGTGGTGCAGTCAACATGCTGAAGGCAAGGAATGGACTGGTGGGCAAGTGCTAGTCCGCCCTTGGCTCCAGGGTCACACACAGCTACCAAAGGTAGCCCGCAGTCTGATGGGAAAACCGGGCTCTGCTCGCCAGAGGGAGCCCTTGGGCATCTCTGCAGCCCCTCTCCTTCCTTGTGCTTTCACACAGGGAGAGCACACAAAGTAAGAGAAAGGTAAAATAGCTTCATTTTACCCTGCAGCCTCTAAGAATAGGAAAAAAACATAGAAAACAGTGGTACGTCTTGCCTCTGCTGCATTACCTTGCATTCCATTTCATACCTGCAGCTGGCCATCAGGATTGAGGCTGTTAGGATACTGCTCTGTAATGAGCATATAGGAGGCCATTCAGTAGGACTACATGGCTTTCCACAGACTCCCCTGTAACAAGGATGTGCCACAATCTTCTCAGAGACACGCTACCACAGGCACTATCTAGAAAATTAAAATAACAATATTCTTGGTTTTTAAAGTACATGTTTCCTTAACAGTTAAGAAAATCTCTGTCTTACCACTGTCACATTTCTTCTTAGTGCTGCTACTTATATACAGCCCTGCTTTGAAAACCAGTGTGTAAGGCTGTATTTGGTCTGTGGCTGAGAGAACATAACAGATGTCCCGCTTGTCCTTGTGGTCACTGAGCTATACATGTCTCAACATTCCAAAAGGACCATGAAAAACATGATGCTGAAAATATATCCTTATGTATTAGCCTTAGCTATGGAGCTAACTAAGCTAACTTAAGCTGATATTATAAACGAGATTCCAACCTGTACTTTGCCCAGTCATCTGCATGAGCACTGAGTGAATAATGTGTTTCGTGACCAGGTGAAGGAAACAATGAACAGGATATACCACCAGACTCGCAAAATCCACGAAAAGACAGTGAGAACCACAGCAGCTGCCATCATCTTAAACAGTAACCCATCCTACATGGAAGTGAAAAACATCCTGCTCTCCATTGGGGAACTGCCAATGGAAATGAACAAGTACATGCTCTCCATGATCCAAGATATACTGCGCTTTGAAATGCCTTCCAGGTACATTAAGTTCAGTGGAAATAAATACAGCCCTTCCTTACAGAGAACACACAGGTTCTCATGAATTACTAAAACTTAAGGAGAGTATAAAAGAATATCTTATTTTTATGTTGTTTGTATTGTTATTTTAGAATAAATCCCTTAATTTCAATGTCATTATTTTAATAGCTATTCACATTTTCACAGGTAGAAAAAATAATTGGGCATCTGACTTGCATTACTGTGAAAAATGTCTTCTGTTGATCTTAGTTCTCTCAAATGGTCCCTTGCTTTTGTATTTTCAAAACCAGTGATGTGGAAAAATTTTAAACATCAGAGTGTGAGAATGAAAATAATCAATATATATCTTCTTCTTAAAAACATTAATTTTCAAGCAAGATCTTTCCTTGCCTTTCTTCCTCTGACTGCAGGGAGTACATGAAATTGAAAGAGAGACTCTGGGTTAGGGCAGATTTTCAGTGGGAAAAGGTAAGGGTTTTGAAGACCCTCTTTTGTACTGGGAAATTCACCCTCTCTCAAATTTGATCTTTCTACAAAAAAGTAATGCATGGTACTGTAACATTTTTGTATCTCAGTGGTTTTGTTTTTTTGTTTTGAAATCCCACAGCAAAACAGTTCGGCAAGTCCTGAAGGACATGCGTGCCCATAACTACGATCGCTTCTCCAAGATGGGCTCTTCCTCTGCCTACACTGGATATATCACACGTATGTAACCATGAAACTGCCTTTGAACCCTCTTTGTATTCCCAAACATTTCATTAATCCACTAGTGTAGTCACAGGTACCTTCTTTCTTTTTTAACTAAGGTGGTCCTGATGTGTCATCCACGTACAGCCTCGACATCCTCTACTCCGGCTCTGGCATTTTACGGAGAAGTAACATGAACATCCGTGTTTTTGACAGAAGCGCTGACCTTCATGCCATCCAGGTAACTGCCACACTGTGCACAATAACTTAGCCAGTGTGTGGTCCTTTTCTTACAGCTTCTAAATCAATTCAGCCAATGCTTAAGACCATAAGGTTTGCTGCACTGGGCACAGAACAAGCCAATAACAGGGGAAAACCCCACGAAGTGGCATATGTTTGCCATAAACAAAACAAGTGTTTTGTTCTTCATCATACATTGTGGTCTGTGTCTGTGTAAAGCCTATGCTGTTTCTCTGATGTAATCAATAAAAGCTTTGTGAGTTTGTAAAATCAGGTCCCAGTTCAGATTATGTCGCAGAATGGAAATTCAAGGAGTAGATCAAGTGTACAAATCAAAGAGATTTTAATGTCTGTGTTTTAGAATTTTCTTGATATTGGCAAGAATCTTCAGTATTATAACTCTCCTAAATTTATGCAGGACAAAAATTGTGCAGTGGAACACCTCTGGCCTTTTCTCCCAACTGTCCCTGAAAAATAGTTATATGAATAAAGGAAAATGTGTTTGAAAGAAAACTAGTCTTAGGATTATGATCTGCATGTGGGTAAATCCTGCTCAGCACCTAAAGGGCAAAAACATGGCATGAGATTATTTTATTTTCCATTTTTCTAAGTACTCTTCCTAGTTCCATTAAGTCTTACCCTCATACCTTTTCCACTACAACTACATACATTAGAATTAGGCATTTAGACATAAAGAAAATATGTGGTGTTGTTAATAGTCTGAGTCAGGCAGGATTTTCTCATTGATTCTGTATCACTGTTCCTTCGTAGGTGGTTCTCGAAGCTCAGGGTCTGGAGTCCATAATAGCTGCAACTCCCGATGAAGGCGAGGAAAACCTGGACTCCTTTGCTGGCATGTCAGCCATTCTGTTTGACTTCCAGCTCAGGCCAGTGACATTTTTCCAAGGGTATGGTGATTTAATGTCTAAAATGCTCTCGGCAACTGGCGATCCCATGAATGTGGTGAAAGGACTTGTCCTCCTCACAGATTTCTTACAGGTACTAACAGCACACTGTTTGCTTCTTTTTCTGTCTCTTAAGCACAGATGGTTCCTCCCCCACACTGCTATTGTAGGACACCTTATTTTCTTTATTCTCAATGTGATAAACTTGACCAGTGTTATACAGGTTACCTTTACTAGGAGAGCAATAGAAAAGTCATGGGTATTAATACCAGAATGAAATTACATGAAAAGCAACCTAGAACAAAGGTGAGAACAGATATTCTAGAAAATATACCAGAAACTTAACAAAAGCAAATGCAACTGAGTTTCCTGTTGCAAACTCATATTGCTCTCAGCTATGACCTCCCCTCCCACAGTTTCTTGTAATACAGTCCTGTCCCATGCGACCACCTAAGTTTTCCTCTTCACAAGTTGTCCAGGGACCTTGTGTCCAGTTAGGCAATGATTGTCAGGTGAATGAATCAGAGAACTATCCTTCAAAGAGCAATGCTAAGAGGTCCGAATTTCAACTGTTTATTTCTAGGCAAAACAAGCAATTAAAATGAGGACTACACAATTTTTATGCAACTGCACCCCAAATGATTTTCTTATTTTGTGTTTAAATAGATTCACATATAACTGGCTGCATAATGTGTTATTGGAGGGCTAAGAATCTAGACATCTCTCTCGAAGTGCAGGGTCAGCACTTGGTTTGATATCTTTGGTCTTCCCAAGCTGGGATCTCCTTAGAACCTGTGGATTTAACAGCTGTACTCAGCTCACAAAACATCTGCAGTCTCAAACTTTACTTTTGGCTTTTCCCATTTAATTCATGGCCAAAGAAAATGCCAGAAGTAGATGATGAGACAATCCACTCTGCTCAAAATTACACAGAAACACCCTCTGCATATGACAGGTTTCCCCATCCAGAACCCAGCTCAACTCCTTCTAATGGTATTTTAAGTCCAGAGGGCTTCCCAAGTAGTGCCCAAATTGGCTAACTAAATCTCATTCCAGCAGTGCTTTACAGTTCACATGCAGATTATGGGCAAAAACTTTGCTGTGACCTATTTAACAAACAGACCGCAGAGGTGAGAAAGATAATCATGTCTAGTCCTGAGCACAGGGAGCATTTAGAGAACTAAATATTTCCAACTGCTGTGCATGCACGAAGCTCCAGACATATTCTGGCTGAATCAGCTGGCTGGGCACCCCTAGAGCTCTGCCCGCCAGCAAATTCTCCACTCCTTGCCTTTGGAGAGCCTCTCAAAAGTCTGGGGCAGCCAGGGCTGGGACTGTGGGCCATTTTTAACAAGATCAGGGTGCAGTGTTTTCAGTCAGTCACTGCCTTTTTGGAAGCCTTGGCAGCAGTGTCTTACCTCCACATCCCACAAGGGCAGGAATGGTTTAAAGCACTGTTGAACACAGCTTCAGGCTGAGCTGCCTTTTAAGCACAGCCCATCTTTCTAAGAATGGTCTTATAGCTACACTCCAACTCAACAGCACATCAACATGGTTTTGGAACTTCCATGTGGCCACAGTGTTGTTTCAGGGCTAAGAATAACCCAGAAGTTATATTCCTGCTATAAAATAAACAGCTCTCATAAAACTGTTTTTGAGACTCCTAAGTCACCTGCATTAAAGTTCAGCAGTGTTAATAGTTCTCCTAGGCAACACACCTGCCAGAAGCCCAGAGAAATGAAATACTGTATTGATAGGTCAGAGAAGCCACTTGAAAGCCAGACCCCAGTGGAAGGTAGCCAGTTCCCAGAGAAGTGCTTGTTGAAGCCATCTCTGCATTGCATTACAGTAAGATTGCATTACAGTGCAGTACATAAAGACACTTTCTTATTAGAACATGGCATATTTCAGCATTTTAAACAGTAAAAAATGACTGATTCTGATCTTTTGGGTCACATTTTCCACCGCAAATGAGACACAAAGCTTAAAATAGGAAAGCAAAGGAAAATACTTCTCCTTAGGAGGCTGGGTCCCTGTGATTTACACCTCCCATCAGCCTGGATTGGATTTGCACATGAGACGAGGGACAGGGCTGAGCTATAAATAAGGAAATAGATGAGCTAGTAAAACACATGACAAGTGCTCCTTAACTTCTCTGCTGGTTTCAGTGACAAATACAGCTTAATTCTAGGTAGCATTTAAGTCTTGAACCATGCAGCCTTTGTAAACTCAGCCTACTTTAATATTCTTGGGTGCAATTTGACAATACATCTAAAAATATCTGCTCCTCTGGTTGTGTGTACATATTTCTGCCAGCATGTATACTGTTACCTCCTCACTCATTAGCAGCTACCCAGTCCCAATTAAGAGCAAAGTAAAATAAAGTAAAACAAGCTTTATGTCTACACCTAAACAGACCAACAAGGGAAGTATTTTATGTCTCATTGGAGTCAGTATAAAAACTCCCTTTGATTTCAGAAAGGTTTCAATTTCAATCCATGATTTTAACTTGGGTGAAAATAAGAAATCAGAGCATCATATGACCACACTTGCTGGGGTCACGCTGGATTTATAAGCCACAGCCAGCCCACTGCATTCTTTAAATCTCAAGCCCACTTTAGCAGCAACTGACTGCCAAGATGGCTCTGCCAAGCTGGTTCTGTCAAGGAAATAATTTCAAGGATAATTAACTTACCCTA
The DNA here is from genome assembly GCF_051311805.1 of Agelaius phoeniceus. NCBI lineage: Eukaryota > Metazoa > Chordata > Aves > Passeriformes > Icteridae > Agelaius > Agelaius phoeniceus. Next base: position 30,198,261 of record NC_135268.1, on the reverse strand, counting down.
AATGGTGAACTAACCATGTACAACTACCATGATTATCCGAGTCTTCAATTACAGCCAGATAACTTTAATGTTCTGAACAAAAACCTTCCCTAAAGTTGCTCCTTGCTATAGGGATTAGGAAGCTGTACTGACTCTCTGCTTGCTTCTGTCTTAAATCTTGGGACAGCATTAGTTGGAGCCACTGGACTACTGAATAGCTAAGAAGAGAATAGAGATTTCTAGTGTGCCTGGACATCAAAAAAGGGCAGGAAATTCACATTCCCACATGTCCTATGAAGGCCTGCAACATTACAGGTGCTGAGAATATCACAGGCACAGAAACCTGAGAGGAGAGCAAAAACCATCTGTGAGACTGAAGAAGGTGTCCTGTATGTGAAGCACATGATCAAAAGAAGCTTTTCCCAAATTAATATTTCTTTTAAAATGGTGAATTAATCCACTAGTTCTTAGGGAAGCAGGACAAATGTATAAAGAGAGATAGATTGCCAAGCTGGGTGAACCCTGAAATCTTGGCTGTGTGTCAGACCTTAAAAGGAATGAACTGCCATGACCCTGAGCTATATTACCACTTCCGAAATTGACTTATGGATGTGCTTTCAGTCCAGCATTACAGGTTTCATGAAGCCATGAGCACATTTGATATTTGATAGAAAATGCATTTAATGGAAATTAAGGTGCATTAGCTGATAGGTTTGGCCACCGAGCCACTGAAGATGTAATTCCTGTCATATGGTGGGTTTGGAGCCACTGCACAAGTGGCAGCATCCTACTGCCAGTACAGGTCTGCTCAGGGGTGCTGGTCACACTGCACTGCACTTGTTCTGGGCTTCCAGCAAGGAGTTCAATCTGATTTAGCTGGACTGCTGTCACAGCCTCCGTGGGGCTAGTGTGGTAGCTCTTGGAGACATGATATTCCCTGCAGTGACACTCTGTGCAGAAGTGATGCCAGCTGGCACACAGGGGAGAGGGGAAGGATGCAAGGTGCCTTGCTGTAGCTTCATCCCATTTCTGGGGGAGGGAGGTGCATCAGGATGTTTTGTCCATTCTTTCAGAAAATCCCTCTATTCCTTTTTGTTCCTGCAAAATGGCAAGTGGTGTGAGTGCAGGACCAAAGGGAATAAGGAAACCTCAGAGGTGAGCAGTCAGTAACCTGTGCTTTGTCATGGCTCCAGGAAATCCAGCTGCAGTCTGGGCCCACAGCCAGTGCAGAGTTCATGGGTGGGCTGGCCATCGACATCTCTGGAGGAATGGAGTTCAGCCTGTGGTACCGGGAATCCAAAACCAACGTCAAGAACCGGTGAGATACCCCCAGCACACACTGTAGCTGTAGGCAGCTCAGGCTTCTGAGCCAAGGTAGCACCAAATTTAAATATAAAAAACCTTGCAGATGAGTTAGAATTAAGCAACTAAATAAATAGAATTAAGTAGTTATGTGCATAGGAGAATATCTTTACTTCTTTATTCCTTTCCACCTGGATAATACCAGTTCCCACTAGTCTCTTGTGAATTTATGTACCTTTACGTGAAGAACAGGCTCCTTTGAGGGCAGTTTTTGTTTGTGCAGTAGGACTATTTGTAATTCAATTTCCTCTTTTTTAATGTGTTTTGAAACAATTGCGATGCCTAATTTTTTTTGTAGGGTAGCCATTTTTGTAGCTGGTAACACTGAGGTGGATTCCTTCTTTGTAAAAACTGGTATGGAAACCACTTTGGAAACAGAAACAGCTTTGGACTTCATCTCCACAGTGCAGTTTTCACAGTACCCATTTTTGGTCTGTATGCAGATGGATAGAGTGGACTCTCCATTCAGGTAAGAACTAAGAGCACAACTTTCTGAAGTGTCTTTCCAGCCAGCTGCTGGAACTTTTGGTTTTCACAGACACGAGATTATCCACTGAGGCCAAATTTCAGCCTAACACGATTAGATGCAGTGCAGGCTGTTACACACACTGACCTCTCTGCTAACGCATTCCTCCCTGAGATTCAGAAATAACCTTTCTGAAGATCACAACTGATCAGCTCTGAATGTGCACTTCAGTCCAATTTTTTAATTTGATTTTGCAAGTGAACTAACTTAAGTGGCAGGACAGTAGTGCCCTCGTGTGCAATCAGTTCTGATGGTGACCTCGTGCAAAGCCAGACATGAGCTGAAGTGGAAAGTTCTCTTCATCATCTGCTATTTACTCATGTCAACAAAAGTACCTGTCTGGCACTCCTGCAGCCATTGTGTTCTATCACACTTTATTAAGGCACCAGTTTTCCTGAAAACTAAACAACTGTGCAATAAGGTTAAAAAGATGCTCTTCAGTAGCCAAAAAATAGTAATTAAATTGGCTTTATTGGGTACACTGCTCTCTCCTAATCCTTATTTGCTAAGACCTAAGGAAGATAACATTTGTAGAGCCTGTGCCAGATTTCCATTCAGGTTTTTCTCATCTGAAAGATGGTTAAAAACCTGAGTATTTTAAGACTTTGAGAATCTTCAGGAAATCCTAAGAAAACAGTGTCTGCTATTCTGCAGCTACTGAAACATCTGCTGATTATGTCTGCTCACTGTGGAAGGGCCCCCTGGCCTGTGTGCAAGGTGTTGGTAGCGGGGTGCCAGCTGTGAACAGACCTGCTGATGGCAGAGCCCGGTGCTGTGTCTTTGCAGGACTCACATGACCAAGTACGAGAGCCTGCCCTCCGGCAGGCGCTACACGGCCAGGAGGGGGAAGGCAGCCACGCTGGCCGGGAACGAATACCCCCTGCACCAGGAAAACTCCAACATGTGCAAGAAGGTGTTCGGCGCCAAGTCGGACTCTGCTGGCAGCTGGTTTTGAAAGCAGCGCCTGGGCTCCTGCTTTCCTGCATCCCTCAATGACTTAGGCCTGCACACACCTTTCCAGCGAGGAGCTTGACCCTGCACGGCTGCATTAATGGGAAATCTGCCATTGATTTCAACGGGCCAGGATCAAACTCTCAGTGTGTGCACAGTGTTTACATATTAACCTATATTTAAAACTTTTGTAAAAAAAAAGCCCTAAGGCAAATAAAGACCAATTTGGTAGCGTTTCATGCACTCCCATAAGGGTGGTGCTTGTTCTTAATTTTTACTTTTTTGTGCCAAAAGCAAAAGTAATCTTTTTTTTTTTTTTCTGGGGGAATACAGAAGTCTGTGTTTTTGATGTGTGGAAAGAACAATTATGATGTATAAAGAATGATTATTTATAAATGTATTTTAAAGTATTTAGGTGTTTTAGGCCTATGACCGATCCCTGTTCAAATATTCAAGTACAATTAACAACCAGATAGGACCATGAATTCCTGCTTACTCAGTATTGCCTGTTTACAAAAAAGCAGGTTTTATTTTACATGATTTTAAAGGCTTTTGTGAGTTTTTTTAAGCAGGCAGAACTTGATTATTATTATTTATCTTTTGGAGTTTTTTTTATCAACTGCTGTAGTTAAATACAATTGATTAACAGTGTGAGGTTATGTTTCCAGAAGGAACTTACATTTGCCTTAATTATGTTCTCATTGAAATCAATGGTGTAATTTCTGTAGTTACCAGAAGCAGGAGCAGAGTTAAGCCAATACTGGCAGCTCATCAAAATTTGTCTCCCTGTGTGTAATCAAGGCAGGTGCATTTCAAAAAATGAGCATGCACTAAGGCAATTCTGAACTATGGAGAAGGAAAGGATCTTGAAAGAAATAGATTCTGGATGCACAGTCTAGCAAAGCCTGTGCTGAGCCAGAACATTTTCTTCTAGGTAAGTTAGGCTTGTATTTCAATGCAAAAAATAATCACTACTCAGACAAGTCCTCTGATTAAAATTACTTAGACACTTCAAGCAGTGTCTTCATAGGATATGTGAAAAAATAAAAAAAAAGTTTTACATCAGCATTGCAGATTAAAAGAGAATATACCCCATCCCAGCTCAGCTGATCTCTGATCCATCTGATTTAATTTTTATAGGACAAGGTGGGCAAGTGCTGTTCACAAAAAAAAGTAAAATAAAAAGGCAAGAACAATTGTTTATTTTTTAAAATCCCAAACCCAAAAGCAGCCGGGAAAAACTCATAAATTGTCATGAAAAAATTTATTACAAGAATAAGAAAAAAATCCAAATTCTTTTGTGTTGTAAAAGCCAAGAGTGCAGAAATCTGCAAAAATCAAACTGTCAGTGGGATGAAAAAGTGGTCTGCTTGTTGTCTTCCCTGAAAATGCTGGCACATTTCTAGTCAAAGCCTAAATAAAACAGGTAAAAATACAGTGTGAAGAAACTGTTTCCAGTCTTATTGTCTGTTACTTTCTGGGTACAGAAAGCCTCTCATTAGGGAAGGAATGCTGTTGATTGGGGTAAGAGGAACCATTTTACTCACCTTCACAGTATGAAGCAATAACTTAAATTGGCACTCAGGTTCTGGGCTCCCTCTCTAATCAGGAGACCTCCTGATTAGATGAGGATGCACCATGGGCTGGAGGTGCCTGCCCAAGCCCTCTGCCCAGAGGAGAGGTAAGAGCCAGGCACTCCTCCTCAGTGTCAATACTGCCCTCAGCATCCACTCACAGTCTGCTCCCTGTTGTAGACACTCTGATACCTCCACTGCCGTTTCAGGAACAAACTGAAGACAAACCTTTGTATTTGTTATTAATACTTGCTCTTTATGTCACACAAAACAAAAAGAGCAGAGCTACTTACTCACTCACCTGGCAAGAGGCGGTCTCCTCCTGCAGAGACCTGACACCCTAAATACAGAAGGTGGACAATGAAATAGCTGCCATCACTCTTTTACTTGCAGAGAGTTGAGATATCAACAGATGACACCTCTGTCCCACTCTGCCAGGCTTGCCTATCAATTTACAACCCAAAATCAGAATAAAAAGGTTCTAGATAATGCAGTTTATATCTGTAAGATCTTCGTCTGATACCAGCAATCCTTACACCATACCAGCAAGGCTTACCCCTTCTCAATTGTGTCAAATTGAAGAACCAGCCAGTAAAGGGACATTATGGACCTCCCACAGCTTTCACACTTAAACAGAGCCCCTGAGACCCCACTGCTCCTTCAGAAGGAATACATGTCTTTGTGGATACCCCCTGGCATGGCAGCAGATGCTTCTGAAGCTATCTGACCCCAACAGCTGGACATAATGGGGATTCCAGGAGAGGTTTAGTCCAGCAGCTGGGTAATGGAAGGCCATGGCTTCCTTACTGGGGCTCCATAGCTACAGAAACAACAAAAGTAACAAACTTCTAAAAATAAGGTGAAATTAATACATTGCTCCAGCCTGCATTTGAAGGGAAAATGCATTTAGGGTTATAAACAAAGCAAATGCTCTGTTTATCCAATTAGTGGGGGTTAATCAAGATGTAAAATATGTATTTAATAGTGGTATTACATGTACTTTTAAGTAATCAGCAGTGGTAGCAATTAAACAATAATTCATACCTGAAGTTCAGAGAAGGAAACAAATGCTCAGTCTTTTCTAATTGGAAACCATAGAAGGAATAGTGCAATGAAAATCCAGCTAAGTCCAAAAAGCAACCCACTTGCAATAGAGACTTGGAAACTTTCCCCTTCAGGTTTCCTTCCAGAAATACTAATTTTTGAACAGTGTTTTTCATCTACTCTTAAAAAATATATTCATATATATAGAGATACAGTTTGGGTTTGGCAGGCAGATTACATGTTCTCAATAGCAACAAGCCTATGGGTCAGCAATCTAAAATTGATGCCTTTTTTTTGTTTGGATTTTTAGGGTTTTTTTAGTGTTATGTTCTACGTTTGGATAACTTGTTTAGATCTGACATCAGGGAATTATTTGCTTCTCATTTTACTTTGTTCCTACTCCTTTTCACAATAGAGTTGCACTTTTACCATCATTCCTACCAGTGATATTTTAACAATTTTATTTATCTTTTATGTAGAAACTTATAATATTTTCTCCAACAATCCTTGAAAATCCCAGACATATTCCACCCTTAAGTTTATTTAAGGTATCGTAAGAAATCCTCATACTTTAATTTCAATAGATTCACATGGTGTGAGGCACTTTGTGTCTGGACAAACACTGGTTGCATTACTGGGCTTCTTAAGGAAAGGTTAAAGTTCATGTCTCTCAGTTTATTTACTTTTGACCTCTCTTTTGTGGAGGTTTCAGCTTCATTTTTCCATCTATTGTGAGAAACCAGCAGTGCTGTGAAAATCTTGTAACAGAGCTCCACTGAAATCAGGCTCCAGGAGCTCTCCTTCAAGAAAAGCAGAGTTCCCAAATTTTCCAGTTGACAACCCCAGGTCTCTTTGCAATTTTGGACTTTTCTGATTTTAATAAAGTGATCCAAGGCCGTTCTCTCTCCTCTACACACCCACTATTATTTTGTGTCTGTTTTGGTCACCCTTTATCTCCTGGTAGCCCAACTTGCTTCAGTTTTCCTTTAAGTGAAAGTGTTCTTTTAAACTGCAAAAGTAATACTTCAGCTTTCAAGTCTATTTTGGGATTTTCTGGTGTTTGACTCATGCTTTTTTAAACATTTGAACAATAGAAACATTTTCAGTCTCCATGAAGATAGAAAGAAAACATTAAAGCAGCAAAAGATTTTTCCTAGTAATAGTGCAAGCAATAATGCTATCCACTAATAAACTCATCTTATGTTTGCTTGTATTGCAATATTAGGCAATGAAGATAACATGGAAGGTGAGCAGAAAAAAGTTATTTACTCCACCAATTGCTCTCTCTGAACACGTTACAACACACAAAGATGCAGTTCTTTGCATACCCAAACCCATTCACCAGTCAAAGTTAGTTCACTGAAACTGGAGAGTTTTTTCTTAAATTATACTTGGGTAAAAAAAATAAGCAATGCCAACTACCCTTTGTTATAAGAGGAAAGAATAAAGAGATATCAGGTCAGAAAGAGACTTTCAGTACTGGGACAAACTCAGGGAGACTCTGAGTGTGGGGTTTTTGATCAGCTCTCTGGTGTAATTCCTTCTTCTGTTGCTGTTTACATGTTGAACCAAGCAATGACTCTGTTTTCACTTGTTCTGCAAAACAACCAAGGTAACTTTGCAAATATACAACCAAGCAGGACTGCAGGCTTACTTGCAGTGTGTCTTTTACTGAAAAATACATTTTATTTATCATAACATTCAAGAGAAAAAACAAAAATAAAAACAACAAACCCCAACATAATACAAATGCCAACTCATTCAGTTACAAACTTTGGTACTTGGCAGTTTCAGACACTCTGTTCTCACGTGGCTGTGACGCTCCCAAGTTCCCGCCGTGCAAGTCCCAGAGCGACGCCGCCGTCCCTCAATCCCAGGCCCATGGCACCCTGCAGTGGGATCACTTTGGGTTTCAGCTATGCACTTGCCACAGTGTTGTCTCCACTGAGAGCAGCTCAAAGAGTCCATTTCTCTCCAGTTATACATCTTCTGTTTCTTAATTCTTCTTCCACGGGCAACAGTCATCGACACGATGCGTTCACGGCCTTTTCCCTTTTGCCTTACAGCCCACCCCTCTCTCATCAGACATACCACCCACATCCTCTAAACAATCATTATCCTGACTTCACATTTGCACTTTTAAATATCTTTACACCAATAACTAACTCACCCCTTTAAAAATGAGAGGAAAAAGAAAGGGGCAGGGAGGGAAAAAAAGAAGAAATTAAAAAAAAAGAAATAGGTGAAAAAAAGCACAAGCATTTTGAAGTATGTGTTCTCAGGTAGCCACAAGTTAATGGCAATATGTAAGCATAAGGAATGACACTTTGGCCATCAACACTAAAGAATAAAGGTAGCACTGAATACAGACAAGGGGCAAAAACTCCCCACACAACCCATAAATACATTTCAAATCATTCACCAGTTGATTCACCAAGGGTTAAATTTGATAATGAGTGAAACCAACCCTGTTGCAAAGGACCAGAACAACATTCTGGTGCATCACTCCAGTCCCGCTCAAACTTTTAATTGTATCCTGACCTAAAATGCATGGACAGTTGGCTGGTGCAGCCCTCAAAACCCTGACAGCAGGGCTGGGAGGGAACTTGAGTGGTGCACAGGATTTTGCCCTGCTTTGCACATGGGGTGAATTTCAGCTGTAACATACTATGACTGCACCGTGAAACATATAATACTAGCAGCTTGTGAGCCCTGACATGGAGGGCTTGAATCTAATCCAAGATATGTGGTTACACATCACCCCATCCACTGGAGAAATTCACCACTGGGCATACATGGAGGAGCACCATATTACCAGAGTTTTTTTCTGGTGACCTTTTGTGGCATTATCTGCTGGGTCTGGCTTGACTCAAGCCCAGAGATCAGGTTCTGTAAAGGGAAGAACCTGGTGCTCAGGTCTGCAAGGCATTCAGCACTCTGGGATGAGTTCAGCAAAGCTTTGCATAGATGGGTGAAGGAAAAAATCCTTCCACTGAAGTCCCCAGGATATGCTTAAGTATCTGAAGTTGGAGATGCATGTGAAGGCTCTGCTGGGTTAGCGAAGCACCTTGCAAAACTGACCCCTTGATGCAAACAAGAAGTCTTTTTAGAAATAGACAAAGTCAAGTAAACACTATTTGACATTAGGATTGACACATTCCATTGAAGTAAACTCCCCTGAGAAAATAAATAGCTGTTGGTATTCCCTCATTTCATTGCTTTCATCTCCACAGGCAGTGAAAAAAAAAAAACCCTGCAAAATTTACCTCCAACAAATACATGTTGAAATCCTGGGCAGTTGTTTTCTATGCTTTTTTTTTTTCCTTTCAAGTACACCGGGTGAAACTGTAAACCTGAGGTTGTGTGTGCAAACCTATATCTTGTAAACTGCAATGGGAAACCCCGCTCCGAGCACCGATACAGGAAAAGGTAGGACAGGACCATTGTGGAACAGGGATGCTAGTATTATACTGAACATTCTGCACATGTGTATGTCACAGGGAACCAGCCACTCTGGTACCTGCACTGTCCTGCAGTCCCAAGTACTGCTCTGTCTAACACTGATACTCTAATCACAACACCTACGGACCTATCATCATGAGAGAGGGGGAGAAGCATTCATCTCCTTTAAGAGGCAGTCAGCCCCAATCCCAGAGGGAAGTTAAAGCTTGTCATGTAGACTGTACAGCTGAAGAGCACAGGGATTAGCCTTACACAATCTGTGCTCTTTAAAAAGGGTCAGAATATTAACTGGGTTTCCACAATGATGAAAATGAGTGAGAAGGCACATGAGAAATCACTATCTGCACACTTGTAGTGCATTTCATCCTGAGGGCAATTACAACTTGTGCCTGTAAACAAATAAATTGCATTGAAATACAATCTCACACACATGGCTGAAGACAGTTCTACCTGAGTTTTCTGTACCTCATGAGTTACTTAGGAAAACAAAAACCCAGGGCTTATTTTAAAAATAGGAAACACTGAAACTTTCCTAGAGGCAGAAAGCCTTGAGAACAGGTGGAGAAAAATCCTGCCTGTGGGCAAATGCTTAAATAAAGACTTTTGGGATTTGCATTTAGACTTTAAAATTCTAATCTGTTACTTCAAGAAAGCTTTATGTTATATAATTTAGGTTTTGTCTTACATTTATTTGATTCCCAAAGTGCTTTACTTAGCCAAAATTTTGGGCAGGGAACAGACTATTGAATTTTGGATTTGGTGTCACAATAACAATTCTTTTTTGCTGAGACAAACTAGTTGCTGGTAACCAAAAACAATCAGTTTGAGCAGAGTTGGACATATAAATCACTGCACTGTCAGTAATCTTATTGTATATTTTTTGTTCAAAAGGTAAATATTTTCTTAGCAAATTGTAATTGTAGCCCTCAGATAAACCTGTCAAACAGCTAAAGAAACAACTGCATAGTACTGAGGCTCTAACAGTTATAAATTATTCTCACAGGGCAGTGACTAGGATTATGTTTTCAACAATGTTGCAATTTAAGGAAGAATAGACTGCAGTCTTAAAGGAAAATAAATGCTGTTCTCTCCTTTAGAACCAGGATTTTAAAATATTGCATTCGATTTCTGGTTTCCCAGTATTTAAATGCTGTCCTAATTAAGGCAACTTGTGATATTCAACACAGTACAGAGGAGCAAACAAAAAATGAAAGCAATCAAATGTGTTTTCTGACATTTACACAGCTTGTTTTGAACTATGGCAAAAAATGAACCCTAAGGATAAATTTAACACTACAGCTCTCTTCCTTTGCAATTCCAACACTACAGCTCTCTTCCTTTGCAATTCCAAGTGAGAAGTAGAGAGTACAAAAAACCATCTGATTGCAAATTGTGATTAAAATCTATATGGAAGACCCTAATTTAACGCAATAGGAGAGAGCTGAGGGCTTTATTTCATTTGTGAAGAGCTGCAGGGCTGCACTGGATCATCACAACACATTCCAGGGACCTGAATGAAGCTGTGTGGTGATCCACACTGAAACACTGCTGCATTTACACCCTGCATTTTACAAACAGCTGCAGTGGCATCACTGCCATTAGCTACCAGCACAGAGGCAATAAAGCCTGCAGATCAGCTTCAGTACAAAAAGAACTTTGCACAAAATAATGCAGTAATTTAGTGCTGCTCACATAATTAAATGTAGGCATACTCCAAAACAGGGGGGCATTTAGGAGAAAACAAGAAACTTACATGCTTGTTTTGTATGATGAAGCAAAAAAATTGAGAAAACGGTAGAAGCAGTTTTTAGGATTAATGTTGAAGAGTTACCAAGTGTATTTCAAATCAAAGAAGCATAATTCTTCTTCCTTATCCCTGTGGAAAAACAAACAAACAAAACCAGAAAAGCATCATTAATACAGATTGTTAGAGAGCTGCCACAACAATCTGAACAATCTTTATTCCTCCAGAGAGGTGCATAAATACCTCCTTTGTCCCCACACTACTCTTGCTCCTCATTTCCTAAGCCACTGCCAATGATCAGCCAAGGGCATCCAGGTTTTCAAACTGAGTCAGTTTTTGGCAGCCCTGGTGTTTTGAGCAGAACTCATCCTTGCTGCTCAAGGTGTGGAACATGCTGTGCCTTCCAGAGCCACAGCTCCCAGCAGACAGGTCCTGGGGAACCCCACGGACACAGGTGGAAAGAGGCCAATGTGACCTGTGTGGGATTTCAGTGATCCATCTGCTCAGTTAAAGACCTGGCAGCTTCCCTTACCAGCACAGCATGAAACACATCAGGAAAAGGGAAACAACCCACAGCCAGTGCTCTAAGATTTGTGGAGTGAACACTTCAATACTGACTCAGGAAATCAATCCTGGGCAGGAGGATCATTAAGGCCACTGTGAACTTGTATTGGTACCAAGGCTCAGCACTATTGAAATGTTTCCTAAACAGCCACAGTTTTGAGCACAAGGTCACGCTTATTTCCATTTGTAGACTGATTTACTAGATCAAATGTTAGAGCCTGTTTGGTTCTTGGAATATTCCCGTATTTCCCACTAAAACTGGATAAATTCTGTACTAAATTCTCAGCAAAGGCATCAGCATAAGTAAGTCCTATGTACTGCATATTACACTGTAAGTTGACTTCTTGACTTAGTAATGTAGAACACACATCTTGATGAACAGGGAACAACTAAAAGAAAGTGTAAAAATACCAATTAATGAGCCTTAAAATCATTTTTATATACTATCCACAAAAAATTAATTTTTAAAGGAAAGCATAGATTATGTGATAGCAGTTGGGAAGAAAATACAACTGATAAGTATATTTGCTTATGTATTCCTGCACCTGTAAGGTGTTTATGCTCATGGTTTAAACAGAACAATGAAAAATACCCTTCTAATATTGGCAGTACAATTTACTACAGTTGCTTTCTACTTTGCTACCTGTTCTTTTCTCATTTATTTACCTAACACGGGGCAGCAACTCCAGAGAGTAAAATATGGGAATAGATACAAAAGTTAAAACCACATTTTCATTCACTCATGCTGGGAATGAGCTCCTGTCAGGCAGTTCACCCTCTAGAGGTTGGTTCTGTCTAGGCTTGGATGCAAGTTTATTTGAACTGAAAATTAGCATCAAGGAAGAAGTGCAGCAGGCAAGGATGATGTTGCTAAAGCTCCCCATTTACCATGAGTGAAGAAGAGGAGGGAGAGAAGCAACCATAAGATATCACTCAGAAATATGCACACATTTTCCACTATTTTCTGCACATCAAAAACTTAAGAATAGTTCAGAAATGGCAGCTTGGATTTTGTCAGAACACAAACTGATGGGATCCATTTTATCCCAATGATTATGCAGGAAAAAGCACCAGATACAAAGGGAAGTGCTGGAAGAGCAGCAGATGTGCAGGGGATTTGGTGTCAATCCACCACAGGCATCACACCATTAGCAAAACTTCAGGTCCCACTGACCTCCCACAGGTGACAGAGACCAAGATAGAGCAGTCCTTAACACAGTGATACAGTTTGTGAATGAAGATGTGAAAGAAATAGAGCAAAGAAAGGAAGAATATGCACAGTGCCAAAAGGAATTCAGGAGTGGAGAAAAAGAGCATTCATTCAGCTCACTTTGCTTAGTAAACAAAAAGGACCTGAAAGGACAGTACTTTATTGAACTCTTGCACTCAAAGGATGAAATCTGGCTGTTTTCAAATCCATTTTAGGATCTGCACAGCATTGCTGCAATCAAAAGACCCTGGTCTGGTGTGAAAGCAACTAAAAGGAATTTAAAAAGTTAACAACAGTTCACCCTTAGATTCACATGAAATTATACTGATGTTCTTGGGGAAAAACACCACAGTGTTAGGGGAAAAACACCACACTGAGCAAACAAAGGCTTTTCGTTAGGAATGGAATGACAAAAGATAAAGGAAAATAATGGGGAAAAAGTAGACCTCAAAAGAGAGAAGAAGAGGAAAAATTATCCACAGGGACATGAAAATTATGTAGGGGAATGAAAATAACAGGAAGAAGAAAGCTACAGATGTGATGCCTCTCTAGCATATACATAGTTTTCCACAGAGAGATAAGATACAGAAATAACCAAAGTCTAATGGCAAGTTAAACACATCCTGCAGCATGCAGTTAAAATTATTTCTGTTAAGACTGTCAGAACAGGTCAAGGGAAAAAAGTGCATCCATTGTCCAGCAGCAGGACACCTCCCTCAGCAGGTCTGAGACAGCCCATGAGGGGCACCCCTGTCTGTAGTAGACAACAAATGCCTTGGCATGATCAAAGATTGATCAGGATGGTAAAATGAAACTCAAGGCTGCACACTGCTGCATGACCTTCTGTACTGAGCATGCACCACCAGTGTTTTGAGGCAGCTTTCACACAGTTCTGCAGTGGTAGAGCTCTGGCACAGCACAACAAAGCAGGGCTGCTGTTTTAACTTCACCTGGGAGAAAGAGCAATTTGGTGAGAGCATCACCTGCCTCACCAGGCACTGAAGGCAAGCTAAAAACATGGTAACAGGATAACCCTTTGCAAATTGAGGGACAGGGCACACCAGGAAATATGATGTTTTTCACTTTTAAAGAGTGAAAAAGACACAAGAAAAGTGGGTGGGTTTTGTTTAGTTACTGTTACAAATGCATCTACTATACACCCTATCTTTTCAAAAACATCACGTCTCTAATCTGAAATTTAACAAATTCCTTCTGCCAGCCATCTCAATTCAGCCTCCAGACCAAAGGGAAAATAATGAACTACTTTTTGCCATTTCATCTAGGTTCTCTGACTTTACTGGCAAGATGAACTCAAGCAGCCCAGCAGAGCTCAAGTTAAACTGGCATGTTGCCTGTGCTGGGGCCAATAAAGGCACCAGGATCCATAAGGGCCAATGAAAACAACTTCATCCACAGCCAGGATAAAAGAATGGAGCTTTCAAGATAAAATAATTACAAGAAGAGAAGCAAGTATATAAATCACATCAATAAGGTTTCATTCAACAAATAATATACTATGTAGTAGATGATGCAAACTAAAAAAATATATATTTTAAAGCAAAATAGATAACCCAAGTGCTGGAAGACAAAATTTACCCTCAAGCATGCAACTGGGCAAAGCTCAGCCCAAACTGGTGACAAACCCAAACTTCTGGCAGTTGCCACTATTCCACTCTTTCTCTTTGCCTTTTCATATACACCAAAAAACCAACTCTGTGAATTCTTGGTAAGCCACGGAAGATTTGGCAGTTCTGCCTAATACTGCACGTGATAAAGATGAGCCATGCATTCTAATGCAAGAGGCAGAAGGAGCAGTGACACCAGTCCTGAAGGCACTTCTGTAACATTTCAGGTCTTTTAAAATGAAATGTCATCATTCCTTGGTTATTTGCACAGGACATACTGCACCACACTGTGCCTGCTGTCTGCCTAGTCCTGTGCCCTCCTCCTTGCTCCAGGACAGGTAGACATCCACATCCCTGAATCTGGAGGCTGGCCCTGGGCTACAGCCCCAGGTAGCTGGGCACTGTCAGGACTCTGGCACTACAAGCTCAGAGCTGCTGTGTAAAACTGTGCTTTGCAGCAGTGTCCCGGGGAGCCCTCCTGCAGCACAGGCAGCTGTGGGCACCTCTGCCCCTGCCAGCAGCCCCATGGCTCCAGGAGAGCTCACCTGGGACTGCTCCATGCATCCTGCTCCCTCACCCCACTAAAAAGAAGGACCCAAAATAAGGGTTTGCTTCCATTAGACCCCTCTCCCACTCCTCTTGAGGTTGGGGAGAAACAGGTACAGGGGAAAGAGAGAGGTGCTCACCTCCCCTTGGGAGGAAGAGGTGAGAGGTGACACAAGAGGAGGATGAGATGCCAAGGTGAAGGGGCTCTTTCATGGCTCGCAAGGTGGGTTCAGATGATGGATCCAGAGACACCCACCCACACTGCCATCCCTGGGAGCAATGGGAGGTACCCCGGCCATAGGGCTGCACAAATACAGGTCCTGTGATGAGTGGCTATGGTGTGCTTCTCTGAAACTGCCAAAAAAAGAAGCTCCAAGTTATACCAAACTGCACCAAGGGGTGTGCCTAACCTTTCTATATTTTACACCTTAGTGAGGGCCCCTCTGTGAACCCTCTCCCCCTGAGCAGAAGCTGCGGCACTGCTGTCATTTGGCCATTAACCCGCTCTGCGCTGCCCATCCCCTGGGACAGCCGTGCCCGGCCGGCAGCACCCACTCACCCGCGCTCTTCACCGGTGCTCCACCACGAAGCGCATGGTGGTGCCGTCGAAGGAGGGCGGCGCGACGATCCGCGGCCCGGTGGCCGGCGCTGTGATGCTGATGACCGGCTTCGCCTCGGCCGGCCCGTGCCGCGGCGGCGGCGGGCCCTTGCTGGTGGCCACGTAGTAGGGGCTGTCGGCGAAAGGCGCCTCTGGCGCGGCGGGGCTGCCGGGCTCTGCGGGGGCGCTGCCATCGCTGCCCGAGTGAGACAGCGGGCGCTGCAGGGCGCCGGCGGGCAGCACGGTGGCGGCGGGCAGGAGCCCGGGGTACAGCATGTACGTGGCGCCGTAGGCACCGGCACTGAGGGCGAGGGGCGAGAGAGGCAGCGGGACGGGAGCCACGGCCGGCTGCTGGGGCACCGGCACCTCCACGTACTGCCCGGTCTCGGGGTCGAAGAGGCGCCGCTTGAGGGGCTGCTGCACGGGCGTGTCCACCAGGTAGTACTGCCCGGTGCTCACGTCCAGCAGCACCTTGCGCTGCGTCTGCGGGAAGGGCTCGGCCGCGGTGGCCGCGGCGGGCACGGAGGGCGAGAAGCAGAGCAGCGGCGGCGGCGCGGCGCCGGGCAGGGCGGCGAAGGGCAGCGGCGGGCGGTACAGGGCGGCGGGCGCACCCTCGGGGGGCGGCGGGGCGGCGGCGGGGGGCTCCTCGGCGGGCGGGGGTCCGGGCGGCGGTCTGGGGCTGCCGGGGGGCTTGGCGGCGCCGAAGGGCTGCAGGCCGCACAGCGCCGCCGCCGCCGCTGACGCCGACACCGGGCTGGGGCGGATGCCGCCGCCCTCCGTGGCCCCCGCGGACGGGGGGGAGCCGGGCTCGGCGGCCGCCTTCAGCGGCAGCGACAGATAGTTCCCGCAGTCGGGGCCGCGCTCCGCATCGCCGCCGCCGCCGCCCGCGGGCAGCCGAGGGGAGCGCGGCGGTGCCGGGCCCCGCGGGCCGCCCTCGGGGGGGAGCTTGGCGGGCGCGGGGGCCGCGGCTCCGCCCGCCCCGCGGAGCGTGAGGAGGGCGCGGGGGGCGGCGGGGGGCTCGGCGCGGGGCGGCGGCGGGCAGCGCTGCCGCTGCCGGGCCAGGCTCTCGAAGGCGGCCGCCTTGGCCGAGACCTTGTCGGCGGCGCTGTTGGAGGGGCGGCGGGGCAGCCGCTCGCTGCTCGGGCCCTTGCCCGACGGCTCCTCCGCCTTGTCCGCCGGCGGCGGCGGGGGCGGAGCGGCGGCGGCGGGTCGGGAGCCGGCGCCCCGCTCCTGGCTGGCGATAAGGGAGAGGACGTGGCTGTCGGTGATGGGCAGAGGGTCGCTCTTGCGCTTCCACTCGCGCTTGTTGAAGCTGTAGAGCTCCTCCATGCTCCGCACCGCCGCCGTCAGCTTCTCCAGCGCGTTCTGCACCGGCGCTGCCTTGCTCTCCTCCCGCGGGTCCTCCTCCGGTCCCCGGCCCCTCTCGGGGGGCGGCGGCGGCGGCGGCGGCTGGTGCCGCCAGGGCGCGGAGGATTTGGAAACGATCTTGAGCACAGCCGGCTGGCGAGCATCGCTCTTGTTGGGGGCGATGGTGGCCACTGGCAGCCTGCCCGAGGTGCGGTGCACCAGCACGGTGCCCTCCGGGGGGCAGGCGGGCGCCCTGCCCGCTGCCTTGGCCCCCCCCTCGGTGGGCTTGGTGCCGGTGTGGCCGACCGCCTGGCAGGTGATGACCACGGGGGAGAGCGACCGGGGCACCCCGGCGATGACCAGCTGCTGCCGGGGCTTCTGCTCCGGGCCGCCTTGCTCGGAGGCGCCGCTGCCCTTGTCGCTGCTGTTATCTCCCGAGTCGGCGCTGTAGGAGCTTTTGATGAGCTTCCGCACGTCCCGCACCTGGTGGAGAATCCCCTGGGCTCTGTACTTGCTGTCCCTCACGTCGCGCACCAGGAACTGCGGCACTTTGTCGGCGCCGTCGCCGGCCTTGAGAGGCTTGAGCGGCTGCCCCCTGCCCTCCTCCGGCGGCCGGCCTGCGATCTGCGGCGTCAGCAGCTGCGCGATGCTGAAAGCGGCGTCCCGGGGCTGCTGCACGCTGCCCAGGCTGATCTTGATCTCGGGCGCTTTGGGCTTGGCGGCGGGGGGCGAGGTGGCGACGGCTGAGGACACGGCGGCGGCGGCGGCGGCCGCGGCGGAGCACTTGGTCGCCCTCTTGCCGGGATCCTTCTCCCGAGGGGTGTGCTGAATGGCGGGGACGAATAGGCGGGACATCTTGGTGGACTTGCCGGCAGAGATCTCACCCAGGTCGGCTCGCCAGTCGTTCTTGGGAGAAAGTTTCAGCTTGCCGATGGGCGCCCTCTCCTCCTTCCTTTCCGCCTCCCGCTCCTTCCAGGACCTGAAGGCGCTGTTCTGGCTGCGGAGGAAGGTGGCCTTGATGGCCTCCGAGGCGCTGCGCTTCACCTCGCACAGCTCCTCGGACAGCGCCCGGTCCAGGCTGCGGTTCCCCTCGCGGGGCGTCGACGCCTTGGAGGCCGGGGAGCGGCCCCCGCCGCCCTCGCCCGCATCCTCCGCCGGGCCCGGGGCGCAGTCCGAGCCGCCCTCCGAGTGCCGGGAGTTCTGCCGCTGCACGCCGCCCTCCCGATGCCGCTCCCGGCCGGCGCTGCCGCCGGTGGGTTCGGGCTCCCGGCCCGCGCCCGGCCCGGTGTAGGAGGTGTCGATGATCTCTCCCCGCTCCATCTTGAACTCGTGCTCCAGCTGCATCTTCTTGGAGATGACGTTTTTGAGGAGGCTGGAGGCGAACCTGGACTTCTTGCTGGAGCCCTTCCCGCCGCCCTCCGCCGCCGGCGGCTCCCCGGCCTCGGCGGCATCGCCGAGGTCCAGCAGGGTCACCACCCGGGAGCCCGCTCGCAGCCGCCGCGGCGTTTCGACGTGCGCGATCTCCCCGTCGAGTTTGCTGACCACGAACTCGAGGGCTTTGGTCTGCGAGCGGCCGGAGCGCAGCAGGCTGGGCTCGGCTCTCGGCCCCAGAGTGCCGCACTTGAGGTCCAGGTAGGTGGACCAGCGGTTGATGCCCAGGGCATTGTCGGACAGGGAGGCGGAGGAGGCGCGGGAGCCGGGGCGCAGGGTGTCGAAATAGGGGTACGCCAGGCTGCGGAAAGCCCTGGCCGTAAGGTTTCGCACCTCTTTGTCGGCATCGTCCAGCTCGCTGACGGCGCTGGAGGCGCCGCTCGAGTGCTCCCCTGCCCTGGCGGCCCCGCAGCGCGTCTGCAGCCGCGCAGGCACCGCGATGAACTTTTTCGCGTGGTCGCGGACCGCATCCTGTTTTAAACTCGCACTGCGGTCGGGAGCCGCGGCGACACGGAGACTCATGTCGCCTTCATGCTTGGCAGCGTAAACAGTGTTTTGCTTTCCGTGCACGTTGCTAGACTCATTTATAGCCCGGGAAGCGGCTTTGATTGATAGGAGAAGCTGGGCGCCCGGGCTCCCGCCGGGGCGGCCGGGCTGCTTGGACCGGCTTTCCCCCGAGCTGGCGCGCTTGTCCGCGCCGGGGGTGTCGTGTTCGGAGGTAAGGCTGACGATCTCGGTGCTGCTGGTGTTGTCGATGCTGTCCGTCTGGTTGTTGGGGTCGCTGGTGGTCGTGCTAAGGTAGCAGCTATTCTCCTCCTCCTCCGTCAGCGTGTCCCTCGGGGTCTCGTCGCTCCCGAAGGAGGCGTAGTCAACGAAGGAATAGATCACGTTGTTATCCTCGAAGTCCCAGCGGGCGGCCAGCCCCGCGTCGAAGTCCATGTCGTGGTCCACCTCGCTGAGCTGGATCTCCTGCGTGCTGATATAGTGCGCCTCGTCGCGGCCGCCGCCGGGAGGGGAGCCCGGGGGGGCGCCGGGGGGAGTCGCCTTGCGCCCCGCGACCTCATCCTCCACTTCGCTTTCGTAGCCGAAGGACGACGAGGAGGTTTTGCCCTCCGTTGACACCGGGTCGCCCATTGCGGGAGAGTCGTCCGCCTTGGTCACAGGCGAAGGGCAGGAGGAGGAGGAGGACTCCGGGCAGCCCCCTGCCTCCGGCGTCCCGCCGCTCCCCGCCGCTTCCACGGAGCCGGGGCCGGTGTCAGCGCCGCATTCCGCCGCCGCCGGGGAAGGAGGGCGATCCCGCCCGCGGTCCAAGGATGCTGGCCCCGCTTCCTCCGCCGGGGGTCCGCCGTTCGCCGAGTCGCCATCCCCGGTCCCACCGGCTCCGCTGTCCGGTGCGGGACCGGACGCTCCCTCCGCGCCGCCGGCCGGGGCCAGTTCGGGCTTCTTGCGACTCTCCTCCGGCCCCTGCGGCGAGCCGCGGATCTCCACGTACGCCGCCTCCCTCTCCTCCTGGATGGGCGCCTCCGGGCCGGGGTTCGGGCTCGGGTTTGTGCTCGGGTCCCGCTCCTCCGCCGCGCCCTCCGGGCCGGCTCGGGGGCTGGCGGGCCGCTGGCCGGGCGCGTCCATGCCGGGGCCGTCGGGGCGCGGCAGTGGCCCGCGGGGGCGGGCAGGCACGTGCCGGCGGGGACGGGGGGGCGGCGGCCGCCCACGCCCTGCCCTCCCCTCCTTGCCCTCCCCTCCGCTCCTCTCCCGTCCCCTCCTCCGCCCGGCGCGCCGGCTCCCGGCCCGGGCGGGCATCGCCGCCGGGGGGCGGAGGGGTCGGGCCGGGCTCAGCTCCCCCCGCAGCCCCCCGCGGCACAGGGCAGCCGCTCCGGACACCGCGGGGGAGCTGGCCCTGCACATCCCGGCACGGGCCCCGGTCCCGCGGCTTTTCCGAGACGCGGACTATACATAGAGCCGGCGTCACTTAGGCCGTCTGAAATCCTATTTTAAACATCTGTGTTTCCCCGGAATAAAGGCGCCCGGACACCCCTTGGAAGGGGAGAGCTGCCCATGCCTACAAAGATGCTGCCCAGCTCCCCGGGGAGCCGGCGGCACCGGCTGCAGGAGACAACTCCCAGGACACTGGCTGAGCACGCAGCGTGGCAACAGCAAGTGCACCCTCCTCGTTCTACATGTAGCAGTGGCTAAACAGCTGTTTTCTTCCCTAAACTATCCCCTGCACCCTGCGTCCCCAGTCGCAGGAGGCGTCGTTGCATAGGGACACCCTATGGACAGCCGTCTGGCCCTGCACCTTTACAGAAATCCAGAGAGCCACCGGTCTCCAAGAAATCTTTCTCCTTCCAAATGCCGGTTTAGACACAACCAGCACCTAAGGCCTATAAATAGGCATTTCTGTGGCATGCCTGACCTTTGGCAGCTGAGAGCTTCACTGAGCGGTCCCCAAGATGACAAACCAAAAATCAGTGCAAGCACCATGGAAGTTTTGAAAAGGCAAGCTGTTAAACACTGAGGAGAAGAAACAAAGGAGAGCCAGCAATGTTGAGGAGCAGCCCACAGGTATACAATGCAAATAATAACTTAAATTCACAGCTTAAAAAACAACATCCCAAATTTAAAGTACTTGAACACTAAGGTGAGCAAGCTGGCATTGTGCTGGTAACACTGAACTGAGGTGCAGGAGAGCAAATCCCTCAAGTGATTACCAGGATCCAGGACCTTCCAGCTGCATGGGGTGGCATGGTGTGCAGCTCTGCCAGGGATGCCACAGGAATAGAGGAGCCAAGATGCAAAGCCAATGCTATCCCAGAAGTCTTCCCAGCACTGTCCATGTCAAAACAAGGGTTTCCCAGTGCTCCCAGCTCCTCATCCCACCTTGTAGCCAGGAGGCTCTGCTGCCATCCTCCCACTCTTCCTGCTGCCTCCAGGAAAAATGACCTGCCTTCTTTACTGAGCCCAAGTGGAGTCTTGTGAGGCTCCCTGCAGCAAGGGCAGGTTTATAGCCTAGTCCAGATAAGGGTCTCTGCTGCCTGGAGGAAAACAAGTGAGGTGGCTCCAGCTTTTAGTACTCTACATAGATACATGGTCATTTCTTAGTACTCTACGTAGATACATGGTCATTTCTTAGTACTCTACATAGATACATGGTCATTTCTTAGGCTGCAGATTGACAGGATGGAAAATATTACTGAAGCACTGCATGATATTTTAACAGAAAGACACATCTTCCAAACCTGGAGGGTTTGGAGCAAGTCAGGTCACGTGCAGTGAGGCTCTCCCCAGGCAGCAGGGATAACTGATTCCCATCCTTACTGAGTCTGTCCTGCCCCCAGTGTGCTGTCAATGAGAAGCTGAGCACCAGCTTTTATGGGCACTAGGCTTCCTCAGCCTCAATCTTAGCCCAGGTTTATGTAGCTTCAACTCCCCTGGTGCACACAGTGACTGCAGTTCTCCACAGAGCTGTGGTAAGTGGCATCCTCATCCCCAAACAACTTCACTGGGCTTTGTGTCCCATCCACATATATTACAGGTTTGGCCCTCAAGCAGCACAATGAAATCTCAAGCAGCACAATAAAATCACAACATAACTAGAGAAAGACAATATTTTAGCACATTATTATGAGGTATCTTAGTTTTAATTGATGATGGGCTAAGAGTAGATCCTCAAATACAGTCCTTTCCAAATGCCTGGGATGCCAAGGAATGCATTTTAAACCCTGACCATTCATTGTACTCGGGTGACTGCTGGCAGCTGTAGCAGCCTGGCCTTCTGCTCTGCCTTCTGCCAGATGCCTCCTCTCAAGCAAGGTCTCCACCCCAGGTTCTCAGTGCCCCACACTCTGATCTCCCTAACCAGGGTCTCAGGTCTCAGTCTCTCACACTTCACTCTCCCTTCTAATGTTTGGTTTTCCTGCATTAAGGGTACACAATAAATCAGATCTTTGCTCCCCAAACCTGCACAATTGAAAGTGGTGGTGTTTTTTTGAGTAACAGTTGTTCATGTATTCCTGCCAAGATCCCCAGACAAGATCCCCACCAAAATGAGCATCGAAACTTGACTCTATTTATCTATTTTCACAGTCCAGTTTCTAGCTATGGTCCTGAGATGTTTTTTTCTGCCCTTTTCCTTTGGTGGTATCTTGAACTAAATCTACTCAATCTTACAAACCCAGGCAGTGATTCTCCCAACTGAGGCAGAAACCACAATGGAGCACTCATACATGTATGTTTATAACACACTGATGTCTCCAGCACAGGGAATTTATGCCCCTGGTGACAAAAATACATACTTAAAATCCACACCTGTTCCTCTCCACTTTCAGTCAGGGCTAGTCCTGGAGGCCTGCATGCCTTAGGCTGTCAGATCAGGGTATTTCCCATGGCATTAAGACATTGCTGCAGGGTACAGAGCCACACAAATCCTAATGTCATTTGTAAAAAGTGAGTCTCTGACACCCAGCTTAAGTGCTCTAATCACTGTATGGTGTTAGAAGAGTGGGGGAAAATGAGAAGGATTTCCTCCTCTCTTTTTTGTGTCACAGATTTCTGCTCTGATGCGGTGCCAGCTCCTCAGAGACGCTTTGCTGCGAGTCTGGCCTCGAGCAAAGCGTAAAATTCCATGGGGTTTAGGCTTAATGCCTTCTCCCCAGCCTTTCCTCTTAGCTACCAGAGTGTCAGCTTTTGTAAAGCCTGCTTTGGAGGTGTCTAATAGCCTCCATGCATTGCATCCAAAGCTTGGGTGCACAGCTTGGACCCAGAGCTGGCTCCCCAGAACTGCTCCCTGTGGCACTGCCTCACAAGGGATCAGAATGCTTCAACAGCTTTGCAAAGGGGTAGATGATTTTGGGTTTATGGGGTTTTTTGTATCTATTACAGTTGCCAGAAAAGCTCTGCAGCAAGCAGAGTGTTAGACCTGTTTGGTCACAGTCAAAAGTACACAGGAAAAGTGCAGCTTCATCACATCTTCTTGCAAATAGCAATTTCTTGCTCTGTGCTGGCATGACATCTCCACTGATTAATAATCAGATCAATGTGGTTTGGTTAATAATGTGGGATATCAGTAAATAACATGTCATCCTGATGATTCTAGCAATACTCAGCTGATGCATGCATCAGCATCAATTACTCTCTTGTGGTTTCCACCTTTAAATATCTCTTGCTCACTAAAGGTACTGAAGTCTAAGATTTCTGCATCCAAATCTGTCATGAAGTGTTACTGGACCTGTCCTCAGAATCACAGAAAACCTGTGTGTTTAATGCCTTTTGTAACACAGTAGGTACTCCACTTTTAAACTCTTTTCTGGTAAAAATAACAACATGCACTCTTTAACCACATTCTGTCCTTTGCTCATAGAGCTTAGGTCAGACAGGTAAAGGTGATGGGGAAAATGTAGAGAGGCTGGATTAGCTCTGCACCTTAAAATACATTACTCATGGAAGTAGCAGGGAAGTGGGATTTAAAAGGGATTTGAGAAGAGACACTTAAAAATGGAATCAAGAGATGAAGAATGAGGAAGACTGTAACTATACAGTTACATAGGAGACCATACAGAGGAAGGCATAGGGTTTTTTCCCCTTTAAATGAGACAGACAAGGAAGTGAACAGTTGGTGGGGAAGTAATTAGTTGAGCTTTCTCTGACTAGGGAAAGGTAAAATATTAATCTGTTAATTTAACCTTAGGAAACGTTAATACCACTTTAAATATTTGAGTTATTACAGTGTTAAGTGATCACAAAGGAGTTATAAAAATCAGACTCATACAGAAGAAAAATCAAAATATTATTTTCATGGAGAAGACAAACACTGTTCCAGTAACTAAGATGGCCTGCAGGAAAGGTTATGCTTCTTGCATGGAAAGTGATGTTGTTCACAAAAAAATAAGGAAACAGCACAAGGATTCTGCTGAATTCTGTGCACACAGCAAAAAATGCTCCCTATAGGTTCAGAGAGGTGAAGAATGATAGAGTCATAGGAAAAAGCTTTCATTTTTGGCTGATTATTCTCTTGAGTAGTATTTGAATACTGCTGGATTAAATTTTTCTCTCAGTAGTTTTCTGGTAACATTGCACATTGTCAGGGTGAACTCTGTGGTAATCTTTGAAATCAAAGCGAAAAAATACATTAGTGGAATTTAGATGTATTTCTCTGTGTGTGTGTTAAGGAGAAGGGAAAACTGAAAACAGCACCCTGATTTTCTCTCAAGAAAAAAAAAATCTCTAGTACCCAAGAAGGAGGGAGCAAACTCCACTTTGGAATGGAAGAGGTGGATTTGTGGCTTAGCAATAAACAGTGCAGCCCAGCATACATTATACATCTCCAAGTGCTACCAGATATACTGAGAGGAAATACAATACCCACACATGTGCATTGGTATGGAAGTTTTCTAGCAAAACCAAGTGGAAATAAAATGAGATTTTTGTAGCTTGCACTAAAATGGTGTTTCTTACAGCATTTAGCAAGGGTCTGACTGAAAAAGTACTAAGCAAAAACTGAATGAAAACCAACACCTGGATGGCTCAATCCTTTCTCTCACAGAGACTATGCTAGTCAAGGGGATCTTTCTTTATTTCCTTTTCCATCCGAGCCTGTAGAAGAAATTGAGGGGCTCTTCTTAACACTCAACCTGCAAATGGAAACCAAATGTGCACTCCCTCCTGGCAGTCCTCTCCCTCTCAGTGAGTGTCAGTCCTTTCTAAAGAAACTCCAGAGCTGGGTGGATTTCAAGACCCTAACCCTGAGTGCTTGAGCTTGCATGATGCAAAGACCTTGGCGTGGCTCTCCCAATGGGAGGCCGCTTTTCCTCCTAGGATGAGACGGGATCAGGTTCTGGCCGCTGCCCTGTGCTGTGCATTCCCGTGTCACTGAGCCGCGGCAGTGCCGGTGGAGCCGCAGCCCCCGCCCTGCCCGCAGCTCCCCTGGCCCTCGCTCCTGCCGGGTGCCTTACAAGGGCTGCAGAAGATATGGATGTTTTTAAACCAGATCCTCCCCCTCGCTACCCATCCTTCTCTTCCAGACCCCAAAATCTCATGCCAAAACAAACAGGCAGGAACATAATCCCAGAACGAGTTTAGATTTCAGCCCTACTTTTCAGTAGTGCTGCAAATACAGTCTAAATATGTGTTCGTGTATTTATATGGGGTGTCTGCTCCTCAGACAAAATAAATCAAATACTTGCTGAATTTTGTGCATGACAGATTAAACTGCGTCTACAATGTCAGTGACACAAGAGAATGTTCTGGTGGCTATTACATGTAGACAGCAATAGCACATGCAAACTGTGGGAATCTATTGAAGAAGACTAATTATAAACACTTTATTGCTTTCACAAACATCCTGGCAGGTGCCTGCCCAGCCTGCACTCACAAAGTTCTGCTTGCAGAGGCTTCATGGCTTCCCCAGGCCAATTCCCTGGTACCTGATTGTCCATACACCATCAGAAAGATGGTCCTCAGGTCTATCTGGCTACTCCTTGCTGCCAATCCATTATTTCTGCCACAGATGGAGGAAGAAGATGATTCCCGCTCTATGCTACAGGGTTTTTCATAACTAAGGGTGAACAGTGTTCTTCTTTCAATCTCCAGCTTTCCCTAGGCCTAGGCTTACTTTATCTTTACCCATGGGACATACCAGCTGCATCTCCCATCACTGCTCTTCAGATGTCCTTTAGCCCATCTGTAGGGGCAGTCAGAAGTGGTGCCTACAAGATACCAGGTGGAGCCTCTCCCACAGTGAGAAGAATAATTTTGTGTCCTGCTCTTCCATCCCTGAGTAACATCCATTGTTTTCATGTTGGCATGACTGTGTCTTTCAGCTTGGGTGCTGTCCTGAGCATGCTTTCCATTCTTCTGCCAGGTACCAATGAAAATACTGAACAAACATAATGGTGTTGACTCCCATAAGTTCACTACTAACATAAATGATGCAGTATTTGTAATTGACCTTCAGGAACAATCCAAACAGGCTTTTCTCACCTCATAATTTCACCATCACAGTGCTTTCCTACCTGGCTAACAGAAGAGAATCACACCCTGGGAAAGGCAAACACCATTTCTACTCTCTCTGCAAAGCCCATTGACCCATTTTAGAAGAACTCACCAAGAATAAATCCCATCAAACTCACATTGTTTATCTGTTCTTTATGTTTCTCTCTCTTTGCCTATGGAGTGCAAGTTTAAGCCCACTTTTCTCCAGGAACTGAAGTTACACTGACTGATTTCAACTTTGCTGCTCCTTCCCCCAGGTCCCTCAAAGTCCCTTTCCACAGGAGCAACCTTGCCAGGTGGCTGGGTCTGCTCAAATCTCCAATCATGGACCTGCTTTGGAAATGAACTTTCCTCAGTGACCCTATTCTTTCTTTGTACAGTATTATTGGGTAACTCGAGAACTGCAGATGTATCTGATTATTGGAACTGTGGAGATGATTGCCAAAAAACCCGAAACCGTGACCTTTCCTTGAGTTGTTATCAGCCAAGCTGGTGGGGGGAAAGAGAGGTGATTTATGACCATTCATTAAAACTACACAAAACTGACTATAGAGATAGATTTCAGCTAAGAAGTTCAGGCTAAAAAACTGCCTGCAAAGTTCAGGATATTTGGACATGAAAAAACAAGGCATTATCTCTTGAAGCAATGTGGATTATATTTTTGTGATGTTTTGTGTTATATTTTAAAACACAACTTATTTGTACTCAAGGTATTTTTCTTAATTTTCTCATGGTTTGTTAATTTCTTATTTTTATCACTAGATTTTGTTAAATCTAGTTTTATTATTTTAATATTTTAAAAAGTCCATCTTTTAACTGGCCAGGGGCCATCACACAAAACCACAAAGCAGTATCAAGTTTTTTTCCCCACTAACTTTAGAGTTAAAAATGCAAGCAGTCAGTCTGGATTTTATATGGGATAATACCATTGCTTGATGCAACCAACTGCTTTGCAGAGGGGTTCTGAACTCTGGCAACAATTTGTTGACAAAGAAGAGCTCCTACCGAGGAATGTGCGCTCCAGCAGTCAACTGCAAACCTGCTCTGAGACTGTACCATGAAATTGCCATGCTTTGGAGAGCAGCCAGCATGGGATCGGGATTAATTTGCTCCCAGTGTTCAATTAATAATGTCGGGAGGCCCTGTGGAAAGCGATCCCTGCTGGTTTCACACAGCTCCTGCCACGGGGCTATGTTTGGTCACTGGCTGGGTGCGTGCGGCCGCCGTGCCCAGGCATTTCTCACTGGGCTCACAGCAGAAGGCAGCTAAAGTGCCTCCCACCCCTGGCACTGACAGAGAGGATCAAGCAGCCCCCAGGGCAAAGCTCCCTCGGGATGGAGGGGCTAAATATAGGGCAGCTCAATAAACACCATTATGATCCGCATGCGGCGCGCCTGCCCGGAATTAAGGTCACATCCATGCTTTTGTGTGTGCTTCTCCACCAGCTCCCTTGGCTTACAAATTAAAGAACTGCAGGTGAGGAGCTGGCTGCCTAATGGGAACTTAGAAATCCAGCCAGTTTCCATCTGACAAAACCTTTTAGTCAGTACATGAGGCAACTGCAGAGCAAAGTAAGAATAAGATTTTTAAATCCACGTGTAAAATCCATTGTAAAGGTCAGGTTTATAAGGAGACCATCCCAAAATGCTAATGACATGACAGTTTTATGAGACTGGAAAATGATAGCTTGGCAGAAGCTGAGTAATACTAGAGCTAGGGATTTATTTAAATTGGACTACTTTTTTTAAATTTTTTTTTTTTTGTCCTTGATCCTTCCAGATCTCACACGGATGAAAAATGTGTAATTCAGCTGACAATTGAGGTAAGAAAAGGTTATTTATGTGAGGGATTATTCTGTAATTCTACCCTCCAAAGGTTTTACATATTTTTTCTGCAGAATGTGTTATTGAAAGTTATACAAATTTTAATGCCTATGCTTTGTAAAAAAACCCATCAAACATCAACTCTTAATAGCTAGCCTCAGAAATAGAAATAGTAGGAATTTCTACAGGAACTTTAACACAGTTTTAACTTAGAGAAACTGCATTTCTCTCACAGGAGGACAACCTGTCCAGAAGAGCTTTTAGTCAAATATATACATTTAACAGAGGTACATGTGCACCCTTAGAGTAAGTGAGTAAGCCTTTGTGTATCTAACCAGAGCAAAAATGCTTTTTAATTTGCAATAAAAATCTCTCTCATCTTAATACTGTTTCTCCAAAAAGCAGTATCAACACCAAGTCTGGATTTGTTGGCTTATTTTTTTACCTTGTGCAATGAGTTAATTCACCCTCTAGAACACTGCGAGCACCTGAACACATCTTTCATCAACTGAGCAGTTCTTGTCATGCTGAATCTTAATGCAATTTTCATTAAACTGTGCTTTCAAGTTTTGCCTCAACACATATAATATCTCTCAATCAAAACATAGTTGTAGATATGCTATAGCATATTATCTATAGTTACATGAAACATACAATATTTATCTATAGCTACGCTAGTGATTTGCTTATCCACTTCAGTGTTTCCCTCAACTCCTTTAATCAACAGTGAAAAATAGGAATATTTTAAAAATAGGAAAAACAGGAATACTTTGAGCACAAAATAGTGTATTCTCTATTCTGTAAGGAGGCTGAGGCTCTCTCTCCAGGTCTGCTACTTCCCTTGGCCACAGCATCTTGAGAACACGGGTGGTGCCTCGCACCCAGGGGTGTGGGGTTTAGTAGGGTGCCCTGCACAGAGTGTGCAGGCTGCTCCTGGGAGGTGATGAGTGCTTCCCAGGAAGCGATGAGCCCTCTGAAATCCCTGTGACTTACATCCCCAGGCTGGGCAGCCACTGAGCACATCTCCCCCCCAACCTCCTGGGAATCCTCCTCTCTGCAGCATGCACCAACCTCCTCCTCAAGTGTCGCCTTTGTGGAGGCTCTCCATTAATAAATTGATCATCCTGGTAATGAGGCAGGGTGAATTTTGGGCAAATACTGGCTGCTGTGGAGTTCATTCTGCCAAAATACTGAAGTATTTGTCCACTTTGTGACTGAAGTCTGTAGCTGCTCAGCAATGAGGGCTGGTGTGCAAACCCTCTGGGGCAATGGGCTCCCCATAGAGGCCAGCTGGATGCTGCAGGTCACTCCTCTTCCCTCAGCTCCAGAGCCCAGGGCCAAACCAGCCCCCATGGGGCAGCATTCCTTTTCCAAAGAAGCCTCTTCTGCTCAGAGGCTCTTGCAGTTGCCAAGTGGCTTCTTATCCCTCCCCCTGCACCAGTACATCATGGCTGGGGGGTCATGGAACTGAGCATGGATCATATTCTGCTTTGGATAGCTCTCAAGGATGAGGGAAATAAAAAAGAAAGCCTTCCCCTTCCTGTCTCTGAATGGTTTCCAAACCTCTCTGTGCATCAAGTTTGGGAAAAGAAAGCAAAAAATCCTCTCTGTTTCAGAAAATTTGAACACTTAACAACTCTTTCTCCTCTTATGAACCATTTGCTGAACTTAACCCAAATGAACAGATAGGTCTGAATTGTTCAGTTAGTGAAGTGACCAGCTGGAACTTGCATTTGGCCACACTCTGGTAATTGTTTTCTTTTACTAGCAGTACAAGCCTAGATGGCACAAAAGGTTGCTAGCCAGTGACACAAGGAACAACTGTATTAGCTGCTGGCTGCAGGGCAGCGCCAGCACAGAGATTCCCGAGACAACTTTAAATTGGCTAGCTGGGGTGCTGGCCACTTGTTCACCTGCAAAAGCAGAGCAAAAGTTGAGTTGGGGCATCTCATCTCTGCATATATTTATGTGAGCATTTCCCCTCATCATCCCAACACAGTCCTTTCTCTAACAGGGAAGACCCTTCAAGGGCCAAAGCTGAGAATGTGCTCCTTGTCAGAGAGATTTTCTTTGTTTTAGCATTTGTGGTGAGAAAGAGATTAAAAATAGTTTTAAAAGAAGAGCAACTCTAGATTTATTTTTTTCCCCAAAAGCTATTTCCCATCTGCTACTCTGTACTTTAGAAGACAGAAAAACTACAACTTTAGCTGAGTTTTAGTTTTGTCCCTTTACATATTTCCATTCCTATGTCCTGACCCTGCCAAGACTAAGCTCGGAAAGGAGAAAAGGCATCTAGAGTATAACTTTTCACCAAAACTTTAAGAACAACCAGAAAAGGGAGAGTTCAACCCACCTAAAGTCCCAGCTGGTCTGTCATTAGCAGACAGTAATTAGCTTTTTACTTCAGATGAGTCACTTTGGTGCATAAAGGCATGTATTGTGTCCATAATTATGTGTACTGTGGGGTCTCAATAAAAAGATCTGCCAGCTCTGTCCAAACTGGGATCAGTGATCTGGCTGAGCCTATGTAGTTAAAGGGAAAGCAAATGAAATCTACTTTGTGCCTTGTGCTGTTTTATTGAATGGTGTAAACCCACATGAGTGGGTTTGTGTGGAAAAAATGGAGTTATATATAAGCTTTGTGCCTGATACCTTGACAGCACTGCAGGGATATTTTTAGCTTGAATGAACTCCTGAGCCCTGGTTGAAATGCATTCAACTAGGGCATGTTCCTCTCCATGCTGGAAAAAGAGGAGTCCATTAAGGTCTTATTCTGGTGCACCAGCAGTTCAAGCCACTTAACTTTCCGTGCAGTAAGTCACATGAGCTGAATATATAAAGCAAGCAGAGAACACGGCAGAATGATTTTTTATCCCTGACTGATGAAAGGAAGCACATGCTGATCTTTTTGGACAAATCAGTGCTCTCTGCTGAAACCTCCATACCTCCTCCTGTGAATATGTTGAAGAGGATGGGCACTTAAAGTGGTTGGGCAAAAATCCAGCATCACTTGACAACAAAGCTTTACTTAACACGTATCCTGTTGCGGCCGTACAGTTGTTTTAGCCATCAGACAGAGCCAAAAGCAGTTACAGGGATGTGATGGCAACCTGAGAAGAGCTGTGCAGCCATGGAGAGAGTACAGGCCATAGACTGAGCCCAGCAGACCCAGGCTGTTCTCTACTGTACGTGGCCAGGCTCTCAGGTTACGCGGTTGAGGCCATTGCTTACCAGGCGTGATAGAACTGATCACGTAGGTTTGGGGCAAAGGCACGATTTATCAGATCCTAATCCACAGGTTCATGTTCTCTCCCTTTACCCAGAAATGATGGTCATCCAAGGTTACAGGAGAAGTAGCTGGGGGATCAGCAGCAGCTCTCCTGGCAGCTGCCTTCGTCTGTTAGGCAGCTTTGCCACCCCGCAGCACACACTTTTGCAGCTGGCACAAGAGACAAACAGACAAGGCACAGGCACTTGTACTTTCTGCCCCTACATGCATTAATGCCCATTGAAAATGAGCCACACTGGGCTTTCACAGAGAGCTCTCTGGGTACCAGTGTGGAAGAAAGTAATGACATTCTTGTTTTTAGCAAAGTAGTTTGGTTCCTAAGCTTGGTTACTCAGGAGATGGCTGGGGAGCTGAATATTTAGTCCTGTCACAGTATGCTGCTGCAAGAGGTGAAGATATACCTGTCTTTTATCACATTCTGCCCATATCTTATTTTCAGATGTCATGTTTATAAAGTTAGGTACTAGAAGTAGTGAAAAAAATACCTAGTGAGAGCATATTAAAAATGCACCTGTGTTAAAAAAATGTCTCAAAAAGAAAACCATTAAAAGTTAAAATAATAGCTTTTCCTATTGCTCTTGTCAGAAGATGATAAAACCTGTGACTGAAGCCAAAAACTGTGGCTTTGTTTTGGGAGGACACCATCCCACTCTTCCATTAGCAATCAGAAAAGTCACCAGAGCTATTAGTACTCCTTATAATGCTCTAATTCACAAATTCATGGAAAATTCTGAGTTGGAAGGAACCCACAGGATCATCGAGTCCAAAGTTTTCTGGAATTCTATAACCTTGCTGTTCTTTTTGTGCAGAGCATTTCCCTGCAAATGAGTATCATTTACAGAAGTGAAATGCAATGTCCTTTTAACAAAAAAGTTTATCCCATTTTTTGTATTTGCAAACTAGAGATATAAAACTATATCCTGGGCTTGTATCTGGGTACTTTCCATTGATCAGGTGCCCCTGAAAGTGAACTTTCTCCCAGTTTGGCCAGGGGAACAGCTGTTCTGTTGGTTTTACAGCACATCTCCAGGTTTACACCAGCATGAAAGCACAACTGAATGCTTGCTCCACCTGCTGAATAACCTGCAGCACTGGCTGTCCCAGCGCTTTCACCAGGCACCAGATGGAGATTTCCACCCAGCTGGACATTACCTGACCCAAGTTTCTATACAAAAGAGCATGGCATTGTACCGTGTTGGATTTGTATTGATCAGGCAGCATTTGAGCAGCTCTACTCAATCTAATTTTAAATGCAGTGTACCATAGCAAGGATCCTCATTATCTCCTTTGTGCTGGACAGGACCAAAATATATCTCAATAGAAGACAGGAATAAAAATAATAAGTGAGACATGTGAAATTTTTTGCCTTAATAACCTGGTATTGTCCATGGACAATTTTTTTTTTTGGTCACATTGATGTGGTTTTGACACCCAAGTGTTGAGGCGGGGATGCAATAGCTGCACTAGCTATTTATAGAGGCACTGTATAAAGATCAACAGATGTTTTCAGCACAGCCCTGTACTTCAAAGGTTACTAGCAAAGTGAGGGCATTATAAATTCATAATTATAATTATAATGAATTATAATTCATAAATTCACAATAAAAGCCCTGAATTGTTGTTGTTTTCTAGAGGATCCACCAGTTGTTAGGCTAATTGCTGTGGTAGTCTGACTGTTAGGGACTACTTCCATTTTGATCAATATTAGTTTAAAATAATATTGAAGGGCAAAGTGTGGAAAAGGAGGCCAAAGTTTGATTCCATAAAACAATATGGAAGTGTGGAAAAAGCAAACCAAAGTTTGTGATGCTATCAATATCATAGCAACACTTCAGACAAGGTACATGTTAAATTCTTGGCTCTTGATTAGAAGTTTTTTTTTTGCCAATCCCAAACATTTAAAATTGGAAATTAATCAGATTTTTTAAAAACAGTGTAGATAGATGTACTGGTATGGAGCATCCATTCGTCATGGTCAAATTCTAGTATTAAATCACAGTTTTTAATGAGGGCTGATGCTGAAAACCAACCTACATACTAGAACACAACACCAATTCTACCTCGTCATGGCAAAGTCGCAGTGCAGCTTTGGGGTTTTTGCTAAAATCATACAGTAAGTACAAAGGATCCCTTTCAAAATACAGCACATTTTGGTGACAGACTGATTGCAGTATGCTTCCAAGGCAAGTTTCAGCCAAGTCACTACAAATGTATAGTTACTGGTTTTCTCTTGGAAAACCTCTTTCTCTTTGGGTTTATTTTACCCAGATTTGTTTAGTGCTAAAGACTCTTGCCAAATTTGCAGGGTGAGCTGTCTAAGCAGTGAGTTACTTCAGAGTGATTTAATCTGCAGGGTTAAAATGCACCATGTCTGCACAAAAGCATAGGCAGTGCAGGCTGAGCAGCCCTCAGGCATCCCCATGGTCAAGGTCTCTTTTACAGGGACTGGGAGCTAAGTGTAAAAATGATCATCATTATCACTGTTAATGAAGGATGAAGAGCTCAAGCTAACCATGTGGTAGAGCCATCAGGAAGGATATCAAAAATTGGCTAATAAAATTTAGTAAGTGTGAAGTTCGTTTGACCTTTCCATATGGAAAGTGAGCTCTCCATACAGAGAGCGCTCTCCGAGCTGCCAGATGGGAGGAAATATCTGCCACAATCCCTTCCCTGCTCTCACTTTAGCCTGTTGAGCAGAACAGAGCCTGTGCTTTCACACATCTCTCATTACATCTGAGCAGCAGCATGGATAACCATCAGGGAGAATACTCTGACCTTCATTAGACAGTCACAGAGCCCTGAGCCAGAAGCAGCCAACTTCACCAGCATCCTGATAAAATTTAAAATTCACCTCCTGCACTCGAAGGCAGCCCAGAACAAGGCTGTGCTTGGGTCCTTTGTGTGGTCTGCTTGTGCAGTGGCACAGAGAGAGACAATGAAAAGTTTCTGTCCAGAAGGTCCCAGTGAGGCTTCAGTAGCCTTCATCAGGTGGTCACTATCCTTCTGCTGTGCTGGGCCTAAATTACAGTCCTTGTTGCCTTGAAACATTCCAAATGGCACAAAGAGACAGAAGGCACAGCTTCTCACTGAGGCATTAGAAGTGACCTCTGTCCAAAATGCTTGACTGCTTTTGCCTAGAATGAGACAAAGCTGAGCTGCTTTTGCTTTTGCAGGGTGTGGATGGGAACTTGATTTATTTGAACTTTTTCAAGCTGATCTGACAGTCTCATGGAAAGTCCCAGAAAAATTCAGGTTGCTGTGTATTTTTCCAACATCTTCTTGCCTCCCAGCTGTAATTTATGGCTTATGTTCAGTTTAGATGTTCGCCTCTTACAGCCAAATTATTGCAATACTGCATGATGCTACCATATTTTAAGCAAGCTAACACCTAGCATTCTCCTGGATGGGGCCAGTGTCTGCAGGGACCTTGCAGCAACAAGGGAGATGCATGTAGGGGCACCTAAGGGGCAGATTGGCACCTGTGGGACAGAAGAGACATCTGTTGTGCCCATATTTTAGCAGCTCTAATCCAGGTCAGGAAGAGCAGGTTCAAAGCCCTCAGGGTCTAAGTCAATCATCCTGAAATGCTGTGGGTGGTAGACGGTCTAATCAAGCTCTGCATGGGTCATGTTCATTCAGGGCAGGAGACCTTTGGGAATTTTAAGGAAAGCAAAGCCCTTGCCAGCCATGCCTGGCTGAAGTAGGTGGCAAAGGGGAAGAGAGATCAGTTGCAGCTGTCTTGTCTTAGTGCAGGAGTGTGGGGGTGGCTGTGCAGCTCTCAGGAGCTATTTGAGAGGCTCTGGCACACGGGAGCAGTGTGCATGGCAAGAGGTACCCAAGGACACCCAGAGCATGCCCACTCCATGCAGGGCGGCTCAGGATGAGTGTGTCCCCCATCCTTACACATTCCCACACCTCCTGACCTTGCTGTGCAGCAGCACAGACCCCAGGGACAAGGACTGTATCCCACTGTGACCACGTGCATTCAGCCAAGGCAGCTCCCTCCTGCACAGGGCTTGGTGTGGTGCCTGCATTGCTGCTGACTCCAGAGCCAGCTCACCTGATGTTAACTTTGGCACCCCGACACCCTGCTGCCCTGCACGTGTGCTCCTCACTCACTGGAAACCCTGAATTTACTGCCACTGCAAACAGCCTCAGTCAGGCTCACAGAGACATGGAGCTCGTGCAGCTTTCCTCCCTGTGGCCTGGGAAACCATGCCACATCCTGACTTGCCTTCCACTCCCTTTCCTAAGGGACCAATCTATTTCTTAGCATGCCCCTCAGCGTTCAGCGGGGCAGCATGGCTGAGTAAATGCTACTATAATAACACCCAGTGCCCACAGCACTGTTAGCATCCAAGGGCATTGAAAAGTATTGAGTTTCTGCAGCTCTGAGGTAGAGACATTTATGATCCTTGTATCTCTAGTTTGTAAATAATTTCTGAATATGGCAAAATGCGTGCAGAAATAATTGAAGAGATTATGGCTATAAAGCCACTAGCAGTTTGAGGAAGAATATAACACATAAAAGTTCTCTCTGAAAGTAATAGAACAGACCAGCTTTGACCCCATTTTTGATGAGAAAAGCCTGTATGTCTTTGTACAGAAATATCCTTTTCACTGCTCCTTTAGTTTATGGATGTGATCGCATTTCATTCATTTCCTTTACAGGCCACAGGGTGGCAAAGATTGTTTGGTGCCTGGCTTCTGCACAGTGAGATCACAATGTGGAAACTGAGGTCCTCAGCACTTGGACTGGTGGAGCCAAAGGGAGCTGCCACTGCCCTGGAGTGACCAGAAACTGCAGCCACAGCAGCACGAACTCCATCGTTTGGATATGCAGGTTATAGGCCCTTCCCACAGGAGGGACGCAGGACGAGGAGCAAAAGAAAGATTCAGATGCCTCAGCAGAAGAAGGGCTTCCAGGTGGAGTCCATAAAAGGCCAGGTCTTCATGTGTTCCAGGTCTTCAGAGCCTAAAATGGACTGATGGCACTTCAAGGCCCCGCTGATGATTCATGCTGCAAATAAACTTCAGGAGGCAGCAGGTGCCAGCACTCATCAGAGGGTGAAGTGCAATTGTTTTCTAGTCAACAGAGTAATTTGAAAAGTATTTGTGCCATCTTGCTAAAAACACAAACTGTGTCACATTTATTTTTAGGTGCAGATATCCATCCAGGAAGAAACCACAACCAGTTATGTCACACATCAATAAGAGCTACCTGCTGACACCATCACAGAGTTCACTATGGTGCTTTTTTAAATGGCCAGCTACACAAATCCAAGATTATGGTTTTCCTTGCCGCATAGCAAGGTATCTAAACTTTAACTTACATCTCAAACAACCTGCTTTCTCAGGAAGTAAAATACTCCCTGGGATGGAGGTGTTGGGCAGGGAAGAGAGTCTATGAGGAGCAGGGTTGCAGCCCTCTACTCCTTCTATCCCACACTTCTGTCTTTTTAATCATAAAATTATCCCACACTTCTTTAAATCATAAATACCCCCCAAGCAACTCCTACATCATCAGCAAAGCTTGTGCTACAGAGCAGACACATGAGTCTTAAAAAAGGATGTGTGAATCTACTTGTATACAAATGAGAAGGGTTATGTCAGAAAAAGGAACTTTCTGAAAGACTTTCTTAAAATTTTCTTTTTCTTCTTGTGTCGGATGGTATTGACAGTACTGACAGAACCAGTACAATGGTTATCCATTGTCTCACACTTCCAATCCTAAAAGGCTGTTTGACCCTCAGTTCTTTCTGAAAATAACCATACCATTCATGGTGCAAGAAATCATGCTTTCACTATTGTCACCAAAAAAATTAGCCTTTTTCTACATCCTCTTCACTTTTTTGAAAATTAGGACAGCAAACCCAGTGTGAACAGGCACTACTTAATTCAGTAAGGCCATGTGTTTTTTGACTACATAAATAATTTTGAGTACATAACCTATTTTGAATAGTTAACCAAAAGACCAGATGCAAACCCACACATATCAGTGGGTAACATTCCAGATTCATAGTTGTGGTTTAACTCTGATGTTAATGCTGGGGGATTACAAGTTAAGAGCTCTGATGTCATTTTGTCTTCTTTTTCCTCTGAATGCTTATCATCATCCTTGCTTTTATGGCTACATAATGAGATAATTATGATGCAATTACTGCACTGACAAAAACTATTTTTAAAAACTCATACAACTGCTCTTGATAGGTGCACAGAGAGTGGGCAACAGACTTATGGATGGAAGTTGGACTGGATGATCTCCACAGGTTGTTCTGACTTTAATTTCCCCCTAATATTTTATATGGTTGTTTATATGCCAACATTTATCAACATTACCCTTCTGCACCTGCACATCAGTTCACCCAAACAGAAATACAGGGCAGACAGGCCCTAGAGGCTGACATTGCTGCACTCCCCTTGTCAGCCCAAGCTCTGAGGAAGGCACTGTGCTGTTCTCTGAGTCCCACAGGGGCCACATCCCTGGGGACCCAGCAGCTGTGGCACCCGGGAGGATGGGCACACAGACCTGGCAGCTACTGGCATGAAAAGGCCTGC
The DNA here is from genome assembly GCF_051311805.1 of Agelaius phoeniceus. Lineage (NCBI taxonomy): Eukaryota > Metazoa > Chordata > Aves > Passeriformes > Icteridae > Agelaius > Agelaius phoeniceus. Next base: position 30,160,645 of record NC_135268.1, on the reverse strand, counting down.
AGAGAGAGCCAGCTCCTCCAGACATCAAGCCTTTCTCTCTCCTTGCAGGGCAAGGATGAGGTGCTGCTGTGCATCACCAGCACACATCCTCCACCCTGGGAGGAAATTCTCTGGCCTGGGGGATGCTCAGGATGAGGAGCGCTGAGCAGGATCTCCCCAGTTTGCCCCCTGCTATCATACAACTCTTGCCTTCTCCCTGTGTCTCTGTTGCTTCACAGCCCTCAGTGGCCTCCTGAGCCTGCTTCTGATGGAGTCTCACATTTCTGGAATCCCTTGTCCTTTCAGTCCAGCCCATAAAACCACGGGGATAAACCATTCGTGCTTGGGCACCGAGAAAAGCAAGAGTTCCCTTCCCTCTGACTGTTCTCCCAAATAGGCTCTTCTGCAGCACGATATGGAGAATGGTGGCACTGTGTCCAGCAAATGCCATCCCTGTCCTGCTTCCCAACAGTGCAAGCAATGTATAGTTCCTGTGTTTTCCAAAGCACAGTCCATCTTGGACACAAAACTATAAAACCAGCAAATGCTCCTGTGCCAAATATCCACCAGATTACCACGTGGCCAGCACCCAGGCAGCACTTTACAGGTAGGCTGGTACACCTGCTTTTTCCTCAGACAGCTTTCTCCAGCTCCTGCTTGCTGGTGTTTCCCTCCTCCTGGGTACACACACACATTAATGCATCATAGGGACTTCTTTGTTATACTTCATCTTTTGGAAGCTACAGATTGCAATGGAACCTCAGTTTCTCCATCACAGATTGTGTATGATCCAGAGACACTTAGTGTTAAGGTTAAAGAATGATATAATTTTAATCAAACCAAATATTAATATTTTAATTCTCATTCTAATGAAAATTATATTCCCTACCACCATTCTTAAAACAGTAATACAACTCCCTACTTATACCCAGGAGAATATCCATCAGATATCCTTAACCTATAGGTTGCATTAGGATCCCCGAGACTGACACATGTTTACAAATTCCCTTTTTTATTTCTCCTCAATGATATTAGCTTTGAGGAGGAGCAGGTGCTTATGCCATGGCCCACAGGTACTGTAAGCTATTTAAATACAGTCTGCAAAAAGCAATTGCTAGGATCAAAACTACAACCAACAGTGAAGCTCTGGGCTTTCTCTTTTATTACCTGCCTCTCACTTCTCCACTCCAGGTTGTTTCTTCCTTCCATCTTTCTTTCTTCATTACTTCTACCCTGTAGATAGTTCCTATCTGCCTTGTCATTACTCTTTTACATCTTTTCTGGCTCCCTGAACATTTGCCTGCAAGTTTGGTGGTGCATGTCCTGTGCTGCAAGAAAACCTCAGAGCTTTCCTTTGCTCTCATGTTTCCCAAGAGTTCACAAACTGCTTTCAGCACCCAAGCCCTCCAAGTGTGTTATTATGCTGCTTCAGTGCCTGGGGCTACTCTCATCCATCTTTCCTCTGCTGGCATTATGGAAACACTTGTCCAGAGCATCATTTCCATCCCTCAATGCAGAAAGCTTCAGTGATTTAAAGGCTCTTTCCCCATGTGGTATATCAAAGGATTTTTCCCCCCCAGTGGTATCTCGAAGCATATATCAAATGCACATAATTTTCTTACCCAACAGTTCAGAATTAGTTATATTTTACCTACTCTAAAGTAACTAGGAACAAAAGACCGTTCTGATGCTTAGTTTTATAAAAGATATGAGATTGCCGGCATTTTTTTTTTGGTAACATTTTTTTCTCCTTCACTGCTGCTTTAGTGCAAGTGGTAAAAGCACTTAGAATGCCGTGAGCTTGTTGGTTATGAAGTTAAAATGGTAGGAAAAAGGAGTGTGCTCAGAGGACTGTTTTCTGCCCTCATAACTTCTGCACTCCTTTACATCCTCTCATGGTATCATCTTTTCCTAATGCCAAAGAAGTGCTCAAAGTCTTTGATTTTGATGAATTACTTAATGGTGGCTTGACTTGAAAGGCAATTTTTATTCTGTCTTCAGGTAGGGGTACAGCTTGGTACAACCAGGCAAACCAGAAGTCCCTGGCTAATCCCCAAGACATGGATGTGACCTTCTGAACCTCTCATTCTTCCCTCTGACCTCCCAGGGCCCAAAGCAAGGCAGCCTGGAGGTCTAGGTGCAAAGTAAGAACAGCATCAGCCACGTTACATTTGTTTGGTCTGCAGTTTGCATCCTTTATTCTCTGCTCCTGCTGGGATGAGGCAAGGATAGTGCGATATGACATCTACACAAAGAGTACATCTACCTGAAATCCTGTGTTTGTGTCCTCATTAAAGCATAAACAAACAAACAATTCCCTAACTAGGTGATAGTCAACTCTGTAGCTGTCAGACAAAGTCTGACAAATCTGCCAAGAAGGGAAATTCCATTTTTCCACTCCTCTGGCTTCAGACTTCACACTGCAGAAATTTGAATCTGGTCTTTAAATTTAGGTGACAAGCCACCTTTATGGCTTACCTGGACAGCTGTAACTCTATCCCAAGTGGAAGGGGAGGGATTCAGAGCAATCCCTTAGTAGTGATTGATGAACCCTTAGGTTTTGCCTCAAAGAGTTTCAGGACGCTCAAACTCCTCAGAAATTACAAACTGTCATTGCTGTCTCTACTCTCTGTCCACTCCCTTTACACTTTATTTCATATGACTATATTAAAATCATATTCAGGATTGCTCACAAAATAGCAAGTGCCTTTATTCATTCAGACAGCATTTGCCTTTCTGATTAATGCTCCCCCAAAAGGATCTCTGAGAGCTCCTGACCATCATCACACCTCCAGAAGCCTGTGACCACTCTCCAGGGATGCCTGTGACTGGTTTCCCTGCTCAGGTGCCTGTTTGCAAAAGCAGAGGTGGGGGTGAATCATGACTGCCTCAAAGCTGTGCTCTGTCCCACTTGGAGAGGAGCCAGTTCTGCCCAAAATAAACAGTATGGTAGCAGGCCCATGGAGATTTGTACTCTCTTTCACTGCAATAGGAGCAGCAAGCCTTACAGCCCGTGTCTATCATGGCACAGCTCAAAACAATGCTGTCAGCAACAAAAGAGGTTTGTCCCAAGTTTGTCCCAGCTTCCCTCAGTGTACATGCAGGCACTGAATCCCAAGGTGGGAGCTCAGCAGTGGGAGAATTCATGGTGTCAGAAAGCAGCTCAAAATTCTCCCAGCACAGAAACCCATTGCTAGCCCCTATTAGTGCCATGCTGGGGCCTGTCAGGACAGTGACAGGAGTGACAGATCGCTGTCTGGCAGTATTTATACCCCAGCCAGCACTGCAGTATCTGGGGAGTGTGGTATAAATGCAGAGCCAGCAATAGCCAGGGAAGCCCAAAGGGTGGTGAGGAGGGTGAGTGGCCAAGGCAGCTGAGAGACGTGCTGGTGACGTGCAGCTCCCTCAGCTGTCCTCAGCACCAGGTTGCCATGGATTAGAAATTGGGAAGATTGAAAGAACTGATCTTTCTTTTTCCCCCTCCCCTTCAACAGCTCTTTCTCACTCTTTACATCAGCCCCTAAGGTTCTTCATTTGAGTCTCCAACTACAGTGCTTTGTGTTACTACATAAAGTAAACACGTCACTATTTCTTCTTAGGAGATGATTTGGCTCATGCCTGCCAGCCTGCAGCACTCAGAAGATGAGGTCAGAGTTGTCATCCCTGCCTTACAGGTGGAGAAATCCATGCAAAGGGAAAGTACACAAAGCACTTTCCCTCAGAAGACCTGCTCAAAGGAAAGAGGTTCATGTTCTCACTCAAAAATCCAGTCACAGGGCTTTTAAGACAACAGGTAGAAATGGGTTGAAATGCAGGGGAAAAGGAAATGGTTGTTCAAGAAGAACTTCTGGATGTGCATCTCTCTGTCACATGTTTAGCTCCCTCCCAACACATATTAAAGACAAGTATTTTCAACTGTCTGAACAGCTGACTTTCTGCTGTAAAATCAGTGAGAATTTGAAATACGAGCTTTGCATGTTGATTTCTTTCTTCTCTATAAATAAATTACAATTCTCTATTCTCAAAGGAAACCTTTGAAATAAAACATAGGTGGGGAAGAATCCTTCACACAAACAAGGGATTTGCCACAGGTGTGTTTGCAAGCACGTAGCTGGCATATGGGAGCCCATCCAGTCTAGCAATACTTGAGTACACCTCCTTGCTAGAGAAGGCAGGGCACTTTCTCTATTTTTTCACTCAGGATACTGTATTTTCTTCTGAAGGACTGTGACTGCCACAGCAGCCTACCTACGTGCTGCAATTCTCACAAGAAGGGTTTCTTTTTGGACTCAGCTGCTCTGCAGGGAGCTGGACTTGTCAGCAGCACCCTGGTGCACAGATTAAATGATTAATCTGCAACTACTGCTGCAACTGCTTTTTGTCATGCCTTCAGAGCCTCTTGTACTGATGGAAAGGCTGGAATGAGCTGTTCTTGAGAATAAGATCAGATTGGGTGAGTGAGATCAAATTTGGGAGCCCCTTTCCCCCTGCAGCAGTGGAAATGGGGGATTGCATGGACTGCACTGACAGTGCAAAAGTTACCTATGGCTTATGGAATTATTACCATTTGACTAATTTGAGCTATTTCTGCCCTTGCAAAATAAATATTCTACTTTGATGTTGCTGGAAAACACTAAAATTACTACTCACCTCTTTGCATTCAGAAGGGCACATGGACATTACCTCTTGTGAACAGCATTTTTCCATCTGTCCTGGCTTGAGTCACTTAAAAGTCTGGCTAAGGACTCTCTCTCCCTGGTAATTTGACACTCCAAGCTCTTTAGTAGATCACCAAGGTAGCCTAAAGCAAGCCCAGCTTTATGTGAGACCCTTGTTTCTCTGAGTACAATCACTGGGAGGGCTTTTGGGAAGAGCTCACTGACAGATACCTTCTTAGCCCACTTCTCTGAGTAAGGTGCCACAGCACCAGCTTGCTTTGCCTTGGCTTGATTGCAATTAATGCTCAATAATATTTTGCAAGCACAGGATATCCTTCCAAAATATCTCAGTCCTAGACATCTTTTCCCCAGTTTTGCAAGCAGGCTTCAGAGGCAATTTCCACAGCGACATTGCTGTGGATGCTGCTTTTTTTGCAAGATAAATATCTGTAATAAGAAAGATCTATTTATCAACCTGACAGTATGAGGGCTCCCTGAAGCCACAAGGTTTGATCATGGAAGATCTGCTGCAGCCTTTATTTCCTTGCACTGTGTGCTCCTGTAGATAACCATCTGCTCCTGTGTCAGTCTGAAGGGCCTGACAGACCCACAGTACCAGTTATGTGCCAGCTCCTCCTGGATAAGATTTCCTCTTTCCTCCCCTGCTGCTGCTGCTACTCACCAGTGTGATTGTGTGTTTATGCTTGGACATCCCTGAAACAGCTCTGCTTCAATGTATTGTATTTCTATAGATTTCAAATGTTAAAGCAAAATAGGAGGACAGAAAAATAAGGGGTTTTCTGGTGGCAAGCTGTTTAACTTGCAAGGAGGATCGTTTACACACCCTGTATTTAGATTCTAAAGGAAGCACAGAGTACCTAACTACATGCTGGTGTCAGAGAGCAGCCAGCTGAACCTTCCCACAATGTGAAGCAGCCCAGAAATGTGAGCAGAACCTGCCACTTCAAAATCCTAAAAGCAGTTTTCACCTTGAATCCCAAACAAGCATAAGCTCATTTTTCAAAGTGCTAATGGGAGCTGCTGCTGCCTAGGTTATTTCTTGTAACCCTGATAGCAGATGAAGAATCAAAGTGACATTTTACTTCTTGGCATCAACCAGACTTCCCCCACCTTCACCCTCACACCTGACTCCACAGTTTGCTTTCCTTTTTTTTTCTGGAGATGCTGATTAAGATCCCTATTTGTGCACTGGTGAGACATCTCCAAGGTATGCTGGGTGTGCAGCTCCCCTTTGATGAACATGATTATGAACATGCACCTGTTATTTAAAAGGATTTGTATCACTTGCAAAATATGCCACAGAATAACTGCTGTTCAGCTTCTTGGAGCTTTGTTACATCCAGATCAATTGCTATAAAATCATTGTCTGCAGCTTTGCCAGAAACACTCCGACATGACTTGGACTGATACAGAAGTTAAAATAATGTTCACTAACTCAAGCAGATAAACATTTTGTTATATTCTGAGATCTCTATGTTGAACCTGCATTTTTTATACTGGGTGCTTTTGTTCAATGAACTTTTCATTTACAGAGTTTCAATTTATTTTGGTCAGGCTCAGGACTGCAATTAAACCTGTCCTAAACCAACCTTGCGTTTCAGCAGCATTTCCCAAACAACTGAACTTCATTTTAGCAGCTTAAAAATAGTTTCAATCTCATAATTGCTTTCCCCTACCAGGCCATTTCCATCCCAGAAGACAATGACTCTCAAGCTTTCATTGGTGATACAGAAAGGGATTTGCTTGTAAAAGCACCTGTGCTCTGCTCCTGGCTGTGGTACAGCTTGCTTGGCCTCACTGAGCCACACAGCCCACCTGGGCTTCTGGCTAAGTATCCAATACTTGGTGCTATTCTGTGACCAGCTTGGAGCCATGCCAGGAGCACAAAAGCTCACAGATCTCTGTCTGACGCTGGCACATGCTGTGAAACCCTCGGGTGGCACAGTTCTGTGTGTTCCAGGTAAAACAGCAGCATACATGTGGTGAAGTGCTGCAGCTCTGCAGTAAAGCCTCTTTGCTTTGATGGACGTTTAGAGTGTGAATTTTACCTGGTCCTCAGGACTGTGAGGATGATTACCAGGGGGAATCCTTTGACCCCTGCAAAAATATGACAGGGAAGCCTGATTTATACATGAAGGTCTTGTGCTTTTTGTGTTTGTGCAATATTTAATTTTTACCCTAGTTAGTAAAATGCTTTCTGTGGGTATAGCATATATACTTTGGCCAGCACTATGTTTTTTTAAGGCTGCTAAGATCTGGGTTATTATAGACAAGAAATGTAGTTTAAATAATTGAAATTTCCTGGATGTAAGTTGGGGGCTTTGACCCTTGTGCAATAATTACACTTCCTAATAGATTACAGACCATGAAGTTTTGGTTTATTCCAGCTCTGGCAAACAGACTCCTGGACTATCAAATCCTTTCAAAGAAAGAAAGAAGTTAATTAAATTTTAATGTTCATAAAAATAATGATGTAGAGAACTAGCACCTTATGAATTTCATGTTTCAAACTTAGGATTTCCTGTGAGCTCACTCATAACCCAGTTCCCCTCCAAACCATGGCATGCCCTAAATGTAAAAACTGGAGAAATGTCAAGAAATAAAGGTGGCCTACAAGAGGTCCCAAATTCTGGTTCCAGGTATTAAAACTTACAGTCTGTCAGAACTGAGAAGGAAAGCTGACTCACACACTGAATAAACATGCAAATTTAATTTCTGAGTTCAAAGAGGAGATTCTTAACCCCCTGAAACCAAATCAGGCCATAATAACAATAAAAGCCCCATATTTCTAAGAGCCTCCTCCACTTTCTTTACAGTATCAAGTTTGTGTCTCAAATCCCAATTTCCTTAATGCTTCATCTTAACTCAGGAAAATCCTCACTTGTTCATTCTTGGGTCATCCAAAAATTCTCTCTTTGTTCAATTACAGCTTGCATTTCAGGCACCTGTACTGCAGGATACAACTGTCCTTTGATTAGTTTCGCCTATCTGCAGTGAAATTAGATCAGTGGCTGGACTTGGAGCACACCCACAGTGTTGACAAGGCCTGAGCTGTATCAACTTTACAGCAGTTAAACAGGAGTGCACCCTGCTCTGCTCTGAGGTAACAGAAACAAAGACCACTACCTGAGAGCTGTATTTCATTCAAACCAGAGCCCGCCTACTCTGCCAAAATCATGGCGACAAGGACACATCTGAGCAAACTCCCCAGCCCCTCACTACTCTACCTGCTTATGTCAATCAGTTTGGAGATTTTTAATGTTGGAGTTATGTTTATCTGAACTGGTTTTCAAGGTCTAATTATAACAGTGAGGTGGGGTGAGATGGCTGCCACGAAAGTCACAGTATAAATAAGAGGGCTGGATGGGCTGAGATGCTGGCACAGGCCAGACCTGTGTGTCACGTGGCTGCCCAGTGCAGCTGTTGTGCTCCATGGTACAATAAATAGCTATAGGCAAGGGAAGCAGCGTGGTCAGGCAGGATTTTTTCATACCCCCCCACTGTGCTACTTGGCCAAATGCACTCGCCTTGGGGAAAAAAAAATAGAAGAGAAGACAATATCTGCAGTTAAAATACAAAAAAGGCAACAGTCCTGGTGCTTTTCCTCAGCAGGAAAGCATGGCATGGTTGCCTGCATCTACTGCTCTCTCCTCTTTTCTCACAATCCTCCATAGATGACCCCAGCTGGCTTTCCCCTCACCAAAACCAGCAGAGGACATGCTCTCGTCCCCTTGAGCAGGGAGAATGTGCTGGACACAGCAACATGCACAACCTCTCCCACTATTGCAGGAGAGATCCACTGCAATCACCCCAAAATGGGCATGCAGAGATCATGCCTGCAAGCATGGCCAGAGAGACATCTCAGGTAAGAGACCAGGCTTCTGGAGAGGATCTCTGTCTAAAACCTGGACCCTGCCAGGAGGCTGCTCTTAGGTGTTAATGTGACAGAGTGCTGGTTTTTAAAGTCACTGAAGTGCCTGAACATGAATGGAATGGAATATGAAGCTGCTGCTGGCTTGCAAATGGTCATTGATGCCATGTGCTGGTAGGAGCAGCAGCCATCCATACCAGGCATTTGCAGTGCATTGAATACCCATGAGACCAATTAGGGTCCACAAAATATTAGTTATAAAGCTCCTGCACCCTTCCTAAGGTTAGGCTCTTATTCATTTTAGGAAAAAAAAGACTTGCTGCACGGTATATACATCTTTAAATTAGCAACTGGCCGTGAACTGTGCTTTTGACAAGGCACTGAAAAATGCCTGGCATCTGTAATTTCAGCAAGATGTCTTCTGGGATAACCCTAACATGTTATGCTCACATAATGTTAACATATTAACCCATGCTCCCTCTCAAAGGAAAAGGCACTGTAATTGCAGCCATTGCTCTCAGAAAGCAAGCTGCATCCCCATTTTCACCCAGATTCTCAGTATCCTGCTTTATGCATCAGCAGTGCCATAAATGCAAAATGATGCAACATTCAAATGTTTTCAGAGCTACTGACGTAACATAATTTTACTTGGGTAAAATGATTTTTTCTCCTGAGCTCCTTTCTACTCAGGTCTTGGTATCACTCCTAAAGCTTGCCCCTGTATCCATAAACAGTTCCATAAGGTGACAGGGCTATCAAGTTTGATAGTGCACAGATATATTTGTATTATATTATATTATTATTATATGCTATTGTATTTATTATATATGTTATTTATAATATATATAATTTATTATTTATTTTATGTTATTTGAACATAAACTTTAAAGTTGCAAAAAGCAAAAATAATAAAAAAAAACAATTTATGAGCTGTAATAAAAGTGCACAACAAATTTACAAAACAGCAAGTAAGACTGTTCTCAGCCTTTTTTTCCCTTAACCCTGTCTTTAGTTTAAACAGTTCCATTTTGTATTTTATGACACTTTTACCCAAGCCTACCTTTTCATGAGACTTTTACCAAAGCCTAAAACCATATGGTGCCTCTCCATCACTTTTCCTGTATGTGGGACACCGTGTGTGTGGGGTCAGTCCTGCTCTGGGTGCAGTCTCTGCCTTGGCCATGGGTACTGTAATGCTGTCTGTGAGGAGCTGGGAGCCAGGACAGAGGTGGAGCTGGCACCCTGGGCTCTGCTGCAGGACACATTATGGGGACATTCAGGTCTCCAGCCCTGAAGGTGCTCCCCACCTGGAGTCTGGAGAGGCTCCTCCTCTCTACATCTTTAGTTACTGGGTAATCTCGGAGCACAGACTTGCCAGCCAGGTCTGATTCCTCTTGGAAAGAGGCTGAACCACCAGCAGGCCACTTGGCTCAAGGCACCACATGGCCCACAAGAGGAGCTGCCTGTCTCCAACCCTGCCCCTCACCCTGGCCTTTGGCAGCAACAGCTGCTCTCCCCCACCTCCTCACGTGTACTGACACCCACATTCTCTAATTTAAAGATAATTTCTAGGTGTTTGGGTTTATTTCTTGGGGTTGGGCTGGACAGGAAAAACATTTGCAAAACATCTATTCAGAGAGCATGACACTGCTCTAAAGTGAGATGTTCTAAAGAGACTTTGGCTGTGTGTAAGAGGACACGAAAAACGTGTTGAAGGCTTCAAGCACACAGGCACATTAAAGAGTGGATTGACAAAGTTCCTAAAAAGTTTTCCTTGTAGGACTCAAAGTGGAAACACATAACCTTCATATCATTATCCACATTATTGAAACTGTGAAAACCAAACCACGTGCAATAACACAGCTGTTCTAGCTAGAGGCATTTAATCTCCCACCATCATCTCAAAATATACATGCTCCAGCTCCTGGTTATGCACACAGCAATCAAAGGCTAGGAAAAATACTAGTAAGCATCAAGGGAAACTTCCTGTACTTATTTCTGTGTCCCCGTTTAAGTTCAGAAACCAGAAAAAAAAAATCCTCCTGCACTTAGCCCTAGAGAAGTAGCTGAATTTCCTAGAGCAAACAAGAGGAGAAAGTGCACGATTTTAGAAATTATAACTATGTTTGGTCCCAAAAGTCACATTGTGAAGAGTATGAAGAATGCTATTTTTTTTTACTAGGGGCAGAGTTAAGAGACTTATAAAGCTGAATTATTAAATTAATATCTCTGGGATCCCATACATAATTATATTCCTTTGGGACATGGCTGGGCCTATCCTACTTGGCAGGAAACTCCACAAGGCTTGGGAGGGCATGGCTGTGGCACCTCTTGCTGTGCCTAGGTGGAGACATGTTCCTAATCCAGGTCTGGGGAATGAACCCTGACAGCAACACAACTACTGTGATCTTTAGCTATAGAAGCCCTGCCCCACCCAAACTGTGGAGAAAATGGGGCAAGAACAACCCTTCCCTTTGCACAATCTGTCTTCAAGCCATTTTCCCCATGGAACCTGGGTAATTTCAAATTCCTTTTCTCACCACTGTTCTGTGTTTCCTGTCTGAATAGATTGCAGCCAACCCAGGGCTAGCTGGCATGTTCTGGAAATATGCTGACTGTGGACATTAGAAACACATTGAATAAACATGCCCTAGGTGCCTCAAAATCCACAAAGTAAACTCATCACTGTGCTGATATCCAGTATCTGAAGTGTTTTCCAGCATAACAATTGTTTCCAATAAACATTCCAAGACAATCTGTACCACATTCAGAAGGGAAGAATCAGGTTAATTTCAGAAGATGATGTTAGTGTGCATCCTGTGTTTGAACACAGTGGAAAGATTTCTGTAGCTGCTTTAGGGGGTTTCACAGAATCCCATGGGGTCATACCTGAGGGTAATAGGGATTAGATGTCTTGGGCACTCCAAAATCATCAGATGCAGTCACCTTAAAAGGAATAAATCAATGGCCATCTCTCTGTTGTGTAGGAAACCTGTGCTCTGCAGATGCCCACTGTGCTCCATCCCAACCTACCCCTCATCCCAATCATGTTAACAATGGCTTTGTGATATTTCTGGGGGTTTTTTTCTTTCATTTTGGTGAAATCACTGTCTTTGTGACTGACCATCTTTGCTTGGATGGTTCACAGCTATCTGTAATCTATTCAGGCTATTAGAAGGTGAAATAGTTAAAGGAAAAAAATTAAATTTTCAATTACTTCCTGCCATGTTCTGTCAAGTAACTGGAGTTATTTAATTACGCTTTTGCAGCAATCATATCTATGTATTAGTCACATGCCTATCTAAGCCAAATTCTCCTTTATTAATTTAGTATATCTTAAAGTACAAAATTAGAGCTACCTGAAAATAAAAATTAAACCTTTGAAACAGTTTTAAACAATTGCTGCATAATAACTCAAAAATCTGGAAGAACCATCATGATGCTGGGACCTGACCACTTGCAGGACACATGATATGAGCTCACCTAGCAATCCCACAATTTCTGCCCAAACAGAACACACAGTCTCCAAAAGCACTACCATAAAAGCAAGCACCTGCTGGACTGAGAGACCTGGTGGCTGCACTCTAAAGGATTCACTGGGTTTTGAAGTCTGCTGGTAAATATGGCATTCTGGAATAACCCTAGTGTGACACAACACAAGGAATAATTGCACATGCATTGATCATTATTGACCCTCCCCATTTTGACAGCCGTAGTTCTTCTGGTTTTCACGACCTAAATTTAAAACAATAGGGGTTTGGTGTTTGTTTCCTGTGAGATGGTGCAGTTATTCAAGAAAGACTTGAAGAGATTGTTTTTTTAATTGAATCCCACTCTGGTTTTTAGCTGACAGCTGTGAGGGGATGAGTAGAGAGCCAAACTGTCCTTTGGGGGTGCTCTGTGGCCAGCAGGGCTCGGGCTGAGCTGCAGGCACCAGAGCACTGCTACTATCTACAGGTCTGCTCTGCACAGCACCCACCCTGCACACAGAACCACTCCTCCAACAGGGATGCCCGTGCTTGGGAACAGGACCAAAACACAGACACTGAAGTGTTCTGGCTTTGGGCAAGTGCAAGCTGGCAATCTGCAGCCTCTCTGTCCAGTGGCTAACCTGTGCCAAAAACCCAAAATCAAGTGGACTTCATTAAAGGGGAAGGCCGTCTCTGTTGCATGAGAGTATAATTTCTGCCTTTTTTAAAATTTATTTTTAGATTTTTTTTTTTCTACAAATGAAGAGGAAACATTGCACTGTCAGGTGCAGAGTAAGAGGAAGTGTCTGCTCCCAGATGGGAACTCCCTCCCACCACAGCACAGTGGTGCACAAAACATAGTGATGGACACAAGGGCTGGAAACCACCTTTGAGCCTGCATTGCTGAACTTTTAAGACCATTTGTGATACAAGTAGAATTTAGTAAAATCTAGTTGTGGCTCTTTGTTGCTTGGAATTTAATTAATTTTTCCTTCTGTGCCTTTTCCTCTGTAACCAAGAAATTTTCATAGGTGCTTTTCTACCTCTATCAGTAGAACAGACAAGACAACATAGAATGGGTTCATCACTGTTAAATCAAACACAGAACAGGAGAACAATAATAAATAAATCTATCCAGCAAATATAAGCAAACCATGGAGACATCAAAGCATCTATTTAACAAATGTTGTGGATTTCAGAGTCAGGTTACCAAAAAGAGTATCAGATCACAAGTTTTCAACAAGCAATAGAGGAAGGGGAAAACTCAGAAAAGGGAAAAAAGTACTTTTCCCCACTAAAAAATTACATTTTCCTAGTAAGGAACAAACCCCCAGCTTATTTGCAAAATCTTTATCTACAACTGAATGTCTGCCTCTCGTCATGAACAGGTAAGTACAGAAGCAGAGCACCTTGCAGCCACAATTAGAAACTCAAACAAAGGACAGTCTGATCTGACACAGGGAACCTCTCTGAAGATTTTCCCATTTAGGAGGCTAGAAAAGCTCTTTCAAAACCGATTCCCCAAGACCAGCAGGATCTGCAGGCTAAAAAATCCTGTTCCAAATGACTCTCAACTCCACACTGAGCATGCAGTTCATATGACCACTTTTGGGGAAATAAGTAGCTGTCCCATCCTCTCTAAATACCAGCTTTTCTGGAAACAGGTGATTTTTAGTCTTGGATACGTGGTGAAAACTTCACTATGACTGCAAAGGAGCATTCTGTCTTTTCTTTTTTTTTTTTTTTGTGGCATCCTGTCCTTTTGTCAAAAAAGACCAGTAAGTAATCTGCCACACCTATTATAATTACTGTCCATGAAGTATTAGGGAATACCAATAACCTGTAGTATTGCAGGAGATTGTTTAAGCATTAGAAAGAACGGACACCAAATAATGCTCAGAAATTTCTCGTCCACAAAGCTCAGTCCTCTTGATACTTCCAAAGAGGGAATGAAGCGGTAAATTTCTGGCAGTTTACGTTCCTATTCCTGTTTCAGAAAGACAGCGTGACCTCTTCAAAGCCTGCACAGAGGATCCCCACGGAAATCGGCGGGTCCGGGTGCCGGGGCAGACCCTGGGCAAGCAGCATTCCCCTTCCCAGGCAATCCAGCGGCAGGGCCATGGAAAGCTGTAAGCCACAGCCCCCCGGGCTCTGGGGGCTGGCTGGGGACAGAACTGCGCACCTGACACTTATAGAATAATCCACAAATTTCACCTCCACAGATTTGCTCGCTGAGCACTTCGGCGGACACAGAAGAGGAGAGGGGCGTTCATGGATGGATTGCAGGAATAAAACGAGCGGACAGCGAAACGCTTTGGAATACGAACTTCTGGGAGGGACTGGTTAAAGCAACGGGAGGTATGAATTATTCTGGCGATAAACCGAGGTGTGTTAGCAGCATGGGAGCCACGCCGGGCACCGCTGGGAGCCGGGGGGCTCCGGCAGCTCCTGCCGAGGGCCGGGGTCTCACCGTGGGGCCGGGGCGGGATGGGATGGGATGGGCCGGGCCCCGCCCGGGGAGGTGCCGGGCCGCACTTCCTCAGCGCCGCGGAGCAGCGGCCGAGCATGGCCCAGCGCCGGGAGCCGCGTCCCGCCGCGCCGCTGGAGCGGGAGCTGCTGGCGCTCGGGTAAGGGCGCCGCGGGGACAGCCCGGGGCAGCCGAGGGGCTGGCGGGGTGGGAGCGGCTGGCTCCGGCTGCTGGGTGTCGTGGGGAGGGAGGGATGGGGCGGGGACGGCGCGTCTGTCTGAGCGAGGCCGCCCAGGCGCTCCGGTGCTGTGCCCAGCGCCTCGTCCCGGTGATGGATGAGGGTGAGGGGCTGGCACAGGGGACCGGGAGAAATAAAGAATAGTTAGAAAACCGAGAGCGGGGCACACGGTTCGAATGCACTGGGGAGCTGGTGGCAGGGGTGCACCTTCCCATCGGAGAACCTCTGTGGCCTCGAAGCCATCGCCATGGGATAGAGCCCAGGGTGTGCCGTGCCACTTCCCTGAGTTCCCAGGGAGCACCAAACCCGCACCTTCCCTCAGATCCCTGCCCTCTCTGTGCCATCCCTTCCGCTGCTTCCTTGTAGCTGGGCCTGGGCTCTGGTCTGCAGAGCTGCTGTCCTTGCTGGGCCCCGAGAGGCAGCAGGATTCCCAAAGGTGCCTGGAGCATCAGGAGGGACAGCAGCGGACAATTCACAGCCATTGCGAGGAGAAAGGAGAACATCATGCTCACCGAAAAGCAAAAGCCCGGGGGCAAAAAGGGAGGCTGAAGGTTGCAACAGACCTTGTTCCCTGTCTGATGTGGCTCGCCCATTTCTTCTGCCAGTTAGTTTTGGTTTTTGCAGGAGGAAGGCTTGGGTCCCTTTGTCACCGGCAGCAGTGCCGTGGGCAAGGAGAAACATGGGCTGGAGGAGCAGCACGGGTGGGCACAGGCAGGGTGGGATCAGTGGCAGCAATGCAGAGGGGAGGCAAAGCAGAAGAAAGGCCAGTGGTCATTCTGACAAAGCAAAAAGGCTCTGGTATCAGCTCTGCATTCAAAAAGAACTGATGAAAAAAGTACAGGTGTTTTGCTTCCCGAGTATTTGTGGATTCGGACCAATTCATTTCTTATTTTTGCAGTTAATTCACTTAGTAATTCCAAGCTACTTTGTTGCACTCAGATTTGTTCACTATCTCCACACTGGTGCTACTTTCCCATATTTAAAAAAACCTTTCAATGGAATGCCTGGTAACTGAAGCACCTAACAGGTACGAAATTCATTGAAGTCACTTTGCAGTGGTACCCAGAGTAGCCATTTTATACTTGTTCTTTACATCTGTAAGATTATGCTCATCCTAAAACAGAGTCTACAGGGAAGAAGGAAAGAAAAATTAGCTGCAGCTGTTGTAGGAAGCATGACTCCCAATTACCAGACTTTTACTGACTTCCACAATGTGGTCTGAGTTAATATATGCCAGAGACATGTGCCTATTAGCAGCAAGGAGTTCATTCTCGTAGACAGTCTCGTAGAAATAGAGCTTGATGTGGTACCTAGTGTGGTATACATAAGAAGGAAAGAGTGCAAATTAGAAGGCTACAAATATGCATTTCTAAAGCTGTACCTTCTTTATTTTACTTCCACTTCAATGGAAAACCTAAACTTTTCACCCTTCCACAGAACACTCAGCATCTCCTTCAGGGAAGTGTGTTGAAAGTGTGTTGAGTTAAATGCATTAAAGTTGAATAAGCAATGCCAGGTAAAGAATCCCTTCAAATTATTAAACAAGGCCCTTTCTTTTCTGCTAGTATTGAAGCCACTTTTCTTCCCCCCCCTTTTTTTTTTTTTTTTTTTGCCTAAAGATGCAAAAAGAAGCCCTCATGCAGCAGACATTCTTGTAGCATAATCGGAAAGATTTCTTAATGTAAATACTTTTTCAGCCTTGACAAGTAGGTGTATCACTCTCCAGACCATACAATGAAATTTTCAGTCATCACAAGGGTTTTCCACCTAAACTTAGCCCCCTTCTCACAGTGCAGAGCTCCCCTGACAGCTGATGCAGTGTCCAGCACAACTGAGACCCAGTTCTGGTGAGGAGTGTGTGTCCAACAGAGACAATGGTCATTCAAATGAGAAGCAGCTTCAACACTGACATATCTTTGGGGGGGAATTTGAAGCAGTTTATTTTAAAGCTTCTGCTTTCTGCTACAAAAATCAAAGAAGTTGGATAAGGTTTAAAGAAGTGTGAAATGGGAAGGACTTTACTCTTGAGAGAAGAAGCTGAGTACCAGGATATGCTCGTAGTTTACCAGGCTAGCTGCTCAACAGAATGGAAACTTGTCGGGAAAATTCAGATTACAGTCAGCTTCGTTGTATTGATGCGTATATAGGTGGACCTAATGCTTAATGAAGAGGAAGATCAAAAGCAGAACACGTTGTTAAAAACTTGTTGCCTCACCCATTAGCTTTGTCCCTAAATCTACCAAAATGTTTAAAGGGAAACACTGAAGTTTGCCAAAAGAGACATAAGCACCTTGGCTTAAAAGGAAAAGGAAACTGACCATGGGCCTCTCCTCTGAAGGCCTCTTTGGTTATTGCTGGAGTCAATCCCTTTTCCAGTTGCCTTTGCTGCTGTTAGAGCTGAAGCACAGCCAGGAACAGCAGCTGGAGCTCCGTGGCTGAGCACGTACTGCGGGGAATTCCGCTGAGCATTATTTGCGCAAGAGGTGAGAATGTGGAGTAGCCCGTCATCCCGGTAATTACAGGCAGCTCTGGCAGCACAGTTCCCATCCCAACACAGCTTAGTCTGGGTGACACTTTGTTTATCAAAAGTGAAAGCCACAGGGCGAGAGAAAACAAATTTTTGTAGCCTTTTTTCCTTCTACAGTCCAAACTTAATCTTTGTCACCCCTTGCAGCAGAACTTTTATGGCCTTTCAGGTCTGACAATACCATGACAGATGATATTTTTAAGGCTGGACAATACATTCCATGCTTAGTTTTAGCAACAGAAGATAAATTAAGCCACAGGCCTAGATCAGGTGATAATAAAATTGTGAAACTGAGGAACATGTTAGACTGGAACAGGGTAAATGGTCATAAGAATTTTTTAATCTCTATTTTCTAATTTAAGGAAGATAAAAATTAAAGTGACTAGAAAGTGGGCCAAATAATGGGTGAAAATCAGAATGAAGGCAGTTGAAAGAAGGGGGAGCGAAAATGGAAGTAGAAAGCAGAAGATGAACTAGTGAAAGTCTACAGTTAGAAGACAAACCTTAAGACTGGATACAATGATGTTATTTCCTCTTATTTCTATTTTTAAATTATTTTCCCCCATATAATGGCCTCCTTGTATTCCAGCAAAGTACTTTACACAGATTTGTGAATTTCAGTGTAGCACATTGAAAGGATGTCTAGTAAATACCCATTTGGTTGCCTGACATCTGTAACTTCTGTCTTAGCATTCTTGCCCTTTTGGAGATTCTCTAGAGCTCTGTCAACTCATGCACCACTAAAAACATGGCCAAAACTTCACTTTTAGTGATGTGAGGTACAGAGAACCCTTTTGCAATTTTCAGATGATGGGCAATGCTTCTAGGGTGTGATATTAGGAAAAAATTTTAAATCCCAAACTCCTAAACTTGACAGATAAGATCTGAAGTTGCTGAAATACAGAGTGCCAAAAATAGAGAACTAGTGAGTCAGTTTTACAGTCATTTTTGGAGCACAGGCGTGTGAAGAGCATTGCTTCCAGCCAGAGGAGACAAGTCAGTGCTTTCCCATGCACTCCATCGAGCAGTGCTGGGGACTACTGCTTTAACTAAGAGTGGGAATACATCTTTGAGGCTAGAATATAGTTTCAAAGGGTGAGCAAATTCAACTCCTTGCGGTAGAGGACATATTTAATTAAAAAAAACCCAAAACAACAAAACATAAAACTTGCCAACATCTACCACCACAGAAAAACCCCCACAAACAACAAAAAATCCAGTCAAGCAACTGAGGGTAAATAACTGCTGTGAGCACTACGGGAGTGAAGTCCTACTGGGAGCACATCAGCCTACTGGCTGATCTTCCCAGTAATCTGGGTCGTTGTTACCTTCCAGAGGTGGACAAAGGATAAATTAGACTTGCTGTGTTCCTGCAGCTCAGAGAGCCAAAGTGCTTTTGCCCACCACATGGCACCAGCGCTATTGCCCCTGCTGCAGGGGAGGGAGCTTCTGCAAGAGAGCACAGCTCACCCAGCTGACCACCAAGAATCTCCTTCTTGCTTCACAGAATGAACTTTGAATTGCTTGACTTTTCCACAAAAGCAAGCCAAACATGCACAGAGTTTCTAATTCTATCCAGGCTACACCTGCCTGAGAACACTTGATAATGACACAAAAACCAAGTGTGACCTCTGCCTACTGCATTTATCTGATAGCTGGGCATACTGCCGAGTTATCACTCCAAACACTTGCACCAAATAGCAGCCAGAACTTCCAGCTGTGCTCTCTTTTGGTGCTACTATTTTTCATTTTTGTGAGGAAGAAAAACAAATGCTTCTCCTGGATGTTACACAATTTGCACATTAAAATGGCTCAGAAGAGAATTATGCAAGTCAGCATTCACCCTTTCATGGATGAGTGTTTGTGTTCCTTGTGTATTCTGTTATTGTTAAAAAGTTTATCCACCTAATGCCAGCTACAAGTTTATTCAGCAGCCCCTATTTACACAGGCAGATTTTTTTTTTTTTTTGCAAAATATCCAGGTGCTTGCTTTGAAAACAGCATTATCAGAAATGACAGATGCCATACCTAAGGGCACTCGTCTGCAGGGGACACAGAAATGAAGTTTCATTAACATTTTTCATTGGAACAGCTTGGGTTGTTAAAGAATGAATGAACATTTTGAGGATGATGTTCTAACCTGAACAAAGAGTTTCCCACCCCAGACTTTGCTGTAACGTATTCCTGTTCTTCACTGTGGTGTAGGTAGCTCTAGTTGCTGCATTAACTACAGAGAGATGTTCCCTAAAAAGAGATTTTAGCATGAGTGGATCCTGTTCTGGAGCTGGGATGATTGGAACAGCTGCAGAGGCACAGCTGGCCAGCACAGTCAGGGCTTATTCCATGGGGAACCCCATGGGCCTGGAGGGACAGATCTTCAGGGCAAGGCTGAGTGCTCTGATCAGTTTGGGCATTCTGGGGCACTGGGTGTTTCATTTCCTTCTCCTTCCTGTAAAAGCTGTCAGTGAAGTCCTTCCTCTATGCCATCACCAATGCAGTGTGGCATAAACAATAGGCTGATATCTGGAAATGGTTTCTTTTTCAAAGGGTAGCAAAAGTGGGCTCACTGGCTGTGCTTGCCCACTCTAAGACATGCCTTCACTGGCCATTCCAAAGAGCAGGAAGGATGGCATGGCCATTCAACCACACACAGTGACAACACAAGCATGCTTACATGGATGGGATAAAGAGATTTAATGTCATTTAGGATGAAGTTAAAGTAACAAGAATAGATAAATGACGGCAGCTATAAACTCTGAGCCTGAGATTGCTAGTCAAATTGTAGAAAGGGAACCCCAAAAAGTTGACCACACTTTTTTTTTAATAGAAGAAATGAAACTATTAGAAAAGAGAAACCTCCCAGAAATAGGTATACATATCAGGAGGGTGTACAAGGCCAAGGGCAGCCAGAAGAAGTGGGTTTGAAGCAAGGAAAGAATTTCATCTATCTTTCTTCTTGTGTTTCTCCAAGAAATCTCAATTAAGAACCTCAGGCAATTTTTACACTACTGATGGTTTTCAGTCTGAAAGGTGTCAAAGTACAGAGCAGATTTCTGGACTGTTTTGTAGTGAATACAAGACTCTATAAAGGTGACCCTTGGAGGGACCTTCAGAAGCATCCCAATTATCCAACATTATCCAGCATGTTCAAAAACAAAGATTTAAGACAATTTACCTTATGAAGGACTTTCTAGGGGCTTCAAAGAGATGGGTGTTTGTAAAGCATTTTAATTTCCTTTATGTCTCGTTTTAAGACAGCACGAAGGTAGATACAGTATTGTGTTTCCTGCCCCAGTGTAACTCAGAAGACAACTTAAACTTCACCTGAAGGTGGACTGCCTTTTACAGTTTTGCCAAATGAGGCATAAATCCCATCTTGATTTGCTTACTAATTTCAAAGAACTGCTTAAAAGTCTTTTTTTCTGGGACAGATAAATAGAAGGATTCTCCCTGTGAAAAATACTTACATTTACCTGAAGTATACCTAGTAGTGTCTAATCACAGGACTGTTGGGGATTAGTTTTAGTCCTGGTGATTTCTACTTGTACTGTCAGCTCAGGCTCAATTGTGAGAGTAGACTGCATAGGTGTGCATTTGTTTACCTTCCTGGTGGTCTGTCATGCAAATTCTAAATTTTCTTCAGCATTTTAATATTTTACCTGTGTTTATGCAATTGGAACAAAGTTTGTGTGACCATTTTCCCAGTGGAATATCAAAATAACCCGATCAAACTATCTGTCACAGTCAGGAAGAGAAAAATCCCAAAACTACATGTAGCAGTCCCTTTGACACCAAGATCTGCAGTACTGTCTCCCATCCACTTCTATTTTTTGAGCTGAAGAGGAACATAGTAACATTTGAGGGATTTTTGTCTGAGACAGCATATTTATGCAAGAAACTAGTACAGCCTTGTACTAGTTTTAAAAGCATGCTTTCAAACAACATTATTTTCCCAATTAAGGGGTTTATTGTTGGTTTCTGGTTGGTTTATGTATTTTTTTTTTGCATAGTAGTAACATTTCATTAGTCACTGGTCTTTTATGTGTAAAGAGAGTGTGAATTTAAGCACAGCATTTTTTAAACTTAAGTGACTTCTCTTTCAAAAGTTTAGTAAAGGGGTGTTTTTTGGAAATAAGGTAACAGCACAGTTATGAGCAGCATCAAACTAAATCTGCTTCCTTCCTGACAATGACCACTCACAGATTTTCTCAACATCTGCTTTTTTTGCACAGAAGTTAGCCAAACAGCGTGAGGAAATCCCACCCCAAACACAGTGCTGCATTCTCAGCTGCAGGTCTGGCCACGCTGGTACCATCCTGCCCACACCAGGAATGATCTGACCTTTGCCTGTTCCTTACTTGGGCAGTTAATCCCAAAGTGGATTTTGGCTAACAGGTGTTCCAGAGGATGACACTTTGACTCTTTAAATATTCATTATTTTATTCTACTGTGTAGATGGACCACAGTCTAGAGCCAAAGCAGCAATGCCCTGCCTGTATTGAGTTTCACATGGATCTTCTCTTCCTCTGGGTTAACAGCCTGGAGTCTCTCATAAAGCAATTCATCAGCCAGCTGGCCTTTCAAATAGGCAGCCATCCAAATCCAGAGTTAAAGCTTTGTGTGAGGTGCCAAGTTTGGTGGAAATTTGGGATGAACAGCTAAGGAGAAAGAGGATACAGTTACACCTGGCTTCATTTCTAAGACTGCCACGTTACAAGCTGTGGAAAGTGCTGCCATGGCACTTCTGCTTGCAGTGGAACTGTGTTTCTTTGGCTGAAGCAGTGACAGGCTTTGCCCCCAATGCTGCAGGCATTTGAAAGGAAGGGAAAGGTGACTTGGCACCACTCCACACACCGACAAAGGAAGCTTGCTCCCAGCAGAGCCTTGGGTGTATTATCCCTCCCTCTTTCTGCTCCAGAGGCTCATGTGTGTGTGCATGGCTATGGTTATTATCATGTGCCTTGCATGATTTCAGCTCCAGCCTTTTACAGCTCCAGCTTTTTGTGTTCAGTCTCAGGCTCATTTCTAGTGAGATCCTTGTCTCTTGTAAAAAATTGAGTGTTTCCATTGTGGAACATTTTGAATGGAAACAAACCTATAAACTACACTTCCTGGACTTCTTTGCAGGTTTTTCTCCCTGTGAAGTCCTTTTGAAACTTTTTATATAAAAATAAAGTTCATTTTCACTGAAGATAAATTGAAACAGTGTTTAGATGTTTTCTTTTGTTGCTCAGCTCACAGGTGGCCAAGAGGCAACAATGGCAAGACATCTTAATTTTCACTGAAATGTTGTCAGTTCATTTTGTTCCCTTTAATTCTAAGCTTAGGCAAGCACGTTTAATTGCAGTTCTTGGCAGAGAAGACACGTTGAAGGAAATACAGAATTTATGAGGAGTTTAAGCACTGCCTGTTTGCCCAGAAGAGGATGTGTACCAAAGAACATACACGTCAGGAAGTGCTGCTTCTGAAAATAGACAAAGGATTCTCTATACCCCCCACAAGCTGCTTTCACCTTATCAGCACAGACCTGGGTAATTTGTTGCTCATGCAAGCAGAATTGGCAGGGTTTTTAGATCCAGCAAAACACTCAGCTGTTTGTATGCAACTTTGTGTCAAGGAAAAATAGTTTTTTGACTGTGTCAAAAGATGGCCACTGCAAGAGGCACAGATCTGTGTAAACTG
Organism: Agelaius phoeniceus; assembly: GCF_051311805.1. NCBI lineage: Eukaryota > Metazoa > Chordata > Aves > Passeriformes > Icteridae > Agelaius > Agelaius phoeniceus. The sequence continues at coordinate 30,137,732 of NC_135268.1, read as the reverse complement.
TGAGTGCCTGCGAGGAGGGTGGTAACTCAAAATTGTAGAGGAAGGACTGCAACTAACACTGCCTTTTCTAACCCTGCTCCAAAAAGCAGCACCAGAGTGAAGGATGCTCTAGCCCCTTGTGTCTCCCCAGGTGGTACCATGACAATCTCACCCGACACGCAGCAGAAGCGCTGCTGCTCTCCAACGGGCAGGATGGGAGCTATCTTCTGAGGAAGAGTAATGAAAGGGAAGATCTGTACTCCCTCTCTGTAAGGTAGGCTATGGACAGAATGAACTAATCTAATGCTGCCCTTACTTCCATGTTTGAATGTCCCATGCATTACAGGTTTTTCTTTTTCCCTAGGGTTAAAACTATTTTGAAATATATTCCTATTGGTGTAATCCCACTGAATGACATTTTGCAAGAGGTAAAAAAAAAATTGATTGGATTTGACAACTGCTCTCATTTTTCCAAATTATGAATTAATCTTATTGGTAGAAAACATAATTCTATAGAATGGCTGTAAATTTTCAGTCTGCACGATAAAAATCTCTATGTCAATCAAAAGAGCTTAAGAAACAGCTGGTGGGAGTAGAAATGTTTTATGATGAGGACAGCAGCAAAGATTTACCAAGTGCTAATCTTACTAGTTTCTGAATCCCTGTACAGGAGCCATCACCTCTGAAGGATGATCCAGTGTTTGGCTGTTTTACTCCTCTGTTCTGTGCTACGGTTCAGCCTTAGCCAGGTCTGGGTGACTAAATTGAATAGCACCTTGTGAGTGATCAATGCCAGTGCCTTGAAGTCAATTACAGCAATTTAGGACACAACTGTTCAGGATACAACCAGAGCAGAGGAAGCCTGGCCTGGTTACTTCACTATGGAATCACATTTAAAGAGTCTCCCATAAGGAGAAAAGCCACAACATTTTATTGAGGAAACCTAAGGACACCTGCATTAGACACACAAGGTACTCCCTGCACATTGGCTGGTTAGAGGTAACCAGCCCTAAAAATATTTGTAATCTTTGGCAACTGTGTGATAAAAGCAGCCTCTAGACCAAAATTTTAAACTGCTGCATGCAAGCTGATTCCTGCTGCAAACTGAGCCTCTGAACAATTCTTGACCACAACTCAGCTGAATCACAGTAACTTTCTAAAGTCACTTTGATCTGTAATGCTGCTGGTTATTTCCACCCCTGACAGGGGCACAGCATATGCCCTTGAGATTGTGGCTTTCTGCATATTCAGTACCAGGAGCTGTTACAATCTGGAAAAATAGTTGCTTGGGAGCTGAGGAAAGTCTGATTTGCACATACCCTGTTCCCCAGGAAAGGCAACAATGAGGTCTTTGACCCACTTCTGACAGAAGATCTAGGAGCAAGAGTGCCTATGCACACACTGTTGAAATTATTACCACTATAGGCAGCCATTTATACAAAGGGTGCCCTACAGATCTGAAGGTGATGTTACAAAATGAGTATTCAGACTAGCAATGACTGAATTCAGTGCAAGTGTTGCCAAAAAGAATAGTGGCATTTATAAGCAATAGCTTTCCTTAAAAAAAAAAAGTAATTTCAAGTGAATCATTGTTTTTCTGGTTAATATTTTTTTTTTACTTTAAAATGTTAAGCATTATTTGAGGTAACTACTTCAGCCAATTAAAAATATATATATGTATCTTGAAGGTAGTTTTAAAGGGCATTCAGGAAACAACTTATTGTAATAAACCAAAATTTAAATAGTTCTTTTAATAGGAAACAGAAGTGCTAATTAATGAAAATAAATTTGCTGCTTCTCTAGATTCTATCCTTAGAAGATCTGCAAAAGTCTGTTTCAGGCCCCTTCCAATCTCTTGTTCAGCTCTTCATGTAGTGAGAATTACTCACTGCATTACCATATGAACTGAATAGCCCAGTCTGAGTTTGGTCTTTTATTCTGTTCTGCTAGTTTCTGCTGTTACATCTCCTTTGAATACTGATTTTGATTTTAAAATGTTTTTCAATTTTTCTACTGGTTAATGTTATGTTTTCTTTCAGTTTTTTGACTAGTATTAAAAGTTAATAGTAGAATAAGTGATTCAGTTTTGTTCTGATACATTTCTGTAGAAAAGATAACTTCAGCAATTCTAGCTGTCCTTTTCCTTCTGTCCTGAAATATCTTCTGTAGCTTTTACTTTATTTTCTGCCTCAGCCTCACAAGGAACTTCGGTCATGATTATAGTTTGGGGTTTTTCAAGGAAAAACTGCTTAGCCATCCCTTGAGGTTTTTATTGACAGCTGTAGGAAGAGAGATCACTTATTCCCTGAAATCCCCTCCCCCAGCTACGTTAGCCAGTTTGAAAGGGAAGTGGGAAGCAGAGCAGAATTTGCTCTCATTGCAACATTGTCTTGAGAAATTAAACAAAAATATGGAAATGCCTGTAATTGCAGCAGAGTCACAGCAGCTCTTCCCTTGCATTGAGCATTTGCACTTGGCTTGTTGTGCCTCAGCTTACTGTAGCACAAAACATGTGGGAGGCCCACAGAGGCCTTCTTCTTCTGTTTTCTACAGTATCATAAATCCTGTTCAAAGATAAATCTTTAAATACCAGTTTGAAACCATAATCTTCTTTGGAAGTAGGAATAAACAATGAAAGAGATGCTATAATTAATTTTCTTCACCACACTTTTCCAGTATATTTGCTGTGTAAGTTTTTGCTCAGACAGTTTGTTTTGGGTGCTAGTAACATTAACAAAAGTATCCTTTTCATTGGAGAAATACTTGCAATAAGTGCTTCACTGTCTTTTGAAGTCAAAATAATTGTGTATCCAGGAAGTGAGACCTTGCACACTTCTCTAAATGCCATCAGGTTTCATAAACAAAAGCTATCACTTCCCTTACAGAACAAGGACCCAGGTTCATGTTTGTCAGTGCCCATCCTAGTGGAACCAATCATCCAAATACAGAGACAAAGCAAACAACTGCTAAAGTCCTAGGTTTTTAAAATTAGGTTATTAAACCTGTTTGGGTGCAAAACAGAGACAGCCTATTTTTCAAAGGGAAACAGAAGACATTTGCAGTGAGATTGGGATGCTACTTGAAGAGCAAGACACATACTGAGTACACCCTCAAGGCTGAAGTCCAGTAAGTGAAAGGATTTAGGCAGAAGGCTTGAAATCTCTCTTGTGAGTCTTTTTGTTGATGCAAGAGTTAAATTAACCAACTTGTCCTTTCTAGGCTGTCATCACCTCATATCTGTAAGTCAGCAACTACAATCTGATTTTCAGCTGTACTGAGTGAGGAACAGTAATGGCAGTAATATTACTATTGGGACAGTGATGGGCAGCCTGTGACCTGGGGCCCTGTACTGAAAGATGATATTTAAGGATTGTACCTGCAAAATGCCTTTGGCATTTACTTCTTGACAAATTTTCCTCTTTTATTTTAGGGGTAAAGACTCTGTTAAACACTTCCATGTTGAGCACACAGGAACCTCATTCAAATTTGGATTTAATGAATTTTCTAGCTTGAAAGAATTGGTCATGCACTTTGCAAACCAGCCTTTAATTGGAAGTGAAACAGGTAAGGAGAGCCATATTGTGTGTATGAACACATTTGTAGCCATGCTTCACAAAGATCTAACTAAAAGGAGCTTCTGTTGTGCTAGCAAATAGATCTTCTGCTAAAGTGTTCATAAATTCACATTTGTATTTGTCTCTAAATAAATTCCACTTCAAAAAATCTTTCAAGTTCTTTGAAGATAAACCACACATAAGCTTATTGGGCTTCTGCTAGCCAGGGCTGTGAGCTCCTTTCAGTTTCTCAGAGGAAGAAGGATTTCAAAATACCAGGAGGATTAGAACATTCTCAAAACCAGCAAAACCACTGTGCAAAAAGCACAGTGTTAGTGAGGAAATAAATAGTCATCTATGAACTTGAAATCCCCCAGTAAAAATAAATAGAAAAGTGACTTGAAATGGTTTTATCTCACTATTCTTTGTCCAAGGAAGGAGCCTACGGTGTTATGCTCCTCCTTCCTGTAGGGAATGTTTTTGACCAGCTCTCCTGTCCTGCCTGCAATGCCATCACCATGCTGATGCCATCTGCCATCACAGTGATTTTTCTTGCTTTTAAGAGGAGAGAGAAAACCACAAGTATCTTTAACAACCAATGTGCTTCCTGAATTAAAGGGTCAAAATATTAAACTTGATTCCTACAAGAATTGAACACCATCAGGCTAGAATCCCTGGAGAAACAGAGTGGATATTATCATGGCAATGTCAGTTTTATGTTTAGCTTCAAGCATAAGAGATGAAGACCTGTCAGTACAAGTTAATGCCCAAACTTCAGTGTCCTCTGTGGCAAGTGTATGCAAATAACTCAGAGCAGTGCTAATTATGTATGCAAGAGCCCAGTTAAATGATAGTTGGCACATGCAATAACTGTAACTTGTCACACACTAAATTTGCACCAGTACTCTGCTAACCCAAACATTAAATTCAAGAGCTCCTTTGCCAATTTCTCCCCCCAAGAAAAATGCAGTTCTGCACTCAATATGGCACTTGTATCTTTCAAAACACTCTTTTTAAATTGCTTTCAAGAATGGTTCAAACACAGAGCTCCCACATGTATGATCTGTGCCAGTGAGCTATTTTTCCTGGGAAATCAGGCATGCACCCACAGGCCTAGCCCTGTAAAGATTTCAGATGACATAAAACTTGTATTTCCCCATTCCTCACTCCTTCACTGCATGTGTTAGACACTAATAAGGAAGACATTGGTTTTATCTGATCTCTATGGATAAGATTAATACTTGCCACCTTAAGGTTTCCTAATCAGATTCTACTGGCTTTGTGAAACCTCTAAGTCAGATGTACTACAAAATTAAAAAAAAAATTGGATATCATATCACTAAACCTTCCACCTTACCATACCATGGAAAACAGTAGAGGGGAAGAGAGAGTTAACACTCAGGCAATATTCCTTCAGATACAGGTGTCAAATTTCTCCTGGGTCATAACCATGTTTGGTCAAAAATGAGGTAGGGGCTCAGAGTCAACTCCAATCCAAGCATCAGCAGTTGCAGATGTGGCAGAATAATCTTGCTACAGTGCAGCTTTTTCTAGATCTTGTGTATAAGTATCAGATTATTCTGTACAATTGTCTTTGTGGAGGCAAAAACAAAATCCACAGAGAAAACAAATATTGTATAAAATGTTATATTAGTCCTTCCATTTCTGCAGTGGAGCTTTTTATCCATGGTGTACAGATGATGATACTCTGATTCTGTGCAACAGCTCAGGAGTAGTTTCTATGGAATGATGATGGAGCTGTTCTCAATTTTATTTTAAATGGTAAAGCATAATTTTTCTGCAAGGACAGACAGAAATAAAGCAATATTGACTTTCCACCTACAGCAGGTTGAATAGATCCCATTTGCATACACCCCCTGTGCCCACAAACAGATTTCAGCTGGTTACTTCAAATACAATTTTTCCACTTTTCTTTTTAGCCCCTCCCATTACAGAATACTTTTAAATTACTCATACATCTGTAGGTTTCAAGTTCAAGTTGCTTCCAGTTCTAGCATCCCTCCTCTTTAAGAGCTGCAATATCAGCATAAAATGCAAATGGAGCGGCATTGGTATGCTGTGACTTTATTTTTAAAGAATGGAGTTAGACAGTGGAGCAGTTACTATTTCAAGGATGTTCTTGAAAAGTACAATAGTACTATTGTACTAAAAGTACAAAAATACTATTTTGAAAAGTACAATACATTCACTATTGAGAATGCAGGTTTTTTTTCAGGGAACGTGCAATAAACATGACCTTACTTGGAGAAAAAGAAGAATGTCTACAATGAAAAGTTTAACTGGGAAGAGCTGTGGTAAAAACAGTTGAGGGTGATGGTAACGTGGGTTTACTGTTAGGAAGTCTGTACCCAAGCTCTGACAGATTAGGTGATTTAAGCACCAGCTAGTGGCATGTTGGCAAACCCCATGACTCCTATGCCTCCTGTCTAGTTTAGCATCCTGCCCACCCTCCAAGCCAGCCTCTGGGGCAGGAAAGCAATTTAAAAAGTCAAGAGATTTCATGCAAGCATTTGCAAGGGTAAAGGTATTGAAAAGGTACCATCTATTTACAGTTTTCACAGCTGCCTTTTTAATTTTAGGAGAAGGTGAAATTAACCATTCCTCAGAGATGTAGCTACTGACAAGTTATTTTCTAAGCTGGACTTGCCAGATGGATTACTCCTGCTCTTTTCTGTCCAGGAACTTTAATTGTGTTGAAGCATCCCTACCCACGGCAAGTGGAGGAGCCTTCCATTTATGAGTCTGTCCGAGTTCACACTGCAATGCAGACAGGAAGGACAGAAAGTGACCTTGTCCCAAATGCTCCCTCAGTAAGTTGTGTTCTGGTGGGAGGGGTGCTCCTGGCCTGAGCCTAGCATGATTGTTGGAGTGAGCTATGGAGTAAGACTGGTTATTAATCCCTCTGTGGGTTCGTAAATACAGGAAGGCTCTGCCAAACAAGGCAAAGCAAATACAGACTTGCTCAGTACAGGCCCATGGCAAATAAAGGCTTTTATAATTGTGTCACTTCAATACTGTCCCCTGGTAAAAACCTGGGTGAGTCTGACTATCCAAACAAAGACTATATGAAAGATTTTCATTCTCATGTTATCTTTTAGAATAATTTATTTAGAATAATCATTATTAAAATTATCATGAATTTTTTAAAAATGCATACCAAAAAAAAACATCATATACATTTGGGCCACCTATTCTGACATTTGAGACTCACTTGAACAGCAGTTGGAGTCTCTAAATCCCTTGTAACTCAGGTATAAGTGAGACAAGTGGTTTCTCCAAAACAGTTTGCTCTGAACAGAGAGGAAAATATTTTAATTATATACTGTATTTTTGGGGGGGAAGAGGAAGAATTATGTTAATATGGGTCAATGAAGTTGCAAGAAGAACCACTTCTGATGTATCTCACAACCAACCCTTCATCACCAAGTTACACTTTAACCTCCAAAGAAGCTTGAGTTCCACACACCACCAATAATAAGGTAACATTTTTTTCAAGAACAAGCAGTAACTTGTCAGGATTTTGATTTTCAGAGATCTCACAGCCAGGTCCCTGCAGAGAATTTCAGTATCTAAGAAGTGATAAGGTCCAAGTGTCACTCATGATGACAGAGAAACGGTTCAAACCCCAATTTTTCCAAAAGCACACTGAACATAACAGGTTTTTCCTGTCCAGCGTGGGCCTGGTTGAGAGAAGAGAGCAGCTCAGTAAAACAGCACTTTCCCCTGGTTGCATTTGAGGAGCCTTTTCTGGGGATAATTCCACTGTCAGTTAAACCCCATGTGCTCCTGGTCACAACACCTACAGGGACAACCATCCAGCTTCACTAAATGAAGTGTAACTGCAGCTATTTTGGTGTGTTTGGCTGAGAAGGGGCAGGGCAGGAGCTCCCTGGGGGAGGCACAGCCTGGGGGCTGCTCCAGAGCCAGCACTGCTCCATGTTCACCCTAAGACAGCTGGATCAGCCCAGGGGGAGCACTGAAGTGAGGGCAAGTGGCTCTGGGGAGTTTCCCAAAGAACTGATGCATCTTCCCAATGTTGGCAAGGAGGGGGATGTGGGACATGGAAGCAGAGCTCAGCCTCTAACCACAATCCCTTTCTTTCTTTCTTACTTCACAGCTCGGTACCAAAGAAGGATATTTGATAAAAAAAGGCAAAATAGTCAAGGTAAGGAAAACTCTTACTTGTTGCTTCCACTCTCTGATCACCCACAGAAGCTAAAGACAACATGGAGCTGAAATTGTTCCACCTGTATTTCCCTGCAGAGAGGAACAATTTGTGTTTTGAGCAACAGCAAAGCGCAGCTGTAAACCAGGGCAAGCCAGCAGCTTTGAAAGTTTTTCTTTCCCAAGAAGTTTTAGACTAAACTCTCCCAAAACAGTTACCATTCATTCTTGATCTTTCAGAGCTGGAAAACAAGGTGGTTTACACTGCATAGGAATGAACTGAAGTACTTCAAAGACCAGACAGTAAGTAGCAAACACCAATTCCACCTTTTAAACATCTACACAGGCAGCTGCAGCCTCCTTGTCTCTCTGGCTTCTCACATCTGTATCACAGCTTTCCAAGCTAAAGCTGCCCAAACTGTCAGAGGGGTCAAACCTGTCAAGTAAAGTCAGTTTTGCTGATGACTTCAACAAGAGAAAGTAAGTTTTATGTTTATTGTCCTCTGCCAGTCTTAGCTACTGGATAGAGTTTACAGGGATTTTTTGCAAAGAATCATGGAATAGTTTGGGTTGGAAGGGACATCAAAGATCTTCTTCTTCCAAGCTCTCCACTACAGGCAGAGACACCTTCCACTAGACCAGGCTGCTCCAAGCCCTGCCCAACCTGGCCTAGAATACATTTTTGTTTTGCTTTGTTAAGTAGATTTTAAGCTACCAGCACAACATAACCTTTATTTGTAGCTCAGACACAACCTCAGACAGAGGGCATGCTGCTAAAATAGTTCTGAAAATACTGGTAGTATCCTTTGCATTCTTTGATTTCGTCCTCTTATTTCAAGCGGTCTCACAGGATACATGAAAAACTACTCATTTAAAAATTCCTTCTGACAAAGATCAATCTGCAGCATCCTTACAGTTGCTGCTCCATTTCTATCTTGATCTGAGTAAAGATAAGAAACACAGCTGGAGTTTCTTTGCCCTTACAATGCCCTTACTCTGTTTGAGGTTCCTTCATAAACACATCCAAACTGTTCACCTCTGCCAAGCCCTGTTTCAAGCCTCTAACAGATTTTTACACAAGAGCAGACACAAGAGCCTTCTCTCACGAAACATCACCATTTCTAAACAGTTATGTTTTTGCAGGGCTTTCCACCAGTTTTCATTTCAGCTCAAGACAGCTTGAGTTAAGTTTGCAGGATAGCATTTCAAAGAGCAGCACTCCATTAGTGACTTACCAGGCAAGAAGAACTCCTGTATTTGTCAGGACTACAGTCTCCTTCCAGGCAGCAGCTCCAGTGTCTCCTGGCACTCCTGTTGTTGCTGTGGGGTTGCAGGGACCTACAGGTGGGCAGCCTGCAGCTAACCCTGGGATAGCATTTGGTATCACACCTCAGCCCAGGGGGTTTTCTTCTGATGTAGGGTGTTACTAACAGCCACTGAGTCAGCAAAAATATTAAGGGAAGATGAGAGAGCAACAGACACCTCCATACACCTTCTGAAGGACCATGGAAACAGCTAAGGCTGTTTGGGAGGAAAGCAATTAAGCTGTCTCTTCTGAGGCCTTAACAATGTGAGGCTGAAACAAATGGAGGAAGAGCTCTCACACTTAGGGAGAATGAAGCTCCTAAGGGAGATGGGTTGCTCTTATACACAATCCCTGCACCTGAGCTTGTGCAAAGAAACTTTTACACACGTATATATGTGTGTGTGTTTGTGCACACATGCTTCTCAGGCAGCCAAATCTATCACTTCTGCTGCAAGCACTACTTTGGCTTTGCTTCTACATTTGTCCTGACCCAGCTTCATCCTTTTAAGGCACTTAGGAATTAATTCAATCTCTAACAGCTGGCTGGTCTGATAGGCCCTATACCCATGCCTTTGTCTCTGTAAACCTTGGCTGAAAGTGGTGCCAGGTTTGCTGCTGTGTCAGTCACATTAGAAGGCATCAGCCAAACCCTCAGCAGCCTCCATGTAGCTCAAATATTCCTGCAGTTGAGATCTCCTCTGTTGCTTGTCCAGATGTGAACAGCCCTGCATTTTTTGTATTAAGCTCACTTTGTGTCATACCACTGATGTTATGCTTGCTAATTTGTGCTTATAGTGTTACAGCCATTGTAACTATGCCTGGAAAAACCTGTGGAGGTGCCTGTAAAAGTCTAGATGCACTGAAGATGAAGTGAGATAACCTTATCTTCTTTTTTCATGTCCACATTTTAAAACATTTTCTCTTCAAGGCTACGGAACCAATTCGAGCACTTGACTTAACTGAATGCTCAGCTGTGCAATTTGACTATTCCCAGGAAAGAGTCAATTGTTTCTGGTAGGTTGCAGGATTTTCTCCATGTTGCTGGGAAGTTCAAAGGGAATTTTGAAATATAAACAATGTGTGTTTCTGAAAGGTCCTTTGGTGGTTGTGACCCTGCTCATCCTCTAACTCACAAGTCTCTTTCTGTCAGACAATCTCTGTCAGTCCTGCATGGCTTTGCCAAATTACTCCTGGCAAAAGGTGGGCCCATGTGTAGTGGGCATTTCTAATTCTGTGAGCATCTATAATCATCACCGAGACTCATGGATCTTGGGGTCAGACACTGATACAGGTCCCATGGTAACCTCTTCTGTGCCCAAATGTGGGTCTTTTATCCTTAGAAGGGTCCTTGTCCTTAAGGACCCTGGGCTGTAAAAGGCTGTCACCCATTCTTGTTTAATCTCCCTCCTGGTGGCTGAAGGGGAGCTCAGCCTCCCTGTCCTGCTCTGCCTCAGCAACTGCTGGCATAGGCCAGCTGGGCTCAGTTTTGTGGAGAACTGCCAGTTGTTCTAGCAACTTAAGAAAGCTTTGTTTACTTGCAGTTTAGTGTTCCCACTAAGGACATACTACCTGTGTGCAAAAACGGGGATAGAAGCTGACGAGTGGATTAAAATCCTGCGGTGGAAACTGGTAAGGTGATGTGTGCTGCTACTGCCAGCACAGCCCCCAGGACTGGGGCACCCAAGGGCTACAGCTCTCAGCACCTCCAACAAGGGAGAACTTGCTCTGGCTGCCAGGCCAGCTAGATTGGAATATGCATTTTCACATAATCACAGAATCAATTAGGTTGGAAAGGACCTCTGAGGTCATCAAGTCCAACCTTTGATCAGTCACAACCTTGTTAACTAGACACTGTGGCACTGAGTGTCATAGCCACACCCTGTCTTTTCTTAAGCACCTCCAGGAATGGTGACTCCACCACCTCCCTGGGCAGCTCATTCCCAATGTCTAACAACCCCTTCTGTGAAGAAATTCCTCCTGATGTCCAGTCTAAACCTCCCCTGGCACAGCTTGAGGCTATGTCCTCTCATCCTGTCACTGGTTGCCTGGGAGAAGAGACCAACACCCAGCTGGCTACCCCCTCCTTTCAGGGAGTGATAAGGTCACCCCAGAACCTCCTCTTCCCCAGGCTAAACAACCCCAGCTCCATCAGCTGCTCCTCATAGGACTCATGATCTAGCCCCTTCCCCTCCACTGCCCTTTTCTGGAGGGAAAGTAAGAGGGAAAGTATTTTCAGGCACCTTCTTGAACTGAGGGGCCCAAAACTGTACACAGCAGTCAAGGTGTGGCCTCATCAGTGCCATGCACAGGGGCATAATGTATCTCTCTGCAAACCCACTTCAGCGTTTTTGGGATGCACTTTTACAGGCACACTCATTTGTAAGAAAAAATTACTTCCATCTCTAAGGATGTCATTATATGTGCTTGGTAAACAATACTGATCATCAGCCCAGACCGCGTGTCCTGGGTCATGATGGCAGGAATGAGGAGACAATGTAAAGGCTTGAAAGCACTACTTCCTATAAAACTACGAGGAATTGGGTGGGTTGTACTCAGCCACATGCATGCAGCCAAGCAGTAATGGGCTGTCTTTCTGTTGCAGTCACGGATACGGAAGCAGCTGGAGGAGCGTAGCGCCACCCTCAGTTCCTAGCGGTGTGCCAGCGCTCCTGCTCCACGGGCAGGAATTGCCTCTCTCCAGGGGAAGGCATTGCTTACCAGAGGGCAGCCTCAGGTCTCCAGTGCTCTCTGTGCCCCTCACAGAGGTCACCCAGCTCTGCATACACGGGATCCTGCAGCTCTGGGTGCTCTGGGGCTGCCGAGTCACGCGTGGCGATGGTTGCAGAACCAGAGTGTGGGTTTGATGCGTGTGGTGTATGCCTGTAATGCACTCAATTCAAACTCCTGCCACCTAATCACAAAAGTGGGCACTATTCAAAACTTTTGGGGTTATTCAGAGCACTCATTAAGTTATTGCAAGCTGCATCACAACTAAGCACTGGTATCATATTCTGTAACCTTGAACCTTTTATTTAAAACAGGTCCTTTCTGGAAACATTAAATATCTTTTTATTACCTGTTTAGGCTTTGAACCAAAAGAAAAATGACAGAATTACATTTTGTAAATAGTATCTATATTGCAATCCAGAGAGAAGTATTTCAAGGGCCTTTTCAAAGTGACAGATGTCAAACTTCTATATGGTTTAGCTTTATTCCACAGTGATGGCTACAAGGGAATGTTTGTTTCAAACAGCATCTGTAGGTAATGGTGAACAGCATCATGTAAGCACACCTGTATACAAACCAGGGTTCTGAGAAACCACAGGACACACATTTAACAGCGTTGTGGCTCACTAGAGAGACAAGAAGTGAAACTCCATGATGTTGGTGCTGTACTCTAAATAGGTGTTACATTTTGGGAGCAAAGTTTGACACACTGGAGAGGCTCAAGACCAGACTGACCCAGCTGCAAGATCCCCTGAGCAATTCTGTGCCTCCTTGAGGGCGGGCAAAGAGAGGGGACCCTCTCTCCCTGCATAACAATCAAATTTGTGCTGAAACAGCATCTGCAAACCTCTCCTGCTATGCAATACTGCAGTCTGTGTTTGGTATTGTTCATGCAGAAGGTGTCTGATAATTGCCTTTGCTGGGAGAAGAGTGCAGAAGAGGAAGGCAAAAGCACATTAGAAGAAGAAAGAAAATCTAAATTAGGACATATAAATAGCATTTTATTTCAACTTAGAAATTTAAAGTATTTGTAAATATTTTTATACAGACTGTTTTCTGAATAAAATGTCATTATAAAACTACCACAGGTCTTTTATATTCCTGCACTGTATTGTTAAAGCTTTGTGCTCCTTTTTCCCTTAATGAAGCTTTAACAAACTGGCATCTCCCATTTAATTAAAAACCTTTGCTGAGTTTGTGTGAGAGAGAGGCAGCATAAAGGGAAGAGAGCTTATATTCTCCAACAGCATCACTGTCCTGTGAACATGGCTTGAAAATAGAGCTTGTGGGGAAACCACAAACATTGCTTTCCCTTTTTCACAGCAATAGGCTGCCTCACAAAACACTGGGCACAAGTTCAGCACACGGTGTCACAAACTGAAGCCAGTGAAAGAAACAGCACTTGGGTGGCCTTGGAAGCCATCACAGACAGAAGCAGGGTTGAGCAGAAGCAAACAGCAAGGGGAGGCCTTTGCTGGAACACAAACACATTTTGCCAGAAATACACACACCTTCCAGCTGCTTCTGTAATGACCAGCAACCAAAGTCCCATTCCAGCTTATTTTAAATGGAAAAGGGTTGACTGACAAGCTGTAATCTCTTTTTGAGACAAGAACTCCCAGCTGTCATTTCCAGCACCATTGTTTCCCCCCATGCTGCCTGATGCACCACAGGTCAGTGAGGTGTGAGCACAGGGCCATGGCATCCCCTTTCCCAGCCTGGGACACAGACCTGCCCAGAGCTGTCCCCCAGATCTGCAGTGCCTGGCAGGTGTCATAAGGGGACGTGGGAGGGAACAAGGGATGGGGCTAAGAACACAGGCTTGATCCCCAGCAACGGGATCTCTGCACTGCCCTGGGACTTGGTATCCTTACTGCCCAACTGAGAGACACATTGGTTAGTTTTCAGTGTATAATTCATGGAGTTTGGACATTTACAAACAATTAAGAGACCTGCTCTCTCTAGAGACAAGCAGATGTGCTGTGGGGTTATTACAGTGCAACAGAAGAGTGGACCAGGCTCTGTCATTTAAAAATACTGTATTTTATTTATATTTATTTACTTAAGAAAACCTAAGGGTAAATAAGCTGAGAGTGTCACCAGTGATGAACCCACACAAAGACTATGAGACATGAGATCTTCACAACCATATTACAGAAAAAACCCCATGAAGAAGTGAGACATTGTTTGGGTGCTTTTAGCTAGGCATCATGAAAATCCCTACAGCAATACCTTCCATAGAAACAGCTTTCTTCCTAGTGGAAGCAGGATGCAGCTAGCATCCAGATTAGTAGCACTCCCTTGCCAAAGTGCCCCCCGTGTAAGGAAGCTGTGACATTGATTGTACCGACAAGTCACTGCTATCACACTTGCTCTCACAATGCCTCCAAGCACATCTCTGCTCACTCCCTCCACCTGATGTGCCTTCCCACAGGCAGTGGTGGCCAGCCTGAGGACACCCTGCCATGTGCCATGTGCCCTGTGAAGCAGGAGATCTGGGGGTCGCTCCTTGGAGCCAAGGGCATGGTGCCGGCCTGGCTCAGCTGGCTGAGCTAAACTCCATGGGAGCTATTTTGGTGGGCTCTCCAGTACTGCACAATACAAGAAGCATGGCCTAAAGTAACATCCACCTACAACACACTAGTAGATCATTTCAGATTCAGTACTATGTACAATTTACTCTTACTTAGTATACTAAGGAGCTGTGGTATTTCTTCCAAGACGTGTTATTTGACTGATGATTATTGAATCTTTCTGTCCACTGGGCTGCAGAGGAATGCTGCACTCTGGCTATACCATCGGGTTAAGAAACTTCAACAACCTGCCTCAGTTCTTCAAACAGGGGCGTGAGCTCCTTCTCTAAACTTACAATCAGCCCTGGAAAGAGAGAAGAGACAGAATGTTCCATCAAACAACATCACTGAGAAGCCTCTCTCCAGAGTCCACAGCTCCCTCCCAAGTCACAGGCAGTGCTTTTCAAAGCCTGAAATGTTTCATGCGAGCTACTCACTTTCCTGTGAATAGTGGGCAGCACCCCCAGGCAGGGTGTCTGCAGTCCCTGGCACTGAAAGAGGCACCCAGTGCAGCACAACTCTCCCCCACTACTGCCTTGCCACTTCCATAACTGTGTCCCAAGAAGCTGTATCAAAACTAAATCCTTTCTGCTCATATTCATTAGCCAATGTCCTCACCAGCAAGGCTAGGGCCTGGCTGAAGGACTTCCCCACCCCACAGAACTGAAGACAAATCTGCACACATTCCTGCAGAATGTTAACTTGGCTGACAGAAATTCTGAGACCCAACAGCTGGCTTGTACAGCACAGTACTGCCCACGCAGCATGGGCAAGGTTAATCACAGGATGCTTCTAGAATATGCTTCTAGAAGAATAACAGCGCCAGCAAGACACCTAAAATCTGTCAATTTTTACTCACACCTTTCACAATACACTGACAAAATTCACAGCAGGAACAAAGCTAACACAGCTTGCAGCGAATTCAGGGAACTTATTTTCAATTATTAAAATACTGCAATCTTTAAAACAAATGTGCAGACATACCTGTATTGGCATTGCTGCTTGCAATGAAACTCACTACCAAAGGTAAGCGATTGAACTGCACCACCTGCAAGGAGAGAGAAGTGCTCAGCCAGCAGCTAACACACCGTGCACACCAGGGCTCTGATGAATTCTTTACACAAAAATTCTTTCTGCAACCAGCAGCCTCCTCAGTTTAAAGGGCAAGCAGGAGCAAGAGCCACAGAGGTGACTTTTCAGTGTACCTGTTTCTCAAGATTCATGGCTAAAAACACCAGCAGAACTTACCCTATAGTACAGGGAGCTGCAGATGGAAAACCTGGCATTTCCCTCCACCTCCACTCTGTTCTACAGAGTGCTGTCCACCAGAACCCTGCCCCAGCTGCAGACCCTGCAGATTACACTGTGGAGACCACACCCTCCACGGGAAACAGGAGGGCAGGCAGGTTTATTGTTTTAAAATACTGTTCCCTGTACAGGAATATCTGTTCCTCCATTACCAGGGAAACGGCACTGTGGGCACAACAGTAAGCTAGCAGCATCAAGAGAGTCAAAGCAATGTACTAACTCACTCACCCACTTAATTTCCAAACAAAGCTTGACACACTGCAGGCTAAACAGCTGGCCAGTTTACTGCAGCCATAATTAAAAGCTCTCAGGACCACCAGAACTTGTGAAGGAGCAGAAATGTAGTAGATGATGGACTTTTGGACACAAATAATCAATTTATTTGTGAAAAATGTGAGGGGTATTTCAAAGTGTTCTTACCTCAAAGTCATACTGGCAGCAGGATTAGCTATGAAGCAGGCTGCATGTGCTTTAATTCATGTTAGGTGTCACTAGTTATTAACATTGTTTATAAAAAAGAACATAAACCCTTCATAAAAGATCCAGAAGAGCATATGAGCAACATCTGCAAATTCAGAACTACTACACTTTCCCATTGTCAACAAGTAAATCTCAAGTTTTGAGAAAGGTAACAGAAGTTTAAAAAATACTGTGAAATTTAGGCTTAACTAAAGCTGTGTAAGAAATAAATCAAAATTACTTCAATAGCAGCCTAGTGAAAATCTACCAGAGCTTAAATAACCTTCTTTCTCTTGCTCAATGTAATGTAAGAACAGCTCATGTCACTGAGGACAGGGCACACTGAGGTCACTCACCTGGTAGGTATTGTAATAGCAGATGATACTTTTGTTTTTGGAGAGTCCTAACTTACTGCCCTGATCTGTGGCAAGGGCAAAGGTGGACAAAAAGCCAGGTCGCAGTGCGTGTTCTGGTGCATTATCATTGGCAACTGGAACAAAACAAGAAAATCCTTATCTTTACATGAGGTCTCTGACTGCATCCCAACCCTCATCCAGCTCAGTGCTCTGCCAAAAGCAGAGAAACATGCAAGACCTCTGAGGTGCTCCCACAGGAACACCCAACAGTTTTCACAAGCTGTACCTCATTTAATGCTCTCTGTATGATCAAAGCTCCTTATAGCAGCATCCTTCCTAGCACACCTAAGAAATTTTTAATCCTTTTCCTTTAGGATGCCTGTGCTGATGTCCCTTTGGTTCAATGTCCCATTGTGCCCATTCCAGCCCTTGAACAGATTACTGGCACACAGTCACTTGACAGCAAACAGGTGATGATGTGCAAGTTCTGCTGGGTGTTTGAATACTCTGGGGCACTGAACAAAATAAATCTGCAATACCTGAAACTTTGTATCCTTAAACTATTGTACTCACAAGCCAAAAACATCTGAAACAAGTACTGCAGAACATAAAAACGACAGTACCAAAAAGGCCAACAAAACACTGCCAAGCTCTGTCTACCACTTAGTATCAATCAGCCTGTGAGGGACTTGAAGATACAAGGACCTTACAGCGCTCCAACCCCTGTCACAGAGGAAAACTTCCACAGACTGCAATTACAAACAAACAAAAGGATATATTTAAAGAGGTACATAATCAACTAATGAATTTCTACTTGAAGTCCAATTTAATTCTACCACTTGGGATATTCAGGTATTTGGCATAACAGAAGACTTTTCTGTACTTCTCCACCCCCTGCTGTTCAATCAAGATTTCAGCTGCAGAGCACAGCAAGAAGCTGAAGTTACCTTTGATAACAGGCACACCATCTCTATCTGAGACTACAATAGCATGAAGACCTTCAACGCTGGAAAAAAAAAGGGAAGAAGAGACACCATTTTATAAACACAGTAATTAGTAGGAAAGGGGCTTTTTTGTGTGAACAAATGTGCAAGAAAGGGGAAAACTTTGAAAAAAACTGATGCCCTCATTAATTTAGTATTTGTTCTGTTTAGTACAGGTCTGGTGGCCCCAATAATAAGGACATGGAGCTGCTGGAGCAAGTCCAAAGGAAGCCATGAAGCTGATAAAAGGGCTGGAGCACTTCCCCTACAAAGACAGGCTGAGGAAGTTGTGGCTGCTGAGCAGGGAGAAGGGAAGGTTGGGTGGAGACCTCACAGCAACCTTCTGGTATCTGAAGGGGGTTTACAGGGAAGCTGGAGAGGGACCCTTCATCGGGAACTGCAGTGACAGGACAAGGACTAATGGGTACAAATTGAAAACCGGGAAATTCAGGTTAGATATTAGGAAGAAATTTTTTACTGTGTGGGTGGTGAGATACTGGAATAGTATTCTATTGCCCAGGGCGGCTGTGGATACCGCACCCTGGAAGTATTCATGGGCCAGGCTGGATGGGGCACCGAGCAAGCCGGTCTGGTGGGAAGTGTCCCTGTGTGGCAGAGGGCTGGCACCGGATGGCCCTGGCCGCCCGCCCCGCACGGCCCCGCGTTACCTCGGCAGCTTCTTGTACAGGAACCGCTTCAGGTCCTGCGGGCAGAGACGGGCGGCGCGTTACTCACGGCCGCTCCCAGCACCTCCGCACCTCCCTCCCCGCCCGGCCCGGCCCGGCCTCGGCATCCCCCGGCCCCACCCTCGCCGCAGCCACCGCCCGCGTCCCGCCCGCCCCGCGGAGCCGCACTCACGTCGGCCATGGCTGGGGCCCGCCCGCTGCTGCCGCCGCCGCCGCCACCTCCGCGGGCCTACGAGACAAGACGAGATGCGGCCCCGTCACCGCGGCGCGGCCACCGACTCTGAGGAGGGGAGAGGCCGGAGGGAGGGGAGGGCGCGCTCCGTCCCCGAGGCCCGGCCGGCCGCCACCCCCCGCCCCGCCGCCGTGGTACAGCCGCGCCGGGAAGGGCGCTCGGCTGGGCCGAGCCCACCGCGCACCGGGAGGGGGGCGCGGGGGGCGCCCCCTGCCTGCCCGCCCCGCCGTACCTGTCCGCGCCCCCGGCGCGCCCCGCACAGCTCCGCCGCCGCTGCTTCCTCTCGGAGCCGCTGTCACATGAGCCGCGGCACCGCCCTCCCGGCCCCGGAACCGCTTCCCCGCCGCCCCCGCCCCGCTGCGCCCCGGCAGCAAAACAAACCAAAACCAAAACAAACCATAGCGCTTCGGTTAAAGGGGATCAGCAACCGGCAAAAAACCGTGTTTTTATGCAGTTACTGCCACTCTTTCGCTGTTGCCTGTTTCCCCTACTTTTGCATCTAGTCTATCAAACCATGAGCCTGCAGGCTAATTTAACAGCTAATGTGAAAAAATACATAGATTAATTTAGTAGATGCCTACAGAGTAACAATGGTAACTGCATATCTGTTTTTAAAGTCTTCTATCAGAACGCAGGACCCTCATGGTAGATCTCAAAAAACCTCCAAGCTTGCTCAGCATGTATCAATGCTTTTTCTCTAAAGAAAAAAAAAAAAAAAGCTACTAGAGGCCAAGCACAGACTCACAGAATAAATTTGGTCGGAAAAGACGTCCCAGATCATCGAGCCTGAACTATGACTGAATACCACCACGTTAACCAGACCATGGCCCTGAGTGCCACATCCAGCCTTTCCTCAAACCCCTCCAGCAACAGTGATTCCATCACCCTACTGGGCAGCCCATTTCAGTAGTAGTCACCTCTTCTGTGAAGAATTTCTTGGCTAACATCCAACCTGAATCTCTCCTGGCACAGCTTGAGATAATTTTCTCTCATCCTATCAGTGGCTGCATGCCAGAAGAGTCCGACCCCCACCTGGCTATACCCTCCTGTCAGGGAGCTGCAGAGCACTAAGGTGCCCCCTGAGCTGCCTCTTCTCCAGGATAAACACCCCCAGCTCCCTCAGCCACTCCTCACAGGACCTGTGCTCCAGACCCTTCCCCAGCTCCATTGCCCTTCTCTGGACACGCTCCAGCACCTCAATGTCCTTGGTGCAGTGAGGGGCCCAGAGATGGACACAGCTTTGAGCTGTGGCCTCACCAGTGCCCAGTACAGGGGGACAGTCACTGCTCCTGCTGGCCACACCACTGCTGGCACAGGCCAGGATGCCCTTGGCCTTCTTGGCCCCCTGGGCACACCCTGGCCCATGTTCAGCCGCTGCCACCAGCACCCCCAGGTCCTTTTCCACTGGGCAGCTTCCCAGCCACTCTGTCCCTGCCTGTGGCACTGCCTGGGGCTGCTGTGACCCAAGGGCAGGACTCAGCACTTGGCCTTGTTGAACCTCATTCTGCTGGTCTCAGGCCATTGATCCAGCCAGTCCAGATCCCCTGCAGAGACTTCCTGCCCTCCAGTAGATCAACACTGCCACCCAACTTTGTGTCACTTGTGGATTTACTGAGGGTAGCCTCAATTCCCTCATCCAGATGGTCAGTAAAGATACTGAACACGACTGGGCCCAATACTGAGCCCAGGGGACACCACCAGTGACTAGAGCATTGTGGATATCTGAAGATTTTGCTTAGATGCCAGTATCAAATTAAAATTTTAAAAAGTGTAAATTAAAAAAACAATCACTTGCTAGTGTTTCTGAACTTCCAGCGAAGTTTCCAAAAAGCCTGAAACAGAGATAAGCCACTTTTTGCAAGTAACAGAGGAAAAGGTCATTCAAAAGAACAAATTTATTTGAATACTGAGAATCCATACCTCCTTCTTAATCCAAGCCATGCACACACAGCAATTTGATAAGGACTTGGTCATATTAGAGAGATACTTAAAAGAGAACCCCATAACATCATCATGTGAGCTTCTGGTAGTATTTTGAAAATGCTACCTGCAACAACCTTGGTCTTCTCATTTATTAAAATATTCCCTACTATACACTAAAAATGTTTAAAAATGCAACTTTTTTTTTTTATTATTTGCAGCCATGATGCTCAGTGATCAATTTTACTTATTTCCCTGTCACATTTTGAATAAGAGCTATGCAAAAGCATCTATGAGATGGCCCCTGTATTGCTATTAATGGTAATTTATTCTCCCATCCCAATGACAGTCATTCTGTACATGGAATAAACCAGTACTGAAGGGAGAAGTGTATTCTGCATGAAGGATAACATCATAACTAAACAGTGCATGTTAATATTACTTCTAAAAATGTGGAGAACCCCAATACTCAAACCTAATTCCTGCCAGACTGAGCAGTATAGGAAGTATAGTTTATAATGGTGTCCTGCTTTCAGCTGGGATAGGGGAGCTACTTTTCTTCCTAGCAGCTGGTACAGTGCTGTGCTTTGGAGTCAGTATGGGAATAATGTTGGTTACACACTGATACTTTGGCTATTGCTGAGCAGTGCTGACCCTAAATCCAGGATTTTTCAGTCTCCCATGCTCTGGCAGTGAGCAGGTGCACAAGAAGCTGGGAGGGAGCATGGCCAGGCCAGCAAACCTGAATGTGCCAAAGGGATATTCCATCCCATGGAGCATCTCATGGTCAGTGTATAACCTGGGGAGGCTGGTCAGGAGCTGCTGACTGCTCGTCAGGGACAGGCTGGGCACTGGTCAGAGTGTGGTGAGCAATTGTGTTGGGCATCACTTCTGTTTCTTGGGGTTTATGCCTCTCTCCCTTGCTGTCTCCCTTTTCATTGCTATTGATCATTGATCTCTGATTTTGTTTTGCTGATTAAACCTCTGCCATCTCAGCCCAGAGGTTTTACCTGAGTTTGGTTCTCCTCCCGTCGTGCTGTGGGGTGGGAGCAGCTGGCTGCATGGTGCTGGGGTCATGGCCAAACCACAACAAATGGCCTAGTTCTTTCCTATATTTATTACATCATATGTAAGTTAGAGCTTCAGGAATTTATTTAATATTACCTGCTTTAAAAAAACCCAAAATGCTTTTACTATTGCACTTTCCTTCTATTTGACAAAAAAAGCTACAACAAGTCAGCATAACAACTGCTTAAGGGTGAATGAAATTTATGAACACACAACCTTAAAAAATATTCTTGACCTCCCATTTTAATCCTTTTACAGCATTTGTTACAAAATTATATTAAAAATATTTATTATTTAAAGTTGTCTCTGCTATTTAAATGCATCTGTTACATTTTTAGTGCTGTAATGTTCTACCATTTCTTGGAAACTTGTAAAAGAAAAAAAGACAGTTTAAAAAAAGGTAAAAAATTCCAATTTAGACTTGTTTTACCCAAACAGAGAACTTGTAGGGAAATGTTCATCAGATGTGAACACTGAACTGCTTGTGACTCAGGATGCTCCATAAATAGAACACATATTGATGTTATATTTCAGCAGATGCAAATCACCTCCTTTTTTCATTAGGCTATGTCAGAGTCATGCCAAGATTTTTCTCTTTTTGCAGGGCTTTTCTGCCTGCCCTTTTAAAGGATAAAACCAAGAACCCATGTTCATGCTATCTTTAACTCTAGATTAAATGAAAGGTAATGACTAAATAAAAACAGTAAGGAGCAGGTAGATAAAATGTTGAGGGGTTTTTAGTCAGGCTGTTCAAGACCAGTTTTGTTTTTCCCTTTTCTTTCCAATATCTTATTTTAATGGGAACTTTGTCTTCTGAAGAAAGGTCATCTGAAAAGATTTAAGTACTCCACCCTCTTCAATTTGCATTTTGCTCATGAGAAAATGAATTCTGAACTTTCCAGCAGATTCCCTTAACAAATCCAGGGAAGATATTGACATTTCTGAAGAAAAAAAACCTTCAGACTTGAGGGAAAAAAGCAACAATCATGAGGAGAAAAACGCCCACTTGAAATATTAAAAGAATGTTTGCAGGCCATATTTAGAGCAGCTTAATCTTTATGCCACAGGAAATCACAGCATCCTTTTGCACATTACTAGATATTTCAAAGTGTGCAACTATTTAATCTGTTAAATGCTAAGCAGCATACTTCCACCAGTATAAACATATTATTTCCTTTTCAGAAAGTGCTAATTGCAATAGGTAGTCAAATGAAATGCTGCAGTCTAGGTCTCACTTTTAACCTTCTGGGATGTCTATGCTGCCATAGGGCACAGCCAGCACATCATTCCAGTTTGCAGAGGAACTGACAGCAATGGAACCCAGCTCAGCATCCATCCCTTTCCCCACTTCTCACCTGCACCAGAAGTGGCTGCAGGGCAGACACAGCCCATAGGATTATTACAGGCAGCTTTGCTAAGACCATCTGTTCACTCTGACTTCACAATTCCAATATTTGATAAATGTGTTATGTATCCTTTTTCCTGTTCACTAAAAGATCACTTGCAAGCTCAGACTCATTTGCAAACAGGAAGGCCCAAGTACTTGTTAAAGCCTTTGGAACAACTTTCTTCTTTTAAGAAGACACAGGAGTACCAGGATGTACTTTGATAGTTTGTTTTCATTAATATAATTACAATACATTCTGGACAGTTACAAAATCTGGGGAATCTGGTTTTCTCCATAGATTTGGATTGCATATTTCAAACAACTGGATGCCTTTCCATTACATCTGAACCCTTTTACTGCAGTCTTAGCAAGGACATTCAGTACAGAAACCCTTTTTTTTTTGTTGTTTCAGCAACTTTTAGTTCTGTTTTGTGCCCCAGGCTTTTATGTCCACCTTGAATGCTGGTTTAGCTGCTTAGTTAAAAGCCTGCAGCCAGTCTCATGATACACCAATTCAAGAGAAGACATTTCCACTGGGACAATTTGGAAAAGGGATATATGCAAAATGTTTTCTGGGTCACTTGAAGTAATAGCATTTAGTGTATTTGTAAAGTCATATCCTGCTGTAGATCAGAAGGAATGCAATCAAGCCAGACAAAGTATTTTGAGTTTAGGAGAAATATTTGGCTCCACATGAACTGACAGCATTGTTCAAAGATAGCAGTTTTCTCAAACAAAATATATTGCCCATAATACAAGCTATCTGGCATTCTCAAATACAAGAAACATTCCCCTGCATAACACTGTTGAAATGTAAAAAACATCAGCTACTGAACCTAAAAACTTTTTCACCATACTTTGATAAACTTTAAGTACATTGTACTTAGCTGCTTCAGAACACCTCTTTGCATCAGCAGGTGTGGCTACATATAGTTTCCATTTCCAGGCCACTGAGTTACATGATCTTCTATGTAGGAGCCAACACTAGGCTTGCTCATTTCTACCAAGTCAGTCCAGCTACATTCTGGTCCCAAAAAAACATACCCTACGTCTTCTGACAAGTGATAGGGCTCTGACCATAGGAGCACACTGCAAAGCAGCAAAGCATTTAAATAGTTGGCAAAAGGGTTGAAAGGCACATAGCTTGTCCTTAGCAAAATTTCCCTGTTCCACTTGTGATGCCCATTGAGGAATCACTATTGGGACCTAGCTTGAAATAAAAAAGTAGTAAGAAAATGGAAGCCTGCCAGGAAAAAACAAATAGGTTGCCTTTTTATTTTAGGTTAAGATTTTAGTGTTGCATGTTTTCCTCTACCTTTCCAGTGAAAATTAAGGAAGCTATGGATGCATGTTAACCATACGTATGGACTTACTACTACTGGAATACCAAATGGTAGAGCTGCTGTAAACTGTTGCAAGTACTAAAAGCAATGTTTATAATGGTCTGTACAGCATTTGCAAATATTTACTTTGAAAAGAGATTAGTGTAGTTCTTATTTTTCTCAGCATTGCTTAGAAATGCTAAAAAACTACAACAGCTAAACTGCTACTCTACACCAGATCAATTTACCCCAACAGATATTTAGGAATATATGCCATTATATTTAAAAATACCAAGTTCCTCTAAGTGGTAAACCTAGAAGATTTTACATAGAGTTAGAGATAAAATATTAAAAATTATTTCAACTCCACACACTTGACATCTGAATAGGAGTGATGTAATCATACTATTTATTCCATCAGTGAGACAAAATGTAATATGGAACTAAATTTCTGAGATTTTTAAATAGAAAGTCATTTAACTCATATATACACAAAGAGTTCTTTCCACAGATATTTACATGGCAAATATGTTAGAGGAGAACCACTATGACTAAGTCTCTATAAGTATAGCATCCTTTCTGAGCTATTCTCTCTGCTGAAAGAATTCACAGAAGCTTTGAAGTAAAATCTAAACAATTAAAGTTACCTATATTTCACAGTAGGTAAAGAAGCCGTTAAATGATATTTCAGCATAAGGTTTCTGGAAACAGCTACACAGTAGAGTTTTACATCCACCCTCTTTTCCAGCATCCATGGTGAAACTAAATCTCTTCTCAGTTTCAGGAGAGATAACAGCATAGGTAAGATGTGTGTGTAACTGTAGCTCATCCTCCTCGGTAGAGGCTGGTCAGCCGTTCTAGTTCTTTGCAGTTCTCCATGGACATGGACTCTGCTTTCTTTCGGAGCCGGTCGTCTCGATAGACTTTTGCTGCATAAAGTAAGTCTGTTTCTTTAAGGAGAAAACAGAAGAGATTTTTTTGGTTACAAACTGAATACTTGGCACATGACACAGCTGTACAAAATACCTCAGGTTTTAACCCTTGCCCTTTTTTCCCTTCTCTCTATTCTAACTTCCCACAGACACCACTGAAACAGCACTGCTACAGTTTTCCTTTGCTGGATCTTTGTAACAATTCCATCTTTTTGAACAGGTAAAGCTGTATCAGCCTTCCAGCTCCCTCAGAGTTCATACAGCAGTATCTGATTAACAAGAAAAAAACACACCCTACAAAAATCTCCTACTACTTCTGTCAGAACTCGTTAAACCTTACAAATATAGGCCAATCTCAGTGATCCTGCATTGTTATTGATACCTCTAGCATCTTGTCTGTGCCCCAAAAAATCCAATCTTAATGTTAAGCCCTTTACTTCAGCTGATGCTGATTCAGACTGTCAGTGTTCAGAGCTATTAATAATTAAGAGCTCTCTGTATTATACTAGAGCTCAACAGCTTGACATTGCTGAGCATTGTAATTCTGTAAAATCTTTTTTGTTACTTCAACTCAAAATGCAAGACATTCTTAAATGTCAATTAACTCCAGATGGATTTTAACTGTCAAAGAGATTTAACACACAACAGGTATTTTAAATCCATAAAACCACAAAATGAGCTGTTTCTATAATCAGGAAAAAAAGAAAAACCATTAGGAGCCTCTTACTCAAAATCAGTTTGGGTAGTTTTCACAACCTGATAAATTACAAGTACCAAACAACAGGACTGCAGAGACTAAAGCTGGACAGAAACATGTGATCTGACTCAGAGAATTACATTCTATTTGCTTCTGGTCAGTGTAGTGACAGCTCATGAATGAATTATTTTTCCAGTCTTCTATGACTGAAGCTCACCACCTGAAAAGTTAAAACCATCTGGTTTCAACACTGATATAATTTTAGCAGAGCCACAGAGCTCACAGATAACAGAATAACTGGTTAAAACTGATGCTGATTTAGAAAAGGCTGGTGGTGCTCTTCAGTATTCTTACGCTTTAACACTGAATTCTAGGTTTCTGAAGAGAAGTAACTCATTGTATAATACTAGACTGGAGAAACAGATGGCAAACTAAACCCCCTTGTTTTACATGATGTGCTGCCTGTCCTTGGTTGCCTGGAAAAGCAGTGTGTGTATGTACTGTGGTCCAAGGCAGATTACTTTTTCGTCTCTCTGGAAACACCTATGTAAGCTTCTGGTTTATTTATTTACTTGTATAAAAGCACCGAGGGAAATGAGCTATTGCCATGATAAAGTAATGTGGAAGACATGAGAATTCTTAGAAATTGCAGTGAGTTAAGGACAAAAGCTTTGTCATAATCAATTTAGTGTGGTCTTTAATTTTCTGAGAAATGGTCACAGCTAATAAATCAGGTTAAAATTGCTGATAATTTGCAAATGGTTGTTAGATCACTGAGTAAAATTCAAAAACTAAGTAACACTGGGGACAGTTTTAAAGTGAGAAATAGCAGGGGACCTTACACTTACTTTTGCATTGAGATGTTGTAATAATACAAGCACTTCCTACTTGCCTCAGGCTATTTTTATAGTAATGCATGATTTAATGAAATTACACATACTACCAAACTTACTTTGTTGCCTCTCCTTCCAACAGTTATTACGAATGTTGGATACATAATCTTCTTCCACGCTCTTTTCCACTTTCTGTAATGACACTCCTTTGTATTCATTTCTAAAGTCCTTATTGACATAATAAATGACACCCAAATTTTCTGTCTGCATTTTTATGGTCTGCCCTGTACTTCTGCAAAAAAGGAGGCAGGGGGGAGAGAAAGACTAAATATTAATCTGATTATTGTTTTTACACCACAAGCAGACTTAAAAAAATATTGACATTACTGAATAATAGCAGCACATTCCCAAATTGGCCATTTCGAGACAAATAATTAAAAGAATGGCTCTATAATCTGCTGGAGAAAAAAATTATTGCACTTACCTAAACATTAAACTTCTGCTGCCCAAACACCTGATCTCAAAAAAAAAATCCACTTTACTAAGACACTTATTTCATACCTCTTTAGCCAAATACAAGTTTTAATAATAGAAAATTACATTCAAACTCCACAGAAACAGGTCACTATTCTGTAACAACCCAGTACAGCATCTGCATTCTGAAGTGTTTGCTGCCAGCCCTGATAAATTCATTTTCCTGCTGGCATTCTGTAGATTAAAAATCAAAGACCGGGTGCAAACATTTTGGCAGAAAAGCTTTTCTAAGCATTACAACAGCTTAGTTGCAGAAGGGAAAAACATCCTACTCCAGAAATAGAGAACTTTGAAAAACAGGAGAAAAGAAACCTCTCTGTTGAGGGGTTCTGCAAGGAGCTAAGGCCCTTTAAAACCAGTGTGGTGAGTGGGCTACTTCTACCAGCTAGCTGCACGCTTGATTCAAGTTACTTATTTCTCAGAAGACAAAAAGGTTTAAATATCCTACTGTATGAAACAGGTAAGTTTCACAAGTAGAATTCTTCACAAGAAAAAGAAGATTTTACCATCACCTAGAATGAAGCAAAGAACAGACAATCTTCCCAGCCATCATCATGTTTAACACTTAAATGAAGATCAGAAGTTGCTTTCAAGTTCTTCACCTTCTACAAATACAGATTACCCCCAAAAGAGTAATGAGCCTTAGAAGATTTCAGGTATTGATAACTATGTTGGAGATGCAAACACTTTTGCAACATGCCATGTTGCATGGACCCACTGCCTTGTAGTAGACCTCCTGAACTCCAGGTACTGCTGACCTCTTTTCTCCATTACATTCTCACAGCATGTTCTTTGCACTTGAATTTTTTGAAAAACAGAACATGTTTTTCTGCTTCATCTACACCTTCCCTCCCTTTCTTCACTGTGGGAAATCAATGATCAACTAATGGAAGACTCTCCACAATGCTTCTAAGTGGGAGAGGGCGATTACAATACCTTCCCCTCTGCTTTAAGGTGATGTAATTAAGCATTACTTACGATCTTGGGTATAAGGCGTAAGGAGGGTTAGATACCATCAACTGGCTCAACAAGGAGACAAAGATCAACACAATAATAGGCATCAGCTGAATGACCATAGAGAAACCTCCCTAAGGAACAAAATAGATTCAGGTATTTCATAAATCATCAGGCAAACAGGTAAATCTGACAATACTTAATGCTAAGTGTGACTTTTTGCTTTAAGCCTCAAAAGCTGCTAGGAAAACAGTAAATGCAAACACTGTGGTATTATCTGAACTTTCAAATGCATACACAATATTCACACAGTGCTCAAGCTGCAGGAGTTCATGGGTTAGCACGTACACACAAGCAACTACCACATAAAAGCTGGATTCAGCTACAGTGTATGCCATGATTTGGTCTCATCTGTACAGTGATATGTGATTATACAGGACTAGAAATAATTCATGGAGGTGAATACTGAGCTGTAAGTTCAATTCTTACCTCAGCCCAAATAAATTTTTCTATGCATACAAGGATTAGTGGCCACAATTAGTGGCATATATATAGGTTCATTAATACCAGTCACCATTAAGAGAGTGACATACAACATCAGGTTTACAAAACCAGGCTATTACCTTCTCAAATTTTCATGCCTATTTACCAGTCAGTAAGTGAACCACCCACTGAAGTTTAAAATACCCAACTGGCAGGTACAAATCCTCCTCTACAGTACAGAGCTCCTGTATAATCACAATACTGAAAGCAAATTGTGTAGTTTAAAGTCAATGGTGCTTAAACTTACATCACCTCTCTCTTCCTCCCTCTCGTGCCCACTCTGACGGTGCTGGTTTGGATGGCTGTAGCCAGCACGACCATTAGAAAATGAGTGTACACTACCTGAGAAAGGAACATCCACATTTAAATCATGTACAAAAACACCGTTTAGAGGTCAGTACAGAAGCAACATAAAGCACTTTACATTACTGCACAACAGCACATAAAAGGACATTAAGGTATCTTGAAATTTCAAAGCTGTTTAAAATAAGTATTTTAAGCTGTATGATAGTAACCCCAAAGAACTGACATTTTTGGGATTTAGCAATACTTGAGGGAAAAATAAACTGATGCAGATTGTTGAGTTGGGGTTCAAGGCTGGCTGGAATAGTTCTACTATTTTATAATGTCATAAACTCTAATGCCACTCTAGCAGTACATCTCAATAATTATGCTGACATATACAAATACCTGTTGGAAAGGCCCCTCCAAAAAACATGTTGAACAGATCCTCTGGAGTAATATCTGCCTCACAACCTCTATGGAAGTTGAATCTGCCATTGCTAGGGTGATTGCAAGTTTGCTCTTCACTGCCTGTAAGGTCATACTGCTTTCGTTTCTCTGGATTACTCAGCACAGCATACGCATTTCCGATTTCTGAAGCAGGGAATAAAACACAGCTCCCATAAATGCATGATAAAAGCTATTCCAGCATGAAAATTGCAATTTCAAAGTCAAAAATAGGCAGCAAACGATGCAATTTACTGTATGTTACAAAACAGCTACAGTAGAACAAGGTCCAGAAACATCTCCACTTTTCTTAGAATAGCTTCCACAAAGTTTCCCACCAACGCTATCCAAAAGCCTTTTATCCTGTTAAACAAGGCAGAAGGCAGGAGAGCTTTGTTTCCTTTTCTAGGGGAACACCTACCCTTGTGGAAATGTTCTCTCTCATTGCAGTTACAAAAAAAGCATCAAGCATTACAATGAGACTCTGAAGCTGAGTAACTGCAGTTTGCTCTAGTAGCTAGCTTAAAAAACCATCATGGACTCAGCAGGTTTTCTTTGGTTTCATTTGGTAAAGTGGGCATTTCTTGGAATGCACCAACCTCATTGTCTACAAGAGTGTGAATGTATTTTGCTTCATGCTTCTGAAGATATTTGTGGGTTACATGAATAACACAAAAGTTCTGCATGATGTAACCTGAGGAGTAGAACATGCATGCATGACAGGAATGTGCTCCTTGGGCGGTCAATATGAGTGTTTGGAAGTGTTTGGAAGGCCTGGCCTGGATGCTTGTCCCTGTTTATGCTACGGTATCACAAATGAACAGCTTCCATTTTGGCAGTAGAAAGGATAAAACCTCACTTAGGTAAGCACAGAAAATATCAGCAAGAAAACCCACATACACTGCTGACTTTAGCAGCTTTTTTCTTGTGGTGCACAGACATAATGCTCTTGCAGACTGATGGAAAGTTTGTGTTGCCACTTGATGAACAATCTTCACTCAGTCATATCGTCATTAAACCCCTTCTGCCTTCCTCTCTACTCTCTCCTCCAGGCCTCTCCAACAAAAGAGTTCCTCTGCAGCCAACCAACCCAAGGCACAGGGATTATGATTTTCAGTGTTGAAAAGCCATCAGTCATCAAAAGTTCGTGAAAGGTGCAACACTATAACCTCAACACAGGCAAATAAGACTGTGGCTTTATAATTAATATTTTAAACATTATCCAATCTAAGAAAAAGTTAATGAGTTTTAGCTACAAGCCTTTTAAGATGCCCTTAGGAAAAAACCTAAACAACTCCTTTAAGTGGAGGAGAAAACCCAAATAAATGAAGCCTTGTATTTTGAACTGCAGCATGATACAAACTGACATCAAATATTGCTCTGTTGCTCAACATGAGGATAAAATAGGTAGCAAAAATTTAGATTTTCCCAAGAATTAAAAACTAAGAGAGATAATTCAGGTGACTGCACATAAAGTGAAGTTACCCTACTGTCACAATATGCCTCTTTGTTACTTGCTCTTGATTATCTGCTGCTAATTCACAACAGATTTGATTCCAATATAACTTTCTTTTCAAAAAGGACATAAAAATGAAAAAAAAAAGTCACTGGTCAAAACTTTCACAGGAAAGATTTTTGATTAAATTGATAAAAGATAGCAGAAATTATTACATTACCTATCGTGAAATGAAATTCTGTTTTATAATGTGACCTTTCCTTAAAATAAAGCATTATTATGAAATAAAAACTATTGTTATAAACTCCTTTTCCCAGATTGATGTCAAAAACTGATCAGATATCTTTAAAGGAAAACTAAACCATAAATTTACTCAGCCATACAAAAGGATTATGATAATTTCAATGGAAGAAAATGCTAGTTGTCATGAAGTAATTTTTGGGCAATGAGATTCGCCTACAAAATTTTCTGTTCATTTACCCATCTAGTTAAAAACCAGAAAGTGAAATTCAGCTGAAGAAATTAAGACTTGTACAAAGTGCTCACATTAAATAAAATATTAAGAAGCTGATTTTTAACATTTTAAAGACGATTTATTTGAAATGCTATTAACAAGGAAGAACTATTTTATTCCCAGGGCCTGAGACAATTTTATAGGAATAGTATCTTTTAGATAAAGACATCACAAGACTGTAGTAAATGAATCAATAGCAATCAACTTTCCTGCTCTGCTGTATCTACTTTTCATCTGGAATTGTTAATATATCATTATAATTACGTCTTAAAGTCTGTATCAGAATTCTTGCTCAGGACTTTTTTTTCTTTTTTTCCCTCCCCAATTTAAGTGTTTTATCCGAATGATTTTTTTCAAATGTCTGCATGTAAACCTCACACAGGAAAAAAATAAAAATATGTACCACAATCTGATTGTTTATGCATTATAATTTCTTACAGATTCACATTTTTGTTCATCTGAGATGAAGCTGTAATTTCTTTAAAAAGCTTTTCTTCAATAACTCCCCTTGTGTAGGGCTAAGCTGGGCAGCCTTAAATAAGGTCAAGTCAGACTGTAAATTTTACCTAAAAAATGGTCCAAGGCAACTACTAGTAAGGCCGTGATTGAACTCAGGTGTTTTTATGCAGGAAAAGTAGTAAAACTACACACATACAAGAAATTCTAAGGAAGAGGCAACTTAGTGTGGCACGTGATTCAGAAAAAACTGCATTTTGTTCTCAAGGATTGCTTTCTTTTTTATCTAGCTCAAGTACAGTAAAGATCCAAGACAATAAAATTCAATAACTACATTAAGTCAACAACAGTAAAAAAGTACAATTGGGTTTCACAGATCAAGTATTTCTTCCCTGTACTGAACATTACAGTCGATTTTCTGAAACCAAGCCCTACTGCCAAAGTCCGTGTTATTTATCTATACTTCTAATATAACAAAGGTCAAATATTTTCTTGAATAAAAATGTCAGTCCAACAACAGCTAAAAGACACATTTACATTTGTAAAAATACAAGCAATCAATGCAGATAAATATGGATTTGGATGAAGTTTAATGATAAAAGAAATTTAAAGTAAAAATGGTGTTTTACTTTTAAAAGCCTCTGTTGCTCCAGGTGCATGGTTTTTGTCTGGGTGGAATTTCAAAGCAAGTTTTCTATAAGCCTTCTTTAGGTCTTCTTCACCTGCATCCTTTGACACTCCAAGGACTTCGTAATAATTTTTACATTTCTTTATACTGCAAAAGAAAATGATGTAAAATGTTGCAAGCAAAAAGATGTAAAAGTAATGGGTTAACACACAGCTGTGAATGAGGTCATACACTACACTGGTGCATTATATTAAATCTTTTGCTTTCAATATAAATTATTTTTAAAATATCCACTCTGGAAACAAAGAATGTCATTTTTGGATAATAAACTCACTATTGAGCTTTTTATGTACATTTCTTTTACTTCTACTGTAGAACTACCATGGTTGTAAGAAAGGGTTTCAGTTTGCAGCTACTGTAGCATTTCCTCATCTACAATTACATTAATATTGCTGTTAATAATGCATAAAAGAAGGTTCCAAATTTACTTTGCACAACTAGCAGGTAGGAAAATGTGTTTTGACTGTAAACAGCAAATGCACTTCAGTATGAAGGATATAAAACAAAGCAAACAACACCTCCCTTTCTCCAAACTAAAGCCAAATCCTTCCATCACGCAAGCATTCACTTTACAGGGAATAAAACATGTGAGAATACTTCTGCTGCTGGGAATGCACCTGGATCTTAACAATCTCTCTGTAAGTGTTTATGTAAATTCAAAGTCACACTATCAGCTCCAGCAATTGCATATTTAGCTTATCTCATATAATCAAGTATAGCATTTTTTTAAAACTCAAACCTCAGAAATATTCTTTTTGTAGGCTTTCTAACTCAGAAAGGAAAAGCAAAATCTGGAAATGATGTAATGATTTAGTATACTTCACAATACCCCAGAAGAAAGAAAGAGCACTTAGAGGAAATGTGAGAACATTAATTCTTTGTGGGCAGGAAGAACTGATCAAACCAGTAAATACAGCTTAACAATCAAACCAAGTTACTTAGGTAAAAATTCAGAAAGAAAAGGCTGAATCCCAAACTTGCACTGCAGAAATAAGGCACATGGACACGGAGTGCATGCCAAAAAAAATGGGCTGGTCTGAGCAAGAAATAGAAATCACATCCAAAAATATTTTAAAAGCTTCATGTGCGTCTTTCACATGGCTGTAATCGTATCTGCATTCTCTTACATGCACAAATGTCTACATAAATTTGGGTTTAATGTTTCCAAGACTATACACAGGGCAGCCCTGTGTATTGCAAGGGGGCAAGCAAGCCTTTGGCATTCTCATGGAATCCTGTTATTAAGGGAATGTGAGCATCACAAGTTCAACCACACCATCATGTGTGGTCCATCCTACTTCACAGATTGATCAAATCAAGTTTCATTTGAGGGATCCTGTTTCCTGTGTTCAAATACAGAAGCTTTGATGGAAGCCTCGGTGTAATGCTCACAAGAGCACTGAATTGAATGTATGCAGGCAGCTGCCAACACAAACATCCTGTGAAATAAATATGGCTCATTATATTGAAGTAACATTTAATAAGCTCCAATTAGGAAGCTGATAGAGCTAACTAAAAAGAACACAGTGAATCCATCAAGAAAGGTTGGAAAGAAAATACATTAAATTATACTCATGAGTACTGGAAACTCTTTTTTGGTAATCTGTACAAGCAGAAAGAAGTGTGGTAGTGTACAGATCCCTTAATCCATAGCCTCAATGCTGGGATGATTTATGAACTGTACCAAGAACAGGTAGCTTTATTTAAATGTCTAACAGTATAAAATTAAGCTTTTATTTCATGAAATTGCTATCTCAGCATCCAATCTAAGTTCTCTTCAACAATTGCTTCTGAGATATCTGTTTGTGGGCCAGACTCTTCGGAACTTTGATTGATATAAAATTACATAGCAAGCCATCAATGTTTAGCAAAGTTGTTATTGTTTTAGCATTAAAACTCTGGTGTGAAACATTCATTCCTGTGTTTTTAAGCATTGTGCATCCTCAACAACAGTCTCCTTCAACAGCATATTGTCATTTTTCGTGGGGAAAAAAAAACACCACGGAAATTTATTTATTTACAATATACATTCATTTCACAACTCTAGGATGCCAAGAAGAGAAATATGGGAAAAAAAAAAAAAAGAACAATGCAACAGATGCCAACCTGTACTTCTAACTCCCCAAAAGCCACTTGAGATTTCCTCCTGTTCACAACCAGTGGATGCTCCACAGTGGATGACCCTCAAAGGAGAAGCAGCAATGGTGGGTATCTACCAGAAGATCTAAAATCACTTTCATGCAACAGCTATCCTGAACCTGGCCTACGAATGAGGTATTGTTATTACTGAGAAACATGTTCAGCCAAAGTATAACACATTTATGTTTTTTCTTTGCAAGTCTTTCCTAGGGGTAAATGAAAAATTCTACAAACAAATGTGGAACATGCATATACATGTGGAAATTTTGCAGTTCAGCAGAACTTTGGATTAGGCAGATCAAGTTTTAAAGCTAAAAACCATTAAATGATCTTACAAATGCACAGGGGCCAAAAACCATACCTAAGCCTGGAATTTTCATCAGTGACCTTATGCTATGAAGCCCTTACCACACTCTGCCATTAGCCAACAGTTTTACACCATTGCTTGGCCACCTCAAGGCAAAAACCACCTGGACTGTAAGCGGCCAGCATCTGGTTAATGCAGTTTCCTCCTGGGAGGGAGTCAGTGACTTTTGCCAGGAGGTTCCTGACAGAGCACAATTCGGGGCAATCATAACAGGGTAACACCTCCGTTTCTCCCCCCTTCAGCTGAGTTCATGTGAGTTCTGCACTAAAACTTGCACTGGGGATGATGGGACAAGCAAAGATGATTAGAAGGTGCTTTCCAGTTAAACAAAGTTATCAGTGTTTGTGATGTATTCCTGAGAAGCAAAACTTTAATGCACCACAAACAGAACCTGAAAAGTCAGTTTATCACAGGACAAACTGTGGAGTCACCAGGACTCAGGTCACACATGGCTGTGCAGCCACAAGGCTTCTCTAACACTGCTGGAGCACACAGCCCACCCTCAGACGTCCAATCCCTCCTCATCCTTTAAGAGATGCTCCAAGTCTTCCTCCCCCAAAACTCCACTCTCCTGCTGAGAAATTTCTCTCCAGCTGCTGGAAGCTGTTGGAAGCCATGGCCAACTTGATCCCTGCCCCTCAGAAGATGCAGACATTACTGGACATATTCCTCACCTCTTTACTTTAGTAGACTGACCTCTGACAATCCTCACTCAGCCAGAAACCCTCACCTGCACCACTGAATTATCCTGTGGAGATTTGTCATGGGAAGGAAGGTGGCACTTTTCTCTTACTACAGGGCACAAAAATCAGCTAGTAAAAGCAGGGAAAAATTAAGGGTAAAATCAGTGGAGGTTTTGGAAAAGCTCCATCACTGATGTTACTGCTGGCTTTTAACTGCACCTGAAACCCCTCCAACACTCTCAGCATGAACAACTTTCTGAATGCTGCATTTCAAATTGTTGTTTGGTCTTGCTGCCCTTAAGGCACTGCAGTTCCTACTGCTAGTTTTCTTGCATACGTAAACTCCACACAGACATTTCTTTTCAAAATTCTAATGTACACATTACTTGCTTACTAACTGCCCATTTTGTATTGAACAGGTTATTCCCATTCTTTATTTTTGGTTTACTTGAAGTTTGGTGTTTTCACTGATACTTTGCTTGGGGTTTTGGCTTTTTTGTGAATTGCTTTTCCTGTACTTTTCATTTCTGGTTGGATCACTTCTGTATCTGAATTACTAACAAATTATTTCTGTTATTTCTCTCTCCTTGTTGAATTGTTAGTCCCCTGCCAACACCTTGGCACTGTCCTTCTGATTAACAGATTTGCTGGCTGTTCCTGAAATAACACCTGACTTTTACAGAATAGACTTCTCAAACTGCAGGAGAGCAAGTGATGGCCTACATTCATGCCCAATCTGTTGACGGAAGTATCTCATCACCACTTGCAAAGCTCCACTATCCCAGCTTGCAGCTGATAAGGCACCTGCAGTAGAACTGGTCAGCCAGCTGCAAACTGCAGCACCAACAACTCTGCTGGATGCTGGGCTCCTCTCCATGCTCTGATGGCTGACAGCAGAGGAAGCCCTTCAGGTTCTGAAACGTCTCTTCTCAGCTGCAGAAACCCAAGGGCTGCCACCACTGGTTCTCCTGTGACTACAAAATGATGGGATCCTAATGCTGTGCTTGTCAGATCACTTTTCAAATCTACAATTCAGATTAGGTCAGCACTGCCAGCTTTTATCAGATTAACAAAACCTATCAGAGATGCTTGCCTTACTGTATTAAATACCTGCAACAATGCACAATCATGAAATTTGGAGTATGAGGAGGTATTTCAAAGGGTCTTACAAAGTTCCTTCCTTCCTTCCTTCTCACAGGAACAGCCCAAAAGACAAATACTTCAACCAGAAGCATGTCAAGGGAGCCACAATTATTTCTCCCAATGGTAATCTGAACTGAGCAGCACAGTGAGCAGCAATGTGAATGTTAGTGACAAAGAATCCAGCAAGAGGAAGCTATACTGACTTCTGATCCTAGAGTTGAGCCGAAAAACACAGTAAAATGCAGACCAAAATCTATACAGGTCAAATTTCCAACTATGCCAGAGAGCCTGATGCAAATGGTATCTTGCAGCTGAGCTGGGAATGTGCCAGTCACAGTTTGGGTGACAAACATGGGCTGACAGAAGTGCTCTAGATTGGGAAGAGAAGGTCACAGCATTGTCAAGGAACTCAAGCTGGTACCAGCATACCCCTAGTTTTTGAAACAAATGCAGCAGAACTCTCAGACTTCTGTTGCACTGATAGATTCAACAACACATTAGGGTGCTTGTCTTACTACCTTGCTCTTGGATGTACCTGATCAGTTTGTTTCTACTGTGTGTATCATATGAAATAGTCAAGGCTGTGTTTACATCAGCATGCTATTCTCCAGATTTTATTTAATATTTTATTTTAGTTATGAGCTTTCTGACAAAGTCCATCATGTCTTCTCTGCCACTTTTCTGTGACAGGCTCTATGACTATGATTTCCACCCTAATTTCTCAACCATTCAAATGGATATTTCAAAAATTCATGGCAGCTCTACAGCCTAATTAAAGGGATGCCCTGATTTCTCTGCTTTGGTGGTTTGGTTTTTTTTAACACATACTGATTGCTCTTATTAATCCACTTCCAATTAATTATCTTCTTGACACTATGGTAGAAAAGAACCAATATCTCTTTTTGCTGGATTTGTGAAAGTGTCAGCAGAATGCTTGGAAAAAGTCAGTCACACAACTTATACTCCTACTTTGATCCATGAAATGTGTACAGGCAATTTTTTGGTTCACTACATGAATTCAAATCAAGCTACTGATTATTCCTGACCACTACTTGATGACACTTAATCCTGCCTTCCAAGGTTTCTACAGAACTCATGCCTCTATTCGTTTGGTTTGGTTTTATCTCAAAAATCCATACAAAACTTGATTCTTGTGCTTTCTTCCAAGAAGCTGGCACTGGCAAGGCAGGAAAAGCAGTATTCCACCACCATTTTCACAAGACAACAATGCAAATTTAGCATACTAGTAGTCATGGCAGTTTTCTTTCAGATGTCAAAAAGGCAATATGGAATACATGCTATGGCTTATTCACTAAAAAAAAAAGAGACCAAAGAGGTCAAATACCATGTGCATTTTAAGATAATTTAAAAAGACCCTGTATAAAACATAAAACATGAAAATGCCTCATTTTTTTGTCGTGCATGTGATTCTTACACATTTGTCTTAAGCTGACATCACTTGTGTAGCTTTCAGTTGCCTAGAGACCTCTAGGGCACTTGCTCTAAGAAGGCATTAAGCCTACTGTGGGTCCTAGCATATTTCTGCAGTATCTCCCACATGCAGGTCACCTAAGGGTGTTAAGGCAACTTGATCCAGTTCTCAGTGACAAGGTAAGGTTCATTAGGAAAAAGATGCACGTACTACAGATAGGATTTTCAAAGCATTTCCACTTAAAAGCAACAAAGTGCTGCGGTATCTCTCAACCTTCAAACTGTCACACTGAAATAGCAAGCACAGCTCCCACAAAGAGCAGCATTACCCAGCACTTATGCAATCAAAGGAAATATGTTACATCTTACGCTTCTCCCTGTTGAGCAGCTTGCAAGCTCACGTAATACTCTACAGAACTGTTATGGTAACTTGCTAGTGATCAGTGTCCCCTGTGTATGTGGAAAAAATGAAGCCAGCACAGAGGTGCTTGTTTGTACTCATAGCTACTCACATTACTAGAGTAACCCTGATGAAAATTAATGCAGCTAAATTAGTTACATTGCTCCAAGCATATCCTCACTATGCTTCTTAAATCTGCTGTCACAAACAAATTCAAGATAGCTGTACAATTCCAGGAACTTTAATCAGTGATCCAAGCCAGGGAGCTCAGAGTCAGTCTCCCGGTCTGACAGCTTGGTAAAGCTTACAACAAAAGCATTGGAAATGGCATGGAAGTGTAGCTGAAAGCTTTCCCCATGTCTATATTCAGTTACTGAACCAAGAACTCCTAAAGGGAAGAATATTTGAGGATAATGACCTTTTGAATCATGCACATGCAAACCACTCTGTTTGTCCGATGTCCATGCTGAGTGTCAGAATTTATTGAAGTTTGGAGGTTTTGCTACCTTGCTGTCTATAAACTTCTTCCCTTACAGAAAAAAAGACAACAACTGGGGATGAAACACTGTTTAAAAACACCTCTTTTCACACACAATTTCTTTAATCAATTCAAACATCTGAAAACCATTCCACTGCGGTACAGCAGAAGCATATGGTGGTGACAAACTCTATTCTCTAAAGAATACCCTCCCCAAAGGGGTACGTTTCATTTAATTGGAAAAATATGGGGCCTGACTGAAGCAATATCGTATGCTGTCTGTCATGTTTCCAACTAGAAAGCTCATTCTCACTGTGGTTTAAACATGAACTTTCTCTCAGTTATCATCGCTGAATGTGTTATATTTTTCCATTTAGTTTTAGGCTATTGTTTGTATTTAATTCTGCTCTCATTGGCAAGGCACACAAGTTTTTTAATTCTTAACCACAAACTTTTTAAGTGGTTTATGTCACTAAATAATAACATGATGAACATTTCAAAACTTTCAACATGAACTCAAAACTTGCTCTGTTGATCACTGCACAAATCTAAACAAAAAATTCATCTCTGTCTAAAGGTTCATGAAGTGCTGTATTAAAAGATAGCAGTGTTCCCTGAGCAAAGGTGAAGACATTGTTTTAACACACGATTTTAAGTGGTATGTTAAACAAACAAACATGGGTTGTTCTATATTACAATCACTTATTTTGCAAAGATCTTGGTAGGTTTTAAAACTCTGTACTCAACATTCAATATTCTTGAAGCCATGTTGCATCAATACTATTCTCAATGTGCGATTCTTGAATATCCCTAACTCTGGTCCTGATCTCAACAAACTGGATTAAGTTTATATAGCATTTAACAAATCCCTTCAAGAAAGCAATACCCAATACCACAGAAGCCAACTAGAGAAAAAAGCTAGCTCTACAACACCATTTCAGTCAAGAAAGTAGGTAACATACCTTCTGCTAAAACAAACAAACAGACTGATCTTGCAGGGAGCCTGATGTTGAAGCAGACTGCAGCTCAGAATGGCACGTCACAGGTGAGTGACTACTGGCACCAAGACAGCCCTCCCTGCAGCAGCTTTTTGGGAGTATGTGACATGTCTTATTTTGACCTAAGCCACATTTACAGAGGACTTCTTTCTGGATATTTTGTCCCACACATGTGTGTACAAGCATACATACTACAATCATTTTAACAGAAACATACAGGCTTATCCAGGTTTTATTTTAGATATATCACAAAAGGTAATAACATTAATTAAGTGGAGATGATGGTAAATGAAAAGCACTAGTAAATAACACCAAGAGGACAACCATGTGAGACCTGCTGCTGTCTACCTGCCTGAATGCAGAGCTTCTGTATCAACAAAGTAAAACTACTTCTTTCCTCACTGTTAGCACAGCTGAACAGATTACTGAAATGCAGGAAGATCCAAGATCGTATCAACAGTAACATACATTTCACAGATGCACACAAACCCCAACCACCCCAAATTTCTGTTATGCACAACATCCAATACACACAAACTAGGAGACAGGGACCTCTTGATTTCCCTTCAAGCTCCCTTGAAAATATGTGGGCTAGGCTTATGTGAAAATACCAGGGTTTGAGCTGTGCAATTTCCTTGCTATATCCATATTTCTTTAGCAGAAACCCAGGCACATATGAAACAATATTTTTCTTGCTCCTACAGCCAGCAAGTATGCAATAACAACATGACTTAAGACTTACTTGCCTCAAAAGGGCATTTTTATTGACCTTTGTTTCTTTTCCCACATCCTTTCCTAATGTCACCTCATCTTAATACTATCAAGTTGCACTAAGCAGAGTTTATAGTGCAACTCAGATGATGTATTCCAGTGCTTCTCAGACACCTTTACATTCAAACCAAAATAATTTTAACATTTGTCTAAGACCAGCCTGTACAGCAAGATTAGCTTGAAAATAAACTTTAGGAGTGACCGTGTATCTTTAGTATAAAAATACTGAATAGAAACACTGCCCTGCAAGTTGTACAACAGAGTTTTCATAACTTTTTCCATTTACCATGAGATCTACTCAGTAACTATTTTGAGTATTATTTTTCCATAAAGTAGCCTTAATATTTTGAAGAAAGGAGTAGCATCTTTCTTGCAGAAAGTGACAGCGTCTCATTCAGTGTTTAAAGCCAGCAAAACTCCTCCTTCCAGTCAAAGTTCAGTACAAGTAATCCCTCTGAGCTAACCTCAAACTTCCTGTGACTCCTTTAGATGACAGAGTTGAAAGGGTAAGCAGGTAATACACAGAACGAAAAGCAATGACATATTTAAGCCATACCTTAAAACTCCTTCCATTTGGTCTTTGTTGTAGCCTTTTCCACTTTCACCTGCAGCAGATGCATTGCTCTCCTTCGTGCTGTTGGGCTTACTTTGATCACTGTTACTGGCTGGTTTTCGGCAGTAAGCGCCTCCCCCAGCAGTGCTTCCATTCTTCATAATAGCTTCCAACAAAACTATAAAAACAACAGTATATCATAGTATCATTACAGGTATTAGTGAAAAAGTCAGGGCTCTCAATTATCTCAGAGGAGAGCACCACATGACAAGACTAGCTGCTACATCCTCCTTCCTTACTGATCACCACTTTGTGTCACAAATGTTTCTGCAGCCAGTCTGATAATTCTTTTTTGTGGCAAAACTATGGAAAAGCGTTTCAAAATTAGTGACCAGGCTCCTCCCATCTGTCTCTGCCAAGGTAATGTAACACTGGAGAGAATATGTCCAGGTGCTTCATTTCTAGATGTTTTTTAGAGCCACTGAACCTGTGCCTTGGGGTGAAAACATCTGAACACCTGAATAAGCAACTGCAAATTGAAGAAGAGGAACTAACCTTAAACTCTATATAAAGTGCAAATTATTCCACACAGACATCAAGCCCATCTCCAGCACATTTCAGTTCCTACAGTACATACCTATCTGTAACCTGAGTCATTACTGCCACAAACTGATGCTCTATTCCTTCCAGGCAATATCAGCTGAAATTGAAACCACTCTTAAAATGCCACAACCAGCCAAGGACCAGCCAAATACACCCAACTCAAGACCTGAAACTTGAAAACCACTTGGCTTCTGCTAGTTCTTGAAATCCTCTTTCATTCCATGTTCCAGCAGATCTCAAATGTAGCAGTTTTAATAAACATTATACACAAAGTCCATTTCTGTATATAAGCCTGTATTTTAGGGGTATCTGTCTTAGCAGTGAATCAGAAACAATACCATTTTAACACAAGGGACTGCCCACAAAGTATAATATAGATCAAAGATTATTAAATAGTCCACCTTTCCTGCAAACAGATTCCTTCAGAGCAACATGGCAAACTACATAGCCTAAATTTGTTTCATAAAGAAAATTAGTTACTATCTGCATTAAAAATGCACTAATAAAAACTGCTCAGGAAAAATGTCCCATGCAGTGTGAAAGCACAGCACTTTCTTCTAGAAAGCCCATGGGAAGAATCCTTAAGAATTTTCTCCTAAATAAAAAAAAAATTCTTCTCTGCTTAGCATGGTCTTTCTTAGAGCAGCAGAAAACTGGGATCCTACACATCATAGCTTGTGTATCACAGAAAGAAAAGAAAGTGAAGCTTTGTTAAAAAGGAGAGCCACCACGTCTTAAAAGCTCCCCAGCACTTAGTTTTACATTCACTTATTAGTGAATAACTACACTCAGCCTGAACAAGAAAGTCAGCTGACTTCAGAGCCAGTCCTGCCCCTC
Source organism: Agelaius phoeniceus (assembly GCF_051311805.1). Taxonomy (NCBI): domain Eukaryota; kingdom Metazoa; phylum Chordata; class Aves; order Passeriformes; family Icteridae; genus Agelaius; species Agelaius phoeniceus. Next base: position 30,094,948 of record NC_135268.1, on the reverse strand, counting down.
CGCCTGCCTCAGCCAGACTCATGGACTGATCAGATCAGGCTCTTTACAGCAGATATAAGGAAACAACTAAGTTTTACATGTCTAGTTGTAACTGAGGGGATGCTCTCACTACAAATGAAATCTGGAGCTTGAAAACAGGAGAGCTACAGTTGCATTATGGATTATAACTGAAGGACATATTGAATATTTGCAATACTTCATTCTAATATCCTCTGTTGTGGCATATGAAGTTCTGAGGTAAATGAAGTAGTAACAACTCCAACGAGGTGACCAGGTCTGCAGATTAAGAACTAATCAAGAACAGAGCTTTGAATGGACAGACAGTGCCCTTGGAATGAAGCATTTCAGTCCCAATGTGCTCCCAAGAAGTGCTACCAGAAAACAAAACAAAACAAAAAAATTATCTTTCTATCCAGTGAGTATGACATTTAACAATGGCATTGCATAGAATCCTAATGAACATGTGGCCTTCTTGAAACGATGCTTGCTCAAAGTTTTGCAGTTCCTCCTTTTATATTGGTATTGCTCTAGAAATTTCTCATCCCTGCCCCAACATTTATGCAGAACCTGTGGGAGCAGAAATGGCAGAAGCACAGGCATGGGCGACGGTTTGCATTTTTAACATCCAGTCTTTCTCCACAGCAAGCATGGCTCTAAGTCTCTTAATGAACAGGTTTGGTTGCAGTATTCTTTAAATATCACTATTTTCTAATCCCCTTCTCAGACCTCATAATGGAGCTGCATTGCTGAGAATACAATGCAGGATGCTTAAAAAAATAAAATTCAAATATATCAGTGTGAACTTCCTAAAATAGCAGGACACAGTGTACACAAACATGCTATTGTCCTACACTGAAAAAGAAAACCACACAAAGGGTATGGGGCCATTGTTTCCTTCAAATAGAAGATACAGTTTAGGTATTCAGAAAATACTCTGACTCTTCCATGAACTGCTGGTGGTAAAAGCAGCTGTTACAATGCAATACTAATACTGCATTTAAGAAAACTTTAACTGTGCATCTAGTATTTCAAAATAGGGCATATAGGGAACCAAAGACTTATTTTGTTAGCAGGTAAGGCAACGAATCTTATCTCTGAGTGTGTCTGAAGTCTCTGTTGTGTGTACTATTACCTGCTGTTGAATGAAAGATCCTTGGACTACATTTGATTCCATTATGCATTGAACATGACCCCCCTCCTCCCCCCACTTTCACTAATGGAAGAATTCTGTTTAATTCAGAATTTGTCCTAATGCAACAGCCTAAAAACTAAATTGACATGCTCCCAAAAAATTTGTTTGTAAAGGCAGCATCAGAAATGGGGCAAGAAAATCTTAAGAAGCACTAAAAAAATAAAGTTTTCCTTAACATTGTTTTCTGCCTTCAAACAGAATGGCACCTAAGTTTGAAAGGGACATTTTGTCCTTTGTTATCTTTAAATTCACTCTAAAAAAATCTTTTCCAGACAAGAGATTAGGTTCTGTTCAGTTGCAAGATGAATCCTTAGCAAAAACCAAAATCAAACAATTTTCTAGCAAAGAATGACGTCAACATGGACACTGCTACTATGAAGTCATTAGCTCAGTATCATTAAATAAGCACTGACCTTACATTTCACACTAGTAAAGCCCTAAAATAGCACTGCTGCAGTCAGCGTATTTCAGGCAGAAGCTTTGTTTAGCAAAACTAAACTTCACTGATGACTGAACTAGTGCTGAATGCCCTTTAAATGTAAATGTTGCCAAAAGCAGATCACACATAGTATTGTTTTAGAGACAATAGTTAAAACCTATTCTCTGCCCTTTTGTAATCCACTACAATATCAGGAGGAGGAAGCTCCCACCAGTAAAAGATTCAGCATTACCATTCTCATTGCTTTTATGACTGACAACTTTGTTTGTAAAATGGTGTGCAATTGTTCTCAAAACGATACTAAAGGTACAGCATACGAAGAATCTGAAACTTCAGTGAGAAATTAGTTCAACTACCTTCCAACCCACACTCCAGAGAAACATAAGCGAGCAGAGAGGCAACTGGGGCTGCACCACGTTGTCCTAGCACCATAAAAACCCAACACATTATGACTGTAAAATGAGAATTTGTGTTAGAACTAAAGGAACTAAAGGAACTGTCAGAACAAAACCTTAACTACTTCTTTCTCTCTGGTATGTGCTATGACACATTTTTGGTTACTTGAATTATGAATTACAGGTTGGATTTTTTCCTTCAAGTGGGCCCCCAACTAAAAGATGCCAATGAGAGCAATTTAATTTGTTCTTAGTGTAAAAAGCTGTAATTTATTGCAGCCCGTCCAGAACCTGTCCTGAAAAAAAGACAGTCTGTGTTCTTGCACTTTACTGCACTTTTAAGAGGGCCATTTAAGTGCCTCAAACTTTAAAACCAAAATAAATTCAATGAATTGGTGTTGTTTTGGGAGGAAATGAGATGACTTTAAAAGATTCAACAACCTCCACAAATAGAAAACTGAAGCACAGAGATATTAGATGTTTACAGAGTCCCCTAATTTCTAAGTACCTAGTTCAAATCAGGCCTAGGGCCTGAACTTTTTCAGTGGTATTAGGGCATCTGCAATTCTCTTTAGCTTCAGATGGAGCTTTAACTGCCCACCAGTTCCACAAATCAGGCCCTTGTTTCAAGCTGAATACCTGAAAAACGAAGCACAAACAATTAGCTGGTCACTAATGGAAACGGTGTGAACTGACTTATTTAACACCACACAGAAATTCTGGGAAGCTTTTCGTTTAAGACACAATTCCCCAGATTACAGCCCACTACCACAAGGCCAAATTCTTTCCCCCAGGTCTGTACCTCGTTTGTGATTGACTTGGCTAATTTCCACAGTGACTAAAACAAGTGTCCTACAGACAATAGCCTAATTAGCCATCTATTTCTTGCACTGAATACTTTATCATGGTGGTTATGTAGTGGCAGTCCTACTTAAAAAAAACCAAAAAACCAAATGCTCAAAACAAGTCAGATTTTTTCCTGAAAGCTGCTTTAACTCTTTGAGATATAAGATGATAACAAGCTGTGTGAAGCAGATGAAGCTATTTGCTCTCCTTGGTGAAAGAAACTGAATTGAAATCCTCTGCCTTCCTGCCTCCTGACCAACACAGATTCCAAAAAGTTCCAAGTATTTTCATGCATGTCATGTTCTCAAGCCACAGAAATTTAGGGGAATATGGCAACATCCATGCTGTCTTGCAGGAGAAAACAAACTACTAATTAAAAAAGAAAAGTGCCAGCAAAGTCTTCATTTATTGCTTGCATAGAAGAAGAAGTCAGGGGATAAGAGGCCCAAAAATGTTCACTGCATCTCCTCACAGCAACTTCCAGTTAAGATTTGGCCTCACACTTCCACTGCAGAAATGGCAACTGCTGAGGCCTTTAAGTGGTACAGGGCACTGAAGCTGTTCCTACTCCTTGCACAGCACAGACCACGTACATGAGAACCAGAGGAAGGCAACAAGTCCCTGCTGTGTCCAAAGGTGTTTTGAGCTGACTTCTGGCACTGTATGACAGAAAGGCTCCAAGACAGGTAACAGTCCTACATACACTGAAACCTTACTACTGTTCCTTTGAAACAATTATTTCTAAACACTTTTTGCTAAAGGTACTATTTTTTTTGTTTTAGTATGGAATAGTCAGGAGAGCTAATTAGGTCTTGGGGGTGCCACATTTTCTATTTTCTCTAGCAAAGGTAAAGCCGTGTGCAATTCCTATGTGGCTGCTGTACACCCAAAAGGGAACCAAACCCGAGAAAACCCAAACTACAAGTATATTAGAGAATGAAGACACGGACCACAAAATATATTAGAGAATGAAGACACGGTCCACTCTGAAGCTCCAGCTCTCACTGCAAGCTGGTAGAGAGGGGTGATTCACAGTGACAGAAAAGAAGCCAACCCAGCTTGTCTCGGCCTGGGGCCTGAGATGTCCTGATGTTAATCGGGGCTAAGCCTCGTCTGTACAGCTGCGCTTTTACTGATGGCTGTAGAGAGGAGAGGGAATGCAGGCGAGGAGCTGGGTCGGCCCTGGGAGATCCCCGCTGGCACCGGGGGAGGTAAACCCACTCCTCCGCAGCGCCTGACGCCAGAGTCATGCACCGGAGGGGGAAGGCACCTGCCCTGAGCGCTGCTCCCGGGCACACACTCCGGCCTCCTCTGCCGGCCGAGCCGCGCACCCCGCCAGAGCCCCCGGGCTGCCTCTGGGGCCGGCTCCCGCTCGTCTCGGCCCGCACGGCCCCCCCTGGGCAGGCCCCCCTGCGCCCGCCCTCCTGCGGGCCCCGCGGTCCGTCCGGGCTCGTCCCGACGGAGCCGGGCAGCGGGGAGGGGGCCGGGCTTCACCTCGGGCCGTCTCGGTCGGGTAGAGCTTCTGCGCCTTGTTCAGGAAGCGGAGGGCGCGGTCGCGGTTCCCGGCCTCCAGCGCCTCCCGCGCGATCCCGATGCACTTCTCGGCCTCGTCCCGGTTCCCCTCCATGGGCTTCTCCTTCCGCCGCCTCCGCCCGCCGCAGCGCAGAGAGAAGGGGCCCGAAGCCAGAGCGGAGGCGGGCGGGGCGGAGGCGCCGAGAGCGGCGCGGGGCGTCAGGCGGGGCCGCGCTCACTCCGCAGGGCTCATCTCGCCGCTGCCCCGGCGCTGCCGCAGCCCCAGCGCGGCGCTCGCACCGGCGCCAGCCCGGCCGCCCCTTCCGGGCCCCGCCGCGCATGCGCCGCCCCGCCCGCCCGGGGCGCCGCCGCCGCCCGGCCTGGAGCGGCTGGAAGGGCCGGGAGCGCTGGGATCGTCCCGGCTGGGAGCGCAGCCGCCCTCACGGCCGGCCCCGCGGGGGAGCCGGCTGCGATGGAAATGTACCGTGCGCGCTGCCGCAGCACTGCGGCCCCGCACGGTGCCACCGCTTCCCGTGCCCGACTCTGCCTCACGGTGCTCATTAGCAGCTGGCACAGGCTGACTGTAATTAGTGACAGCAGTTACAGCCCGCAAGGACTGCTGTGCCGCTAAGGAGGCACTCGGGTGCTGGTCCAGGGAAGCAGCGCAGCGCCAGAGGAGTGCAGCTAGCACAGGTCTCACCGGCGTCTCCGATCTAGGTCACCGCCTCGCAGCTACAGTGCTGCAGTAGAGATTACTGCCTCCAAGAGCTTAGGGAAACACGAGAGCCTGTTCTCAACAGAACCAAGTCTAGTTGCAGTATTTCACTGATGACTGCAGTTCTGGAAGGCAGGGAGCTTGCTACCCCCAACCGCACGCAGTGACTGTTCCCCTCTGCCTTAACAAAAGGAGGTTTCCCCTTACCACAACAGGCAGGGCTTTGCTATATGAAATCAACTAGCAGAGTGGGGGACAGCTGAAGGTGTGCCCAGACCCCCCCTGAAATCCACTGCTACTGAGGATTCTACTGCATGGCACAATTTAAAGGGTGCTGCAGTACAGTCCCTGTTTTCGCGGACGTCTGTCCAAAGCTTTTGCAAACTGGAACAGTTAAGGAGAGGCCCTAACACAAAATTATGTGAAGCATGGAATTTCAACACCCCTTCAGCTTATCTTACACTCCTCCATGACAGACCCTCTCCCTCTATGAAGGCTGACACTGAGTAAAACTGGCCTTAAATAACATCAGCCTTTTACATGCCCTGCTAAAGACAACTTCAGCACACGACACAGCAGGTTCAGTTAGGAAGAGTGTAACTTTACAGGACAAAGCGCTGTGCCCTTTCCCTACATGATATTTACTGACTACAGTATTCTTAGGCTGTATTTCAAGATGCCCCAAGCCCAGCAGGAAGAGTTGTCAGTTACATGCTCTTGGAACAACTTCAAGAGCTGCACAGTGGAGACCAGACTTTCCAGTTAACGACAAAGAGACAAATCAGTCCTGACATAACATTTATTGAGTATTTCCACTCTAGTAGATGAAAAGTCTGTACAAAACCAAACATTTCCTTTACTTAAACCAATCTAAAAACAGTCGGCTCAATTACAACCCACTACAAACACAATAGCTTCTTTGAAGCCATGGTAACACTTAAATATGGTTAAGACTTCAACGCAGAAATTTGGTTTGTTAGAAAGCTCAAGGGAGCTTTAGCTTCTCAAAGTTAAAAAAAGGCAAAATCGTGTTTCACAGATACAGTCCACTGGAATCACCAACACTGGACAAATTAAGTACTTCGAGTCCTGAGATAACAAGGAATCCTGGTATCCTTTAGACAGTCTTCTGCTGTCCTTTCTTGCCAATGAGGGACTTGTGGATATGTGGTATTACACCTAAAAAAGAACAACAGTTAAGACCATGCTATTTTTCTTTGATGATTTTCCTACACTTCATGCTTCAAATAAAATGACAACACTAACTTCAAGTCTGTGACAGTTCATGCCACCCAAGCACCCATAAACAACAAGCACTGACATACCACCACCAGCAATTGTTGCCTTGATCAGAGAATCCAGCTCTTCATCTCCTCTAATGGCAAGCTGCAGGTGACGGGGAGTGATACGTTTCACCTTCAAGTCTTTGGATGCATTTCCCGCCAGCTCAAGGACCTGAAACAAGACCATTTTTTAACAGTTACACAATCAAGTGAGACCAACAGCACACTTGTTAGCTGTTCAATTCTCTTCTCCAAATACAGTGTCACTGCCAGTGACAACAAGACAGCAAACAATGTCTCTTTTCAAGGGGTTCCTCCTTTGGAGCTCCGCATTTAGTTTTCCCAATGACAGAGTTCTACAGCAGATATGACATGGTGTAATGGCCTATTCTCAAAGTTATTTCACGTACTGCAGTTTTCCTACAAGGCACACTGCAGGAGCTGCTTGAAATGCAGAGTGATATTTCACGGTTTTTTGAGACACTTTTAAAGTGTCTCAAAGCACATGAAGAGTTCACAACCCCGTCCAAATTGGTCAAATACAGTAGGCACTTTTGGGGACTGACCAACTTGCTGGCACCCCTTGCAGGCATTTTACCTCAGCTGTCAGGTACTCCAGGATTGCAGCACTATACACAGCAGCTGTGGCTCCTACACGCCCATGGCTGGTTGTCCTGGACTTCAGGTGCCGATGGATGCGGCCAACAGGAAACTGCAAAATAACGGAAGCATGAACAGGCTGTGACGACAGAAAGGCTCTGCACAAAACCACATTGTGGGCAGCAAAATCCCAGTGGCAGAAGCACGGGCTGCATTTCAGAACTTGAGAATTCAGTTAAGAGACTGCATGCCAAACTCACATTAGCAACTTTCACGATTCCCAGCAATGGCCACAAGGGAATTGCTTTCCTCCCTGCATAGATATGCAAAGATCTAAAACCCGCTGGGTATGTTAATGTCTGGTTCACGATCCTTACATCGTTCCAGACAACAGCCAGACAGCAGAGTGTGAAGGTTTCACACTGCACAAATAAACCAACAGATGGAAGGCCCGCCTGACTTTCACTCACGCACACCTCAGCTCATGCTCACCTGCAATCCAGCCCGTTGGGAACGGGACACTGCTTTGGTCTTGGTCTTCCCAGAGTCCTTCCCAGCTTTCCCACCAGCCTGGCAATGCCAAGAGAAGAGCAGACGCTGACGTCTCCCACCGCGCATGCGCCCCGCGCCTCCACCACCCCCCCCGCGCAGAGCCACCCGCGCCGCTGCGAGGCGCGTGCGCGCCGCCCGCCGCACCGCGCGGCATAGGCCGCTCCCCGCGCGCATGCGCGGCCCCCGCTCCCCATTCCCGGGGCGCCACTGCGCGTGCGACCACCCCCCCAGCCGCCCCCGCCCTCCCCCCCACCGAGCCCGCGCGCGTTCCCCCCCTCTCGTCGGCGGCACGGAACCCGCCCGGCCCCAGCCGCCGCCGCCCGCCCCCCGAGGGCCCCCGCGGTTCCTCACCATAGCGAACCGGAGCGCAGTGCCACGCAGGGAAAGGCTGAAGCAGAGAGCGTCCCGCACGCACCGAGCCCGGGCGACAACACCAACCTGTCCCGACCCGCCGCGATTCAAACTGCGCCCACTCCCGCCTTCCCCCGGCCCTTTATATCCGCACCGCGCGGCCGCATCCGGGAACCCCGGCCTCGCCGCCAGCCAATGGCCGCGGGCGGGGCGGCCGCTCTGCCCCAGCGACAACCAATGGCGAGCTGGGGCGGGGCCGGGCGCACGACGCGGGGGGCGGGAGAGGCCCCGCCTCCCGGGACAGAGACACCGCGGGGGGGGAGATGGCGGTGGGGGTGTCTCGGTCATGTCGCCCGCGGTGTGGGGCTTCCTTCGGCTCGGCGGCCTGCTCTGGGGCTGGGGCTCCGTGGGGTCACCGGCGGGAGAGACCCTGCCCAGAGTCACTCCACTCATTTTCGCGGGGCTCTGTATCGGCAGGTCCCGCTCCGAGCCTCGCCTGTGTGCTCAGATGGCTCCAGAGCCGCCGCACTGCCCGCGAAGCTTTCTTTCCATAATGGAGTTAATTGGCTTTGTGTGCAAAGCGCTTCAGGAGCAGCCTGGAGGAGATCATGCGCGGGTTTGGGATGAGGAGCTATTACACTGCCTTAGCGAGGACACGAGGCTGCTCAGGGGCGTCGAATAAAGCTCCCCCATCAACTCCTCAAAATTGCGGCCCTGGAGAAGTGCCAACGACTACACACGTGCTCTGATTTTTATTTTTTATCTCTAATACCTAGGGCCACCCAGCCTTAGACCCCTTTGTGTACCCGGCTATTTCACAAACTGCAGTTAAAAGCAGTTTATCATCCATTCTGTTCCAAGTGTAACAATTAACTTAGTGCAAATTTCGTCACCTTGAGCACTTTGAATCCCTGCCTGTGTTTCCCTAAAATGAAGCCATAACCCACTTATTTTTTCGGGGTGCCGTTTTCAGTATGTTACCATTGAACCTCAGAGCTCGGCTGAGGGTGTTCTTGGTTAATCCTGTATTTTCAGCTTCAAAAAAGTAACATTTGGCTGTGCTCTTCCAGAACACAATTTGTGTTCTGTGTTATCTGAGAGATTTGCTGTTCATCTGTGCGCATGCAATGAGCTCAGAGAGAAACCTTGGCCTTTAGATGGCTGAATAGCTCTTTAGAGGGAAGACAAGCTAGATCTGTCATGCACTTTAACCTGATCACAAACCCACCACTTGGGTAGGTGTAGCTTCTGTTTCCTCTCCCTTGATATTGAAGAGTCCTGAGCACAATGAATACTCTTACAGCCAGATGTTAAGTGGCAGGTAGAGCTGACACCATAAAGTCCTCATGAGGATGCTCTCCCCACCATAACTTTTCCCCTTTATTCAGGTCTACAACAACCAAAGTACTCGGAGCTCTAAAACAGGAGGATATGTCCTTAAAGCTTCACTTAAAGGTCTTTCGAGCTGTTCACACACGTAGTAAAGATTTAAAACTTTGTGGCTCTTCTTCCCCAAAGTCTGACTGCAAATACTTGGTCCCCTGGCTATGAAGGACAGCCTAAGGCCACATCATCAATGCCTGCAAGCCCCTGTTTCAGTTCGGGCTTCTAGTCCCAGCTGCTGTCGCCTCCGGGTGGGGAGACCTACTTACTTCCAGGCACAGGCACAGAGAGGCAGGACTGAATTGAGAGCAGGCACTCCTACATGCAGGGATCTGGCAGTTTGTTTTTATGTAACTGTCTGGTGCTTCTGTCTATTTGAAGCATCAGTTGTTTATACTCTCCTCCAGCAAGAAAAAAAAAGAGGGTTTGAAGGATTTGGGGGGGGGGGGGGGGGTTAAGTTTAAAAACAAACCTCAAGGTTTTACAAAAGCCTCCAGAACTTAAGATTTCTTTCAACATGCTGTTTAAAAACTATTTGTGTTCAAAATCAAGGATCCATGTGCCCTTTACCTTGCAGGAAAAGAGAGGCAAGTTGCAGGCCATAATACCCCTGTGGAACACCATTCACAATGTAGGAAGAAACAACAAAAAAATTTTTCTCTAGTTTCTGTCCACAGAAGTGCTAGGAAGAGTAACAAAAAAGCCTCCTATCAGATGGAGATATCCCTGCCACAGACATTCCCTGTTTCACACACATGAACTTTCCACATGGCTCACTTTGGCTGCCTGGAGCTCCTTACAGCTGGGATTACCTGGCAAAGCAGCCTAACACCAAAGGTTGAGCCAAAGCAAGGATATTTTTTACCATCCAGTTCAGGTTAGGGATGTGTCAGGTAGAGTACATGAAACCAGCCTCAGGTCGCCTCATGCCAGCTAACAAGACACTCTCATGAACACAACCTGAACTCCCCTCTCTGCTGTTTAAAAGAGATAAATTGAAACAAACTTAGGTACTCAGAACAATCCCAAAGCAACTTCAGACCTAGTTGTGAGCACAAATAACTCAACCTCAATCCCACATGCATAAAAGGAGCCAAAGGGAGCATTTACCAACTCCAAGTTCCTAATGATATTTATAATAATATTTGTACTGAAAGCCTATCCCCAGGTGTCTTACCTTTGAAGGCCACAGTGGTGAAGGGCTTTGCATCATTTACCCAGCCCTTGTGCCCCTGCTTTTTTTACTGTGGAGTTTTTCTGGTGCTTCTCATTGCTGATGTTGTGTGGGCTGTCTGTGCTGGGCAGGCTGTGCCTGAGCTGCTTCTGCTGCAGTCCATCACACACAGCCCAGCATCCAGGCTGCTGCAGTCCATCACACACAGCCCAGCATCCAGGCTGCTGCAGTTCATCACACACAGCCCAGCATCCAGGCTGCTGCAGTCCATCACACACAGCCCAGCATCCAGACTGCTGCAGTTCATCACACACAGCCCAGCATCCAGGCTGCTGCAGTCCATCACATGCAGCCCAGCATTCAGGCTGCTGCAGTCCATCACATGCAGCCCAGCATGCAGGCTGCTGCAGTCCATCACATGCAGCCCAGCATCCAGGCTGCTGCAGTCTGTCACACACAGCCCAGCATGCAGGCTGCTGCAGTTCATCACATGCAGCCCAGCATGCAGGCTGCTGCAGTCCGTCACACACAGCCCAGCATCCAGGCTGCTGCAGTCCATCACACACAGCCCAGCATCCAGGCTGCTGGTGCCTTGTCCTGACCACTTTCCCCCTGCCCTGGGAAGCTGGATGGCTTTGCTGGTGCCCTGCCTTTGGGGCAGTTCCTTGCTGAGAGGCTCTCAGCCTCGCAGTGGGAGCTGCTGGGTAAAGGTTACCTCTGCCTTGGAGAGAGAGTGGTACCTGAAGGACCTTCTGTGTTCTCAGAGCTTTAGGAGAATTGGGGTGTGGCGTTGCCTTCTTTTCTACTCTGCCTACTACTTGGTATTATTTCCTTATTATTTCAAATTGCCTCAAAAATAGAAACAAATTCTCTAAAGTGGGTGCTGCTGCTCCCCCCTCAGTAAGTACCGGGCTGCGAACATGATAATATTTGGACTTACTTGAGTTCATTTTTTGCAGGATTTTAGTTTCTGCAGAAGTGGTGGAGATCATCTTTAGTGGGCTGGTGAAGCATTCCCAGAAAGCTCTTTGTACCACAGCCTTCAGAACTTTACAGTTTCTGGATCCTGCATAAGTTTAAGTGGGACATAGATGTCGAGGTGCTCAGCTCTGCCGTGGTATTCCCAGGGTACAAATCTGGATATCTGTGGAACTTCAAGAGCCAGGCAGCAGAGAGAATTTGAGAAATTAATTTTTTTTAGGTGAGAGTTAAGCAGTTCAGTTTTTAGTACACAGTTTTTAGTCAGAGGTTTTAGTATGCTGAACTTTGAACCGACTCCCCTTAGGTGAGTAATATAGTTCATATGGGGTTTTTTTTTTAGACATCACTTAAATTATTTAGGCTCTAGTTTTTGTGGTGAGATGAATTCCTGTATGACTTGCATTTGCCCTCAGGGTTCTTTCTTCTTGCAGAGGGTTCCCTTGTGCCCTTTTCCAGGACCTCTATCAAATAACAGGGTTCTGCTCTGCTGGTCTCCCTGATGGCTGCTGCATTTGGGCTCAGGAAAATCCCACCCTCTGTGGCTGCACTGCTGTATTGTTTGTAGTGATTAATGAATTCAATTGTTCAGCTTAACAGATATATCTGTTAATCTGTTATCTCTAAACAGCTTCACACATTGTAGGGATGAGATGTGGTGTGAGATATGTGCTGAAGGGATTACCATGGGCATGATGGCCTGCCGTTGGGGTGATAGGTTATCTTATCTACAGGTTGTAGGTGATTCTCATCACTGCAATCCAGCTGGAATAGGGAGTGACACTCAGGTGTCACGGTCCTGTTCTGCCCTTGCCAAGACACACAGCCTTTGTAATGTCTCTTTTTGTAGCTCTCAATATTCCTCATTTAGGTATAAAGTGTCTACCCCTCCCCTTTGTGTTAGTAGCTAGCAGAATATTTGACTACATTCTCACTTCCACTTCTCAAAAAAATGTGATTTGGTATTTGAAATCCTCTGTGGGAGAGTTTGAGAATATGACCACTTTACAGACAAGTCAAAGGGTTTATTTCTCTCTCCTTCCCCAAAGCTGGGATGCCTCTTTGATAAGATTTGCACCTCTAAAATATACGTGGAAACACTTGTACATAGTACTACATATTTATATTTTGCATATCTAGTGAATCCATTACTGCCAATCTGTAAGAATCTGCAGTCTGTTGTTCCAATAAACTGCACTTTTGGTGAGTGTTTGTGCAAGTTCTTCTGAACCCAACCAGACTTACAGTGTCTCATTGGTAAGCTGCACTATTTCTGAATTTCTGATTGTGAATGAGACCCACTGTATTGATGCCTCTGGGATCTTACTGAAGGCAACTGAACTTACAGTGCTGAATTGGTTATAATAAAAAAAATAAACCTAGCTGCACCCAGACCCTCTGAGGACCAACTGGAAAGCAGGAGGGTTTATTTTCTGATGAATTTTATACTTGTAACAAAATACAAGTCTCTGTAATAGTTTTGCAGATAACACTTGCATGCTGATTTCAGAAAGACTTGAACTACCCCTATATCCACACTCTTGTTCATGGTACAGCCTTGTATTTGCTATTAATAGTGTCCCAAGGACTAGTCTGTATCGATTTTTATCTTGTTCTTGTTTAGCCAGCTCTGAAAGGAAACTACAGCTAGTTAGGCAAGGTGAAATGAGAGTCTGTCAGAGATGGTGACAGCCACAACTCCTTAACCTCATCCTTCCCACTCTCTTATCCCTCAACACTCTTTGGGGTTTGCTTTGGTCCTCCACCTTCCTCCTATCTGAGCTCTGTTCAATATGGCAATTTAAGCTATATTTACATGATATTTTGTGTTGGCTACGAAGTCATTTGCAAGTACTTTACTCCAATTTTGTTCAAGCTGGGGAACTCCAGGTGAATCTAATTTGCCTTGTGATACCTATGTCCCGAGGGCATTGTAATCAAATGGGCTTTTGCCAGCTATAGAAAATTCCTTATACCAGTTTGTTTGTCTAAGAAAGCAACTTGGAAAACATGAAAAAAAAGGGAAGAAAATTGCATTTTCCTGAAAGTGGCTTTTCCCAGGTTTTCAAACAAAATGCTCCCTTGCAGGAGCTGGAAATGGTTCTACTTGTTCTGTGAACATGAAAAAAGAAATGCCACCTGCCCTTTGGAAGTCTGGAGAGAAAATTCACTGAGGGGCTTAACCCTTTCCTTGCCGAAGTCATTGCAAGTAGAAGGAATCCAACACTTCTTAGGTGGTAGGAAGCAGCTACTACAGCTATAATTTCTTCCTCATGGTGCAAGTTGGGTTTGGTAGAGAAGTAACTGAAGATCACAACTGGAATGAGGTCCTGTACCACACCTAACTTGTGACACAGACAGCCTATCCCTCACTGAATAGTACATAATTAATAATAACATGTTCCCATTTTTAGCCATCTGCAACAAAGAACTGTGAGATCCAGGGCCTATTTTCTACTGAGAACTTACCAGTTTCACAGAGCAAGTCAAGGTGTCAGCACAAATCCCACTGGATTCTGTCCTTTTCAGCATGGCCCTGGCTGTGGGGGACCCTCACCACCAAGAAGACCAGATGGAGGGGAGAAACGAGATGTTGTTGGGATCCCTGGAAGGATGACACCTTTCTACCTAACCCCTGTCACTCCCTCCCTTCCTTCCTCCCTCTTTTACTATTAAATAAAACATATCAATAATTTGGCACCAACATCTAACCTTATTTAATCACATTTTAATCACATTTTTTGGGTATATTTTAAACCTTTCTGCATTTCATCTGCTGTTTTTGTCAAGACCTAGTCTCCTCTGCTCTTCTGTGTTTAAACCAGACTGTAATTTTTCTCTCTAGTTTAAAATAAAACAAAAACAGCAGCAGAAAGTTGCACTGCCCTAAGGATGCCATTTTCACCCTCGTGGCAGCAGGATCAATCATCACAGCAGGCCAGCAGCAGAACCCTCCCAGGAGGACAAGAGCACCCCAGAAAGGCACGGATGGCACGTGCAGGCTGCAGTGACAGGCAGGGCTGGGGGCTGAGGGTTACACACCAGGGTTGGGGTCACAGGACACAGCAGCAGGGCTGGGTACCGGCAGGGCAGGCAGATACTTAGGGACCAGGGTCCAGGCTCCAGAGACAGGGCTCAAAAGCCAGGGGCCAAGGATAAGGGGTAAAGGGTAAGGGTCAAGGATCAAAGGTGAGGGATCATAGGTCAGAGGTCAAGGAGGGTATAACTCTTACTGACATACCTTTACAAACAACACCAAGATTAACTTAGGAGTTCACTTCTGCCAAAATTTGGGATTATAGCTAAGGGCATCTCATTCCCAAGAACAGTAACTCCCAGAGAGGTTGGCTTTGTTTGGTTTTTTTGTTTGTTTTTTGTTTTTATGTATGTTTATTTTTTTTCATTTATCTTTAAATTGCACCTAAAGGAGAAACAAAAGTCAAGTAGGTAAGTAGACTCCTCACCTTGTTTCATCTCTTCTATACTGTTTGCTACAGTGAAGGGCCTTTTGTGCTGGACTTGTTTTGGAAATTTCCAAGTCTCCTTAATGCAGAGGTTTGCACTTGGATGCATTTGATCTTGCAGTATGACTATTACTGCCCAATTAAATTTGATATACTGTGAAAATGAGTCACACTTTGACCAGGGTATAAAGATGAATCTCTTCAACTGTAAAGGGGCTGTGACTGACCAAATGAAATTGTCCCAATGGTGGCAGCATAACATAAGAAATAAAATACAAAAATATAAAGGGTTTCCTTTTCAGTGAGGCTTTTTAGGCTGAGTCATCATCACCAAAGTGGTATCCTTGTTCTCTGGGGGTGGGGTTGCCATTAAAACCAAAGCACAGCACTTATCTTGCTGAAAAATTGGAAAGAAAAACATTTTCTTTTTTGTGGTCAGGAGACCAGGCAAGGTCAGCATTTCATGCGAGATAGACCTTGCCTGGCTGCCATCTGGTTAAGATCCTCTGCTAGGACTTCAGAGCAGGAAAGATAAGATGCTTTAGAGATCTTGTGTTAAAAAGGGATTTTTATTCTTAGATGTGAAAGCAAAACAAAATTTAGCATGTGAAATTCACTAGGTGAAGTTACTGCAGATGAATAGAGGCATAATTGCACAGCTATAAAATGATTGACTTTAACAAGTGAACTCTTTTCTAGCTTAAAAATCCCCTCCCATCCTGTCAAATTTGGGGGGGGGGGGGGGTGGGGGCAGGGTGGGTTGTATGTCCCGATAACTCTCGATTATACATCATTGACATCATTGTGTCTTTTCAAATTTTCTCACCTGGGCCTGGGCCTGCATGGTCTTGCATTTGTCCCAAATCCACGCATGTAAAAAGCAGGAAAAAAATGTAAACAAGTTTGTCAAATACAATGATTCACTGGTAAGGCCTTGCAACACCTGGGAGCAGTCTGAAAGAAGAGAAATATTCAGCACAGGAAGAGTTAAACACTGGTGGTTTGAAAGGGTTTTGTCTGGACCATCTTTTCTGTGACTCTCCAAGGGGATGTGCATCCATCCCTCTTATCTTAGTGAAGCAGCTGGGCTGCTGCTGCTGTAAATCAGGAGCACAACCAAGGGATGGTGATGGGTAAGAGTGATGGCAGGGCAGTGGTGGTGCCTGGTGAGAGGGAGAGAGCAGCTTCCAGCGAGGTGCTCGGACTTGCTGCAGGAGGGAGAGATGGGGGACGCGAAGCCTGCGGCGCGGTGGCGACAGCAGGGAAGGGGCAGAGCTGATCCCTGTGGGGCAAATCCTTCTCTGGGAGGGGGGAACCCCCACTCCCTGAGCTTGGCATGGAGCAGCTGGGAGGTAAGTGTGGGGATGGGCTCAGGGTGGGAGTGCTGGCAGCAGGTGCTATGTCACACCCTGCCTCTGAAAGCCACTGGTGCCTGAGTGGGTGAAAGCCACAGGAGCTGCTTGCTCACAGCAGCCTCTCCAAATGGCAAGGTTTGCAATGCCTTCCTCAGCCCAGGGAGCAGAGGCTTTTGCTAGTACACAGGAATGTGGCATCTTCAAATGCAGTGATTATGGGTGGGATTTTTAGGCATTCCTCTTGGTCATGATTTTGGTCCTGTTCACCTGGCTTTGGCACATGGGTGATGTATAGGAACCATATTGCATAAATACAAATGCAGAGCCTGATTTGTCTCCCCCAGTGCCTGGTTCCCCAGCAGAGCCCCAACAACAGCACTGGGCTTCCCCATGCTTTAGAGCTGCCCCAAGGATGCAGGGTTCCAAACATGCTAAGTAGTTTCTGATGAGTCACCAGAGAAAAGGTGTGATGAGCAACTGAGAGGTGCCAGCCAAGACTACAAAGGTTGTTTCATGGCAGTGATCTGCTTCACATCTCTGCATGCAATGCAACAGGCTCCCCATTTGAAGTAGACTAATATTTGTTGCCCAGCTGGGGTCCCTGAGGAGCTCTTGGTGCCTGTAGTCCCTGCTGCTGGCTGTGAGGGCAAAGGGCTGCAGAGGGAAGAAGCCCAGGGGACTTGCATCTCCTTCCTTCATCCCTTCTCCAGGCATACCTCACTTCAAAGCACCCCCCCATCCACTAGCAGCTGCATTTCCCTCCTCTCTTGGAGACACTTAAAATAGCACAATATTTACCTGAACTCATATGTAACCACAGTGGAGGACAAAGGAGTGTTTTTGCTAATGTCTCTGCTTGTGTAGGACTAGATGTAGATGCATTTTCAGGTGGTGGGCAGCCAAGCAACAGCTGTTTGTGGTACCATCTTCTGGAGCTGGGATCAGTGCACTCCAGCACTTTGTGCTCCTGCCTTTTGTTATGCATAGGTCTCCTTTTTTCTCGCTGTTTAGGAAAAGAAAACAGAAAAAAAACCCCACAGAACCCCTCAAATAAACAAAGAAGCAAATCAGATTAGGGATGTTGAGGGATCAATTTCTAAAGGAGCTCCCTGTGAAATGTGAACTTCCCATACATGTCAGGGCCTACACAACTGCAAAAGGCCTCCCCTCAAAAAACATCTTGGGCCAAAAGTGAACATCCAGAGGTTCCAGCACCATCTGCCTTGAGGAGCCAGGCACAGCATCTCTGCAGTAGTGAGGGTGGAGGCTACCAGCAGGGCATGGCTGATCATTATGGACACTGTTGTGGAAAGGTGGTGTCCCAGAGAGAGCATATATGCCAGGATGTACCCCCATGGTGCTGGTGCATGGTCACAGAGGTTTCCCCTGTCACCTTGCTTCTGACCAAATCCTTTCCCCTTTCACCTTCTTGGTCATTTATTTGCTGTTACACGTATTGGATGTTCCAGACTTGCAATAGGAGCAGCTCCTCCAAAACACTGCATTTCCTACTCCTTTCCTGAGGCTTCAGGCAACCTATAATGGAGCACAAAGGAGACCCCACAGCTGTGAGCACCTTGCAGGTCACAGACCTGCACCCATAAAAACACTGCCAGTGCCTCTTGCAGTTTGATGCATCTCCTGCAGCCACATGAAACATTCCCTGACGCGTTCCAGCCCCAACCACTGCAACAGTCACAAAACAGCACAGTTACAGCCCACGGCCACTGTGTGAAACCAGACTCTTTTCACTGCTTCAGAAACACTGTCCTACCCTTCACCATGGATCTGTACTCAGCTTTGCCTGAGCTGGACCTTTAACATCAGCCACATGTCCAGCAAGAAGCACTTTTTACCAGGAGGAGTATCATTTCCTCCTCTTAAATAAGATCAAAAGCTTTCAAAAAAACCAGTTTGACCTATGACTTGCATTTCCTCTTGGACTTGCCATTGGCTTACAGGGATTTACATACCCATCAGCACTTTCAGAACAGCTTAACACAGGCTGAATGGGAAAATGTGTGTGTGTGTCTAAGTTTCCTACATCCCTAGACTTATCAGTCAGAAAATCAAATGTTGGGGCATTTGCATATCATTATTGCTTACCTATTTTATCATTTAGCCTAATTAGCTAACTAGGCTCATTTAATCCTCAGCATTCACTAATCCCAATTAGAGATGGGCCCAAACCAGGACCTGGGTCCCAATTAGGAGATAACAAGCTCTTGGCAATCTGCTGCCTCCAGCAATCCCTGCAGCTGATAGTGATGTGTGGGAGTGCAGGAGCCCCCATGAAAGAGCAAGGAATTGCAGACCCACATCATCTCTGTACTCAAGCTGTAAAGACAACTGTGCAGCAGATCAGGATCTAAATGCATCATTTGCTTTGCAGTGGTCTGCATATATCTTGAGCACTACACCCTCTCCACCTGCCCTCCCCAAAAAAAGTGAAGGAGAGTTGGTTTTTGCACATGTCTGTGTCAGTTGCATCAAACCATCCATGGTGGCCAGAAGAGCCCCTGACTATTAAAGCTCTTCTATCTCATCATCCTTTGCAGCTGCTTCTTGTCCCCTTGGCTCATTCTGAACATGACATGATGACAAATGCACACACACATGCTGTAGCCACTAAGCACAAGTAGCTGAAGCAGGAAATTATGTCCAGATGGAAAAGTGAGATTGTTCTGGAACAGCTGTGGTCAACTGGACAGACCTTGGGGCTTGATTCTGACTTGGCTGTTAAAAGGGGCTACTTGTGTCTGCTGTGCTTCCTCATGCCAAGGGAGGGACAGTGGCATGCAGAGCACCTGCAGGCCTGTCCCCATGAGCATCAGCTCCAAGAGTCCATCACTGTTTCACCAAAGCTACAGAGCTGAAGGATGGGGTATTAGAGGATACCCCCACCCTCCTGCAGATCCCACACCATTGACACAGTTTCTTTCAGCACAGAGCAGCATGGAGAGACTGATCAGCACTCACCTCCTTGATGTTTTCAAAAAGCCATGTATTCCACCCAGGACTGTGCCTGGTGCATCTTCCCCTGAAGTAGGGAAGGTTTTTACCTTCTGCAGGGCTGGCACCACTGGTGAGACAGGCTGCATTCCCCTCCAGGGAGGCAAAGGGCTTTGGTAACCTGTGCAGGCAGGGGGCTCCATATGGGCCTTCTACAGCCTTTTCCTACGTATGTTCTTCTTCCTCCAGCCAGGAACATCTGACTCTGCCAAGATGTGAATGCATAAGTTGCCAGCTCCTCTCACTGGAAGCTAATAGCTAGCTCACTGAACAAAGAAAATCCAATTTGGCAAAAAAAGCAAATAGTCTTATTCTGGTCTCTCATATATTTTCCCCTGCTGGTGCAGTTCAGAACTTTTCACTGATTTATACCTTGGATGCAAGAAGAGTTTCAGACTCAAGGTTATTGTCCTGTCAGGTGTAGGCATGTCCTTGCTGTAACAGAATGAAAGGGTTTATGAGCTGTGGATGTTCAAAGGGAGCAAGACATGGAGCTCCTGGAGCAGGTCCAGTGCAAGGCAATGAAGATGATAGAGGGAGGATGACAGGCTGAGGAAGCTGGGCCTGTTCAGCCTCAAGAAGAGACAACTGAGAGGGGAAGTCATCAACATTTATAAGTATCTGAAGGAATGATGTCAAGAGGATGGAGCCACCCACTTGTCACTGGTGCCAAGCAATAGGCCAAAAGGCAAGGGGCAGAAACTGATGCACAGGAACTTCCACCTGAACACGAGGAAGAACTCCTTTACTGTGTGGGTGACTGAGCACTGGAACAGATTGCCCAGAGAGGGTGTGGAGTTTCCCTCCCTGGAAATATCCAAGAACTGTCTGGATGCAATCCTGTGCCATGTGCTCTAGGATGACCCTGCTTGAGCAGGGAGGTTGGACCAGATGACACACTGTGGTCCCTCCCAGCCTGACCCATTTTGTGATTATATGAGAGTTCACATCTGTATGACAATTAAGTGGATAGTGGTGGACCACAAGTCCCCAGGTGCCTGGACAAGGAGGCTCCTTCTGGTAAGTGCCTTTGATGAATTGTTTCTAAAAGCCTGATGGCACCTTGGGGTTTATTTTTTCCCCTTTACTTCAAGGGGACCACTAGAAAATTAAATGATTGTACTTTGCTGCAGCAGAGCTTAAAGGGGAAATTAACTTGGGAGCTCATACACTGCTCACTGAATTCAGCAGGGCCTTTTCTGCCAGCTTCAGTGGAAGTTCTGGAACCAGTTCTCTATCAAAGGTGACTTTGATTTTCTGCAGTTGTGTGGGCCTTTCCTCCCATTTCTCTGTGGGGAATAGCTTTGGGAGGCTTCAGAGAGTTCAGATGAAATATTTGCTGTAGCTAGCCCTCAGCTTATTTTCTTCCTTGCATCATGACTGTTCCTTTTACAGCTGGCAGCTGTAATCTCTGCTGGCCTCCTCCTGCTGTACATCCTGCTGTGCTACAAGCATTTCCATTTCCACGTGGCTCACGTGTATGCTCGCCTGGGGTACCCCAATGCACAGCACATCCTGGGACAGAGGTATTTGCAAGGTAATGTTTCTCCAGTCTGTGGCTAATTTGCTGCCAGTGTGCCTGCTTATAAGCCAGAAACACAAAGGTGCCTTTGTGGTACCAACACACTGCTGGATTTTGGACTCTGTATATTATAACCTTTGCTACCTTGTCTCACTCTCAGGAGCTGGAGTGGAAAAAAATGAGGACATGGCCATGCACTGGTTCAGGTGAGGCTCAAAAACCCTCCAAGCAATTCCTGTCATGGGAAATTGGCTTCTTCTGGGGAAGGGCTACTTGTGGTACGGGAGGAAGAAGAAGTTGGCAGTGCTTTGTGGGGAAACCCTCACTGAGCTGTCCTGTGCTGGTGGGAGCTCCTGACTTCTCACTGTGGGCTGCACTATGCTTTGCTCCCCTTTCCCCACCTGCTATTGCTATTGTCTTTAACCAGTGGGAAGAAAGGAAGTATCCTGACAGCGGGAGTGCAGAGGGATGCTGGTGCTGCTGTATGGCTTTTTGGGGAGGTTTGAGCTGCAGGTGGGCAGCAGGAGGAATGCACAGGTGCAGAAGGGAATGAGCCAGGAGCTGCTGAGGCAAAGGCAAATCGAGTTACAGCAGTGTATGTATCATTTTCCTGCTCTCAGCACACCCTCCCGAGAGGCTTCTGCCACATGAGTGACACAGCCATGCTGTGTGTGCATTGCCTGTGGTACCCATAGTAGTTACCCCTGTGGTGGGAGCCTGGGCTGTGTCTCCTGGAATCCTACCAGTCTTGGTGAGAAATGGGAAGGATTAAGGACAGGGAAATTTGCTGTGCTACCCAAAAAACAAGGGGAGAGAGGTAGGCATGTTGGATGGTATCTCTGCCTGCTCAAGGCATAGAACAGCATCAAGCTGCAGGACTTTTAGGGTTAAAAGAACTATGCCTGTGACAGCAGGAGATGGAAATCAAGGAAGAATCATTAAAGATGTCCATCCCAAGAGAAATGCTGAAGCTTTCATGCTTTTCTGAATAAGGATGTTTCCCAAATCAGGCCTGAAATTTCAAAGGAATCACATTTCTAAAAGTGAATTATACGTAACTTTTCCCTTATTTGCTCTGTCCTGTTTAATCTCAGCTAGCAACTAAGTACAGTGCAGCTGCTCACTGGTTTTCCCTCTCCTCTCCTACTCCTGTGGGAGGAGAATTAGAAAAACGTAAAATCCGTGGGTTGAGATAAGAGCAGCGTGATAATTGAAATAAAGTAAAATATAACAATAGTAACAAAAGAGAGGAATAAACCCCAAGAAACAGAAGTGATGCCCGACACAATTGCTCACCACACTCTGACCAGTGCCCAGCCTGTCCCTGACGAGCAGTCAGCAGCTCCTGACCAGCCTCCCCAGGTTATACACTGACCATGAGATGCTCCATGGGATGGAATATCCCTTTGGCACATTCGGGTTTGCTGTCCTGGCTGTGCTCCCTCTCAGCTTCTTGTGCACCTGCTCACTGCCAGAGCATGGGAGACTGAAAATTCTGGATTTAGGGTCAGCACTGCTCAGCAATAGCCAAAGTATCAGTGTGTAACCAACATTATTCCCATACTGACTCCAAAGCACAGCACTGTACCAGCTGCTTGGAAGAAAAGTAACTCTCAGCCAAAACCAACTCTTACCTTGCTTGAAAACATTCAAAGTCTGGTTTTCTTCTGTACTTCTCTTACCATTTTCTGTGCTTGTCTCTTCCTGGCTGTAGGCAGGCTGCAGGACAGGGCCATCCCCACTCCTCCTTCAACCTGGCAGTGGGGACACTCAGAAACATGACCGTGGCACTTGAAGAAGGGTAACCTGAGATAATCCTCTTCCTTCCTATTACAGCTTCATTCTCAGCTCCTCTTGGGGAGGGGGGGAACCTGGTGCTGTAGGTGCTCCGTGCACAAAGCCACTCCAGCATTTCTAATGCCCTCTTTTTGTATTGTCAGTAATGCAGTACCTGCAGCAGGGAAAGGGAATAACACAGTTAGTCCAATGACATTTTAAAACTTAGGTGTCACAGTACCTAAAATACCTGTGGTCTGATTACATATGTTTTTCCATGATGGTTTCCCAATGAAGGCAAGGGACAAGACCTGTACTGGTGTAGAAAGAGCTATTGAAGTGACATGTGCATTTTCTGCTATAAAGAAAATTTTGTCTTTCTCTTTTAAGGGGGTTTCCTTTTCATTCTCCTTCCACCCAGTAGGGTCAATGAGAAGCTTCCTGTTGACTGCCTTGGGGGTTGGGTTGAAACTGCCTGGGATGAGCTTCTCTCACAAGGCACACCAGTGTTCCCAGCAAGGCCCACAGATTGAGAAAAGTTGCTTTGTGCTTCACACAGTCACTGTGGCAACTTGTCCTAGGGCTAAGTGAAACTGAAGAAACTGATCCCACCACAGTGAAACCCAGCTCTTTTTTGGTTTCATGTATTGTTCATTTTGATTCTTTTCATTTGCTTCAAGCCTGAAAATTAAAATTGAGGTTGGATAGAACATTTGTACACTAAATGAAGCTAAAAAAGCATTGTTTGGACAAACCTTGTGGTTTGAAGCCAATGCATTTTGTTTGAGTCTGCACTGCATATTGCATGATCAGACTCATATATTGAGTAGTATTTCAAGAACTCCAAAACTATTTCTCCTTCAACTGAGATGAGAAAATCACCAAACCTAGAACATATGTGCTCAGACCACAGGAAAAAGCAGAATGAAAATCAGATAATTTTCTGAGTAGGGGAGAGTTAACTTTACAGATGTTTTCACATTCAGTAGCTGTGTTCCTCTTTAAAAAGCCTGTATCATTAAAATTTAGCTAGGAATGAATTTAGGATGTCCTCCTATATTTTCTTGATGAAGGTTTCATGTCCTTCAGGGAAGTGGAGAAGCTCCTCAGTGTGGCAGCAGCCCACGGGCTCCTAGAAGCTCAGCAACTTTTGGAAAACATCTCCAAGAGCAGAAACCTTCCCTGAGTGACTGCTGCAACACCAGTGCTCATCCAACCTTGCCTTCTTCTGCTCATCCAACCTTGCCTTCTTCTGCACTCAGCTACCCCACCTTCTCCCTGCTGAGTGTCTAATCTTCAGGAATTTGAATCATTCACTGCACATTACATTTGCTTTGTGCTGCATCTCCATGGTCAGGTCTATAGCATTTCTCCATTTGCTTCCTGGCTTGCCCCTTCTGAACACCACAGGAAAAGTGAGGTGGAGGAGATCAATAGCCTTTAGGGTTATACTGATGATGAGCATATGAATATTTTTGAAAAAACTTCCACCACTGTTGTACCAACTCATCTGCTAATACTAAGTTAGATCCAAATATTGATCTGGGCCTGGTGCAGTGTTGCTTGCATGTTTGTGGCACCTTTCATGCTCTGCTTAGGCATTGTGATAACTGATCACAACTAAAGCTTTATCACTGTAAATCAGCATGATATGCACGGCATGATCCATTTGTACTGGAAATGACAGTGATTTAATAGAAAATAGAAATGATGCTCTCACTTAACAGCTATTGTTCCTTATCAACATTACCATTGTCATGCCAGTTCTGGGGAAAAGTAATTCAATTTAATGGAAACTGCCTTCATTTTCAGGGTGGTCACAGTTTAAAACCTCAGTGAGCAATTGCATTTCATGGGAAGTGCACTCACTAAACAAAGACCTGCAGAGTTTTGCTAGCAATAAAATTGTTTCCCAGGGCTTTTGTTGGTGTGCAATGTTTCCCTTCTTCCTACCATGATTATCCAGCTCACTTGTTGCCTGACACAAGGTCCTGCAGTCCCCCTGGGTGCCTGGGGTGAGCCTGAGAACAAGGGGCTGCCACAGAGGGAACAAATGGGACAGCAAGTCCATGGTGGGGTCCAAGCTTTGGTTTCTGAGAATTGCTGTTGCGCCATGACTCATAGGCAAAGGCATGAAGGATTTTATTGAGGTTCCCATTTTCCTGTCCCTTCTTGGATGTCAGCCTCAGTATCTTTCTAGGTGATCCTGGCAACAACTGGGGGGCATCCCACAGGCACAGCATGCCAGCACCCCGCACAGTGGAGTGGTGGAGGCTTTGTGGTGGCCACACATTAAGGAAGGGATGGCCAGGCTTTGCCTCTTCTCCACCTGGCTGTCCCCAGGCTGGGCTACTCAGGGCTAGCTCTCTGTCCTGCTCCCAACAGCAGAGGAGAGGAGAGCCATGGCCTGGCTGTCCTGCCTCCCTGGGCTCATCCCTGCCAACATGCTGCACACCAATGCTCTCTGGTGCACTGCAGCTGCTGCTCCCCCCACTCATCTCCCTTCTCCTTCCCTTCTGTGCTCCCTCCCACACAGCCCTTTATTAAATCTGGTGCCACCAACTGCACAGCAGAGCAGAGCTCCAGGTGAGTTTCTCTGTTTCCAACTCCTCAAGCAGAAAAGCAAGGCACCATTTGCCAACTCTAAAAGGAGCTTATTCCCATGGTCTCTGTGGGCCATGCCCTGAGCCAGGACCCTTTGAAGGCAGGGGAATATTTCCCTTGATGTGAGCTTGTGCTGCATCACATCTCATACCCTGCCCTTTTTTCTCACAGAGTAAACATGCATGAGCAGTAGCTCCTGATTTAGAAACCAGACCTATGTTTTACATCTCATAAATAGAGAGATGCACCAATTAAGTGCACCAGGCATCTTTTCCAGGCCTCTGGTACCCTCCTTTCTGTGCCTGTGAGCAGGAAAACCTTGTCTTTGAGTCCTCAAAACAGCACCCAGAGGGCGAGTAACATGAGGAGCTGTCTCAAAAACCCCACTGAAACCCAGAACCAGTGTGTGCTGCCACTCCTTTACCCCTAAAATCATCCTCCTTGTTTTCTCCATCCTCCCTAACTGCAGCAGCCAATGTCAGAGGAACATCCAAGCATGGCTGCAGAGAGCCATATTCTGCTGTACACTTCTGCCAACCAGTGATGGCCAAGCTCAGGCACCTTTCACACCTTCCCTATTGCCACTGGGCCCAGGATGATGCTTTTGGTGGCCTAGATATGACATAAGCTCAGTGAGCTAAGGAACACTCACCTGGATATGTGAGGAGCAAATACAGGGAGGGCCTGGTGGGCAGGGTCATTGGATTTCACAGTAAATTGCTGGATTGCCCCTGCATGGATGCCAGACACCCATCAAAGCCCTTCCCCTCTGCAACTGGACTGGGGAGAGAAAATATAGCAAAAGGCTCATGGGTTGAGATAAGGGCTGGGAAACATCACTCATCAAATACTGTCATGGGCAAAACAGACTGAACTTAGGGATATTAATAAAATTTGCTACTAAAAAAAAAATCAGAGCAGAATAATTAAAAGGAAGATAAAGTTTAAAACCAGCTTCCTCCTCATCCCTCCCTCCTTCCCTGGCTCTACTTCCTCTCCTCCCAGCAGTGCAGAGAGACACAGGAATGGGGGTTATGGTCAGTTCACAGCAGCTGTTTCTGCCACTGCTGCCACCTCAGGGAGAGCAGTCCTGCTCCAGTGTGGGGTCCCTCCCAGAGGAGACAGTTCTCCACTAACTGCTCCAACGTTGGTCACTTTTCATGAGCTGCAGTCCCCTCCTGCTCTTCTTTGGCCACAGTTACATCTGTGCAATAACTTCTTTCCCTTCTCAAATATGTTATCACAAAGGCATTACTCTCATTCCTGACTAGGCCAGCCTTAGCAGCACACGTGCCTTGGAACCAGCTGGCATTGGCTCTGTGAGACATGGGGGAAGCTTCTGGCAGCTTCTCACAGAAACCATCCTAAAGCCCCCCTCACTATCAAAATATGGCCACACAGGACTTAAGAAATCACCTTTTTCAGTCCCCCAGCCAAAATGAGGGAACAAGTTTTTAATGCTGATCAATTTTCCCACCTGAACCATGTCATTGCCCAACAACAAAATGGGCATTAGCACCAGATTCTGCAGCTACCAGGCAACAAGTCAGCCTCAAGGTTCATTCTGCCTTCACTTCAGTGACAAGGTGTAATTCTACTGTTTGCTTTCTCAAAAAAAGCTGTTTTGGAATATACCATATCAGCAGTAATTTCCTTACTGGTACACATGGTCATGTACAATGGGTAAGTGACCTATCATCCAGTGCTATCCAGGTGGCCCTAATTACTAAAAAAGAGCAGTAAGAGCTGGGCAATAAATCATTGCACACAACTTTGCATGTGATTCAACAGACTGAAAACAATTGTTGGTTTAATAAAGTCAGTTCTCAAACAGCAGCAGGAGGAAGCATTGGAACTTCCAAAGCAAGGTGGTGACAAGATATTACCAGAAAAGGATGTTCACTGTTTCCCTGCAATTTACAGAAGGAGTGCTTGCATTTTTACCCATGCACCACCTCCCCCTGAAACACAGGTGTCTCCCACCCTAATTGCTGTCCATACCATTTCACCCTGGATTTTCTTTCAGTTCATGGTTAGCACTTGATGGCTGAGAGTGCACACATTCCCCTTCCTCCTGTTTTTTTCCCTTTTTCTCCCCAGCCCTGCCTTGCCATGGCTGTTCTGGCTGCTGGTAGATGTGGGCACCCTGTCCCCCCTCAGGGAATGGCCCCACTTGTGGGGCACTTGTCCCACACAGCACTGGCTGGACCTTCCCAGCTGCTGCCAGCCCTCCCCTCCTTGGCACTGCCTGTACTCAGGCAATTAGAAGGATTTTCTTTCCCAAAACACAGCTCTAATTATAATCTAATTCATCTTATTTGAAGTACAGTTTGGTAGTCTTTCCATTATGCAAATATCAATTTATTATCCTCACATTATGTTTTGACTACAGTTGTGTTGCTAATTAGGGGTAATTTAAGTGCTTTTAAAACCCCCCTTCCTCTCCATGCACCCTTACTTCCTTGCAAACCACACAGTGCAGATATTTAGCACAGAGTCAATGATGAAAACCTGCAGTTATAAGCTCTGTTTGCATCACTCTAATTGACTTTCATTATGTTAGAAACCACTTAGAAAGCACAATTTTTTCTGATTTACTTAGGATTGGAGATGGAGATATGAAATAGGAAGGTAACTTACTCCAGCTGCATTTCTAACATTTTTCTGCCCAGACTTTCAAGTGCTTTTGGTGTGGCTCTCCCAGTAACTGACCACTCTGTTGCCTTTGGCTATGGTGGAAAATTAGAATTATATTAATGCTAGTCTAGGAGAGAAAACACATGCCTATCATAAGAGAGAGAAAAGCTGACCCCAGGAATCTGGCTGGAAAAATCCTAAACCTGGCTGTTGTGGAGGTGTTTGTATGTCCTGTTTAGCCCCAGCAGCAGAGGAAACTAGGGTAAACCCTGGGATAACAGCAATTCCCATCTGCCCTGGCTGAAGGCAGTGGGAAGACTGTAGGTTTTGGTCATGGAGGCTGCCCAGCTTGGCATGGTCCATAGAAGGTGGGCAGTGGAGATTTTTTTGGGGGCCAAGTGAGGCAGCCATAGGGGGGATGTGTGTGCAGAGGGACTAGGCAGTGGGAGTTCATGGAGGGCTAACACTGTCACTGACATCCTTAAAATCCCCACAGGATTACTCCTCATACCCCCTTTTACAATAACCACTTCTTCTACCCCCTTTTCTTCTGCAGACATTTTGGTTGGGCACGTTAGGTGCATCTGCTGCCACAGTTCAGGGCAGGGAGGGATCCTGCCTGCTCTGCAGGTGGCAAAAAGTTTCTGCCTCCCAAAGCATCTCCAGGGCCATCTCAGTTTGAGTTGGCTGGCATGTTTTCTCACCATAGAAATGTTGTTTTACCCGACAGTTTGAGGAACTCTCAGACCCTCCCAGAAAGATGACTTTCAGTAGGGGGAAGGGAGTGTGCTTGCCTGTAATAAAAGCCTACCAAAATGATCAAACCCATAGATGGCTAAAGAAGCTGCGCAGCTCTGGCTTTGAAGTGCTTGCTTCAGCAGTAGCTGAACATTAGGGGTCCCCAGTGGACTTTCAAAAGCTTTGTAAGGAAAAAAAAAAAAAAAAAAGACTGAAGCTTTCCTGAATTTGTCTACAATCTAAATCCCAATACCCCACCCACCTACCAGGCAAGCTCTGTTGATACCAGGGGCGAAACAACAGCATTAATGCTCTGACGTAAAAAGAAGACAGCAGCCGCTGTGCTGTGCCTACAGAAACCCAGGGCTCTCAGAAAGGGCCTTTTCTTCCTGCCCAAAGTCAAGCTTCAAAGCTTCCTGCTCTGTTTTGTTCTTAATTGAAAGTGCTATTGCAGTGGGAAGGGTTGTTTTTGTTTTGCCAATCCCCTTCCCCGCTTTTAGTTTATTTTCCTCAGGAGACATTATCTATCTTTCATTTGCAGAGTGAATTCAGTGCCCTGTAATGGAGACTTAATGGTTGTGGGTGGGTTTAGGGGAAGCTCTGCTGTGGCACTGCCACAGTGCACCAAACCTCCTCCAGCTGGGAAGGAGCTGGGCTCTTCCCGTGGGAGAGGGGCTGGCAGTGGGGTTAGGCAGATCATTTGCACTTTTTGAATCCATCAGATGTTGAAAGGGCAAGGGCCACCAGGCCTGGGAAAGTTCTCTGTGTCTTGGGAACCCTGCTCAAAGCCCCTGGCTGTGGCATTGGTGTGGTTCCTGTCTCTGGGAAGGGAGGAGATCTTGCCTACAGTGCAGACAACTTCAAGAAAGACATTTTGTTAAACATCCCACTACTGAATAGCAGTACTTTAAGGAGACCCCCCCCCCAGAAAGGGAAGACACAGTGGATTTGTCTTCCTGAGGCTGAAATAAGCATTATGATAAAAGTATCCGACAAGAGCTGACAGCACTTTAAAGGGGGGCTGTCATTGCAGTGTCCCACAGCTGACAGCTCTGTCATTCAGCTCTCAGACACAATCACTGTGATACTCCACATTGCTTCCACTCATGAATTAAAAAGGTACAAGCACTCTAATACTGTAATACAAGTGTCCTTAGAGCACTAAGGATTTCTTAAGGTAAGACAGATGCAAGATGAGCTTTGCATTCCTACTCGGTTCGTGTTCTGTATGGAATGCTCCCTGGCAGCTGCTCCCAGAAGGATTTAGGACCTTTTGCAAAGCCATCTCTGCCACACAGTGGGTACTGCTGGGACAGCACCTAGCAACATTCCCTCTCCACTGGCAAACTCCTTTTTTGGTTTTTTTTTTGGTTTTTTTTTTTTTTTTTTTGGTGAAAGTCACAAAGCCCTGAAACTACTGGAGGTTATCCAAAGCCTGGATGGGACAGTGTTCATTAAAGGTGGGTGTGAGCCCTCAGGCCTCTGCAGGGAGCACAGCTTGGCAGCAGGCTGAGTGGTGCAGGGGATGCTGCAGCTCACAAGAGCTGGCAGTGCACTGTCAGCCCCAGCACAGCTTTGCATCACAAACCCACAGCACAAGCCCAGCCTCAGAAGCAAACACCGAGGTGTGTCTGGCCTTACCCCCCGCCCTGGATGTACAGGGAAGAAAAGAAGTACAATGCAAAAATCCAGCCCATCTCTCTCTGCTCCACCTAGTGCCCTTGTGCATCTCCTGTGGCTCTTTTAGAAGAGCACTGTAAGATGGAGGGGCTACTGGGTTGAAACCCAGAGAAAGCCCTGGGAGTGGGGAGAAGGAAAAAGACCTTCAAAGGAAAAAAAAAAAGAAAAAACAAACTGTAGTTCTTTTTCTCTCTCATCTTCACTATGCTTGCCTTCAATATGGGATTAATAAGAGGCATTGAAATATAGTCACATTATAAGCCAAAATGAGTTCACAAAAGGAATTAAGTTGTCCCTTAGAAAAAGACAAATGCCTGGGCACTGTTTGGAAACTAAAAGAAAAATTATTCTTTATAGCTGGGGTACAGAAGCAGGTGGCTATGACAGAAACAAGGGGATTCCCTCCCACCCACCCCCCAACTTTCATCTTGTTTGCACATCAGTAGATTTTGGGAGAAGAGACTCTCAGAGGTGGAAAATGTTTTCTCAGAGTTCAGAGAAAATAGATTAATTGGGATGACAGCCTCTACCTGTTGCTACTTCATGTGCAATACTTCTCCAATTCCCCATAAAACAACCATTTAATTAAGGAGTCAGCTTGACAAAATTAGAATAAACTCCGCTGGAGCTTAATGATGACCAGATCCTTTTTGCTGCCAGTTTTCCTCCAAAATGAATAGCAGGCTATCATGGACTCCATCATAGCTGACTTTTGCCTGGCTCTCCTGTTTGCCACTCACATCAGTATGGCTGACTGCCTTAAGAATAGCAAAATCAGCCAGATTTCCCCCTTTCCCATATGACTCATCCAGCACAACACTGGTTGATACTCATTTGTTTCCCAAAATGCCTGTGTGGTGTCACCAGCAGTGATCACCAGCAGCATTTTTATGAAACACTTTTAGCAAAATGTCAGTGGCTTTGCCCAAGCTCTAATAAATATCTTAAGATGAACTGAATCCAGCAGGGACTTTACTCCAAAGTATCAATTCAGCAACACAATTAAGTCCACACTTAAATTATTTTCTATTAAATTATTTTATAAAGTGGGATGAACAAATGACTCAGGGCCTTGGGTCTCAGCATGTTCAGCAGTTCCCAGGCTGTTTGCCCAGAGCTTAGTCACAAAACAGCAGTAACAACTGTAACAGAACTCACCTTTTCAGTGATGAGGGGAAAACCCAGTTGCACACATTTTCCTTCTTACATGAGGTAGGAACCAGACCAGTAAGTACTTTCCTGTAGCCATTGAAAGATATGATTTAGGATATTTTTTCCTCCTATATATATAATGGCTGAAAAACTGTAGAATGAAAAGCTTTATATGAATGCTCCAGCACTTAGAAAAAACTGACTAAAATGTATTCTCATCATCCAAAGGGTGAGTACTCAGCAGAGAGGGGGAGGAAAGGCTCCACTGCCCCTGAGGACTGGCACAGCATTGCCAGTGCAGCTGGTCCTTTCCTGACCACCTTTCCACCTGGCTCTCTGAGGGCAGTAAGTTATGCGAGCACATCTCCCTTCTTTCTGATACCCCATGGGCAAGGACCATCTTGTGCTACCCTCTCCAGAGGAGGAGGAAATGAATTCAGTGTGAGAAGACAGATGAAGGGCCACCTCATCCTGGCAGCCAGCTCAAACAGCAGGATTTGTTTCTCACTTCACAGCCTGAGGATGCACCATGCTGGTTTCTGCTCTCCAGTACTGAGCAGGCTAATGTACTTCAAACTGAAGTAGGCTCCTCCAAGCTTAGCATGGCTCTGATTGCATTACTCTGCAGTCTTGAGTAATTATCATTGCCAAGGGCTCCTCAGAGCTCAGCACAAGCACCTCTGCAATTGCAGTGCTGCAGAGGAGTCCCCTCCCCCAAAGCTCCCTCTGATGGTCTCTCGTGTTTGACCCCAAGTGCTGCTGGGAGAGTTGGGAAGGTCAGTTCAAAGAAAGAGGGCCAAGTAAAGAAAGAAAGCCTCCTTTCTTCAGTTTCAAGGCTGCACAACAACACACCACCTTTTCCTGCTGCTCACAGCACATCTCTGTTGTCATCTTATTGTAAATCTCCCATACCTTCTGGGTGATTTCTCATGGGCATCTCTTCACAGCACTGACTCCTTCACAGCACAACCAACAAACTCCAACCCTCTTCTCACCCAGCTAACCCACTCTTTTGTAGCACTCTTCTTCTTATTGGACACAGTTGAGGCCTATTAAGGGCAGGCCTGTTCCTGATCTTTGGTGATTGGTACAACTGCAACTCCTCAGGTGTGAGACTACCTTCTGCACTGTTCTCTTACATTCTATCCCTCTACACATCTCCACTCCACTCTTCATGGAGCAGCTCCTCAAGGGAGGAGATGTGGGTCCCGCTGGCTGGGACTACGAAGCACATCCTTGGTGGTAAGCAGGATTTCACACTGCAGACACCCTGTGTTGAAAACTGAAAGTGTAGTCTTGAGTGTCAACACACACAAGTTCATTTCTTGAATTTAAGGGTAGGGCTATGCCAGCAAGCAACTGCCTTCATGAAACTAGAAAGATGAGGGTGGCAGAGGAGGCTAACAATTCATGGCAGTGCAAAGATCCAGCCCCTGCAAACGACATCCCACTTGAAGACACTGCTTGACATTAAACCCATCATGAGTGCAAAACCTGCTTGCACTGGGGGCTGGGGTGGGGGGTGGGCACAGGATATTTTTTTGTAGCTTGAACCACAGCTCAGCTGTGACTCTTTTG
This sequence comes from Agelaius phoeniceus, assembly GCF_051311805.1. NCBI lineage: Eukaryota > Metazoa > Chordata > Aves > Passeriformes > Icteridae > Agelaius > Agelaius phoeniceus. Next base: position 30,062,010 of record NC_135268.1, on the reverse strand, counting down.
CAGCAGCTCAGGAAAAAAAAGGAGAATTGCTGGATATCTCAAAAACTGAAGAGAGGAGACAAAAAAAGCAGCCACTAGCCTGGGGTTTGGGGAAAAAACCATTAGCTTGAGCTGTCAAAGAAGAACAGAGAAACCAGCAGGGAGGCTCTGGAAAAAGCCAGCAGAGGAAAGGCCAAAATACTGATGCTCCACAGTGGAGCTAAGGGATGGATGCCCAGGGCAAAGCCACAGAAAAGCCTCAAGGCCAGAAGGTTCAGGCCCTCTGCCACAGGAGCTGCCTTTCACTTAGTCCCATCCCTGTGCAATGTCAGGGCACACTGCAGAGTCAGGAAAGCCCCTCTCCCTAAGGGCATTCCTGTGATGCTGCCCCTCCCGTTCAGGGTGGCTCCATGCCTGGGGAAGCACCACAGCAGGAGTCTGCAGAGCCCTCCGACTGCCAGCATCCTCCCGATGGCATGCCCTAGCTAACTCACCTCTGAGCTGCACTTGGTTCAGATGGGATTCAGCAGCTTAAACTGTTTATTAGTCCATGCTTCAGGAAGCCATTCACCATGCAAGAGGTTTACCTGGAAAGCCCACGGCCTTGTACTTGTGATGAGGAGGCTGCAGGCGGTGCTGGGAGCATCCCCGTGCAGCACCCAAACATATGCAGTGGCTCTGCCACTGCAGGCAGGGCTGCCACTGTCCTGGGTGCAATGCTCAGGCTCCACAGACATATTGGGCTCTGTTTTTTTACAGGGTCCCTTCCCAAAAGTCCTTAGGCAACTCAATGATTCGTTAATCTTCTTCCACTAAGCATCATTGGGGTGGGTGGGGGGCCAGAACAGCTCCCAAAGAATAAAAAAACCTTAGTCCATGGTTCATTAAAATTTTAGTCCATGCCTAGCATTACTGCTCATCTGGAACACAGGAATCTGCTCCTCCAGACCAGGAAGAAAAAACTCTTATTTTAGGCACCAGAAGGCTTTTCATGGCTTCCTGCTGGAATAACTGCAGCCACTGAGCAGTAAATTCAATTCCAGGAGAAAACACTCAAGAGTCCACAGGGATTCACAACTGTATGGAGAAATGAGTGCCTCAAAAATTTACAGGTTTTTAGAAAAATAAATGTTTGTTTTGCCTCCCTCTTGTAAAGAGAAAAGAAAGAAAAAAAAGGAAACATTCTAGCAAACAATTCTATTAATATTTACATAGAACATAGGTGTATATTTGCTCTATAGTGTGTTAGCTAGAGAACAAACCACCTGCAGCCTTCCCCCCCACAAAAAAAAAAAAAAAAACCAAAAAAACAAAAAAAAACCCCAGTAAAACTCCCAGGTGCAAGTACCAAAAAAGTCCTGCTAAAAGTCTCCTGAGCTAGTACAGCCCCAGGCCAAAGGACAGAATAAAACCACCCTCCTGCTACTCCCCTGGAAGTGGTTCATATTAGCACTGGGGGTTTTGCTCCTCCCTGAAGCCACCTGTGGACAACTCCCACCAGAGCCAGGTGGTGCAGCTCACCTAATGACAAGGCTGGGTTTGTTCCCCTCTATTTAGAAACCAGCTTTGCCACTGGCTTGATTGGGCCCACATGGAGCATTGTGCTGTTGTCACTCATGTTATGGTTTTAAAGGCAGTCACAGTGACTGACCTGGGAATGATGTGGATTGTGTTCCACTAGTCTGCCAAGGTTTCCATGCATGCCCTCGATCCCAAGAACAGAAGTGATAGGCAGAAATGCCCAAGGAACAAAAGCTGAGAGGTTTTATTCTTTTTTTTCAATCTTTTTTTTTTTGCTTGTTTTAAGATGAAGTTTCTGCTTAAGCCGAAGGAAAATCTGAATTTGTGGCCTGCACGCTCTCTGTGTGCAGCAGCAAACCTGGCTCTTCTGTGCACCACTGGGCTCAGGACATGTGGGTAGCTGCAATGGAACACAAGTTTCAGGACACCTTGTTTATCTGCTGCCTTCCCCAAAAATTATTACTGATATTTTGTTGAGTCTCTTTAAGTATTTAAGAGATTGAAGTCATTGACCATGATTTCTGACAGGCTGTAGTCTCTCTCTGCAAAGTTTTGTACTGCTGAATTAGATCAAATGCTGATGCCTTTGGGGGCAATAAAAATAATTCAGCTGATGACAGAAAATGAATTCTAATTCAGAATAATTCTTGGTAGAAATAATATATTGTTTAATTACAGCCATAACAGCTATTTGATTTTGATATAAGAAGTGGTTACCATAGTGACCCAATTCTTAGAGATAATTTTTGCCTAACATTGTATAAAACACTATATGATACCTGCCTTCACAAGAAAGCAATTTATGAAGATGAGTTTTCCTAGTGTTAGGTCTGGGGTATGAACAAGCAAGCTATAGATGGAAAAACATTTTCCATTATGGTTACTGCCTGAAAAGCCCTATATGCACATCTCCTGCAAGCTCACTCATAGATGTTGCCTCAGATTCAGAGGAAGATACAAATCTTGCTCAGCTTTCAAGACCATGTAGACTCTGTGGAGGAATTTCATACCTCTGTGGAGTATTAGAAAAAAATGGGAGAAGGAAATCAGAGACATTTTTGTTCTGCAGAACAAGCCATGCCTACTGCCGACCATCAGGGAGGGTAAAAAATGTTTTTACTTTAAACAGTCTTCAACGACACATACTCTGAAATCACAGCCATTGCTAGAGTCAAGGAAAGGCTCATTTTGACACATGAAGTGAAATGCAATCCTCAGCGAGACTGGTACAAGTTATCATTTGTCAAGTCTATCAGCTTTTTGGGGTTTCTTTTGGTAATCCTTGCCTGTTTCACCACATCCCTGTGGCAGATTTAGAGAGACTGGTCTGCAGGATTGCTCTAGGGGTTGCAGACCTGTCCCTCTGCCAAGCTGTGTGGGAAGCTGGGTGTTTGGCTGCCTCCCACCAATAACATGTCCTTGGCAGCCTGTGAGGACGATGCAGCCCTTTTTTGCTTGGGTTGCCCAGCAGCAAAACCAGCTTGCCCATGGGCAGGACCCCTGTGGGCAACCACAGCCATGGTCATGGGGCTGAAGGGCTGGGCTGGTTGCTGGACCTTTGCCGCCTTGTGGAATCCAGTTGTTTGTCCGCTCTCAGATTAAAATCATTTTGGTTATTGAAGACGGTGAGTTGGAGAGGGAGAGGCAGCACTGATCCAGCTGGGGTGGAAAGTGGGTTTTCTCATGTCATTGTAGGTTTGTTTGTCATCAGTGATCGCCCTGCAGTGCTTTGGTATACAGCATCCTTCACTACGTTCACCCTTCCTAAATTACTTCATGGCCCTTGCTCTGATCCTCAGGGCAGCCCTGATTTGGGAGAGTACAGAGCTGACAACCCCTGTCCAGTGAACCCTGGCTTTCTCACTCCCTGAGGTGTCTTCTCCTCAATCTCCTTTTCTCTCCCAAAATTCCTGGCAAACCATAGCTAATCATGTGAAAACACCAATGCTTTAACTCCAGGTGTATCATATACCATGCCAGCTCAATCTGGGCTTAGTTTAGGCTGTTAGCTTTTCTTTTTGGAAGTTAATATATGCAAACTTCTTCCTTCCCAAAATGGAAAAGCATTGGGTGTTTCAAAAGTCTTGCACCTTGCTTCAAAGGTGACCCACATGGGAGGAGATGAAACAGGAATGTGGCCTTTGCAGCTTCCCTGGGATATGCAGTGCAGGGGCAGGAAGATTCTCTCCCTCTTACCACTGAACAATGAATATTTTCAATATCTGCTTTAATTAAAAAGTGTTGGGCCTTACAGTAAAGGTCTCCCAGCCCCTGCTGCCACTGTCCACCAGGGATGAGGGAGATTAGAGCCTTCAAATGTTTGACTTACTAAAATCTGCCCTTCTTCCTCAGTGCTCCCCTGTCCCTTACCCATGTCACCGTGATATTTTCTGGAAAAATCCCTTCACCAGGATTTCTTCTCCTGGGAAGTTAAGAAGCCTCAGAGAAAAATGTAAATAATAATTATCTGATTCACTTCTCCTGTGTTTGGCTGCTTTGGAATGTGGTCTGGACATTGTTTACTGGTAGGTGCATGTTTGATTGGTTTCATGTGAATTGTTTTTATTTAATGACCAATCACCATCAGCTGTGTCGGACTCTGAGGAGTCAGTCACGAGTTTTTATTATTCATTCTTGTTAAGCCTTCTGTCTGTATCCTTTCTCTTTCTTTAGTATAGTTTTAGTATAGCTTTCTTTAATATAATATAATAAAATAATAAATCAGCCTTCTGAGAACATGGAGTCAGATTCTCATCTCTCACCTCATTCTGGGGACCTCACAAACACCACATACCCATGATGACACATTTTTGCTAAAAGCCATCCAGTGCTGTCCCAAAACACATGTGGTGCTGAGTCCACGTAGAGAACCTCAGCTGCACCTGGGGCATGAGTGGACAGGCTCTCTGCTTTAACACATGGGATGTCTCAGACTCCTGTAAATCCACTTCATCTCTGTTTAAATACTTTTGCTTTCCAAAAACGTTGGGCCCAAAGGGCAGAGGATTGGATAAGAGAAATACTAAAGGAGATTTAACACTTCATATGAAAATGCTAAGATGCTAAAGCAATTCCAAATATGTAATTAATTAATAAATATATAAGTACCTCATACCAGTCTCAAAGCACTGAATATGAGAGATGATTTGGATATGATGACCAGAGCAAGATTTTGCTTCAATTCCCAGACACAAGACTCAAAATACTGGGAAAGTCATCCCCACCCATTCTTAAACACTCAACAGTTGCCAATTGCCTAAAAGCAACAACTGTAATAACTGAAAATTTGTTGTAAAAAAATATCTTCCTAATGTAAAGCATGAGCTGAAAATGTCCTTGTTCAGCATTGGATGAATTTCCATGCCTCCTCCCACACCAGAGAGCACCCAATGGGACCAGGTGCTGAGGAACATCCCTGCATCTGGCAGGGATAAGATGGGTTCCCTGCTGCTCTCAGGAGCCCCAGCCCAGTCCACAGGTCCAGTGGCAGCATGTCTAGAAGGAAAGCCAATTATTAATTCTGCTTTTTTTGCTGTTTTACCTTTCATAGCAGAGCAGGGCCTTGGGAGGAATGTACTACTCCTGAGAGCAGAGTAAAACTCCTCAACCCCGTTGTGAAATGCTGTCAGAGGAATAGCTGAACACTTGAAAATGTCAAGGCCTCAGAGACTTGCAATAAGGATCTGAATGGTTAGATCCTTTTAACAGATTTGGAAAAAAAAAAGAAACAAACAAAAAACTTCAGATTTTATTTTAGTTGCTATTTACTAGGGTTAAAGTTAAAACAGCAACAGACTAATAAACCTGGAGGAGGAGGGTTAAGGAAGGGTTTAACTTTCCTTCTGATTGGGGGAGGTGTGGTTTGGTGGGGTTTCTTTAGCCACAGAAGACTCCAGTGATGCTCGGGTTGCTCAGGCTGAGGGTGGCGGGAGGTGCAGCTCTGTCCCTGCTCTACCCCTGAGGCTTCATGTGTGGAGCTGTGCCTGGCCGTGCCCAGCAGTGCCCAGCAGGATGTGCCTGTGGAGCTGTGCCCAGCAGTGCCCAGCAGGATGGGCCTGTGGAGCTGTGCCCAGCAGTGCCCAGCAGGATGGGCCTGTGGAGCTGTGCCCAGCAGCAGCAGCAGCAGGATGGGCCTGTGGAGCTGTGCCCAGCAGTGCCCAGCAGGATGGGCCTGTGGAGCTGTGCCCAGCAGGATGTGCCTGTGGAGCTGTGCCCAGCAGTGCCCAGCAGGATGGGCCTGTGGAGCAGGGCCGGAGGAGGCCGTGGGGATGTGTGCAGGCCTGGAGCAGCCGTGCTCTGCAGCCAGGCTGGGAGAGCTGGGGCTGTCCAGCCTGGGGAGGAGCAGGGGCCAGGGAGGCTTCACTGTGGCCTTGCAGTGCCCAAAGGGGCAGAGAGCAATGGGGAAGGGAAGGGTTTTAGATCAGAAGGGGAGAATGGGATCAGATGTTCAGAAGAGCTGTGAGGGCAGTGAGACATTGGACCAGGCTGCCCAGAGAAGCTGTGGATGCCCTGGAACATTCCAGGCCAGGCTGGGCAGGGCCCTGAGCACCCTGATCTGGTGGGTGGCAGCAGCAGCCGGGGATGGTTGAGGTGCCTCCATAGCCCTCTGGAACTCCATGGGTGGGCAGAGCAGACACCCGTTACCTGGGCATGGAATGTTGCCCCTGGTTGCCAGGGGCACTCCTGCTCCCAAGGTTCTGTTGGCATGGACTCTGTTGACGGGGTGAACCCGAGCCAGTTGACGGGTTCTCTGCTGCACAGCAGACGTGGAGCATCCGTCTTCTCCATCCCGGCTGGGAATAGAGAGTGATTTGCTGACATTTGCGAGCCAAACTCTGCACTGACTGTACAGGTGAGGGCAGACGATTCTTGGAAAGGCTTCTGATGCTCGGGGGCTGGGCTGGGCTGCAGGATGGGTGGATGGGCTGCAGGTAGGCTCAAGTACCAGAGTCACGGATTCCTCTCTGGATTTGGACAGGAATTGGGGACTCCGGAATGGGAGTCTTGGGGCATGGGGGTGTTCAAGGAAACTGGCATTCCAAATAGATAATCTCCCCTCTACTTTTCTGATAGGTTTGGAAGAGTAGTTTTCTGTCACACCGAAAAATCTGCAGTGGGCTGCCTGAAGGAACTAAAGGGATTGATCACATCCCTGACGTTCCTTTTTTGGTGTTTGCCCCACTTATTTTGCTGGTGGTTTTTGATCAGAAACCACCATGAGCTCAGTAAGTACTTTGCTACTCGATGGAAACCTGATTCTTAAAACATTTTCCAGGGTACTTCTAGAAAGCATTTCAAGAGTTTGTAGCAAATGCAGAGGAACCTTTGAAAACTTCATGTAACTTGACACTCTGGAATAGTGAAGGTTTTGAATCTCTGTGGGTGTTAGCAGTAGTGCAGAAATGCTTACGGTGGGGGCGGGAAGGTGCTGGAATTGGGAACTGGTCTTTTCATTCCCAAGCCATTGGGACAGGCTCGCTCTTGGGGAGGTGGCTTGTGGGAGATCAGGGGTGATGTCTTTTCCCTGATGTGATGTGCTCAGTTGGGAATGGCCCATAGCACCATTTGGTGTGTATTCCAGCCTTTTCAGGAGAGTTTTCTGTATCCTTGTGTGCTGTCATTGTTGTTGCAAAAACCGAGGTCTGTGTTGAGATTCGTGCCACAGAAAATGCTCAGGCTTTGTTCCCTGTCAGCATCAGCAAAAGCGCCCTGGAGGAGCAATTGCTTCCCTACCACCTCGGAAACGGATCAGGCTGCTGGCCTCCAGCGCAGGTGGAACTTGGCAGACGGAGCCAAGAGACCTTGAGGAAAGTGGTGCACCTGCCTTTGAGCCTGGTGAGTACAGAAACTGATTCTGGAGGGTTGAAGACCATCTGGCCATGTGCTTTTGCCAGGTTCTAGGCCCTTTACTGGGGAGGAAGGGAACCTTGGGATTGAGGAAGCACCTGGAATGGCATCCCTAAACAGCAAGCCTTCTGACAACTGTCTTGGTGCTACTGAGCTCGATACACTGGCTGCTAGTGGGAGAGGAGGTGTGTAGCAAAGGTCCTCAAGTGCTGCTCAAAGCCCTGACTGTGTGTTCTGATGAGCTGGCAGTCACTGCAGCTGCCACAGTGGAGGGTGGCAAGCTGAGTTTGGGATCTCCCAAGCTGGATGAAGATGAAGAAAACCTGTCATTAGCTGTGGCCCATCCTTCAGGGGAACATATACAGCATGATTCTTCAAAATGAGGATCCCCTCTATGATTACACCTTTGGTGGGGCTTTTTTTTCCTGTGTGCTAAACATTCCTATATATGAAATGAATAATCTGTTGATGTGAACATCCTGTAAGTTGTTGTCATCCAACAGAAGTTGTTTGGAGCTCAGCTGCTCTTCCTGTTGTTTTGTCCCTTCAGAGGGACAGGGCTGGCAATGCACCCTGTGGACTGTTGAGGGCAAAGCTTGAGTGAAATGTGGTACACGTTCCTGAAAAAAAGAGACCAAGGGCACAATGAATCCAACCACAGCCTGTTCTACAGTGGCAGCCCATTTCATTCGTCTGCAATCTCTGACCTTGGTTCTAATGTTCTCTTTTTCAACTGGTGAAGAAGTCATAGATCTCACAGGTGAAGACACCATAGATCCCACAGGTGAAGAAGTCATTGATCTCACAGGTGAAGATATCATAAATGTCACAGGCGAAGAACGCAGAGATCTCAGAGCTGAAGAAGTCATTGATCTCACAGCCGAATCTTCAGAGCCTGAAGTCATCACTATCAGTGACGATGAGTCTCCTGTGGTAAGTAGTGAAGGGCACACTCCTCTCCATCTTGCATTCAAATAATTTGCTCTTGAGCTCCTGGGTCTGTCTTCTGGCATCTATCTCTTTGAGTATCACTTGCAGAGAGTGGAAGAATAATCTAAAAGAGCTTGTTGCTTCAGTGATTTAAAGAAAAAGCAAGGGAAAGGACAGGAAGTTTTGACTTCCCAAATAAAAAGTGTTTTCGCTGCAACATCAGTTTAAGGTGCTCTTATCACTGAGGTGCCAAGTGCAACTGCAGCTGACTGGGGTAAAAACCAGTTGTATTTTTATTACTCCAAGAAGTCTTTAAAAATGTCACTTTTTTTTTTCTTTTCATTTCCCTGCTATTTGAAAGAATAGCCCTTGATCCAGCCCACAGTGTAGTTTATTCCCTCAGTTTTGGGATGTCACTGCTGCTGTGTAAAGCAGAATATGCAGCAGGCATAACATAAAGGGTAACTCCTGACAGCATTATTCCTGAGCCTTCGCAAAGGAAAGGCCTCAAACTTTACAAGAGAACCTGCATGACCCAGTTCCAGTTCCACCAAAAGCAAAGTGGGTTTGGATTTGGGGTTCTTTCATCAGCAACTGTTAATCTACTACAAAATATTTTTGGATATCACAGTGCATTTGCCAGTTTGGGAGTAAGAGAGGGAAAGAAACTCCTCCAGGCCCAAATGCAATTAGGAAACTGAAATGGGGGAGCAGGGAGTAGAGTGTTCAGGTGGTTCCTAAGTGCCTCCATGTCTACCCCATTGCAGGACAGACAGCAGAGCCAGCAGCAGCCACATCTTTCAGCATCAGCTGAATCACTGGCAAGGGATGATGGAGAAGAACCAATCTATTTTGATGTGTATGTGACAGATAAATTGACTCTCTAAAATCTAATTTCTGATACATAGCAGAAGAAGATTTTGCCAAGCTTTTGGGTTCTGCTTGATTCTGTGCCAAAACTTCAGAATTGGAATAGAGTGGCCTGACAGAAAGAGAAGTAATTTTAAAAAAGCCAACAAAAAAGGCAAAAAAAAAAAAAAATCCAGTAGAAACCATTCTTCTCTTGCATGAAGCCATTACTGCATGCTTCTTCAGTATGGCTTGAAATGCGTGCAGTATGTAAAAGCTCTGGGAATGATTGTGTTGTTGGGCTGAGATATTGCTAAATCAAAATAGGGGATGTTTTAAGTACCAATATTTTCTTTGGTGGTAACCCTTGGTACTCAGGAAATAAATGGCTCCATGTTTAAATGGTTGCATGTTCTCCTGGTTCTCCTCTCTCTCTAGTGATTGGCGGCGATTTAATTGTGAACGTTCATATTGGTCAGATGAGGAATCAATGGTGAGGATCCACATGTTCTTGTCCTTTCTGGTCTGTGGGAGGGGAAGGGACAAAAGGGGAGCTGCACAACTCAGTTGTTTGAGGTGGGTGCCACGGGCAGCCGGCTGGAAGCACAGCCCTTGCTGAGAAGCTCCCACTTGAACATCCCTCCAAGTGCCTCCTTGGTGGTGTCCATAGAGGGAGAAACCCTCTGGCAGAGGGCTCTGGAACTCACAGATCTGTGTGTTCCTTGCACTTCTAGCATTGAGTGATAGATTGCACAATTCCCAGTCCAGTTTTCCTGGTGCCAATAGAGCAGCAAACTGGAATTCTTTACTCCCAATGCCTGTTGTGGTTTCCTTTCTTCAGCAGTGGTTCACCTTATACTGAATGTTTATGGATATCACATTTGAATTTTCCGTTTGGAGGGAGAAGGAGGGAAAGAAATGGCTCTAGGCCCAAATCCAGTTAGGGAGCTGAAACAGGGGAGGAATGTGGTTCCTAATCTGTCTCCATTTCTACCCCATTGCAGGACAGGGAGCAGAACCAGCAGCACCCAAATGTTTCCAGTGCAGCAGGGAATTCACCTGATCTACTGGCAAGGAATGATGAAGAGGAACCAAGGAATGTTGATGGGTATGCAAGAGAGAAAGTGTCTCTCTAAACTCTGATTTCTGATATATGGTAAAACCATTTTTTTTTGCCAGGCTTTTGGGTTCTTCTCGATTCTGTGCAAAACACTTCAGACCTAGAATAAAGTGGTCAGTCTGGAAAAGTAATAATAAAAAAAAAAAGAGGAAAAACCCAACCTGCAAAATCCAGCAGAAACCTTTCTCCTCTGTTCATAAAGCCCTTTAGCAGAATGGCTTCACACGTGCTGAAATTCTTGAAGTACATAAAAGTTCTTGGAATGATTGTGATGCTGGGATGGGACATTGCAAAATCAGAAATAAGAAATGTTTCAATAACTGACAGTTTGTGTACTGGGAACTCTTGGTTCACAGTGAAATTAATGGCTGTATGTTCTTTCTGGTTCTGTTCTCTCTAGTGCACAGCCAGCAGGTCCTGCCAATCCTCCAGCTAGTGAGGATGAGGACTCAGAGGTGAGGATCCACATGTTGATTTGTTCAGCCAGAATGAAGTGTTTAGAGCTGTGACAGCAGAATTTGCTCTTTTGGGGGAGAACGAGGGAAAGAAACAGCTCCAGACCAAACGGAATTAAGAAACTGAAACAAGGGAGCAAGGAGGAAGGTATTCCTAGGTGCCTCCATTTCTATCTCACTGCAGGACTGGGAGCCCCCACAATTTTTCAGAAGAGCAGAGAATTCAGCTGAGCAACCTGCAAGGGATACTGGAGAGGAACCAAGAGATAATCAAGGGTATGGGAGAGAGAAACTGTCTTTCTAATTTCTGATATATGGTAAACCCAATTTTTTGCTAAGCTTTTGGGTTCTGCTTGATTCTGTGTCAAAACATCAGACCTAGAATACAGTGTCCTGAAGAGAAGTAATGAAAAAATCAAGCAGCAAAATCCAGCAGAAGCCTTTCTTCTCTGTGCATGAAGACATTGTTAAATGTTTCTTAAATAAGGCTTGAGATATGCTGAAATGCTTGCAGTACATAAAAGCTATGGGAATGACTGTGTTGTTGGGCTGGGATATTGCTAAATCAGAATAAGGAATGTTTCAATTTTTGACAGCTTATGTTTCAGCAATCCTTGGTGCCCAGTGAAGTTAATGCTGCATGTACTTCTGGTTCTGTTCCCTTTAGGAGATGGCCAGACAGTGTATACGTTGCTCGATTTTGGATGCATTATTACTCAGAGGTAAGGACCCACACCTCCAGCCCAAGCCCAGTTAAGGAACAGAAACAGGGAGAGCATGGAGGAGGGTGTTCAGTTGGTTCCTAATGCCTCCATTTCTACTCTGATGCAACAGTGGTGGCACTTGCGGCAGCAGCCACATTTCGTCAGAGCAGAAGATAATTCAGCTGTGCTAGTGATGGGGAACAACGAAGAGGAACAAAGAGATAATGATGAGTACGTAAGAGAAAATGTCTCTTCAAAGCCTAATTTCTACTATAGCATAGAAACATTTTTGGGGTCTACTTGATTCTGTGTGAAAAAAATTGATTTGGCATATAGTGGCCTGTCTGTAAGAGAACCAAACACCAAAGTCCAGAAGAAACCTTACTGCTCTCTTCAACAATATTAAATGCTTCTCAGAGAATGGCCTGAGTTGCACTGCAGTACATAAAAGTTTTTTGAATGGTTGTGTTAGTGGGTTGGGATGTTGCTAAATCATAATAGGGGGTGTTTCAATCACTTACAGTTTATGTATCAGTAACCCTTGATAGACAGTGGAATTAATGGCTGCATGTTCTTTCTGGTTCTGTTCCCACTAGTGCACAGCAAGCAGGTCCTTCCAGACCTCCAGCTAGTGAGGATGAGGACTCAGAGGTGAGGATCCACTCATAATTTCTACTTTGTGGGAGGGGAGGGGACAGAGGGGTTGCTGCACAACTCAGTTGTTTGAGGTGGGTGCCACAGGCAGCTGGCTGGAAGCACAGCCCTTGCTGGGAAGCTCCAACTTACCCATCCCTCCAAGTGCCTCCTTGATGGTGTCCACAGAGGGAGAAGCCCTCTGGCAGAGGGCTCTGGAACTGGCAGATCTGTGTGTTCCTTGTAGTTCTAGCATTGAGTGATAGATTGCACATATTTCCAGTTCAGTTTTCCTGGTGCCAATAGAGCAGCAAACTGGAATTCTTTACTCCCAATGCCTGTTGTGGTTTCCTTTCTTCAGCAGTGGTTCACCTTATACTGAATGTTTATGGATATTACATTTGAATTTTCCCTTTTGAGGAAGAAGGAGGGAAAGAAACAGCTCTAGGCCAAATTGAATTAGGGAGCTGAAACAGGTGGGGAGGGAGGAGGGTGTTCAGGGGGTTCCTAAGATACCTCTATTTCTACCCTGTTGCAGCAATGAGAGCAGAATCAGCAGCACCCACTTCTTTGTTTTTCAGGGCAGCAGCTCTTTGTGCTACTGCTTTGAATGTTCCTAACCAAACATAGAGGGTGATAGCCTACCCTTGCTCACCTCCCCTGCTGTAACTGCTTTCTGAGCTGAGGCTTGTGTGAAGCACCAGTGGGCTCACCAAATCTAATTGTATCTTCTTTTCTCTCCCTTCCCATGTGTTCCCTTCCCATCAATGGAAGCTTCTTGAAGGTGAGTTGATGTTTTACAGTTGGCAATGGAATTGTCCTAAACGTAATAAATATATATATTTTTTAATTTTTTTAAAGAAACTCAAGCAGCAGGGATTGAAACTGCCTTTAGCGAAAGGCAAAGGGCAGTGCTTATATACAGCAATAGAGCAAATGTTTTGTGTTGGTCTGTAGCAGAATAGTCACAATATCTGGAAGGGTTCGACCTTACTATTTGGGAAAGTAGTTTGTTGAAGATTGTTTTTAACCCAGCTGAATAGTCCTTTTAAAATAGGAACCATTGCTGACTATTTATATAACTCATTTCAAGGGTAGCTCCAGGGAGAGAGAGAATAATAGCACTAACTTCTGAAAATTAAATTACAGTGCATGAACAAGAAAGGAGAAATATTACACTGAACAGCCAGGAACAGGTGGATGGCTCTGGTAATGGAACAGGAGCTAATGATGCACCTGTGGCTGACTCAGCCCCTGCAGAACAGGGAGCAGAGGAGGAGGACACTGAAAGTTCAGAGTATGTATGGCTCCTGCCCTACCAAACACAGAGCCTTTGTGTGCCTTTCTTTCTTTCCTGTGTAGCACTAACTTATACTGCTGTGCCTGGTTTATCTTTGAGGCCTTCCCATACTCTATGTATTTCCCTCCCTCTCCCATGTTGCATGATGATCAAATGATACCATTTGCATTTTGGGAGAAAAAGGCAGCCCAGGGCAGATGTACAACTTTGCACAGAACCTGAGAGATGAGTGTGGGGGTATGGCAAGGAAGGGGGATTGGTCACAGGCCATAGCTCAGTATTGCATTTGCTTTTTCTGGCAAGCTCTAGTAGTGATGTTAGATATGGAAATGCTTCCATTGTTATCAATTGGGCTTGGCATCATGGAACTGGCAGGCAGCAGCTGGGCAAATTTCAGCAGAAATTCCCTGCTGGAATGGTGCCAGCTGGGTGCCTTTCTCCTGGAGCTGGAGCCCTTCTTCCCAAGGTAGACTTGCACACAGGCAGTTGTGGAGGTCATGCTTTTATGGCCAGTGCTGGATGTCACAGGCCTTGCTTTGTTTCCTCCTGTGGTGGAGATCTTGCAGTTGAAGTTGGATGCCTGCACAGTAAAATCCCCATTCTGCAGAGAAACAGGAAAGTCCTGCTGTAGGAGCACTCCATCAGGATAAGAAAGATTCATTAGACTGATGAATTAATTCATTAGACTGATTAAATTAAATTGGGTGTCTGTGTCACTAGGGAAGACAAAGAACATAAGAATTATGGTATAAGGTTATAAGGTTTTCTAAAGTGGCTTTTAGGGGTGGGGGGAAAGACACAAGTTTTACTATAACTGGTGTGCTTTGAGCCTTTTGGAAAGGCAATACAGGAGAGAACTTGAGTATGGAACTTTTAGGTGTCAGGCCTTAAATGTGCCACTAAAGGGCTTCTACTATTCTAAGCCATCATGCATTTTGCCAATGAATTTGTAGATGTTTAAATTTTAGTTTTTAAGTCTGTTGGTGAACAAATCCCACCACTTGGTTAATATAAAAAAAGGCATATTTTGTTCCTTCAGTCTCAAGCTTCTCAGTTATTGAATGTAACTGCTCTGTTAGGTAAGGCTGAAAGAGTTCAGTGCTGCAGCATTTAAAATTGACCAAAGGCTCCTTCCCAGGGCTGGATCTTGCCAGAGCCGTGTTACTCTGTGGTTTAAAACTGGGTCCTGGAATGAATATTCTGGGGTGAAGAGTTCCCAGAGGACAGCTGGATGCTGTAGTTAAAAAGCTCTTACTGATGACCTACTGGAAGTCAAAGTTGCCATACAGAAACTACTGGCCAGTGCTAGAGACTGCTTTTACTTCAAATCCCAGAGCAGGGTGACTGACTGCACCTTTCTCCTGGTGAAACCAGGACACCCTTTCCCTCAGGGCAGCGAGACCCCCAAATCCTCATTAAATGCAGCACACAGAGACTTAAAGAGAGCTGGGTTCTTCAAAGGAGATGTATCATGGCCAGTCAGTGCAGTTGCATGATTATGTGAGATTTTATGTATCAATAACCATTGAAGTGTGCTGATCTTAACGGCTGTACTTTCTTTCTAGTTCTATTCCCTCAAGTGCACAGCAAGGAGTTGTCATTAGGTGTCCCATTTGCATGGAATTTTACTCAGAGGTAAGGATCCACCTGTGATGGTCCTTTCTGCTTTGTGGGAGGAGAAAGCCAGAAGGGGAGCTGCACAAGTCAGTTGGATGATGTGGGGTGCTGTGGGCAGCTGGCTGGAAGCACAGCCCTTGCTGTGAAGCTCCACAAGTCACTTCTTGATGGTGAATGTAGAGGGAGAAGCCTTTGCCAAGATGGCACTGGCACATCTGTGGGTCCCTCATTAGTCTAACTGATTCCAGATGCTCTAAATAGAGCCTCTGGTGCCAATAGAGCAGCACACTCAAATTCTTTCCTCTCAATACATGTTTTCTTTCTTCCAGTTTGTGCAACGTGGACGACAGCTTATGTCAACCCTGTGTGGCCATGTCTTCTGCAGCAGATGCCTCCCTCTTGCTCTGGAGGCTTCTCACATGTGCCCAACCTGCAGGGTGGAGCTCAGTCCAGAACTATACCATCCCGTTTATTTATGAATGCTTCTGTTTCTCAGGACATACTTAGATGACTTAGATAGTTATAGACTTAGATGGTTATAGACTTAGATGGTTAGAGACTTAGATAGTTATAGACTTAGATGGCTAGAGACTTAGATGGTTAGAGACTTAGATGGTTATAGACTTAGATGGTTAGAGACTTAGATGGTTAGAGACTTAGATGGTTAGAGACGTAGATGGTTAGAGACTTAGATGGTTAGAGACTTAGATAGTTATAGACTTAGTTATAGAGACTTCTTTCTTTATGGATATAGTTCTTCCTATATATAGTTTCATTTTTGATTAATTCAATTTAAATAAAGTTTTGACTGATTTAAATATTGTCTGTCTGCTCTTCTGTGTTGGACTGTGCTGATAGGCAGAGATGTTGTCTAACAGGTGGAAGTAAGGCTCTTAGTTGGAGCAGTCAGAAGCTTGTTCTTTTCCTCTCCCTGTAGTCATTGATTTGGGGGCAATGTGCTTGTGGTGGTTTGACAGGAAATATGTTTTCTGGGATGCTGTCGTCAGGCCAATGGGTGCTCAGATTTTAATATTGGCACCTAATGTGGCCATTGGGACATTGGGTCCGCCTCTAAGCACACAGGGTTAAAGCAGGGCTCTCCCCTGGGCGGCTCTCTTGGGTTCCGGTCAGGGAAAGGTTCAGAGCTGCCCTGCCCGGCTGCGGGCTGGGCGGGGCAGGGGCAGCCATGGGGCCGGGTGAGGTAGGCCCAGGGGCAGCCATGGGGCCGGGTGAGGTAGGCCCAGGGGCAGCCATGGGGCCGGGTGAGGTAGGCCCAGGGGCAGCCATGCAGCCGGGTGAGGTAGGCCCAGGGGCAGCCATGCGGCCGGGTGAGGTAGGCCGGGCCCTGGACAGAAGAGAGGGGAAGGCCCCTGCAGGATGGAAGGGTGGAGGGGCACTGAGAGGCATCGGGCAGCCACCACCTCCAGGAGAGACAGAGAGAGAGCCTGTGCCTGTGCTTGTGCCACCTTGAAATTTAATAGTGGCTGGCCGAGGAGGAGAAAGGGGAGGGTGCAGCGAGAAGGTGGCCCAGCAGGGAAGCCATGGGAGTTCTGGACAGAAAGAGCCTCAGATTTTTAACCCTTTTCTTGGATGATGGAAACCTTACAAATGCTAATCCTCCTGGAGCTGAATGAGAAGAGAGATAGAGATATGATAAGAGGAAATGGGCCACGAGAGAAATAGAGAAGAACTCAGGTGGAAGAGATGATGGAGTAACTTATGCTGGACTCTTTTTGTGTAGCCATGGACAGAGCCATGTTCCTTGTGATACAGGGACTGCATTCTAGGGGGAGGCAATGCCTCAGGACCAAGAGGGTTCAGTGTGGGTACCCCTCGGCCCCAGGGGGTGAAAAATATGGGGGGGACAGATGTCCCAAAGTTGAGACTGTGCCTTTTTGGAGTGGGACGAAGCATCCTTAAAAGTCGACCCTAGAAGCAGCTCTGGTCCGTGTTCAGTGGTGAGAGCGCTGGACATGAAAGGAAGAGGTCACCATTGGCACAGGAAGGACTCCTCCTCCTCTTGATGAACTGAGGATTGAGTATTCTGAAGGGTGGTGCCGGACCAAGAGTCGATGATTTGGGGGTTGTATTGTATTGGGAATTTGCTGGGGAGGAGGAGGAGATGTATTTGTGAAGTTTTCATTTTCCTTGTGTGTTTCTTTTTTTTTTTTCCTTTCCCTTGTAGTTTAGTTAATAATTTTTTTTCCTAAGTGGGAGCCTGCTTTGCTTATTCCTGGTCACATCTCACAGCAGAAACCAGGGAGAGGGTATTCTCATGGGGGCACTGGCATTGTGCCAGTGTCAAACCATGACAGTGCTAAAGCCACAAGCTTTGTAGTTCTTGTGGCCAGCATGTGTTGTATGGGGAAAAAGAAACAGGGCCTGCCTGGGGGGCAAGGCCTTGTATTTCTCAGGCCAGACTCTGGTGGATATTTTGGTGAAAATGTCATTATTTCGGTGCTCTGAAGATTGAAAGAACAGCAAGTTGTTCACAGATGCAAAGAAAACAGTTTTCTTTGAGAATAACTTGTAGGTATCCAGACAGCTTGTTTATGGTCCAAGCTGTTCCATTATGTTGTGGTTAAAGCATTCCATTGATGACTGCCAGCTGATGACAGGAGCATTGCCAGCTTCTCTGAAGCTCTTTGCCCTTCTAAAAAGCCTGTAAGATTAAGGACAATCAGAAGAATACAGATGTGTAGACTGCTGTGTTCAACACAGCCTGAAAAACAGAAGACAGAAGTGAGTAGTCAGGTAAAGAAACAAAGCAACTGCCATGAGCATCACCATCATTATCATCATCATCACCATCTCACCATTTACCTTTCCCACTGCAAAAGCAAATTGTCTCCAGAGGGGACGAGGAGCTAGTAGCAGCTCCTAGACCCAGGTTGCTGTCATGGGCTGTCAGCAAGTGGCCCCATCCATCTCAGGAGTTACATGGGATGTGGCCAGTGGGTGCCAATGGCATGTACCTGTAGGAATGTGCCCCCTGTTGACGGAATGACCAAATTATCCTTTGTCTCCTTAAAAAAGAAAAAAGCCTAGAAGTTTCTCTCCTCAATTAGGTAAAAAGACACCTCAAAGGACCTTGGGGACTTCACCTCAAACTTAAAGAGAGCCAATTGGACAGAAGCAAAAAAGTCCCACCTGAGCAATTCACTAGAAAAAGAAGAGAACAAAGGAACTAATCGCTTTTGTGGGGTGTTTTACCAGGAGCAAGAGCCTCTTGCCCCTGGCTTGGGTTTTCTCTATAAAGAGATTTGTTATTTTGCCTCTTATTAAAACTTTCCTGTTTCCAACACTACCATAGAAGCCATCCTGCTGATTTTATGCCCTCAGAGGTAGCAGAGCTACCTTGGGTGTGATACATTTCTCCAAGAGCTCATAAGACCTGGCTCGAGAGATCTTTTGTATCACATACCTGTCCATATATTCAGGAGAAGGCATCCTACTGAAGGCACAAGTCTTTAACCACCTGCACTTCCCAAGTGAGACCTGCACTTCCCAAGCTCTGGTTCCAGTGCTGGTGAACACCACCTACCAGCTGGCCATGGTACTTCACAGCTCAAGGACTGCTGAAATACCCTCCCCTGCATGGGAGCCCTGCACAAGGGCTCGTCATGCATTTCCCTGTGAAAAATTCTTCTGTTTCATCAGCGGAGTTTTCATTTCCTGGGGATGGAAACCCCAAGGAAAAATAAACCATCATTGACTTCTCCACCTACCCACCACCACTGCATGTGGTGTGCACCCGGGGCTCATCTAAGGGCATTTGCAATCAGAACGCTGAATTTCATGCTGCTTGAAGAGAAAGAAAATCAAGAAAGATGGTTATTTTTTTACACTGATATTTCTAGTCTCTCGGGATTAAAAGATTAAAGTTTGCTGCAAGTTGTCCAATATAAAAAGCACTGCTTCATTTTGTAGAGCAACTTTTTAACAGGTATTTTCAGGATAGGAATTCTTTAGTTCTCTATTGCAGTTTATGGATTTTATAGATTGTATATTTGGGAAGCTGTGCTTTTACTTCTCCCAACAGATCCAAACCACTGCTTTGATTTGTTTGCTTGTTTTACGCCTGCTCCAGAAGTTTCAGCATTTCTCTAGCAATTTGCTGTGTTGTGCTGGACATTGCAAGCCAGCTTAGCTAAAAGCAGACCAGTTTGGATTAATATGGGAGATGAAAGCAAATGGCAAGCAAAAGGAGTGGTTGCCAAGGCATCGATGCTCAGAGGCAGTTTTGGAGGCTGATGAAACAAGTTTGCCAGCTAAATATTTCTGGTAAGGCACCTGCTGTCACAGAACTTCAGGTAAGCCATGAAACCATGGAGGATGAACAATTAAAAAGTTAACTTAAATTTAAATAAAAACCAAATAAATAAAACAGGATGGGCTAACATTATCCCAATATTAGCCTCTAAAAAGATGATGGGCCCTTGCAATTTCCCTTGGTTTCTATTTCACCCGCAGGACTTCAGGCCTGAAATGTGTTTTCCTGGGCATGAAACCTGCAAGCAAAGCAGGAGTGAGCCTTGGATGGCTGCTGTCCCTGTCCCCACCACAGGCATGTGCCATGCCTTGGCAAGGTGAAGCTCTTTCACTCTTGTTTTTTCCCCGTGGTAACGTGGGAATAATGTCTCTTGTTTTCTCTTACAAAACACAGACTCCAAGTATTCATGTGCTCCATTGCAAAGAGCTGTCTAAAAGCTGTGAGATTATTTGATCCACAATAGTTAGGGTTTCTTCCCTGAACACCACCTTGAATACCTAAAATTCTTTCTCCACTATTTATGGTCATTAACTTTTCCTTATTTTGCTCTACCAGGTATGTTGTTTATACTCTGCACTAATTCCTGCTGCTTCCAACACACAGGGGCAAAATAACTAATTTATTATGTTAGACACAGCTACAGAAAATAAAAACCATGTGTGCCTAATGACTGAGGCTCAGCTAAGTTAGTGCATTGTCTCTGCACTGCAGCTGAATCCTAATGAATCTGTTCCTTAAACTGGCACAGTAAACCATCACATTAGGTGTCCTCATTTAATGAGGAGGGAAATAAAAAAAGTCTGGAATATTTTCAACCAAACATCTCTGGATCTGGAAGTCACCTCCATTCTGCAATCCATGGCAAGGCTCAAAAAACTGCAGTTTTTTCAAATAAGTTTTTTTCCAAGTACAAGAAAACAAGACTCATTCTCTCCTCTTCAGACCCTCAGTTCTGCCTTGCAGTCCCTCAGAGACAGCTGCAATATTATCAGATCACCTGGTGCAGTTCAGGAAAATAGAGGGTGACATGCTTTAATTTTATTCTCCCAGAGGATGCACAGGTACATAAATTCACACCTGCTTGCCCCAGGGATGCAGGAACCCCACTGACATTTTCAGTGTCAGGATTCCTCCTCCTCCTTATACTTTGGATTTAATTTAGAACCTGTGTGGAGGTAGAAAGCTGAATGTGTACACAAAGCATCACCACAGCTGACCCAGCCCTGCTGTGTTAACAGGGCAGTTTTTAACAAAGCCATGTGGAGAAAGGCAGGGATGTGTTTTCATACTACAGATGGCACAGCAATGACTCCTGTGCAAACCATGGTGCACACCACACAAAGGGGACAATCCCCAAACAGCTCATTCCACCACTGATTAGTAGGCACAGGGAAAAAAAGCTTTGAAAGCCCAGAAAGCAGAGATGCAGCATATTGGCACACTTCATCTATCAATACCCACCCCTTACCTTTGCTCCCAAGACACTGCATCATGGAGCAGACTGACTCCTCCCTACCAGCTCCTGTTTATGCTTCTCATTCCACATTTCTCCATCCAGGGATGAGAATTCCATCACCTTCACTGTGTTGTGGTCCTGTGCATGCGACAGCTTCAGGCCAGCAAAGTTCCAAAGAACTGCTAAAATGCTGTTTAAAAGAAGTCTAAAAATGATGAGCTGGAGGACAGAAGATGCCCCAAAGCCTTCATCCTTTGCCAAGAGAATAATTTAGGAGGGTGCAAAGCAGCCCCAACAATAAAAAACCTACCTGGGAGAGAGGAGAGGTGATACATGAGGCAAAATCTCCCTGGTGATTACACAGTAGTGGCACCTGAAAGAAATTACTGGGGTGATGGGCAACACAAGTGCCTCAGGGCCAGCTTCTCTGTGGGGTGGGTACCCAGAGTCTCTCCCAGCCCCTCAGCCATGCACAGTCTGGCACAGGTGTGTGCCATAGCTCCTAAAGCACCTGGCATAAGCAGCATCAAAGTGCAGTCTGGTTCACATCCTGGCCCCATTTATCTCCATCCCCCAGAGGTGCAGGTCAGGCCCTTCATGCAGAGGACTTAGAGCTTAAACTGTAGTGCAGTAGGATTAAGTCTTTTCTGTCCCAGACTGCAAAGAATGCCCACAGATTTGAGGATGTGAGGGAGGGACCTAGGGAGAGTGTGTAAGCAATCCCAACGAGCATTGGGCAGATGAGGGGTTGGTAGCCAGTGGGTGCTTTCCCTCCCATCCTGCCTCTTGCTCCCCCTTCCATCAGCAGGGGCTCTGACTGCAAGAGGTGAGCATTTAGACATTTCTGTAGCCCACCTCTGAAATTTAACCTGCAAGTCCAATGCAAAGCCCTGATAGTCAGCAGAGCAGCTGCAGGTACCTGCAATCACCTCCTCTCTGCCCTTCCCATCAGGTGTGTGCCCCAATGCAGTCAGCTGCTAAATCCCAGGGAAAAAAAGTCTCCCTCCAATCACTTTTTTTTTTTAGTAGCAGCTCTTTGTTGAGCTTCCTAGTACTGAGTCTTCTTTGGAAATATGCACATGGGATTCATGGAGATAGGACTGAAAGTCAGTGTGATCAGACTGGCTGGCACGGGATACCTGCGGCTGCAGCCTGACCTGCAGCGCACAGCACTTCCCATACTCTGAGGGCTGAAGGTCTGATATGGTGTTCTCCCTCAAATGGTTTTTCTTGGGTTGAGGTGAGCAGCAGAGTTCAGCTCTGGCTCTGAACTCCCTCCAGCTATGTGGATTTCATGCTCTTCTTCACCCTTCCTTCCTCACTTTGCCAGCTAAATTCAGACAAGGTGCTTGTTTGCATAAGAGCTGTCAAAAGAATAACTTCCAAGTACAGGAGCTAGAAAAGTCTTGAAGTGTAAAGCTGGCAGCCCCCGAAGACCTGCAGGGACTATCCAATCCATCTGGTGCTCCAGGGTGCAGAGCAAACAGGCTTTTGACTAGTTCATAACCGCAGCATATGCAAAAGGCTCAATTATTGCTTCTTAAAAAGCCCAAATTATCTCCTGGAGTTGGAGACTGACAGCCACACAGTCTCCACAGCGTTATGCATGACTGAATTTTTGCTGGCTTATTCTCTGCTGTTCTGTACTGCCTGTAATTGCATTGCATTTTAACTGTTTAGCATCGTCAGAACTTCAGCCCCAGGGGCAGCGGAGGTGGTGAGAGCTCAATACATCAAATTACTACCCAAAGAGCAGGCAGACCAAAAGCAGAGCAGGGAGGGAGGAAAACAGACAAATGAGCCACATTCATTAGAAAAACAGCAGCCCTGACCAGGGAAGCGTCCCACTGATGTAATGAGAAAGGTGAAAGTTCTTAATAATAGTAAAGAACACAGTAACACGGTTGCTTTTCTATCAGAAAGCACCAAATCTGGAGAAAATAAATGCTCTATGGAAAGCAGAGATGAAAACCGATGAAATGCTCCTTGCCCACATAGCCCTTTCTTTCTTCCCAGTTTTATATTGTGGGTTTTTTATGGTAGTGAGTTCTGTAGCTGCTCTGTTTAGTGCTGCTCCTTTGAGTGCTGTGATGTGGCCCCAAAATCTGGCATTGCTGCTGCAGAAGTCCTGCCATGTGAGGCAGTGAAGCACTTTCCCACAGGCAGGTTTATGTTTCACCCTTGGCCAGCCAGAGGTCCTGAGTGTTGCTCCTCTCTTTGGAATTTTGCCACCTGTGAGGGTCCTGAAATGTAACAGAGCTCTCGATGGGTTTGCCCTGCTGAGGCACCTCAGTAGCGTTGACCTCAAATCATTGACTAAACTCTGCAGCTTAACACCCTGAAATTACAGGACACTGTTCCAAGGAACAGGCCCAGCACAACGCAGAGCCCACAATCATACAGCCACAGAATGAAAGGTAACCTGTGGATGCCTGAAGAACAGCCTCAGAGCTGCCCACCATGGCACGGGGTCCCCAGGAACCAGCAGGACCTGCTGGGTGTCCCTTGTAGGCCACCAGCAGGCTGTTCATGGGTCTTTGTCCTGCCTACCAACAAAGCCATGGGAGCTGATCACAGAATAATTTGTGTTGAAAGTGAACTCTAAGCTCTAGTTCAACCCTCTAGATGAAGGCAAAGGGAGAGGGATGTCAGCAGGCACAGCCAGCGATGCCAGCAATAAAGATGGTTGTGGCAGCAGAGAGGTTTCTGTCCCTGTCCCAGTGCAGCCTGACAGGGAGGTGCCTCTGCTGTGGCTCTCCAGCCAGGGAACGTGCAAAGTGGATGCAAGGGAGCTGAGAAGATCCTTCAGCTTTCTATGCTGAAAATTTTGAGGGTATTGACGTTTCATGTCAGCTGCATTCACCAGGGTTAATTAAAGTCTGTGTTTTATAGATTGCCCGTGGCCATAACCGGAAAAGCGGCCTCAATTGGAAATCAATAGAGTAATCTTTAAGCTCTTTTATTTTATTAGATATAGGGTTCTAATTTGAAGACATTGAGGAGCCATAATTAATGGTGCCAGAGAGGTCCTGAGATACATGTTTAAAGCTTCCTGAGGAGAGTGCTTTGCTGTAGGCAGTGTGCTGGAGGTGCCCAGCATGCTGGGGCACACCATTGAGCATGCTGGGGAATGCTCTGGTGAGTGAGCTCCCAGGAGAACTGCAGAAATACAACAGCAAATCAATAGCCAGCACTCTGCCCAAAAATTGAAGGGAAGGCTGTGAAGGCAGTGCTGCCACCACTGGGCACAGCAGAAAAGCCAAATCCTGGGCTGCTGACAAGCAAGGAGTCACAGATGCTGCTGATGGCCTCCCTGTCCCGAGCCAGAGAGACTGATGTGCATTATGCCTTTCTCTAAGTCTACTGTGCACTGGTATGCAGTGAAATGGTTTGCCCCTCTTCAGTGGGGTGGAGTCATTCCAAACCCACAGATGCCTCTGCGGGTTTTGGAAGGTGAAGTATCCTGACAGTGCTACTGCTCTCCCTTGGAGCAGCCTTGCTGGCAGGCTGTACAGCTTTCCCACAACAGACAGACCAAGGAATATTTTTCATTTAAACAGCTTTCTAAGCAGTGCCTGTAAAACAATTCTGTCCACAGACAATGCAGTGTCACTGGCCAGAATGATCCCTGAGATCCAATAAGCAAAATAAACCCCAAAAGACTGGCCCATTCATGAGCAGCCATCATGAGGCCCTCAGCCAAATGTGTGAGAATATGTAAGTACTTAGAAGGCTAGTAAGCTGCTTGTGCTTGAAAAGCACTTAATGCCTACCTTTTCAGCATCTACCTTTTAGAAATTATTATTTTCAACTTTTCTATGTTGTTTTTCTCATTTCTAGACCTTTTCACTGTAAATAGTGATGAAAGTATTTTTCTTTCTTTGAGTCAAATAACTTACTTGATACAGCATCTTAGAGTAGAAAGCCAATTGCCAGTAGATTGTGGCACACCTTTTTTTTGTGCTTCGTTGGCTCTTTTTCTTCAGTGCCCACTTGTCTTATTTGGGACTGTGTCCAAAATCCCAGCATGCTGCAACTGGTCACTCCCAAAATATTGCAAATCTTTGTACTGAGCAGGGTTAGAGTCTGAGAAGAGCTCAGGGAAATTTTCTGTGCTTGAAGACAGTGACTCGCCTTCTCAAGTTAAGCCTGAGATGAGCAGTGCTGAAAACACTTTCTCCTGGCAAACCTGAGCCCTGCACACTTTGCTGGCAGTGATTGATGATACCCCAAAGTCTTTGCCAGCCAGATATTTCTGTAGTCTTGGATTGTAACATGTAGATCAGAATCATACACTCGATCTACAAACTTGTTTAACAAGTAACTCATGAGCTGAACTAATTTGTAAGCAGATCCAGTTTAATTACATTTCTGTGGGCATGTTAATTCCACAGTGAAGTGGATGTCATTCACTTTAGCAAATTAGGACACAGAAGCTGAAGAATATTAAATTTAGATGGGACTGTCCACAGAAGATTTAGTCAAACTTTGTTGAGAAGACTTTTACAAATCTAGGTCCATTTTCCTAGTATTCTCATACAAACAAACCTCACAGGGGAGGATCACCTTAAACTTTTGGGTTTTTTTTTTTTTTTTACATACTAGTGACGAGAAAAACTCTAGTGGCTCTTTTAGACACGTATTAAGAGTGGAGCTGTTGAGCCAGACAACCTGAATGGATTTTTCATTTCTTTTTCATCTACCTAAGTCATTGCATGTAACTTCTTTAAATACTGAGTTCTCTCTGCAGACAGTTCATCACTTCCCATTAAAGGCAATTCCAGCACCTTCAACTCTGCAGAAGAAAAGTGCCCTAAATATTCTTCCAAATCCTTTCTGTGCTTTACAGATATCCTTCAAGCAAATCTGTCTTCTCTCCTTCATACAAACATAATTTCCCTCATGATTCTTAACAAGAACAGAAGTTCATATTGTCTCCCTTTACCACAAGTTTTGTCATTTCAGGGGTTAAGAGGATCTCATGCTCTTATTTTTGCTGTCCACTGAACTCACCTCTTTTACTTCATACATACTCAGCACAAGCCAGTCCCTTTGAGAGATGTTTCCCAGCCTTCTGATGAGCACTTGGTTGTCTGCCATGCCCCTTATCATGAAGAGCCCAAACACCTTCCCTGTTTTGTTGTTTTTCACTTTTCCAGTATCAGGATTTGCAGAGAGGCCTGTCCTCTCCCCATCACTGATTGTAATGAGGAGAAGTTTCCATTTGCCACCTCCAGCATGCTTTCTGCAAGGTTTCATGGAGTCCCTGCCACCACCATACCCAGAATATCTAATATCTAATATTAGATATATTAGATATCCAGAATATCTAATGTCTGCTCTCCAGGCTTGTCATAAAGGGTCCACCTCATTCTGTGAAACAGGAATGTGGAGTAATGGACAATAGCTGTGCTAGACATGTGCAATGGATTGCATTTCTGCAAACAGAAAAGGATAGCTACTTAATAAAGATAATAAATTTTAATAGGCAGTAATTTTTTTTTTCTTGACATAACATGGTAGTTTCTGAACAGATTTTGCACAAAAACAAACAGATATTTCACAATATTTCTCTGCTTTTCTCTACTGTCCTTTCACTATGAGACAATACACTACAAAATACCTTGGATTTTTAATCAACATAAAAATCCACAATGACTGCTTTTTTTAGAAGGAAACCTCATCAATCAGGAACCAGAATAGTTGCAGATGCCAACTAGCATATTTTAGATGGCCTGACCTTTCCAAAGTAGGCATCCAAGACTTCTCTGCTCCCAAGGAACACAAGCGATCCAGGAATACTGAATGAACCACATAAGTTCAGCTGCAGCATGGACACTTGTTAGTTTCCCATCTTTTATTGAGCTTCACCAAAAGTCTCTCATGGTGCCACTAAGAAAGATTATCAGACTCATCCAGGCAGAAGTAAGAACAATGGCCAAGCACAGGGAAACAAACACTTTTCAGATTTGTCTGTAGACATGAAGCAATAAATCTGCTCAATCTCTCACCATCATGCTAAGCAAGTTTTAGTATTTCAGAGAAGGAAATTGGAGAGAAAAGTTCCTCAAAAGAATTGTATCAATAGGTATCAAAACTTAGATGCTTGTCCCAGATCTCAGCCCTGCACTTAGACAACCAGTTGTCTTCTTTCCATTTCCCAATTTAAGAAAAGATGATTCTTGGAATGCCACAGTCAGTGGATTCAGACTGAGCAGATGCTCACAGTAATACAACTTTCAAACATTTATAGTTCTAGAAAGGTAGGGTACATGCAGGCAGAAGCACTACTTGATATTTTGGAACTGCCGGCTCTGTACAAATTGAGTGTCTGTAATTAGCACTTGAAACACTCTTTGAACTTCCAGAGTTATTCAATAACCCGCAGGAATCCCATGCATTACTCAGAACACAGGGAAGAAGGTTCATCTGTGAAATTGCTTACCTTGCTGATTCCCACTGTGTGCCCCAGGCTATATGGGAGTCATATTTGCAGCACACATAATGCAGTTAGCCAAGGAACAGGTGAAAACCAGCTATTGCCTGCTACATTGCAAGGATTATGTTCAGTAATTTACACAATTTCAAAGAGCCTCAGTGCAAGGTATATTCCTCCCTTCACAGAAAAGAAGCACACACTTCAGCATCTCAGCCAGGCATCCCACCCTGTAAACACTTATGACAAGCAAAGCATGTGCTACAGTGAGGAGTCTCATGCAAATCACTGAATTAATTTTCATAGTGGCTGTTTGCCCAGTCCTGTTTCAAGGGTCAGGTCCTGTTTGTATTCTGCTACATACAACTAAAATATCCCGAGCTACCATAAGTTCAACAAAGTATGCTGACTTATTCCTTCCTGTGTGTGCAGAAAACATTTTTAGTAGCTACTATGCAAACACCACCAAATTTTTGTATCATCTTCACTCATCTTGTTTTTACATTCTCTTCAACCTTGTTTCCCTGCTTTTACTATATGTGAAAATAATAAATATACATGGTATACCAGTTATTAAGCCATCAAAAAAAAAAAAAATACACGTCATTCCAGAAGGGAAAGGAGATGCTTGAGATTTGGAAGTCAAAACCTGGTCATTAACACAAGTGGCCTGATGGTAAAAAGCTTCAGCTTCTCCACATTTCCCATTGAAACACAACTTTGGTGAGATGTTCTTGCATATTGTGATAAAACAGGCTGCTTCACATCTGAAATGACAAGAGCATCTCAAGATTATTATTCCAGGTAAGGTTGTTCAGGAACATAAGAGTAAGCTAAAATGGAAGACAGAATAAATCCATTATGGGATAGACAATAAGGATTAAATTTATTGTCCAGGCCCTTTTCCTAGTTCCACACAAATTGAACCACCTCTAGGTTTTCAGTAATGTAGGCAAAATTGCATTCTGCTGCTCTAATTCAAGGAACAAAGGAGGTCATTTTGTCCTTACTATTGGCATCAGGAAAGCTCAGTCTCTACCTAGGGGAAAGGAGAATAGGTCAAAACCATCAAAGATGTTCTTCACATTTCTGGTCAACCAGGTATTTCTCAGTGGAGACTATTCTAGAGAGGCTTCATTCTACAGTGCTGGGGGGAGTCTGGGCTTCACCAGAGCCTCTGTGGGGTCCATCCCACATGTGCTGTGACACCCAGTTCCTCAGGACATCCTTGTCCCCTGCTCCACCCTGGTCACACAGGGCCCTTCCACAGCTGCTTCTTTCTCCCACCCTCAGTAAAGGACCACGGCCCTCCACAGTTCTACACAAATGAGAAAAGCAGCTCCATGGGAAGTGGATATTGTGGTGCCTGAGGAAGCTTCATATATGAAGGAAAATTCAGCATCCCTATAAAAAACTGTATTTCAGAGTACTCTGATGGCCTCTGCCCTCTCACACATAAAATTACCATCCAGCACTTGCTATAATTTAACCACCTAGGATTTTAAGCCTTAAATAAACCACCTCAATAAAACTCCTGGCTTTTGCATGAAGTGAAAAAGATTCAGATTTTTCATGGGAAAAAAAAGGAGTAAAAAACTTCTGGTTACTAAATTTCTTTTTTTTTTTTTTTTTAAGTAGGTATCTGCCCTTAAAAATCTATTATTTCTCACACGAACAGAAAGAAAATTCACCCAGGGGTTTACATCCAGGAAATGCTGAACAGTTAAAGTCACATGCTCTTGCCTTTGAAGGTCTGTCTCTGTGAGCTGGCAGCTTCTTCAGCCCCTCAATTTGCCTGTGAATCTGGTCACCATGGGGTGCTCCAGCTGAGCTTTGTTTAAGCCACTTTTCCTTGAGGCTGCTGCCAACTAAAGTAATTTCTCTTTTTGGCTTGCATTTTTAACCCCTTTTTTTGTGTTACATGGCACAATACTGAGATTAAAAAGTATTAAAGGCATTAACACACACTAATGTTACAGGATGGAAAACAAAGGCAATAAACTTACATATTTATTGCTGAGATGTGAAGATTTGCCGAGTTTTATTCTTCCCGTGAGATGAGTGCTCTCCTAAGAAACAGAAAATACATTTGCATCAGATAAACATGGAAAGACAGATAAATATGGAAATGATTCTAGCAGGAACACATCACTGACCAGTGTACAAACTAGCCAGTCTCCTTGTTAGATTTACTTCACAGCAAAAACTGTCCACAAAATAGATTTGTACCACTCTTCCTATTTTATAAATTATTTCCCCTATGATTTGCTCATTAATGCTGGGTTACTACCACGAAGTATTTTCCAAGGCAGTTCTCAAGGGGGTTGAAGAGGAATAAGACTTTAATTAATTTATAGCTATGATCAGAACATTGAATTATAAAAATAAGAAGATAGGACTATACAATTAATTTTTGCCAGTAACACTGACATCAGCTCAGTTCCTCCAAAGCAGAAGGATGAACATTTAAGAACTTGACACAGGTCTCAATATTCCTTCTCTGATGAAGCCATAGCCACATGGAAACAGGCATGAGGGCAGGAAAACCCAAATATTTCCTTCTGCCTCCCTGCTCACCTGCAGGAGACAATTTAATTCCTCATGCCCACATGAGAGGCAAGGAAGTGATGTATTACATTCCAGGAGAAATGAATATGTATTAAAAACCTACAAATGATCAATGGCCTAGGGTTGCAAATTGTAATACAAATTAGGATTATGGAAAAATTCACTGATTAGGCATTTAAATAATTAGCAGCCAAATTAAATAGTTGCATGTCTGAAGACAATGGAAAAGACTTATCAATGGTTTTCAGACAGCCTTTTTCTTCACAGCAAAAAAAGGCTCTTTAATTGAGTGCAGCTTTTTGGGGATGAGTAAAAGACTTAGTATCTGCTGAAAACTCTTCAACAATAGTGTGCTGAAATGGTGTTTACTTCCCATGTGTTCAATTTTGGAAAAAAAAAAATTAAAATAATTTTGAAGTGTTGTTTAGATGGAGTTTCAGAAGGTCTTATGTCAATTTCAGGTAGGGCAAAGGAAAGCACAAGTTTTTGCTAGGAAAAAACTGGAATATCTTAACAAGACATATTTTTGGTAGGTGAAACGTTTTTGCTAGATAAAAATCTTGTACTAAAAAGCTAAAATAAAATGAACCAGTTCAAATATTGCACAGTTTTATACTAGCAAAGGAGTGAGATTTTCGAGAATTCTCATTTCTTTTTTTATTTTTATTTTTCCTTCTGCATGTTTCTACTTTCCTTTTTTAATATACAGAAATAGAAGATTAAATAGGAGACAGAAGAGAGAAATTGGCAAAACTGTTTAAAAAATAAGGTGTTGGAGAAATTAATTGAGAAATATATTATGATGCAGAAGATAAAATCCAGTAGTAGTAATAGATATCAGTATTTTGTTATCAGTTCCACTCTCAGCTGGTTGTTCTGCAGACAGATTTACATGGAAGCACCCCAGGAAAATTACACGTCTAAGGGCAGGCTCCAGAGTAAGGTAGCTCCCTGGACAACATCCCATTTGTGCCAATAGAGCACGGATCAGAGCATGGAGAGGGGGAGCAGCACTGGCTGCAGAAGGCAGAGTGCTTGAGAGGCACCTGCCTGCAGTGGTGGCCAGGCCAGAGTGGTGACTCTGCCCTTCTGCAGAGCCTGCAGCACACAGACACTCACACACCCTATCCAGATGTCCTGGTGCTGTACCCCTTATCCCTGGGCCAGGGAACTGCCCCCAGCTATTGCCTGGGGCAATGCCTCCTACAATAGCAGTGTCTGCTGAGGGATGGATACAGGCAGGGATGTTTTACGTTGCTTTGCTGCTGCACTTCCAAGAGGGCAAGAGCCTGCAAGCCTTGGGAAACAAAAGGAAGTTAAGGCTACTCCATGGTTGCAAAAGTGCCTGAAGTAGTAAGGTCTGTAATCATTAGTGCCAGCCAACAATTCAGTGATGAAGAGATGGTGATTATACACTGTAGAAGGAGAGGTCACAGATGCTGTCTGTTCAAGAAATAAAAGGGTGGTGGATGGGTTTAGATACAGGGCTGCAGTACACCTGGAGACTGCACAGGGAAGTGTCCAGATCAGTTTTGGAGTTCAATGGTTCAGCAGTTTGATATTCTGCTAAATACCCCGTTGCAAGTGAAAGGGCAAACAAAGAACATTCAGGTTAGCTGTAAGTAAGAAAACATTTATATTGATCTCAAAGCAGCCTTAACTGACACAAATAGATTCCAAGACTGGGATTCCAAGACCCAAACTTGTCCCCTAACCATCACCCACCAAAACAAACAGACTGAACCTTGCTTCCCATAAGGGAAATGAAAAAACAAATACTTGTGTTTAGTATTTTGTTAGAACAGATGGCATTTTAGTAGACTGAAGAAATCATTTCACACTGAATTTTTTGCTGACTGAGAAAATACAGGGTGTGGTGGAGGTGCTCAACCAGTCCAGATATATCACTGAAGGGGTATTGGGAATAGTTAAATGTGATATAGAGACTTTATTATTAGAAGGTATAAAAAAACCACTTTATTATTAGAAATCTACAGTTTTTATAGAAATAATGGTGGACTTAAGACTTGATTGGTCTTTAGGAATTTTCTCTCACACTATTGGTGAACTATGAATAGCACACTCTGGAGAACTATATTGATAAACAATGGTTACAGAAAGAGAGATAATAATAGTTTGAATTTTTTCTTTTAAGTTTCCCACAGCTTCTAAAATTCTGGGAGAATTATGTCTCTCTCTGTTCAGAAGATATATAATTACTACACAGATACATTACAAGGCCTTGAAGGCTGTCACAGGATCATAGAATTGTTGAGTTTGGAAAAGACCTTTAAGATCATCAAGTCCAACTGTCAACCCAGCAACATCTCCATGTTCACCACTAAACCTTGTCCTCAAGTGCCACATCCACGCATTTTTCAAACACTTCCAGTAATGATGACTTTACCACTGTCCTAAACATGCTGTTCCAATGCTTAACAACCTTTTTCGTGAAGAAGTATTCCCTAATGTCAATCTAAACTCCCTTGGCACAACCTGAGGCCATCATTGAAAGAGAAAGGCTATAGTTCCACAAAATAAACCAACAAGAGCAAAATTGCTGCACAACATCATCAGTAAAAAACTGCGATCTTATTTATTCTGGATTATGCATTTAGGGAAGGATGACACACAAGCTCTAGTTTTATGCACCAGAAGATGCAAGATATCAGAAGAAACTTGAACCATCAGCTTCTCACGATATAGGTGTTCAGTGTCTTGCATAAGGTATTAGTTGATCCAATCTGACAGCTGCTATGGCAATAAATTTCCAAAAGGGAATGAAATCTTGAAATCGGAGGACAGAGTTGAACAAACACTCCAGAAAGGAGATAAGGTCAATCAAAAATGAAATTGAAAAATTCAGAAAATCTGAAATGGAGTGACTACAACCAATTGTACTAGGATGAAATGTGGTGCAGGGAAAAGGACCAAAACTTGCCCAAATTATTCCCTTTGAAATCCTTAAAATCAGGAAAGAAATGGGAACATGGACACAAAAGAGAAACTGAAGAATTGAAATTTCAAAAGAAAAAAAAAAAGTGATACTAGGTGAAACCAAGGAAAGCCAATGGGATGACCTGAAGTGCAGGAATTTGGCCTGAAGCTTTCCCAATCAATCCTCATTGAAATCACAAGATTTTATTCCCTTTCATGAAAGGGAAAATCAGAAAAAATCAGATTCTGGCATGGAAGCTTTAGGTGACATGAAAAGCCTGCCATTACACCCTATATTCTCTTCCTGATCTTCCATTGTTGGATCTGTTTGTTGATTTTTGTCTGAAATTGGATTGCAAAAACCAAGACATAGGCATCATGAAGTCTCTATTACTGTCATATAACAGACAGATCTGTAGTTAAACCGTCAGGTTTATTGCTGCAAGAGGCTGCAGATACCACAGCAAACAAGACAAATTTGTGGAATTAAAAGCCACTGAAAAGTATGAAACACCAAGGATAACTAGCTTGATTAAGGATGTCTCCAGCCACATGCTGCTGGAAGACTATGGTGCAGGACACGTTATTGGACTCCCTTCCTGTTTGTCACACTTCCTTTCACCTCATGTGATCCACCCTCTAAGAAATCCTTTTTGACTGGATTTGAGCCTACAGAGATCCAGGGTCCCAGCAGGTACAGCTGATGGTTCCTTAGCCTCAATACTAAAGGAGATGGTGCACTAACAACTTGCACAATACAGCACTGGTCTTTCAGACACACAGCCCCCACGTGGCACCCTTTGAACACTTCTGCCACAGCCTCAGTAACACTGATCCTCCCAAAGAAATTGGCAGTGTAGGCACTGGGTCTGATCCAATATGCCCTGCACACTTCCTCCTCTAAAACGTGGTCATGGTTCAAAAGGATAAAGGCAAGGAAGATGGACAAGAAAAAAATAATTTTACTCATAAATCCTCATCCTTCAACAGATTTAAGTGCATAGAAAGTAGACTTGGTACCCAGCTACTGAGGGCTCTTCCAAGATGAAAGATAATCAGAAAAGAAAGAATGCTGCAGTGAAAATGTGTTTTCTTCCTAATTAAAATTTCACTTGTGCAGTATTTGTTTTGATTTTTCACTCGCAAATATACTCATTTCCAACCATTACTGTTGCATTCTGATGCCAGTGTATGTGAATAAGTAATGGGTACAATCAGCTGAAATTACAGATTGCAGTAAGATCAGTTTTGAAGCTCTGAAACAAACATTACTTTGTCTTACTGTTGTAGAAGGTTATTGTAATAATCTCACTGCAATTTTCCCTCTCCTCTTGCCCCTCCACATTTGATTCAGAATCTGAATATATTATTCAGAATACACATACACTGCAGAACACCATGACATAAAAGAGAGTACAGACTGAGTACTATGAGTACAGAAGGTCTTTGACCTGGGTAAAGCCCTCTGACATTGTTGGGAAAGCTGCAAGAAAAAGGATGTAAAAACAGTCTTTCATATAAAAAATAGGTTGTGCAGCATCTCAGATTACATTGTCTGAAAGAAGAAATTAGTTGTGCTCTTATTTCACTGTAATATCTGCTGCTGAGAAATTGCTTGTAAGTGGCAATCAGATTTGGAGCAAAGAATTAAAGCAAGCTTTTAATAAAATCTGATTGCAGAAGCCTATCTTTTATAAAAGTATAAAACTACCTCTGCAGACACAGGAATCAAAATGTCTATTTTTACCAGACTGAAATAAAAGAGAGATGCTGGAGAGGGAACCACTGGCTGGGTTTGGTGTGGGCCAGTGGGCCCAGCACCTGCAATGTGCTGCAGCTCCCCTGCCACACACTTCACCATTTCCCTGCAAACTGCTCCTCACCTCTGCCAGCATGACAGAAGGGTCTGAACAATCCAGCATGGCAAGAGAGGGTGTGTGGAAACATCCAAGTGAAGGACAGGAAGGCAACTCCTGCTCAACGGGCAGCAAAGGGCAGGAGGTGTCTCCCTCACAAGGAGCATCTCAGAAAGCTGCAGGCTGGAAAGTCAGCAAATGCTTCACAGGGGAAAACATCACCTGACCCTCAGCAGGCTGAATGCAAGAGACTGCTTAAAAAACCCTTGAAAATATGCACAGCTCACAAACCAAATTAGAAATACAGAAGGAAACATATGCTATTTTGACTACAGTTTGACTATGGTTTTGACAACATTTTTGTCCAAAAGTTTCAGCTGGAAGTGTGTGCAGTCAGAACTTTGTGGTGTGAGTAAACACAAACAGAGTCCAACCACAAGCTAAGAAAGTTTATTCTACAGTTCCTGTGAAGAAAGAAACAGAACTTCGGGCTATTATACAACACAAGGTTAAAAAAATAGAGTATCAGCAAATGAGAAAGAAAAGGAGAGGGAAGGAGGTACTTGGTACCTTTCTCTGTTGCAAGGGGACTGTAGGAATGTGCCCCCTGTTGATGGAATGACAAAATTATCCTTTGTCTCCATAAAAAGGAAAAAAGCCCAGAAGTTTCTCTCCTCAATTTGGTAAAAAAACACCTCATAGGACCTTGGGGACTTCACCTCAAACTTAAGGATAGCCAATTGGACAGAAGCCAAAAAGTCTCGACTAGGCAATTTACTAGAAAAAGAGGACAACAAAAGAATTAATTGCTTTTGTGAGGTGTTACCAAGAGCAAGAGCCTCTTGCCCTGGCTCAGTTTTTCTCTGTAAAGAGCTTTGTTATTTTTCCTTTTATTAAAACTTTTCTGTTTCAAACACTGTCACAGAAGCTATCCTGCTGATTTTATGCCATCTGACTTGGCTGAGCTATCTCAGGTGTGATATAGATCTCCAAGAACTCATAAGACCTGGCCTGAAGAGGCCCTTATATCAGGGGACCCTGTTTTATAAAGCAGCTTCTAGGTGTTCTATGTGCAGGGGAAAAAACATAAGACCCTGAATCCACATCTCAGACTAGGAAACAGAAATAATCAATATCAAACCCTACATTAGCAGGAGCACCTGCTCTTACCACTCCTAAGCACACAACATGCCAACAGACTGCTCTTCACTGACCTACACTGCTTATCCTGCAAGGAAGTGGAAGAGGGAAGGGGATTTCCATTGACAGAGTGACTCATCTAGTGACTCAGATTCTTCACCTGCTCCTAGAGACATCCATACAGACCCTAGACATAATGAGAAACAGGTCAAAGTCCCAAAGCATGTTAAGAAACCTCATGGCCCACCATGGAGCCATGCTCCCTGACAGGGGTAAATTTCCCTGGGTTGGGTCCCTCATGAGGTAAACCCCAAAGATTTCTTACCTACTTAAATGCCATGGCCCATGCTCAGATGTACTCAGCATAACAGGAAACAAGGTCTGCACCAGCTCCTGATTTGTCCTGTTGTACCAAAACCACATCTATGGTTCGATGAGTGAGGCAGAACAATTAGTCTTAGCACTTGCAGGGTTATGGAAAGCAGTGATGAAGACACTGTCATCCCACCACACTGTTTCAGAACACCACAGGATTTTCCATGTCCAAGCCCTGGCCCCGCAGTGGGTTGTCTTGAGGCACATTCAGCTGAAGCAGCAGGTAACAGCTCTAAGGCCATCATTACTGTTGAACAGCAGCAGCTTTTGGAAGAGATGTGGAGCATATGGAGAATGCAAATTTTCCTGTTTCCTTGGTTCATGCTATCTTTGCACTGCACTGCCATCAGAGAGCACCTCTAGGTATTAACTGATCTCTTTCTCCAGTGTGATTGCAATAAGTTAAAGGAGTTTCAAATGGAACAGGCCAGGTGTCTCCCAAATATCCATCTTTGCCTGATATATTTTCCCATTTCTGTTTAGTAATAACACTTGAATTTCCATTTTTTTTTTGTCCACAGTGGGTATCTCAGGAAGCCCTAATGCAGACATGTGCCACAAATCCTTTACAGCCACCTTCCATTTCAGGTGCCTCACCAAAGTCTGAGGTACCTCAGCTCTGACACATTTAACACCCTTTCAGCAAATTCAGTGCAGAACAGGCAATATCTCTACAAGCCAAGTAAGTAATATCCTACCTTTTCACCTCAAAACAGCTCAGTCTGGTTATACATCATGCTTTATTGGATCAGCTTATGCTTAGGTGCCAGGGTTATACCTAACATGTCTGAGATATTATGTCACCTGCACATCCCTATGAGACTTTACAGTGAATATTGAAATGGTGTGCTTCTACTAAAATCGCCTTTCACACATTGCACCTGCTCTAGAATAGTTATTCCAGGCTAGGGCCATACAAGAAAATTCTGAAGTCAGGTATCAATGCTTCTATCACACATCATACACCTGTATGTAGTAGTCTTACCCAAATTTCTATTCACCAACCTTTCTGTAACTGAGAAATTTTCATCCCTCAACATTCATGAGTCCGGAAAGGTGATCAATAATTTGCTGTTTTTCAGTGTAATACACAAGAACCCTTGCAGAAAAAGTTAGGTCCGTTTTCAAGACATGCAATACTTTAACCTCATGGCTGATGGTATTGATCTCTTAGTCATCAATTAAAGCCCTTCATCTTATATTCTCAGGAAATATAACTATCACTTACAAGCTAAGTGTGCAGTTCTGTGGGCTGTGTTGAATCACAAATAAAGATTTTTGCAGGTAGATTTCCTAGAATGCTGTATTGTAAAAGACCATTTATTCTCCCTAGAGGGAGCCACCCTAAATTTGCTTGTACCATCAACATGAAATGGCTGCCAAAAGTCCTGCATTTGTACATTAGTGTGAAACTTTTGAGATTATTTTTATCCCAGCTGAGTTTTCAAGTAAGATGCAAGAACAGGCACTTATCTTGCATCAGGTGTTGCAGTTCACCGATAAACATGCATGAAAATTGTTCTGAGTCTAGTTTAGTTTTCTCTGGTTTAATACTTTACATTAATTCTACACCAATTGTGCCTTAGAGCTCAAGGCAATTAGCAATTCCATCTTTCTAAGAAGAGTTATAAAAAATGACAATATTAAAGCTCCATTTTACCTAGTTCTCTTGATGATACTACTCCATTAAAAACATTACTTTAGTCCAGGCTTAATTGAAAACTATTCTTCTCCTGCATTCTTTCACATTAATTGTAGGTATTTGAAATAATATTCTTGATTAAATTTAATTCAGCTGTGCCTCTGAAAAAGGAGTCTTTCCTTTTCCTTTCATTTCATATTCACAACTTAATTTTAGAAGTCCTAAAATAGGATCCTTCAGGAGTCAGCGGACTGCCACAGGTCAGTCCATTCCAGCTCAAGATAGATGTCCAAGGCAGATGGGATAAACAGCCCTCTGGACACATACATCTCTTTCACCTATGTGCAGCTAGCACGGTTTTTAGACAGATAAAAGAGGGCAAGATTAAACTCACCATAACCTTTAATCAAGATCTATGCACAACACTGACACAGGGTCTTTCTAGGCTGCTTGCTTGAACAGTTTGTAGGTCCTTAGTTGTCCTGCATTTATTTTACAAAATTATACAATCTCAAAATCTTCTGCTTGGAATGAAAAGCAAAAATGAAGGAAAAAAATAGAATGTATATTTCTAATAAAGCTTAATTTGAATACATATCAGAGCAGAACTTCATTATAGATATGCTTGACCTTAGGAAGGAGCTGCTTATTGATAGTGAGGGGTGAAGTTAAGGCTGCTGCTCTTTAGATCTTTCTAATTTCAGCCTTTCTACTTATTACTTTTTGTAGTTTTGTTGGTACGTACAGAGACAGCCACAACGTACACTTTCTAAACAACTGGACCAAGGAAAAAGAAGAACATTTGTAAAGAAGTTTGATGCAGGACAATTGTTGTCAGTAGTTGTGAGAAGGCCCAAGAGTCAGGCAGTTCTTGTGTCTATACCATGAGAAGCATCTGCATTTATGCCTGAGCTTTTAATAAAGCAAGTAAATCTGATTCAAATGGGGAGGCATCCTCACATATTTTAAATTCCTTTATAAGAGACAAATATTTCTGGAAGAAACAGACCCCTCTGCCAGAGTGCTTTTGATTTAAGAAGTAAAGTGACTCTAAAAACCTAGGCAAAAGCAGGACTTCAATTTCTGTGAAAGCATGTTTAATTTTAAACGTATAACGATGTAAGAATTCAAGAGAAAATGGCAGCCAGTTTAAATATGAATTGTATTAATGAGAAGAGGGCGATAATCTTGTCTTCTAAGTGGTTATGACTTAAACCTTCTAATTATAGCATGCACACATCATAGTTCAGTGAAAAAGAATATCAAGCATCCTCTGGATGGAAGATGTTCAGTTATCTGGTGAACCAGTAGCTGATTAACAGGCCACAGAGCTCACCTTGTGGAAAAAGGAAAAAAAACCCCAAAACTGAGCCTGTGTCTTTTCCCATTTACCCTGCTTTAAACCACAAACAATTCTGCTACTGTCAATGAAGTCACTTTGTTTTCAAAATGGCATGAGAGCAGAATCAATCCAAAATAGTCTATTAATTAGTTTCTAACTTCATTTCAAAACAAACAAACAAATAAACAAACAAACAAATACAACTTTAAAAAAACATACACACAACTCGATACTCCAAATAAAGTCCATTCCCAAAGACATTCTCTAAAATAAAAAAAAATACATTTCCCAAATCATGAAGCTCTGAAGTGCAGCCTCTGAAGTGCCAAAGTGTAGTTTGCCTTTACCCAGCAGTAGTGGGACAGAACTGATGTGTCCTGTGATGGAGCAGGCCCTTCCTGTCCCCCTCTAGCCCCCAGTTCTGTGTCAAGAGGCCATGGGGACCTTGCACAACTCTGGTTTGCTGTAAGGGCTACCAGAGATGCCCTGTGGGTGTTTTGGATTGCACAAAAGCTTCTGGGAGTTACAGAGAAGGCTAGAGAGACCAAATTGTGCC
Source organism: Agelaius phoeniceus (assembly GCF_051311805.1). Lineage (NCBI taxonomy): Eukaryota > Metazoa > Chordata > Aves > Passeriformes > Icteridae > Agelaius > Agelaius phoeniceus. The sequence goes on along the minus strand of NC_135268.1, from coordinate 30,022,474 downwards.
TCTCCAGCAAGCAGAGGATAGTTCAGATGAAGGGCTGTATTTCAGTGGACTTCCCAAGGATTTGGACAAAAGGAGAGAGCAGCTATTGGTCAGATTAAGAAATGTCAGTAGGAGAAACAGATGGCCAAAAAGCTTAAAAACAAAATAAGAGTATTATACCTAAAAACTAGAAAGTAAGACACCTTTTCTGGAAGGACTTTTGCAGGTGAGGGGGGACCTACATGACTGAGAAAGCATTGGGTGAAGGTGTGAAGTTTCACCATGACTACCTCTACCATGAGAGATTTAGGGGTTTTGGTTGTTTAGTCAGAATTCTATTCTGGCTCAGTCTTATTTTGTGCCACTCCATTTTTTGCAGAACCTATAACTGCATCCATCTCTTTGCTTTAGGATTTTTCTTTCTTTTGTGTAATAAAGCCTAAATGTTCCTTTAGGCTTTATTACCACAGATTTTGTAAGAACCTGAAGCACAGGACAGAGGGATTTGCAAGGAGAGCAGGATTTTGAATGCAAAGGGTTGACTGAGTATGGGGCTGACTGAACACTGCTGACACCAACTCCAACAGAATCCTGATTACATACAGCACAGGCTCCCAAACCTTTTAATCCCTGGGATATTAGCTCAGTTGCTTGGAGCATGGTAATAATAACACCAAGGTTGTGGGTTTGATCTTCACATGGGCCATTCACTTAAGTTCACCTGAGGGTCCCTTCCAACTCAGAACATGCTGTGATTCTGATATTACCAGTCTTCAAACTTCCTTGTACAGACAGATCTAGCTGATAAATGCCATGATCACTATTATTCCTGAAGATCCCTAGCTAGATCACTTACCATCAATGATTTAAATAAAATATTTTCATAAACGAGTCATACTTCTCACTCCCAAATACTGACAGCACACACAGTACAGCTGAACAGCAGCTCTACAGGATCACAGTCTGGGGATTTGCTCTGTAGAAGAATTGTTTGCAGTGACTTTTACCTGACAGGAACTGAAGATGGGTTTGCTATTGGAAATGACATCCCAGAAACGGTTTTTCTCTGAGCTCAGACAGGGAAACAGACATACAAATGAAACACTCACCAGTCTCAGAAGAAGTTGTCTTCACAGAAAGAAGTTTGACTCCTTCTTTATCTGACTGGGCCCTGTTGAAGTCAGAAAACATTTAAGCAGTCAGCACACATGTTGGTCATGTCCAAACAAAACTCTAAGATTTTGGTCCTGAGGAGGCAGCATCTACTCCAGTCTAAACTGGCAGGCTTAAATGGGCTTTGCACGGGGTCAGGTAGCAGAAGATACCATATGCCAACACCTCTGAAAATACCTTTCTCTTAAAATATGTAATAAATTAGGTTTAATTACTCCAGGTTTAATCCAGGACTTCACAGAAGAGGAGGGAAAAGGAGGAATATTTTTTTCTGTCAATGCAAACCTTTTAGCCATGTTGAATTGCAAAGAAGGACCACTTCAGATGTCCAGGGAGTCAGGGCTATCAAGTAAGCCAACAGCCTAAACATTGTTTTTGGTCATGCAAGCAGCCACTGCCAGGCTCAATGGCCTTTAGTTGGTATCTTCTAATGGATCTTTCTCAGTTTCCCTCTCCCTACACTCCTTAAGCCACTACTGTTTCAACTATGCAAATGATGTAGTGGAAACAAGATGGCACAGAAGAACATGATATAATGGGGAACAAGTGAAATATATATATAAATAATCCAGAATAAAAAGGAAACGTTAAAAAGAGAAAAAACATGAACAAAAAAAGTGGGGTGGGAAAAGATGTGGGGGTAGAGGTGAGGGATCAGTGGGGGAAAAAGTGAAAAAAAAAAAGAAAAAAGACTGGGCAAAGAAAAAAAAAAAGAAAAAAGACTGTGAGTCCTGTGGCACAGCAGAAGCTGTTTATCCACTTCAAAAGGATCAATTGCAAAACAGTTAAGAGTCACCACATTTCTATCCATGCTGAAACAGCTACATATCATGCATACAGGTCTACAATAACTGCAAGCGCAGCACTTTCGACAGGATATTTCTCTTTGAGGTGGCAACTGATTATGATATTTAAACAGAGGAAGATCAAAGAAGATCCTATGCAAAATCTGCTACATTTACAAGTGCCCTGTGATAGATCTCAAAACAATGAAAAGGATTCAACCTACTGTTCAGCGCCATTCTCCTGTCTCTCTGGAAGAAGAAAAAAAGTTAATATCATTTTGATTGCTGGAAATCAAACCCCAAACATTTAGACATGGCTGTTGCAGTTGCTGGCAGAAGGCTCAGTTGTAATTTTGCAGTATTGCATTAAGTTCATAAACACAATCAACCAGCTTGAATAGTAATTGTTATTTTTCTGGTCATCTGTGGAAGTGAACTGATGTTCCTTGTACCAACACTTCTGGAAACCAGGGAGAATGACATTTGACTTGTCCAAGAGCACAACAGGAGTACATTTTTCCATGCAGCTCCCAAATCCCTGGGTCGCTGGCAATGAGGATGTGAGCATGCCATGCTTCTCAAGTACACAACAACTGAGCTAAAAGATGCAGGGTAAGGGGACTGAGGGAACAGGGGTGTTCCTGAGGCTGTACCTCCTGGGGGTACAGCCTGGCATGATGTCTGGGAACAGTTTGTCATCCCTATCAATGAGGAACAGGTTTGTCTCCAAAATGAATCATATGCTAAATGTATTTTATGCTTATGTGCAAGTGTGGGCAGATGGAAGGGGCCGGGGGTTACATCAGAGACATGGAGCCAACTCCATGGCACCAAGCACAGGGGAAGTGCACTGGATAGACCTGGGCAAATCCTACAGGAAGCATTACAGATTCTATCTATCGATTCTATCTTCCAAATGAGTTTGCTAATAGAGTGTCTGATGACATTTGTGCATAGGGGAGGCTGCTAAGGAAATGTTCTTCATCTCACGTCCTTATCTCCTGACTCTGAATATTCCATCATTTCCTTAGCAAGGATCACATCTTCCTCTGTTTATCTGGGTCTGTTTTTCCATGTCATTGGCTAAATTGGTTGTGACACACTGTTTGTCTTGGTTTACAGCTTCAACACCCTGTTGTGATTTTGTATTTCCAAGGCCTGGTGATTTCACAGTTCTGCACAGGTCTCCTAACTCATGCCAGCTCACAGGGACAGAAAAACCAGAGTCTGGATCAGATCTAGGTTTTCACTTAATGGAAATTTACACTTACCTGTGGCCTACTTGGGCGACCCTAAAACATTTGGCAAATGGACTTTGATGGAACTATAGCCCATTATCTTAAGTATTTAATGGACAGCAGAGAAAGAGATACTGACTTTAGTTGCTCTGTCAAAATGACTGTTTCTGAAAATACTGTTTTCTCAGGGATTTTGCTCCATGTACATTTTACTGTAACTGGAAAATGTTACTCATGCATCATGTGCCTGTGTGTGTATGTATGTATCAGATATATCCTTTAAAAGCCCACTGATATTTCTTTGCCTGTATCTAGAAGAAAGATAAAATAAATAAAGTGATTTTTTTTTAATATCTTCAAATTTAGTTTTCACTGTCCATTTCTATCTATTTGATTGTGTTAGCAGAAGTGTTTGTTAGCTCTTTGTAGCTGCAAAAGCATGAACAAAAAGCTTTACAGCATGATTTATTCTCCAAAAATCATTTTGGCTCACTCTGGTCTTCCTACTGATTTTGAAAATGAAGTGTTAGTTTCCCACTTCAGGCAAAACACAAAATACAAAAAGCTTTCCCATCAGACTACCACAACAGTGATGGTTAAGGTAATCCAAAAGAGATCTTTTAATAATAAAAAGGACATTGATTTCCCTCCCCCTGCAGAGAAAGCAAACCAAATACCTGGAGTTTTCTTCTGGCACATTTTGTACAAAGCCACCAGTGAGAAGACAGAGAGGGTAATGACTATCAGGGTGATGACAATTGGCAAGATAACATCTGCAAAAGAGGGAGAACATAATTTTGGCTGCTGCCTCTGACTTACATTCCCTCTGTGTATAGGTACTTGCACACACTAAGGTGAGAGGCACTTCCAGCTCCACTTCACCAAACATTACCCATTTCTCCAGAGAGGATAACCTACTGCTCCTGTTATTCTTCCTGCCACCACTGGGTCTCAGGCTTGGATGCTTTGTGGAGGGAAGACAGGCTTGTTCCTTCTCCCACCCTTACTCCTTCCCTGACACTCATGCTGCCCTGTGGAACTGGTTTCACCCATTTTTCAGTAAAAGAACAAGGTTTCAGCACCTGCTCCACTGGGCCCACCTTAATTTTGAAAACTCTCATCATTCAACCCAGTGCTGATGGCCTCCAAAGGTTCTGTGAGAAAGTTGTGTTCTAGAAATAGTTTTTTAAACATGCAATTTATTTTTTCCTATTTTTTTGAAAAAAAAAAGAGCAGTCTAAAATTCAGCAACTGAAGCAATTATTTTGCTTTTAACATTGTGCACCCAGAGAGACACCAAGGAATTACATAATTCAGTAACATTCCCCACAGCACTTAAAACCAGGGATAGAAAATGCAAGATCTCCTTTTAAAATGAGGACATTTCTTTCCTTTTATTATTTCCCACCATCTGTCATTTCCTGACAGGTGTTTCCCAGCCAAGAAGCAAAAAAAGGAAAGAATTATGTAATGAAGAGAAGCTTTCCCTGGGAAATATATAAGCCGAGCTTCTCCCTTTTTATCATTTTTCTGGCAGCAACTGGCCACATTCAAATTCAGCAGGCACTCTCCTGCCTGCTGGCCTAGCCCTGTGTCAGGGGGAGGCTGCATTCAATGGCTCTTGATGCAATTAATATTTAATGTTCATATAGATGCATCCTTGCATCTGTGGAACCAGAGGGAGACAGTTTACAGTGGGAAAACATCAAACATACTTTGCTTAGTCAGTACTCTGGCTTGGAAATAGCAAAGCTGCAGCACCACTCTTGCCCCAGAGATGCATAATATTAAAATGAAAGATTAAGTAGCATGCATCATGCAAATATCAAGTCCTTAAAGAGTCTGCAGAAGACTGCCTCCTAGACCTTTTCTCCTATGACAATATGAATAATATATTCATATCATACAGTCACAACAATACATTCATATAATAAGTACAACATGTATATGAGCAATTTTTTTGTATGTTCCCTCAGGTCTTCTCTCACAGGGGATAACTATTTTTGGGGTTTTTTTTCAATTTCACCACTTTGAATCAGTCCTTGGGAATAATTGTGCTGCTCCACAGTTAGAGCAGTGTCAGCTTATTGAGCTCTGTTTCTCTCTGAGAGGAGTTTTATAACCAGCATTTAAATTTGGTTTGTTATAGGGCCCAAGTCTGGTAAGGCTAGAAATAAAACTGCCAGTTTCATTTGTCTGCTACACCAATCACTCATCAAAAGCAAAATTGATCAACTGAAAACTCAAAATCTGGACAATTAAGTAAGAATACTCACTAGAATAGCTGATATTACTCCCTGTATGAGTCTGGTTTCCAGAACTGCTTTTAGGACTTTCAGAAGTTGGCTCTGCAAAAGAAATAGTGCCTTTCAGGTTAAAATGTATTGCTAGAATTCCCCAAACAACTTCCTCTTAAAAATTACCCTCACAAAACAATTTCTGTGTCCCCAGTTCTGGAACTTCACTTGGTGTTTCATATCTATATTTCTTCTCAATAATACTTGGATAACTTAGCAAGAGGGGTGGAAAAGTTTGTCTAGAGTGGCCTAAAGAAACACACACTTTTTATGGGTGCAGACTTCTCTAAGATCCTCTGCTTGTCCACTTACAGGTTATGAGCTACAAACTTTTTCCCTTTAGGAGGTTATGGTTCTCTTCAACATTACAAGAGAATTTTTAACAAGAAAATAAACAAGAAAGCAAGTGAAAATTAGACCTGTCTCCAAGAGAAGAAAGACCAAAATATTTCACTGCTAATTAAAAAAAAAGCACTAATAGTAGATGAAGAAATCTGAGGTGCAATATTAGTAGATAGCAAGTTTTCTTGAGTGTGGATATAGAGGACTGTGCCTGCTCTCTGCCCCATTTGGAGACAGCAATGTTGTGAGTCTCTGGGCCATCTTTTAGGGCTAGGTTGAAAGGAATACATTTCTACCTTCAGGTGCTAATCTGAATTTGAGTCAGGTATCAACAACACAAATTATTTATCACCTTGCTGCATACAGCCTATGAAGAAACAATCACTGAACTTCCAGAGAGAAAATGCAAACATTGGCATTTCCCTAGGTACATTAGATAGCACATGGGATTGCATCCCATATTGGATAGAGGCTTGAGTGAACAAGTGCTCACTGCCTCTGAAGGAGCCAACTGGCTGGACAGACGTGATGCAAGGTCAAGCATTTCCATTGCCTGGCTAAATATCAGAATGGCTCTCAAACAGAGGCATCTGGGGAAGGTGATCTGTTAAAAATGGGCCCTAGCAGAGGTTATAGATCCATATATATGTAGTGAGAACATGGTGGCAACCACTGAGGTTTTATTGGTCAGGTACTTACTCTCAATCTACACCTGAAGGATTGCATGGTTCCTTTTCCCAAGAACGGAAGAGGGCTCAAATTGTAGGGTGGAAGCTATGAAATTAATTAATTAAAACCAATCTCCTATGGCCATTTTGAGGTCTAGAATACAATTTTGTTCTACTAAGTCTCTGAAAGACATGTCCCTGTTTTTACAGAAACTTTTACGTAGACAGTACTTGTAACTCTAATCCATGAAGTTACAGTAACAAATAAGGTTTGTTTGTCCCAACCATGCAGGAATTCCTCTTCCTTGCAAAACTGATTTTAAACTCATGCCCACTATTAAAAAATGTTTTGGTGGTCGTTTTCTTCCCCCCTTCCCCACTCTTCTACCTTCATTTGTCTGGACACAGACAGAAGCCTCCTGGGGAAAAATGATCACTTACTAAGTGCTTGTGTAGTGCCTAAACAATACAGTCATAGCTGAGACATTCTGATGCTATAGCACAGGAAACAATCATTGTCCAAGACTTTATCTCTGAAAAATCACTGTTTCTTTAAAGCAGAAGTTCTCTTTCCCTTGGTGCCTGTCTGCTGAGGGGTGATAATGTACGGTTGGAAGCTGAGCCATCACCAAGTGACTAAAACAATTCCAATGCATTCTTAATTCCATGTGATTGCTTCAGATTTCCCAAGGAAATACTCCTGCCTTTTTGTTACCTTATCTGGTATACTACCAATTGCCAGGGCAAGCAGGCAATTATCACGGCAATGAGTTACCCTGGATACTGACTGGAAATGTCAACAGAAACAAACTGCACTGAAAAACAGGAATGTGTGTCCCCACATTTGTGCAGGAGATGTGTGCCTCTCCTCAGGAGAAAAACTAAGGACTGAAATCCACTGTTGCTTTTTTTTTTTTTTTTTAACTTGTTTATCTGTTAATTGACCAAGATGTGAGTAATAAAGGAAAGAAAAAATCGGTAGGTTAGCATTTAAACTACTTGTGACCATCAATAAGAAATATGACAGCTGAAAAGAAACATTACTGAATAAAACAGAGTAAGGAACTAAAACCTTAAGCTCATTTCTTCACTTCTTTCATTAAAGTTTCTCACAAGTCAGTCCCTCCTGTCTAGTTTGTCTGGATCTTGGAGGTATTTTCCAGTTATGGAATAATCTGGGATCAGAATAAAAATTAATTGGAAAAATACATCCATCACAGTAACAGGAGGGCCACAATTTTGCAGGCAGCAGCAAGAACTGCAGGGACCAGTACAGAAGAGACTGTTTCCTGATAAGCCCACAGAAAGGAAAATAGGACAATACAAGTTCATTAGCACAGGAAACTTGCCTTACTCTGGGGTTTTTCTGCTTCTCACTACAGGACAAGGAACAAGAGCCACTGACAAGAACAAGCTCCTTGGTAAACACTCTATTTATAACAGCCTCCCATTGCTTCATATAATATACCAGGCCTGATTTTTTCTGTGGTCCCACCCTGTTTTCTTTCCAGTATCTGCCAGTCCAACATGGTATTCAGTTGAAATCACAGCAAATTACTCAATGCTACAAGCTGAACATCACTCTTCCTCTGGTCTGTGTTTCAGGTACATTATTCCCCTAGATCCTTCTTGCTCCCTGAACATTTCCTTTCCTGAGGCTGTCCTTCCCACACCCCACACCAGCCTTTTTCATCACTGTGCATAGAGCAACCTCTTCTATTGCTCTTACTTGTTGAATGTGTTGGAGAGCTCATGGGAAGGCCTGCAATAAAACAGAAAGAATAGGTTTGTTAGTGTCTGTTTTAGATGTCCAGAGTCTTCACATCATGCAAACTGGCAGACTCTGGGAACATCCTCAGTAACACCCACAACAGATGCTGCCCCAGGAGTGACAAGCTAACACTGTTCCTAAGCCCAGAAAGTCTGAGCTGTAAAAGTCTCCAGCCATCCCTCCAGCCATCCAGCTCCCTCCCCAGATGGGAGCAGAATCCAAAGTCTATGCTGGGTTGTTATTCTGCTCAAGAGAGGAAAATACTGAATTAATTGATATATTCCTTAAAAACTCCTACTTCCAAAATTGAAAAGTGCCTGGGAGTGAATAGCTGACATTTAACTGACAAGTAAGTGTTTTAATAAAAGAAACTAATTGAGACACATCTTCAAGAGTCATAAAACCCTTTAAAAAGAAATCTTTGTTTATTATCTTGGTGCTTTTGGCTAGCAGACTGCCAAGCAGCAGAAGCAAGAGGCACTGCTAATGAGGAAAAAATTGACCTTACAGAGCACTGGGCACAATGCTTAGTGGCTCTACTGTTAGCTTCCCCCAGCTACTTCAGAAGTTTTTGGTGCACAACATTTTCTTTTTTTGTTGTTGTTGTTGTTGTTAGCATGCTGTTCCTGTGTGTCTAGACTGTAGCAGGTTTGGAAATTAGAGTGGCTGTGTCCTCTGTGTCCCAGCTGTGCCCAGGGTGGGGGATCACAGAGGCAACATCATGAAGGCAGCTGTAACTCCAGGCAGGCATTAAGTCTGTCCCCTGCCTGCCCAGGTTCCTCCTCTAAACCAGTTTCCCCAGGGAGCACAAATCCATTCTTATACCCTCACTACACCTTCTCTGCTGTGCACAAAGACAGCTCCTACCAGCAGAGCTGTAACACGCATTGTTCTATTGCTGTGAACATGCTCTTTGAAAACCAGAATGCTGCTCTTGTTTTTCCTTCTCTCCACCCACAATTAAAACCATGGATCACTTCAGCCGCTGGGGTGCAAATAACCACTTTTGCTAATGGCACATGTGATGAAACTTAAACTGCGTTTTAATCACAAACGTTCATGAAAAGTATGTTTAGGTTGAAAAGCTAAGTACTTAAAAGTCAACAGTAAGAGCTCTTCTTGAACATACTAAATATTTGTAATGCTAAGTATCCCGAATGTATACAGTTACCTCACCCTGGCTTCCTAGAATGCAGATGAGACTGTTTTCCTAAGCTTTTTGTCGTCTCATCAATCCATCTGCAAACAGCAATATCACTGTGCTCGAAGAGGATCTCTGTGATGAATCATTAGGCAATGTTTATAGCATGTTTGGGCAACATTACCAAGCAAAAGCCTTCAGGAAGTTAATAAATCACTTGTCAAAGGAGCAACACACAGTAGACAATGCAGGAGGACACACACCTGGCATTAAGGAAACATCCAAATATGATATGATTGCTTATTACCAGAATACTGCCTTTCCTTCAGCCTGTAAGGTGTGGGATGCCATGATAAAAACACCATGTGATCACACAGCATCTGGGCACAGATGCTGTGTGATCTAGCAAACTGTAAGGCCCTGTGTGTGCATATTCTAAATGAAAGGCAGAAGATTTTGTCGAGCCTTACAAATAGGTCACTTCTCTATGAAGTCACTTTGAACCTTGTCTCTCAAGTCTGTGGAACTTTCCTTTGAAAGAGCTCCAACATGATAACATAATTGCACATTTTCCCTTACATTCATTCTTACAAATAAGATGAAGCATCTTGGCTCAAATTAAAACAAATAAATAAATAGAAAAAGCATACTAAGCCCAAAACTGATATCCAAGTTCACCTCAAAGAGTTAACAGCTTTTCAAACCTGAATGCTGGTGACATAAGCACAGGTGACACAAGTCTCTAGAAACAGGAAGGGCTGGGGAACATGTGCTTCAGTACCCACTGGCACAACCAAAAGCCATGTAGCTGTCCTGGCCAAACCTTGCCTCTTTGATAAACCCAGAGGGCAGAAATTACCCTAGGGGGGAAACATTACAGCAGCTGCCTGCCCTCTCTTTCTAGGCCTCTATTATTTTTTAACAGCTGCACACACCTACACACAATAATACTACCAGCATCTTTCCAGAAGGTATCTCACCCAGGTTTTGCTAGAGCATGAAAAATTAAATTGGAAAAATCTCACTCCTTCCTCTCTCTCCCTGTCTCCAGCATGCAAGCAAGGCACCAGTTCACCCTCTGTTCAGAGATAGCTCAGCCCTGCCATGCAAACAAAGCTGTGCTTATCCGAGTGATTCAGCAGGTGCTTTCAGTTTGCATTTTCCAAATAACCATCCAGTGCCCTTCTTGGTGTGGGCCTCCCATACTGCTGTTCTCCAGAAAGAGAAGGACAGAAGGAAAAGCAGCATTTCACTTGGTAACAGTTAGTGTAGTTGCTCTAGCTGCCTGTACAGAGCTTGCTAACCCCTTTGGGGCTGCAAGCAAGATGCTCTGCATAAATAATCTGGGAAGATTTCCAGATTCATCAAGAAAAGTGAAGTGTGCAACACTGGCTGTGCTGGGTTCCTCCTTGTGCAGTAAGAAGGACAAGGATAAAAACTTTGGCATATGACCATGGTTTGTTTTGAAATTACCTGCCTGAGTCAGTTCAGCACTGGTGAGAAGCTCGACAGATGGAGGAAGAGACCAATAACTAAACTCTCCCCACTCTGTTCTCCAACAGCCGCTACCTAAGCAGCCTGGATACCCTGCAGTTTGCTACTTCTGCTTTTTGGAGTGCAGCCACATTCAACTGTGCTCACTGGCAAAACAAACGAATACATTTGGCTGATTACTCAGAGGGGATATACCACAATATAAATCAAAGCAAAATTAAAAACTTGAAAAAGCCTTTTTACCTTGACCACACCATAGATCTGTAATAGTGTTAACTGAGGCTTTGCTATGTTTTCCATCTCCCAGAAACTTCTGGTTTTGTGTCTCTCTCTTTGTGAAGGAGCTGAAGATACAGTGAGTAATTTTTATCTAATATCACTATCCAGAGTTCCTGCAGTTTGTGTACAGATAGAGTCAAACCCTACTAGTCTTACTCATAAAAATTTTTCTTAGGGAGATGCCTCCTGTGAATCAAATGAGTAGGATTTATAATTGGAGGAGTGCAATAAAGATATCAATAGATGAAGCAGGTTGATTCATCTGACAGTTTATTATAATAGATCATTTAATCTTACCACCCTGCTGGGTGAACTTAAGCTCATACTACTTTATGGATTTTTTTCGTTGTTTAGATCACGGAATAAAAAGCCACAATGCTTGCAGTTTCTCAGATGTATTTAGACTCTAATATCCAATTTTTCATTAATTAAACAAAAGGAGAAAATGAAATATCAGCAAGCAATCCTCCGTGGAGGTGGAGGAGGAGTGGGAGGTATATTCTGCATGACAGCCAAAGTTAAAGAAGTGCAGCATGTGTCAATGGCACGCATGCAGGTGGCTCTCTTTGCTAAAAACAGCCCTTATTGCCTCCCCTAGCCCGGGTGAGCACTACGCAGCACCTCCTCTGTGGCTGGTGCTTTCAATCTCCTTTAATACAGCAATTCTGTTCTCTGATGTTCCTACACGTTCTTTCCCAGGCTCCCCCACTCATCTCAGTCGCTCTCCAGCTCTCTGTAGCACTCCTCCCACACCCTGATCTTTTGATATGGCTGATTGGAAATTTCTCTGCAAAATGTGCTTTCTTCTTTTTCTGCATCAAGAAAGGAAACTTTCACCAAAATGGCATTTTTTTTAAAAATGGAAAATGGTCTCAAAACTAAACATATTTAGCCAGCTGGATAATTTTGGTTGGGCATACCAAATAGAAATGTTCTGGTTTGGATCCATATCACATTAATTTGCCTTCTCCTGAGCTCCCACGCTGAAGACGTGGCTCAGACACCTCCAGCTTGCAAGCTATTCTATCCCCCAAGAGCTGCAGCCTTGGCACACACAGCCCCCTGCTTTGGTGAACAAAAGGCACCCAGCCCCTGAAGGTGAAATTCTGGAGACCCAGAAATAAATAATCTAATGGCAGTGAGAGAAGTGGCATTTCCTGTAGTCTCAGCACAGGATGAAACAACTGGCTTCACACTTGCATTGCCTTAAAGTCATTAGGGTGCAGCATATGGCTTCCCCTGGGCCTGAGCAGAGAGGAGAAGAAATCTGTTTAGAAGAAACCAAGACATTTTTCTTTAAGCTTTTAACACATACAGAGAATAAGGGAATAAGGGAGCAAGGGTGGTCTAAGGCTTAACCATTTGGAATAAGCTACCTAACACATCAGGATGAGAAAGGGGATTTCTTGCATATACAACCTTCAAGAAAGAAGCCAGGGGCTGGTGCTGTGAGGAGACAGGAAAGGTGATAGTGTGGAAATCCTGGTGTGGGCAGAAGTGATTTTGAACTGGCATTTTTATGGGAACTTGGAGCATCGGCTATGCCAATGATACCTAGACTGACTGCCCCTGGATGGATGGGTTCTTTCTGTCTCAGCCAGGCAATTATAGTTCTGGCATCTTGGGTAGTCTCTGAGCTCAAGATGATTTATTGGTTTTACAGCAGAGTAAGCTGAGTAAGATGATGACTTTTGCAAACAGACCCCAGGAAGGTTGTAAAACTTTCTTGACAAATTTTAAGTGTAAAATGTAATTATATACACAGCATAGTAGGTAATTCAATACACATGATGCACAGTCAGAAATGCATTACAATTTAATATTAACCTGGGGAATTTACCTGAGTGAGAGACCTTTTAATTAAAAATGTTATAATTTAATGTTTTATTGTAGTATAGCAATGATGAGGTTTCTGTACTGGCCTATATTTGCCAAAAGATATGAAACCCAACAGGAAAGTCAAGTAACCACAGGTCACAGTATATGCATTATGGGGAATGGGCTTATTGAAATAATTGCAAGGACTTCTCTCTGAATCAGTGGCCTTGGGTTTACTTTAACTTCCTTAAAATGCTTATAATCTTTTTGCATGCTTCCAGGCATTTCAGTGCATAGTGAGCATATTGCTCCACTTTTATATCCAATCCTCTCCTTTATGAGGAAAAATCACAGTACACACACATGCTTATCTCCCACAGACACAATCCAGAGGTTGCAAAAAGAGTCTTGTATCCCTTAGGGGATGTTAAGCACTACTATTAATAATAGGGATACGTAAACAAAGAGACTCTCCTTGTTGGATTTACACAAATGTAGTTAAGAGTAAGTACTAAATGAAGGGAAGGCCCAAGAGACCTTAAGCAAACCTGAACAAGTGGTTCTTCAAAACCTAGGGAAGTTAAGCCAGCTAGAAGTATAATAAATGATCATTCATATGACCTGGCATCTGCATTCACCACAGTGTTTCTTAGTGAATATATACACCAAAAGACACTCAGAAAAACAGTAACACCAGACTTGAGCTGAGAAGAGTTGATACATTTTTGACCTTGCATGCGACCATGCTGTACTTTGAACAACATCATTTAATTGGTAGTACGCATAGAATTTCTCTCCAGATTTTATAACAGCTGCAAAAATTATAGCTGTTTTCTCCTTTGTCTCCTCTGCCTTGCAGCCAGGGAATTTATCTTGATGACCTCCTCTGACAGCCAATGCTACACAATGACCTCACACAGCATATATGAAGATTACTATTATCATTTGTAATTTATATCTTCCTGTAATGACAACATGTATCTCAACTGAGTGTTTGGAAGTTCACCCATCACTCAACACAACTTCAAGGCTTGGTGATGTGGACACAGTGTACCCTGCATGAATAAGGAGATGTGGCCCTCATTCCATCACAATGCACAGCAAATGAAGAAAACACTCAAAATTATTTGCATCTTTTAACTGCTTGTACAGAGAAAGAAAGTGCATGTTTTCAAGACTTACCTGAGGTTCCAGAAGGAGAAGTGTTTGTTTTAGGAGAGACCGTAGAAGTAGAAGACTGTGCCGTAGTAGGTGCAGCACCCAAACTCTCATTTTGTGGCAATTGTGCTCCACTTGCTTGTGTAGCTGGAAATGAGAGAGATGTTCAGGGAAGAGGCACCTACACAAGCATTGTCTTAGATCCTGAAATATCCCTCAGACAAATGCTCTGGCCATCATAGAAAAGACTAAATGTAAGAAAGCACCGCATGTTCTGGTAACTGTCTCCCAAGGAACAAACCATCGCTATGGAATTGCTGAGGCACCTTCAAAGCACATTGTAGCAATAGAAACAGCCTCATATCTGTGCCAGAAAACAACCCTTGGGACCCTAGAATAGTTAGACAGTGTTGCACCAAGAACAACATTAGCAGGAGAAGCTCAACTTACTGCCCTCTAGATTTTCCTTCATTTTAAAATCATTCCATCAATCAATCAATCAATCAGGCTTCAGTTACAACTGTCACATAATGTGATACTGTATAATTTTTAGGGATTGCAATTAAGCAAAGAATTAATTATTTCATTCTGTGCCTTAATTATTTCATTCTAAGCCCTAGGAAATAACATATCCCTGAATATTAATGTATGAAAAAGAAATTGTCTTTTTTTTTCCTCTCACTTAGCCAACAGGAGATCAAGGCTATTGTGTCACAAGATTTGCAGCCTTAGGTGAGGCCAAGACCATGGTGGAGGACATGACCTAAGCGGTGGAACTGAAGGTCACGGAATGACCAGAAAAAATTTAAGATATTCCAGCACTGCCCATAATTCCTACGTCTGTGCTCAAACCTCAGAATAACAATAGGTAAGAGAGTGCCTACTGAATAAAACATAGAGGTGCCCAAGAGTAACTTTCTACTTCCTGTCTGATATAAATCAGAGAGGCTACTGAGCTGTAAACTGTTTTCAGTGCTTCTTCATATGAATTTTAAACACTGGAACTAAAACAACTAAGACATGTTTCAGTCAGCGAGCAACATCGCACACATGCAATATGTAAATCTTGAGGAATGCTTCATCACACACTTTATCTAGAAACTGATTACCTGTTTGGTAATCAAAGAACCCAAAGCACCTTATTCTACAACTACACACCTTTAACTTGGCCTTTCCCTTCCCCTCTTGTTCAGTAAGTGCAGTACCTTAGAAAGGCAAGCTTCAAAAATCAGTAAGAGAGAGTGAGCCAAGGCCATTGGAGTCGGGGGATTCATACAATTTTGGAAACTGAGAAAAGCTGGGCAGCCAGACACAGCGTCTTTTGAGGTAGAGGCATGAAAATGATGAAAAACAACTTGATCCCCCTTTCACTGGGATTCTAGTGAGGAGAAGCAGAATTTCATGTCAGGTTCCTTCAGGAACTTCGGCATTGTACCCCTTCAATACACAGGTCTGCCTACAGTAGGAAGGAGTGTAAAAAGCCCCTCTACCTCATTTTATACTATGATATAGTGCAAGGATCTGATAATGTTAACAATTCCTACATTCTCTTCATGGAAGCTTTGAATCAGTCTTAAGAAGCAAACTTTTTCCATATTTGATTCTTACTGTCATGGCTTCAGACTCAAATTTTATATGTTGAATTTTATTCTGAGATCAATTTTTAAAAAGGGAAAAAAACCCCAAACTGAGGTACCTCCCTCTCCCTATAAGATGCACAGGCTTGCAGCAGTAACAGCAACCATCTTGTGGCTCCCTTGTCATAGGTTAGAAAAGGATTGCATGGGAAAATGAAAAGTAACTCAGAATAACAGTGCAGAGATACTCAAACATAAAGATACTTTGTGAACACTGCAAAACAATCAGGTGTGTGGGAGAGAGGAAGAGGGAGGCAGCCAGTTACCCTGTAACCCCACAGAGGGCTGTTTTCCCATGGGGATCACTCGTTCCATGCATCCTATCAGTCCTGGCAGCAACCCAGCCTCGGGTGCTCCTCTTGTGTTTGGGAGCTGTGAGAACAGATTGTTCTCAGGAACATGGGCTGTGCACTGGATATGCCTTGGCAGGGGATCGGGAGAGGAGGGATGATGGCATTTCCATTTTATTTCATTTCTTTAATTTAGCCTGGATATGATTCTCCCAGTGACCCAGGCAGCACCAGGTATGACTTGCACCTTTACCTAGGGCTTGGCAAAAGGTTGTTGCATTTATTTTGCCAGACTGCAGAACGCCTCAGTCAAGGGATAAAGTAGAGGTGCTACAGGGCAAAAATCCATGTGCCAGTTTTCACCACTTCCCAGAGGGAAAACGCGACCTGGCGGGTAAGGCTCCCTTAATTCCACTGCAAGATTAAATCCTAGCAACCCAATTCTCTGCTGACTTGTGGCTTTGAAGCAGCATCCAAGCCTCACGCCCAATGCACAGCTCAGCCTCTACCACCAACACATTTAGCAGATGAGACAGCTTCTGCACCAAAGCCTGTGGGAACAGGAGCATCCATACCCAGCCACTGCTCACGTACTCAACAAAGATGTGCCTTTTCGCTAAATGCTGTAACTCATGTCCCTGCGAGCTCTAATTGGGTCTCGGCGGCAGGAGACAGCGGCAGCCCTGGCTGCGGTGCCCGTGCTCCGCGCGGGGACAGGCGGGGGGCGGCGCGGGCGCGGTGACTCAGTGCTGCCATCGCCGCTGACACATCGCTGCAGTCATTCATCACGCCTCGCCTCCGCCAGCTGCAGCACCCATCCCTGCCTGCTCCAGGGGGGGCCTGCCCTTGCAGGAAAGCAGCACAGCGCGCAAGGGCGGCTGCTGCTGCTGCTGCTGCTGCTGCTGCAGAGCTCGCATCATCGGTTCATGGGTTTGTTGTTAACAGCTGATTACGAATAAAAATGGTAAAGCAGTACAGAGTGTAAAATAGCTGTCCGAATGGGGATGATGGCTGCGGCGGCAGAACTCTCTGGTGGTGATGCAGCTCTCCCTGCTGATATTTTGATAAGATAAATGACAGTGTGTTAACACGTATTTGGCAAAGGGATAATCAACAACAGGGAACCTGAAGCTGCCTTGCAAAGCTGCTGTCTGAGCTTCAGGAATTTCCTTACTCTCTATGCTTTGAAAACCCTTAATTTTCTTTAACTAGCTGAAATTCGACACATATCCTCACTTGATCCTAGCACGGTTTTCTGCTTAACCTACGTATAATCCACATACATTTTGGGATTTCCAGACAGTAGTTTGAATTTTCTTTACAGTAAGCTGCTACCTAATTAGTTTTGACATTTTAAGATGCTTCAAGTAACCCACAAACACCCTGCATATATTCTGTGCTCTGCAAAGAATATGGACATCCTTATGTCTGTTGAAACCTTCCTTGACCAATAAATCAATCAAGGAAACATTTGAAGGGGCAAAATGAACTCCACCTAAACCATGTTAAAATACCAGCACAAAAGCTCCTTTAAATGGAAGACTAAAGCTTTTCCTTTGAGCTTGTATTTTTAGCATTAACACACATATAGGCCTTGCCCCCATAATCAGTAGCCTGAAAAGCCATTTGCATGAATGAGTGCACAAAAGCTTTGAAAAATCCCATTGTAGCAAACCCAATGACATTTTTGCCCATTCAGAGGAATGAAAACTGGCTAGGGAGGTAACCAAACAGATCTCAGTTTTAATGTTTACATCCATAGTTGATTGCAGGTGCTCTCTGCAGCTTTGTGTTTTCTGGTAAGCAAAACCCCAAAGTATTTCAAAATACATATTTTAAAACTTCTCTCTGCATAAAATGTCTCAGCAGCCAGTGTTTACCTATAGCATGTGCTAACAAACTGAGGAGAATTAAGCAATATCTGTTACAAGAATGCTTTTCTGGTAGTGTTCCTGAGGTAAAACTTACTTTTCAATTACCAGTAGTTTGATTTAAAAAAAAAAAATCCTCCACTGTTTCCCTTTGTCACTTTTTAATATTTAATATACCACTGCACCATAATGTATCATCATCCAGGAGAGTGGTGTAACTCAGAAACACAACAGTCAAAAATCCACTCTTATTTGTCACATAACACCTTGATTACTGATCTTACATAAGATGCTTGCTCCATATCCAAGGGAGGAAGAACAGAAATTTTCATTGCATTTCATTGCTTTTTCTATTTGATAACTTCAGGTGTCCCAGGATATGAAATCCTGATTGCAGATGCAATTTTCTGTGGTGTGACACACTACAAATTCTTGGTTTAAAGGCCTGAACTGCACAAGTGAAGTCACTGACTAAATGTGAACTCTTGGATCTGACACCTTATCTTGAAAATAAGAAGGCTAAGGAGACCAGTCTGATGTTGGCTTCTAACATAATAAACAGGGTAGGAAAGCAAGCGAGAGAGATTGTACTTGTTGCCTGCAGAGGAAAAGAACACTGAAGTCTTATAAAAAAAAATAAAGGGCAAAGATGTTTGCATGATTTCAGTGTATGAAGCACTGGGGGCTTTTCCTGAATCTATAATAAAAGGTGACAGCAGCCACAGAAATTGCAGCAGTGACAGGAAGCCCTGTCAAATCTCAGTTGTGTGAATGCAATCGTTTGCTGGAGCTTTTAGCAGGGATTGAAGCAGAGAAAGGGATGGCTTCCATTACAAAATGACAAAGGTGCCTGCTTTTTATTAAAAATAGGTGTAGCAAAAGTAAATTTCAAGGTGTCATAAAGGCACCACCAATTTCTGCCTCATGCAGCCAGGGCAAAAACGGGGAGAAATGAGTGCTAGTGAAAAAGAAAGAGAGACAGCAGCCAGCTTTTCCCTCCTGTCCATTCTGAGAGCAGGAGTGTTGCTGTGCCTGCGCTGGCTCCAGGGAGCGCAGCTCTTGGCGTGTGGCAGGGGCTGGGAAGATGCAGGGAATGGAGCCAGGGCCACCCCAACTGCTGTGCCCGTGCTGGGCTGGGAATGCAGGGTGGCTGGAGCCAACAGCAGGATGGTGGCCAGGGGGTCTGAGGGTTTTCTGCAAGGCTGGTCACACACACAGAGCCCCAGGGCCATGCCCTGTCCCAGCACCAACAGCTTGTGCCCCATCCCACTCCTTTCTGCTGAAGCCAAGGCTATGATTTTCTTGAAATGTAGACCACAATTTTATCTTAAAAAACCCACTAAAATTTGCTTTCACACACAGAGATTCCCAAGTACTACTTTTGCATTAAAAGATGATACAATTTTTTTTTAATGCAGGGCATTTCTAATGCCCTGGACATGCTGTGCCAGTTTTCTTTCTTACAAAGGGGACTGAGAGGCAGAAAAGCCCTGTTTTTAGATTAATTTACCAAGCATTTTTTTACCACAAGTCTGGGGGGGGGCGGGGGGGGGGGGGGAGGGCTTAGCTAAAATGAGGAGTTTGAAAACCAAACCACAACACAAGCAGCTAGGGACTGAACTCTACCTGGTGGGAAGAGAATGCAAGAGGAATGGAAAGGAAGCAAAAAAAGGCTTCCTGCCCAGGCCCATCACACCTCCAGCAGCAGTTTTTCAGCGCAGAGCAGTGGCTGGAGCTAAGCTGCACTGGCAGGCATGCCTTTCCTCATTAGCTCTCCTTCCCCTGCCAGGAGCTCTACCTGTCACCAAGGTTTAGTTCCAGGTGGCTGTGCTGCTCTGGTAGCCACAAGCCAGGAACCTCTGCCAAATTGAAAGGAGCAGGAATTACATCCATAATGCAATGTGCCATGCTGTGGGCTTCTGACAGGCCTGCAGTGCCACAATTGCAAGTTTTAAGAGATTTTTTGGGGGCTTTGGTATCACTGTGAGCAGCTTGTGCATTGGCCAGGCTGTGTGTATTCTGTGACTCATTGACAGTGGCATTTAAA
Source organism: Agelaius phoeniceus (assembly GCF_051311805.1). Taxonomy (NCBI): domain Eukaryota; kingdom Metazoa; phylum Chordata; class Aves; order Passeriformes; family Icteridae; genus Agelaius; species Agelaius phoeniceus. Next base: position 30,002,486 of record NC_135268.1, on the reverse strand, counting down.
TGCCAATCCAAAACCCCAAAGATTTTGGGCTGACAATTGGGCCACTCCTTACACAACACACAGTGGGAAAGCTGCATCAGTAGAAAATAAAACCATGGAGTGGAAGGGGAATAGTTCTTCAGGAAGCTCGGCAGGCTTGGGTCCATGAGGGGTGGCTTTAAAGGAAAATTTGCACAAAAAAAGCATGCAGACTGCTTCACAGGAGTACTTTTTCAGACAAATAAACCAAGGGAAGAGAAGTCACATTCTAATAATTTGTAACAGTTCAGTATGCTGTAAACATCAATTCTGAGTACCTTGGTGTACTGCTGACTGCTGAGGTAAATATCTGGTGTACTTCATTTTTTTAGCCAATTAAAATAAAAAAGTGGAGCATTCCAAAGCTCTCATCAGAAGACAGGTTCAAATATTTACTGTCATTATCATAGACAAGGGAGACCGAATTTCATCTTAAGTTTACTGAATTCCATCTTGAGTTTACTGAATTCCTTTGGGATGCTATTATACTATTTAAAATTAACCCAACTACTTGCTGGATATGTGGGTTTAATTTTTTGTTTGGTTGAGGTTTTGTTTGGGGATTTTGTGGGTTTTTTTGTTTGTTTGTTTGGGGGTTTTGTTTGTTTTTGTGCGTTTTTTTGGTTTTTTGGTTTTTTTTTTTTCCTAAAATCCAATCTGATATTCCAGGCCAACACACATGCTATTCTGAAGATTTATGGGAAATAAAAGTATCTCTCTAGATTGATGCAGAGTAATTTAGTACTACCTCTCTTTCAGTACTGTAGCTACCAATAATATGAAACATAATAAGCATAGCGTTCTAATACATATAAAAATAAGAAACAAAGGGGTATTGTTCTGCCAGCTTTCTGATCACATATTTTTTTTTTTTTTATTTCATACTTATTGAAAAAAAAAACAAACCAAGAGGAAAGTAAAAAATTAAAACCTTTCCAAATACATCTCTCCCAGTTACAGGGAGATGAACATCCTGTGTAATGGATTCAGATCACCTCCATTACAAACTAAAGGTATAATATTCTTTGTGGAGGGTTCCAGGGCAAGCTTCATTTAAGATATATAATATGGTACGATGAATAGCCCTTGTTCCCTAAATCACCATACTACTCTTTTTGACCTCCTTTATTGTTTTGCAGAGTTTTACAGAAATGTAGCATAGAATGACTCAGAAATGGCTCAATGAAATCATCACTTACTGTTTGTTGTGCTGAGACTTGTACTTGCTGCTGAAGTCACAGCTGATGGTTTTTCTGTTGTGCCTTGTGTTGTTTGTGATGTAGCATTAGGTGAAGAAGATGTGGGGCCTAACACAGGAAAGACATTCCATTTATTTCCTTTCTTTTGTAAACACTCATAAAATACACCTAGTGTCCTGTTTGCAGACTAACTTTAGATTATCAAAAGGATATTTAATTGAAATTCAAGATCAACAGGCCAGGGCCCCATTGACAGCAGGGAAAGCCATTCCCTGTCCCATAGCTGGGTCATCCCACTGCAGACAAGCCTGTGATGATGCAGCTGGAAGGTGCAGCTTGGAGCTGCTTTTAAGTCTGACCAGAAGGGAGCTCCTGCACACACCTGTAAGGTTTCACCAAAGAGTACCCTCCCTGTAAAACAAATTCCCAAGCCAAGAAGTACTACCTAATTAATTTCCTCAGTGACCACTAGAACAGCATCAATTAACTCAGAGATTTTCACTTACTGCTTGTGATGGTTTCATTTGTAGCTCTGACTGTAGCTGTTGTCACCACTGACGCTGCCAATGTTGTTGCTTGTGAAGTTCCTTGTGAAGTAGTCACAGATTCCCCTTCTGCAAGAAAGGCATTCACATCATTATGGATTTATTTTATCATGCCTAAATAAACATCACATTGCTCTAGCTGTGTTCTCTTACCAAGGCAGTGAATTTCTGTTTAAAGGCTGGCCCTCACAGAGCTTTATTGCCGACACATTTTGAAAGAGTATTCAAAGTATATATCATTGGTTTCAGAGGGGAGGTTTGGTCTGTGAACAACCTGCAATTGCCTACTGAAAGGGAGCAATTGTACCTTCCAGCCAGCCCCTAAAGTAGAGGCACATGATCTTTGGGGGTTATACAGAGGTGCTTGGCTTCACTTCCAAGGAAAGAGGTGAGAGGAACAGAGCCTGGAGTGGACAGATGGGTTCATTGTGCTGCTGGACTACCCCTCTGAGCAGCACTTTGCTGCATACCTACCGAGCAGGAGGAGGGATGTAAAATCTCCATAAAGTAGTGTGAGTGGCACATGGGAGCACAGCTTATAGATCACAGGTAAAGAGATGAGGGGGAATAGACTCCCCTAATGTTTTGGCAATTTTTCCCTGTGTTTGCCCACTTTGAGACATGTTTGAGTCTTCTTCACTGGCCAGCTTTCCTGGACCTTCTTCCTCTGCACCCAGATTTCTGGGGAAAAAGGAGCACCCAGCAGGCCCTCCTCTTTGGAGTACAGTAGAGCTTAGGACATTGTGGATGATATGAGTAGTATTCTCTAGTAAATTATATTCCTTGGGGTGGACTCAGTGCCCTTTGTAAGGTGACTCCTAGTTCTGTCCTCAAGAGGAGTGAGACTTGGAGGCTAAAGGGAGGGGAAAGGGCTCCTGCAGGCAGCAGGAATCTCTTCCCAGCCACTGCTGCTATGAGAGATGGGAGAAGAGTTGCCCAAAGATCACTAAAGCAATAGCAGGGTTTAAATCACCTTGTCTTGCTGTGCATGGATGGCCTATTGCAGGTCCCATGTACCCCCAGCACTTGCCCAAAGGAATGGACTTACCAAATTACAGCCAGGAAACTAAAAAATCCTATAACCAATCAATTTATGAGTTCAGCTTTTAATTCTGTGATCTAATGCAAACAGGAAGTGCTACTGTCAGCTAAATAGGCTCAACTAAAGACCTGACTACTATCTCTACCTACATACTAATATTCTGGCATTTTTAATGGATGATATATGTGAAAGAATAGGAATAAATCATTGCACCCCATGTAATTTTCTCTCATAAGACTCAAGTACTTCTAAATGCAATGTTCACACTGGAACTTTTGAAATATGACTTATACATTCTTTCTCTGCTCTCAGTTTTCTGGCTGTTTACCTAGAGTAGCAATGCCTCGAGGAATGGGCCTGCTTGTTCCACACTTACAAATTGTTTTAATCTCATACTGGGTTTCTAAAGCTTTTTTCATAGTGGCATAAATACCAACATTGCTCTCCCTTCAATGGAAAAAAGCTGCAAGAAAAATTTCAGTGAAGCATTCAAAGAGTTAACTCACTGTGAGGTACATTTATGAAGTGTCTTTTAAGCTGACATAAACATCAGGATTTTTGAGAACTGCATAAAAAAGCTGCAACACAATTTGAACAGGTCAAAACCTTTGCTGTAACAAACATAATATACACATATTTCACCTGGTTGCATCTTATCCACCTCCATTACTAGCATTTCAAGTGTATACTTCATCATCTCAGTGCTTTCAGCTCCACAGCAGACTCATTAGTATCCCCAGTTATCAAAAAATAGAACACTCTGTCCACATTTTCTTCTTTCATATGTATAACTTATTAAATGCAGCAGTCTTCAATATTCAGACTAATAAAGAAGTTCACATGATTGAAATATGGTAAGTATTGATTTTTCATACATTTTCATAACAAAGCTGCATAATAAAGAGAACTGAATGTGACAGTTGAAGATGTAGACCAGAATCACAGACTTTTAACATGTGAAGTATGTATTTTCTCTGTTAAGTCCTCTTGAACTGGGAGTCTTTGGTAATTTATGAATCTCTGATCTCACTTGAACCACTCCTTGAGAGCACAGGAACTCAGAGAACCTTTTTCACCTGAAACAAAAAGTCCAGCCTGCTCAAATTAAGTGTCTCCATACTAAGATACTTCAATCCTTTCTTTGCAACAGAGTTTCATAAGAGATTTGGGGAAATACATTGCTCTATGATCACCCTGGATGAAATAATTCACCTGGTTTCTCCCAGAAGCTGGAAAAGCTGAAAGCTAGAAAGACAACAGAATCTTCAGAACACCAGATAACAGCAAATTGGAAGTCTTACCAGCTTTTGATGTTACTGCAGAAATGGTTGTCTTGACAGAAGTGTTTTGAATGTCATCTTCTGAAAGAAACACAGAAAGAATCATATCACTTCTGTACCTTCAGATCTCTTTAGCACTACACAGTCATAATAGCAGAGAGCAGCATGGACCTTCCTGGAAAATCAAGTTCAGAAGCTTATCAGCAGAAGCAACCAAATCATGTAACTCTGCTACCAACATTTTCAAGCTATAGCCTAAATCTCTTCATTTTGCCCTGACTGCTGTAATGGGAAGCATCTGCTGCTGCCTCCCACCTTGGACTGCATGTTCTTTTCCCAGACCAGTTGGGAGGGGGGAAATGGAGACAATTAAAGTGGTTTTTGCTATCTCCTCCTCTCCTTGAATACAACCACAGCTGCTCTGAGTCTTCAGGGTGGAGGATTAACTAAAATAACTGGCCACAGGAGTAAGCAGCCCTTCTCCTGCCTTGAAGTAACAAAATTGTACTAGTTCCCTGGCTAGTACAAGCACTTCAGGAGGGCTTTTCAGCATCACCCTAATGCCTAAATGTGGGAAGAAGAGGAGAATTCCCAGATCATGGCTCAAGAAGCACCACATTGAAAGACTGACTTTCCCCATTGCCCTCAACACAGTGATCCAGCTGTTGGGGTTTTACTGCCATAAATTATGCCAGTCTTAAAGCATCATTAGTAGGTGGCACTTCAATATAAACAAATAAATAATCCAAAAAAGAAACTTCAATGAGAAAAATAATTTCTGTCTCTTCTTACTGTGCTGAAAGATTTTAACATCATAACTTAAAAAGTGTTTTGGCTTTAAGCAAGATTTTCAGTCTTATTGCTGTGGTGTTCATATTTTTTTACTAAAAGAAGTTAGGGGGTGTTGAAAGGGGTGAAAAAGCTGCACTGACTCAGAAACAGGCATTTCTCAACCATTTTAGACTTCTGTGAGACAAGCATGGGTACATTTGTGGAGGAATAGATCAACTCTGTAACTGAATGGGAGAGGAAAATGGCACAGGCTAATCCCCATGTGCTGTCAGGTTTGAAGCGTGGCATCCTGTCAGGCTGCATTAGCATGCTGTAATACAGACATGCTAAACTGAGTCAGGACAGCATGTCAGTATTCTTGTGTGACTCCATTCATGGTAATATCTGCTGGCATTCTCTCTTTTTTTGGCTACAGGGCAGAACAGTCAGTTTTGTTCTCTTTGCTTGGTGTACTGCGCTCTGATTAAAATTTCACGAGCAGCACCCGAAGCCTGCAAGAGCCACAGATCTAACCTGGAAAAAAACCCCACACAACATAATACAACTGCAGGGGCTCTGCAGAAATGTATTAAGGTCTAACCAGATGAACTCCTCTCCAAGCAGTGTGTTATCAGTGCTCTTGGCACCTGCACTTTTCTAACGGGTCTCAGCCCCTTCCCAGTGAGCCCCATTTTCTTGGGCATCTTTTCTAGGTATGTTGTTGCCTCCAAAATGCCTTGTCATGGCACATGCTGGCCCAGTTTGATATGGGCATATCCTATATAAAATTAAATGAGTCCCCTGTGGGCCTGCTGCTGCCCCAGCTCTACTCCCCAGAACACGTGGACACAGTCTCACCATGCACAGACTCGTGCACACTGCATTTAAAATACAGGTTGTCTTGCCACATGGTTACCCAGTGAGAGTGATGCTTCATAGCCCACACTTGAAAAACTTGGAAAACAAATTTTATCCAGAGAGACCTACAGGCAATCTTGTTTCCCTAAACAGCAAGCATTTTTCAATTTCTTCATTCTCGTTATGTACTGCTGACAAAGCTCCTGTAATCCCCCACACCACAAGGCCACAGCAGTAGAACAGAATGTTTTTTCAACAGTGCCTACATTTCAGCTGGTTTTGTTTTAACATATCTCAGTAGCTACCATGTCTGTAATGCCAGCTAAATGTACTAGCTGGCCAATCAGCTCATTCTCAAACTCCCTCTTCCCAAAACTCTTCCTCTAACTCAGCATGACTTTGTAGGAAGCTCATTGCAATAATTAGATTATTCATCCTTTAAAGGTGTTCCATTTAATAACCGTGTTGATAGGCCAAGGTTTCCTCAAAACTAAAAAAAAAAGTGAATATAAGGCACAGTTCTATTATGACTCACTATTTGTTGATTTTATCACAGGTTAGAGATAAACTAAGATAAATTCAATTAACAGAGTACAATAGAGTTTTATGAATTAATTGTTTTCTTAAAATGTTGAATAATTAACTATACTTTAAAGTTAAGTTGAAAACATCATGCAAAAATGTTTAAACCTTGACAGGATTGTGGGGGGAACTGTTTGATTAAAAGATACGATAGAGCTGGTGGCTTATTATGCTCTTATTTGCAATGTTAAATTGTAACTAAGGAGAGTCCTATGGGGATAAAAGCAAGAGATCAAAAAAAATGATAGAGAAAATAATTTTCACCATCAGAGATGGCTGATAGACAAAGAAAGGGACAGAAATCTTCATTTTTCTGCTCATGTCAGGTTGGCTGCAGGCTCAGATGATGGACAACTGAGTAAAGTTACAATCGCCTGTTTTTTTAGCAGATTTGAATGCAGTGAACCCTTTGATATGAGAGCATATAGATGTACTCTGACATAGGAGTAGCCAAAATCTACTCAGTCACTGTTTCCACACAGAAACCACTGCCGTTTGCTGGCAGTAAACCCAGCTAAAGGAGCATGGGAGACCCATGATGCAGCACCCTTGTGTCCAGAGAACACACGTGGAGCTAAAAGGCTCTCAGACACAGCACTGTGCTGAGTGAAGGGGGGATGCTGCTGGTGGTAAGTTCCAGAAAGAAAAAAAAACCAAAACCCACCATATTTTAAAGCAGATAATAAGGCAAAAAGAAATCCAGATTGGGAGAAACATAACAAGAGAGGAAGAAGAGAAGGGCAGAAAGGTCTAGAGACAGTAAGACAGGGTCACAGGGAAAAATATGAAGGAATTAAGATCCAAGAACATGTGACATGGCCACAAGACCAAACTGAAAAGAGAGTAACTGTTGTGGCTTGTTTGGGCTTTTTTTCAGGTTCACAGAATTTCCATTTATTGTTTTTCCTAGGTTGGATTTAAATGATATATTTGTTCTAAAATGAAAGCATTGGTCTTCAGATTTTGAAATGGATGAACCAGAACACTGAACTTACTTTCTTCTTTAAAATTCAGAAGGAGCCCTTGAATCGAGACAGGACTGACTGATGACCACAGTTGTCCTCAGACTGCAGCTTTTGATGTAGGCTTCAGTCTTTAAGATCTGAGCTTAGAGTTCTCATAACCTTTTCTCTCTCTCTCTCTTATTATTTTTACCTTTACACTAGAAAGAGAGACAGGTTCTGATCTCCTATTAATTGGGTGCCTGTTATTGCTACAATCAAAACATTAAAAAAGCGAAAAATTGCATGTTATTATATCAGTACTTCTGTTTACACCCTACAGGATACCACAGGTTGCGAACCACAAAGTTTGAAACACCACATGAAACAGATAATAGAAAACCAAATGCCAAAGCAAAAACATTTTTAAAGATTAATAGATAGTTCAAAATAGATACTGATTATATTCATTACATGAACTACTGAAATTAAGTGCTTTCTGGTTTGGCATCAATACCTAACTTTAAAAGGAAATTATTTTTATGGAAAAGTTACTCTTGTTGCAGATAACAAGTGGAATGGCCTGTTTGATATTTCTTTCACTTGACAGTGCACTAGATAGACAAAACCACATGGCTAAAATCCTTTCATTCAGATGAAGTACTTGGTCCAGCTTCAGAAGCATGTGAAAAAGGATGTGGACTTCAGGAGGTGGGGAGTTAGCAGAGAACCATAAAAATCATCAGGAGTCTAGAGAAAAATGACATCTCAGGAAGGATTGCAAAAATTACATTTGCTCAGCCTAGAGAGGGAAGGATTAATGGAAGGCACAACAACAGCAGTCAGTAGGTGCAGGAGGAGCTGCAGCCAAGGCAAAGGAATAAACTAATGTCCTCTGCAGTTTGAATGAGAGGTAATGGACAAGGGATTTGGACTATAAACCCTGCAGGTATTTCAGTGCCTGTGTCAGACTGGTGGCATAACAGCCAGCAGCTGGTGCTTTCACCACTTTGCTGATGAGGATGTGATATATTCCCACTCCAAACCTGACCAATGCTCTACAGGCTCTACCTGGGAGCAATTACCAAAGAGGTGTCCTGGAGAATCCTGCACATGATAATTCCTTGCTTCAAAGTTATAAAGCAGAACCTACAGGTGTTCATATTATGTTTGTGTATTATGTATTATCATAGAATCACAGAATGGTTTGGGTTGGAAGGGATCTTAAAGATGATCTAAATCCAGTCTCCCTGCTGTTGGCAAGGACATCTTCCACTAGACCAGTTTGCTCAGAGCTCATCCAGTCTGGTCTTGAACACTTCCAGGGAAAAAGCATCCACAGCTTCCCCAGGCAACCTGTTCCAGTACCTCACCACCCTCACTAATTCTACTCTAATTCTAGTAAAAAATGTCTTCCTAATATCTGGAATATCTGAAACCTACTCTCTTTCAGGATGTTATATTATGGGTTTTTTTGTGTGACCCTGGGCCTTTGCAACTACACACAAGTTATGGAGAAGTCAAAGTTGCTTTTTTGATTTCTGTTTTTCCACACCATCAGGAATAAATAGTGATCTCTTTCTAGCCCATGATAATTCTGCCAGCCCTTGTGACCATGAAAGAGCCTCCTGTAACCACTGTTCAAGTAAAAGAAAAAAAAAAGGTCCTTTTTCAAGAAAGAAATAGCTGTCCTTGTAGACACTCTGGTACAGATCTGGGAACTCAGAGGTCCCAAGAAATAGCTGCTGCCTGACACCAAGTAAACGACTTGCTTACTCTTACCTTGGAGCTCTGTTGTCTGTTATGTTTCCTCTTTCATTTAATGCTGCTTCATCCCTACATCCTCTTATCTCACCTTTCCCCAGGCCCAGTACAGTCCTTGCACTTCTCCTATTTCTGTTTTCACTACTCATTTGTCTTTCTTTCCAGTGCATGACCATTTACCCTAACTTTTGAGATAAATTTATTTTTTCTTTTGTAGTGCATTTTGTATAAAGGTTCATACATTATCCAAAGAACAAAAATACAGATATACTAATAGAAGAGGTTTAAGTGCAATTTTAACAGTGCTGTTTGGAAACATCAACTCCTTTCTTGCTATTCAAAGAGCAAAAATAATAATAAAAAAAAAAAAATTGATGAAATGCTCCAGAAATAAATTTTTAGAAAAAAGGGAATAACCCCCCTCCCCCAGGTATTTTTCTCTGAAAGAATTCATCTTAGAGAAGTAATACTGTTTCTAGTATTTAATAGTTTCTAGTGTTTCATCCTTAAGGACTCATGCTTAAGATTTTCCTTCTAAATTCGCATAAACTAGATTTTAAATGGGAACCAAGGTTCTGATGTAATCCTGTGAATGGCTGAAGCTGATAACAGCTGACACAGCAGATAAGTGTGTGGAAGGATATTAAATTAAACACAGCCATTTGCAAGCTTCCTGAATTTGAAGCAAACTCAAAACACCCCAAAAACTTTGTGTTTCCACATTTCTTTAGTACAGTAAGCAATACCCAAAGTGTGGCATGCCTCACACACACATTCAGCTGTGCCTGTAACAGGACCTGCACACAACCATTCAGGCTGTGACAGCCCCTGGTGAAAGGAAAGCTGTGTCCCCAGTAACAGCCCCATGCTGGTCACTGCCTCTTCACTATCACCAAAAGCCAGAATTGCACAGTGTTTTTCCAGCCTGGTCTCACAATGGTTTTGCACTGCTGCAAAAGCTCTTAACACAGCCTCCTGCAACATAAGGCATTTTCCACCTCAGGATTTTCTCTGCTGTGAAATTCTCACATTGGCAGCTGGAAGGACAATGCAGACCCTGAACAGAGTTACACTGGCCATGTTTGAGGTGAATCCCTGTGAGGTGTATTTAGATACTGCAGGCAATGCTAAAACCATAAGGCAGGGAGAAAGGCCACATCCTTTGCTGCCTGATGCCAACCAGCTGGAAGCCTGTGATTCCCACTGCCTAGGGAGGTGGGAAACCACCTCCGGTTTGCCAAGCTGTCACCTTCCTTCCAGTCACGTCTCTCTTCAGCAACAAACTAAAAACAAACTATACAAATCCTACATGGGGAGATTTTACACTTTACAAGGTCAAGTTTCTACTTCTTCTCTGTAGCTGCTGGTCCGGGTTTGCAGGCTGGTGTCACATGACAGAGACAGTCTGCTGCACAAGAGTGGGGAAAACTTACAGGCATGAGCATAGGGAGGACACAAAGGCAGGGAGAAGTTCCTGGGTCAGAGACACATAACACTCTCCCCACAAAGGGCAAAAGCACCTGAAAACAGTCAAAAGGGATGGATATTAAGGAAGGGAGAGCATAAATGTGAAGCCCCATAGTTGGAAAAGGAGACAGGGCCAGGGCTCCTCCTGCATTGCATGGGAATGGGCAGCAGCAACTGGGGCAATGTGGGATTTGGTTTCTGCAGAGGAAACATAAACTGGGTGGGCTGGAGGCAGCCAGCAGTAAGAACTGAGGGGAGGAAGGAAAGGGAGGTAGCTGCCACAATTTTTCCAGCAGGGAACAGAGAGAAGGCAGGAAATGCAGCTTTGGTGCCAGCACTGCCCCAGAGCTCCTCCTGCTCACCCAGGCATGGGGCTAGCATGACCCAACACTAAGCATAGCAGAGGGCTCCTGGGAATCACCAACCCCAGGCAAAAGGCTCCCACAAAGCCTGCTCACAGCACCCAGCAAACAGCTCCTGCTTAGGGACCTGCTACACAAAGAAATATTGGCAAGGCAGATGCCAAGGACCAGCCTCAGCCAGCATGGCTGTAGGTTGGTAAGGCTCCCCTCCTCAAAACATTAATGAGAAATGTTGGATGAGTGCCCCTGTGTCACTGAGTATTTGAAACAACCCAAGCACAGCATGATTTGCCTCTCTGCATGTGTGGACATAGAAATCTGGGCACTTAAATAACCAGTTTTAAGGGGGTTTTTTAATTGCCTTAGAAGAAAAGCAAACTTCCTATGAAAGGCTTTTAATCACCAGTTTTCTTAGTGTGCCTTCTGCTCACGTGAAGGTTGGTGGATATCTCTATTACTGTGTACTACAGAGGGATGAGTACATTGTTTGCACTCCATAGAACGATAAATGCGCTCAGCATGCTCATCAGCACTCCAGCCTTCCTTGAATGAAGGCTCCAAGCTCTGCACTTCTCTTTATTTAAACCTGTTAAAAGTATTTAACAGGTTTTAATTAAACCCTTTAAAGCTATTTAAACCACCAGATTGTCACCCTTTGATTATGATATATTTGTTTGTCCACGTGTAAGATAAAAGCTAGGAGTTTCTAAGGACTATATTATAGTACATACAGAAAATGAACTGCCACCCCCTCCCTTTGTGTTAGTCAAGCTAAATAAATTTGAAAAATGTCCTTAGAGGGTGCTATTTTATATAGAAAGCTTTATACATATTGTGCATTGCTGAACAGAAGGAGAAAAAGAAATAAAGGAGAGCCCCTTTCCTTGCAACAGGAAGGGATAAGTGTTGGTGCAATTCACCCCCACCCAGAAGGCAGAGAGAAAATTGTAATGCTTACAATGCTTTTTCCTTAACATGCTATTGGCAAGCCTATTTTTGTTTCCCATGAAAGAGCACGTTTGGGTAGGGAAGATACAGAACAGCCAGAGCGGAAGCTGAGCCCCGGTCAATCAGCAGCTCTCCTTTTCAATGTGCTGCAGAAGTTAGGAAAGTCATATAGCTGTGTGCTATGTTTGTGACCCAAGTGCATCTCCAGCAGCATGACTAATTGTATAATTCAGGAAAGGGTCACTGCAGTGTCTGCTATGATGTATTTATTTTTAGAACATCCGGGATCAGCCCAGACACCCATTTTAGCCACACCCGCCCATGCCATTCTGTTCCTGACAAAGCTCTGAAAGCCTCTGGAACATCCAAAAGCAGTTCCTGTCAGAAAACTCTGTGGAAACACTGTAAATTCCTTCTATAATTAATGTAATTCCATGCTCACTGGTCCATTGAGACTCTCTTCATCTTTTCCACACTGCCTAGAACAAAGGTTAAATGGTACAGAATATCCCAAAGGGAAGGCCCCAAATGGGCTTTGCAAGCCCTGCATGCAGCACAGTCTCACTGGAGTTACTTTAGAGGCAAGGATGAAGGGAACACTTCAAAAATATCTCATTCCTCTAATTGGCACATACAGCTGATGAAGACCTTCTCTTGCCTGTCTCTATCTTGCCAAGCTGATTATAACTCATGTTGTTCTGAATTTCTACCAATCTGATACTATTGCTAAGGTCAGATGCAAAACTGAAAATCTTCTCATATGCTTTATGTAACGAAGTATTCCCATTTAAAAACAAAGTTACTACAAAGAGACTTGAAACAGAGTGTCAGCACTGAGAACTCATCCTACCAAAGAGCAGTGGGAACTGCTGCATTAGCCACGCTGGCTCCCACTCTGAAAAACAGCTTCCTAGGGCAACAGAGTGGCCTGCATTCAGGATTCCCAGGCCTGTCAAAATCCCAGCTCCCAGTCAGTGCACTGGGAAGCCATGGTGAGCTGGGAGCTGATCCCATCATGCTGGTGAACAGCTAAAGACATCCCTTGTACTTTCATTGGCAATTAGAGCAATTGTATTCCCAGGACAATTACAACTGTTACATTACAATTGTGAATGAGCTGTTCCATACCTACACAAACCTTTCTGCTCTTCTTCAACCTTTCGTCCCATGAATGATCAATCCCCACTTTCTATTTTGCATCTGGATACAGCAGTTCCTGCCAGCTCTTGGAAACGCAAGGCGAAAGCAAATAGGGAAGAGGCAGACAGTGCACTACAAGAAAGCATCTCTAAGTCAGTAAGATAAATTGGGCACTAGTTCACCTAAATTCAAGAGCATTAAGACATGCCAGCCACATGACTCCATTAGCACTGGGGATGGCTTGCAAAAGTAGTGGAATCCTCTGGAGTCATTTGAACTAGACAGGATAAAATGTGCAGAGAACCAAAAAACCACTGTGCACTGGGAGGATTTTTTTGTCTCTAGTACGTGTACTGTGTCCTTCCCTTGCACATCTCAAGGACTGGGTTATTTGGCATAGATCTCGAGTAAGTCCTTTTTTTTGTTGCTGGCATGTTGGAAACTAGTGAGTTGTTGCAAGCCTAACACTTTTTAAAATACATTTGCTATCTTCTGAATAACAGCAAATATATTTATAAACTACTTTTATAAGAAAAAAAGCTTCCTAAAGAGAACCTAAAATTGTTTTGCTGGAAGAGTGTCATGGTTTGATGCTGGCACAATGCCAGTGCCCCCATGAAAATACCTTCTCCCTGGTGTCTGCTGTGAGACCAGGACTAAGCAAAGCAGGCCCCCACTTAGAAATAAAGAAAAAAAACTTTATTAACTAAACTACAACTCTAAGTAAAAAGAAACACACAGGGAAAATGAAAACCTTCCAAAAACATTTCCTCCTCCCCCCACCAAATTCCAATACATCCATCCCCCAAATTTCAACTCTTAGTCCATCACCACCCTTTAGATAATCAATTCTCAGTTCATCAAGAGGAGAGGAGTCCTTCTTGTGCCATGGGCTTCCCCTGGAAACACAGTTGAAACCTCGTGTGTTTCCATGTCACTCGTGGCACCGCTTGGAGAACATCTGCCATCGTGACCTCTTCCTTTCATGTCCAGTGCTCTCACCACTGCACATGGACCAGAGCTCCTTCTAGGGTCATCGTTTAAGGATGCTTTGTCCCGTTCCAAAAAGAGCGCAGTCTCACTTTTGGGACACCTGTCTCCCCCAGATTTCACCCCCTGGGGCCGAGGGGTACCAACACTGAATCCTCTTGGCTCTGAGCCATTGCCTCCCCCTAGATGCAGTCTCTGTGTCACAGGAAACATGGTTCTGTCCATGGCTATAACAAGAAGAGTCCAGCTAAAGCCACTCCATCATCTCTTCCCACCTAAGATTCTTCTCTACTCTTCCAAAATCTTTCACTTGCCCAGACCTTCACACTTACACATTTCCTTCTTCCATTTCATCTCTATCTCTCTTCTAGGAAAAGTTAATGTTCTGCAAAGTTTTCATTGTCCAAAAAAGGGTTAAAAGCTCGGGCTCCAACCACCCGGAGACTCCCACAAGCGGCCAGACACTTTCTCGCTGCACCCCCCCTTCTTCTCCTTCTCGGCTGTGCTGCCGGCACATGTTATCAAGTTCCAAGGAAGCAGTCACAGGCACAGGCTGTACTCTCTCTCTCTCTCTCTCTCTCTCCTGGGGGAGCTGCCTGATACTTCCTGGTGCTTCTCCCACCCTTCCATGCTGGGGCCTCTTCACCTCCCCTCTCGGTCCAAGCCCCGGCCTACCTCACTCGGCTGTATGGCTGCCCTCCCCGGCCCAGCAGCAGCAGCTGGATGGGGGAGAGATCCAAACTCTTTCCCCGCCAAAACCCAAGAGAACTTCCCACGGGAGTGCTCTGCTTTTGAACCCCTGTGTTCTCAGAGGCATATCCATGTGCCCAGTGGCCACACCAGGTGCCAATATTAAAATCTGAACACCTATTGGTGACCACAGCATATCCCAGAAAACCTACTTCCTGTCAAACCACGACAAAGAGCCTTTCTGGGCAGCCAGCCTTTGGTGTAGCTACAACTTCCAAGGGTTATGTGATCTGAGTCAAAACAGAGGATGTCCAGACTCCATCTGGACTCTATAGGATGTCCAGAAAGCTCCATAATTCAAAGAATTCAGTAGTTTTCACAAGAGGTTTTAACAGTCCTTTGCAAGAATGAGTAACAACAGTGGAATTGCACACTGGTCCCAAACATTTCCTTCAACACACCACACATTTCTGACTTTAGGAGCATCTGTAGGAGTTAGGGGTAGATGAGGTTTGACAACTCGGCAGGAGTTTCAGAGTGTCGAGAATTCCTGGGTAAAGAAAACCCCCAAATTATTGCTTTTGTGGACTTTGAATGGCCATGGAAGCATCAGCCATGTATCATGTCAAAAGCTGCCCCTCTCTACTAGACATGAGACCTGGAATTTGGGTGGAAAGGATTTGAATTACACATTTCTTTGCAGAGTAATCATCACCTATTTTTGCCATTTTGTATAGAAATATTTGGTGATATCTTTGCTTCTATAACCTTTGAATGAGTTTGCAAACACCTATATTTACATCATCTATATTGTTGTGATATATAACCCATGCTGAGATGAGGAGGAGTAATTCATCTGTCTAGGAAAGATTATTTCAGGCCTCCCAATGGGATAGATAGCACCCATATAGTAATGTTTAGAAGGTTATCAACACTATATTTCAAACAAAACCTTAGACTCAATGTTGAGCATGAGAAAAAGTAGGAAAAGTAGTAAAAAATTAAGGAATATATGGGATTCTGATCACTTCAGGTAATTATTATGCAGTGGAAAGATACCTCAACAAATAAATATTTTGCAGAGGAAAATAATGCAAATTGGCCAAGAAAGTTAGAAAATCTCCTGGCACTGTTTTCCTCAGACCAACTAAAATCCAAAGTTTTTTGCCATTCTTATCAGTTGTTGCTTCAATAGCTGAATTTCTCAAGCCCAAACCCAACATTAATCTCCTGCTAAAGATTATGAAAGAAGAAATCTGCAGGAAGAACAAACATCTCATTAATATCATAATGTTAATTGATTTAACCCTAAAGTTACACTGACACTCCTCACACCAAGTAAATCACACCATCAATCACACTGATAAATCACACCATTAGGACAAACTGAATGTGCTTTTTAGAATGATTACTTATCTTGTAGAAATCTTCAGACAGAAAGGCTGGTGTAGTGCTCCCATCCCAGCAAAAGACATAATTTTGTCAAAGTGATAAGACAAGGCAGAATGGTTACAGCAGAAAATTGTGACGCAAAATTATGTGCCACTTGCTCTGTGGTTTCAGAAACCTGAGATACATTGCTATCTACAACATGCAGCAAACACCTGGAAGCACATTACTGCCATTGCAAAAAAAAAAAAAGAAAGCATTCAAAATTGTTGTAAAACTACTCTATTGATCTACTGATGTATAGAATTTGCACTTGTATCAAAGGCAAGTATCCATTTTCCACATAAAAGCAGCCAGAAAATCCTTGTCCTGTTCCTAGTTTGAAACATAACCTTTGGAGTACCAGCTAGTTAGTCTGGCCTGAAAGGGGTTGTTGGCCACTCTGACTGCTGAGAAAAAAAGTATTTTGAAATTAATTTGGACCTTCCAGACCAGCCTCTAGTACATGTGTGGGTGGCAGCAGAGAGCTTCCTACCCCTTCCTACAACACCCCAGCAGATGACACTTGCTGAATTTTATTCCAAGTTATCATATCAGCAAGTGATCATCAGCTCAGTCTTCTCTCATGGGGAGGTAGGACCAGAAGGCACAGTGTGGAGAGAAGATCATATTAAATTGTGTCAAACTCCTTTTCCTGTGGCAGGTAGGTCTGGCTGATACCACATGCCACTGTTAGGGCATCCAAGGATCCACTTTGACAAGAGGAGTGCCAAGGTATTGCTACCTGATATGCCAGCTGCTGGAACAATGACAGTGACTTGCAGGGCTGCAAATCAGAGTTTTGACCTTTCTGGTTTAAAGGGAGACCTATTTTAATAGAGAAACCCATTTTTAGAGTGCTAGTTGAAACCAAAACTAGTTGTTTGTTTTCCAAAGGAGCCAAATATTTAATTCCTCACTTGCATTTGGAAATAACACCTGCTACACACAAATCCAACTTTGTCTCTCTGTTTACAGAATTGTGAAATAAACCCATTAATGAGTCTTCCTTGAGCTGCTGCAGCAAAAATTACAAACAACACCACCCTCTCCCCCCACCCCATTTCATAAGGGCCATAAATAAAAAGGATGGTTTTCCATGAGATTTTACTAATTTTACATGTTGAACTTAGTCTGGCTATCAAATAGTACCAGTTAAATGTACTCCCATCTCAAGGTTAAGAGATTCTTAAAGATTATTTTCAATTTTTACTTTTGCAGTATAAATTATAGTACAAAAAAAAAAAAATTAAAGTACTTCAGCAGGTTTTTCCACACAGGACTCAGATGTATAAACAATTTGAGTCCAAATTCGAGGTACTTTCCTAATTAGGAAAAAAACCCCACAAAACCAAACCAAACCTCAGCAGATCTTTTTTTTCCTAATTTATAAACTAGTGAAGATTAATAAGAACTCTAGTTTTGAACACAGATAAAAAGAGTCAGCTAAAGAAAAGACAAGACATTGTGGTAAATTTTCAGAAAAGATAATCAATTTTTGGGCATGTTATACAGCATTATGTTTTCTCAGGTTTGGAACTGAATGCTGTAGGCAACTTGCCCTTAATACTCAGTTTCCATTTATTTTGGCTGTAAATCATAACCAAGCAGGTATCAAGCCATCTGCTTCTATCCTCAGTAAATGCGGTAAACTTGCTTTCAGGTTTGGGGATACAATATGCAGTTTCCTTCTGTCCAGTAATAAATACACCTTTAAACTCCATTAGTCAAAAGCTGCCCCAAAATGCAAAGGATCTAATGAATGAAAGGAATGTGGCAGCAGGGGAAAAAAAAACCAACAAAAAAAAAAAAAAACTGCACAGGAATAAAAATTCAATATTCCATTAAAGGCTATCATAAGTTCCAGCACTATAATTTGATTTTTCACAAAGCTAATCTTGGCAAACCGCTAGAAACAGTGAAAAACAGTGAAAGCACCAAATACAATTTCATTTTTTTTCACAACAGGCAAATTCACAAGACATCCAAACTTTTGGCTCCAGCAAGTTAAAGGTGTAAGAAAGTAATATCTAAACCCCATTCACATTTCTCAAATTTCCAGAAATGAGACAATGATCCAACTTTGACTGTCTGTGCCTTGCTGGTTTTCCAGAGAACAAACATGAATAATAACCCAGAGTGAGGTGAGACCATTCTCAAAAGCTTTCACTGCTCAAAACAGTTTAGTTAGTATTTAATTTTAAAAATTAATTTTTAAAATACCTGAGGGCTTGTGAGCAGAGAGCACAGAAGCTGGAAAAGGAAAAGGCTATCCATCTCCTCTAATTTACATCAACAAGAGCAGCATTCAGACAGCTGCAAATGTGTGTAGTAACTACAGGAGCCCTGGCTCAGTGGAACTTTTGTCAAGCTATCAGCTTGGGAGTCAGGATTAACCAGCTGTGCTATAGGTTTGGGATGCTACACAGCATCCCCATAATGAGGAAAGGGGCTGGGAAACTCATATTTTAGGGCTGATCCACAGTGAAACAGAGCAGCTCCAAATTACTTCAGGGGCATTTGGACCAAACTCTCAATGCCAAGATTTGCTCCTACCTTTCAAAAAAAGAAGTCCCTTGTTTCTTTGTGGTGCCATCCACACTGACAGAGCACTCGGATAAAGCTACTTCTGGCTATCAACAGGGGTCAGCAATCAGGTGTTAACACCCCAGCCCTGGAGATGTCCAACACAGGGTGACTCATTCCAGCCCCTCCGCTCAGGTGCACAACCTGGACACGCCCAGCCCGATGCCAGGAGGAGCACAGCCCTCTGTCCTCTGCCACCACTTCTGCAAGACACCAGCCTGGGTGCCTGGGTGAGAAGGATGCAGTGCTGTGCTACCAGCACTACTGTGTGGAGGATGTTTGCTGTGCAGCCACAGCCACACTGTATTCCAAGACCAAGGCACAAGAAAATGCAACATCTAAACACTTACATTATAAGCACATGCCAAGGCTTCTCCTCTCATCTTTTAGAAGGAAACAAGTTCACCTTTACGCATTTTTAAAGTAATTACATCCTAAGGCAGATTCAAGAGCATTCATATTTGATTACTATAATTTGACATTGTATTTTTTGACACATTCCAGTGCTGCCTGTTTAAAGTTGAAAATGCTATGAACCAACCTAGAAAGCATTTTTATTTGAGCTACATTTTGGAACAGGTAAGAATAAAGGGCAATATGCCAGGAGAACTGAACACCTTGAGATGAGTATGAAGAAACTCCTATTTTAAGCATGCCATTTAACTCCCTAGAGGGTTGAGAAAAGTCTAGGTAGGAGGAACAAGTTGTCAGGGGGCTATCAGCCTCCACATCTGTACCTAACTGAGCCTCTAGTAATGTGCTGACAGAGGGCTGACTCCACTGAAACATTATGGGCTTTTGAAGATGAAAGATCCCAGGACAAGTAAGAAAATTGCAAAGAAAAGCACTATGAGCATACAGCTGAAGAAAAAGCATGAAATTCGGAAGCCCCACAGAAGACCAGGTATATTCTTTGCTAACCACAGTGGAAATGTCCTATGTATGATATACAAAAAATACACAGAGAAACACCTTGTGTGTAGCGTATGAAAAACTTGGAAGCCCTCACATTTGTCTTGGTGAGCTTTGAAAACAAATTACTCCAAAACCTGGGGGAGGGAGTATTGAAACACTGGGGTGGGATTTGGCCTTCTCTAAAAATCATATTATATATAATAATTATAATATAATTTATCATTTAAAAACACTAAATAGCTGGAGAAAAGTCTTGTTGCTGTCTCCAATGCTCAAAAAAGAGAGACTGGTGTGAGTCTCCTCACCATCACTTCCCAGCTTCAGATTACAAGATTCTGCTGTTATAGCCCAGATGACCAGAGCACTTTAGAGATCACAAAAAGTGGAAATTCAAGTAATCTGGTCCAGCTTTGCACAACAGACAATAAAACCAATTCTGTCTTAACAGGTTGGTGCATGGGGCCGCCTGAAGCAAGCTTGGCTATAAAGCGTATAACTTTATTTCACAAGGTAGAAAAAAACATACTCCAAATTTCCCCATAAATTTCCTTAATTTTCTGGCGTGAATTTACCAATAGAATTTCACTACCACATCTAT
The DNA here is from genome assembly GCF_051311805.1 of Agelaius phoeniceus. Taxonomy (NCBI): domain Eukaryota; kingdom Metazoa; phylum Chordata; class Aves; order Passeriformes; family Icteridae; genus Agelaius; species Agelaius phoeniceus. Next base: position 29,982,362 of record NC_135268.1, on the reverse strand, counting down.
CTTGCAATTAAGTGTTAAAAAATACTTCTTTTCCCTGTTTTACAGAACCAAAATCATTCAGAACAAATGTATCATATATAAAATCTGCTTATTCACTGTCATCATTTCTGCCATGTTCATATCATGCAGAGGAGGAAAAATCCTTTTTTAAGAAAGGACTGTACAAAATTAGCAGGATTCCTCCCACCTTTGTATGTTGCTTTCTGGTAAGCTTTATGGACTGTTGTGTTAAATATGCTCTTTTTGATGCAACTCCACTTTGCTTTTCAGAAATTGTGAAATTAAAGCTTTGACAATGACAGGAAGACTATTTTTACAAGGAGTAGCAGACAGAGAATAAATAGCACCCCAAGACAGACTTTTGGGGCTTGTACTTACTTAACATAACTTTAAAAGCAGTTCTTTCTGTGGCACAGGTTTATTTTTAATCTCCTTTATTGATCTGTTTTCCTAACAGCAATGAGCCCAAGCAATAGAATAAGATACACCACATAATACTAGATTTCAACACATAACCTGAGCAAAAGTTGATTAACTTCATTTAGATCAGGTAATCTAGTGTTATCAAATTTTAATTCTGGTTAATAGATCCTTTTCAGGAAATCTATAGGCATTTGTGGAAGCTGTAGCCCAGAGAGATGGGAAATGAGCGTACAGATAAAAGGCAGATTTTATGTATCTTCAAATGTATCTTTTGGCAAAGGTGATGATAGACTCTGGCCCTTGTTGCAGGTTCTTTCACCCTTTCGGGTTTTACTAGTTAATTCCATTTTAAAAGCATGATCCTTCAAGCTGAAGAATAACGAAAACATCAGTTCAGTGACCACCTGAACACCATAAGTTGTATTAAATCTGTGCATTTAAGAATCATATCTAAAAGATACTGTGCCCAGTAACCAATGTGACCCCTGGGCTTGCAACCCTCATTATCTGACACTTGACAGATGTTTTAAGTCCCTATATCTTTGGGGCCAAAACTAAAATAATTTCTTAAAGACATTCTTGGCCAAACCTATAGCTGGCATAGTGCAAGGGAAATCTATCTGGATGGATCTAATTTGCAAGTGCAAAAACTGCAAAATCTTTCAGGCATTTCAATTGTCCCCTTAAAGCCATCTTTGCAAAAAATGCTTTAACATGTAGAAGAAAAACAGAACTGCAAACTTTTGTAAATACACCTCTGCTTTTGACTCCTCTCAGATTTAGGAGCTTCATGACACCTAGAAAGAAAACTGTCACAAAAATACAATGGCAGGAAAGTTTTTCACAGAACACATATAACTCAGCTGCCAGTTAGTACCTTCTCCTCCAACACACAGTCTTTCAATCACTGCAGTAGAAATGAAGAAAAAGCACACACCGACTGACAGCTCAGCTTTTGTTCACAAACCACTTGAGAGATGTGACAAGTCTATCCAAAAAAGCCAAAGAACTTACCTCCCACAGTGCAAACACAGAGTACAGCAAGGAAAAAGAAGGCAGTCGCCAGGAGCTTCATGCTTGGTGGTAGTGCTGTCAGCTCTCCCTTGTGCAGCTGGGCAGGGAGTGCTCTCACTCTGAGGCAGGCCTTAATTACTCCATGGAAAAAGGTGTGTGGTGACTGTGCCTGGTCACAGCCCATTCCTGCTTATTTTGGGGACTTTGATAAAGAACAGGAGGAAATACAACATACTCCCTCTGGGAGTTCAGTACAGAGGAGATTTATTGTTTCAGTCCTTACAGGAACTCCTTTTCTTTGGCAGTGAACCATGTTTTTGTTAATACATTATTTTGTTCTTCTTCAGTCATGAGGTCAGGAAGGTTTTTAAACAGAGGCAAATCTTTCCTTAGGATATATTATACATCACCAGCTTTCCTACTGGAGCTTGGGATACTTTCAAAGCACATGTTTGTGAGCAGTGAGTGAGCCCAGGTAGAGGGGGATAACACAGCCAGGAACAGAGGAGCAAAACAAGCAACAAGAGCCCTCAGCTGGCTCTTTTCTGGGCTTGTAAAGTGGCCCTGCTGAAAATCACAGCTGCTTCATGTTAGAGAGTCTCCCTGAGAGAGCTGCCATCCTGCAACCAACAGGATGCAAGGGCCACCAGAATAGGGAGAGGAAGTGGCTCCAACAAGGTGCCCCAGCAGCGAGAGGCTCTGGGCTGTGCAGCTAGAGCTGGGGTGGGGGGTTTTCTTTTACATGGAAATAGGTTCTCTTTTTTTTTTTTTTTTTTAATTTGAGAAGTTGCAACTAGCCTTGACTGTATCTGCTCAATTAGTAATGGAAAGGTTTTTTTATTCCCATGTGCCATGGGATGGGAGCCCAAAGCAAGTCTCTTACCTGAGCTGTCTAATCAACCAGCACAGATTCTCTCTCTTCTCCTCCTCAGGACAGAGTGCAAAATTTTGGTATCCCTCCTTCTTACAGCAATTTTTCCAACATCTGTGGAAGAAATCTTAGCAGAGCTCTAGAGCTGAAGGCTATCAAAACATGATCTTGTAATAGTCCTGTGCTCTGCCCCTTAGAGATTCAATGCAACTGATGGCAATTAATCACAAACCTTCAACCACAATGAGAATGAAGTGCAGTATGTTTGCTCTTCTCCCTCTTTGTCAGCTCTCAGGAAAAACTGGAAAAATTGACCTCATAAACAGCCTGACTGATTAAATATTCAACTCTACTTATTTCAGTAATTAACCACTTTTTTCTTCATGACAGGTTCTAGCTATAAGGGGAAATTTTGGAATGGCTTCACATGCAGGAACTTCCAAGAGCTAACCCACAGTGCTTCCAGCCACAGTGCTGTTTCATCCATGGGATGAGGAAAATGGTAGCAGCTTGGCATTATGTGTGGAATTACAGAATTTTTTAGGCTGGAAAAGACCTTTAAGATCATTGCACCCAACTGCTAACCCAACATTGTCAAGGCCACCACTAAACCCTGTCCTGAAGTGCCACATCTACACGTCTTTTAAATATCTCCAGGGATGATGAATCAACTGCTTCCCTGGGCATCCTTTTCCAATGCTTGACAACCCTTTCTGTGATGAAATCTTTCTTATATCCAGCCTGAACCTCCCCTGATGCAACTTGAGGCCACTTCCTCTTGTCCTACTGCTTGTTAACTGGGAGAAGACTGACAGAACTTTTGTTTAAAGAAATTACATTGCTACATCTTAAGACTCTGACACATGCTCTGCAGGTGACAGAAGCTGGTGCTCAACAGAAATCTGATGGTAGGCAATGAATTTCTGGCATTTCATTTGGACAAACTTGAGTATTTGCATCCATGAGAGATGCAAACATGTATGCTCTCCGTAGCTGGACTGTGTTCTCAGCATTGTCGAAAAGGATCCCACAGAAATAAAAACTTGACTCACAAAGTTGTGGGCCACACAATGACACTTTTGCCAAGTTCATCAGAGCTTATGCAAGGGAGTTGCACCAGTGCTCTGTTTTTATGCTCATTTTCTGCTGACGTAGGACTTAAAGTTAGAATGGGCTAGGAAAGCAATAGCAATAACTGCTGTAGCAGAGAGCCTTCAATAAAGATGACAAATCTGAATGCAGAGAGTGAATTCATCCCAGGTTAGTACTGTTCCTAATGTAATAAGAGGGACTCTAACCTTTTATTGCTACCACCTGCAATGTTAATGCAGAAGAAGGATACAGAAAGGGATATTATTTTATTGACTGAAATGAAATCTCTGCAAGACCTAAGAGTCATGAAGGTATGAGGACAGAATCCTTTCCTTGGGTTTTGAGACCCAGAGAAACTGTCTGAATGCCTAAATGAGTAATGGTTTGCTGTTTATCTGAACAGCAGCTCTCCAAGGAGTTGCTGCAGCTTAGTATGGTGACTGTGGTGGTTCCCTTCAACTCATTGAAGGCAGGCATATTGTAGGTAAACATGTGGAAAAGCCTCCCCAGCCTCACATAGGGGATTGGGAGGGAAAGAAAGAGAAAGAGCCAAGTGTCTTTGCCTTACACTATGTCATGTAACTCAGGTTCTGTGTCAGAGAGCCCTAACACAAATTTCTGCGCCCTGGAACATCATGAGAACAATGTCCCTCCCAGATACTCATGTCAATCTCAAAGGCAGCTACTTCTGCTAGATCAAACTTGGGCAGCCGCAGGAGCATGCACGTAAGAAATAATAGGAACAGAAGACGGATGGCTCAAACAACTCACTGAAAGAAAAATTCTGGCTAAAGCTGAGTTGCAGCTTCTGGCTTGGATTATCTGAGCTGCAGAAGAGATTCTCACAACTCTTGTCAATGCAAACAGTTTTTTTCTTTAACAAGAAATAATTTAAAGTTTCAAAAGCTTCTAGAGATCTTTGCAGCAAAAGACTATTCTTCTATGTGTTTACTGAAAAGAATTCTTTTTCCCTTCCTATCAGCAAATAAATTTTCTTCTATTGAATAAATGTTTTTCTTTCTTTCCTCAAACTGTGAAACTTAGCTTCAGTGCCAACACGTTCTTTGTTTCACAGAGAAATTTGGTCATTGGTACTCCTGCCAACTGTGGTGTTCCTGCCAGTGTTGGGATATCTGGAGTTTCACTTCAAGCCCCAGAACAAGTGACTGTATGACTCAGTTTCTACATCTTTTCATGTAAGATTTTAGCCCTCCAAGTTGCAGAAAAAAACTTGAAACATGACCAAAGAGAACTCTAGAGAATGAAAGGACTCTCTGTTTTAAAATACCATTATTTTGTAGTCCAATAAGGGTTGGGGTAGCATGAGTTATACATTCATTTTTGCCAGTGTGGTATTTCATTATTAAAGGGAAACCATTTACAGCCACAGTGGATTTGCAGTTACAGCTATATTGGTCTCTGGCTGTATTTATATATTCTTTCTTAGTTCACATTGCTTGGAGCATAACACTGCCTTTTCATGCACAGTTTTCCTATGAGGTTCAAATAATCCCCTTCAGATTTAGAGAATGTAAAAATTTTACATATTGTTCAATATCCTTGAAGCACCACTACATAAAAAAGGTAATGACATGGACAGCAAAGTGCTACCTTGCTGTGGGCTGCTGACAATTTCCAATGTGGGTGTGAAGAGTCAATTTGTCAAAGTCTTTACAAAAGCAAAAATAAAAAGGTACAAAAAATACAGCCTTTGGTGTTTTACTAAAGTGAAGAAACAACCACACTAAGTTTTTCAGCCTTTCCCACTGATGCTTGCTATCCTTTCCATTGATGGTTATTTTAACTCTTATAGCAGAATGATATAAAAACAGCAAACTAACCTCAAACTCTATTATTTTGCTCCATCTGTATTTTAGCAAACACACCCAAAGCAATATTGGGTGTGTTTGCTAAAATACAGAAATTTGCTAAAACCAGAAATTACCTATGACTTACATTTTTCAATGCAAATTTACCCTGTTTATAGAAGTAAGTATACTTACTTCTATAAACAGGGTAAATTTGCATTGAAAAATGCAGTTGTAACAGCACTGGAGTATTTTGTTTCATTATACTTTTTGTCTTTTAAAAATTGTTTTTAAAAGTACTTGGGTTTTACCTATTACATATATTAAAATTTTTACATAAAAGTAGAACTTCAAAGAACTTGAATTTAGCAGTAGAAAACCAACATAGTTTAATGGCTATGTATAGAAGTTTCTCTAAAAATTCATGCTGTGGGACATATTAAAATGTAGGTATTTTGTTCTGAACTTTTTAATGGAACATTGGAATATTTAAGGGACTAGAAATGTCAGTATCCAAATCCTGCTGCACAAAATAATATTAAAAATATTAAACACTAGGCTCATAAATGTATTCAGGTGCTTTAAAACCCAAGCTAGCCACCATTTCTTTGTAGGGTGGAACTGCTTCAGTCTCAGTGACTTGATTTAGAGACAGCTGCTAATGTGAAAAATTCCACTAAATCTCTAAGTGCCTTTATGTAGGCAACTAAAGACAAAAACACATTTAGCCTGTTTGTTTTTTTTTTTTTTTACAGGACATGTTTTCAAGGCCAATAGAACTACTGCATCTCTGGCTCTCAGAGGATTGTTTATTTGCTCTACCAACAGACTCTGTAACAATATCCATTACCACAGAGCGTGTTTTTCCTGTTCTTTCCTACTCCATGTCTTTCCCACTCTTACACACCTGGAACCCTACTGATTCACCATGGGGACTCAAACCATGCTTGAAGGATCTGGCTTAATGGTTACTCACTTGCAGCAGGTATAACTCAGGCCCACATTTGTAGAAATGGAGTTGCAATGTGCAACTCAACAGCCAAGGTCCTTCTGAGGGCACCATCCAAGGTCCATTCTTTCACTGTTGGTGAGCTACTGGTGGGTAGATATTTGATTTTCTTAGTCAGAGGGAAGCTTAAGCAGAACTACTGTGGTTGAGAGAAGTAAGTTATGAAGGGAAAAGTTACTGCAGTCCTAAGTCATATTTCATGCTTAGATATGGGCAGTCAGAAGAGCTGGAAGAGAGAGACCATAAAAAGTTTTTCTAGGGATATGAAAAACAGTGGGTTCGCAAACTTAGAGCAAGGAACTCCATGTCATGTAAAGCCTCACATGGAATGTGTTTATAGGATCTGCATCCTGTCCTGAGCTAATGAAATGGGAAACAGTGAGTCAGTCTCAGTTTCTCATGTTATTCGAAGCACATGGAGTGATTATTATGGCTGGCTGTCTCAGAAGAAACAAAACACAAATATGTGTTTGAACCATGCCTAATTTTCCAAAAGGATGGACAAAACCAACTGCTATCTATCCAGAGAGATATCTCATCTTTATTGTGGTAAACTGCAATGAGCTCATTCTTCTTGAGCCTGGTTAAAAAACAGGCAGTGGTACGAGACTGCAGTGGACCCCAGAAATGAAAAGCAAGATGTGTTTTCTGTTCCAATTGTACTTGTCATTTTTACTGTGCAAGATGTTGTTAGACATTAAGCTGCTGAGCTGAGTTTCTGTGGTTTCTCTTTTCCATTTGGTTTCCTCTACACAAGCAATGGAAAAATGTATCAGATTTCTTGGCAGTCTTATGAGGGGATACTCTGTGCATTGGTCTCTCTAAGCTACAGTTTCTAACAGTGTCAGCTTTGTTTTTAGGCCACTAACATCAGAAACATCTTAGAACATTATAAAATATCTGATTATAAAGAGCCTATTGTACTTAAATACAAGCATTTATAGCTTTCCTAGCAGCCAACACTGTTACTGTGCTAGTATCCCAGCACGTATTATAAACCTAAATTTTCATCCACTCATTAAAGGAGTCACTGATAAAAATGTGTCCAGATTCCTCATTGCTCAGTTTTGTTCCTGTTCATAAATGTTGTGAGATTTGGAGGGCTTGGGCTACTTAGAAGACCCTGGGAGCTTCTGAGCTGCAGGTCATGGGGCTGTAAAAGGGAGAGTTACAGGAGATTTGGCAGCTGCACAGAATTTAATGTTGGGCAGATAGAGAGTATGAAGGAGCAGCTGGGCCAGAACGCTCATTTCCTGCATCAAAAAAGTGAGGTAAAGGGATGTTTCATAATGAACAGCTTCTTCTGGAGCTTACAGCAAAAAGCCAGAATTCACATATCATGAATCTGAGACTAAGTATCCAAAGCAATAACTATCAGACTTTTTTTTGAACAGAGCCTCTCAAACTAAGACAGCTCTTCTCTGCTTGGCATTTTTCCTTGCGCAATTTTTTTGGTTTGTTTGCAGCTACCTACAATCTCCTGCAATCCAACTTCCAGCATTGATAGGCTTGAACTCTTTGTGGCTTAACCTCCTTATCCAGAACAGCTATTACTGCTGCTCCTCTGTGTCTGGCTTCCCAAGCCTTCATTCCTTTGGTGTATTTCAGACTTCCTGTTGTCGCTATCAGAATGAGTCCTGCTGGCAAGCACTTTTTGACACATGCAAAATACAATGCGTGCCTGGTCTGATAAGGAAACAACGTTGCCAAGAAAAGTAGGTAAAATCCCTGTGCCAAAATATACCCCCAGCATTCCAGCTTCCTAGAAGACTGCGTATCTGCCCCTTCACAGATAGCAAACATTTTCCTGTTCTCTGCATTTCTAGTTTCCAATTTATTCAGCAATCCAGTTGGGAATAAATGCTTTCCACAGCATTTAAGAGTTAGGCAGTAAGTAGCCAACTGAAAATAAAAGCATCTTGGGCACCTGCTAGAAACAGGCCTTTTAGATCATCCACAAATAGCTGCAAAACACACACAAAAAAAATATTTCACACTTCCATGCTTTTGGAAATTTCTTATATTGCTGGGCAGTTTGTCATCAGGAATGCACTGACGGACATTCACCCGTGCTTACACTCATCTAAACTTTTGTTCCAGACAGCTGGGATAAAATTATGACTTTAAGGGAAAAAACCCTACACCAAACAATAGAAAAAATGAACTACCAGCATTCTGTGCTTGCACATACTACACTTCAGGCTGTCCAGTACCAATGAAAACTGCCTGTAGTAACAAAAAGCTGTTAATAAACCACTATATATTATGCCAATCACTTTTTAAAATGAACTTTATGGTATACACTGGCAGATATTTGGAGTTATAAAACCATGCTCAGGGACATTAAAACCATGGAGTCTTTGCAGCAACAACACCCTACCTCAATTTAACATTCAAAAGTGCCTATTTACAGTCAAGACCTATACAAATTAGTTTGGGGTACCATGAGAAGATGGCTAGGCAAAGAAGAGTTTTTAGAAATTGCTTCTCTCCTCCATCTCTCCATGAAGAACAGGACCACATACAACCTACAAGTTATGCTCCAGCAGGTTAAGATAATTTATTTTCCTTTGCAGCTGGATTAGATTAGGAGACTGTTAATTCCTATGGCCCATCTAGAATGCAAAACCCCAGTGACTTCTGGTAAAACAGGAGTTACACTCAGAAGTTCAGCACTTAGGACACTGAAGTTAATGCTTAGGTTTCATTTTTGTTCTGTGCTGGAAGTAGCAAGTGGACAGTAATTACTTCTGCAGACAGTTATTTTTGTTCCTTGAGGGATGGGCAAAGAAAGGAGGAACAATGTCAGGGCTGTGACAGTGCTATTCACACAGCCATCATTTCAGGCTGAGTACCCTCATCACATTAATGAAGGAAGTAAGCACTCAGTAAAAGTACAGCATATTGTTTTTATCTGACTTTCTACTGTCTCAATAGCTTGGCTGAAGATGGAGAACTGCCATCACTGGGAACATGTAAAAGCAGGTTAAGTGTCTATCTGAGATAAAGCACCATGGTTTCAAGCAGAAATCTGACCTGTATTTCTGTAGAGCCCTTGTTATTCTCAGTCTTGAGGTAGAATCTCAGTCTGGAAAATGTATCATTTATCAATTTATTAATTCACTACTTATTTAACTTCTGTCATCACCCACAGATATGCAGAGCCATTTTCAGCCTGCATATGCAGACCATAGCTGGGGATCCAGGGGGTTAGTCCATCAGAGTAACAAGATGAAGTGCAAAGTCTACCTTTGGCTGCTCTAGGTGTCAATTCTTCAACACGGCCTGTCAAACCCATGTGTTAGCAAAAGATGGGTAGAAACAGCCCAGACCTGTGACATGACTTCCTGTATTGTCCCATTTACTGAAGTGGACATAATGACTGCACAAAACTCCTCCTTTGCAGGAGTATTACCGTACTGACAGAAAGTTCACTTTTGCAGAGTACCTTCATCTGCATTAGGAGAACTGTAAAGTACTGGCACTTGTTCAGTATTCCTTGAGGAAACCTACGATTTTCATTTCATTTAATTGGTATAACCATTTTCTGTCATCCTCACTGCACAACAGAGCTTTATGAGAAGCGACTGTTTCAACCTAGCTTAGAGCTGCTGGAGATCACTATATAACCACTATATAACCTGATACTTGGATCAGCTTGCAGCTAGGGCTGGATCAGCTCAGTACCTGAAAGCAAAAAAAGCATTGGAAAGTACATATGTTATAGAAGTAATAGCTAGACATTAGAGCTTTAGAGCTGCTCCAGCAGAACACCAATGAGCAAGGGGCAAGAGGAGCAACACTTCACTGCAGGCACAGCCAGCCCCTGCTCTGTGGTTTCCTTACTTTGTTTGTTTGGTTTTGTTTGTTTGTTTTTTGTTTGTTTTTTTTTTTGTTTGTTTGTTTTTTTTTTTTTGATGGGGAAGGGGAAAGGAGAGCTCCTGCACTTCAGTCTCTTGGTAGCAACTGGTGTTTTAGAGGTAGTTTCATTTCCCTGGGATCCTGTTGTTTGGCTGGGAGGCCCTGGGGTGAGTCACTGAGCCATCCACCACAAAACAACAGGAAGAGTCACAAAATTCTTCAAGAACAGCAGTGTCTGGGAGGTGTCTTCATCCAGGCTAGATTGCTGGTTGCTGACAACTCTTGCAACTGCATTAGAAATATGCTTCTTTCAGACCATATTTTTATTTTATTCCCTTTTGTAAAATGGATTGTTTTCACAAATCTTTCAAACAGTAGAGCTGATGGAATACTATTTATCAAGCTTAAAATTTAGTGAGTTTTTCTACATTTTGCTAAAAGATCTGTTTGATAAAGAATTGTTTAAATATTTGATAATCTTCACAGCTGGTGATATATGTGCTTTCAATGCATGTTTTGGGGAGTAAATAGCAGTATTTGCTGAGGAATTCAACTGAAAATAATGTTTTCTGGTGCCCAGCCATACCAGATCTGTGCTCAAGCCAGGCCAGATCTGTTCTCCAGATAAAGCTACTGGAGATTCATCAGATTCTTCCAGACCAGTCTAACTGTACTCCCAGTGAAGTCAATGAAAAAAATCCAGAACCATCCTTTCAACAATTTTGGTGAGCAGCAATAGGACTGATTACTTTGGAAAAATCTTCTCATGCCTATTCAATATTTACTTCAATGACAGGTTAACAAATCCATATTCTGAGTGCCTAAGCATTACTCCTATTAAATTCAGCTGGACACCTTAATTCTGAAAGTTACACATTCAATCGTTTATAGAAACAGGCCCTGGAAAAGGAACAGTGCCATGCAAATAGCAGTCCTGTATTTCTATTTTCTGCAAATCTCCAGAATCCTACTCCAGTCTCATATTGCTTTCCCATACACGTTACTAGGTTGGCCTCACTCAGGGTGGGGATTATATGGAATAGGGTTAATCTTTATTTCCATTGGGCATTAGCCCAGTTTATGTGACAGAACAGAACCTGCAAGTTATAAACAATACCAACAAAAACAGGAATTTTCTACAGCAACAGGAATTTTCTATCACATCAGATCTAGGGCTGAGGTTTTTGTGAACTCCATGAACCATTAGCCTGTGACATTCACTGGGCATGAAAACAAGCAAGCATATGCAATTCTAAGTATTAGGGCATGGAACGAGAAGCATACATCCCATTCCCTTGGAAAGGTGAGGCAGATGTGATCTATACCTCAATAAAGCACCTGATATTGCCCTTCTGCAACTCAGCTACTCCTTGTGCAGGAATCAGCTCTCTCTCAAAACCACATGTGACCTTGTTAATGTGACCTTGTTAATGTGACCTGCAGATACCTGAGTGCCCAGCTGTAACCAAACATACCCCCTTGCACACAGACTTGTCATGGTAATAAAGAAAGCCCTCTAAGGTGGCCAGTTCTCCTGGTTTCTATACCTCCCATAACAACATGGAGCTAAAAGCTTGGCTGAACACCTCTTTTTCCTTGCTTTGACTTTTGCAAGACTTCTAACATTTTGTTTCACAGTTTTCAACAGTTTTGATGTGCTTTCCATTTCCCTGTAACAAATGTTACTTCTGTTGGCCTTTCCCCCCTCTGCTGCACCCCTATACATTCTCCCCTTTGCACCTGCATTGAAAATAAGCAATATTTTTCCATGTTTATACAACAGGCAATTCAGTTCATACTGAGCTGGAGTGGGTTCTGGCCATATGACTGCCTGGCTGACCGACACAACTAAGGTCTCCCTAGCCAAATTATCCTCTTGGAGATCATGAAAATATGATGAATAATTGGCAAGGATAGAAAAAATGAAGATAGAGCTCACACTTCTGCAGCTGGCTGATATTCCTGCTTAAGTTACTAAGGAGAATTACATCAGATGTGCAAAAGCTGGGGCAACTTTTCTGCTAACATTCTCCTTCAGTTAATGCAGTTTTCACTTTTTGCCAAATGCATTTCCTTGGTCTGTAAAGCAGGGAGAACTGCTGGAAGACTCCAGTCAGTAACTCTGAAATCGTGTAATAGTCAGTGATGGTCTTTGGGATAGGTTTGGACACATGTATTGCCAACACTATCTATTAACACAAGACATTAAGAGAAGTTTCTTATATTTGGAAAAAAAAACTTCACAGAAATAAAAATACATAAATCAGGAATGAGCTAAAACTCAGTGTCAGCATGCTCCAAAAATGAGTGTCTAATGTTAGGCCCCTAAATCCTTCTTAGCCAGCAGGATTAGTAGCTTGATCTTTGCTACTGGTAATTGCCCAGCAAGTTCTGAGAAAGTAGCTCATTTAGGCACCTAAATGTCAGGTTTAGGAACCTAATTTCAGCTTCTAAAATAAGAGCACCAGGATTTTCAGTTACTATTAGAGTTTTACTTTCAGGTCAGACACAAAATCAGAAGGGCTCTAATTTTCTACTTCCACTTTAGACACAACCCCAAATGTCACCACTGCCATAATACTCTGTAGGTGGACGAGAGGAATGATGGCAGAGCCCATGGAGGAACACTGAACACGAGAACAACTCCAGTGCCACAGCCTAGCTCCCCTTCCTCCTTCTGGCTTCTTGGGAAGTGCTCTCAGGTCTTGCTGCGTTTGCCCCAGCTGCTTCCTTCCTTTCCTCTCGTTATCTGTGCAAAAGGCACTCATGGCTTATCTGTCTGCCAGGGCTCCAGCAGGGCTACACAGGCTCTCACGTCACTTCCAGCCCAGGCAGGGGCACCATTCCCACCTTCTACAAGACAAGGCACCCCTAAGGTGCCAGGGAACTCCTACACTCCAGCAGCTGAAATGACCTGCCTTTTTCTGCTGAAGAAGTGGATTTGCCTCTGCTATGCAACTGGTAACAGGATGCTCTACAAGGAATTGGAAGAAAAAAAACCCTAAAATAAGCTATTTTGATTGGCTACTTTTAAAGAGGTTCTGTATTCCTTCTCAAGACCCTCCAGAACACAAAAAGCATAACTCCAGAGTATGCTTGAAATCAAAACCGAGGCTAAACTTAAGCAGAAGCCAAAGCCAAACCAGAAGCACAAATCAAAACCAAATGTGTTGCTCTATTCCTAGAAAGTCCTCTTTTCAAATAAAAATGTAATTACACTCTTATTTTGTCATGTCTCGCCTATACACAAAACTGTAACCATTTTACTAAGCCCTTTTAGAAACTGACTTTTATTTTAATTAGTACAGCCCTTTTATATTCTTTTGGTTATCCTCAGAACACCTTGCACTGATTTGTCTTAATTTATTCCTTACAGACCAGGGCAGCTTTTGTCTCTGACATCCTCAGAGTGTACACGTTTTTTGTCTGGAATTTTTTTAGTGAGTACATTTGAATAATTTTACATAGAGCAAAAATCTTTCTGAACTCCTTAATTGAATTTAGTGTAAGATGAATTCACAAAAGTCATCCTCAGCAGGATTGCAACGCAGACTGTAAGATTATAGTGTTGACTGGTCATATACAAGTAGGGAATTAATCCAAAGAGGCACTAAAAATAGCATGAAGAAGCTTTTTTAAAACTGTAGCCACCTTAATCAGTGCATAGAGCAAGGTGGCAAATGTTTTTTACTGACAGGACTGAGAAAACAAAAGTCAGAAAGGCAAGCCGTATGAATTTGATGAGTTTACACCTTTAAATATTCCCTGGATAAAAGGAGAAAACATTTTTGCAGGAGATCCTTTTACAGGATCTCCAACTTTGCAAAATGACTTCAGGTTTATCTTCTAGAACTGCTAACCCTCTGAAAAAGGGCAGAAAGCAGGGTGAAAACCAAAAAAGGATGGATAGAAAGCAGGGTGAAAAGCTAAATAAGGATGGATAGGACAAGATGGGATGGCTTAAAAATAAAAGAGGGTAGGTTTAGATTTTCTATTAGAAAGAAATTCTTTACTGTGACAGTGGTGAGACATTGGAACAGAGTTGCCCAAAAAAGTTGTGGATTTCCCATCCCTGGGAGGGGTTTAAGGCCAGGCTGGATGGAGATTTGAACAACCTGGTCTAGTGGAAGGTGTTGGAGCTGGATGATCTTTGAGATGACTTCTAACTCAAACCACTCTATGACTGTGACAGTGGGAGATAACATTTAATGAACAATTGCAGTGCCCTGTTGAAGCTGTACTTTCAAGAGCTCACCTAGGCACAGCTGCTTCAAGGATTTTAGTGCACACTTGTGCTCAAGTACAATGTCAAGAAACTTTGCAGACCAGTTTTCAAGGGCTTCCACTTTGGAGCATTGCCATGTGTGCAAGACTCAGATCATTAATTCAGGAATGGCTAAATCCTAGCTTTATTTTCATCATTCTTGCTGGTAAAATAAAGTGAGTAAACTGATAAGAACTGTTCAGTCGTAGGTATCTGCAGTGGTAGTATCTAACAGAAATGCAGGATGGGATTTGCTCTTTCCTAATGTGTCTGATTTGGTTCTGATTGAAGAGTAATTCAGTATTGCAGCAAAGGAAGCTATAAGAGCAAACATTATTACAATTATGAAAATATCCCACCTATGATTTGCTTAAAGCATAGCCCCACAGTAATTAACAGGGCCTTATGCATTTTCAGCTCTATCATTAGTCAAAGGCTTAACAAAATCTCTCTAAGGAAAAGAAAGCAGGAAGGGCTGTGCACAGATTCCTGGTGATTCATTGACTTCCTTCCTTCCATCCCCAGCTACTGTTTTACTGGACAAGTCTGCACACTAACCAGTGTGGTGCTGCACTAAGTAATGCCCAGTGCAAGAGAGGGCCACCAGCTCCTCACTTGCCTTCCATGGGAGAGCAGTGGCAGCACCAGCACTGTCCCAAAAACACCCCCAGGGTCTCCAGGTGACCCACTGGGCTCTCTGAGGAACAATTCTCACTTCCAGGGGAACCCTGCAGTCCCCTTCAGTGAACCCTGAAGCAGGCAAGCATGCCTGTGTCCACCAGCCTTGTCCTGCTTTTGTGGCCTGATAGACCTCTCCATCATGTGTGCCTGAGAAACAAGGGGATTGATCACCAGCTCACACTATCTCCCACAAAAGCAAGCTGTAAAATAAGAAAAATATAAATTTTAAATAAACATGAAGGTGTTTTCTTCCCTCAGCTGTCATGCAGGATTTCTCCAAGGCATCTCTTTGCTGCACTGATTCAGATAAACATGCTAAAACCCTCCCACAGAGACCTGGCTATTTCAGTGAGATCAGAGATATCTGGTAGGGTGTTACTATGTACAAGTATTAGCTCTCAAGTCCTGATTTTTTCTTCAAACTAAAAATAAAAATATAAGTAATTTAATCCAGGGGATCTCAAATCTGTGGCATGACTTAAATGAGCTTGTGGTATCTTCAGGGGTATAAAGGACATGGTGTTCCCAAGTGTCGTGGAAAGGTCCTGCAATAAACTGATTTCTCCAACTGTACCCCAATGCTTCTTAAAAAACACCCCAAAAAATAGACAAGGTTATGCTTGCCTATTTCATGACCGTGAAACACAGCAGGATCCTCATGTCCCAGCTGAATCGCTGCTGGATAGTCCAGCTGTGTGCGGGGAATTAAATTGTGTTTTGACTTGTGTTTTTAGAATTCCTTGATTTTTATAGGATAACCTCAACAAAGAAGGTTAAGAGCCTTTCAAGGTGGCTGGAATAACTTTTATCAAGCTTTTCGTACAGTAAGCTCTAACTAGCACTGTGTTTTTATTACTGGTCAGACTAATAGAATAATTACATGTATCACTGCAGTCAACCATAGAGAATAGAAATGCTAACCTTCTTTAATTTTTTTTTTTCCATTAGGAATTGACATTGGGGAAGGACTTCCACTGGACTAGGGGTTGTAAGTGGGCCTTGATTTAGGTTATGTTCTCTCTATAAAGCATTTCCCTGACCTGCCAGTGTGAAAATACAATTGACTTGAGAAGGAAATCCCTGTTGAAAAGGCCACCCTTAGTCTTCTTTTTATCTTCAAAGAACCCATGTAAGATCAGTGGGACTATTTCAACAGGAAGTTTTAACATAAAAATGCTAAAAGCAGCTCCTCAGTTTCACTGAATTGATGTTTCAACTTGTCATTCCTCATTTATCTTGACTCTTTTCTTGTTGCAACTTTTGCACAAAGCAAATAGACTAAACATAATTTATGTGTTACAAACTGAGTGGCATAATTCCCCACTTTTTAAAGTCAATTGGAGTTTTATCAGCAATCTGGAAAGAGGCAAAACCTGATCTCTCATGGCTGTAACTCCTGCCCTATTAAGAGCCATGGCAAAACAGCTACAGATTTTAATGGAAGCTAGAGCTGCCATTAGGTTCCTACATCCCCTATTTGCATTGCAAGAATGATTCAACTGCGTTATTTTCCCCTCTCTTGAACAGGATTTCATCACCTGTTCTTGTCCAGACTTTTCCCTCTATCAAAGTTCTCTATATTCAATTTCAGAGTCCTGTCACCAAGTTTGCAGTGGCATAATGCCATCCTATCTTGTAAAGGACTTGGCTCAGCTCCCAGCAAAATCAGTAAAATCATTTCCATTTCATCCTGCAAGCTGAATCAGACACAAGTTTGTAACTCTGAGTTTTCCTCCACGACCCCTCTGCTCTTTAGCCTTGAATTCCCACAGGCTCTCAGGAATTTGTTCTGCTTTTACTTCCAAGGCTTTCAAAACAAAACTGATAAAGTGATTTTTCTCTCTGCACCTCTTCAAGGTTCTTTAGACAGAGCAATCAAAGGGTGAATGAGAAAAAAATATTTGGCATAATTTTCTGCAAACAGAAGTCTCAGGAATGATGTTGTGAGTAAGATGGGAACTGCTAAGCCAGGGTACATGAGTGGTGCCTCTGGTCCTCTGTAATTCTGCAGATTTCAGATCACATAAAACTGACAAACATTATTTCCTCATATTTTCCTCCAAATCAATATCTTGGACAATGAATTACCTATACATGAGAGGGTGTTTTCATGGCTGTGAAAGTTAAAGAGCAGCTATAGCCCCAGCCAGAACAGGAGGGTAGGACACAAGGAAGAGCCATTTACCCCTGGATTTTACACAACAGCTACAGGACATTGGAGCCACTGCCAAGATTCACAACTTGGGAAAGGCTTGCTGCTCATCAAAGATCCAGCAGAGCAGCAGGGTTTAAGACAACACTACTGGAGCTGTTGAAGGGGACACACAGACCCTATTGCACTGCATAACTTCACATGTTGAAATTCCTCACTTATGGGAAGGAATGCCTTGCTCTACTCTTCTGTCAGACTTGAAGAACCAGCCTCTGAAAACTTGTTCAACAAACCAGTAGCAGCACTGTCTATCCCTATACAGGTGCAAGTTGTGAGTCATACTTTAGTTCTCACTCATGTTCAAATCCAGCTGTCTTTTCTCACTGCAAGTGGTCCAGGATTTTATAATACTTGTAGAGAGGATGTGCATCACTGTTGTAATGTTAATTTGTTTTTAATTAAACTAATTTTAAATAAAAAATACGGTAATTTTTTTCAGTTTCAAAGGCAATTTTTTAAATTTAAAATGCTGGTTAGGCTTCATTCTTTTTCATTACTTGTGTTGTTGCAACCCTTCCAATTCCAAATCAGAGGTGCCAAGCTGTCTTGAAGGAATTTTCTTAACAGAGTTGTGTTCCAAATACTAATAGTATTAGTATTGTCTAAACTAGATAATTGGCAATCCCCAAAGAACACATAGGATCTGTTGCCTATATATTACTAGCTCAGGGCTATGTAATGGCCAGCACTAATTGATTTTCTTTCTTTCCAGTCATACAAGTATAAATCACAGTTAATAATTATCTCAAGTCATTTCTAAGATAGTGTCTATAGTAAGCATGCTTCCACCATGAGTACTATCTTTGATATGCTTTCCTACTAGGAGAGGCAGAAAAACACCATTCTTCATCCTGTCATTAAGCACAGACTGGAGATTTAAACATGTTTGGCCAAAGCTCAGACTACAGTGGTACATGATGACTGCATATATCTGAGTTCCACAAAAAAAAAAAAAAAAAAAAAAAAAAAAAAAAAAAAAGCAGACACTATTAAATGTAATGATCAAAATGCAGCCTCCCTAGCTCCCACCACATTCAACTACACTTAACAAGTCACACAATGCAGCAGTAGCTACCCTCACAAACCTTTGCACCGAAAGTGTGGCATAACTGCATTGTGGATTTCCAGGAATGTTAAAAAGCTGATTAATTTGACCTTTAAAATGTATTAAATGTCTACTGAAAAGCTGACTGTAATAGCCCTGAAAGAAGAAGGGCATTAATAGCTTTGCATATATTATGTATATATATGTGTTTAGGTGCAATAAATATATAATAGAAACATTGCTATTTAAGCATGTTAAAATAGGCATAGGATGAAAAACACTTTTTACAGGAACATATGAGTACGTGCATGCAAGAGCAGCATTGGTGAGAGCAAGGTTTAAATGTACAAGAGATAAATTCTTCAAGCAAATGAAAAAACAAAGCATCAACACTTTTTGTTTAAAGACATTCTGCAACATCCCTGAACAGGATAAACAACATAGAAGCCACAATGCTCTATCTCCTCAAACAAACAAATGACGTTAGCTAGCACTTGTGAGGGACTGATAGAAACTGAAATAACGTTCCAGACCTTTTAGAGAAGTTGAGCTGTGCTGGGTGCATATCACAATGGGAAAAGCAAGCAAATCTGGCAGTAACACAGTTTCCTTCATATAGAGCTAGCTGGTAAGTAGCAGGAGTGATTATGACATTGCCCTGCACCATGCCAAATGCCCACTGCCTTCATGGGCCAGAACAGCAAGGAGAAACCATCTGAATATAAAAATCTTTTCACCAGATTTTAACACAGGACTCCTGGCAGGTATAACCAGGAACAGGTCCATCTGAATCAATAAATGCATCCCACAGCACCCACACAGGTGTAATCATTACCCTGCATATAGTTAATAAGCTTCTTTATGCTAAGCTCCTTCCATATTTAAATGGAAGTTTTTATGACAATTGTGGCAGGTGGACCAATGCCTGAATAAATCTAGAATAAATAGCCTCAGATTGGACATAGCTTCAAAATCAGTGAAGCTATTTGTTTAACTAGAGGTGTGTTACCTTGCACAGCTTTTTTCCTTTTTTTCTCATTCTTTACTCAAGCAAAGCTCGTGGGAGTTTCTCCCAGGGCAAGAACTGAGTTGAGTGCTAAGTCAGTTAAGCACTCCTTTGTTTCAGGTTCTATCAAATTAATAAACTTATATTAATAAGGCTCTCACACTGCATAGACACACTGATGTATGTAAAAATTGCGAGTCATTTTGTCATGGTTCACCTTTCATAAAAATTCAGACCAAAAAACTGTGACAGTGAGAATTTCCAGGTGGCTGGCCTCAAATTGGTGGAATTAGTTAGGATAATGTGAAAATTGCATCTCATTCAGATCAGTCACCCTGAGACTGGTGCTAAATTGCATCCCACTTCCAAATTAGGAATGAAGTTTCTGGAAGGGGTTCCTGCCACAGAGGGGTAGCATCTCCACCCACTGATTTCACAAGAAGTCTGGTCAGGGCCTAAGTCAAAATGAGGAGAAAAGTGGTCTTGTGTATTTCTGAAACTCCCTTTTGCTTTCAGACATCAGGGTACAGAGGTTCAGACGGGTGAATAGGTGGACCACAAACAATGATCTGTGCTTCCATATTTACTTAGGAATGCTGTATTTGGCAGTGCACGTTTCCAGTGGCGGAAATCTCACTTCCTGATGTAAATACAATATTTGGCAGCAGTTAACACATATTCCCCGAAGAAAACCCTGCCACAGTTTGAACCCAATGTGCAAGGGACATCAGCATTGAGACAAACTGGCTAAGCTCTTATATTTTGACAAATCTTACACCAAAATGTTCAATACAGAAGGGAGAAGGCTTAGGCAGACTTCAGACTGTTGTTCCAAGAAACACTGAACAGCAACTATTGGAATATTTTCTTTGCATACGAATGAATTGCAATAATCCCTGAATAATAGCAGGTCTCTGATTATTTTGTGGAATAAATATTTTCCTTGTGTAATACTGCCCAGTGGATTAAAAATCAAATGAAGTATAAGCCTGTGCCTACATTATCTAAAGCTCCAGGATCCCAGGAACCACTGGCTTACACACCATCACATACACCATTAAGAAATGTAAAGGTCATATTTTACTCTGCTTTCTTCATACATACAAGAGAAGAATTTTGGTCACAAAAAAACCCCATCTCCCTATTATACCCCAAAAGTATGAAGTTTCCTTGGGAAAAATAATGAATTCTAATTTGATTTTGAAGGAAGTAATCTTTTTTCTTGTCGGATCTGATAAAGCAGCAGCCCATGATTACCTAATCTGAAGGTCATGTCACATTCCAATAACTAACCTATCCACACAGGGGATGGAAGCTGTGCTGCACCACCCATCATGACAACTGTCAGCAAAACAAAAGCAACGCTGCTCCCTGCCTTCCTGGTACATCCCAAATTGTCTGGATGATAATTCCTAAGACCAAACAAACAAAAATCTGTAATGTGTGGATATACCAGTAAACTTTCAGAGAGGAGATAAACAGAGGTCAAGAGGAAAAGGAGCTTAAGTAATAACCACATATTTGCAGCCGCAGGAATTTAGCCATGCTCCATTTAGGCAAGCAAGAGGGGAGGATGGTGTTGGTCTGAGAAGCCAACACGCCAAAGTCTGAGATCTGCTAGCAAAGCCTGGTCTTCCAGAAGCTTGAGCAGCTCCTCTCTCTCCTTTTCCCCACACTTAGAATGCTCTCATTTTCCCTATTCCAACCACTCCCCACATGCTCCCAGCACATATCCCTTGTACCAGCACTACCTTCTGCCTGGGCTCCTCTCCTCAGCCCAGCTTCCAAACACACGCCCTGGCCTGGCAAAGCACAGGTCTGCAGTGACAATTTCCCTTACCAGAGGCACCACACGGGGATCTCCCTCCTCTCTCCAGATGCCAGTTTTCATTTAATTCTTCAGGAGCTCATGTCTCTGAGGGCTCTGGTCTCGCTGCCAGGTGTGGGTGACTTCACCCCAGGCCCTGCAGGGTGAACAGGGCTCTGTGGGAGCTGGCATTCCATCGGCCTTCAGCCAATCCTGGGAAACAAAACCACAAAATTACTACATCGTCGAGAACGACCCTTGTTAATAAATACCACTGATGCTGAAGCCCTCCTTAACCATGATGGAAGTTGTGAATAAGAAGTGCCCAGGCCTCGCTGCATGTCCAGCCGTCCCAGGAGCCTGAGCCTGGGGTTGTTCCCCCTGTCCCTGTGCTGCCAAGGGAGGGAAGAGGGGACGGTGACCACCCTGCGGGGGGGTGACACACCGTGGTTGCCAAACTGCAGGTGATGCTCCTGGCTCCTCACGGCAGCTCGCAGGGGAAGAGTGCTGCCACGTCCCCGGCCCTCACCAGGTGGCACCAGCATTCAGCCAGGATTCCAGCCGGGATTCAGCCAAGATTCTAGCCGGGATTCAGCCAAGATTCTAGCCGGGATTCAGCCAAGATTCTAGCCAGGATTCAGCCGGGATTCAGCCAGGATTCAGCCGGGATTCAGCCAGGATTCCAGCTGGGCTGCTTCTGCTCGCCCCAGCAGGCAGCCGGCGCTGGTCACTGAGCCCCATGATGAGGCCTTCTGAAGTGAATGGTGAATGTAACATAAAAAAAGCCCAAAACAAAATAAAACCCCGAAACATTCCTTGCTTATACCTGAAAAAAAGATCCTCTTTGTTTTTTAAACTACATGTTGCCTTCTCCCTTGCAATGTGAAGGGAGCCAAAGCCAGCAGCTCTGGTGACCAAACTCTGATTCCAGGCTTCATTTTCTGTGAATGTACTGCTCTTAGTTCCCTGCTCCTTAATTATTTTTATATTGTTAGTTTGATACAAAAGGAAGGCAAGGCTTGATTCAGTCAAGCCTCTTCAGAACAAACCCAAGCAGCATAATTGTTAATTAAATCACCTGAACTAATTAAACTATTTGGAAAAATTAAAGAAATTGAAAAGCAAGTGAGAAAGAAAACCCTTCTCCCTTAATGTTGCTCTACTGAAGTTTGCGCCTGGAATCATGGATACGTTTTCCTCCGCTGAGTTTTTGCAGGTTTAAAAACAGTGTAGTCCCTAGATCCTTTGTCTCTGCACTTGAAAATCTGGCAAGGAAATAGCAAATGAGAAATAAAACTTCTCATGGTTAATACTTACATAAGCAACAAGCATTTGCCACACAGCTGCAGCAGCAGGGGTTTTGTGCAAGAGCCCACTAAGTGACATGTCCAGGGCTGGACTTGGTAGTGTGCTAGAAAGGCAGTTTTCTTTCTATAACAGCAAAGGCTGCCTGAGAAGTAAAGAGAAGAACATAGGCAGAAAATTAATTTAAAAAAAATCTCTAGATCGTCCCTTAGGTCCTTCTGCCAGACGGCTCAGATCTGAGAAACCTGAGCCCAGCACCCTGAGCAAAGTCCTGGGGAGGAAAGGAGAGGAGCTGCTTCCCCCTCAGTGAGGATCCAAGTGGCTCCATCTCCACTGGGAGCTGCTGGTGCTCCCTGGCCCCCTTTGTTGATCAAACCTTGTATAGTTGGTATCAAAGCACAGTGGGTTACATTTAAGTGGTATCTTTACACACAAAGGCCTCCACATGTCTTTGCAGTCTTTGTATCTAAATTACACCAACTCCTGCTGAAATTCGAACAGATATATTTGATATGCAAAATAGCTGTAGTCTAATTAACAGCACTGGAGCTAGATTGCTCTGCATGCCACACTTGGATCCAAACAAGACTTTATCCTGTATATTTTATGAGTTAAACAGCAGTTGTACGGAAGGAAAACCACATCATCAGGACACAAATGAAAGGCAGAAAGGAAGATCATGATGTAATAATAATAATTTAAAAAGGTAGTCTAATAATAATAAATGTTACAATCTTCATGACTTAGTAATTAATTATAAAGCCCCATTTAGAATGAGACCACAACAGTGCTATCACAGCTATGTCTCAATAAGAATTAAAGGTTCCACTAAGGTTTTGAATATCTTTCCTTGGTTGTCAAAGAAATTCTGCAATTACATTTGACATCCCATTCCATCTACATGGAATTTATATTCCCACAATCTGCTTAACTTTGTATTCTTCTCTTAGAACATCTTCATTAAGGTTCTACTATTAGAAATTACTTTTTACATTAAATAAAGACTGTACATTTGCAGTTTCTAAGACATTCTGAATGTAGAAGAGAAAGCAATAAAGAAACTTTTTTAGTGACTGAACACAACCACTATTTCTCCTAAAAGGAACTTTTAGACTTCTGTCTTTAGACTTTGTGCTTTGAAAAACAGGGCAGGTTTCATACATGATGAAGTTCATGCTAATGGCTTGACTGAGGTAACTGCAATGAAGAATTAAGAACTAATTACTGCCTCATAAATAAATTTTTCTTAGAAAAGAACCCATATCTTCACGTTATGACCTGCCCCTGAAGGCAAGGGTAACTCAGGTTCTCCTTAATAGATCCATTGGGGTGAATTAGACTGAAACAACACTGAATGATCAGTGTTCATAAATATATATATGTGTAGGGTTTATTTTTGAACAATTTGGTTGCAATGGAAAGGAGATATGTAGCCTTTTTTGTTATTACCTGTAGGAATACAGCAATATAAAAGCATAGAAACAACAAGAAAATGTGTAAAAAAAGGAAAGAAGGAGAAATGAAAGATAAGAGTAGAAAGATGTCACCACACGTGGATCCTGTGATGAGCTGTTGGTTAAGGTGATGGCTGCAGTCCTCATTCATCAGGGGTGGGGATGAAAGGTTCCAGAAAGGAGTCTGTGGGCACCTTGGGGGTCTTTGATGGTTTACAACCCCTTCTAAGACATGACAGCTCCTCTCAGGTCAGCGTACATGAGCCAATTACTCACCTCCACAAATGGCTGATTGTTTTGAGTCATTAACCATTATTAACACTTCAGTCTCTCACACAGAGTGAAGCAGGAACACAAGAAAAGATTTTCCTTTCAAAGCAATTAACTCATCATGTCTGTTAGGGAAAACAAAGCTACCTTGATATTTTTTTCCTCAAAAGAATCTTTGTGGGACATTGCAATGGTTTTTTAAGAGTTCAATATCATTTGTATGAAGATTATCATACCATGTGTATATGCTCATACTTGAATCAGAAAATAATCTGGTATTTCACAGTTTACAGATAACTATAAACTACTGTTTATGTTTCCAGAGTTTTCCTCTTATACTTTACATTACAAAAAATTTCTGGAATCTTTTCTTATGTCTATATACCTGGACAGACCCCAGAAAACTTAATACCAGCTTTCTGAGAGCAGAGTGCAAAACTGAAGCCAACTCCAGCCATTTCTGTACAGAGTCCCATAATACATATATATGGCTTCAGTGAACAGAGGTATCTGAAATATATTTGAATTAATAACACTCTTCACAGGTGAGCAGAGGAGAGAGGGAAATAGAAGAGAAGGACACAAGACTGCAGCCCAAGGCACACTTAATAAACTAAGATGTCAGAAGAACAGTGTTAGGAATGTAGGAGAAACTAAAGCAGTTAAAGTCACTCTGGTGAGCTTTGAGACACTCAGTGCATCAGCCCACAGCTATCACAGGCCATCTGCTCCTCACAAAGTCAGGAGCCACTCAAGGCAGATGAATATTATGTTCAAGTACTGAAAAATATCTAATTTGGATGGATAGGAAAAGAGTTGTGGCTGCTCCTTGTAAGGGTAGGACCACAGAAGAAATAGAATTTTGCATACAGCTAAGATTTTCTTCTATTTGCAGCTTCTGTGAAAAGGCTTTTTCCATTTTAATTTGCCAGTGCATGAACTAAATAAATATGTGGGTAATGGCAGTCCGTGTAATACTGGGGACATGCCAGAAAATGCTTTTTTTTCAAAAAACACTCAGTGGAACAAAAAATACATTTAACATCTTACCTGTGGCCTCACAGTTGAGGCCGCAGAGTTCAGTCACATTTGACCAACTTACTGAATGCTGATTCAAGCCTGCTGAAGACAATTTGTTGAAGTTCAGAAAATACCTGAAAAATGACAGTGATGCAGAGTCAATGCCATAAAAAAGCATTTTTCAGATGAATTCTTTGGTAAAAAATTTTCCATTGTCAGCGCACCCTGGTCACCAATATTTTCCCAAAACTTTGTGGCCATCACACTTGATGGTCTAAACTCTGTTTAAACTAACAGGGACTCGACTGCTTTGAAAGTCCGTGTTCAACTTTTGGCTTTGACACCCAAAAGTCACAAAGAGTGTTGCCTTTCACAGCACTTGGAGCTCTCTGAAGCTGAGCAATGGTATGAGTATGGCTTTCAGGAGCATCTGCAAATTGCTGTTCTACAACAGACAGTAGAAAATGGGAGCTTAACAACATCCTACCTATTGAACTTTTGGAAAAGAAGTCACCAGTGCCTCGAAGATTGCAGAAACCAGTGTGTCTAGCAGAGAGAGTGGGTACTGTGCTCAGCCTAAAGCTGCAAAGGGCTGAAGAAAACTTTATTCTGATTTTTAACCATCCCCATGAATGACCCTTGGATATGAACTACACTGGGCCGGATAAAGAAAATAAGCACTTGGCATAAATGTTAAAGAAGAAGGAAAAGCTCTCTCTTCTCTGTTTTTCCTTTCCTGTTCTGTTAATTTCTTGATGTTGTTACTTTACTGTGTCCTGGTAGCCATTGCCCCTGTGCCATGGTCCTATTCTCATATGCAACTTGTTGGCTCTCTTCAGAGCTCCTGATTTTCACAATCTGCCTTCAGATTTTACCCAGCAAATCTCCCTTCCTCAAAAAATCTCCTTTGTCATCTTTGCCATCTTTTCTCCATCTCTCCCCATCAAACAGGTTGTTTCCCAAACCTCCCACTCCAGGTTGCCTGGTGTATTGTAAAGGTGCTGTGCTTTGTTTGCAGTCTGTCATCCCACTGCAGTCAGCCTCAGCCCAGAGGAGGCATTGCTACCTAGCAGAGAGCAGTCACATTTCAGCTCTGGTGGAGGTTGCCCAAGCTCCCAGTTCTGCTCTGTTTTCCACTCTCTAGCTGTACCTCTGCACATTGCCAAGAGGTGCTTCCTACACTGCGCTCCAGGCTCAGTGGACAGGTTTGTGGGGAGAGGATCTACACCCTGCAGAGCTGTAACTTGGGGGAAATCAACAGGACACATCTATAAGAGCAAATCCTTAAGCAACACAGTCTTGAGAAACAAGTCTCTGCTGAATGCAAGTGTGCTCTGCTTGTGCTTTAAGGGCTTATTGTAACTATTTTTTTTACTTTGGCTAAATGTGCTTGGTTTGCCATATGTTCAGCAAACAGCCTTTTCACCTAACGGCTACCACCATGCCAAATCTCAAAGCAAAGAAATTGCAGTGATCTTTTAATATAGAATAAAATATTGCCCCCCGCCCCCTCACTTGGCTTTGATCTGGAAAAAAATTACATCACTTTTTTTTTAAACTTATATTTCACAGGTGCAGGCCTGCGCCATCCCAGCATGGTCAGTCTCATTCTAAATGGTTAATGCTTGGCTGAAATGCAAGCATCTAAAAACAGGATATTACACCAGAAAACCGGATAAGTGCAGTAACAGTAGGAGCTGCAAGGCCCTTCCCAGCCATCCCCTCTCTCCATCAAAACAAATAGAGATAACATCTCAGTGCATTCCTGTCTAGTTAAAACCCTGTGCAAGCGAATCGACAAATTTAATGCACATCTCTGACTTGTGGCAACTTTTTGGTTGTGATTACCAGTGCTACAAAAGTTGATGTTCAGAGCTGTGGTGGAAAGAGTGCTTCTCTAAGGCTTTTTCTCATCAATACCACAGAAACAGCATTTCCCTCCCTCCTCCCAAAACAGGGAATGGCTGTGATGGTACCAAGTGACTCCAGGCAGGATGTGTCACCTCCTTTCCCACTTGCATTTTTCTGGCCAACTGGTGGGTTCACCTTCACAGTGCCCTGCAAGGCAGAAGGAAAACAGGCATCCCAAGAGGGGACCAGCCAAGGAGTGAGATGATAAGAAGTGACAATTTCTGTCTTCATTCCCTTCCACACCATTCATTTGTGAACAGAGGAGGAGGGGACCACACCTGCCACTGGTCTGTGCAGATGGCCCTGCCTGTGTGAGCAGATTCACACCCAAGATGAAACCAGCCCGATATTTGCACCCAATAGTTGTGGAGTCAGGGACACAGTAGCTTTAACTCAAAAAAGCTTAGATTCTCTGTTCCCTCTGTGCAATGATGCATATAGGAAAATGAAGGGGAATGTGTTTCTCCCTGACTCCTTTCCTACCCTGAAAAAGGCAATCTACTTTTCAGCCTTGGCCTCATCTTTCCAGACAGCAAGTTGTTTACTTGCATGTGTTCAGAGCCAGAGACTCCTGTGGTGGCATAGGAACTGCTGGGTTGGGAAAATAGAAATGCCACACCAGAACAAAACTTTTTCCCCAGCAAAATTTATATTTTATATCGCTCAAGTCATGTTGGTTTTTGCTGTTCAAATCTATTTGTGTGTTCATTATGTCACCAGAAGAAAGGGAGAAAATTTGTCATTCTCTAGAAATTTAAACTTTCCATGAGAATTCCTGAAGTTCCTCTGTTTATTAGAATTCCATTTAACTTTGTGTTTTGCTTTGTTTTAATGCAGATGTGCCTTGAGCTATAAAGCAAGAGGCTGATCTGCTTTTCCATTGCATTTAGCTGCTTCTTTGCCAAATCTCAATATGTCCCAAGCCACGCACACTTTTCCCCTGCTTTAAAAGAAGGAATCCACATTTCCCAGAAGAGTCATGAAAAGAGGGGAACCAGTCTGATAAACCCCTTTTCTTCCTGAAAGGGAGAAGTAGCAGAGAAGGGAAGAAGGAAAATCACTGGTGTAGGATGTGTTCATCCTATTAGCCTAGCAACAAAACACACTGAAAGGCAGCAGCGCTTTCGGCATTAAACACACTGAAAGTCTTTATGTCAACAAAACAAAATAAAACTGCATTTGTGATGGGGAAATTTCACCTTCACTTGATGTATGCAATTTTGCCAGTGCCACCACTGAGGAAATAAATCCGGCAATATCCATTTTATGTGAGTCTCTATTTACCATAACAAAATAGATTTGTTCTGGAAAATTTTTTGTCAATATATCCTTTGTTAGGCATTACCTTCATCTCCTAGCAACAGTGTGGGGAAATCCATCAGAGACATGGAATTTAACAGCAAAATAGGATGGCTCACTGTAGCTTGTACATGTTTGGAAACCTGCACTGGCATGCAGATACTCTCACGCACTTACACTGTTTATGTCCATTGACGGACTGATAAATCCAACTACAGCATGGAAACTGGGAAAAAAAAGAAAAGAAAACAAAACAAAAACTCTACTCTTTCTCTCATTAAAAACAAATTTACCAAGGCACATGAAATACTGAAATAACTGCTCTGCCTCTTGCTCTTGGGAAAATTCTTTCACACCCATACACATTGCCCACACTTTGTGGGACATTGGATCCACATAAACACACACACCACATTAAAATTCTTGTGATGACACTTAAAAAGTTTAAATGTCATCAAAACAGAGTTTTTCCAGCCTCAGAGATTTGTGGGGTAATTTTCCTAAAGGTACAATAGGAACAATAAACCTCTTGCAAGCATCACAGTCACTGAGCAAACAGGTACAGAAGATGGCAATGCTCCTCAGGTGCCTGTGCATTTCAGGGCATGTACCAAACTCTGCTCTTCTTTTTCTTCCAGAGAGAACCTGTGCTCCATTTCAAGGAAGTTAAGGGTGAGCTAAAATGCTTTAAAAAGTCTCTAAGGCATCTCTTGCAGCTGAGCTCTGCAATACCCCTTTGATCTACATGTCATCCTGCTGGCTGTTTTTCAAGGTTGGATTTGTCCCTCAGGCTGGTCCCAGGAGGTGGCTCCTTGCCTGCAGTGGAACTGACATTATTGCAGCTCAGCCTCTGCAAGCACAGAAAAGAAAGGGATGGTACTGCAGCCTTGTGGCTTGTCTGTAGCATAGGAAAATGGGAATTCCCTGTCTGTCCCAGCCTGGCCACATCTGGAGCCTTGCAGCTGACAAAGCTCAGCCATGTCTCAGGACACTCCTTGAGGGTGTGAACATCTTGGCTTCATTGGCTGCTGTGCTTCCAGAAACACACAAACTGCAAGAGCAGGTCTAGGGTGTGGAAATACTTTACAGAAGGGACATTGCCAGAGACTGGGGGGGGAATGACTGAGAGGATTTCCTTTGCTCCCCAGTTCCCTGAGCACATTACCACATATAGAAGCCTCCACAAAAGTAAGAATGACTCATCCTAGTGATCCCCATAAGACAGCACTGTCTGAACCAGGCTGTCACCTATAACAAGATCTTATGGACACCATTCAAAGGCCAGTAAAGATTCCTGAAGTCTTTGTGGGTTTATACCCATACTCCATGAGAAACCTGATTTTATAAGTAAATTACACAGTTTAATCTCCTACACTATCACAAAGGCAATTTGTTATCTGCCAATCAGATAAGTGGATTATTTCTGTGTCCTTTACTATATCTTCATTAAGGGGACACTACAGTAGGAGATTGCCTTTATATGTGTGTAGTGTCCTGCAGATGGGAAATCTTCCAACATATATTGTAGAGGGTTTCTTTAATAAAAGAAGATGTAGCCCAGAGGCACAGTCAAGCATTCTAAGGACTGAGGAAATGTGCTGTTCTCAGAGATCTGTTTTAGTTCAGCTGGGGAGAGAGGAGGCAGCTGAGGGGACACCTCCATGTGACTGAGCCAGCCTGAGACAGCTGTTCCTAGGAGGACATTAACAGATCAAAAGGACTTTATTAACTACACCTTATAGATGTGCAAGGGCTTTAGAGGAGGGTTAATTGGCAACAAGGCAACTAAATAGCTCCCAATACAAAACCAGTTATTCAGGTATCTGCTGAACTCTGAAAAGGCAGCTGGGGAGACAGGTGGGGGAGAAAAACAGTTTTGGCAAAAGTCTGTGTTTTCAAGGGAAAAATACCGTCCAATGATTGGGTATTGCTGCTGTATATATATGGGGGAAATCTGAGCAGTGACCCAAACCCCCTTCTGCCTATCTTTGGAATGAAAAGACTTTTGCTGCAAGACCTCTTCACACTGCCTGATCCTCAAACAGTGGCAGAAGATGCAAGAACCATCCCAAGTAAAACTTCTCCTTTAAAAAGACATTTATATTGTTGTTTCTGATTGGGCATAATGATTTCAGTCAATTTGAATTTTTACCCATCTAAGCTGTGTTTGTTCTCAAACTTTTTGCTACTGACTTGCACACATGTTCAGTACACAGAGCAAACACTTTGGTGTGAAACAACATCATACACAATGAGTCATCTGTGCTCTGGTCCACAGCCATCCCACAGAAAGCTGGGGCTGTCAGTAACTCTGTCAATTGCAAACATAGCTACAAACACTCAAAACCAGACAGTTATCTTGTATAACACCTTATGGAGACTCTGTCTAAAGTAAATAGGAGCCATGTCAATGTATTTTTGGAAGAGCTAGAATAGAAAGATAGATTATTTGGTAAGGGAGAAGACAAGTCCTTTTGGACAAGTCCTGTCTACACTGATGCATCTGAGCAAGATGATTTTAAAAATAATTATAAATTAACCTTTGACTTACAGAAGAACCTGTCCTGGTTTCTATGGTGATGTGCAGCTATCAGCAAGCGTTAGCTTCAAGTGTACAGAAAAAAATACATTTATTCATCCTGGGGAATAGCACTAAATAAATTAACAGTGTTAACTCCAAGTACCCTGATGACACAGGCAGGTGAAAAGGGGAAGAAAGGGGAGAAGAGTGGCACAGGAAGGCAGGGAACAGCAGAGAAGATGGCAGAAAAGAAGGGAAAGGGAGTTGGGGGTATGGCCTGTAGTTATGGTTTTATAACATGGGGCAGAGCAGCCTAGAGGAGAAGGTGAAGGAGGACAGAGAAAGGCATAAGAGGGACAAGAGCAGTGTGTAGAGATGGACAGGCAGTGACCAAGGGGCCAGAGGGTGTGTAAATGGGAGAAAGAAGGGCAATAAAATCAAAGAATGTCAAAAAAGGTCAGAATGGGGCAGAGCTGGGGTGAGTGCTGCAGAGGAGAGCAGCAAAGAGAGGTGAAAAAGGGAGAGAAGAATGGCAGAAAAGCAGAAAGAGTGGAGATGAGCAGAGGTTAAAGAAGGGTGGAGAAACAACAGAAGTGAAGAGAAGGTCAGATAAGTTCAAAGAATGTCAGAGAAGGTCAGAGACAATTGGGCAGATGGAACAGAACAGCAGAGAAGAGGGGTGGAGATGAAGGAGGAAGAAGGACAAAGGATCAGGAAAAAAAGAGAAGGTCAGAGAAGGCTGAAGAAAGGGAGAGACAGGAGGGAGGCGGAGAAAGGAAGGAGAAGTAAAAGAAGAAGGGCAGAGGAGAATGAAGGTCAAAGAAAATGGGCAGAGACAGATGGGCAGAGTGGGGTGGAATGGGGACTGAGAAAGACAGAGAAGGGCAAAGGAGAAAGGTGAAGGATGACTCAAAGTGAAGAGCTCTCAAAGATTGTAAATTCACCATACCAATATTGGCACTAAGGGTGTACCAAGGAAATGCATCCTCTGATTTATCAGAGTTGCTTAAGGATCCACGACAAACAGAGTGAACCTCATTTCCCCCAATAATACACACACACCCCCCTATATCTAAATCTATATCAATATGAATTTTTCCATCTGAATGAGAAACGTGGGAGTTTTGCTCTCCACTTTCCCAACCCCATTCCTTTTGATCTGGGAACAGAGAATTCCAATTATACTCGGCCCTGTCACTGCAAACAATTTCCAAACCATCTGCTATCTAATAAAACAACTCGTCTAGACAAACCCCAAGCCAGGCAACAAATCTGATATTGTACTTGAAGTCATCTAAGTATTAACAACCTGCCATTGCTAACCTGTCAAACTTCTTCACTGGAAAAAGGACTCACATTTACAATCTCAGGCAGAAGGACTGGAAACGGGAAAGATTTTTTCCATCGTTAGATACAGGAGAGCTGCTTAGAAGATGGGACAGGATCCAGCCAGCCCAACCTGAGCACTGTTTACACCCACTCAGTCCATGCCTGCGAAAGCAGGGAGCAGTGGAGAGAGATGGGTGCTTTTGAAGGGGCCCATCTGCTCACACTGGAACTCCTGAAGCAGGTTTGGTGATAGTTACATAGCTGGGGCCCATCAGTCTTGCCTGCTCCAATAAGATGGAGAGCCCAGCGTATTCGGGATTTGCTACAAAACTGCTTTTAATTCGCTACGCCTGAGAGAGTGGAAACAGATCCCAGGTTCACTAAACTCAGACTCGCTCTGAGAATTAGATTAAAAATGTTGTCTGTCTCCAATGACACCAAAATCGGCTTTGTGTTGCGTGAGCTGAGAGGTTATCTTTCCTGTTCCTCTAAGTTGATTTGAAAAGAAAGTTTTTGTCTTGATGACAGAGCTCTTAAATACTCAGAAGCACGGACCAAACTTGCTCCAGCTTCTGAGCATTTCACTGTGCAATTTAGAGCCAAAGTCAGAGGGCAGCAGTCTTTCCAGGGTAGGGCCACAGGGGCAAGAGGGTAGGGCCACAGGGGCAAGAGACAAGTTGAGTTCCAGCTGCTTCAGAGAAGAGGTTTTGAAGCTCCTTTTTTCCCTGAAACCAGGGAAATCAAGTTATGGAATCATGTAAGCTGTTAAAAAACTTTGCTGAATCTTGTTTTATTCTGTTCAGAAAGAGTCAGTCAGGAAATAAAAAAGGCAAGAAATAATAAGCATGGTGCTATAACACTTAGACACTTACTTGTTTGGAAGCTCTTATTCTCTAGTCTTTATATCAGTTTGGTCCAGTAGAGCTACATTCAGAAAGAAAATACCTCTGGTAGGGTTTGACCCAACACCTTCTTTAAGGTTTCCATCACTCGATCTGAGCAGCAGGAGAAATTAAATTAATAGGAATTAGGCATCTATTTTCAGTAGAGCTTTTGCCTAGGCTACAGTGCTGCCCTCCCTCAGGATGCCATCTTACCTCTGATCAATGGAACAGTGTTTATCTATCCAAGGTTTTGCTCAATCATGCAAGTCCAAAACTCCCTCTCACATGATGGCTGTGAAGGCAACAAGGGAGGTTTTGTGAGAGGGAGAGAAGATAGTCAAACCTCTTTTGGGTACATTTGGGCTGAGCAGTGGCCAAGTCCCACGGTATGCTCAGAAAGTGCCTGGCAGTTTCATTGAGTGACCTATCCCAAAAATGTCCTGGTACCAGGTGGGTGAGTTTTCTTCCCACAAGAGAGCAAGGAGAAGATACTGAGTAGGGACTGGTACCCTCTAATATGGGAGCAGCGTGTGCTTGAGGCATGCTCAGAAACACACTTAGGTCCTCCCATGAAACACAGTCAAACACTGACAAAGAATGATTATTCAAGGTGCAGACCATCAACTCCAATACTCTGAGAAACCTGTGATCTTCATTCTAAGTACTGAGCTGAGTTTGAGCTGCAGCTCTTCTCACTGAAATTGAGCCTGGTTTTGAGAAAAATCATGGGGAACTGGTAGACACAAATTGGGAACAGAGAAGCATATTTGGACAAGTGTAAGTGTAGTGAAGTGAGGAGTTGTTATCACCCTGAGTTATCACTCTAATGGGATGATAAGAGAAAGTTTATGATCCTCAGGGGTTAAAGAGGGAATCAGACAGTTGTACCCACCAGCATTATCTCCTCTGCAGTAGGCATGGCTGTGTTATAATGATGATGGATTGAGTCATTAGACATTTTGAGATTCTTTCATGATATAACATTGCTGCTCATTAAACCAAGCCTAGGTGAAGGAAAGGCACTGGGAAATGGAAAAAAAAAAAAAAGAGCTAGTGATTAAGTCTTGCTGGGTTTGGTAACTGGAATTGGAATGAAACAATCGACTGCTTGGAAATGGATTCTGCAGCAACTGGGTGACAAATTGCAGGACATCCATGTCACCTTTAGCAGCATGAGCAACACTTAAAAACCTATTTAAATTCTAAGAATTATACCTATATTGATTAGGAATTACAGTCAATTTAGCAGTTTCCTTGTAGTAAAGTGGAAGTAAGCTGTTAATCTAAACTGTGGTAAGTGTTATAAACACATCCAATTTTGATCGAACTGTTACTGATGTAAACATATCATTATAATGAAATTTAAGTAGTAGCAAGAACTGTGGTACAAAGTTCTGGCCAGATCTCAGTGATACCAAGATAATTGATAGAAGAGCAAAAAGTATTGATCTTGCATGACTAATAGGCTGCTTAACACAGGGAGAAGGACTTACAGCTAAGAACTGAAGATTAAAAAAAACTGAATAGCAAACCTGAAGTGCTGCTTCAGTGCATGCTTGAAATATCACAAGATGTTGGAAAAACTCATTTACAAATTAATATTCCCTTCATATTTATGAAGTATGAGAATCTAGAGTACTATATCTGGCTTTGGTACATAGAACATTGTAATGATATAAATTAGACATAACTATACTGTGAGGGTTCATTTATATCTGAATATAAAGTAAGAATGCAATTCTGTTTAGAGAAAGCAAAAAATATGTTTTTTCTTTCGTTTTTCACTTAACACTATAAATCATGTGTTTATGTCCTTCTATTTTTCCATTTGTAAGTTGGAGCTAATATTACCATGACATTTAAAAGGACTGTTCTGAGAAAAGAGTCATAAAAATAACAGAGAATTCAGCTATTGGAGCGCTGATTACCATCTTAATTATGTATTTTTTCTCATTACATCTTATAGGATGGAAACACTTGGTGTTTATTTTCCATCTGTGAAAGCTATGCCCAGTTCAAATTCAGATTTCTGCCCTGAGGATAAGTCTGGGAGAAATGCTTCCAGCCTCTATATCCAGCAAGTGAGAGGTGAGGGGACCCTTACCCACTTGTAAATACTGATTAATGCTCTCCCAGGTTTCACAGTGCCGGGCATGACCCAGCTGCAAGTCACTCAGCCACATCAAGACAATAACTGTGCTCAGAGGAAGCCATCAAAGGCTTCCAGAAGAAACCCGCTTTGAGATGAAAGAGAACATTATTACGGTAATCAACTCTGCTAAGAGAAAAGGAAAGCTGTTTCTCTTTGGGAAGATTTCCAGTGTTGAAGAAAAGTGGGGGGAGAAGGCGAGAAGGGAAGATGATAAGGTCTCACACGTTCGATTGATTGTTCACATCTAACAAAAATAGCCCTGGCCTGTTCCCATTGTCCTGCAGCTGCTGGCTTCATCACACTCATTGTGTATTTCCTCATGGCTGAGCAGTGCAGTTGCCCAGTTTCCTCTCCTTCATTTCCTAACAAGATCTGTGATGAACTGTAGGAAAAGCCATCAGCCCTACAAAACAATGCCTTTCAAGTTTCCCTGGGTCCATCCCAGAAACCCAGGCTACTGTCTTAGAGCAAAGCAAAGCAGTTTCAGACAAGTCCCAGTGCAGGTACCCAGATCCTATCCTGAATCAGATCCTATCACCTGCATATTTTTATTTTTTATTTCTTTCCTGGGGCATATCTGAAGTTATGTGGACTTTAAGCTTGCTCCTAAAGTGACGGGAGAAGCTTCCTGCACTCAAGGCCAAAACATCTTGAGAAAAGAATGTGCACAAAGAGATGAACATTGTGTTTAAAAAGTCTCTTTTCCCTCTATGTATTTAACAGCCAGTGTTAATTCTCCAAGGAGACATTCCTGTACATGAAAATTTCAGATATAGAGCAAGATGTAAGAGGTGTTCTTTCTCATTCCTTCAGTGGTCTTGGAGCCATTTAAATTGAAACAAATTCACCTGGCATGGCCAGATTGATCACAAACCTGCTCATCCCTTGTGGGAATAAGCTACAGAAATCAAATTATCATTCCCAAGAAGGGTATTTTTGCATACAGAAATTAAACCTCAAAGCATCATAACTGAATATCCTAAGATTGAAAGGTTGGAATCATTCCTACAAATATTTTAGAGTCTATTAAACCCTCTTTAGCTGAATTTCTCTCTGCCTTTCATTTTATTGCCAGGAAATTGAGGAATACTTTTCTATAAATAGTTTACAGAGACCAGTATTTTGCATCTATACCCCCCTTCCAACATGGATACCAAAAGAAAGCTCCTTTTCATGCCATGTGATGCTTCTTTTTCTTTAAGAACTGTTTTCTTCATAGAGGAGCTACACTTCAGCAGAAATAACATCAGATGTTTCAGATTAAACCAGCTGAGAGGAAGATTTCCTCTTTCACAGAACCATGGAATGGTTTGGCTTGGAGGAGTTTTTAAAGAGCATTCAGTTTCCACCCCCTGCCATGGGCAGGGACACCTTCCTCTAGAACAGGATGCTCAAAGCCTCATCCAACCTGGCTGTGAACGCTTCCAGGGATGGGGCACCTGCAGCTGCTCTGGGCCACCTGTGCCATTGCCTCATCACCCTTGAAGTAAAGAATTTCTTCCTAATGTGTAATCTAAACATCTCTCTCAGTTTGAATCCATTCCCCCTTGTCCTAACACTAAATGCCCTTGTCAGAAGTTCTCCTCAAGCTTTCCAGTAGGCCCCCCCAAAAGGACAGCATAAGGTCACCCCAGACTCTTATTTTTTTCAGGCTTTCAGTCAGTGCTTTGTTGTTATTCTTTACTATTTGTCAATACCTTAAATGTTCTGGATTAAATCAATGTGAACAAAATCCTGCGGGTGAAACAGATTTAACTTCTGGTGAGAAGCACTGGATAAAGGCCCAGACAGCTACAGACCAATCTCAAGGCTATTGTGAAGATCCCTGCCCAGATATTTCATCAAGAAATGGCCCTTCAAGTGCAAATTTCTGACACCCAGGTGCAGGTGAGCCTTGCACACAGCTGAAGGAAAGAAGCTATTTGGGAATAATTGTCAAAAGGGAAGAACACCTGTGAAATACTCTCAGTAAAAAAAAATATTTTTCCATTCCTGCTCCTCCCTTGGGAATCTGTACACTTCCTGGATGAGGGATGTGTTAGCCCTGGAAATCCAGCCAAACAGATAAGCTGCACTTCAGTTCACCTTATTCGCTGCCAGATCTTCAATCTCAAAAACACTCAGAGCTTAACAATTCTTAATCCAAATGTCAGCCTTCTCCTCTTTCCTCTGCTCAAATATTTTGCATAGCTTGGAGCAAGGAAAGTCTTTGTAGGCAATTTCAGAGCTGCTCACAGTCCTTGTTGCAGACATTTCCTCCTCACACTCAACCCTTGAAACATTTATTTGGACTCTTAAACAGGGACTTAATGACACATCAAGCCTTTAAGAAAAACTGAGGGGGTGAATAAATGCTTTTCTGTATTTTAAATTTAAAAAGAAGGGATAATATAATGACCAGTCTGTGAATTATCCATGACAGCAGGCAACACCTCACACAAAGCTCATTCAAGTACCTGAAACCCACAGACTAATCAGGGTCTTAAAAACACTCATAGGCTCTATTCAGAGCCTCTTTTTACTGTAGTTTGACCTAAATTCTCTAATAGTCACAAAAAAAAAAAAAAATTTGACTGGAGAGAACATAAAATAAGCTCATTTCAAATGCTGCTACTAATGCTCTGGCATGGATTTTAGCAGCTTTTCTAATACTTTAGTTCAACATAACAGCAATGGAATCATTCTATCTCCATTAAGTCCCTTGAATTTGTATTCCAAAGGAAAGAAGAAATTATGGAGAAGAAGAAAAAGCATTAATTAGATAACAGGGGGAAAAAAACCCAACAAAGCAGTTACTGTATCTACTTCATCAGCTTTATGGTTGTTTCAAACATGCCATACTTCGTTAAGTTGAACTAAGACCACTAGAGATCAATTAATATTGATTAAATGTGAGAAAAAAAGAGATATGACATTAAATAAATGTCAGGTTCATTCCTACAGCATAAAAAGTGAACTGGTTAGGCAAGGCATTTTCTTCTGAGTTTGTCTAAGTCTAGTTGAAGAAGGAAGAAAATTTGTTCAATAAACAATCCCTACTGATCTTGGGAGATGTAGATATAAGAGCAAAGAACAGGTGTGCAAATGGATACAGACTGTGGCTATGTCATGATGTGCACAGAGAAATACCATCCAGGGAAGTAATCCAGTATCATCTCCTCCTAATCACTTCTTTCTTGGATATTTCTTGGACTAAATTATGCATTTGTTGTCCCTAAAACCTCTAAATCCTTACAGATATTTTTCATTACTATGGTAACTGTTTAGAGAGGAGCTGGTGATACAATCAGAGGCAACCATCACTACACAAACTAAATCATTGTTTCATTAGTTTTATTGGCTCCTTCATACTCACAGCACTAAAATTGGAAAACAGAGTCTGCTTGCTCCCTGGCCTGAGGAAATTTGCACTTCAAGTTGGATAGGCTGTCTAATGAGAGAAACTGGGCTTAATATCCCCCCAGAACCACTCATATCAACTGCCTAAAAATATTGAATCCTCTAACAGAGCAGCACAATTTTAGTTTTCCTGCTACACCTTACTCCTCAGGCATGCCAGGGTAAGCCTTCAGAGGGCTGTGCTTGAGGTGCCCAGCCAAGAACTGGAAGCAAGCCTTGTGCAAGGAGAGGTTCACATCTGGGCATGTGCACAGCTGCTGTGTTTCAGCACCTTGTGCTTATGCCTCCATTAGGCTTAGGAAACTAAGTAGGAAAGCTGCAGAATGAGTTTTGAGGAAGACATCCCTTTTCATGCTTACAGCTTTGCAATTGCAGAACTCTTTGCAGATCACAAATGCAGCTTTAATATTTCTTAGGCTTTGAATGACACACTTCTAGTATCTCCAAAATGCCTTCAAGCAAGAGCTACTACAAGCCCCCTTCATATTTTCCAAGACAAGAAAAGCCCTCTCTGCTTTTTCACAGACCCAGGGTGGGGGAGAGCTTCATCCTCAGGAGAGGCAGGAGCTGCTGTTGTTCCTCACAGTCCTGAGAAGACACCATAGAAGCAAGAGTGATAATAGATATCAAAAACAAACATTTGTTTTTCCCAAGGACTACTCCGTGCAGTGTTACTGTAATATTTTCAATCAGAACCATGACTTAGGCATACTGACATCTGATTGTTCACTTCTTACTATAGTTCTCCAATTTGTTCCTTCCCTTGCTTGCATATATGAGAGTTTTAAAATAATTTTGCAATTTTTAAACAGGATACCTCCTGACATCTTACAGAATACCACCATCCATGGATCAAAGTCTGAGAGACACCTTTGGTAGGATTCCCTCCTCTGATATCTGTTTATTCATACCAAGATGAAAAACACTTACCCTGTCCCAGATATCTAGGAGTCATGCACTGCAGTGCCTGAAGGTATTTAGGCTGGATTTTGCTCTAGTTCTACAACCATCACAGAAGAGTTTTCAGCCCAAAAACCATGCCAGTATGACTCCTGCCACCCTCAGGAACACCAGAACTTTGTCAGGCATATTTTGGAAGGAATAGGTATGTCTGACTGGATAACAGTTTGATGATGTTTTGAAATACTATAAATGCATTAGGGAACCCTGCTACTGATACTCTCCTTGCCAGCAGCTACTCATTTTTGCACATCCTATGACAACTCATAAAACTCCTGCTCTGCCATTTTGAGAATGAATTGAGAATTTTGGCTAGATACAGGCTGTCTCCCATTCTTCTGCAGGCAGCTAAATAAAGCTAAAACACACATATACATCCTTTTTGAAGATTTCCATGACTGCAGTCATACTTTGTGTCAACAGAGAGGTTTTAGCAGTTTTCTGTTTGGGTCTGCTGCAGATCCCTGCAATTATCAGTGCCACCTCCTGGTGCAGAAACATACTGAGATCCAGCCACTCAGGAATGCTAGGATGAAACACAAAATATCCCAACCCTCTCTTCTTGTTTAATATTTGTTGTTCTCTACAGCCTTTTATAAACAGCTATCTATCCTACAGGAAATCAAAAAGTGCAATACTTTTGTAGCTATATGTATTGAATGAAAGGGCAGGGAAGCTATCAAAGGCAAGAGGTTACCATGGATTTTCCTTTCCAGGATATCCATAACAAAGCTAAAACCAAAAAAGAAATGTATATATATGCTGATCAAACCAGCTGAAGCTGAACAAGACAAAGCTTGTGAGTTTAAAGTTTTACTCAGAAATGTCTGCATTCATTTCAGGACTGAGGAAATAATTCTTGCAGTGTTTATGAACCTTAGATACAAAATCTGAGATTTTGACTGACGATTTGAAACCTGAGGGGGAATCCATGTCCCCACATCTTAGGTATGGAATTTCCACTGATTTATCCAGGCAAACAAAAGTGAGAGAGGCAAGACTACAGGTTAGGACACAGCTGCTGGCAGGAGGCAGCAGAACAGGACTCTAGTCAGAGCTTGCCAATTTATTTTCTAAAAATGACCAAGATGTGCCTTTTCTAACCACAGCAAGTCAGATGTTTTCCTTAGCTCCTCTCTACTTCAGTAACCTAATCCTCAAGCAAAACACCTTCAGCATTATTACTCAGTGCTCCCATGGGATGGGTCACACTTTCACCAGCCTATTTACAAGAAACCAACTCCCAAAAATGCAGGTGAAGAGAAAACACATAGCCAATGAAAGCAAATATTTCCAAAAGTTGAAGCACAGGATCTATGTTTTCAGTGACACTTCCCTTCCCTTTCCCATCTGTCTCACTCAGAGCAAGAGAAATCACAGGCTCAGGTCTGAAAAAGCAGCAGTGCCTTCCCTGTGCCCCCAGTACTAAAACCATTTTTGCTGGTGCTGGGGTACCAAAAAGGC
This sequence comes from Agelaius phoeniceus, assembly GCF_051311805.1. Classification (NCBI taxonomy): domain Eukaryota; kingdom Metazoa; phylum Chordata; class Aves; order Passeriformes; family Icteridae; genus Agelaius; species Agelaius phoeniceus. The sequence continues at coordinate 29,941,301 of NC_135268.1, read as the reverse complement.
CTGGAAGGCAGCAGAGCAGGCAGCCTCTCATTCCAGGAGAGGGCAGTGAAACACGGTGTAACTTGTCCAGGAAAGGGCAGATGCACCATGAACTGCTCAGCAGCACCTGCTCAGTCAACCCAAACGCTGACCTTGGCAGCACAAATACAGGCAAATTCAACAGTGGGCTTCAAGAGTGGGGTTTCACATGTCACAAGCTCCCTAAATTCACCTGGATCACAATTTCTTTGGAAAATAATTAATGCAACCACTTGTTCGCTCCCTGTCCAGGGAGAGGAAAAGGTGTCATTAGGAGGCAGTGTTTTCTTGCGCTTAGGTTAACAGGTCTCATTTGTTCTGCCAGTGTGGAGGGAGGCAGAACCAATGGAAGAACTTGTAATTCTCTTTTCTAATTAAGATAATGTGCCACACCAGCCCTCAATCATATTTTTGGCATGCTGCAGTGTCCATGACACATCTCGGAGAGACCGCAGCTGTGATTAAACATTTTTGATAACCCATAAATATAAGATTAGTTGCCTCAGTTAGGTTTCTGATAACATCATTCATTTCAGATCATTCAATTAGTGTAGACAAAAGGGCTCTTTCCAGGAGACATAATGTCATTGTCTCTGGAAAGGAACGTACTTCCCAATCACTGTTTATCACTCTGTAATTACAGTGCTGTAGCAGCCATGCTCTATATTACAAGAAGTCCTTTTTGTGCCCAAGGATCCAACAGTTCTTTGTTTTAATTTATTTTCCTCTTAAATACCTCCTGCTATTTAAGCAATAATTCCCTGTAAATCAATTGTTAGCAGCAGTTAATGACTGGTTGGTTAATTAATAGCTGAATGCAAATCTGAGGGTGTTTGCCACTCTAACAAACCAGCAGACAGTAACTGTGGGGTTATTGCTCATGCACCCTATAATCAAGGACTTTTCTCAAGCCCATGTATAATTTAAAGAAGGGACTGTCTGGGTTGCAATAGGTGGTGGCATTAGGGGTGTCTGTGTTCTGCTGGAGAGCTGCATTAAGACGTTTTTAATCCAACAGCCTGCTCTGCTGCTCTCTCCAAGGGACAGATTCCCAGATAATCTTTTTCACAACATTGTCAATTAATATTTATATAAGCCTGTTTTGTCTCTTATCTTCCACGAAATAAGGTTTGGAGTGATGCTGCCATGGAGAAGGAAGGAGAGTCTAAAGCAGGCAGTAATTGATGTTACAAAAAGGGTATGTGTAATGGACCAGCTGGCTTATTATGAACTAAAATTCTGCAATATCTTCAATGCAGAGGATGGTAATGGGGAATAAATGTTGACATTTTCATGGTGAGCAATGCAAGACCATCAAATCAAACCATTTCTGGCACATAATGAAAGCAACATTTAAATGGAAACTTGAGAGATAAGAACATTTTTTCATATTTTTTTCTGAGTAGAAATGTGCAGCTGTAGGAGAAACTGCACGGCATGAGTTCCCCACACTGACACAAAGCCAGGAGTTCCCAAAAGGGACTGTCTGACTAGTCCTAAGTTAAAGAAAAAAAAAACAGCAGAAAGGAGCATCCTTGCATGACTGCACCAGCCCTTCTCACTCTGACATTAACTGGTAAATCTAGACAAAAATCTGTCCTCTCCATGACCAAGGAGAACAACTGCTCTCTGTTTTGTTTTTTGTCCCACCTCTGCACTGGACATCTGCTGCCATGTTACTGTCAGCCTTCCCTTGGCTAAAGTGAACAAACCCAATTCCCTTGGCATCTCTTCACAGTTTGTGCTTTTCAGTGCCCTATGTTCTGTCTGATTTACCTGGATTTTTTTGTCCTTCTCTTCACCTGCAGGGAAAGGGAGCACCTGGTTGCAGTACTCCAGTGAAGAGAGGAAAATAAATATTGGTTGTATCTCGAGGATGATGATTCTGAACCATAACCCAGAACATTTAATTCATTATTCCCTTCAATAGTCAAATATGCTGCTGCCTGGTTATTTCCCCACCTTTCACCCACCCCTATCTATCTACATCTCTCTTTCCCAACCACAGAACTTTGGATTGTTCCTGAATAAATGCAATTTAAATATTTAGGAGTAGTTTCTCCAAGTTGTGAAGATCATTTCAAATTCAGATCCTGACCTCCAAGGACTTCTATCATCTCCTAGTTTTGACATTGAGAGATTGACTTTGTTTGCTTGTTGTTTAGTTGTCAATAAAAAACCCCCAAAACTTAAAAGAACTGAGTATAAGGAAACTGCTGAATGACCTTCTTGAAATATCTTCCCTGATGGTGATCCAGTGATAGCTATTGCTGAGGAGCTATTTTTCAACAGGCTGTGCAGCTACCCCATTGTAATTACATCTATACCATATTCTTTAGTCTGTCACGTATGTCAAAAAGTGTCACTAAAAATCAAGCACCAGTGCATTTGCTGCTCCCTCTTTATTCATAGACATGCACTGTGACAAAGAAGGAAATTAGATTGATTTGACATCAAATGTTCTTGACAAGCCTATGTTTTCCTGTATCAGCTGGCTACTTCAGATTGATTGCTTAATGATTTGTTCCTGAATCTTTCAAGGACTAAGTTAGATTGACAGGTCTGTAATTCCCTGGGTCCTCCTTTTCTCTCTCTTTAAAATATTATACACTGTGTTTGCCCTTCTCTTGTCTTCAGGGACCTCCTTTCTCCTCCGTGAGTTCTTAAAGATAATCGCTAATGGCTCAGCAATTGCTTCAGACAGCACCTTTAAGTACTCTGGGGTGAATTTCATCAGGCCCTGCTGACTAGAATTCATTCATCTTACCCTAAATATTCTTTAATCTATTCTCCTCCTCTTCCAGCCTGTATTTCTGCCCCCCTTGTAAAAAGTAAGTTTAAACAACAGGCTGTATACCCTGCTGACTGATACACTTCATAATTCAAAGCAATTGAACATTTGTCAGTACATTTTAATCTTTTAATATTTACCAAGCTTTATATTTCCGTTCTCCACATTACAAATTCTAAAAACCCAAACTCATCAACCCCTATTCACTGGATGCTAAACAGACACACCACTCTCAAGGACAGATTCATTGCTGAGGATGGAGCAGAAAGAGAATATGTGACTAAAACATTATGTTTTGTCCTGCAGAATTTCAGCATTCACTGACAGACCCTGATTGCAACAACAGGTTCCCACTTCTGCCCAAGCTGTTCCTAAAATATAACTGGCACCTTCATTTCTGAGAGTACACCCACAGCAGTGTCCATGAGCCAAGCACTGTCCTTTGAATTGGTGAAACTGCTAGGGCTGTTGTCTAGATTTGCTCTAAATTACAAATATTAAGGCCATGTGTTGTTTGGGTTTTTTTTTAATATTAAATATGAAAGCCTGCCGAAAGTCATGGTGGGTTTTCCATGTAAGTACTACATGGAGATCTACTCCCTGTGCTCTGTCAGACACCTGATGCAACAGTACTCAGTGGGAAAGTAATTCAGGTTTCTACCTGCAACAGCCACGCAGAACAATCTTTATTTCAGTCTTTAATAAAATCTTTTGTCTACTTCTCCTCTCAGTAGTTCACTATCATTACAGACCTGAGTGACAGTGTTTGCACACCAAGGCTCTCGCTAAAGCAGGGCATTTTACAGTCAACACTCTCAGGTTTGCTTTTACTAGCAGTTCAAGGGCTTTCTGCCAGAATAAAGGATATTTCATAGGAGAAATTAACTTTTTAGAGGCCTGTAGGCTTAAGTACCATCCCATTCCTTACAAGTCAAGATGACTGCAAAAAGTCAGCTTTTAAATGAAAAGCACTGGGCTCAAGTGAGTTTGCTGACAAGCCAGTCATCAAAGGAGGAGGAGGAGAAAACTGGAGAACCACTGAAGGCATTCACTTGACCTCTCCACATGGCTAAGTCTTGCAATGCACATTTTCTAGTTGACACCAACAAAGCCTGGATGACCAGGCAGCTTTTTTTTTTGTTTGTTTCTTTTTTTGTGTCTTGAAACCCTGATCAAACTCTCATTTGAGAATTTGCCCACAGTGACCCTGATCCATGTGACTCCTCTGCAAACATCCTCTTTACCTGGAGCTGCATGTGGAGATTATGTGAGGGTACCAGCTGGGGGAGGGTCCAGGGTTGCTCACTTCTTTGCCTTCTCTGTGTCTAGAGGAATACAAGAGGTTTGTTCTGAAGCACTTCTATTTCCTAGTTTTACCTTAGCATGGTTCAGACTTTAAACTCAGGGTTCAGCTGTGCCAAAGTCTAAATTTTAATGTATCACTACCAGCAGCTGCTGTGTGTTTCCAAAACAAGGCAGCCATAAAAATCTAGGATAAAGGTTGTGATGGCTCAGAATAAGCATTCTCTTTTGAAGGGATCTGTCTCTGGGAATGCATATTTGGAAGAAATAGGTAAAACAAAAATTTAGTCCTGCTTCCACAAAGCTTTTCCTTTACAGAAAGAACAACACTGACATTTGAGATAAGAGCTGGTTTGAGAATTTCTATCAAAAACTTCTCATAAAAAAAAAAAAGTATTCCAAGTCAAAACTGACCCTTTCTGCAGTAATATATTGGTTTTGATGAAACTCACTGGCAACACTGCTCAAGTCTAGAACAGAAATTATATGACATTCAAGAAGGGGAGAGGCAAACCACAGAGGTGGCAATTACCAGATGGAAGGGCATTCGCCCAAGACACAGGATACTCTCCCATTTGCACTTCCAATTATCCACATCCTGTATGAATACTATCCTGGTGTTCTGTCATCAGACCTACCTTCTGACAGACAGAAGATTTTACAAACCCCCGCAAACAGACCAGTTCACTCTTCAATAAAAATAGATTTGCAATTCTCATGCCTGGAATATTGTCCTATGGAAAACAACTTTTGAGCCATATTTGAAGGAATTAACTTCCAGATACAACTTTCCCATAATGCCTCAGATTTCCTTTCTCATTTCCTTTTTGGAAACAGCACTGTTGGGTTCCTCAGCTGGGACAGCTGGCTGGAGTCTGTTCTCTGCTACTTGTGTGGAACCAGCCTCATGTTCATCTCTATTTTCTGAATTTGGAAAAATCTTATAAAGGGAGTAATTTTCTTCTCATCAATCTTCTATACCTTATCTGATATTAAAAAAAATATGAATGCTGCTTAAATGGTCCTTTTCTTTGAGCTTTACTGCCATCCCCCTTTCTTAACCCATTCTCATTCTTTCCACTATTTTTCCAGATATTTTATTTTGAAGGACCCTTAGCAGTCTAAAAATGTTCAGTTTTTTTAGATTGAAGAATCTCTCCAACCTACACTCAGGTTATTATCTTGAATTTTGCATTTTTATAATATATTTGCATTTTCATGCCTAATTTTAAACTCCTACTTGTAATTTTGACTTTTGTTATAAAATCCCCTTCATAACTCCTCGAGTGAGACAACAATAAGCAACAGAGTCTCCACTGCCATCTTCCTCAGAGTTCAGTAACTCAGCAGGCCAGATTCAGCAGCCAGCTTTGAGTTCTGAATTTTCCAGTTCTTCAAGCACTGGAGGAACTAAGACTATAAATCAGTTTAAGAATCACTTGATAATGACCTGTCAAAGATTGGCAGGTTGTTGGTTCACAGGTTGGCCTTTACCAAATGTTGAGTCAGTTCAGAAGCATTCATGAACTTTTTCCCTTGTCTAGAACGGCACTGAACCTTTGAATCAAGGCTCTCACAGTAAGTATCAGTAACAAAATAAAATAAACCTTATCAGAATGAGGAACTTCTCCCTGTTTACTAATATCTTCAGAGAGAAACATAATTTTTGGGAAATTAGTTGCCCATGGGGCTTTGCTCCCCACTGAAGAGTCCCTAGACACCCCCCTTATCTTCTCTGCATGAATTTGCTCATCAGCAGGAGAAGGCAAAACTTGACTACACTCATTGTCTTGAGTAAACAGCACTGCTTTAGTGATTTTTAATGCTATGCTTCTGGTCCTTAGAAATGGTAAATTTTTCACTAGAATAAATTCCCTAATACTGCATGAAGGATTCAGAACTTCCCCACTGAGCAGCTCAATAAAAGATTTTTTAAAAAGGAGGGGATTCACTGTTATCTTTATTGAGAAGAAAAAAATATAGCTCTTGGATCAAGCTGCTGTCCATGGCATCCAATTATTTGTTTCCACTGCACAAAAGGAAATAAAAAAAAGAAGAAAAAAACAGTAAAAAGAAAATTAGCTACATTGATTGCTGGCTGGGGTTTCATTTTGGGTTTCCCCTGTGACTGCAGCATCAGCAGGAATGGTTACTTAGTCATGAATGTGCTGCACAGCAAGAAATCAGATTGCTCCATGTGAGAAGCTGAGCTTTTTTTCTGGTCTCTCAGTTGGGTGAGGAGGAAATCCAGCTCCCCTTAATCACAGCCTGCCACCACAGAGGACACATAACTCACTGCTACAGCCTTTATTATATGGCTCCCCAAAATGAAAAGAGCCTGTAGATCTTGGCTGTGGGGTATTGGAAATCAGTATTATCCAAAATAAAATTCTAGCAGATCAACTTAATAATGCTTTTAAGCTTGTTTGGAAACCAGGACATTTTTAACTGTATCTTGATAAAACTCCACCTCCATCTATAATGGGTTCCTGATTATTAAACCCTTATTATAATATGATCACATATTTAAGCTGCAATTATGCTTAGCTTCCCCTTGTGCCAGAAGCCCTAAAAGAGAGGGATAGGGCTCTTTCTCAAGTAGTAATTACACAAAAACATAATTTAAAAAATACAATATAATAAGTCATTGGGAGAAAAAGAACAATTCTGGGTCAAGCCAGAAGAAAAGACCAGAGCAGGTCAGAAAGTCAAAGTTACCTTGTACCCTAGTCCCTGTTTTCAGCTAGAAAATGGCACCAAAAAATCTCTACTCATTTAAAGCTTACATCCCCAAAAGTGAGTTTGCTACAATGTGTAGCAAACATATTTCACTGAGCCACTGATATAGAAAAGGAGTGATTCTCAGAACCTAGTGTCCCAAACTAATCATCAGTGATTACAGTGCACCTGGGCAAAAAAATCTGAAATCAGACTTTGTTTCTATGCCACAAACATGAAATTTCAGTCAGTGCTAACCTTACAGCAAATGAAAAATTTCATTTGCATTTTCCTTTCTACAGAACCAAAACTCTCCCTTTGTAAAAGTTTGATTGTGGAAGAGCTATATTTCAATGTGAAATTCCTAATGGACAGTATCTATAAGCATATGACAGGACTGCAATGAGCCTAACAGGGGCTATTCAGTTATTAAAATATCCAGAAACAGATTAACAATTTTTCATAATCAGAGCAGCACTATCAAGTGCAAGAGGGTTAAATAGATGGAAAACTGCAGAGTGAGGTGGTACTGGCTCCTAGGCCCTTACACAGCCTCTTCAATAAAGATTTTTTTTTTGGCCATTCCCTTGAAATACTCATGCTCCTTAAACCCTCCCTGATAGCCTCAGTGACATCCCACTCCCTGGTTCCTCTTACAAAAGACTTCACAGCCAGCATGCTGAGGCTAAATAACACCATCATCTTTTCCAAGGTAGCCTCTACCCGGCAGCATGAAGCAGTAATTTTCCACTTTACGAGCTGCACACAGTGCATTGCCTACAGCAGCTTGTTTAAGCACCCTGTCCCTGGGAAGAGAGATGCTCAGAGGGTAACTCCTTGTGCTGCACCACCACTCCCTCCTCCTCCTCCTCACTAGGCTGAGAGGAGCCAAGGCACCCCCAGAGCAGAAGGGGGAGGCTGCAGTACAGGCACAGCACCCCTGTGCCTCAGCACCACATTATCCTCCAAACAGAAAGGAAAATAAACACAAGTGGCACAGCACATCTTAATTTTCACTGCTGGTAAGTGACAGTTTTACTCAATTTTAGTCAGCTATCAAGTAATCAGAATGAATTAAGCAGCAGAAGGAAGGGCTGTGCCAGGATCCAATAAAGCAGTGTGCACTGGAGTGCTTCAGGGAGTCACTGAGCATCTTCCTCTTATCATCATCCCCCCGGGTTCCCCATCACTGCCATCAGACAGCATCTCTGAGCAGCTCCAGAACACCAGGAAACCAGCACCTCCTGCCACTCCTATCACCAGCTTTCAGAATCAGCTGTCAGTCCAGCTTGTCTCCGTGGGATGGTTCTACACACATGCCTGCCTGTCTTTATCTGCTTTGAAGAGCCTAATAAGAAGGCTTGAAATTGCTATTAACTCCCAGCAAGCTCCACTCACACCTTTAACTCAGAGCAGTGCTTGCACTTGGTCAGCACTGGTGTTCCCTCAGCTGAGATGAACACGGTGGGTTGAAAGTTTTCATGGGAAAGCCAAAGGCAATTTCTCCTTTAGACCTCCCAAGGAAAGGAGTAGCCTTGGGGACACTTCATTCCATGTTTGCACTTCTCTAAATATTATACCTGCTTTGGTCTCAAAGGTCATCTCAGGTGCAACCTTCCCATTGTAGGGATTGGATATTGTTGGCTGTAATAAGGAGGGTTTTTTTTATTATCTCCTCCTGGTCATAGATCAGCTTTCAATCTGTGTTTTGCACACTGTGCAAGACATGAGGGTATTTACAAACACAAACTTCCAAGGATGTCTTTAGAGCACAAATGAGAAGGACTCTGGTGAAATCTCTGACTTCAGCTGTGTTTTACTACTGCCATTAAGCTGTCACACAGGGGCTGTAACCTGCAGTGATTCCATATATAACTGCACACACAAGGCATACGGTTAATGGCTCCTTCCTAAATCCTGACTGTCCAGCAGTAAGGAGGCTGTGGACACAGCCTCCGTGAATTTAGTCAAGCACACGCCTTCTCTTTACAGCACTAATAAATAACTATTACCCTTTGGGACAGGACTGGAGGCACACAATGGAGAAATGTCCTGGCAGGCTAGAAAAGGACATCTAAAGAAAAGTGAGTTTTGGCTCAAGGTGGTTGTTCCTCACAGCTGTGGTACCTTCCCTGATGCTGGGCAATCCTAGCCCACATTAACTCTGGTTAGAAAATAGATTTTGCCAGATAGTGGTCAAATTTATACTGAAAGGGATGGAAAACACTTCTTCTGTTGCATGAAGAACATGCAAACAGCCTTTAATTATGGAACATTACAAAACTACACTGATCCAAGACCCTCATTATTTTTTTTTCTCCAACAGTTATTTGCCTCCTCCTACGTGAACCACCCCCACCTCTCGGCAGCTCCTACTTCAAGCTCTTTGCAACATCTCAAGAAATTCAAATGCCTGCTCTTAGAGGAAAATAGTTTCTAATTAAACATAGAGTGTGGGTGTGAATGAAGCTGGGCCCACTCGTGCCTCGCTGAAATCAACAGAAAAATGTTTTTATTTTTTACCATGAGCATCAGCAAAGACAAGGGTGATGGGTCATTGCTCCCAGGCACAGTCTTGAGGAAACACAGGGTCACTGGTACCAACAACTAATGTGGATTTTCTCTAGGTTTGGGAAAAAAGTCTGAAGCTTCCTAAATTTCAGACTTAGGGTGAAGTCTTGGCTGGAAACGTGTACGCTAGAGATTGGATCATGCCCAGTGGGCAACAGCAAGCCAAGAAGATGGAGTGCTCATGTAAACATTAGCTACTTATAGGTGCCAACATCAGAGAAGATCATCTTACAAACCTTCCTCTGCACCACATCAGAGCACGATTTTGTGAGTTTTGAACCAAAATTAAGTATTTGGGAAATGTTACTCGTCCTTTTCATGGCACAATAAGGTATTTTGCAGACTCAAAAATCTACTTACATAATTTTCAAATATATTCTTTCTTATATTCTATTAATCTGAGGTCTAAGTTTAAAAGAAAATATTCTAGCTCATAATTTATCTCTTTCTACTATAATTCATCCACAGAAACATCCAAAAAGTAGAAGAAAGTGTTGGAGGTGCAGACAAACACAAATCTTGCCAGCATCACAACACAATACAGAAAAACAAAGACAGACCATGGTTTTTGTTCATCTAGGTGGCAGTCCTATCAGGCTAGAGTAGCTGTAGATGGTGTTCAAGCTCTGGATGATTTAGTCTCCACTTCCTCAGTTCCTCCTTAATGTTCCTCTACACACTTACACAGCTGTGTAGTGTGCACAGCTGCTCCTCGACTCCCACAACTGCATTTTGACCAGTGTGGTTGTGGTTTCCATTTGGTAGTGACTCCACAGAAAATACCCACTTGGAAAACTGGAGAGGAAAAGATAAGAAGCTGAAAGTTTTTCCTGACACCAGTAGGACCCCCGTAGTTTGTTTGAGATAATTTAGTTTACAGCAGCACAATGGATCCTGGTGGTGTTAGAAGGGAGGTTCTGCCTCTACTCCAGAAAACGCTCCTGCACTGTGTGCAAGAAAAGCTGAGTGTGCTGAAGGATTATAGCACCTCATATTCCATTTAAATTCTCAGTTATGAACACTCCAGTTATTTTTGCAACAGTAGCTGGTAAAGTTAGGGCCTGTGTGAAGTAGGAAGAAATGAGAAATTGATTTTATTTCAGTAACACAAAATTACATTTTCCTTGTAGAGCTACTCAGACTCTCAGGAAAAAAAGAAAAAAATCAGTAGCTGATCTCCAGAGGTCCATCCAGCCCTATATGCTCATCAAAGTTCATATTCCTGCAGCTAATGATATATTTTCCTTCAGACCTTAGCTTGTCTGGAGATGGGAAGAAGAGATCTGTTTTTTTCATTTTGATGAGGCTAGCACTTTTCAAAGTTCACCTATGCATAATCTTGGCAGGGAGACGTGCATCTAGCTGATTTAGAAGACACGTTTGTGTCAAAATCCATCTCTCCTGATTTTCACTGAAGTGCTTCAATATGCTATGGTACTTCACAAGATTGAAATAAATGCATTTCATACCTCTCATCTCCCCCAGCTCCCACCTTCCCTATAACTATGTTTCCATTCCTTTTTAGCAGAAATACCTGAGGCTGCTTTTGTTTTTCTTAACACCAGATTCAAACTCAGGGTGATTTGAAGACTTCTCTCTTGGACTTGTTTCCCCACAAGTCATAGTTCATCAGCATGGCAGCATCTCTTCTCCTGCATAAGAGTGGCTCCAGGGCTTTTCAGGTGCTGAGTTTGCCAGCAGAAGAGAGCAGTGCCAACACTATCTTCCCTTGCATTGATTATACTTCCTCCACCACCGCCCCCCCCTCCCCACAAAATGTAAACATGTCACAATGCTTGCTCTCATTTAAGGCTCAGATGGGCTTTTTGGGGGGAAAAAAGTGTTTTCTCTTGTCTGTAACAGACACCTTGGCAAGATTTTTGAATTTGCACAGGATATATTTATACCCTTTAAAAATCCTGCAAAAGACTAATCACCTTCAGGAACACCCTGAAACTGTGGCTCCAGCTGTTTTAACTTCCTACTCAGCCTCTTGGAGGAGTGATTAAAGCCAAAGTTTGAAAGATTTTGATGCAAGGCTTAAAGGTATTCCCACCCTCAGCTGCATCCCAGCAAGCATTATTTTTCTTGCAGGGAAGGCAGGAGACCAAGCTATGTATCACCTTCTAGCCACCCTGGTTCACAGTCTTACTGGGATGCAGAGCAGTGATCAGTGGTTTCACACTGTGTTTTCAGGGTCTGAAATGTCACAATATTTTCTTTCCCCACCCCTGGGAGAGGGGCACAGAAGGGGCAGAGAAACAGAAGGTGCTGAAGGGGAATCTGCTACAGGTTCTGGTAAAACATTGGGCGGAAAGCACAAGCCCTGAACTGCAGGTTCTTATTCTACTAAACATGGAAACCCTTCTCCTTTCTGACCCCTGTGCAGCACAAGGGGACCTCCAGAAGGACTCAGTGTTGGGGGCAAAGCATCCTCCAACCCCAGGTTCTCAGCAGCCACCCCTGCAGTTGTCAGTCAACTGGGCCCCATTACCTCTGCTCAGGTTGCATTTCATATTGACTGCTCAAACACCACAGGATGTAATGTTAAGGACTTTCATACTTCTTATTAGAATGAGCTGAAGGACACAAGTGGAATACAATATGTATTGTTTTGACCTGAAGGATGTTTTTAATGTGTGTAAGGGTGAGCCTTTACATACAGCACAGAAATGCTATAATGATATATGGAAAAGGACAAAGATACTGATAGCAGAGGACAAAAATTTTTCTGTTAACTGAGCAGCATTATTCCTCAGACTTATTTAAAAGTGAACCAGTTCCATCTGGCTTTAAGAATCCCCCAATACTATGTTTCTGTATCATGACAGGAAAGATTTGCTGTGCCCCTGGGATAGTAGCTGGACTCCTACAGATGTCATGCAGGAAAGCAGAATAATGAGTGCAATGGGAAGAGCAAGAGAGAGAAAAAGAACAGAGGATTCTCCAGTCCTTGCTGTTTTTTTAAACCTAAATTCGAATTTTACTTATGTAAAGGCATGGCACAGATCTTGTTTCACCTTGGATTGCTGTGACCTTGTCACAGCAGAATGCCTGGCTTTGTCTATTTGCTGTGTTCCATCAGTAAAGGACATAACGAGTATCAGAAATCCTAGGGGATTGAACTTGGGGGTCTGGAGGTTGAAATACCAGAATAATCTTGCCAGTTCAAGAGTTTCAAATGATGACTAGAGCTGCTGAATTCTTATTCAGCTTGAACTTCAAGAGGATGACTACTGGCTTGCCACGCTAGCACCAGCCTTGTAGGGTTACAGGCGCGCTGCATGGAAACCAGCTCCCCATCCCGGTCCCCATATGTCTGAGCTGCTCCCAACCCAAGATACAATCTGTCATGCTGATCTGAGAGGAGAAATTTGCCCTCTCAAATTTGCACAGAAGATATGACTTTGTCCTTCAGTAGAAGAAAATTCTTTCCTTTCTGAAGACAGTTGAATTTCCTCAAAAAATGCAGAGATCTGGGATTGGGATGTTTCAGAGCCTGAGTAATACAAGATCTCCCATGCAATAGCCCATCCAGGCCCCTCAGGAGGTTTTGAGGAGCACAGGCTTTCTGTCAATGCTAGACCATGAAAAACCACACAGTGCATTTCTGAAGAATATGAGGTTTCTTTGGCCCTGCAGTGAATTTAATGTGGAAGGGCCTAGGGAAGGGAAAAAAATTACTAAATGGGGGAAGCTTGCCAGCTGTGAGAGTTCTACCTGCAGATGCTTGAGTGACCCTCAGATGAGCTGGATTTCCTGAAAGAAAAGAAGGGCATGGAGGCAGAGAGGCTGTAAGGAACCATCAGAGGAACAGGGCTAGTCCCTGTGTGTGCTCCAGTATCCCAAGGAAACACAAGGACATCTTTCACCAGGATGCAGTGCTATGTCTCCTTATTTCTCATTCTAGCAAAAGTTTTGGCATGTGAGTAAAATGATTGATGGCCTACAGTGCTCAAAATTTTGGTCTGATAAAAAAGCCAAAATGATACAGTGGTGATTTGATGTGAAGTAGCATAAACAGAGACAAGCCATGCTCATTGTCCTTTACACAAAACTCCTTTTTTCACTGCCCTGATTTTCCCAGAGGATTGAAGCACACACGAATGCCTTGTCACACACATACGTCCTTGTCATTATACCCCCCCTGCCAAGGGTCAGCTTTGCAAGAGAATTTTCACCCTTCCACATAGCTGTCCAGTGCAAAACTGCTCCATCACATATGGTCCTCCACTTAAGCCTTCTGGGACTCAAGCTATTCATAGGTTTTCCACTGAAATGATGGAGAGGAATGAAATTCAGTTCTGGCATAGGGTCTCTTTTGGCATTAGTCCCTCCCAGTTGGTAACTTCCTGCTCTTGCTTTTCCCCTCTCTATGGGGGAAAAATAGCCCAAATAATCTACACAGAAGTTTAGCTGTTGAGTGAAATTTCACAGCTTTTTATGGGTTTCACAGAATGACTCAAAGAGCCTATTAATTTGCTTTTCAGATTTTTTAGGTTTAAAAAAGAAATGTCTAGCAAGTCCTAAAATCCTTCTACAGAGCCCGGCTGGTTATGTTCCTCTTGGAGGCAAGTCTTTTTGTTCCTCTCCTCGGCTAGAAACCCACCACCTCCACCATCTTAATTTAGATTTTACTTCTAACAGGAGCAATGTGAGTTGCACCACAGCTTCCTCAAGGGACTGCATGCTGGTCCCCATGAAAAGCAGCACAGAGTGAAATCTCCAGGACTCAGGATGAGCTCTATGCTGCATCGAATGGAGATGTGCTCTCTCCCTTGCAAAGACCCCTTAGGCCTCTCAATTTCCTTGGTTCAAGCTCAGGACCAGCACAGCTTTATTTTAACTTAGACTTCCCTGTGAAAACTATACTAAGCAAATGCAGAAGGTCCCTCCAGTCCTGGAATTAACTTAATTTTACTTTAGTGAGAGAAGTTTGGGGGAAAAACCCAGTCTGAGAGTCTCTGAAAAATGCTGATTAAATGCAACTTGGCAACAAACCATCATGGAGCATCTCTTGCCAAACATGATCTGGTACTTGCAACTTCCACTGAATTTCATTCCTATTGTAGCTGAACTTGGGGGAAATGACAGGGGAAGGATATTAATATATTAGGGGCTGAGAGAGAGCTGTTTTTCAAGTGAGACAGGAGCAATGAGTGTTTCAAGCCCCTCATACTTCAGTGAAATCCAATTTTCTGTCACAAATGTCGCACTGAAGAAAGAATGCACTTGGAAGTCAGAACCTGGGATGCTAAGCAGCATCTATAAAATGCCTAGGAGATGAATACTTCCTGTGCCCCTGTTGCTTGCAAATGTTGCCTTCAGCCTGCAGCAGGAGCAAACATTAGCCACTGGTGCAAGGCTTTGTACTCAGAGGGCTTTGCAGAGAATCCAAATTGCAGCTTGTACTTCCCTGCAAAGGCTGAAGAAAATGGCTGTGAATTCCCATGCTCAGGAGTAATGTGTGCCTTTAAACATTTCATGAAAGTAGGGATCTCTGCTGAGACAACAGCTCACAAAGGCAGGCTCAGCCTTCAGCTGATATAAGCTCTGGCCAGCAAATTTCTGTGCTTAATCCTTGGAGAGTCCCCTGTGTCATGCCTGCTGGCAAGCTCCAGTTGGCTCTGAGTGTGACCCAAAGGGTAGAAGGAGGGAGTCCATGTGATGGGTTACAAGCCTGGATTGTTTGGGATGGGATGGCAATCTGTAATCTTCTGACCAAATTTGTCCTGCCAAAGAACATGATAATAATAACAGCCCTCTTTAAGGATAAAGGCAAATCCCAGCACTGAGATTGGTGGGATCTCTAAATTCTTTGCAGCTTAATCACAGCAAAGCAGTCAACCATGAGGTTAGCTCTAAAGGGATATGTGACAAATGTGCTGGCCTTGAAATACAGCAAACCTACAGCTATTTATTATCTCCTTGCTGTTCTGCAGGCAAGAGGCCATGGTGGTAGCAGCAAGATGCTGCTGCCCCTGCTTCGCAAATCCAACACCCTGAAAGCATTAAGGGAAAGATTCCCATTGTCACCCCCACTGAGAACAGTTCCTTAAGTCAGAGCCTTCTTGGACTGAAATATTTCATTAGCTTTGGCTAAATTGAATATAGCTAAGTCCTCAGACTGTGTCCAGAAGTAATATGCCTTTTACCTCCTGCCCAATTCACCACTATAAACAAATTAGAGATACACTTTAAGCATGTCATAAACCACTCCTGGCTTAAATTTATCCAGTCTTAATAGCATTGCATTCAGAATAAACTTCCAAGAGAGGTAAACACAGTTAGAAAATAAGGCTTTTGCTCTCCTAGAAACAAAATATATTCTTTTGTCACTACTAAATAATGAGAACATTAGTTCAAAGCATCAGGAAACATTTCAGACGAGTAGGAGAAGGATTTAGTAAAAAAAGAGTATGTAATGGCAATTCTTTTGCATCCAGGGAAGAGCCACCTAGGTGAAGCCATACCACACCAGACACCAGCATGTGGCCCTAGCTGGCACTTCTGCCTTGCCATCCTAGGAATGGGAGCCATGGACAAGCACAAAAGCCTGTTTCTTAAAATAGGTTCAGTGACCTGAATGCAGGAGCTGCTGGAGCTTGAAGCTTTGTTTTATTAATCAGTTTTCATGCATTTACTTGAGGATTAACATAGGCTGCCAGCTTTATCAGCATTAATTTAGAGTACCTTGAGCTATTGAGGACAGAGCTGTCTGCTGCTCACAGTGTCAGCACATCACCCCTGCTCCCCTCCTGCTCAAGATTAAGGCACCATTAGGGCAAAGTGAACGCTTCAGATCCACACTGCTTGCTCCAGCTCTGCACTGAGACACACCAGAGGGGAAAGGGAACATGCCAGAGGCAGCACTTGCAGGTTATTTTGCAGCCAGAGGGTGGCTGGGGCTGTGAGGCTGAACGAGCAGCAAGCCCTGTGTTGCTGTCCCCCCACAGCAAATCTGATGCCTCCACAAGAGAGCACAACTTCCCAACAGCACAGAGGCCCCCAGAGCTCAGTACCTGAAGCATCTTTAAAACACAGCACTAAAAAGAATAGGACATGAGCTATGTCCTGTAGGCTGCGGTACAGAGCCTCAGCAGGCAGCTCATTCCACTGCAGCTCAGCTCCCTTCTGGCTGCCTAAACACCTCTTGCCAAAGCCAGTCCAGCAAGCCTGGAGGGGCACTCTCTCCCCTTCTATCCTACCTGCACTTTCAGTGGAGCTTCTGCAAAGGTTTCTGAGCTGCAGCAATCCACATGGACACCAGGAACCATCTTGGAGGTGGAAGGTTCTGTGGCACAGTTTGTTTACAGCCTCAACTAACCAGCTGTAGCTGTAACAGCACAGCAATTAACACCTCCCTAGCTGAGCAATTAATTGTTCTCTGCTGCAGACGGACACCTGGACAAAGATGTGCTAGAAGAGCTGAACATCTCCAGACATTATCTAAATCCAAGGGCCCTGAATCAAGGACCACCACCCACACTGGCAAACATCTTCTCCTGACTGAATCCAGACACCAAGTCAGGTGTTAGTAAAAAGCCTGTAACAAACCTCTGACACTATTTAAGCAGCTCATACACCTGTGGAGTGTAACTATCTAGTCTTAATCTAAAGCACCTGTCTGGCACGGGCCAGAAAAACAGTTTGGGGTCTTGAAGCAGAAGGACTGGGAACTGTGATCAGATGAGAGGGACAGTTTAGACTCTGGGAGCGACTGAGCATCCACAGAGGCCTCTTCTTGGCAGAACATATGGCAGACCTGGAAGAGTAACTGTACTCTTGTGTTTGTCTACAGCACA
Source organism: Agelaius phoeniceus (assembly GCF_051311805.1). Classification (NCBI taxonomy): domain Eukaryota; kingdom Metazoa; phylum Chordata; class Aves; order Passeriformes; family Icteridae; genus Agelaius; species Agelaius phoeniceus. Next base: position 29,924,096 of record NC_135268.1, on the reverse strand, counting down.
CTTATCATTTCCTCTGGGATGCAATTATGAGATGAGAACAAACTAAATTCAGAGGTACATACACCAACTGCACAGCAACATCGACACCCTAGCATAAAACAAAAGGCACAAAGCTCGAGAAAGTCACTCCAAGAGGATGTAATGAAATAGCAGCTATGATTTGTCCAAATCAAGTTTCTTTAGACCAAGTCTTTCTTTAGATCAAGTCTTACTTGATCCAAGAGGTTGTTTTGCCAACACTGAAGAAAAGAATGAAGGACTGCCTTGGGTGAGGCACATTTCTTGGCTGAAAACCAGTCCCAAAACCACCAGAGTTTTACTTCAGGCATGCACATGGTTTGGGACCTCTCCTTCAACAGCTCACTGATCTCTGCCAGATGCTGCAGCCCTCCCAGATCAGTAGCCTCTTACCATATCTCAGTTACAATCAACTGCATCTCTTTTCTCACTTCCTTTGGATGGAAAGAGGTTTGAGAGGACCTACCTGATCTCCCACACTGTCATGTTTGAGGTGGCAGTCACAGCATGTGGGGGCCAGCAGCTTCAGCCAGAACCACAGCAGCTGGAAAAAAAAAAAAAAAAGAGATAAAGTTATAAACCAGGAAATATTTTCCCAGGGTGAGGTACCTTCTTGGCTGGCCACACCCAGGGCCAGCATATCTGGGCTGCCTACTTCTTAGGGACTTTGTATGAGATGGTGTCATGCATTTGTTCCACTTAGATTTTGGCATGTGTCAGTCAGAGAAATTATGTCTGGACTCATGATTGTGACTTGTGTTGATCATACAGATGAGGGGAAATCTACTGATTTACTGTTTCAGTCTAAGACAAAACCTCCCTTGAAAAAACAGCTTGTGACCTATGGAAAGGGTAGGTTATGCAGTCAGTGGTGGCTAGCCTGCTCCCTTGCAGGAGGGGGCTGCCACCAAAGGGAATGAACCAGCAGGTACTTACCAGTGTTCTGTACAGGCAGGTGGGACTGTAGACCTCTGCCTTCATCAGTGCCTGAACAACAGAAATGAGGAGTCACACAAAGACACTGAAGTTCTCCAGGAGCAGCTGTTGTGGAGATGTACAGAGCACTAAGGCACAAACCCTCTGAGCACCTAAGGAAGCTGGTCATGGTACTGAAAAACAGCTGGCCAGCAAACCAGGTACTGCATGGGGCTGGCACCCAAGTTAATGCAGTTTCTGAATTGCAGCTGGCTCCACTTTCATTGGCTGAGGAGACAGGCAATGGCCTGTGTGCCCACCCCCAGCCCCTTCACCATGCCCTGGGACAGTCACCATCGGCTAGAGTGGCCGATGCTCAGCAGCAAATAAAGCCTTCTCAGGGACAAGCTCCTCGTTAATCGTTCCTTTGAAACAATCAATCAATCCCCCCTTCTGTCTAGGAGGGCTGCCAGAGAATAAGATGATTGCTCTCATGCCACCTTGTGTGACTCACCAGAGAGAAAAGAGTACAGCAGTACAGGGAGGATAATTACTCTTTTTTTGTGAGTTGGTGCCTGGTTTCAGTGTATTTAAGTGTTGTTTAAGTGTCTAGTTCTTGGCCATTGTATTCAATCTTATTTTTATTAGGGTCTTAAAATTTTTACAGCATGGAGAAGTTTGTACCTCAATGGGAGCTTTCAGAATACAGTGAAAAATACAACCATAAAAGACAGAAGTACAGGTTGCTCCCTGGCATTTACCTATAGTGCTCTTCTCTTGCCTCATTAACTTTGTAAGCATCCAGGTTTGCTAGAAATCATGGTAATTTGTACTAAATCAGTAAAGCAAGCGAGCTGAAATGCAAACATGCCGAAGCCACTCTTCCACCATGCATGTTGCTGCAGAGAGAAAACTGGTTGCTTGAGGGAGGGACAGCTGTCAACGCCACCACAGCTGTGCTATTTCCCTGACAAACATCTCACTGGACATGTTCCCAGGGGAGAAGTGGGTGGGGACATGAGTACAAAACTCCTGTGGGCAGGAGCAGCACCCGGAGTCTGGGATGTCTGCAAATCTGTGGATCCAGGTGTGCAATATCCTGTCTTGGGTGCACTTTCTTCTTTCTGTAGTTTCCCCCCCTCAATTTGTTCAAGTGGTTCAAGTCTGAGGAAGGAAAAAGGCCAGTCTGTTTTGCTTTGTGGGCTATATTTCTATGGGATGCTGCTCCTTAAAGAGCACAGCTGCATTGCTGCCAGGCAAACACACCCGTCCGCCAGGGCTCAAGTTTGTTCTCTATGGGTGGCCAGACCATATTCTCTAAAAAACATCCAAAAACACCCTAAACTCACAAAAAAACTACCAACAGGCATGTAAGCACTTCCACATTCCCCAACTTGCTTGTTCTGCATAAACAGCAGAATTTTATTTTTCTTTCCGCCACATGCATTTTTAACCAGCTGTATATCACTCTTGTTTTAGAAGACATTGCATAGGGAAAAAAAAAGGCTGCAAAGAGACTTTGCTTTTTATTGATGGAGAAATACATTATCAGGTGTGGTTCACAGGGTTAGTCCCTCCAGTCTACCAAGAAGGAGATTTCAAGACTTTGCAGATTTGTTTTCATATTTCCTTTGACCAAATAGGTCACTAAAATCGATACATATTGTTGAAGTCCATCCAGCCCACTATCCACTATTCCCTGGGAAGGACAGCAATGAATGCTAGGAAATAAGAAGGAGCATACCTATAAGAAATCCTACCTGTTCAACTTCCTCATACGTGGGTTGCTGCTCATGTTACTGTTTGCTTCCAATGGGCGGTCAAATCAATACCACTTCTAAGCAGGAAAAGTAGATTTCAGAAAGAATATTGTTCAGCATTATTGAACACAGACTTCCTCCCTCTCCACCCTCAACCCTTTTTTACAAAAAAAGAACTCATCCAGCAGGCACTTTACCTTTCTTAGCTAGAGGACACAGATGGGCTCCTCTGCACCACAGGTCAGGAGTGCTGGGCAGCAGTGGGAGGATCTGCAAAGAACTATCAGGACATCACAAGCCAGTTTTACTGAGTTTCACTCTGCATTACTCCCTGAGAATACATAATTTCTCTATTTCTAAAAGCAGGAAGAGATAACAATACCATAATTACCTTGGAAAGGTATCAAAGAGCCTAATGAAGTAATATTTGTTAAGCACTGAAGGATCTTTGAATACTGTGAGCGCTTTTTGGCTTTACTTTGTCCTGTGGTGGTCGTTCAGAAAAATACTGAAATGAAGGGCAGAATTTGAAAGTGACTATTTCCATAGACATCAGCATCCCCCAAACCCACTTGTGTTAGTGTGCTTTGAGGTAGTTAATATTTGCCAGGTGTTGAAATGCTCAGACACATTTCTCCCCAAGGTATTTAGAACTGTGATCCGTGAAGGCAAATGAAAGGGATATACTAGGAAACGCATTAGAGTTCTTCCTGTGATCTTGTGATTTTTTTTCCCTTAACGCTTTTGCACAGTTTCAAACCAATGATTAACTTTCCACTGGCAAAATCAGGGCTGTAAATGTCTGGGGGAACTTGCTAGACGTGCTCTTGCACTCGGCGTTTGGGCAGAGCTGGCTCACGCGCTGCCCCGGCGCTGACAGGGAGCGGGAGTGCGCAGGCCAGAAGCGTGCTGCTAGTGCAGGTAAAGGCCAGGAGAAACTTCACCTGCACAGACACTAAACACTGGGCCTTTTGGCCTCCACACTAACTGATCAACCAGATTAGGCAAGGCTGGAGTCAGCTGCCTGTGCTGCAGGCTGGCTGCCCGCAGGGCACGAGGCTCCCCGGAGGGGCAGGATACTCAGGTGACATTCTGCTGGGTCCCTTCAAGACAAGCAAGAACAAGGCTCCTCAGGGGAAAGATGAGGGAACTTCTGCAAAACAATCTCTCCAACACAACCAAGAAAACACCCAGTAAAGCAACAGCAACAAAAAAATCAGCCAGGAATTTAAGAGCTGTCGAGGATCTTGAAATGGTGGTGGCTGTGGCAGATCACCATGGATGGGGGTGAGGGGAAAGCCTGCAGGGGCAGCAGGACATTGAGCCACTGCTCTGACATGGTGGGTAGCAGCTAACACAAGCCAGGAGAGCAGAAAGAAGCTGCTTGGTTTTCACCCTTCACTGATGCTGTGTTGGCCTTGCAGCCTCCAGGATGCTGGTCACAGTGTGCCACCAGTGCACCATGGTTTGCTCACCAGCTGATCTCAGCTCTCAGCAGTTGCTAAAATATGGGGGGCAGAGGTATGTATGGTAAAGCTCAGTATTTTTCCACTTGTGTTCAGCCATGCTGGAGCTCAGCTTCTGTGTTAGGCCCCTTCATACAATAGATGGTATGCCAATAAAATTGCTCTCAGGAGAAAATTCTACTGGGTGAGGCTAAGAGTGGCAGAATGAGGTTCTTAACAATCTTGATAGAGGCTGTAAGCAGTCTAAAGAGAAGCCTAATTCAGATGCCTCGGTATGCAGCCTTTTTGATTACACCCACAAACCACCCACAACCTCCAAATTGCTATTCTTTAGAAACACCCTGCAGCACTTTCTGGTTTCCAATATACAGCAGTGCTCTAGGCTTAGCTGCTGGATTTATGCATGCACATGCAAAAATAACTAATGGAGAGCTTGATCAGACAGCAGGATCTTTTCTCAAATGACACATTTTAGTAATAAAGGAAATGTATTCTGTTATCCTGCTAGCATGGAATAATGAAACCATAGCTTTCCCTTCCCAGCTTTTTTCCCTTCCTCTCTTTTGAGTGTTGCAAAGCAGAAATGATCCTTGGCTTGTAGGCTGCAGCAGCCCACAGGAGCTTTAAGAATAGTGTCAGAAACCCACAAAGCCATGCTGTTAATTGGGGACTGGGTCATTGGTGAGACTTTGGAGAGCTGTGCTCTCATTCCAAAGCAGCAAGGTACCCTGCAGGTGCCAAAGCCTGACATTTCCATGCAGAGGGAGGAGGGTCCCGTGTTGCTGAGACTCATTTGTTTGGCAGCTTTGTCAAGCACACCGTGGCCTGGGAGATCAAACCCTTCTTCCTGCAGGTTCATGCCCATAATCTCTGCCCCTCCACACCTCTGGGAGGTGCTGCTGTCACAAGGACCAGTGACCATGATGTTTCCGTGTTTTCTTTGTAAGACGTGTGTGCTGCTACTCAAATCTCTCTCTGTCTTCGCACTGCTGCCTGTATTGCCCAACTCTGTAACTCTCAAAGCAGAAGGCTAAAGGAAAACAAGATGAGGCTGATTTTTAGGCCATCTTGTGAACTTCTGTTTTGTTTCTTGGGCAGCTGGGGTTTCCTTTTAATTGCAATCTCAATTTAAGGCGCAGGACAGAGGGAGATCGAAGGGGAAAAAGAAAACCTCAACTAATTTTCTTCCCTTTCTGGCTATTAAGTGTGGTTTAAGAACAAAGTCTTCCCAGAGAGCTTCTGTAATCACAAATAAGAGAGACAAGAAAATAAAAGTTATGCTCCTGCTAACACTCCTGGGTTTTAAAAATTTTAAAAATATTTCAGTGTTCTACTCATGTTTTTATGAATCTCAGACCTCCATATTACCTCTCGTAACCACCATCCACACACAGAGACCTAATAAGGTGGAAAACTCCAGAATCTACAAGAGCTCCAGAGATATCAGAGGTAGAGAAGCATTGCTAGTAGAGAGCTGGCTTCTGCTGTCATGTCAGAAGCAACTAGGGAGGTATAACTACACATTTATCAGCCTTTTCATCAAAGGAAACTGATAGCATGAAATGCAACTTGTTCTCTGTGATGCAAATTCATCAAAACAAGAGCAGAGGAAGCTCATCAGCTCAAGCTAACTCTCAAACAAAGCTCCCTTCAAGGCTGCCCCCCAGACTTCTGCCTCCTTGGCTCCCAGCTCTTCAAAAAGAGCCTCTCCTGCCAGCCCCATGGCAGGAGAAAACCCCATCCATCCTCTCTCAGAGAGTTTTCCCAGTGCAACTCACACCTACACGTATAACTCTGTTTCTTGCCTCGCTAATGATTCTATAAGCCATCTCAGAGGCCAGCTGCCAGAAGCTGATGTCTCTGCAAAGTGAGAATTGTTTGGAGCATGCAGGAAGGTACTGTGTTCTCCTAGCAACCAAAGTTGTAAAATAATGTAATCATATCCAAGATAATGTGATAAAAGATTATATGATGCTTGTATCAGGTTGTTATGGCAACTGAAATAAGTTTAAATGCGTGTATCCAGCGTTTCAAACAAATAATGTAATTGTCTGCAAAATTACCTTCCTAATTAACCCCATTCAGTTTGCCATCCTCTCCATTCATATAAGCCTACTACAGGGCTGTTGTGAAACCTTATTTTCATAGAATCATAGAATGGTTTGGGTTGACAGGGACTTTTAAAGATCATCCAGTTCCAACCCCTTTGCCATGGTCAGTAACACCTTCCACTAGACAAGGCTGCTCAGAGCTTCATCCAGCCTGTCTTGAACAATGCCAGGGATGAGGCATCCACAGCTTCTCTGGGCAGCCTGTTCCACTGCCCCACCACACTCACAGTAAAGAATTTTTTATTGTGCCTGATTTAAACCTACTCTTTTCTAGTTAGAATCCATTCGCCCTTGTCCTGTTGGTACAGGCTCCTGTAGAAGGCCCCTTCCACCTTTCTTGTGATCTGTCCATCCTCACCCACCAGCACTCCAAGTCCTTCTCGGCAGGGCTGCTCTCAGTCTGTTCATCCCCAGCCTGTCACGGTACCAGGGGTTACTCTGACCCACGTGCAGCATCTCACACTTGGTCTTGTTAAATCTTATGAGATTTCCATGGGCCCACTTCTCCAGCTTGTTCAGGTCCCTGGACCCATCCTTCAGGTGTGTCAGCAGCACCACTCAGCCTGATGTCATCTGCAGATATGCTGAAGATGCACTCAATCTCCCTGCCAATGCCATTAGTGAAGATATTTAATAACACTGGTGCCAGTACAGACACCTGATCTGACATCCACTGACCCCTCAGAGCCATTGACCACCAGCCTCTGGATCTGACCATCCAGCCACTTTCGTATCCATCTAACAGTCCACACATCAAATCCCCCTCTCTCCAATTTAGAAAGAAGGAGGTTGTGAGAGACCCTGTCAAAGCTTTACAGAAGTGCAGATAAATGAGATAAATGGCATCTGCAACCCTTCCCTTGTCCACTGATGCAGTCCCTCCATCATAGAAGGCCACTGGGCTGGTCAGGCAGAACTTCCCTTGGTGAAGTTGTGCTGGCTGTCCCAAATCACCTCCCTGTTTTCCGTGTGATTTAGCACACCTTCTAGAAGGATCTGTTCCATGATCTCTCCAAACACAGAGGTGAGGCTGACAGGCCAGTAGTTCCCAGGCTCCTCTTTTCTACCCCTTTTAAAAGATGGGTAAAATGTTTCTCTTTTTCCTTTCATTTGGGACTTCACCTGACTGCCATGACTTGTCAAAAAGCATGGAGATTGACTTGGCAACTACATCAGCCAATTCCTTAGGACTCTGGGATGCATCTCATTGGATCCCATAGACTTAAGCACACTCAGACTGTCATGAACCAGGTCTTTACTCACCATGGGGGGGACTTTGCTCCCTGGTCCCCATCCTGCTGTCCATCCACTCGAGAGGTGTGGGAAGAGAGGTTGCCATTGAACACTGAGGCAAAAAGTACCTTGAGTGCCTTACCCTTCTCCTCATCCATTGTTACCGTTTTTCCAGCATAGTTTACCTGTGGGGGAAGGGGGAGCATTGCACCTTCTCTGACCACTTTCAAGGCCTTTATCCTGCCTCTGCCCAACCCTGTTTTTATTTTGTTTGAAACCTTCTTTTTTATGACCCTGCTGATGTAAAATTTGTTATTTCATCACTGCACGTTTGAGTCAACACCTATTTGCATTTCAGTGCATCATCTAACATGGGCGTAGTTTTTTCCTTTTCAAAACAATTTTGTTTCTTAGGGAAATGTCCTAAGGTGGTGAGATTTACTTAACTCCTCCCCTTCCCTGTATCTTGATGAATAACCAAAACAGAAATTCCAGGAAGTGAAAATACCCAGCGCCAAAGCCCAAATGAAGATGACCCATCATCTCAGCCATGCTGACAGCAGCTAGGAAAAGAAAGACATCCAAGAGAGGGCACACTGCATGCTGTCAGAATCTGGCATCCTCTTCTCAATTTCCATTCCCCCTACCAAAATAATAACCAATTTCTCAAGAAAAATCAATTGCCTTGCTCCAAAATTTCCAGTTCTTATCACTAGATACACTTTTAAGAAACATTTTCCATGTCTTTTGATTCCTTCCCTTTGAGGCTTTATAAAAGTCTAATTTCCATAGAGTGTCGTTCTGAAATCAACCCATCTTCTGTAATAGTCCCAGTGGGCTGATGTGGGGAGATAATTGTTTTCTGGATTGGATCAGAGTTTTAGTCTATGCTTCATTTCTGAGCTGTGATTTTTAAAGTGATTCTAATAGATACAATATTTAAACTGACACCTTTGTCAAAATTTTGGGTTTTTTGGGTTTTCTCTCTTTCCCACTTCCCAATCCTTGCTGTACATGGGGACAGTGGTGGTGGCTGGGGGCTGGGTCCTGTGCCACAGCTGTGGGCAGGAGGGCACAAACCACCTTGCAAACCCACTGGAGCTGTGCCCTCCACAGGCTGCTCCTGCTGAAGATGCCAAGGCAGCTCAGCTGATCTTTTCCCTCTGTTCTTCCATTACCTGCCTGGTGCTGAGAGCACAACCTGCACTCCAGGTGCTTCCCCTGCCCTTCCTTCTTTTTGACCTGCTAACCACTCACCCGAAGCAGCACTAATGTACCAGCAAAAGCTTTGCTGCTTTCAACACCTCAAAGGAAAGAAAAGTCCCCATAACAACACAAAGCAGCAGTAAAGAAGCTGGAAAGAAGGAAATGGGGTTGATGAATAACCTCAGCTGCCCTGCAGAAGCGTACCAGAGCACTGCCTGACCAGTGCTGTGCCTGCCTGCCAGGAGAGCCCAGCTGCACACCCAGACACAACCCACTCTCCATGCCTGCCTTCCCATCTGCTGGAATATTGGGCATGTTTACCCTGCACTTCATGGGCTGGCTCCAGGCTCTTCCCCATGTGACTGCAGCATCAGCCGAAGGCAAAGATAACCGAGCCCAGCAGGTGCTGTGTGGAAACCAGTGCTGGCAATGGGCTAAGCCTAAAAGCATCAGGGCCATTTGCCATGTAGGCCTGACTTGCAGTTGGGTTTTTAGCCCTGCCAGCAGGTTCATTTCTAGGCTGCAGAAAATTCCCCAGAGGGCATAAGCAAAAGGAGAGAAACAAACCCTTTGAAAATATAATTTATCTAGGTCTTATTTTCTTTTTTGCACAACGACAAAAACAAGACAGGTAATGTCCTTTCTGTAAAGGCACAAGTAGCTCTTTGGATGCACTAAAAATGCTTTTGTGAAATAGAAACATAAGGGTTTTTAAAATAGTATGCTCTATAACCAAATTACCATTCCAAAGTAGCATCATGCATAATATTCCTTAAATTTACTGATAACTTCCCAGCTTCCTGTTCTTCTTGGGAACAGGAACGAGATTAATTTAACTTTGATACTGCACTAAGACCCAGGGAAATGCCTGAGTGGTATTGTGTACATCATATGTTTCACACCAACTGCACCATCCTTCTGAACTTGCAATTAACGCTGGGCTCCAATACCTTTCCTCCATCTGAGCATGATCCAAAAAGCCATCCTGGCAGATTCAACAGGAGCAGCCAACACACGACAGGAACTCTGAAAGACATAAAGGATATTGCAAGGTAGGCATTGCACCACACAGGTGCCTGTTTGGAAACCACAAACCAGGAGCTCCAATTCCCTGAGCACATGCTGAAAGACACCTACAATATGTGCAGCAGGATAACATTTTCTTATTTTATAACTTGTCTAAGTGCCTCCAGACAATTAGGGTTAGGATTCATATGTATTAGGAATTTACCAAAAAGAGGATACCTTGACACAAATTTAATCTTTTCATAGGTCTGTTTTGCAGACAAGAAAATATCAAAAATCAGCCTATAATTTTGTTTGCTCACATATGAACATTAAAGTGAAAGAAAGGAAAAAGATCTGTAATTTTTGCCTCCTTAGAGCTCACAAACTTCATTTGGAACTCCAACATCTCTGAGCACTTAATAATAATCCTAGTGGTGATATGTAAAGGGTTGGAGGAGTTTCATACAAAAAAAATCTTACTTTAGCTACTTATTTCTGTGAGGCTCTTTGCGTGGCTTCATCAGAATGAGCTATGCTGGCTTTATGAGAGTGGATCATTTATAAAGCTCATATAAATGATGTATTCAGAGAGTGTTTTGTGCTCCACTTGATAAGCATTAATTGTATGCAAAATGGCATACAGCAACTAATCACACCTCTTTCTTGCAAGGTAGTTGTGGCCACTCAGGTAGGAAGCCCATATTTTTGGATATTTCTAAGCTGGCCTTACAAGCATTTTTAGCTCTTTCTTTAAGAAATGAGCAAGGTAAAATTTGTCCAATTGTTATAAATTAATAAAAGATGCAAATCTAGTCATCTGCATGAAGAAAATGGGAAGGTAGGAGAGGCTGTTTCTAATCCAAATCCCCACGCTGACTCCCTCTGCAGCAGCAAGGAAATTATTTTCTCTGCTCTGAGCCCCAGTTTTCCCCCTCAAGCGCTAGTGCTAATTATACCTGCCTCACTGAGGTTTTGTAACAAACAGCCTGCGTGTGAAAACTACTTTGATGCAAGCAAGAGCCAAGTTTCAGTAATAAACATATGGTGAATGACATTTTGCCTGGATTTATGCAGTGGAAGAGTTTATTTAAATCAGATTTGGAAACCGATAGCGAGTCGGAGGAACGCTGCACCATTTCCCAATCAATAAATAAATACTTGCTTGTAGCCTCTGCTCTAAATGCACGGAAGCCTGGCTCTGTGCCAGGCATTAGACAGACGGTGGGCTTGGAGTTTGTACCCTTATCTTCATATTTTTTGGAGCTCGTTGCCCTCTTCCAATGCTCAGTTTAAGGGCAGAGGGGGAAGGTGGGAAGGTGCTGGGGCCATCCAGGGCAGTGTTCCAGCACCAGTGAGCCAGGGCAACACCCTTGCGCAGGGAGAATTTTATAGCCAAAGAGCATGTGGAGAGGAAGATGGACTGAATCTAGATCCAGCCATTCCTAAAACTAGGCAGAGATGGAAATATGCTTTTTAAAAACTTTCTCCAATAACCAGGCTGCTCTAGCCAGAAACACCCTAAAATAAAACCTTACCTGGTGTCTGTAATCCTGAACTTCAAACTACTGTACAAATTACATCAGTGCACTTAAATACTTTATCTTAAAAGGGTAGCCACCGACTTGGGCAATTTACGGACTTCAATTATTTACAATTGCCTCTTTGTCAAAGCAGGAGAAGGAGGAGGAAGGGAGAAGACTGAATCCTGGCAATGCCATGACCCTGTGCAAAACCATGGGCACACAGAGGTTTTCAGCAAAGAGCTCAACCCCAAAATGCTTTGTTTTAACTGCAAGCCTTCTAAGAGGGGAACTGCTTTTCTTTCATTCTGTGCTCTGGGAACTCGTTTTTCATTTTCAAATTATTTTAGCCAGGCTGACTTTGTGGCTGCAATCCCAGCCCTGCCAGGGTCCAGTTGCCTTCCATGAGGCTGGGAGTGCCATGCCCTGTGCACGCAGCCCCCACAACTGCAGCCCCCTGTGAACCCTTTCCTGATGGCTTCCCAGGCACACCAGGAATCCTCACCAGAAGTTGCTTTCATTCTTTTGTTAATATTTAATGCAAAAGTTTCATCTTGAAGGAGAAAGACCTTTTGGTTCAGAGGCAAATATGAAATGATTTTCATATTAAGGCTCTCAATTACTCCTTCTCAAATAAGTGTTTCCATATGGACAATTGTATGACAAGTGGGATAGAGTGGTTTCTGCTTTCTTCAGCTGCAGTTACTGATAATTTCTGCAGCATAGGATGGATTCCTTCACTTCAGACCCAAATTAACTTTCCAAGATACATGCATCTTCTCCTCTCCCTCCCCCCCAATCTTAAATTACCAGTACCACAATCCCACTGGGGAACTGGGAAAATAAGGGTATAAAAATGTTTAATTTTTCTAATAGTTTTAATTACCATGTATTTTTAAAGCCCTGTGATTTCTCACGTCGCTGTGGGATAGCTGTTCTAATTTGAGTGGTGACAATGTACGTGGGTATGGAATTAAATTTAAACCTTCCATGGTTACTAACAGCTACCATCACCACCCTGCTCAGGATAACCCTGATGCTTTGCTCTGGGGCCTCCCTTGCCATGGCCATTTTCCCATCTCAAGATTTAAAAGGGATCTCAGAGCCTGAACCTCACCAGTTCTTCTAGCCAGGCTCTGGAAGCAGAGTCACTTACATACCACCCTGGGACTTCTTCATCTGGCCATTGGGCTGCTCTTGATGAGAAATGAGACACCAGAGTGCCTGACCGAGCCACACTGTGGGCCTCTTGGAAATTTTTCCTCAGGGCCTACTTCTTCAGTCCTGTTATCTGAGGTTTGAGACACACAGACATGAGAGATGGGTTTTCGGAGCTAATCAGGATGGGCAGTCCTACCAGACAGAGAAGGGGAAATAAGCCACCAGCAGCATTCATCACAGAGACCCTTCTCTGGGGTTTGTAAGTCTCACACAAGGAAGGGGTTTAGGGCAGTTTGTCACTACCCAGTGGGGCAAAATTTGAAAGCCCCAGTGACTGCAGAAGGGATCTGAGGGTACCAAGGGTCTGGGAGGTAGAAGCAGAAAAATCTCCCTTAAGAAAGGTCATGCTGGCAAAACAGCCTCACTCCTCACAGCCTAAAAACACTTGGAAGAACAAGACAACCAAACAGCTTTCCTTCAGTAAAGACAATGATCACACTGCCTTGCCTCCTTTTTTGGTCTAACCTTGTCATTTATGAGTGTACCCAAGCCTGCAGGAGCAATTGGGATCATCCCAAAGCACAGACCAGGGAGTCCCACCCACAGCACGGATGAGTGTTCCAGCTTTTGTGGAGGCAGCTGAGTAGCCTGTCTCTGCTAACAGAAGATTAAGATGTCTAGCTTAACAGAAGATTAACATGTAAAAATAAAAGCCAAGCGAAAACAAGAAAAGTGACAAAATAACAGCATAAATTACTGTGTAATATGAACATATTAATAAATTACAGGGATAATGATTTTTAAATTATCACTTCATCGCTGATGTATTTCTGCATTAGAGGCAGTATTTCACAATCTATATGAACTGTGCTGCTTTACAGATGTTACCTTTTATAATTCCCATTGAAAAACTGAAACACTGATCCAGATGACACAGCTGGTTAACATAAGTATTGTATTTTCAGATTTCCAAGAAAGCTGTCAGGACGACTTGAAAAAAACATTTGGTTTATTATTTATAAGAAATGCTAGCTTTCCAATGCCAGCTAATTCACTTAAAATGCTATACCAATGTGCTAGGTTCAGCTGAGCAAGGGATTTCCAGCTTTGCACAATTATGGCTTTGGCAGCTAATACTGCTTGCAGCAGGGTTTTTTCCCTTTGGTTTTTGGTTGTTTTTTTTTTCTTTTTCCATGCAAGTTAACTGAATCCCTGAATTTCTTCATATGCCCTAGAATATAAATTTGCTGATTTCAAGGCAAATTTGTTTCATTTTAAATCACGTTAATTTGCTTCTGAAGATAAACCAATGATTATTTAATTGCTTGGAAATTCTCAGATCACACTTTTGACATGTTTGCGGTGTCTGTCCCACATGTTGAAACCTGTGGGACCAGGAGATGATCAATAGGAGGATGAGGAAAAGAGGGGAGAGGAGATGTTGGGGTTTGCAGTGCCTGTGACTGCATGGAAACTCTTCAAGCCAGGTCCTGTAGTGGCACAGTTGAGGTGAGGGCAACTCCAGTGGGAAAAAAGCAGGGTCTGGAAAGCAAAAAGTGGCATTTTTTTGTGTCAGACACTGCAGAAGGATGGTGAGCCTTGAGTGTGTTTTTAATACCTAATGGAAGACGAGTAATTCGCAACAACATTAATGGTCATAAGCATTAGTAGTTCCAGCCCTCCAAGATTTTATGATGTGGAAAGAATTACTGTACATGTCAAAAGTGGGAGGGATTTGGACTCTTTGCTCTTCCATTGAAAAATACAAATACTGACTTCCATTTCTCTCCCTCAACACCTTTGTTCTCTGAAAAGACAAAGGCTGGTGGAGGAGCAACAATCTCATATTTCCCAGTGCTCTGTCTTCTGAAAATGGAAAAAAAAAAGAGAAATACCTCAATTTTCGATAGCAGGATGAGGGGTTTATTTCTCTCTTCGTACTTCATTCATTAGGAGCTGTCAGGTCTCAGGGCACATCAGAGGCACTGGGAGCAGTCAGGTACCAGCTCCCAGGCTGTCTCTGGAGCTGGCATGGAGGCAGAAATGGAAATGGGCATCACCAGCACATCCCCAAGGAGAGAGCTTTTGCACAGGTCCTTGCCAGACAAATGGACTGTTTCTACAAGAACTACCAGGCATGGGGGAAGGTGTGTGTGGAAGAAGCTCCATTACCCCTAGAACTTTTGGAGTGCTGTGCTCCCTGATTGAGGGAAGAGAGCAGATGCTGTCCCACAGAAAGTGCCTCAGGAGTGAGTGTTCTCCCCTCATCCACCAGCCCCTTGTGCCAATGTGATCCTGTGCAAATCAACCAAAAGCCCCTGAAACCCCCCCAAAACCTGAAACAAAGCAAAAGAACTCCACCCAAGGAGGAAGAACCCTGCTGGCAGCTGGCCACTGCACTACTGCTCTGAACCATGCCAAGGTGAAGGGCTCAAGGACATGATGCAGAGCCAAACTTGCAAGGCAGAGCACTGAGCACAGCAAACACTCATCACCCCCATTTTGAGAACAGCTTGCCTGATTTTTCACTGGCCTGAGGCAGCCTGCTGAGGGACCTGCAGCCAGAAAGAAAAGTGAATAAAAACAGTCACGGATGACTTGCCACAGGGAGCCCAAACCGACTGAATTGTGGATCTGATAAGGTGCCAGAAAGATTTATTAATTAATTGACTGGCAATGGGAACCATGCAGGCAGCAGCAGCCCCTACCTGCATCCACTGACAGCTCCTTCTTGCCAGCCCCACCAGCCAAGACACCAGGAGTCTGTGGGGAGGAAGCAAAAGGAGCATCCTGGGGATGCACGTGCCCACCACTGCTCCCTCCCTCATGCTCCTGTTATCAAGGCTTGAGTCCCTGCCCAGAGGCAGCACAGGTGCCTTCACATTTGTTTTTAATGAAGGATACAACTGTGCAGTCCAACAGCACATGGATGCAAGGACAGCCTGGGACTTTAAACATAAGCCCTTGAGATATGCTTGCCATAAAAGCAAACATCCCTGCCAGCACACACAGAGTTTGCAGCACATGGTGCTTCCCTGGGCATCCCCCAGCAGCCACCTGTCCCACCCTGCAACCAGCAACAGCCCCAAAACCTACAGAGCTGGGGCAGATACACCACCCTGGCCGTGCAGATGTCCCCAGACAAGACCCTGACACCAACACATTTTATTTTGTCTCAGCAGTGCAAATGATGGAGATCAAATGTTGCCACCAGTCCAATCCTGAGCCAGCCAGACCCTGACAAACTGCTGCCAGTAACTTGCAATCTCCCTGGAATACAGCTGTAGGCTTTGCAAAGAGTGGCACCTATATTCATGGATTATGGTGATGGGACTTTTCATTTATTTATTTATTTCTCTTTGCCCCTCTCCTCTGTGTCCAAGCATCCCTGGGCTGTAATTAGCAGCATGCTGCTTTCCCACTGCTTTCCCAAAAGTGCAGAGAAAAACCAGAACGTGGTGGGTAGGGAAACACAAGCGGGATTAAATACCAACATAAATCATTCTGAGGGTGTAGGACCAGGAACAATTTTTTCACATTTCACTCACTATTTAAAAAGTACAACCACCTCCAACCTCCAAAAGACACCTCCTCGCCTCCATTGTGAAATGGAAATGAGGTTGATGTGTGATTTCCATCCTCCAGGCTCCCCCTCTGATTCCCACCAAATTCTTCTCTGCCCCCTTGGATGCCACCAGCCACAGCTCAGCCCCAGCCCCATGTGCCCCACGCTTGGCCAAGTGCCTTGGAGCAGCCTGGAGACCAGACCCAGCACAGAAGCCACCGGTCATGTGCTGGGGCACCTGCTGAGGGTGGATGTCCCCAATGGCCTTCACAGCATCTCAGTAATTCCTGTTGCTGACCTCTCTGCATGTATACCTGTTTTTCACCGGCAAAACTGGTGTGTCTGCCCCCCCTTTCCTCTCTCTGCTTTTCTTGCAAGAAGCTGCTTATTGCAGGGCTGCCTCACAGTCTTCTTCCCTCCCTCTCTGCCTTCGCTTCTAGGTTTATTATGTATCAGCTGCAATGGTTTCTGGAAGTTTTGCAGCATCATATTTCTCACTCCTTGCCCTTTTTCTCCTAATGCCTCATACCTCAAGAATGAGCTATTTGTTATTTTTCAGGAAATCTGCCTTACAAAGGTTTTGGCTGCTCCAAGAAGCTGGAAAGCTCCAGGAGACAGCTCAAGCAGGAGCTGTAACCTCTGATTCCTTCTCCTCCTTCGCATGCTGTGAGGCACATGGGGATCCTCACCTTGCACCACTTCCCTATATCCCTCCAGCTCCATCTCATCCCATGTGCATCTCCCACAGCTTGCAGAGATGACTATGTGGCTCCTGCTGGGCTGCCCTGCTGGCTCCAAAACCCAAGCAGAGCTTTTCATCAGTGGGGGCTGGACCCCCATGTCCTGCCCCACACTGCGGGGAGCCTTGCACTGAAATCTGTTGGGAGCAGGGCCCAGAAGCTGCTCAGGCTGCCACAGGGAGCTGGGAGCACTGGGGACTCACGTCCTGCTGCTCCAACAACCCCCAGCTCAGTGTGAGAGCTGTGCAGATGGGCAGACAGCACAGAAAAGCTCCCACCTCCTGTGAGCAAATGCCACCCCCGTGCCTGGGAGGGACGAGCATCATGGGGACCGCCAGCATGTGAACCTCCTGCCTCTTTTCAGTGGGACACTGCTGAGCAGAGCTGGATGGACACACACACAGCCAGCCCTCCAGCCTCACACACATTGCTGCATCTCTCCATGCACCACAGCTCTCGATGAAAGCTGCAGGAAAAGGTCTGGCAAACAGTTTTCCTCAGCCTGTAATACTCTCATGCCTGAGCCTTACTAGATTCCTACAGTAAACCCAAGAGTGTGTCTAGGGCTGCTGCATGTAATTAAAAAGTGATAATTGTATCAGGTGTAATCTCACCCTCCCTCCATGCAGCCCTATACAGGTAAGCATGGGAATGGCTATGTCACTCTGAGCAAGGGACCCTGCCATGTCAAGGAGCGAGAAGGCTGCAAGTCCCCCCTGCACCTGTCAGATAAATCTACTGCAGCCTCTTATCAGCAGCAGTGCAGGGTCCCCGAGCCAGCCTGCCTGATCCGCGGAGCACTGAGGTGCTGTGGAAGATAAAAATCAGCAACCCACAATTAACACCACCAGCAGCAGAGCCTCCTTCACTCACCAGTGCAAACACCTTCTCCTGGGTGAGCAGCACCAGCAGGTCTCTGCTGTCAGCAGGGACCCTGCGCGCACCTCAGCTGTCGCCACCCACGAGGTTTTGGGCATCAGAGGCCGTATTTAGCAAGCCCCACTGTCACCATGGCAACCAGTTTCGCTTAAACGGAGGGATGCAGAGGCCCGGATGCTCCGACCCTGGCAGGGCAGGGGGTGCCATGGATGCTCCGGCCCTGGCAGGGCAGGGGGTGATGGCACTGCCAGCTCCTCACTGGGGCCGTGCTGCTGCCCCCCGAGCAAGGCAGCGCCCATAAAGAGTCTGGCCTCTCTGAGTGTTTTTGCTGGATGTTCAAATGAATTGCCTGTCATGAAAAAAAGAAAAGGAGAAAGGAATTATAGTTATTTTCTTCCCAAGAGGTGCGATTCAGTTCAGGGAAGGTTCCATAAGGATCTCCTTGAAGGATGTACCTTGCAAACCTTTGTTGTTCTGAGCTACACTCTGTGAGACTGCAGCTCCAGGAGAAGGCTGTGGAAGACAACAGGCAGCCCCCACAGGGATGGTGGCAGCTTTTGAGGAGGACAAGGTCCTTACCAAAGGCCTGGAAGTCTGGGTAATCAGCAGGAATTATTAACTTGGAAAAGAGCTCTAAGATCATTGAGTCCAACCACTAATCCTGCACCACCATGTTCACCCCTATCCACATCCCATCTCCATCACTGTGTTCACCCCTATCCACATCCCTAAGTACCACCCCACACAGCTTTTGAACCCTTCCAGGGATGCTGATTTTCAAGGCATTGCATCCCTCAGTTCTCAGCAGCCACTATAGATGTGATCCACTCATGGAGCAGCAGCCAGCCTGTAACCAGGCAAGCCCATCCTACAACAGACATCATGAAGATTTTAGTACCCAAGCCAATCACAAGACCCCAGGATTTTATTCCAGTGATGTACAAATGCTCACACAAGCATGACTTAATTTAATTTTCAGTGCTCAGCAGAATGCATTTTTTGGTGCATCTCAGCTGTGTTGCAGAGATAAATGATGCGTTTAGTCTTTTGACAATTTTGCTAAAGCTTCATTCCCAGCTGATCTCTTTCAAATGATATATATTTCAGGGATTTTTATCCTTAATTAATCTTTGTAATAAAAAGAAAAATAGGAGTTTTAGAAGAAATGCATTTTCTGCTATTAAAATTATATTTTCTCTCATTCCTCTCTTATTTCCTTCCATTCCCTGAGCCTTGGCCTTTCACTGCCCTTGCAAACAGGCAATCCCTGAGACCTCTCCAGTACATTTGATACTGCAGGAGACTGGAAATATTTCAGAGCCAGGAAATAATGACAGTTATTCCATTAGATACAAAGATATTCCTCCACAAGCCTCACTAAAAAAGCATTACACTGTTAATAATATTACCCAAAACTCCCTTCCAGCTCTAAGTAGCCCAGATAGCCCTTTGTCCTGCTGCTCTGCACTGTATCCTCTCTTCTCCTGAGAACACTTTGGCAAAGTTTGCTGAACTGTGGAGAATACTTTTGCCATAACACACGTGCTCTCTTCATCCTGATGCGAATCCCAGGGACTGACCGGGCAGCCCCCGAGCTCCCACAGGCTCAGGTTTTCTGCAAACACCTGCAGTGTGCTCTGAGCAGGTGAGCTCCTGCCCTGGCTGCTGGCTTGGCTTCCCTGCAGCACATCCTCACCCTATGGGCTCATCTCTGGCCTCCTGCTTCACCTGAAGGAAGGGCAGCTAAGGGCAGGCAAGGCTGCCAGGCCAGCAACAGCAGGAGAAGCAACAATAATGCTACCCACACATACACTTTTCAGCTCCAAAGTGCTGTTTTTACTGTGCTGTGCTCTGATTCCTGAGAAATTCTGCTTTAGTGAGCTGCAGATACCCCTCCCAGCCCCAGTCCCCTTGGAGCTAGTGCTGTGGGGATGGGCTGCAGGTGCTCTTGGTGCTGGGGCAATTGCCACACAGGCTGAGAGGCTTTAAGCCACCCCTGGGTCATCTCTGTGCTTCAGCTTTCCCAGAGAGGGACTAGAAAGTCCCTCAGACTTCCTAGCAGCCAAGAAACCCAGAGGAAGGGCCAGATGACACATGGGGACACATTAAGGGGGGGAAGAGGCAGACAGGGCAATATCCCACTTTTACATCTTGTCTCTTGATAACTGTGTGATACTGAGACAATCTAAATGCTGGAAAAAAGATCATATTCTCTCTCCAAAACACCTGTGCTGGCTAACATACATCTATATACATATATATATATATATACACACACACATCTACATAAGTAACTTCTTGGAGGCAGAGTCTGTGCTGACACTACCTTCACACTCCTGATGAAGCTGTGAGGAGCCAGGAGTAATTGTGATGCACTACACACAAAGGTGAACTTGGGTTAACTGTGTTAAAAAACAATAATAAAAGCACAGTCCACAGGAAGTGGAAAAAGTAAAGCATTTCTATAGACAGTTTTACTTAAAGCTTCATACTCTTGGACTGGCATGGGAGCAGAGATGCCAAAGAGCAGCCCAGCAAGAAATTCCAGACAGTGTAGAGCAACTGTCCATTCTCTAACTAGTGCATGAATATCTTTATTTTACTGGCTAGCTATACCTTAATAGAATAATCACTATAGATTGTAGAATGTAGAGTGGCCTGGATTGGAAGAAAACTCAATAGTTCCAACCCCCCCTGCCATGTGGGAGGATTTGGAATTAGATTCCAGTAGATGCCACAGCACATATTCTCAGTCATTATGGAAGACCACTCCAGAGGTGCTCGTTCTCAAGGATGAACCCCTTGAGTTTCAGACAAGCCACATGATGGCTCTGGTGGTTTTACCAGAAAACACATCATTTAGGAGCTGCCAGCTGAGCCACAGAGGGAACCATGGCTAGGAAGCTGGGTGAATCAGGACCACAAGTCCTGACACATTGGTCCCCCCATTCCCCACTGGGAAGCTGCAGACAACTCATCCCCAGGGAGCCTGGGCCAGGGCATGCCTGCTTTTGTACCCCTTCGGGTCCCCACAGCAGCAACTTGCTCTGACTTGGTGGGCTGGATGGCATCTCCTGGTGCAGGCTCTGCCAGGAGCTGCTTCCCTGGCAGTGAGCTCTCCCTGAGCCCCTGGCAGCAGCAGGGCGTTCTGGGGACGGGAATCCCTGCACCCCCCAAAGCCTGTGTGAGTCATGGAGCTCTGAGAGATGGAAGGTTATTTCTGGATGTAACTTTCTGGACTGAGGGAAACACTGCAGTGTCAGCACCCAGCTGTGCTTTTAGGAGGTGAGTTGTTTGGCAAGTCTTGCAAATCTATTTCCATATGCAGGCACACGCATGAATCACTCCTTACAAGAAAAAGCTGCAGGGGTGAAAGGGCCAAGACAAACTTTGCTGGGAGTGAAGGCAAAACCATTATTTTTTTTCTCCACTATAAATAAAATAGCCACACAGAGGCAGGAGAGGCCAGAAGCCCCCTTTCTCCCCTTACCCAGAGCTGATCCTCTGCTTGTTTTCCCCAGCAGCTCCTCAGCAAGGATCAGTACTATCACCTATTGATGCCAACCTACTTCTGCAGCAACGTCAGCACTTTTCACAATGTGTCTATAGCTTATTGCCAATATTATTTCCCCATCTGCTAAGAGAGAAATTATCTTATTCCCCTGTCCAGTCACTCTTTCCCCACAAATATCAGTGTTTTCCTAACACCACGTATTCCCAAGCAACAAAAATAGGAACTGTTTATAGGGACAAAAAGCTTGAGCCCAGCATGCAGGCAGCATCAGTGCCCCAGAGGATCTGGGAAGAGGAACCAGGGCAAAATGGTGGCTGTGATAAAGCAAAAGAACAAGGGAGAGAAAAGAAAAAGGGACAAGAGGGGAAGAAAATAAAGAACAGGAAGAGAAACATGTGGAAGAACTTCCCTCCAGCAGCGATCCCTGGTAGGAAATCCTGATGCCTCTCAGTAATCCTAGTCTCCCTAGCAAAGTACAAACCTAGGAAAAGTCTCACCTAGGAAAGTGGACAGAGGCAGATGCAAAAAAGGAAGCATGAAACAACTTACAATGACACAAGCATTACTTGCTTGGCTAAATTTCTACCTGCTACATCTGAGGAATCTTTTTGCTATCTCTAACTTCCTCTCCAACATCAACAGTTGTGATCCTCCCTCCATCTGGCTCCTTTCTGCTTCAGCTTTCATGTGCATGTTCCTCACACTGATCCTTTGTGCCTGTTTGCCCCACAGTACTGCAGCAGACAGCCCCTCACACACATTGTGGTCAGTAGCTCCTTCAAGATTTAAATCCTTGCATAGGATTATGCTTAGACCAATCATCCTGTGGTTGCTCCTGATTTATATAAATTTCTGTACTTATATATCCTCCAAGTATATTTTCAAAACATACCACCCATTCAGAGAGCTCTTAAAGAGCACTGCTAATTTGACGAGCAAGCAAATGTGGTATTTTTTATTGTGACTAGGAAAGAAACTTTTGCAATTTCCTGGAATAAGTGCTGTCAACTCTTAACTTGCTTCTGTCTCGACTCCTGTAGTCCTTGTTTCCATACCCTAAATCTCATTCTTGGCTTTCCTTCCACAGTTCTTTGGCCAATACTTTAGACCTCTCCCTTACCATCATTGCATCATTTCCCACTTATTTAACCTTGCTTTTTCTATTCAAGTGTCTGGAAAAGTTTTCTGCTGCTTTTCAACCATGATCAGCAAAGATAACTCAGCTGGACTCATGCTGGTTTTCACTGTATTCCTAGACTTTACTGGTCATGTCCAACTTACTTGGCTAACAGGTCATTTTTCCATTCCTTGCTAGCTTTTTATTTTTCTCTGACATGGATAGTTGCAATCCCTACCTTACAAGGCTAATTGAGATTTAAGGTCCTCATAATTCCTGCCCTCTTATCCTGCAGAGAGCACAGGCTTTAGCCAGTCATCCCAGCTGACTTCATGGCAACTCCCTTGTACAAAGTCCAAACTCCTTAGTAATACCATCCTTGCACTAAGGCTGAACTGATTCAACTCTTCAGCATGTAATAAATGTATCACTCTATTCCACAATCTGTGCTTCTTCCTCTGCCAGGGCTCTGAATCCCAGCTCATTCCTTATCACAAGTCTGCCCTCCAAAACTTTACTTTCCATGCCATTGCCTGCTTTCCTTTTCTACACAACTACCTTCAGGTCAGCACCTGAACTCCACTATAAATTTTAAGTGCACATCTATTCTCAGGTGAATTTTATCAGCCTAGTTTCTGTCATGGCCTACTCAGAGCCCTGGGAGCTTGGTACAGCTTCCTTACCTCCTCATCTCAGACTCACAGTGTAGCACTGCTACCACTGTCTCTTCTCCTGGCTACCTTGAAAAGAGAATGAAATAAATAACCCAATCTCTCCTCCCAGTCCCACTACTCATTCCTTTCCTTTCTCTGGCACTCTGGTCCATGGCTGCAGGGCCTTCTCAGTCCATCAGCTCTGCAGCTTTATTTAAGCTCAGCCAGAATGTCAGACCTATATTCCCTTCAGAGTGCTCTTTCTCCTCAGAGAAATGCAGTCTGACTACAAAGCTTATTAAATATGTACTGAAAACAATAAACAACCAAGTGACAGATAAACAAATCACCTCCTCCTCAGGCAACCTTGTCAGAAGGTTACTTCTCCCTCCCCAGGGAGGCACAAGATCTCTCATTTATGTGATAACGTGCAGATCTGCACCACGGTAATGACTTTATACACATCACATGCTTCAGTGCTTCAGCCACTTGCTTGCTGAATTCAGGAAGGAAATATTTCCCTCTGTAAAAATTTGGTGAGATTTTTTTTCATGACTATTTCACCTTCTGAAGGATCAGCAGTAGGTGTGGACAAAGCACAGGAGTGGACAAAGAGTGAAGAAGGTCCTCCCTCTTGCAATTGATACTTACCTGGAAAATCTGGCAATCAAATTTATTACCAGACCTGGCAAACAACTACTAATCCAGTCTTTCACTGTTCTCTCAGTCTGGCAAGGCATTCATTTTCTCTTATCTTCTTGGATCTGTACCTTAGTATATCTCAGCTCTGCACTTGCAATGTCCCTCTGCTTCTTCCACTTTCTCAGGTATGGCTCTCATCTGTTGAACTCACAATGCCAGAAATGTCAAATTTAAACGTCAAATGGCACCTACAGGCAAGCAGGTCGAGTCTTTTCCCCCTCACTCTCCACTGGTGAGACACACCTGGAGAGCCATACCCAGATCTGGGCTCTCCAGCACAAGGGAGCCATGGACTTCATGGAGTGAGTTCAACAAAGGAACACAAAGGTGATTAAGGGACTGGAAGACCTGAAGAGATGGAGAGAGCTGGGACTGCTCAATCTGGAGAAAAGGTGATAAGTACTTGATGGGGGGAGTAAAAGGAAAGAGCCAAGCTCTTCTTGGTGAGGCCTGGCAACAGGACAAAAGACACAAACTGAAATACAACAAATTTTTAAATGTAAGAAAGAGCCTTCTGCACTCTAAGAGCTCTCAAGCACTGGCACAGCTTGCCCAGAGAGGTTGCAGAGTCTTCATCCTTGCAGATACCCAAGACCTGACTGTACATGGCTGCAGTCAACCTGCTCCAGCTGATCCTGTGTGAGCCCATCTCAGCAGTACCTGCTGGCCTCAGGGACTCTCAATGCTGTAGCACAACAGCAGTTATGATCCATGCCAGTCTCCTCTGGCACAGAACTCTGGGAAATTAGCCCAGGTCACAGTGTTCAACTGCTCATTTAAAGCAAAGGAAATTATTAAATAGCCAAATGTTGAGAGCAATGGGCTTGCTCAATCACAGCATGGTCAGTGGCATCAGCTGCCTCAGGAATGCAAAAGCTAAAATATGAAACAACCACCTCTTGCTCAAGTCCTGCTGCTGTAAGAATTGCCTAACTGGGTGTCCAGACCCAAACTTCCAGCAGACAACCATGCCAGGCTTTGCCCAAAAGGGAAGGGGGGCCGTGGGGAATCCCAGAGCAACTAGTGATGGACACAAGTGGGGCTGCACAAGGAGCAGACACTGTCATGTCTGTCACCATGCCTGCAGGCTTCCCACTGCATGGCTAAATCAGTCCTTTAGCACAATCTTTGCCAAGTTACTTTACCTAAAACAAGCTTCTGACAGGGATGACAGAGCCAAGGCAGTCCTTGCCTTTGCAATCATTGGCAGAGTACTGCCCAGAGCACACAGCTATCTGTCAGCCTGATGAAACCTGGTGTCACATGTAAAACTGAAATTGCTCGAGTTATTTAAGAAATATTTAAAAAAAAAATCAGGGCCTCACAAAACTTTTTATTTTATAAAGTTCAGCAGGCCTGATACTGCAACATCAGCTCAGCAACACACAAAACCCCAACCTCTATCTCTAGCTCCATCAGCTCATCTTTTTTTACTGCCAGGAAAGTGCCTACAAGCCTGAACATTTACATATGAAAATGTGAATGTAGATATATTTTTTCCAAAATCATTGAAGACCAAGAAGTCTCATCCTTTTGCATGCCCAAAATGGCCACTTTTAAGGGGATTAAACATAATTCCAAAAACAACTAAGAAAGCAAACTGAAAACTATTTTTCAAATGGTTGTTTTGGTGCTTGTGGTTTTTTAGCATTTGGAATAGCTGATTCTCACATCCCTCTCTTAGTCAAAGAAGTGGGAAGACTCATCAATCTGACTAATCTGAGCAACAGTATCTTGAAAAAAGAAGGGAAACTGATTTCTAAGGACTAAAATCGTAAATTCAGCTTGCACCCAGAAAATGCCCCCAAATTTTCATTATTTTACACTCTGAATGCCACTTCACTAAAAATTTAAGCTAGGGAGGAGAGAGTCAGGACTCCTCTAGAGGCTTCAGAAGAGGAAAATGCTGAAAAATTCCTACCTGTGCCCAACAGTAGGCAACACTAGCACAAGCTTAAGTAGGGTTAAATCTACTGCAGTTTTGGAGGAAAATCCAGAAAAAATTCAAATGCTGTCTTCTGCAAAAAATATACACTAAGAGCTCATGCACTTTGTGCTTAATAGCTGTTGAAAAGCAGAATTATGATAGTGCAGAAAATATAAGACACTATATCAAACACTATCTCACACAGCAAGATTCAGGTGGTTAAAAATACAGTAAATCTCTCAAGTAGGCACCAATGATGGTTTTGGCATTAAGGTGGGGTATTCAGTAAGAATAAGGAAGATATCTGTACAGGGAGACACAGCCCCATGCATGACATGTCACGGATGAGGCCACAGAATCCAAAACTCAGCCTTCAGTGGCAGCAGGGTTTTTCTTCAAATTCATCCACAGTTTCTTCTGCATTAGGAAAAAAAGAAGGAAAGCTGGAAGAGATTGGATGCCCTGAAATGAGACAAGCTTTGGAAATCGTTTTTGGTCCTTCCAGGAACATTTCAGTATAGCTTAGACTATCCCTTGGAGCAATCCAGAAACTGCCCCTCAGCAGGATGGCAGGGCTTGCTTCAGGAAGGAGCCTGGCCATCCTACCTGGATGCACAGGACACTGCTGTTTTGCATGCTCCGGATGCTTTTCATTCCTTCGAGATGCAAAAAGTTCCAAAATCTCCTTTGTGACCAGACACTTTGTACACTCCCTAGTGGAGCACTCATCCTGGGCTGACCTGCTTATCTAATAAACTCGTCAGCAACTACAACAGACATTTCCAGCCCAAGTGATTGGTAACATGGACCTTTTGGCCTTTTGGGTTAAATCTACCGACTGAGAGCCTAAGCAGAATCACTGCTGAGCAGAACCCCCCCTTCTGTACTACCAGACTGGCTGGTGGAACTGCCAGGGCCTAAGTGAAATGCAGGCAGACAGCAGACTGGGCTGCCCAGCAGCGCTGCCGTGCAGCACGGGGCGTCTCCAGAGCAGGACTTACCTCAGGTAACCTGCAGTGTTCAGGGAGCACACAGGGCTCAGCAGGAAAGCCAAGTGGTCACGCAAAGTGTCACTGTCCCCTTCTGCACACAGCGTGCCCCTGAACCAGAGGGACAAACAGCTCCACCTGGCAGACGAGCACACAGATTCTGTGCATCTGTGCTGCACTCTACACAATCTGAAATGAAAAGTTACATCTGAAATAGTCCCAGATATTATGAAACCTCTTTATTTTTGCCACCTGTCGTATCTTGTCAAAATTAGCGAGAGCTAAAGTGGGAAAAACATGTAAGAAAGCAGGCACTGAGCCTATATTTAATAATGGTACCTGAAAGAAGGGCTAAGACAATACCCACATCATTGCACCATTTGGCATCATCTGTCAGCTCTTCGCAGCATGATGGACTCTGGAAGGATGATGCTGAGCACAGTTAGGGAGAAAATGATAAGGCAGAGCTTTGACAGTTCTTCTCTGACTAAAAGAAAGAGCATTTGAAATAAAATTGTAATCATTGTAAATGATACTTGTTGACCTTTTTAAACACTCCAGATAAGGGGAAAACACACAGAGGGCTTTTTTTAACTTGTGCACTCTACTTGTGGGTTACATCCCATTCATTTTAGTGAAAACCCAACGTTCTAACCAGACCTTGGGGGAAGTCTGCAGAACTGAAGAACTGACAGAAGTCAGTAGCTGGGTAACACATGGGTTTATTTCTTGGTAAAGAACTGACCTTGAATCTTGAAACCAGTCACTCATCTCTTACAGCAGCAGTCCTCTCCTGTCCACAGCAAAAGACAACAAGAAGCACACGCATGAGGTGCCTGCGTGCTTCTGCCACTGAGACAGCAAGAAAGGGCAGGATGCTTAAGTTCATGCACATTTTTATTGAGTAGTAATATAAAATGCTTCTTTCATTGTTACAAGTGCATGCTTTGATTGCCAACATTTCGAAGTCAAATTACAAAGGCAAGGCTGTAGGCTGTAGTGAATTACTTGGGCACTTATACAATTGTTAAAAAATATCAATGGACTGTTTGTTTTGTTTCCTTTTCTTTTTTAGAATGAACCAGTTGAAACCCGTAACTGATATACAAAGGGAAAAAAGTGAAAAAATTACACATTTTGTGGCACATGACAAAACAGAACAAAATGACTAAACCATTATGACATTAACAGTTATCATGCATTTAGAATTTCACATGTAACTACAAACTTATTTAAATTTCACAAGGTTTGCTAAACATGCTACCCATCTATATGTGCACTGACAAGCTTATGTTAAAAACTTTAAGAATACTCTCCCCCCTTAGATTTTTCAAAGCTTTTTTTGATTACAAAATTTCAAAGGCATTAAGCATTTTCTTTTTAGAGAATATAAAGTACGCCAGTATACATACATTTCCAGTATAAGTCAGACCACTAAGCGCATTACAGTCCCATACAGGCCTATACAGCCATTTTTTCTTAAAAAACATGCATAGGCAGATTTTTACAGAATATAGATGCTTTTCACTGCACTTAATATGGTGTCTTGTTCACTATACTTAAAAATGCACCACTCATAAATATTTAAATTTAGCAAGCCACAACCAAGACTTGTTTTACCAAAAAAACCCCAGAAAACCTCCCAAACCAAACCCCCCTAAATATAAACAGCAAAAAAAGATAAATGTTATTATTCCAGTCTTTTTTTTAACAAAGAAAAAGATAATTGCCGCCAAATTAGTAAGGTAAGTGTTATATTTAAAGAAGGGCATTGAAGCACACTAAAGAAACCTGAGGTAAGCATAATCTGTACAAAATTAAACTGTCGCTCTCGCTCGCTCTCTCTCACTCTCTCTCTCTCTCTTTTTTTTGGCATTTTAAACAAATTTCCAACTTTTTTTTTTCTTTTTTTCTCTATATTTTTAAAGAGTGCCTAATTTATTTCATAGCCATTGTCTGACAAGAGTAGCAAAACATTATCAATAAATAGTCCTTATTTAGTTTGTACATTTTGTTAAAAATGTTTCGATGTTGTAGATGTTGAGTGCTGCAACTGTAAACGTACAATAGTTAGTAAGAAATTAAACAAAGTTTTCATGTCCAGTAACATAATAAAAGGCCTTTCAGTAACATAGCTAGACTTTCCCAATGTAGTAGGAAAACATGTTCATTCCCCTAACTTTGCAATATATACCAGCATGAGCTTTCATTTTTCTACAAGCATTTAAAGGCATATCCAAAGGAGGTGTGTCTCCCCCACCCGCCCTCCCACCAAATTAAAGTTGACGATCTCTTTGTTGATGATTTTTGTAAACTGAATCCAACACCTGGCCCCCAGAGCAAACAAGCTATTATCAGAGGCAAGAACACCCCAGTGCTGACGTGCAGCAACCCCATCGCGCCCTGCAGCTCACCCCCCCTCCCAGACAGTGGTCACTGGATATTGCTGCTATTACTGCCGTTGCTGTCCGTGCCATTAGTCTCTGTGGAGATTGCCTTGTTGATGGAGTTAAGGTTGGCATCGGATGGCACGTCTCTGCGCGGAGGCATTCGCTCATTAATTCGATCTAAGCCTTTGGCCTCTTCGAAGCTAGTGATCTTATGCTGGGGTGAAAATCCTTTGATAGCTAAATAAAGGATTATTGAAAAATAAAATTAGCAAGTTAAAACTCTCAGCAGTTTTTCCCCCAATTTAGCAACAAGTGCAGGAGTCCTTCTTTGGGAAGGCAGCAACGAGAAGATCTGACACCACCACCAACTCCTTACCACGCTCAGAAAGAGCTGGGGCTCACCACCACCGTCCCTTCCAACACAACTATTGTTTTCAACACAATCAACTTCCAGTATTTTGTCGTCCACTGGGGCTCTGCTTAGAACACCAAGACGCTGACATGAAACTATGGTTTGCACTTTGGAACCATGCTGAGGGCACAGCCGTGAGCTGGTGAATTGGCACTTGCTGTCACCACTTACAGCCTTACGGACACCGTGCCTTGCCCTAGTGCTCTTCATCAGGCAAAATTCCCACCTGACTGCCAACAATCATGCAAAAAGTGCTGGCTGCTTCCAGATGGTGATGACATGGTGAGGCCACTTTGTGGGATATACATGAAAGCTAGGGAAGATCTGGGGTGACCCTACAACAAGTTGCCTTCTGTTCTCAACACAGGTGAGCTGTTGTTGATTGCCTAGGGCAATTATCCTCCCTGATACAACCCTGGACTTCTGGAAAGCAGCTTGAGTCAAATGGCAGGAGCACTGTGCAACACGGATCAGGGATATTGTCATTTTGGACAGCTATACAGTTTAGCTCAGGAAATGCACTGACAAAGGACCAAAGTTCCAACTGAGGATTTATGATCTGCCCTTTAGCAGCGACATTGGTGAGGCCATACCAACCTCAGAAGGAAGCCACAGGCTGAGGAATGTACTCACAGACTGTGATTTTTATTTTATTCTCTCTCTAATTGAAGTGTTGCAGATCTTTAGATTTAAAGCAAAAGAGAAAAAAAGCACTGTAGGCAAACAGCAGGTCTCAGCCCCGTAGATCAGCCTTCTTTGTCTTTTTTCTCTTATCTGTACCAAATCAGTGCACTCCACTTCCAGAACTGGAATTTCTGCTAGGCCTCTATCATAACATGCCACAGAGCAGAAATGGTGCTTTAGTACCAGGAAACTGCAAACTCCCTGGGGAGAAAATGGTAGGGGAGTTTCAGGGATCCAATTCAGTATTCCTTCTCCCCTTTTCTCTTCTCCTTTATCCCCAAATACTCTCCTTCCTATGTCAAGTCCTGATTCTGGACAAGCTGGTAACTTCTGTTAAAAAAAAAAAAAGCCTAACACATCCAAAACCCCAGAACATCCCTGGTACCAAGCTACCACTCCTTGTATTTAGTGGGGAGCAAGAAAAGGCATTTTTTCATGCTGGTTGTGCCAACCTTTCCTGTGAAAAATGATAGATCCTGTTTGCCTCGGGATTTAGTTGTTTAGCCAGTTTCACAAATGTTTCATTGGAACTTTGTGAAGTGCATGGTTTTTAACATGTATTATACTTCAACTCAGAAAAACAACAACATAATGGTGATTAGTCAAGTGAGCAGGGACGAAGCAGTGAAAACAGAACAGGTTGTACAGTAAGTTTTCTTAAGGTTTGCCTTTTGGGTTGGGTTTTTTTTTAAATTTACCTTCTACCACAAAATGAAGATGTCTAACAAGCACCCATGCCAATCCCTTAAAGCAATAGTTTAATGGATGGCTGCATTGAAGCTGAAGCAGTTGCCATGTCCTGGAGCTTGCCAGCAGCACAGCCCAGTTGGTGTTACCGGGCCCTGAAGGAGAACTGGTGAAACTTCTCCTCCATCAGAAGCTTCACCTGTGTGGAGCAGTAGTTGTGACTATGGTGACAGTGGCTAACTAGCAAGGATGGCAAATCAAGAATGAACTTGAAGGGTGCATGTTGCTCGCATGAGGGCACATTAAGGGATTGTATTTCCAGTAGACACATTATTGTCTGTAACACTAAGGAAGGTGCTCTGCTGTAGTTGCTGGTCAGACAACGAATATTAGCAGGTTACATGGAGAGTCTACTAAAACACAACACATAGTCACAGAAAATCACAGAAAACAGCCAAACTGTCAACAAGAATGCACACTGCAGATTAGAGATTGCCGATAGGAATAGATAATTCCAACATAAATAGCAGCTTACTCACTGCTATTTAGAAAGCAGTTGTATTTTCTCTTACATGTTTGTTCTGTAATTTTAATCACTGCTTTAAAAAATTCAAAAACAAATTCAACTGGCCGAAATGGCACATCTTACCAAAGGACAACAATCACCAGATTTTTTTTTTAATTAGTTAAAAAAAAAGACCCACAGAAAATTTGAGAGGGGCAAGAACAAAATACAACTGAAGAATTTTGTTTTAAAGGGGAATTCTGAAAATTCTTCTTCCAAAACTTTGTAATACTGAACAAATATTGTACATCTACATTGCAATACATGGTTACTTAGCTTTTACCTGAAGTGTTCAAAATTGTTAAGGGTTAAATTAGAGGTCTGTCAACAAAGCACCAGTTTTCAATACTGAGCATTCAGAAATCTTCTAAGGCAGCCAGTCACTTTATATGCAGCTAAAATGGTGCCCGTGTTAATGGTTGCTCTAACGTAAATATCCAGTGTGTAAACTGCCACTACCAAAAGAAGCAGACATCTTGCAGACAAATGTCTTGTGTTGTTTTACTTTTAAAGGGAAACAGAAACATGCTGTACTATAACAAAAGACCAATAAAATTTTTTCATTAGTGACCTAAAAGAAAGGAAACAAACTGAAGCATAAATAAAGAAAAAGTGGAAAAGAAACAACAACAAAAAGAGAGAATATATAAAAAGCTATGTGTTTTCTTTGACCAGAAATTGCTGAGGATAGTTTGAGCCAGCCTCCAGTGCACAGCTTTTGAGCTATGTGTCACAAAGCGTTTATGAGCTGCTGCCAAGTTATGTCCCATGAAATCTGAGTTCCCTGATCTCCTCCTGTGGCATTACTCAGTGCTTAATTCAACATACAGCAATTCCAACGTGTTTGTAACTTACAGAAAGAGAAAAACCTCAACAGCAGCAACAGAAAGAAAAACCAAAAGAACACTTTCCCCTTTAAAGCAATTACATTTTGGTTAATATCGAGCCACAATTGTTAGCCCAACACCCACACAATCTGTACAAGCTACAGCAAAATGAATACACCCAGCAGAGCCCTTATCTGTTGTGGCACCAACAGAAAGGGGACTGGCCAATTTACCTTCATCAGCCTCAATAGCCTCAACAGTAGCTGAAGAGAAGAAAGGGGTAGCAAAACGAATGAGAAAAAATGAGCAGAGGATTCAACTCTAAGAACAAGTCAGTGAATAGCAAAGGAGCTACGACACTAATGTTACTGTAAGTGCTGGATTTTGGCAAAACAGACACACAGAGAAATGTTTAGACAAAAACAATAATTTGCAGATTGAATTAAGCTAGAGTTTGTTTTAAAGCAGAAGTTTCACAAACTAAAAATTTTTAAAGACACATTTAAGAAGTTTTCTTTTGACTCAAAAGAACTACAAAATGTAAATGTCTTCCATATTGCACATCTGACCTGAAAAGGTCATTATATAATTGTCCCAGCTCTCAGTAAGAGCAGTTTGACTTGCCCTGTCAAAAGAGAACAAAAAATGGCATAAAGCCATTGCACAAAATTCATACAACTTACAACATCAGCCTGAAAAGTACTGGTGCCAGTACAAGACAAAGGAATTCCATATACAACTTAACAAAATTATTTTCCCTCTCCTGACTAAAAGAAACATCCCCACAGCATGGGATCCTCAGAAAGCTTGGCCTTTGCCTGTAACCTTGCCCAGTCTGCTCCATCTGTAAACTTTATTTTTGTCAACACAGTCCCTGAAAAACATTTTGCTAATATTTTATTTAAATCAATGGATGCAGATGTAAGATTGACTGTTGGACCTCCAAAGTTGCAAAGCCTGGTCAGAGAGAGCAGAGCTTGTAACTGGGAGATTGCTGTGATGTTATGAATACCATGTTATCACTATTATGAAACCATTAATGGTTCTTAAACATATACTTTCATTTGAGTTTTACCCATCAGCTTTGGTATGCATTTTTTTTACAGTCAGAGATTTAGAAGCTGATGCAAATCATTAAATGCAATCCAATATGCCAAATATTTTAAAAGAAATTTTGATTTTCAAGAATTTCTCTGGTTTAGAGAATAGTTCAAGAAATCAAGTTTTTAGGAAGTCATCTCTTCTTTTTTGTCTTGTTTTCCCCTACGTAAAACCCAAACGTGTATTTTTTTTTAAGTTAGGATGTCAAATATGGATTAAGATATATTCTAAAATATCTATACTATTATCTTGCTGCATGGGGAAGTGAGAGGATTTAACCCTCATGCACCAAGGTAAGCCTATGCCTCTCAAGCAGCAGAGCAAGAGAGATGGCTAAAAAACAAGGAACAAAACCAACGCAAACTTAAAAAAAGAGGAATCATGATAACTAGGATGAAAAATTAAAATGAATAACAAGATCCAAACCAGCACTGACACATTAGAAAAAATGAAGACTAAAATGTATACTTCCACAACAGAACATACTACTCATATTTTCTGTTAATACATATGGCAATATGTGTGCTTAACAGAAACTATATGAACTTCAGAGTATTTGGTGAATGGGGTACTGTGTGTTAACTAATGCAGAAGCTTGTGTATAGTAATGTTTTACTGAGCCAGAATACTGCAGTATGAGGAGATTTTCTTTTAGCTTTTGTAACAAGAACATTTGGCAATTTTCTCAAATTAATTTCAATTCCTATTATTTTGCCAGGGCAACAATAGCAGTTTCCTTGGACCAAATTTTCTGACAAATGTAAAGCAACTATGTGGAGAAAAACCTAGGTGAAGACCACAAACCCATTAAGAAAGGCCTCCTGTGAAATCATATTGCAGCATTTCCAAAGCAGAACGTTACTATGTCCATCACACACAAGTCATCAACAAGAAACAAGAGAAGGGAAAAAAGTGGAAAAGGAGGTTTACCACCGTATACCTGAATCTTCTAGATTAAAGAGACAGTAAAGGGAAAAATACAGAGAAAGAATGCTCCAGGAAGGAAACAGGAAAACAAGAGGCTGAGACTGTGTCAAGGTTATAAAGCATTTCTATTTCTTACATCTACTGCCAATAGAACCTCTATAATTGAGAGACCTTTATGCGTGCCTGCAATATACTCTACAGCAATACACACAGGGAAAAAAAGGAGAGCTTCCAGTAATAAATTAAACACTTTGCACTCCTTATTCCATAAGGAAACAAAGGCAGTCCTACCATAGACTTACCAATTTCCTGTAACAAGAAGCACTTGGTATAAAACTGACAATCTGTATTGTGTTTGTGTACAAGGCAAACACTGTGTTTGTAAGAACCTCCCTTCACTTACATCAGAGTGGAATTGTTCTCGTGTTGTCGCCTAGAATTTCTAGGAGAGAAAATCTAATTCTAGACCTATTTTCCACTGGTGGCTGTCTATGAGGAAGAACAAATCAGATAAAATAAGAGTTTGAGTGTCATTAGCTAAGTCGAACCTTCAGTACTCCACGTATCAAGAGCTGCTCTTTAAAAAAAAACCCCAAAAGATGCTCTGAACTGTGGAAAGAGTGCACTTAACATACAATCCTGAGCTATCATTCTGAACTGTTGATTTTCAGGGCCTCCCCCCTTTTCTCTAAAAATTGATGCTAAGTAGTAAGTCTTGAGATGAGGCCTCCCATGAACTGCTCACAAATGCTCCAGCACAACAAACTACCTGGTTTTCTTCTATCCTTTGTGTTTTTTTTTTTTTTTCCTGAGACAGCTGTGGTTACTTTTCTTAGGTTCTGCAGTTGAAAACCAATTGTTTTTTGTACACAGGACAAGACACACGGGCAAACAGGCTTACCGCTTTGCAGTGTTTGTTTTCCTCCGGAGAGCACTCCACTGGGCAGCATTCCTGTCGGAGTCAAACCTTTCAGCGTCAGCACACTCTCACTCTCTTCTCTGCAAAGGTTAAAGAAGAAATGAAAAATAAAACCCCCAAAAGTAAGTAAATGTCTTTGCTAAAAACATGAGATACGTTTTAGACATCTTAAGCTACACATGCCCTGCAATGATTTTGTCATCTCCAATCTCCTTGCCAAGATAGACTGGATTTGGTGATGACATCAGCACCAGTGAAGTTCCCTTCACTGCTGTGTACATTTGTTAAACCTTTGCATCACACCATATGCAACTCCTACTGCAGTGAACACTATAACCTGTGCCTATGGAACAATACATCTGTCAACTCAAATATGACAGGAGAAGGACCAGAAGGACCAGCTATTGCTAACAATGCATTTAGGCATTTTACACGATGTGGTCCGAAAGCAACTTAAACTGTTAGTTTGCTCTTGTCTGCACTAGCAGGCAGGTGCATTATTTATTGATGACCACCAGCCACTTAAAGAAAGGCAGCTAAAAGCTCATTAAAATTAATAAGCACTTCCATCCTTTCTAGTAATGTCCTTAATACTTTTGTATGCTAAAAATAATATGGATTAAACAAAATTATTTTATGAAACTGAAATATGCTTTGCTGGTCTCCAAATACATAGAGTTTTTAAATATATGGCTAGAGGAATACAACAGCTCTATCCAGAGAAGCCTTTAAGTAAAGCTTTCTACAAGGACTGTGATGCTGCCTATGATGACATACTTTCTCAGCAGCAAAACTGACCCCAATTCCTTAAGAGAAACCTATTTTGAAGTGCTTTACTTTGAAGTATATAATGACATTAAGCTGGAGGAAGCAAATACAAAGACAGAATTTAGTTCCACATTCACTTGAGGATAATGTGGTTTTGTCTATAAAAACTGTCTCTCAGCAATTCTACTACTTACAATTTTCTTTGGACCTACATGCCCTGAATGACTCACGTATATGAAACAACTCTTGTTTACCTACTACATATACTCTTCCAGTTCTATTTTTAGTTTGAAAATAATTCTGCTTGCACTCACTTTTCATTATGTAATAGTCAAAATCAAATTGTGACCATTTTGTTTGCAAGTTTCCCAAGCAATTAAAACTAACGCAAGAGCAAAATATTTTCAGAATTAACAGAGTATTTTTATCATCAACAGTTACACAGC
The DNA here is from genome assembly GCF_051311805.1 of Agelaius phoeniceus. Classification (NCBI taxonomy): domain Eukaryota; kingdom Metazoa; phylum Chordata; class Aves; order Passeriformes; family Icteridae; genus Agelaius; species Agelaius phoeniceus. The sequence continues at coordinate 29,887,886 of NC_135268.1, read as the reverse complement.
AAAGCTTTTGCTTTCTCTCAATTATTCAGTACATTACATATATATTTTTTTTTAAATTAAAGTGCAATGGCATTTTTAGCTTTACCCTCATGGGTTAAGTTTATTTACTGTATTTTTATTATCTTTATACTGAATGTGTACAAGAAAGATGTGTGTCACAAATATAATGATGTTTTAGCCTTCAGTATTCCTTCATTTCTATTTGATGTAATTTATTTTTATTTATAAAAAAGGATAATAGATTGATTAAGTACTTTATTTACCTCTCTCCAGTCTAAATACACCGAAAGAAAAGTCAGAGTTGAGAAACAAAGTTGGAGAGAGTCAATGACAAGGAATCACGAAGTCTTCCATTTAGCTAAAGCCAATCCTTCTACAATACCTATTTTCATCAAAGCTCATTTATAACATTTGAAACTCAATACAACACTATTTTGATACCTAATTTTTTACACCAAAATGGCTGAAATTATTTCAGCTTTACATTCAAGTTACATCCTTGAGGAAAGGGACCACTCCAGCCCAAAGAAGAGATGACTAAGTTCTTTGCAGATGGTCAGATTAGGTGCTAATCTTTCAGAAAGATTTCAAGAAATAGTGAAATAAATTTCATAAAACACAATGACTCAAACAGGGACTTCAAAGATTTCCAGAGCAGGTTGGTATATAGACAGATGATAGATGGTGGCACTGCTGATTTCTTCCTAGGGTTACACACAATTACCTGACACTTGTGTCTTACATGGATTATGCTGACAAGACAGAAAAAATATCCCAGGCTTTTCTACAGGAATAGTATTTGCAAGACAACCTTGTGAAATTTTTACTGCCTAGCAGCCTGCCACCTAGCTGAGGGGAGTCAGCCTTTCTCAGAAAAAAAGATAACAGGTATCCCAGTGGTGGCTGGGATGAAATGTCACTCATCCCCCTGGAAGACTTGTCACCAAAACCATGCATTGCAGGTACCTGTTTATTTGCTGACTATGCCTTGGATCACAGTGAGGATGTGCTGTATTTGCTGGTTAAAGCTAAGGGAGAACAAATTACTCTTCATCTTCAGTCTTTCCTGCAAAGCTTTCAAGGCCATCAATAATCAAGAGCTGTAAAAGGCTGTGGTGGTTTTGGCTGGGGTAGACTTAAGGTGTGGGACTTATGTGTATCATTGTAGAGAGAGCATATGCAGGAATTATTCTGTATCCCTCTTCCATCCTTGAAACCATTGAAAAGCTTCTGCCCTACAGATCCCTTTGAAGAAGTCTGACACATGGCTGATGTCAATCATCTGTAAGTTGTACAACTTCAAATATATCAGCTGATCATGCAACTTCAGATCCTTCTGCTTATTAAAGTTCACAATTCTTGTGAACTAATCCTATATTTTAAAAGGTGGTTCACAATGGAATACAGGCAATCCAGAAGCTGTAGTTCAAGGTTATGGGAGAAAGCCAAGTTTCCCAAACTTTGTTTGCTCAACTATCATTAGAGGAAAATAGTTGTGCAGTTTTATGAAGGTGGTAGCAGCCACCTCCAGGCTCTCTGCCAGACTTGGTACAGAGAAGCAGGTGGAAACATTTGATTGCTCCCCTATCTTGTTTAGGGAAAAGGCATGATGCCAACCTGTTTTTTTTTTATTATGGGCACCACTTTGAAGTAGCTCATGCATCACCAGTAAGTCAGTTGTAATACTTTGGGATCCCCAGGTACAAGGCCCTCCATCTCAGTTTGCTATTTAAAGCTATGCTGCTGCAATCTGCAAGGCGTGGGTGAACTGCTGTGCCCATGCAAAGCCCTGCAGAGAACCTGCCCACTGCTGGCATGCTGCATCCAAAGCAAGCAAGTCGGACGTTTCCACTGAAATTAAATAGTGGATTCTTCAAGTAACTATTTTATTTATTCTTCTTACATCAATCATGAAATCATAACAGTAAATGTTTTAGAACTCCCATGATTTTTCACTAAGCATAACCCCATCACAACTGACTCCAGCAGACCAACACACAGCTTCCTGAGGAAAAAATCACTCGCTGAAAGGGAGGGAGAACTGTATTTTCTATATTTAGACTTCAGCACAGTACAGCATGTTTTCTCTTCTGCTCAGAGACATCAAATGGAGAGCTCTAAACATTGGGTAGCAATTAGTTACTCATGTTCATGTGTTTGGGGGAGTGCAGCCCAAAGGAGCATGTTGCTGTTGCCTGCACAACCATTTCCTGGATTTCTAGGTAAATGACCCTAATGCTTTCATCTTTAGTCATCATTACTTGTGGCTGTAGCAACATCTGTGGGTGACAAAGTGTGACAGCTGACTTCTTTTTTAACGAGAGGTGATGTATAACATATCCTTTCCCCACATTTAACGTTTGCCTCACAGGGGCTAGAAGTTAATTAGTACACCTGGTCAGTAAAAGTTTTTAAAAATGGTAATTGGATTTTTTTTTGCTGATGTCTTTTGCTTGTTTCATATTCAGCAAAAGCCCTGAAGAAGACTATTCAGAGCCAAAATAAATAGCACCATTGTATAAATAAAACAATCTCTAAAAGGCTGCAGTAGAACTCAGTTGGGTGGTATACTAAAATAGCATATTTGCTGTTTGATTAACTGTTGAGTGCTCTAAGTAACTACTGAAAGATATCATTCAACACTAAAAAAAACTAACCCAGCATAAAGCCTTACCTTAACACTGAGAAAACTCTAGCCATTTTTCCTATTGCTCGTATCTTGTTCCTTATAACCTCCTTTCGAGCAGCAGCTGTTGCACCTATGGAAAAGACATTAAAAACCGTTATAGGGATTTGTAAACAATTTATCACTAAATACTTTCAATACTAAATACAAGAAACATCATATTAATGCTACAGTTTGCCAAACTAAGCCACATTTGCAATCAAAACTGAAAACACTTTTTCTCATTCCTAGTTAAAAATTATTTAAAGATAATAAAGCCTAAGGGCAGAGTCATAGAAACGAGCATGAGATGGTAGGGGTTGTGTTTGCTGGCAGTGGCAAAGAGAGTTCGACAGAGCAAATTCCTTCTAATCACTGCTATGGACTGCTCAAAATTACAATTGCTTTGAAATTTGTGAACTCATGCAATACTCTGCCTTTTAAAAAAGGCAGACTACAGTTTGGCTGAGTTTCAGGTGTACTTGTTACTTGGGCATCATCAAAATCTGTACATGCAAGAGAGAACCACCTGAATGGAAAAAAGCAAACAGGACTTATTACAAAGGATCCCCACCATCCCCAAGAAAATGTTCTGTTACACTCAGAAAGCCAGTTTCATTAATTATCACAATCAGAACCACATACATCATGAAGATTTCTCCTAAAGGTTTCTGAAGGACAGCTAACCTTGACTTGTGTGGATGCTGCCTGACAACTCCTGCCTGTTCAAGGGCAAAAATGAAAATTTCTGTTTTCAAATTCTAACAAATTGATCTATTTTGTAGAGCCCATCAGGGAAGCTAAATCAGCAGAAAGGGGTAAAAATGAGGAGGACAACATTAGTGAAGAATATGCTTGGATGAAACCAGACAAGTAGCGGCGGAATCAGAACTGGCTTCAGCGTGCAACAATCCAACACCTCCCAACACCACACATCATCTTTCCTGCCCTGAAAAACTGTTATGACAGGAGCTCAATGTCATGGAATTCATGAACTCAATGGACTTTTTAAAGGGATAGCCCACAGACTAAGAGGAATGATATCTGTGTGTTTATCTGCCAAAAACAAGAAAGGTGATGGTGTACTGGAAAATGTGGGACCTGCTATGATATACCACGATACTGTCCTGGTTTTGGGTGGAATAAAGTTAGCTTTCTCCTTAAAAAATACTCAGAATGATGGCTTTCAAATCTCCCACACATAAAGATAAAAATATAGAGCAAATATTAAAACATATAAAGATAAAAAGAGATATGAACACTTGGGCATAAATGTCTAATTCTAGACAATAAAGAGTGGGAGAAACAGCTATAATTCAGCTGTAGCTGAATTAATGTAATATACTTTAAACAGCTTAATGAAAAGTTTAAATAAAACAGGACTGATTCAGCCGGGTTCTCCAGGAACAGAAGGTGGTACCTTCCTGCCTCAGTACTATGATCTCACAGAACTGTACTCTCAAGACAGACAAGACATGGTTTTCAGCCTTTCCTATTCCGAAAACACTTGAGCATGATTTTTCTTCCTTTCTTACCCCTACGCATCACAATCCCTACTTGCTTATTACAAGTCCACACTGTTCTGGTGTATCGTATAAGGATATTCAAAAAATTGAACAGCAACTAAGACTGTAGGATATTTGAGAACTGAAAACTGGAACTGTAATTTATGACTGAAGTGAAATATAATGTCCTACATTTAAATACAAAATAAGAATAGAGAAAAACCCCCTCCTTAATCATAAAACACAACAGGCTCAAAGGGAGTATTTTGTATCTCATTGATACACATAAAGGTTACTAAAAAAATATACTTAAAGAGTTTGGTCTCCACTGAATTTCCTAATGTGTCACAAATATGTGAAAATGACATATGCTTAGTAAACATTACAAATAATTTTATTTATTCTCTCTGGCTTTATTAACAAATGTACTTGATATTCACAATGTTTAATTGCTCTGTTAGTTTTGACTGAATATCACTAACCTCACAGTATGTGGATTTCTTAACTATTTATACATAAATCTTAGACTCACATTCCAAGTGTGTCTAGTTTAATATTTTGAAATTCACTATTACTGCAAGTCCTGATGAATTACTTGAGCTATACTTAAGCACACACTGATGTGAAAGTAAATGGGTCAAAACCTGAGAACTGGCTATAGGTAAAAGGGTTAATTTTAGCCCTTGCAAACATTGCCTGATATCCTCTTAAGATTCTACCTTCTTTTCTTAGAACCACAGACTCATTTAGGCTTGAAAATATCTTGAAGATATTCCAATATCTAAACAAACCCTTTTTGAATGAAGGAACTAAAAAAAGAAATTTAAAGTTGAAGTGTAAAAATTATTTAGGGGGTAATATAAAAGCTTTGAATCTTACTTCAGTGATTTAACAAGTTCTATTGGATTTTGGATTGGTATCAAAACACAGAATCTGCAAGCCAGCTATGAAGGATTAATATAAAAGGTAATTTAAATGTTCAGGTTAAGAAGCACAAGAAGGAAAAAAAGGGTATAAATGCTGACAATACTCTGAGACGTAGGATTGAGCAGATTTAAAACAGTGCTGAGTAAAAAAGTCAACCCCAAATCTCTCACTGGTACCCTCATATATATTATGTAGTTAAGCATTAGGAAAATTAAGAAAACTTGAGCCTTCCAACTTATTGAATACCTTTCTTCTGTGCATAAATGGGATCTTCTTGTGAATTCCAAAGAGGGGAAAAGAAAAAGATCAGTGATGTTTGTAGAATGAAAATAAAAAATAATACAGAACATTTGACAACATCAACGGAAGTGTAATGTTTAAGTAAAGTCTGAAAAACAGAAAAGAAACAAATTAAGCAGAGAACATCCAAAAGGAAAGAAACAGGTTGAAATGAGAGGGGAAAAAGAAAAATAAAAAAAGAAACCTTTTCAGCTTAAAGCCTTGTTAGTAGGTTTTGCAGGAAATCAACATGCAGGTAGGAGACCAGCAGCGGTGTCACCACCTCTCCAACACAGACTTTCTCCTGCTTTGATAAAGCTAATCACTTCTCAAAACCAGCCCCACCCTGGCCATATGGGCTGTGCCTGTGTGATGATGCCTCTTTTGTTAAAAAGGGTCAAACTGATTGCTCCAGTTCTCTCACAGAGAAGCTTACTGTCACAGGCACGTCTGCCTCTCCTGGAGCATCTGTGCCACCCGCTGCACGCCTGCCTTTGTCCAACTGCTCCAGCAGCTCTCGGGCAGCAAATGCAAATGCCACCACTGTGCAAGGTACTGCATTTTAAAATCAGCTCTTTGAGGGCAAGACAAGTGCAGCTCTTGGTGCCCAGGCACAACTGCACCATGGTCTGGGGACACTGGGCACCTAGTGCAGGCTGCTAGGTTGGTCCAGAGGCAGAGCACACCGATGATGCGGCTCACAGGAAAATGCTTTGGGCATGGAAACAACTACATCTGACTAAATCACAGAGTCAATAATAAATACAAAGATTACATTAAAATGCCACTCTGTCACCAACTCACAGAAATTAAGTATGCACTGCAGCCCAGCCTTAGTGGTTTGGAGGAGAACAAATGCAAACCCCTGGGAAAACCCCTCAGTTTCTCTCCCAGCTAAAAATCAACTCATTGCCAAGCTAAGACACTCTCATCAGGCAGTACCATGAAGGTCTGTATCAAGATATTGGTAAGTAACAGACCTAAGGACAAGACCCTTGCTTTTGCTCTCTCAGTCTCTGTTAGTTGCTGCTGAGCTGGCTCCAGGCACAGTTGACTGCAGTGAAATGTGGCAAATGTCATATACTACTGTTTACAGCAGAACCAGGTTATGACTGGCAGGAGACATTTGACTTGGGAATTCTCTTTAGGTTGGAACTACAGCACTGTACTGGGAAGCTGTTTTCCAACAAAGGAATAAATGCTGTAGCTAATGGCTCTGACAGTGGCTTTTCTGTGAGAAGGCTGAGAGCTACACTGTTGAAGGCAATACAAAAAAAAAATTGTAGATAATTTAGGAGTGTCTTCATGCCAAATCATGGTAAAGATGCATACAAAGCAAGCAGTGCATTTGTGTCAAATTGTTTATTGCATTATTGTACCCTTTTAATTAGCAGTTTAGTTTATTCAATCAAATGCATGAGGCCAGAAATGTTGCTAATTAAAACAAAACAGAACTCTGACTGTGTGCTTGCTAGGTAGAGGTATTTGCAGCTCCTGTTGCTAAGTGATATGTTTGATGCACAAACATACAGCACATGAACTAACATTTGCCCAAGACATTTTTTTCTGGACCAGATTATATTGCAACCACCACAGCAAACAGGAAAGAGAGAAAGTACAGCAAGAGGAAACTATCAGAGATAAGGAAACTTGACCTATCATGTTCTCTCATTTTTAAAGTGAGTGAAACCAAAAGGCCAATACAGGCCAGCAGGGACATATGGGATAAAGGGCATTACGATATTTAGGCTTTTTTCACAGTAAGCTTACACAGAAACTGCCTACAACAAATTGATCAGATCCCCATGATGTGTTTCCTTAGGGGGGGGGAAAAAAACAGTGAGGGGGCAGGGAAAAAAAAAAAAAAGGAACACATGCTGTTGAGCATCCTGCTTATGGCTAGATGCAACATACATGACTCAGAACTAAAAATAATAATAAATGAAAAAAGGGCTCACAAGAACACCATGCAGTGAAGTCAGGCAATACTGATGGGGCTTTGTTTTGAAGGAAGGAATGAGAGGGGAAGACAGAAGGCAAGAAAACGTAAAAGAAGGTAACGAATGATCAGTGCAAACCATAGTGATGGACCATTCTCACTACATGTGGGAACCCAGGTCAGGGCATGTTCAAACTGCAAGGAGAGAAAGGAAATCAGCAGCGAGCCCTGAAAACTATTGATGATCTAAAAATAGCAATGATTTTTAAGAATCATTCCATAAAACAAAATGCATCTGCTGTTGCAGATATCAGGTGGTTCCTACTATGGTGAATACTGCTAAAAAGAAATCAGCCAGTAAACAGGACTAGTCCTCCAAGGAAGCTGGACAGAAATTACTGATGAAGAACAGTGGAAATATTGAGCCACTACAAGACTGTCAGCAGACAGTCCTTACAGAAACAGCTTTGATTAAACTGGTAATCATTCTGGTCTGTTTCACTGAGAACACAAATGAAACACATCTTGTACTTCTCTTCCCCAAAAGGCAAGGCTTTTTTAAAAAAAAAAAAAAAAGAAGAGGGAGCTCGACGGAAAGAGAATTTTTGTTTGCTGTACAGATAAGAAATCAGAACCCACTAAGAAATCATTACAGATATCAGCTTCTATTTAAATTTAAATCAACATCAAATTTACTTCTATATCAGAATCCTTCAGTCTCTTCCATGTGTATGATCCCCATGAGCCTAACATGTCCATTGGGCTGTAGGTAAAAGTGAGAGCTCACGGCAAGCTGCAGCACCAGTGCCACAGAGCCCATTTTACAGTTCCAAGGGGACTGATTACCTGGGAAAGCAGACATGAACATATGCCAGCTCTGGTTTTTAGCTACACATGCTAAAGACAACTACTATTTCTAGTATCTTCCTTGCCATAATGTTTTACACAGAGAAATCATTCATACGAAAAAACCTGAGAGCAGATTTAGGTAACTGTATTAGTGGCACAGCAGTAGGAATGGTTTAGTTATTCCTCAGCTGGAAGGAAACTTTACTGCTGTTAGATATTGTTACACAGTACACACACATGCCAGCCCAGAGCATTCCAGCCTGTCTCCCTGCTCAGACACCTGCAATGCTGCAAACTCCAGTGTGGAGCAGTGCCATGGCAAAACTCCCAGGGAGGTGGGATGGGGGTTCACTTGCCTCTCAGAAAAAACACAGTAAATACAGAGACCTCCTTCAGCTGGAGAGGGCTGCTGCTCAAGACCCCTAACACCTCCCTATTTCTGATTCTGCTTTTGAAAACATGTTCCTGAACTGTAACTTGGGGATGGGAATGATGACACTCCAAAGTTTTAGAAAAAGAGTACATAGGCATTGGCCTGTCTATGCCCAATGGAAGCTTACAGTACAACTTTAAAAGGAAGTATTAGGCCAAGGCTGAATTAATTTAGAAATCTTTCCCCTAAAGTCTTTGCTTTGGCATTGCAATCAGTGGAATTTCAGCCTGTGCTTAAGAGCTTTGTTGAGCCAAGGATTTTAAGCACATGGTTTGTTGCTACTGTATTTAACTTGACACAGTTTTTACTCATCGTATGCCTCCACACAATTTCACACACTACTTTAATTACACAGTAGTGACTTATTTAAATTTCATGAGGAAAAAAAATTGGGCACAATATTCAAACAGGTGTTTTCTTCTCTTCACTGATTACCAGTTTCAATAATTCAGTCTTTGTCCCAAGTCCTGCAAGATAATTGTTCATGTCCACACTCTGTGGCCGATGCAGAAAAGGGAATTCCATCTGGTTTTTCAGAATAAAATCAAAGTACTATCATCTATACCAGTCTTCTCCATCACAAAGGAAACATTTTGCAAAATCTGTGACCTAGCTTCCTAGATTTGAAAGAGAATCTTAATTATTAATTACAACTTCATTAAACATTTGTCTTACTTGAAAGTTCTACATTTGCCTAGTTCATTCATTCTGTCTAAAAACATCCTGAGAATATTCAGTAGTGTTAGATTTTTCCAGGTTCTTATTTTTAAAATTATTTCTTAGTATTTCTGTCCTTTTCATATATTTTTTTTTAGACAGATTATCTATGATTACTTTTCACAGATTTTTTTAAAACACTGAGAGCATTCAGAGTAAGAATGTCAGGGATACATGGGATTTTTTTTCAGCTTTTCTCAATTGAGAAGGGACATTTTAGATAGCTGCTATTTATTCTTGCAGAGCCTAACAGAAAATTATGTCTAAGAAAATAAACTGACTTTTAAGAATCTACAAGATTTAGGATACAAAGTACAATTTACAGTCAAACCAACAGGTACAGGGCAACTAATCATCATATAAACTTCAACCCAAAGGATAACAGAAGTGACATTTCTGTCTTGGCAGAAATGCCAGGTTAAAACATTTTCTATCTGTGTTTACATGCTTATTTTTAAAGATTCTATTGCTCTTGAAAGCCTTTTAGACACTCAAGTGCATCAAAAGAAGTGACTAAAGAAATACCTCAAGTAAAAGTCTTCCAAAGTCACACTACCAACATTTTGGGAAGGAGCTCTGCAGGAAGCATATTTCATTGACATAATGAAACTCACTATGAGAATACCTGTGATCTTTTGCATGAAATCATCTGCCTCCTTCATGACAACATAACCCAGACTTCGTGGAGGGAAATGCAAGTTTTTTAAGCAGAAGAATGGGATAAAGAAATGGTTTAGGTCAGGGCAGAGCCATTAATTCTTTCTGAAGCGTAATGGAAGCAAATCCATTGGAGTCCAGCACAACAGTTGCTTTCAGTGGCACAGAACTCAACTGGGACTCAGAAAATTATTTCATGGTTAGTAAATAAACTTTTAAAGCAATTCCACGGCAAACAATTTCAACCAAGGGTAGAGGCTCTTACCATCAAATCCATCTTCCTCTGTTCCCAGTTCATCATCTGAGCAGATGTTCAGCACGTTTACCAGCATCTCTGTCACTAAAATGGAAAACAAGTGCAAAATGTTGATATTAAGCTTCCCTGGTCTGTCAGATAGCCAACTCCAGCTGTAGTAGTGTGAATAAAAATTCAGCACAATAACAGCACCCACTTTTTAAACAACAGGATCCGTAATATTAGAAGCTGAAAGTGTCCTGTGTAGCTTCTAAAAAGCACAAGTTTCCACAAATATTTTTCCAAATACAATGAACACAACAAAAAGACTTAAAAAAATCTGCTAATGATCTCTCTTTTTGCAACTGTCAGTGAGATAACATTTGTTTTCTCCCCCTCAAGGCATTTTTTGCTTTTCACTCAACTTGGATAACAAAATGACCCCTCTCCTGTTGCTCCTAAATTGCAATAGGATTTGATTTCCCTGCCCAGCAAATGGGAACAACATTCCAGTGGAAAAAGGTACAAGAGGGATCATAGAGTATTTCTTTATTTATCCAGGTTTTGGATACTACTTCAAGTTCAACAAAACATTAACCTTTGTAAGATGTCCCCTTGAATTCAAGGGACAAATACAAATAGACCAGACAGTGTACATTCCTTAGAGGTGGAACTATTCTGTATTCAACAGATACATCACTATTGGAAGAACTTAGGCCATATTCAGCTTGTTTACTTTGAAATTTGGGCATGAAAGGGTCAGCCACAGACTGTCCCTACCTTGGTCTCATTTCTTTCCAGAGAGACAACTGTGAGACACTAACCAGAGAGCATACAAACTAAGAACAGTGGAAAAAAAACAACCCCAGCTAAAACCAAAACCAAGAAAATGCAACTCAGAGAACAAAAAGGCCAAAGTTATGACATAAAATGTGAAGCAATTAGCAGATTAAGAAAAACTTCACTACAGCTACATGTAGTAAGCAACATTAAATGTGTTACCAGGCTTGTCTACCCTTGTACTGGCTACGCAGGTTGAAACTTTAATTTTTTTAGTCAAGTAGTTAAAATTAAAAATTAAAAAAAAAATTAAAAATTAAAATCCTCTTCTGTAACCACTATGAAGGCTTGGAAAATTAGAAGGGTGGGAAAAAGCTAGATTTTTTCCTACTTTAGTGAAGGATTTAATATTTTCCTCTGACAGTATTAGTGGAAAGACTTTCCACGTTAACAACAACCAGTGAAGCTAACAGCTTCCTACCTTGGTTGGCCTTTGAGGGAAAAAATCTATATTAAAAGAAAGGGAATAAATAACAAGTTGTGTGGAACACCAACTTACATCCTTTGAGTATTGCTTTGCATAGAAAGGAAAATACCGATTTCACTTCTTTGGGCTCTAAAATTTCCAAGAAAATGGTGAATGTGACCACTGGAAGAAATGAAGGAGGAAAAACCACCCCCAAGATGTAAGAAGAATGAGGAACACCATGGTGTCAGAACCTCAACAATTCTGGCCATGCATCCTGCAGCCCCACCTGAGCAGGCTGCTGATGGGAAGCCTCTGAGAAGTGACCTTCCAGCACTGCAATGTGTGTGGAGAACATGCCCAACCTAAAAACAGCCTGGCTGAGTTTACAGCCAAAGAAAATGAACACGTTTTATCTGCTTCACAAGAGTCTGCACACGCCTCAGTGACAATTATGTCATGTCTCCATTAGTGCAAGCAGCTGCCTATTCTTTGGTAATCCCTGTTTTATGGTCTATCTGCTTTGTCCACAGAGACCTCAGGTGTCTCACCAGCAGCTTTCCTCAAACAAAACAGTAGCTCAAAACAAAGCTGGTCATGACTGCAGGTATGAGACACAGCTGGCTGTATTTCCAGTTGCCTATTAAGAGAGAACTGTTATTCCAAGCAGCTTTTAAGAGTTTATTAGAGTTTTCTGGCAGTAATTTTTTGTTGCAGCAATACTCTATAATGGATGGATCAAAGCAAGCCTCATCTCAGGCACTGAATAAATGACTTGGGGTTTAGGCAGTTTGTATTTTGTATTAATTTAATATGCTAGACCAAAGTGTTCTCATGCCTTTTGTGTACTTGCCATTCACAGCATGAAGCTGCATTTAGGCAACATCAAGAGCATTAGGTTTCAATAAAATATCATTTGTGATCTTTAGACTCTTCTTGCCAGCGATGAGGCACCACATGTCCTGTGCAGAGAAGGGGATGAGGAGCAAGTTCTCCTTCCTACTGGCATCCCTCTACTCTCTCCAGGAACAGTTAGTCAGACTGGCTCTTAATATCACCACCTCTGTGTTTGCTAATGAAAAAGCAACCCACCCATAAAGGTAATGTGAGTAAAGATGTAACCCCATGTAGAGGAGTCTGTTGAGACATCCATTCAGCAGTGATATCCAAGGGGATGTTCAAAAGCTTATAACAGAAAAACAAATCAGAATTTTGTTTAGTGAATGCACCTCTGGCCTGCAATGCCATAAAATCTATTTCTGCAGCAGAAAGATAAGGGTATCATCACCTGGAAAGAGTGGAAATTATAAAAAAATATGAGAAGTGTGATTAACCACTGGTAATTGCTTGCCCCTCTGAGCCCCATTTCTACAACTTTGTCTTCAAAAACAAGACACCTGTCTTCAAATTATTCTTGTCCTTTAAAATAAATGAGGCTACATGCACAGTGACCAAGAAACCATTCTGCAGTCTTTAGAACAGAACTGATTTACATACATACCCTTCTCACCAACAAACGGCAAGGACCAGGTAAACACATCCATGAAGTTTGGAAGCCAGTACGGATGAGGGGAGCAGTTGAACTGCCTGATATTCATAACATTGTTCTCATATTTCAATACTGCAGCTAGAAGGAAGAAAGAAAAGAAACAGAAGAGACATCAGCCATGTGTGTAACTGGCTACCAGACCAGGAATGAGGACAGCATGCACAGCCCACAGAGCTGCTCAGCAGCTTCCATACACTTGATCCAGTGGCACCACCTGAATGCTAGTTATAGTAGGATAAAGCCTCACTGAAGTGGAAAGCCATTTTCAGTCTGAAAGCAGTGTCAACAGCTTTCCCTGCCACTAAGATGGGCTGGTAAGTGAATTAATATCTCTGAGTAGTCAAGAACATGAGCTCTGGGATCTGCCACCAGTGAGGAATGAAGCAGAGTATTCAGAGTCCCCCATTTCACACAGTTATCTGAGCTCCTCACAGCCATGCTTTGGAGATAACAGAATAAAGCATTTATGACTCAAAGACTGAGCACTGCTCTTCTGATGGACATTTTCAACATATTTCATTCACAGTATTGTAACTGAGAAGACATCTGCTTCTCACATTATGCAAACTCTAGGCAGGCAAAAACGTGCTCCCTATAATAGGAATCAATACTAATACAATTTGTCTTGCACCATTTAACATTCTCATCATTCTTATCAACACACAAACACACAGACTAAGTCTGTTCACAGGCAGAAATATAGATATTTATGCCACACCCACTTTTTAAAGCACTGCACCAAGTTCAGTGTTAACTATTGTTAATGGACTTCAGGCTCATGTCTGAAATGGTAATCCAAAAAGGTAGCTTTGAGATTATCACCAAAGTGACTTAAAGACATGAAATTCTTTAAACAATGCAGTTACAGGAGACTGCATGCAGGATATTTAATTAACACAAGCAACAGAAACAGTCAACATAAGGTGTGTCATTCTGTGCTTTCCCCTTTCCTCCAGCCTTCCCACTTCCATCTCCCCAGGGAGGAATGTAGTTCCAGGGACTGGTTATCACTTAATAGCCAGCAATAAAGTTGCACAACTGCAATGTGAGACAGCATTGTGGGAAATGCAGTGTTGGCTGAAGGGACTGAAGAATTCCTTCTGATTATTTCTCTCTTTTCTGATTATTTCTCTGATTGTCTGTCAATCAGAGAAGAAACCTTTTTTTATGCACTAGGTTGTTGCTTCACAAATATTTAATAGGATGTTAAATGCCTTCCATTTTGTGGTCAACGACAGAGTCCAGAGTGACCTGGGAGTTTCTGAAACATACTCCCTGACAGACACAGAAAACAGCAATAATGTGAACTTTTGCCAGGCAGACACCATCCACTTAAATAAACCACATTTGACTCTTGCCCATCCCAGTCTGACAACTGGCAGTCAATCTGCTGCTCAGCAGAAGAAAAAAATGGCTTAATACTAGTAATAGCAAAAATGAGAAAACTAGTGTCAATGCTCTGAATATTTCCAACAGATTTTGGCTGAAATCACATGCAGCAGATTGAAATTCATTCTTTTTCTATTACTGTGACACAATTGCATAATAAAAATAAATAGTTTGTGGCTTTACAGAAAAAATGAGTCAAAACCACACAAAAAGGACCACTTAGTGGTTGTAAAGATTCATTTAGAAGGACTAAAACTTCAAATTCATCATCTTAGTGAGCTGAGGTAGTTCCCCTTCCCACTACTTCTTCAATTTATCAATTAAGTCTACTTCTAAATTCTGTGAAATTTGAATAAAGAAATAAGTTTTACAGGGAACTTTTAAAACTGGCCTCTGAAAAAGCTGAACCCTATGCAAAACAGTTGCAAAACATAAAATTAAATAAAAATGGCTTTAGTTAGGTTGTTTCCTTTGAAAGGAAGATAATTTAAGATTACTGTAACAAAAATATCCTCACAACACCTTGTTAATTTATATACCTGAATAGCTTACAAAATAAACTTCCAATAATAGTATTTCAAAAAACTCTCCCATGTAAATGACCTGTACATCTCCTCAACAAATCACTTCAAAATAACATTACACAATAAAGCAGGGTAATAACAGAGAAGCCTTCTAAAGTAACTCTTCTCTTAAAAGAATAGAATAAAATGGGGTATCATAAAACCAGTATCACAAATACTTTTTGGCATTTAAAATTAAAAATCTGTAATTTACAAGCACAACTCACACAAAATATTTTTATTAGGTAAGTAATGAAGATGATATTTAACATGCAAATCAGCTCTTGTTATGAATGTACAGTCCTGATTACTACTTAGTAGTCAGAAGAGGAAAACTTTGCCTGGATCAAGTAGAAAATACTCCTCAGATAACAGCAGGAGTTTCCCTGAGCTTATCTGCCTCTGTGGCTTCTTTTGATAATAGCTTTCTTTTCCCTCTCTGTTGGCTCAGAAAAGATTGGGGGTTTCAACTCTGCTTCATTCCTTAGTCCTTCGTTAACTCAGTGCCTAAGAAGCTACAGGAGAAGCAGCAGCCCTGAAAGAGTACACAGCTTTTGAAGGTTACAAGAGTGGAGGTCACACAGTCGCTGATGGAGGAGACAGAAGTGGAATGGGCTCCTTTGGTTATGAAACTTGTAAGAGAGGAAAACCTGACGCTACTCAACATTTGCTTATTATTCCAGGATGAAACCTCAATACTTTTTCTTTCCAAACACAGACAGATGATAGAAGACCAAGCCATCAACCATTATCATGTATAATCACCAACCAGAGCAAGAATCTTATTTTATTATTCTTAACAGACACACACATTTTAACCTAATTTTGATACTTGCTGTTGTAAGTTAGTTTTAAAAGCTAATGTTTTGTAAAGTGAAGATGTACAGATAGCCCAAATGACATTACACTTGTTTCCAACGGTAGTAACTGAGATATTGGATGCTGAAATCACATCAGAGTGAAATGAAACACTAATGCAGCAGGCAAAGGGCATTTGTACTGTTTAGCTTGAAGCATTTAACACAGCTACCCTAAGGCTAGGAAAATGGGTGTTGAAAACTGTGCAGGTAAGACACCTCCTTCCTTTGGCTACAAATGGAGACAGCCCTTCTAACCTTCTCAAGGTTAGACACAGCAGCTAGGGCTAGACCTCCCTGGTCTCCTTCAGTTAAAGATGAGCCTGGAGCAACTGTGTCACACTGGTCAGATCCGAATGGATGTCTCAGACCCTCGGGCATCTCAAATGGGGCTTTTAAAGATTATATATTTGGAGGTAAGTTAAGGCCTGAAGCCATGTGAACAACATTAAACTGTGTGACAGATAGCTCAGAATTTCTCAAAGACATGACATATCCTGCTTCATGATCTGACAAATAATTTTTCAGGGTAAATTAATTAATAACATTTTAATCAGAAAAAAAACAATCAGAGGAAAAAATAATGAGCTTGGTAGAAATACTAGCCCAGAATATTTTTAGATGAACAACCTAAATATATTTTCAGCAAACAATTTAACTAATTTTCTTGTAATTTTCTTTCAGAAAACTCATCCCACATTTAGAAAATGAATCAGTGAAAAGTCCCCCAAATTCTTCACACCTAAGAAAGAATTTCAATTTCTGATTTAATGCCAAATTAACTTCAGCATTAACTGTGCAACTGGGAACAATGCCTTCTCAAGAAGAGTTGCTAAGTAACCACAGCATTTTCTGCCCAAGTCAGGTCAGGGATAAGGGTTAGTAAAATGAATTTAAATACTATCAAAGGACAAAAATTATTTACTCTACAAGGTAATGGTCTAAATAATCAAGTACAGAAGTGAAGATAATTGTAGATGGAAATATTTTTCCTTATACAATTTTAAAGATTTTTATTTTGCATGTGCAACTGCATCTTGCAAAGAAACAGCCAAGTAACATTCAAGATTTAATCAACAGACTGCAAAAATCACTTTTGGCAAACTTCTCTGCATCAGCAATGAGATGGCCTAGATACCCTGACAACTCTTCTTTAAAAGCTTTTGTTTCCGTGACAAGTACTCTTCACAGCAGCAGAGATAAGGCATTAAAGAAAACTGATAGGGCAAACAGAGGTTACATCTCTCTTCTTCCTCTCAAAGTGCTAATATTTCTCAGAGATCATCCTTGTCTTCCAGGTATACTACTCTGTCTTTTTCCAGGTGAAAATAATTTTCCTGTTAGATCCATCTGGATCAGGCACACTTCATGGTATAGTTCATGCTGAATCTTTATACACTTCACTGACATATAACTTATGATACATTAACAAGCATACAGATTTACAGATAGTTTTCATTTCTCTACTATCCCAAACTCTCCTGCACACTGACTTTCTTTTCCTGCTTTTCCTTTAGGAAACAACACATGTATGTTGCAGCACGTTGGAAGAAACTTCATGCTGGAGATTTTTTCAATAACTTTGGTAGTTCTCTCTCCACTACAAAACCTAATCTTTTAAAAGTGTTCAAAAGATAATAGTCTGTATTTAAACAGCAAGTTAAAATTACTCAGCCAAAAAGCACCCACTTACTGAAGTTACAGCCAGACACAAAAATGCCAGTATTACCAGTGTTCTACAAGTAACATTTCTGCCTCTATAGAACTTCTGTAGAATCTTTCACTTGATTTTTTTTTTGTTTATTTTTTGGGGGTGTGCATAAACAACACTACAGCAAGGTCTAATTAAGGCATTAAGAAATACTGAATACAGTAATGAAAGTTTAGACACAATACAAGGCTAGATCATATCACAAGGTAATTTTTGGCACCCTCTTATTCAGTTGCTATGGAGAATTTCTCCTAGTTATGGGCACCCTGGAGCCCAGGGGCAAATCTGTACTTACACAACTTTCTCAAAGTTTCTTGATCAGCACAGGTGATCTCTAAGGCCCTGAAGTCACTGGTAACTACCACAATCCAATTAACATTTATCTTCTTACATAAGCTTTCTCTCCAGAAGCAGTAGTCTTAGAAGAATCACCAATGCACTGGTACTTCTTGTAATGAGTACTAATAACAATCTTTGAGTATCTTTATGCCTTTTAATAAAACAAATGAAAGCAGAAATGTTTGAGAAAGCTATGAAGATACTGAACAGTAGCTCAGAAGTTGCCAAAAAACTCCCTCCCTTTTGCCAATGCTTTCCATTATACTGAATATGGAAGGAATTATTAATAGTAATGGAGTAGGATAATAATGGAAAAAGGAGGACACAAGGCTCCCAATATTGAGGCAGTTTCTGAGTCTTTGAATCACCCCCCTGAAAGCCTCTCTCTGTGTCTCCCTTAACTGAGAGGGATGCCCTGACAGGAGCCTCCTAATGCAAAACCTCCCTCTGGCACCCAAAGCTGTGTGTGTGGCCTAGGGCTGTGACAGGAGCCACAGCCACGTGTGCACAAGTGACACACACAGCCTGCATGAGGCCACAGCCAGGAACCAAAGGGATACAGAAACCTCCCTTTGGTGCCAGAACCCAGCAGAGCCAGAAGAGGTTCCATGGTGGGTCAGCACTCTGAGACAGCTCATGCAGAGGCTCCATGGCAGCGTTGTTAACAGCAGATTTGCTGAACACAGGCTTGTTTGGGTAGCTTATCTTCAGCCACTCCTGTCAAACCTTCTTTTGCATTGATATCCTTGCCTCCCTACTGCTCTTTGAGGACATATCTGATCCCAGATCTGATCCCATGGCTGCTCTCCACCAGGGACTGAAAGAGCCCCTGGATAAAGTTGGCAAACAAGTCTACTCCTGAAGTGCTTTGAGGAAGCTCAAGAAACTACATCTGTTTTAATGGGTGTAAGAACCATCAACCTGGGGGAGAAAATGAGCATTCTTAACCTCTTGCAGCTTTAAAAAAAATGTATTTATCCTAAACAATACTGCATTTAAAAATGACCCATTTAATGTCAATGGGAGCTTGAGCCTCTCAGGAATTTATTTAGGGTGACTGTTGGCTGACAACCAGAGGAAGACTGAGAAGGCATACTAGACAGAAAGGTGCTTACTAGTAGGAGAATAATTCCTTTTCCAAGGACTGACAGTAACCAAACCTCCAGATAACCTGTAAAAGTCAATTAGGTTCTGCACCAGTGCATGATGAGTCAGCTAGAGCAACTGCCCTGACAACACCTCTGGATGGAAATAATGGAAATACCTTCCTTTTTCTCCTGATACCAGTCAGAAACTGTGCTCTCAGTAAATTCATTTGCTGCAAACCAAGGAAGTCAACAAGTAGCCATGTTCTGGACTCATTCTATACCATAGTGGTTTTTTTTTTCCTTGAACAGGGAAGCAAGCACCCAGAAACTATCCAGATAAAGATGTATGAGCAATGCAGCATGATAAACTATGCATGATGTACTTTAAATGCCAAGAGTCAGGGCAATCAGTCACATGAAATAATGCCTCAAAACTTCTAATGAGCGAAAAGGAGGCAGATAATCTCAATGGAGATCCATTACAAAGCTGTTAAAGGTCAGCCTCTGAATTCACAAGAAGTTATATATTCAGGAGTGGCACACAGGTGCTGATGCAGCATCAGTGCTGATTTACCTGAGCTCACTCTGAGCAGGTATTGCTGGCAGTGCACACCAACTCCAGCTGTGGCCACAG
Organism: Agelaius phoeniceus; assembly: GCF_051311805.1. NCBI lineage: Eukaryota > Metazoa > Chordata > Aves > Passeriformes > Icteridae > Agelaius > Agelaius phoeniceus. Next base: position 29,868,304 of record NC_135268.1, on the reverse strand, counting down.
ATAACCCCTCAGCAAATGGTGTAGAGCTTTCCATCAAAACAGGCATTCCACCACATGTAACACCTGCCTGCCACAGTGGAGCATCCTGGAACAAGGGAAATGACCCTCTCTTTGGAAATGGAGATAAAAGAGAGGCAATTCTCTTTACCACCCAAACTGTGGTTTCAAATTCAAGGTTTTGAACACTGTGAATCATTGCTCTCCTTTTAATATTTGCCCTCAAGACAAAGTTTCACATAATTCACCCACTGCCTTCATTGCACAGAACTGCTTCCATGCCTAAGAAACAAAAGGTGAACACTTTCTACCACCTTTCTTTTACAGACTTGTGATTGTTCAGCCTTCGACCCAAAGCAGCCAACCAGGAGAGTAAACACACTTCTCCACCAATAGCAATGATCCTACCAAGAAAATGAACACATTCCTTACTTCATCCTGCACTTCTTAGGTTGCTAGCAGAACCCCTACATCATTAACTTTTACAAAAGTAGCTATTGACAGTTCTGCTTGCATGGTTTTGCAGAATAACATATTAATTTTCCCACAAGTTAACAGGTATATTAAGAAATCTGAGGTGTAAAAACCCCATTATCTAGCAGTGAAGTGCTTCCTTCCCTTGCATACAGTTCATGCCATAAAAGCTTTTAGATTATAAATTTTATAACATATAATGATGCGTGAAGAAAGCTTTCTTTTCAAGTTTAAAGAGAAGTATTGTTTGCTTCCTCTGCAAACAAGCATCCAGATTAAAAACAGCCCTTCACAAGAGAAACTGATCTCTTTGCAAGGCAGCAACTTGCAAGAATATAACTGAGAAAGAATTATTTTACTTTGTTCACAGAGAAACACAAATTATTTTATCATTATGGGGACTAGGAGAAAGTAAACAATACTGCTCATTTGAAGATATAGAAGGACAGGTTTATTAGAAAACTTTATTTTTAGAAACATGAATATTTTTTCCAGTTCATTAGAGATTTCTGGGAATGCAATAAATGAATAAATTCAGAGAAGCTGCAAAGACTTGTATTGAGTGGAGCTTTTATATAGTGACCACCGACCCTTATTTCTGTAGTAACCTTTTATTTTTTTGGCTATTTATATTTAATTTTTCTACATTTCAGTAGTCAAGGATTAAAACCCCCAAAATGTAAAGGAACTCAGACATCCATCCCATGCTTTATCTGCTCATGACCTGTCAAAGTTTAACTGGCTAGACAGTTTGCACATACAAACTCCAATAATTTTATTGGAAAGAAGCAAGGAACAGATAATTAATTATAAGGAACACTAGGCTCTAAACATCTCACCCAGAGCACTTCTTAATATACTTCTTCATTAATAGAGCTGTTTTAAGTTTTGCTTCCCGTGTAACATTTACTTAATAACTTGCAGTCAAAATACAGAAATATCCTAAGGCATATTAAAATACACAGTTATGTTCAGAGGCATACATCTGCCTGTAAGGAATTTAATTAGGTTTGTATTATATAATAAGTGGAATGGGCATGAACTAACAAAAGACGAAGAAAATGGGCATGAACTGATAAACACAGGAATGAAAAGACACCAACATATTCAAGTGCACAGAAGTACAGTCTACTGTACATGAACAGGAATTAAATTCTTACCTTTGTTATTGTATACATCTAGATAGTTTGGTGCTGAAAAAATTGTGATTAGCGAAGGGAAGCCTGTTGTTTGGCTTTTCCTGTACATACGATACCTAAGAAGAAAGAGAAGATACTCATTACTACCCAGTGTTGAATGTCCATTTGTCACTGACCACATTCAGTGCGAAAAATGCCCAGTGCATTAGGGCTCTGGCTTTTAACACCTGCCAAGACTGAAAAACACATACACGAGCTACTTAAAAGCCACAGGAAAGAAGTATTTCCTGCAGATTTTCTCATTATAACCATTTGACATGACCAGGAATCCATGCTTGAAAGTGGTGTGTCTGTCTGAAATTCAGTGAGCCGAGGTGGGATTTGTTGTGAATTTGCTCACTGCCCAGGACATCGCCAGCCTTTCCCTCTGGGGGACTGTGGGTGAAGCAAGCACCAGCAGGTACCTTGGCAGGGTCCTGCCTTCAGAAGGGAACTGGGTGTCCCCCATGACCCTCCTGCTGCCTGCCTTCTCCAGGCATAGAAGCCATGGCACTGCTAGGGCACATGGAAGGGGTGAGAAGGGAAGGGGAAATGGGGCATCTGATACTTTCAGTGCTGTGTCTAATCTTATCCACTCTATCAGCCAGTTTATTAATGTCTGTGTGTTCTCATTACCTAACCTTACTGCCTCATGAAAAATACGAGGCTTATTGGGCCAACAAATAAGCACTAAACCTGCAAGTAATTGGAAAGAAAGCAACCAAACAGTACTTAGACACAAGTACACCAAACACTGCTCTTTAGTCCTCAGCTACAAGAAACCTAAGAATTCAGCAAACATCCACAAAAGTTGCACTGAAACTGTTGTATAGTTTAAATGCAATCTTTTCCACAAAATTTTAATTTTCACCCTTTACTGGAAAGCAATACAAGAAAAAAGAAATCTTATTACCCTTGAGTATTCCATGCTAGGTATTTCTGGCATAGTAATAGCTTGCTTTTAATTGCATTACCATATGGAAGTCACAACAATTCAAACATTCAGAATAGTTTTTAATATGCATAGTGAATATTGAGCTTATTCCTACAATGCCACTAATTTATCTTTTATTGCTGTTCAAGTTGGCTAAAGTTTTTACCTCCAAACAAACACAATAATAATTTAGGCATGATATGCAAAGCTATTTATTCAGATTCCAATCCTTCATTAATATCTCACAAGTATGGTACACTTCAAATAAGAGGAATTTTTAAAGTAATTTTTTCAAAGCAGCACAAAAAATTCTACCTTTATAATGACAATAGTTTCATGGGGAACCGTCAACACTACCTGATGCTTGACCTGGACTGTTTTTGCATTCAATGGCTTAGACTTCTTGAATTCATTAATGATACTCCTGCATAAAAATTTATGTGCCTATACAGTTCCATAATTTTTATTTTTTTTTATGAAGTATAAAACCAGTAGACCCAAAAGTTTTAGGTAGCTGAGAAAGTCCTAAAAGATGGCAGTTCTGGCCTTTGTGAGCCAAATCACTTCTCTGGCATCATGGCAATCAGTGTGTAAAAATACTCTGGCATATTTGCAAACCTTTTTCTGAAATGAATTTGTTTTTCTTTACATGTCTGGCATTGTTTGGCATCAAAAAATTTTGGTCATTTTAAATTAGTTAAATACACTAAGGCTAAGTAAGTGGCATTTATAAGAATTCATTAAATTTTGTAACTCACTAATAATAATGTAAAAGACATTATAATGCCAGTGTGTATTTTTGTAGCATTAGTAAAAAGTGAGAGCTGTTGCAACTTATATATTCCAGTTCATTCTCACTCATCTGCTCTTCCTTTTTGTGCTCTGTTTGGGAATGGTAAGCCATTATACATAATGAGTATTATTATTGTCCCCTCTCCACACATACTTACCCAGCATCCTGGGCTTCATGAGCTCGAAGTATGGATAACAAGTTATTGTGCTGTAGGAATTCACATACAGCAGGGTAACTGTTAAAAAAAAAAAAAGTAATAGCACCTGTTAAGGCATTATCAGAAGCAGCACAAAGAACTCTAGCTTTCAAAAAATGTATCATAAAGCATGCATCATCCATGAAATTAGCACCTGCTCTGCAGGCAGATTTCAGTAGAGACAATATCACCAGCAGTGTCTTTTTAAATCCCCCCCCATAACTGCTTGGAAAGGAATGCAAGAAACTCATCCATTACATAACAACAATCAGCCAATGGCTTGTCAGGAAAAAAAGGTACTTTCTTTTATTCATCTAAGATTTAATGTATTCTAAAAAAGCAAAATGTAACACAGCAGTTGCTTGTAACAGAAAACTTCACCCACTGACTACTGTATGCAGTGGCTGCTTATGGACACCAGAAAATAAGGTGGTTAAGTGGAAAGAAAAGGAAAGAGAGAAAGAAGAAAGGAAAATCAATCCTCAAACTGGGAATGTTTATCTTCCTGAACTTTATCTCCTTGAGAAATAAATTATCTTTCCCCTTGGCAACTTAAAATCCTGTGACTTCTGAAACCCCAAAAATGTGTTCACTGAATATATCTGTGCTAAACATACTGAGCAAGATAAAAAAAAAAAACCAAACAAAAACCAAAAAACCTCAAGTATACAGTACACAAAAAACTGCTGTCCCAGGCATGGTTTCATGGTTTCACCTTGCAATCAGTTAACAGCCCCCTCAGTTTCTAATTTCATGCATGAAAAAGATGAAAACTTACATACCCCTCTCCCCCAATCTAATACATCATCTTCCTTTAGTTTATCCAAGAGAAATGATACTACTTGCTTCCAAACCTTCCTGAGTATTTTGGAACTGAAATGTCATTGCAGCTAGAAGCTACAAACCCAGTGGAATGCTGTATTGCTGTTTCTGGATTTAAGCTTCCTAGCATGTATTCTCAGATGCAGGTCTGGTATTTGGAATTGTTTAAAAAGATTGCCATTATAAAACAATTTCAATTCCCAAATTATGTGGGGTAATGTTTTGGCAACTACAGTGATCTCAAATGCTGACAGGCTGCCATTCAAACCACTGGCAAACGAGAACTGATTTGCATACATTTCTTTTCATAATTAATTGTGACTAAATGCAGACTTATGGTACATTTTGTTTAGAAATTTTTACATTAACTTCTGAAAACTGGGGTCTATCATGAAAATCTGATAGACAGTTGATTATGTTCATTATCAGTGCAGCTGCTCAAAATGGCTAGGCTATTACATTTTTTTCCTCCATAGTATTCTTTTCATCCAGTGTTAAGTACTGCTTTTAAAGAAGACATAATGAAGTGGTAAAAAATGCTCCTAAATAGATATGATAGGTTCTTCTTTCCATTTCAAGTACAAAACTAGTGGAGTTTTTTATTGCCTAATTATCTTGTTCTTCATAAATTTGTGGAAAATAAGAATTCTGCTAGCAGAATTTGGCAGATTCTACAGGGCCCACACCTACAATAGCAGAGGTGTCACAGTGCTCCATGCAAATTTACAAAAAAATAATTTGCCTGCCTTCTTTTTTTACAAGTGAATAGCACGGGACCTTCAATGTGCCAGCTGCCCTATTACCCAGAGCACCACAACCCATGAGCAGTCTATCAGGATATTTTATTTTGAAAAAGGCAAAGCAACTTGCAAGCATTTTTCTTGAGCTTCTTGTTGAAGCAGAGGCTGGGAGTAGCAAAAGTAGCAAACTTTGCATCATGTGCAGCTATTACATATGCTATCCTGCATTTCCTTAGTATGTTAGCTTTAGATTAAACCATGTTACTTAACACAAAAATACATGTCCTAAAAAGCAGGTAAAAATAAAAAGTCACACAAAGAGCCAATAAAACAGACATTATGGCAGAAATAATCAAAACCAAAATTCTACAGAAATTACTTCTGCTTGGAAATCTTTTTTCAAATATTTTTTATTAAAATGACTGACTTGCAGTCAAATTCCCTACTAATTTTTCAGAGTGCTACCCTTCCAGAAACCCATTCCTCCTCGCCCTGCTTTGCAGAGCCCAGACTGTAACTCAGATGAGCCAGAAATAAAGCAGTTGGCCAAGAGGGAAAACAAACAAACAGAAATCCCCCACGCAACAGGCTTTTCCAGAGCGCCCCAGCCTCCTGCCTTCATGTGTCATGCTGAATCACGGAGGAGCGGTGACTCACAGAGAAAACAAAACACCCCTCTGCTAAGCTAGAGAGATGCTATTCCCCATGGAGTACGTGACTGATATTCCCTACTTGGGCATCTTCTTTCATTAACATGCCTCATGCATACTTTACTAGTTCTGAGGTCTCTTTTGCATGATATCTGATTACTTCTGGCAGTTTTCAAAGAGAAGCAATACTTTGCTAATATGAACCAAAATGGCAAATGTTTTCAAATTGTTTTTCCACCAATAACTGGAAAAAATAGACGGAATCAACATAGTTTTTTTTCATGTCCCCTCATCATACCATTAAAAGAGAGGCATAAGCACTTTCAAAAGAGAACATTCAAATTTAGTTCAAAAAGCTTCTGTAACATTACATGCACATATAAAATAGGTTTCCTGCAAAATCCATTGGCCTTGCACTTGAGTCTCCAAAGGCAAATGCTTTGTTGCTGTGCTGTTCCCTAAGCAACTCTCAGAACATCCCTTTCCACCAGCTTTTCCTTGCTCTTAGCTGTGCTGTCTGCAGAGCTGCACTGGGAAGTGGAACGGGGCACTGCATTAGAACAAATAAACACATCTTTTTTTGCAGAGTCGTTCTTCCAGAACTGGATGCTTTCCCAGGTCTGATGGAGCACACAAGCAATTCTACTAGTACATCTGGGCAGACAATGTGAGGGTAGCAAGAGCCCTAAAAGCTTCTGGTCTGGGAGAAAGAAGAGTAGAAAAGTGGGCAAAAGTATCTGTTAAAAATGCTATCACTAAAAAAAAAAAAAAAAAAAAAAAATCATGCAACTGTGCTTCCCACCCTGAGCTGAAAACACACTACAGTCTTCAAAAGCTTTCAGCAGGTATTTCTTTAATCTTTGCATACTGACAAACTTAACTTGCATGTCAAGTGCACCACTGAAATCATTTGCTTGTAGGGCCAAAATTATAACTCTACTCCAGAGTAGAGTTCAACCATCTGCAAGGTTGAACCATTTCACTGCTATCCAAGGCTGGAAAGTGTTTCTTGAACAGCTCCAGGCAAAGTGACCCCAGCAGCTCCCTGGGAAGTCATTCCAATGCCTGACCACCCCTTCAGTGAAGGGGTTCTTCCAGGCGTCCAACCTGTTTCTTACAAAATTGCCTGAGAGTTACTGTACCACTAGCTTATGAAATAAGTGCAAAGGGTCATTGGCAAGATCAGTACAAATTAAAAAGTGTAAATAAATATTTGCTAGAAAAATTCAAGGCAAGAATTAGATAATTTGGTAAACAGGAAAACTTCTTTACTGGCTGGATCAGCTGAAAAACTATGTGCCTGTGGGTCTAATATCACTCGGGAACAAATTAATTCCCTCTTGTTTATAATATACTCTGAACACATTATTTTGGGTATGGATGAAAGAAAAGCTTAACTCATACTAAAAGAACAATTTAAACAACCAGCATTCCATTAATGATTTCTACTTTTTCACAAAATTGCATCAAACATGACCAGGACTACAAAGGAGGTACAATTTTAAACTTCACATAGGGAAAATGAAATCCCATCCCTATCACTTTTTGTTCTCTTTAAGGTACAGAAACTTTAATATATTTTCATTAATTCCTTATATTCCACAGTTAACATTTCACTCTGGCATTGTGCTAGTTTGACAATCCACAGTACAAAATACTGCTAGATGCTAAAGGTGCGCACTAAGCGTTGACTCTGAGCGCTTCTGAAAAATCAGACTATTCTTTCCATCTCTAAATGACAGGTTATGCCTATGGTTTCAAGATCTGACATTTTACACCTAGCCACAGCAGTTTCAAGAACTCTTACATAAAGGGACATTTCTTGAAGAAATACTGGATCAGTTTGAAATTCAATAGGCTGTATGAGAGTGATCACGTAAGAAATGCAGTGAGAAGCTTGTCAGACTACTGTAAGCTACAGTCTTTACACTTTCTCATAGAAATGGCCCAACATTTCACAAATGGGTTTTGGCTAAATGCAGAGGATTTTGTGCACTTCTGAGATGGAAGGTCCAGTTAACATGGTGCATGCACAGTTAGAAAGCCACATTACTGTTATTTTCCTCACAGCATCTTTGTATTAGGAAATAACTTGAACTCAGAGCAAAGTAACTTGCAACTTGTCATTATAAGTTGCAAATAATAAATATTTTATTTATTTTATTTATCTGTAATAAATAAAAATTATTTATTACAGATATTTCCTGCAATTGATTAGGAGACCTTAATCAGCTAGAAATTCTTTCACTTATTTGCAGGCATGACTGAAATCTTCCTGACTTTCATTCAAAATTCTCATTGCTATCTTTTAACTTCCCGTTCTAGAAATGACTGAAGAAACTTAAGAAATTTTATTCAGTGAAGAATAAACACAGTCATTCTATTAACAGGCATTCTTGAAGGAGGACTGAGTAATTCAGTCCTTCCTTTACAAGCCTGTTCAGGGAAATTTGTTCCTTTACTCAGGAAGTAACTAGAAAAGGCAAGGAAAATTAAGACATTCTACACTGATGGATACCTTTTATACCAGGTATTATTATTAGGCAAGCAATTAGTCATCTTCCAGGGCAACTAGATACTTCTTTGAAAAGGAATGCTTGCCTTCATATAAACTCAGATAACATGATTCCAAGCTAGCCTTCTGACTCAATCATCAAGCAGTTATATGTCCCTCATGTGACCTGATAATTAGCTGTCTTCTGAATAGTTCCTCTTCTCCTGAAAATGCACTTTTCTGAATACGCATCAGGACACAGACTAGGTCTGGTACATTTTCTGGAGGAAATTGATATATGTATTAAAGAAATTTTATGGCAACTGTATGGAGCAGACCTCTGAAAAAAACCCCAACCTAAAATCTAGAACTTTTTCCAGTATATAAACAGCCCTGTATTTAAGCACAAGCCATATCTGCCAGGCTATTCATGAGTGGAAATCACCATTGTGTGCAGTGCCTGGGAGTCACAGGTACACTCCAGCATTTGCTGCTGCTGCTGAGAGGATAAGCAATGATTTTACTGCTCAGTCATAGCCCATTTGTTTGCAGCAGTGTGCCATCCCTTTCATGATGACCCCAAACACACCCATGGAGCACCTCCCAGATGTCACAGACCCGAGTGTGGCTGCCGGAGCTGCCCACCGGAGGCGGGAGCCAGCGGCCCAGGCTGCAGAGCCAACTGCTCTGCTCTTCACTGGCCCCATGCTGCAGCAACAGGGCTCTGAGAAGGGAGCCAGAAATCTCATTTTTGAACATCAAACCATCTGCCACCTTCCTGATAATGTCACCAACAAGGAGGTTGATTCCAGCGGCTCTGTCACCTGGTTTTTGGTGGAAGCCCTTGATTTACTTTTGACATGTTACTAAACAGCTACAGTCAGTGTTCAAGGGGAGATTTTCTAACACAAGTGAAAGAGGAGGATTCCTCCCTTCCTCCGAGTTTGCTGAGAAAACGTAGATTTGTGTAACTAGCATGGGTTGAAGCAGAAATGCTTCACTTCAAAAAGTTCAACAACCTCTTAACATTTCAATAACATCTTCATGTTTCTCTTGAACAAAAACGCTTTTTAAATTAATATTTCACTGAATACATTGCTCATTTTGCCATTTAACCTCCTCCCCTACTAGTTTTGCTACTCTGGTGTCCTTGTATGTTGTTCTTATCTACCACAATAAAAAAAAAGGCAGAAATTCCTTAAAATCCCCACACTGTCAGGGGACAGCACATTCATGTTTCTGCAGGAATGTGACAGGCACTTTTCTGCATTTCAGGTATTACTAAGTCCCATTTAACAAATGCTTTTTAAATACCGAATTTCTTAAGAAGAATTGCTTCCAAACAAACAAAAAAATTTGATCAAACTGAGAGGAAAAAAGTTCCTCTGTGGGGGAAATCACAATTTTTATTTACCTTGCAGAACAATAAGTAATCCATTTTTCAGTGCTGGCATCTTTCATTAGAAATTACATTTAATTTCCAAACTAGAAATGCAGTTGCATACCCCTTTTTAAAAGTGACACATTCATTCTCTAACTTACAAAAACAGAGGCAAAATACACAGGCTTTGGTGAATAAAATTAAGTGATTTAGAGTTTTCCCACTGTGGCATAACAGAAGAGATTAAAATAAAGCAAGGATGAATTTTTCTGAAAACAAGGCTAGCCTGCAGAAAAAAAATGCCTAATTACCTAAGTAGTGCCACAAAGTTCAAGCAAACATTTATACTGCAAAAGCAGAACCAGTTCACCAACAGAAATCTATCCAAAGTAGTAACAATCACCTGTAGAAGTACGAGCACCCCCTGACTGTGTTGTGAGTGAAGTGTTCCTGAGTCTTCTCATTTCCAAAGTCCTCCAACGGGTCTGACCACAGGATGTCACACATAGGTCCATATGCAGGTGGTTCCTTGAATCGATCTAACTAAGAAAAATAGGAGACAAAGAAATACTAACTTCTTTCAACTATGTATCACAGAAACAATGAAGCAAAATTACTATTTTTCACTCCATGAGCAAGTGAACAAGAGACTCATAGCAATCTGTTCTTCAGCTTTAAAGCAAAGGAGTTTAAGCACCAGCAAAACACTCCTTGCAAACATTGATGGGGACAGAAGGAATAGATAGAACTGAAAATTAAGAGATTCAGTGGATTCATGTTCTACATGAATTTTTGTTTGCTTTTTTTTGCCTTTCTACTGGTTTTTGCAAGCATTCCAGTGGACAAGGGAGAATATAATATTTCTGTATTTCATGATTTTTCAAACCTTAAAACATTAAATTTATGTAAGTGGGGCACCTCAAGAAAATATAGTAGTTATTTCAAAGGCAGGTTCCATTTAGATTTATGTACATTTTCACAAAAAAAAATTATCTAAATATCAAGAAAATATCTCTGCATTACAGCATGTAGGCATGACATTGCTGTTGCTCCTGTAACCTCAACCCTAATTAAGAAGCTAAAAACTTCTTTTTGGTCCTCCTATGGGTATTTAATACTTCAAATTATACAGAATCATACTGCAAATAAGATGAAGTACAGCAAAATAATAAAATAATAAAAATCAGTGTTCTCCTGGAAGAACTCTTTAATATAATAACATCATGTGTTATCTCAAGAATTCTTTCACATAAGAGCAGCCCTGTTAAGATAGTGTATGAATAAGGCTTGCAGTCTGCAATATTCTCTATTTTGACCAGAAAGATCAAGTAAAAGATTCAGTAGCTAGTAGATACTTTCTCCCCTCAAAAAAAAAAAAAAATCAAAGAGAACAAATGGGTGTTGTAAGTTTTCAACACTCAAAGTTTTAGTAAGAGACCTCTACAATTTTGCCTTTGCATTCTTGTTTTGACATATTCACAGCATATCTACACTTCTTATTTCAGCCCTCTCCAAGTAATGCTTATGAAATTACAATGCATTTAAACAAAAATTCATAAATATGCAAACCCAGTTTCTGCTGATTGCCAAAGATAAATAAACCTGCAGGGTTGGGCAGGGAGAAGGAAAGGTGTTAATGAACCTAATCTAGAATCTGAGAGCTAAACAACTTTACTCTGCCATTATGCTGTTGCAGAGCCAGCTAATTTTTATGCAGAGTATTTTTGTTTACTGAGATAGTAAACCTTTACCTCAGAAACAAAACTTTGCATTCAGTAATTTTTTAAAGTGCAGTTAATATCTTAAGCTAATTGATTTTAAACCAAAACATGTAATTACTGGCTCAATTTGTTGTTGTTGTTTTTTTTTTAAACTATATTCATTTCTTAGTAGACTACAAATTAACCTCAGAATATAAATTACCTTTCACTAACCTGAAAGCTCAGAAATAGATATCCATTTGCAAGTCTCAAACAGCAAACAAGGAGGATTTTTTTTCTGGGAACACTAAGAATGAATGGTTTAAATAGCTCTTCCTAGAAATATCGACTTCCTAGAGATCTCTTCCACAAAACATGTGAATAAAAAATTAATCCTTGATAACATGCAATAACACTAGATTATGTGAAGAAGCTGTTTGATACTGTTCTCTGAACTTCCATGAGATTTCTGAGAAACTTTTCAGAACATAAGGGTACTACAAGTGTGAACTTATTAAGCCTCAATTAGACTATGTGCTGGGCACTCTAACGCAGAACAACTAAAAATATGGTGGGACTCATTGAGAATGAAGCTCTTGACAATTTAAAAAAATACCAACTATATTCATTACAATCACATGAGCCTTTTTTGTTACATCTTTATATATTGTGAGGTTCTTCTAGAGCTCTTTTGCATCTTCTCCAAGAAAGCACAGAACACTTAACAAGGCACAAGGAGTTGTCAGATGGGGCTTGCATTGTGCTTACAGGTAATAACCTCCAAGACTTACTTTTCTGATGTCATCTAAGGTGTTGATCTCGGGAGACAAGCCACCATGTACACACAGGAATTGTTGGTTCATCAGAGCAGCCAAGGGAAGGCAGTCGAAGGCATCCATGCAGGCATCATATACACGTTCTGAATATTTGATTTTACCTTTTAAAAATTGAGATAGTAACAGAAAGTGCCATCAACACTTAAGAGGAAAAAGGATAAAAGGATTGTGCTTAATATCGCAAACTTTTTCCTCTCACTATTCTATCTAGTATTGAGGACTTGACCCAAACTTTTGCTTAATACAAAAATATCTTCAGGAATCCACTGCTGGAAAAATTCTTCCTGTTCTGAGGTGAAGCTAATAAAATTTTTTTCATATTTTTTCTAAAAAACTGTAAATAAACAACTGAATATACCATTATAGTCTACCATTTCTACTCAGTACGAAATCTGTAGAGCAAGCCTTAAAACATCTGCTGAATGGTTATCATCATTATCACTCAATATACTCTCTATGAAATAGTCAGAACTTTAGCCCAGTCCCTTATAATTAATTATCTACAGAAATGCCATTATGAAATGAACGAGGTGGAATAATGAAGCTGAAATGTTAATTTACCAATATGCATATTAAACTCAGTAAACCATGAAGCCTTCAAGCCAATTAACATTTCCTTTATCCCCAGTGTAAAAAGAAAATACAGACTTATGGCAATAGTTTCATCTCACTGTGTCACAGGGAAAAAAAAGCTTCATTGTGCAGGTAAAGGTCTACATCTAATAAGCTTTTATGTGTCACTGCATCATTTCTTGCAACACAGAAAGGAATTTATATCAAAAGAGCATATTGAAAAGTTTAAGCCTACACACAGGACAAATGTGAAAATGCTATACCTAAAGGAAGAATAAAATAAAAATTCCTTGCATTTTTCTCCTGCTCCATGAGATGAGACCCAGTGAGATGAAGTCCTCCTTAACTAGCAGTCAGGAACCTGTCCCAGGTGCCAGGGCTGTTGTGCCAGCAGGTTTTGCCTGCCAGGCTGCTGTGTGGGGCAGCAAACCCTTGGCTGCTGCCAGGAGCATCAGCAGCAGAACACGCTCACCGAGAGCATCCCAGCCAGATGGACCCACAGCAGCCCCAGGATGCTCCCATACTCAAATATGGGGGGGTCTAAGCCCTTCCAATCCACACCACTGAGAGGTCACTGCCCCCTCAGGGAACAGGGACTACCGTTTAAAATTAATGGCATTTAACATAAAAATTTGCTAATAGTGAACCAATATAAAATATCTGCAAAATAACAAATTAAGTTGCTGAAAAAGGAGTTAAGAAGTGAAAGGTAAGATAGACTTACATTCTTGCTTAAATGTGAAATACTCTGTTAAATGTCTACATTCATGGTTCCCACGAAGTAAAAACAGTGTTTTGGGGTAAAGGATTTTCAAGGCCCACAAGTACAGCACACACTGTGAATCAGAAGAAGAAAGAAAATTAGAATTCATAATTAATGACGGAACAATTTACATTCCCTTCCATCACAAAAAACTTGCAGAGAAAGTAAAAGTGCAAAGCAAAATCTGTGCAAAGAATTTATTTTCAACTGATTAACTTCATTCTTCACATGCTACACTCAAACACTTCTCTGCACTTCAGCCTATACTGGCTGAAACTCGAGTGGGTACATTCTGTCAGAGTTTCACACTTCCTGCTGAGTGGTCCCTCCCTGGTCAGCCGTGCCAGGCTGCCCCCAGCAGCCCCAGCTCTCCCCCAGCGCTTGCTGTGCATCCTAGAAGGAAGTGCACACTCTCCACCTGCAAGGGGAGGCAGAAACCTCCCGTGGAAACAATTCCACCGGAAGACCTGCATTTCCTGGCTTAAGGAAAATTTGCCTCAGAACAATTTAACTCACACTTCAGGAAATACCTCAGCTTCCAGAATTACAGTTTTTAAATGAGAGCTTGTTCATTTTTCACTTAGTGTTGTTCCCTACATATAACTGCGGTAAAAAGATCCACAAAGCTCTTACATTAAATGAAGTTACTACTAAGCTTTTACAATGCCTCTTCTCTTTCCCAAAGATTTCTATTTGAGATGACATTTCTTCTAGATGTGTTTTTAAAGATAAAAAAAAAAAAACAAACTTGGAGAGGCTAAGCTCTGCTCAGACCTCTCTAAATCACCCAATTAAAAATATTTGTTTTGAAAATGAACTCACAGCTCCAAGAAAGTTGATGGAAATGAGACCCACTCATCCCATGAGATGAGCCCACTGCCTGCAGGGGCACTTTACAGACCACAATGTCCTCTCAAAAACTAGAAAGCTAGAAAAACTGTCTGAATGGTTTTTCCTCCAGCCTTTCTTATATAACCAAGAACTGCTGAAATGCTGCACAAGAAACAAAAGGTGTCAAAAAACCCCACTTTCATTCTCAACTACTTCCCAACACTCCCCTTTGTTCCATTGGGGGAAAAAAATTCCTTTCATTTAACTTAATATTCAATAAATTGGAAATTCAGAATGTACTCTATGGTTTCAGATTAGAACAATAGCATTGCTGTCAATGCAATGCCTCTACATTATAGTGTGAACTCCCTTCTACAATTCAGAGTGTCTTGAAAAACAGCTGAATAATAAATTTAATCATCTCAACATGTAGATTTCAGATCCCTTGTTTGCTACTTAGTCAACTTAGAAGAAACACAGGAAAAGATGAAGGGATTCAACATTTTAATGTTTGTGCTCACACTATCCATAGATAATCACACAGCAGCAGGAGTTTTATACTACTACTCGTTGCCTTGAATTTATTACATGTAAACACCTGAATGCTCTGCCTGTCCTTTGTCTGTAATTTCTGTTCTTCTACTCAGAAGAAGAACAGAAATTACAGACTCAGAGGGTGTACAGACAGAGAAAAACAGCAAAAAATACAGGCAGTATACTCAAGGAATTGTAAAACTAATTCCCCCTCTTGGAAACACACGGGAGGCCTCCCAG
The DNA here is from genome assembly GCF_051311805.1 of Agelaius phoeniceus. Classification (NCBI taxonomy): domain Eukaryota; kingdom Metazoa; phylum Chordata; class Aves; order Passeriformes; family Icteridae; genus Agelaius; species Agelaius phoeniceus. Next base: position 29,853,168 of record NC_135268.1, on the reverse strand, counting down.
CTCATGCCAATTCTTCCACCTATCTGGCGCTACTGCCACTGCAGGAAGCAAGAATAGATGCCAGAAATGCCAGGGAAATCATGCTAATGTAATCCAGCATAGAATTGTGGTGTCAGGTCACAGGAGTCATCTGTTGTGGTCCAAAACAACCAAAGGGTGTGGGTGGAGAAAGTCTTCTGCCTCTGTGTAAACTCCAGCAGACCTCGGTTTGATGGTTTCATTTCAGGGGGCAAGAAACCTGAACTTGTCCACACCACCAGAGCAATTTTCTCTCTCTTTGATGATAACTTCATCATTCCTCCAAAAATTTCCAGAACATTCCACTTCAAACTTACTGACACATGCAAAAATTTGATGTAAATGTTGTGGGACAAGAAGTCTAAAGTGACACCCCCATGCACACAAGGAAAGCTCCAGGCAAGTTACCTTAGAGCTTCTTATCCTGCCAAAACATTGCCCTCGTAACTAAGTTTTTCATTTTCCTAAAGCTCTGGCAAGATTAAAGCAAGCACTCCATATTTAAAATATTGTCCGGATCTGGAAAGCAGGGAAAATAAGTAGAGATGGAATTTTTGACTTTTTGGCATTAGGTACTTGTTTACAAGTTGATTGCTCTATATTTGCTTATCATAGATTTATTTTTTCTTTTTTTTCTATGCTTCCTTTGAAGTACTCATAAGAAGCAGACAGAAAATAACAGAGAATCAATACAGTCTAGAAAGTTCTATTTCTCTGCCACTATTCAAGCAACCTAAGCCCACTATTCATATTTTGTGTTGTTTTCAGCAGTACTATATCAAAGGTTTATTTTGTTTAGATGATTTCTTTAATTTTCTCCCTTTTATTTTTCAGTAGTTCAGTGAAGAAATGTTGTAATAGGAAATAAGAACTAATTAGAAGATTTTTTTTTCATGCAAACTAAAGAGCAAATATGAGGGCAATGATTTTCATGGCTTTTCAACTTAGTGTCATTTATATACAAAAAACATTATGTGTAAACAACAAATCATGAGCAAACATTCTGGTTTTGATTTTTTCCTGCCTGTGCTTCGCATATCATAATTCTTACTGAAAACAAAATATTTATGATAAATTGTCCTTGTTGAAAATCTGAGCTTAAAGTCTTTAAGTATTTCATAATACTGCTTCCCTGTTGTCAAATTTTTAAATACCTTTCTTCCTTCAACATTGTCATCAAGAACATTCTCAACATCAGCTCTGCTGTAACTCTCTGCAAAATGTCCAGCTGGGACCTTACAATCTAGACATCTGTAAGGTATTTTTGCCTATTTCATTTCAAACTATCCAAAGACCCATATTACATATATATATGTGTGTGTGTGTGTGTATATATGTACGTATGTATGTATGTATCTAAGACTTAGACCCTCAAACCCCTCTTGTTTAGTGTCTTTCAGCTGTTGAAATAGCAGATATGTTAAGTTTGTAACAAAGAGGTAATCTGTTTACCTCCCAGCTCCCATAGTCAAGCTGTTTTCCTGCTGAGGTTCTGGCAGCCTCAGCTTCAGGAAAGAAAAGGTCTGTGCAATTAAGCACTGTGTAAGCCAAAGGCCCACATTTTCAAAACAGACTTGGGATTTAACTCCACTGTTGCATTCTGAATTGGAGCATTTGCACAATTCCACATCTCAGCCCATCCTGGAAAGGAAAACCAAAGGTCTCACAGCTCTTTAATCACATCTCAAGTTATGTGATTAAAACAAGGAACCTTGAAAAATCATCACCATGGCCACTTGAGTACAACCACAGCATCACAATGCTCACTTCTTGGTGCTCTGGCACTGGTAGTGCCAGGAAGAGAGAGATGCAGCTCACTGCCAGTTGTGTGGCTTTGCAGGGGCCACAAACGATGAACTCCTCCTCCAAATGACTGACAGCACTAGGCACACCTCAGTAGATGAAATAAAGTGTGAGTGAGTGTGAAGTAATTCGTACTTGAAAGGATAATTTGAGCCACACATTGCTAAGGTCTCTACTGATGCTCTGCGACCTGTGGAATGGGCATAGCTCCCACACTCTCTAACACACACTTCACTAAAATATGAAAATTGTATTACTCTAGGTGCACTGAAATAATGACATCATCACAACATCTAGTACAGATACAGCTTCCTAGAATGGAGTAACCATCCCAATGGAAACCGTGTACCTTTTACACACATAGCTGCATTCACACTACTGGGATGAGTCTTTATTACAGCATGATTTCAGAGACAAATAAAGATAAATTGCAGCTGTAACCAGAATACTCACATGAGATGCAACTTACTGCCATTTCTGAACTACTATCCCTTGAGCACAAAGAAGATTATGAATACTACTGCAAATAAAGAAAAAGCCATATTGTCTTCACTACAAGTAGGATTTCAGCACAATCGCAATATACTGTTTGCTAATGTTTAGACCACAGTACTCCCATTTCAGCCTTTAAAAAGAGTATCTGAAAAGTTAAAAAAATATCCAAAAAGAAGTACCTTTTTCAACCAAAAACTGACTAGGAAACTCTTTTTTGTAAATGTTCCTATAATTCTTATAGCTAGTACTTTCTAGACAGAGATGGCTCCTAACTCTCCTTTTTGGTATCCTGTGTCTAGGCCCCAGCTGTTCTCTAAGAAGATGGGTCCCACAGAGAGATGGCATCAGTGCAGGGGAAATGGTGCCATTACATGTTCTCCCCCTGCAGCCAAAAGGGGGTTCTTGGATGCTGGGGAATCACACTGGGAACAGCTGGCACAGGACCAGTCAAGCTGCAAGGACAGCCCTGACACAAACAGATGTTACAATCTGGGAATCTAATACATATAAAAATGCTCTGAATTTGCTGAATTTTCACAGCTCTGAGGAGCAATGCCATACAGAAACGAGATCTCACAAGATGCAAATTGTTGCTATGAAGAAAGATATTTGCTACTGGTCTACAGAAGAAAAGGGCAAGGAAATTCAGGATAATTCAAGTGCTAGGACTTTCTTTGCTTTAAGAGAACTGAAAAAAACTATTAAGTTCACTGCTGAACTATTCCTGATCAGCCCAAATTATTTTAAATCAAGCTCCTTACTGGAAAACATTAATACACTACAGCAACAGACGATGCTGAAAGGTGTTTATTTTTCCAATGAAGAATTGCAAAGTTCAGAGACCTGAGAGATAATAAACACACAACTTCACCAGCATTAACTTCACCCACTGTTTACTGACATAAATTTATTTATGTGTAATTCTTTTCTTGGGAGAGACCATTTAATTATTAAGAGTTCACCGAGTTCAGAAGCATCTCAAGTGCCAGATGCTTTTTTAAAATTGGCATTAGGTCCAGCAGTCAAATTCCAGACTCACTCCAAACACCTCACTTTGCTCTTGCTGGAAATACCACAACACCAGTTTCACCTTCTGCAATGTCAGTCTGTGCACTCAGGAAGGGAAATGTATGCATGTTCTGAACCTTAAGACATAACTCCACTTTTGTTAGTTTTGAACACTGGTTCAATTCTCCATTTTTTAACTTTTTCCTCTGCCAAAAATGATCACTACATACCTTATGATGGTCAAGCGACATATAAGACTGTATATGGAATTGAGCAAGAAAATAATTCAAACAGTTGGTTTACATATTATTATTAATGCACTGTAGTTGGTTTTTACTCTGTAATTTTCCTAAGACTGTGATGAAAAATAGTCTATATGTACTCTCCTCCCTACACTGGACAGCACTTGTCTGCTTTTCAAAAAAGAGTTTTCAGACTCGGGTAGAGAGATTAGTCATTCTCCCTTACAACCTATTCCTGCAGAACCACTTAGGCTCTAACTATTCTTTACATTTAAAAATAGCCCTCTGTTTTGATTATTTGGGTTTCTACTCTCCATGACCATAAAACTTATTTGAAAGTGAAGACTAAGGGGTTTCTTCTGCTCTGGAGTCAAACCCCTCGAACAGTGCACAAGCACAAGTGGGAAATGTTATCAGTTATACAGCCAAGGAAACAAATGCACTGTATTAAATTGCAGAAATTTATTCTTTTAAGTGAAGAAATGCCCAGGTTCTGCCAAAAGGTCAAATGGAAAAGAGAACACAGATATGGAATAAAGATTCCGTCTGTGCCAAGAAACCTTGTCTCATTCTACTCACGACTTGACATTTTTTAACTTTACCTGTTGGAACTTCTCTATCAGTCTCTCATCCTTTGACTCGTTGCTTAGAGCTAATATAAAAAACACCAAACACACCCCCCCTTCAAGCAGTGAAGCTCACACCAATAAAAATGGAGCATGCACATGAAGAACTGAGCCCTTGGATCAAAAGCTCCATAGAGCAAGGACCGACATTTCTGCTGAGTGCCTTATACAAATACTTTTCTCTTTTTCCCTCTGAATTATCAAGTGCCTTCCACCTACCTTATGCAATTTCTTTCTCTGTTCTTAATGATAATAGCTTGCATTATGTAGTACCTTTCATCCAGAAGAATCCCAAATGCTTTGCAGCCCACAGAGAAGGATTATCTCGCCCACTATCAGAACTCAGCTCGGTCTAAGCTCAATGGTGTCACTTTTACACTAGAGATCACACAGCAATCAAGGGGAATGCTTTAAAAACATGTATTACTCATGATTAGTACCTTGGACCAGCCACTTAATTCTTTTGGAAAGACCCCAGAACTGCAATACTCTCCTGTCTCCATAGCAGAAAGGGAAGCCAGCAGATGGATGGAAGAAAGATCACTATGTGATTGGCATGGCAGAAATATGAACCGAGGCTGGGGCTGTTTACCAGCATGACTTCCCCAGCACAGAGTACTGACAAGAGTTGGTGCCTGATCTATGTACTTAGGTCCCCTTCTCCACCAGAAATATCTTCCCCCTCTAAATGCCAAGTTGCATTTTTCACAATTTTCCTTTCCTTGTCACTACTTATTGTGCTGAGTTCATGCCTGAATGCACAGCTCTACATCTAAATACACTTATGAAACAGAAACTTGCCCTTCCTTTCAAAGATAATCTTTAATCAAGGTGACAGGTGGGGAAAATCAGTTATGTGACCAAAAAAACCAGTAGTGATTTGAGAACCTAACATAGAAAAGAAATAATATAAGTGACAGCTGAGATACTTCCTTGGTGCTGGCAGAAGCCAATAATGCTTCCAGTGAAAAAGCAATGTTCCTGAATGGAAAAACTGCATTCAGAATACAATTTGCTAAGTATGTATGCACAGGTTGCTAAATGAGAGATTTTAAGGGGATTATTGCCTATACATAGGCTGTTGTCTTTGTTTCATATGGCTTGCTATTTCTTTAATTGGCAATAGCACTGGAACACATTTTGGTAAACTGTCAGAGAAGCACTTGAAAGCTGTTCTATTTCTTTTATTAAAAGCCTATGTATATAGAAGTGAAGACAAAACTTTCCTCTTCCAGACACATCTTGTCTCAATCAAAGACTGCAGGAGATATGAATTAGGTTATCACAATTCAAAAATGGTAGTTCAAGACCGAGCTGCACAATGGTTTAAGTCTGTGCAGCTCTTCCTGCTCCTCCTTCCCAACCCTCCCCAAGCAATCCAGCATGGCAACCCACAGCAGTGATTACCAGCTCACTTGAAATGAAGTTTTAAAATGAACTAATAAAGGAAAAGTAGTTTTATTGAATCTAGTTTTTCAGAAACGTCTTACTTTAAACATAACACTGGCAAGATAATACACTGATCTGTTTTCCAAACACATAACTCAGGTGTGCTTGGTCTTATATACTTGTATACCAATATGGCAACAGTATACTTGGATGTGGGATGTAGAATGAAACAGCAGTGGATGTGTTCTCACATGATGCCATCTTATCTAGTCACAGACACACAGACATGTATCATAGGATCTATATTGCTTCCAACAGGTAATGGGCATTCTGCCCTGACTCAGAGGGAATTCAAGTCTGAACTTTTCACAGAAAAGATCAAGAGTTCAGCAAGGATTTCTGATTGACTAGATGACTTCAATGACTAGATGACCTCAATGACTAGATCAGCTATAACCTAGACAAAAAAATACACATCAGGTTTTATTCAGTAGTTGTGCACTTCATCCTGTCAGTTTGTAAAATCAAGCAATAACACAGGATAGAAGAAAACATCTAGTTTGCTTTACAAGCACTGGAACAGAGAACTTGGGTTTGGTATTTGACTCACTTCTAGTCAAAGCTGGCAGGTTGGATAGGACACTGTTTCTTTCACAAGCCAGCTAAAGAGGCCATTTGACCTCCACATTCTATGGCCTCACCTGGAGACTACGCCAGGTCTCAGCACCACCAACAGGGCACCTGTGCATCACTTCTCTGTGGATTCAAGTGCTGCATAAAATCCAGAGATCATGCTCTCCTGCATGCCATATCTAAACAGAACTTATTCATTCTCTCCAGCACAGCATGCTGCATGCTGGCTTTTTGTCCCATCTACCTCTCATCTAGTCCTTCCATTCTCCTAAAATTTCACATCCAGGAAACTCAGATCAAATAAGCCTAAAAGTCAAACTAAACTATGGGTCGCAGGTTAAGTTTTTTCTGTTATGTCTCTTTTCTAATAGCTCTCATTTACTCAGGCTATTTAGCTTTTGCAAGCTGCAGAGCACACTGCTTTCTGTGCAATATTTAGATGGCCACTAGTTAGCACCATTCTGTGTCAGCTTTCCAGCACAGATATAGTGGGATTTGGCTGCATTCCAAGCAACATTTATAAAAACACCACCAGCAACATTAACATGGCATTTGTGAAGAGCCTCATATTCCTGAGCTAGTTAAGATATGATGGTAAATATACAAAACAGGCTGCAAGCAGTTTTGCACCCAAATCCAGAAATTAGAAACTTACTTCAATGCTGAAGTACCCTCTGTCCACGTAGTCCCCCAGGAAGAGGTACCGCGTGTTGGCAGGAGAACCTCCCACTTCAAACAGTTTCATCAAGTCAAAGAACTGACCATGGATGTCTCCACAAACTAGAACAGAAGAGGAGCAATATTTAGATTCACCATGCAAAAATCATCTTAGGTACACACAATCCAAAGACGTGTTATGACAATTTTGTGCATCGTTCACTAGTTAAACAGTTTAACAGTCTGTGCCTTCAGGGGAAGAGTTTGGTTCTGCTCTCTTGTGAAACTTCAAACTCCCTGGTGGGTGATCCCAAGCATCTGCAGGAAAGCAGGCAATGCTTTTGGAGAACCCATGGATGTCTAAGCATGCAGTGTCAAAACCTGCATTGTTTCTTCTACTCAAAAGATAACTTCCCCCCCACACATCCCATTTAGGATCAAGCCTGGAGCTTTTATGGCAATGATCCTTAACCAAGGTGATGTTAATAGCTCTGACTGGTACTGTTTAAACTGGTCCTTCAGTGACCTAAAAAAAAAAAACAACCCCAAAAAAACCCTCTGATTTTCACACTCTAAGGGTGATTTTTGAAGTAACTGAAGAAAACCAAGGGTCCAGGATAGGCCTTATCATGCAGCAGCAGCCACCTTAAGTAAAATTCAGATGCTCTCTTTCAGGTAATGCTGTTGGATCCACTGCAGATCAGCAAACCTCACGTTTGTCAGCATGCCTTGGAGAAGCTGAAGTCACAACTCCATATAGACACAAAAGGACTCCATACCACAGCTGCAGCACCAAATACAACAAACTCCCAGTGCAAAGTGTTCATAGGCTACTGTCTTTCATCTCAGTCAAGTTCACATTATAGTTTTATATTTGTATCACTTTTCCCTGAATGTATACACTAAGATCCATATAGTGTCATTCCATCAAAAAAACTAAATACAAAAGCCAGAAAGAACCCCCATCCAACCACCCACTCCCTTTGGGTACAGAAAAAACCCACTGATATCTCAGTCACCGCTTTCATGAATATTTATGTGAAATTGGTGACAATTCATGATTCCTGACTAGCTGACCATTCTTCTGTGATAGTAACATGATATTTTACCCATAAAATAGCATATTTCATCTTATCACCACTGTGATACACTGTATAATCTTTTTACCAGTTGATTCCCCACTGGGAGTTTTAGATGACAACTTTCATACTAAAAGCCATCAACATTTACAATTTCAACCTAAGAATAATATCTGCCATTAATTATGTAAAATAAATACTATTTAAATTTCCAAGTGGTATGACACCACCACTGTTTCTCTAAAAAAAAATGTTTGTACTCCGAAGGAAAGTTTTTGGTAACATCTTTATTTGAACACATTAATCTACCAAACCAATACACATTTCTTGACTGTACTCCTCTGCATGGACACTGTGGGAAGATTAAAAACACGTGTCGCAATTTGATGGCCAGGCAATCTGCTCTCCTAACTTGCAGCAGAAAAGCTTTTAGTTACATAACTGTACAGTTCTACCAATTATCGCCCGCCCCCATTTGCTCCAACTGCAAAAACCTGAAGTTGAACAAGACTTACAGATTTTTAAATGGATTCAACTTTTTTAGTTTCACTTAAAGCACAAAGAAACTGGACTTTTTTTTTCCTTTTGGTATGCAGACATGTGTGAACAGGTAAAGACACTGGGCCCATTACAGAGAAACCAGAAAGATTAGAAAGCTTTCTGCAAGTACCTGCACATCCCTGAATTTGTCACAAGTCAGAAAAGCAGTGTGCAAATCAGTAAAAAGGACAGAAATAAAAAGTGCAGAGCTCTGCAATCCCACAAGTTGCAAGAGTCTGAATCAGTCTTGAAAATGGGTACTTGATAGATATTCTAGGTACTTTGCACAGAGCAGCCTACTTCTTTTATGCTTAGCAATAGATGCTGAAATGTATCCAGGAAAAACAAAACAAACCCCCCCCCCCAAAGATGGAAAGCTGAAAAGCCCAGCACTCAAAACTAACCTTGTCAATTAAAGTAGTTCCAAAAGAGAAACTTAAAATCAGCAGGTAAAAGCAGAGAGAGGAAGATGCTCAAAATTAAGAGTTAGCATTGAGGTTTAATTTATCATGGCCAAATCCCAGAGTTCCTCCTGGGAAACGAGAATGTTACATACAGTTAATCCAATTAGTATTTTGCCTGGAATAGGATGGAATAGCTTACAGACTTTACACTTTCCAGGTTTGTATGTATAGGCTTGAAATGTCCTTGTAATGTAAAACCCATATACTCATATTCTGATGAATAGCCTGATTTACAAATGAATATAAGGGGCAATTTTGCATGCATACACTACTATGCTCAATTTATCATTTGAAAAGAACTGCAACTGCTCCTAAAGCTATAGTTCTGCCACCTTTCTTTGCAACTCTAAATTCCTATGAACCTCTCAGATCTGGAAGATTTCCCAGGCAGTTGCATCAATGCTTTATCTTTCAATAGGTGGGGGCAAAAGAGACCCAGCATTATATTTCCATTCATAAAGGCAGAAACATCAACCAGCCAATAACTCTAGCATAGTCTCCATGTCATCTTGCAGCTTCATATCACTAAGAAAGAACTTGCAGCACTGTCCCCACCAAGAGCCCACAGAAGAGGTTCCATATCCACACTGCACTGCTGAGTCCACTACTGTCATCCTTCTTGTTATGAGAAAAAAATAATTAAAAGCACACTAGTTATTATATATTCAGGTTTACTCTCTTACAAGTATTAGTATTGAATCTGTTGTTCCTGTTAATTTTGCCAGACACATCCTGTTTTGTTACACCTGCACGGGCCCTCTTTTGGAACTGGAGCTCTTACTATTAAACAATACATGCAAAGAGGTATCAACATTCTTTCATCACTAATAACCAAAAAATCCCCAGCACAGTAAAGCAGGAAATTCAATTTTTAATGAAGATCTCCAGGATCAATGTACTTATGGATTTAAACTATGAACACAGGGAATGTAAAGCATGGTTTCTATGCGTGCAGAATTAACATTAAAAGCAGCTGTGTTCATATTAAAAAAAAAAAATCCAGAGGAGGAATTCACATAGTACCAATATCAATGATTTCACAGAAGTGCCATCAAGTCATGGCCTTTGTACACTCATTCATTTATAATAACAAACTAATCTGACAGCAAATTTTTCTCCCTAAAGAAGACAGCACTCCTGAATTTACCCAGTGCTCTTCAACTTCCTTTGTATTCTAAAATTGCCAGCTGGAGAACAACAAAACTTTTTCTACTCACTATTTCCAGAGTCAGTTCAGGCATCAAATTTGTTGCTTAAGAATTTGTCTATTTGAGCCTGTCAACATCCTACCTAAACTCTCAGGGCAGCAAGCTCTAGAACTGCACAACACACTAGAAATGTTTTAAATGTAAACAAATTTTTAAGTTATTTGAAACTAATGTCCTGATCTCCAAAAAAGTAATTCCTGGTACAATAAGAAAATTTGAGAAACACTAGTTGTTTGTGGACTCCTTAGAAATGTATCTCTGTTGAGGAAGTTTTCAAGGAAGACAAGAGCCCCCTTCACAAGATTCAAGTTCACAGGACTGCCCTTGCAATTCCCAAGAAATCATGTTTCTCAGCAGCTTTTTCTACTTGTTATGATGGGTATTTTGATCCACTACACAACCTTTAGGTAAGCAGCAGATTTTTTCCAATTTAACTCTCTATAAAATATCTTTCTATTACAAAAATAGAAATTGGATGCGGCGAGACACAGGAGAAGTGTTTTTGTCATCCTAATACAAATTAAATTATGTTTCTGATGGCTTTTCTGTGAGGATTTTTCTTTGATTTATGTCAAAGAACAAGCAATACTGAAACAGGAACCACTGATTTCAAGTGGTATTAGCAGTGAAGGAAATTTGAAGCTGAGCAGTGCATTTGCCAGTTTATTTATAGATGACAAATCATTGGTATAACAGTGATTTAGAGTGCAATGTCTACTGGCACAAATAAAAAGTCTGCGAATGCTCTTCACATACCTTCATTCAGATAACTAAATGCTCTTCACTATGTACAAACTCAGTCCAAAGATTATTCTATATGGTTTCCCACTCCAAATGGACATTAAGAACAAAATTTATATTCACACTACATTAAACATTGTCAATTTCAAAATTTTCCATGTGCAACAGTTTGGATATGCCGCACTTATTTTCTCATTTACCAGGTACATACTTAATTGGTGTAACATAATGGGCTGATAGTAAAATACAGTTACTGTTTCAAGTGAATTTTCATTCCATGAAGATTCGATCAAGATTATATTCTCATCTTCAAATGCCATCAGTTATTAGGAGCAGGTATGTAACACTCTATCACCGGCTCCAGAAGCAACATTTGCAAATTCATACATATATGACAATTAACAACAATCTAGCAAAGATAACTTTTAAACCACTGTGTAGGGAATAATATCCACCACTTGATCACTTGTTCTTTACATTCACTGAGCTGGAGATGTTTTTGCACTGAGTTCCAAGAGACTGTGCTTGAGCAAAGCAGCACACAATACTAAATACCTAAGGGAGGAAAACACCCTATTGAGTAACATTGTAGAATGCAGACTGCAAATCCCAAAGGAGGTTGCTTTGTACAATGTTTTGGAAGCATTTAGCTGCTTACCATTCCATTAGTGAGCACATGCTTCCGAAAGCTTACTGCTTTGCAAAGACAACTGATACTTACAAAGCCTTACTGACAAAGAAACGATTGCACCATGTAAACCTGCACGTGTCTGAGCAGAATTGTGGCTGGTCACTTGTACAGACCTACAATGAGATGGTAAAGAGGCTGCATGTCCAATGACAAGTATGCCCTAAACATTTTTCTCTTGGCAAGGAGTTTGAAGGAATGATAGGTTACAAAAGGCTAAGCGAAGAAGCCAAGTGGGAAGGAGTACTTACAGTGGCCACACAAAGGCAAAGTAAAATCAACTAAACCAACTTCTGTAGCTCAGTTATCAAAGACTGGGCTTCCTCAGAAAACTCATAAACATGAGGGAAAACAACCTCAACAGCTATATGCATAAAATTCTCATGTGCTTCAAGAACAACCACTGCATTGTTTTTGAAGGGTTCAGCTATAAACCAGAAGGCTCTGATTTTCCCCAAAACTTAATAAGCAAGTCACAAAGAAGGTTCACATGTCTTTGATTACGTAACCTTACAGCTTGAATGAAGTTTGTCAGCAAATGTGTTTCTGAGGAATACTATATATTGCCATAGCAATATGAAATGTTCAGAACACCACAGTTTCATTCCTTTTTTTTTAATCACTAAGGAAAGAGCAATTTTCTTCCTTATTTTCTGGAGAACCACAATGAAGAAGTACAAAATAAAAGAAAAAACTCCAGAGATTTTTACTTGCATGTGCTCACTACAGGGCAACTCAAGACACCGAGTTTGTGGTTAAGTTACATACATTGTTTCATTGCCATGCAATTCTGTTCCTATTTGTGAGCTGATTAAAGAACTTGAAGATTTCATTACTTACTGAGATTAAGGTCAGAATCATGTAGACAGCTCACTAAGTAACTCTTCCAAAGAAAACAAGTACAAGATTCAACATAATGGGCTTTAATATAAACGTTTGTTATACTAAGTCTATTGAACAACACAGCTCTATTTTCAAAAGAAGCATGATCTCATTCATATTCATATCTGGTTATCTAACGTGATTATAATAGGCTTTCATCTATCTTTTCCCTTCAATCACTGCATGCAAATTGATGAGTTTATACTACCAGAATGAACTGGCATTAACAAAAAACTTCAATCATGTATTTTCATAAACAGGCCTGGTTAGCCAGAGATAAATCCAGAAACCATTGACCATACAGGTACAGCAAAGGAAACCACAAAGGAAGCATCAAGGCTACATTTGCCAATGTTATTTGACTGATAACATTCCTCCCTTGCACAGAGGAAAAAATGGCAAGGAGCATCTTGGGAAAATCTGTTTTCTGTGCAACACATGAGGACACTATACTGTGTTCTGCTCTGCCAACACTTGCAACTCCAGTGTCTGTAAAGATCACCCACGCTCACTCCTTCTAATGGGAGTTCGTTTTCTCCCACCATCCCCTGAAGGCTAGAACAAATTAATGACACTTGATTTGAAGAGGCAGAGTGAAAAAGAATAGAGAAGGGAAAACATCACATCAGAAAAGACCTTCAGGACAACAATCATTAATATTCTCTGATGGAGGAAGCAAGAAAACCCCCAAACCCTAACCCATGCAGCAAAAGCCCCTCAAAATGCTAAGCCTAGAAAAATGTCTTCAGCACAAAGCTTTTAAAAATGGCTCTAGGTATTAATTTTCATGTCACAATATTATTTGCAGTGTCTCAAAACAAAATAAAAACCAGGTACATAAGCTTAGCAGGCAGAGGAGTGACTTCGTGTATACAGGAAATACCAGAAACAAGTCTTAGGAAACTGGCTCTACCAACTGCTGTAAAACCTACACTGGCAGAGAAAAAGTCCTTCTCTCCATGCCCCTACCCCAGCTGAATTTTTCAGAAGAGTAAATTGGTAGCACTTGTTGGTAATGAAGTACCAAATGAAAATTTTCAATTCCAGATAAAAGCCACTTAATGGAGTGGTAGTACAAAGGGGATGGTGATCTAGTGACTATTTTACAGATCTTTTTTTCCAAGATCAACGTAGGTAGATGCTTTCATCACATATATAAGATGCTGAATGAGGTCACAGAGGGAGAAACAAAGTGTGACAGGACTAAATCAGCCTTCATTCCCATATCCACCAAAGAAACAAGCAGCTCTTCCCCCTGCCACCCTCCCAAGGTCAGCACTGCCCCTGAGGATCCTCCTTAGTAAATATAAAAGCAAGTAAACTGTCATTGCCTCCTGTTAATGCACCCTTAAAATCAGGGAGCAATGAATATTCCACAAATAACCCCATCAGAAGGATTATTTGTGAGGAAATATTCACTGGTGTTTGGGTCAGGATTTCCAGCTCATATCCTGAGATCAAGTTTATTTTTAGCAATAGGAAAATTCTCTTATCCTCAGTTTTACAGATGTGAAAAACAAAGGCCCAAGGAATTTTAACAGTTTATAAGGTCACAGGTTCAGTCAGCAGGGATAACCTGAGAGGGAGCAATGCACATTTATATTGCTGCATCCAATTCAATGCACCAGAAGCAGACAGCTTTCAAGGAGGAAGGAAGATTGTGCAGAAGAAGCAGGCACAGCCTGGCCTTAAACACAATGTTCCAAATGAAATTTAGGGAAGGTGAAACAAGGCAAAATGAGAAAAAGACTTTTGAAGAGGAGAATCTCAAATAACAGCATAATTTTTTTTTCTGGTTATTTATTTATTTCAACTCTTAGAAACAGGTTTCTCTACAATCAGTATTTCTCTCAGCAGCACTAATCCCAACCCCAGTAAAGCTAAAACACAGGCAGTAGTATTACATGGATCCAGTGAGAGTTACATAAAGCCCAAAGAAAGCTTCAGTTATTTACAGGGCCATGATGGATAGTATAGTTTGCTCTTCTTACTACAGAATTTTAGAGCAGTATTACCATCACAGACTGCAATCCAATCACCTTTCAAGCACCCAACAATGTACAAGGTAGCAGAATTAGCATGTCAAGCTTCAGTATATGAATGCCTACTATCTAAACACCCAACCACAAAGCCTTCATGTTGGCTGGTAATACAGGTTATCCATTTTTACCTAGGGATAACATTTGCTGTCACAGTTTCCTCATTCTATGCCATCACAGCCCTGCTTGATGCTTTACCCCATCCCTACTAAGTGTTTTATTAAGAATCAGAAGCAACACTATTACAAAGAGCATCCTCCCTCCTTCAGTGCAACAATTTATCTTATCAGTGGAAAACAAACATTTGCCCACAATGAAAAACTGCATTTGTTTGTTACCTTTGTATACGTAGCACTCTGTACATCCCAGAAACAGAAGGGAAAATGAGAATGAAATTTCTCAAATTCCTGTGCTCTTAATTAGCAACCATCAGTATCAACATGGATACTAGTATGCCTCCTGAGTTGGAAGAGCCAGCACAATTAGCTTAAAGAAATTCAGTGAAGTGTAGCATTTGGGCTATATTCAGAGCCATGAATGAAAAGAACCAGCAGCAAAGACCTACTGAGCTTTAAATGTCAGTTTTTGCACCCATCTTAGTGGGCTTAAGCCATCACTGTATCCAGCCCTTCTGTACTAGGGGTGTTCATGTGATAGTACATGAGTATAACGTAAAGGAAAGCAAGCAATGTACAAGATTCCTCAATTCTAGTTTAAGACACAGAAAATTACTTTTTGAAATGATATAATCCAAATAATATAACCAACGTCTTATGCAAATCTAATTCTGGTGAAAAATGCTTAAGCTCTGAGGAAAGTGCTTTCAAGAGAATGCTCTCAAAAGTAATTTTTTGTCCTGGTAAAAGCTCACAGAATAATTAGTTAGGAGAGCCAGTGCAAGAAGGAGTTGACTACAATGATTTCCCCTTGATGAAAACATAAACATGATCTTGAATAGATGGCTAAATCCATATGCTGATCTTAAATCAACATGAATTATAGGATGGTTGGGGTTTAAAGGCACCTTTAAGAATACCTAGCTGTAGAAACGAACTGCTATCACTTAATGATCATTATGAAAATAAACACAAAGAAGTCATGTTGATGAACTGAATAGCCTTAATTATGTTTCTTTGCATAACCTTGTTATCAGGCAGAGTGCAAGCAAGTTAAAAAGGACTAAGGGCAGCACTAAGGGCTGTCAGTCAGGCAGATTTGGGCTAGCTCTTGCTCTGTGCTCCTCAAGCAAGCTAACCAGCCCCTGACACTATATTCAGAATTGTTTTCCTAATGTCTGGCTAGAGAGGGGAAAAACCCCCAAAAGGTCAGAAGAGGGGGGTGACAGGAAAGAAGTATTATTTTAGCAGACAGCTACCAACCACATCACATGCCTTAAGCTGTTCTGAGAGGTAAGAGAGTACTGCTGTTCAGAAACAGAGGTGAGAAGAAAAGGCCACCACCTTGCAAAGAGAGTATCAGGTGAAAAAAAATGAAGAAAAACTCTGTTACACTGAATTGGCATTTAGGGCACTCTTCTGGTCTGTAGTCTAGCAGTAACCTCAAATATGACATCTTTTCAGGCTCTTCAGGTAGAGTTGGTAAATACATTTTAATGATTACAGACCAGACATTCCAAGGGGAGATAAGTAAGTGTTTAATGTGCTGCCTATCACTCAAAAGATTTCATTGACATTTGATAAGTGAATTAAGTGTACATGAATTCAGTATCACCAACCAAGGATCTCCACACCTTACACTTTGCACTTGCAGGATAAAGGATTCTTCTGCTTGAACCCCAGACAAACAGATAATACAATTATATGTAACACAATCCCATCAGAGCACACAGCAAAATAATGCTTGAATGGGGCAGTAAGAGATGAGTATTTCCTTGTTCCCATTCCATGCAAGTTGGATACTGGTGATTTTTTAACACAAAGCTATGCTCACACAGATTGAAGATGTTAAACCCTTATTTCAGAAGAACTTTCCTCTTTAACTCTCTTGCTCCCTAGAATGACTCACTTTTCAGAAAGAACATTGTCTGCTTTTGGCTGAGATCCAATACATTATCAGTTTAAATCATAATACAAAATGTTCTTTCCAACTATAATATACTACAATACTAACCCCCAAACCAGCCATAGATTAGTTTACTTGTGTCGTGAAAAAAGAAAAAATCCTTTCCATGATATTAAAATAATTGCATTTCTGTTCCTCATCTCTCTCTAGCATGCATTTCCTGCAGCTTTAAATTCAGCTCCTAGCTGTAAGAAACAGGACCATGAAAACATTCCTGGTGAAAGATGATTTGACAAAAGCCATCAGGTGAAAATGCTCACAGTAAGAGTATCATTTTTACTAGAAATTTTAATGTAGCATGTTATTAAACCGTTTGTGATTCCTCATAACCTCTACATTTCAGAGAGAAATGCCACTTTTCACCACCTCTTACAGGCTGTGAGGTTCCATCCTGTGAGGGCTGGTGACAAGCTGACCTCTGCAGTATGTGCTTCTGTTCAACAAAGCAGAGTCAAGCAAAAACCCAAGGAAGTGCTCAAAACCACTGACCCTTATCAAAGCACCTCCAGGAGTCTCTCTGACCAGAGTCCTTCACTAGAACAATGAAATCATCAACCAAAATGGTGAAACATCATAGGAAGCTGAACTTTCACCAAAACAAAAGTTACTATTACAAAAAAACCCCCAAACCTCAAAACCCAAATGCCAAACGAAAAGAGTGAACTTCTCCACACAGTCAAGGCAAATGCAGTACGCCCAGCAGCGTTACTAATTTTCTTGCAACAAAATTGCTGTCATTGCTTAGGAAAACAGCCAACACACAAGATGCCATTGTGTTTTTAAGCAATCATGTCTGCATCTAGCCTGGATTTATATGGCTGTATAGGTCCCTTGATACTTACAGATGCTTAAATTTTACACTGTTGCTTACTACCATCCACATATTGTCAGACAAAGTTTGGACACCAGCACCTTGAAAGAAATCATAGCTTGTAATTCAATAGTCCATTGCTACAAGGAGTGGGTCCACTCCAATTTCTTGTTCATTCATTTCTTTATTGATGTCTAATTCCCTTTGTTTTCTATAATGAGTAGCTTAACAAATTGTCTTTTTTACAGGAGAAAAATAGTGAACCTGGTATCTTCTACATTGATGGCATTTATATTCATTTTTATGCATACTTCTAGCTATTCTATTCCTTGCTTGCAAACAAGCAAGAGGCTTTATTCCCAAGAACATGCTGCCTTGATGTAATGAAACAAAATCCTTTACCCTCGTTACACATTCCTTTATGAAACACCAATTGCTGCTGCTGCTTTAAACTTGTAATGGTTTTGCACAACTGATCGGTCAAATTTGGCTTTCAACAGTCCAACAATTTCAGGGAAACAATTCTTTTGTGGATTTGATACTGTCAAGTGAAAAATGTGTACTAAGAAAAAAATATGCTATTTGTACTTCATGGACTTCCCAGGCTGCTTGCTTCTCTTTTGGACTGCAATAACCTGGTTATTTGAAGTCACCTAGAGGCAGAAACCTTTCAGACACATAAAAATAATAAAATCCTAATGTATTCATATGTTTGGTAGAGCTTGCCTGTGCTTCACTGCAACGGTAGATATTGCTTGGCAGTCTCTCTTTAGCCTTTTGTATCTGGCTAAGTAATAAAATATTAAAAAAAATAACCCTTGTGGATCATAAACCTGCATTTATTGTATCTGAATGTTTGAATGTACTCCAGAAGTTTTATAACTATATATTCATTGAAAAGTTCATACAATATTTTTGTGTATCTATATTTCAAACTGAAATATTTACTACTGAACTTGGTAAAGAAAATTCAATAAAGACCTTCAACAGTCTGTCTACTATAAATAGACTGCTAGAAAGCTGAAAAGCATGTGACCAAAAGAAAAAAGGAGCAGCAAAATCAACAGAAGCATCTTATAAAAAAAGGAAGACATATCATTGTGACAAAAAAAAAAAAAATATGAGTCAGTGCAGACAGGACCTTTTCTTCAGAAAACACACAAGTAAGGTAATCAGGTTTTAGAAGATCATCACCCACAAAAGAAGATAATTGTGTATGTGTCTTTTTGGTGACCAATAAAAGCAGGGATATCTATGCATCACAGGAAGTAGAGCTGATGAAGGTGCTATGAAATAACACAAGTAGAAAAGAACAGGCTTTCAACATTATTTTTCTCCTTTTTCATGCTGTCTCTGAGAACAGACAATTCTAAAATAAAATAAAAAAAATTAAGAATCCAACAACTAATTCCCTTACCTCATAAGAATGCACATACAGCTAGGAAATACTTGAGGTTTTCCACCAAAGAGCAGAAATATATATGTTAGTCCTTTGTTTAAGAATTATAAGAGTCTAGAAGACTGTTTTAAGAATTTAAAAAATGAAAAACGTCATATTTGTTATTTTTGAATACTTTTCCAGCTTTGATCAAAGGTTCAGTGAAACTGGACCACATAGAAAAGACCTAAAACTCTGGAAATGTTTTGACAAGTTTTCTTAGAGGATGGAGGATTAGAAACTTGCCATGGACAACATTACTTCCATCAGCAGTGGACAACAGTTCATCTCTTGCATTGAGGACTGACCAAGTACGTGGCTACAAGGGATCCCAAGATCTGGAAGATGCTCCTTCAGTTCTGGAAGCTTCTGAGTTGTCCCTTCCAAGCTGAGCAAGGAACAATTTCCAGTCCTAAGCTTCAGCAGGAAAGAACTCAGGACTTTCCTTGAGCCCCTCTCCTTGATCTACTTTTAGAAACAAACAGCAGCAATAAGGGAACTGAAAGAACAAAGCCACAGACTTCTGCAGCCTAGCAAGGCTTCTGCAGGCACAAGTCTTGCAAGCCCAGAAAGCAGTTTTCCCCTTTTTTCCTTTTAAAATTGTTGTAACAAAGTTCTACTCCAGGTATTCATATCTGTGATAAAAAAATCCCAAACCAACAAAACAAACAAATAAAAACCCCAACAAAAAACAACAACAACAAAACCACACACAAAAACATCTATTTAATGCTACTTAAACTGGAGCAAGTTATCAGAAGTAGCATGGATAACAGTAAGGATCAGATGTGCTTTGCATTGGAGCAATGATTCTTAACATTTCCTGTACTCCCTGTCACATAGATCTCATTTGCTTACCAGTGTCTCAGAAAAAAACACCTCCAGAAATACTTGTAAAAGAGAACAAAATACTTAAATAAGCAATGCTTGTTTTCTTTGTGGGTTTGGTACTCAAAGTTAGTAAATATCATTGTCTTGTTTTGCTTTAATTATACTGTCCTTTTGGGCACGGAGGATGATGTTGTGAAATGCTAAAAGTCTCACACCCTTGGAAAGGCATTACAACATAGTGTCATTAAGAACTGGACTAACGCTGACATCTTCCTGTAGATCATTCATAATCATGATTTGTGGGATTATTTCACACCTGACTAGCAAAAATGCTTTTCTGTATTGAGGTTCCATGTTCAACACAGGTTTTTATTTGCCACCTACAAGAACAGTATTCTATGAAGTTCTTTTTTTAAGTAAAAGGGATTTAAGGTAATTTTTCAGTGGACTGCAGCACTGCTGTGGTTTTCAAGGCAGCCCTTGAACATGGATGCTTTAATTATCTAAGCTCATTAACTAGAAAGATATAAATCATCATTACAGCAGGAAACAGAGTGCAACATTTAAAACTCAATTAGCAACAACGCAAGCAAGTGGTAGGCTGCAAAACCTGGCTTTTCTGTCAAATTAAAGATTTAATAGAAGTATCAGCACCTGCCTCTCTTGCTACTTTAGTCCTGGATTATCAGGAGCTATTTCTCTGTTGTAAATGGCAACAGTAAAAGAGTTTATTTGGTAGCTTAAAAGGCCATTTCTATTCCTTGTACCTTCGCTTGAGTTTTTATAATTCTTATCTACAGTACTCTAATATTCTTTATTGGCTGATGCAGTTTTTGAGCTGCTAACTAGCATGAAGTCATTTTGCTAGCACTTGTAAAAACAGAAAGCTATTTAATATTAAGAGTGTATGTTGGTTTTTAAATACATTAATTCACTAAACTTCTAGCAATGGAAAATTCACATTTTGAAATTGCTGATGGATACATTCCTCAAACCAGAGAAACAGAGTGTCAAGAGAAGAGGAAAGCACAAAGTGTAAAATGAATAATTTCTAAACTGCAAGAAGTCACTTTACCTGTTCTTCAAACTCCCTTCACAAACAAAGTGATCATTCTACAAAAAAGAATGGTAATTTTCTGCATTCAGGAAGAAACAAAAAAGGCTGTATTTTTTTTCAAAGAGCATGTGTATCCTGAGCAAAATACATATTAAATAACACAAAAACATTTGTTTCTGCTACCTGGTTAGGTAATTATTATAGAATAAAAAGGGTGCCTAAACACAGAGGGAAAATATATTGATTTAATCACAGTTTAGCTGTCTTTTCCTGCCCGTTTAGGAATGGAGACAGTGAGGGGTTCAGTGTGACAAATTAAGACTTTGCAAGAAATTACCTAAAGAGCAACACTAAGGAAAAAAATATGATCATGCAAATATATCTATACACTTTTGAAATAAAATATAGGTACAGTGTTAAAATTGTTCTGAATACATCCTTTACAACTGCGATTTCCTACTTTGGCTTTTCTCTTCCCCTTGTGCTTAATTTCACCTTCTTTTTCAATATGTCAGGACAAAGACAGGAGAGCTACAGCAGGAGAGAAGGAAAGGAACAGTTTTCTAGGCCCCTGTCTTGTCTTGACACTGGGACTGCATCAAAACCTGTGACACACAGAATTGATTTGCAGTCTCAGGGTTGGAACAAGTTCACACTTAACTGAAAGGCCAAGAATAAATGAAGTACAGATGTGAAAAAAAAATAATTCCTGAATAGAATTTTGAGACAACAGATGTCATCTAATAATCTACTTGTTTTTACAGGTAAATTATAAAAAAATAAAATATGGTGTATTTAAATATTTTAAAATAAATTTTCAAATATTAAAATACACTGTATTTTATTTTTTGAACTATGTAAGCCAGAAAAAATCTGCCATTCTGAAAGGAATGAATAAACAAACCCAGTGCATATTCCAAGTCAGAATCAAGTTTCGTGCTTAGTTCAAGACATTTTTTACAGAAAACGAGTCCTCTGTAATCGTCAGTCAAATGCTACCCATGTACGTGAGTCACATACAGATTTTGCATCCCAGACAAAAATTCTCCCTCATTGCTGCTGTATTATTAGACAGATACTTATGTCAACAGAAAATAAAAACAAAAAGAGAAGTATGTTGTGGTTTTCAGTGAAAACCATCAGGGAAAAAAAAGGTGAAAAATAGCACAGGAGGCTGCAAAACCGCATTGAAGTTTAATACCCTCTCCAAGCCTTTAAACTGTGCTAAGTCCTGTAATTCTTATGCTTTATCTATCAAGAAAAGGTGCATCAGCTCAGACTCTGATTTGGTATGAATCAAGCATCTGTAAGAGTCAGCATCAAGGGCTCCTCCTCATGAAGGCAGCATCCCCTCTTGCACAGGACTTGCCCTGCAGCACCACAGGTGACATGCTCATGGTGGCACTGCAATGACTGCTTTGCAGCCAGGTCATCCTGCCTTGTGCTGCTGGCCTGAGCAAGGACCAGACTGCACAGCCAGTGGACTCAGGAACTGCTGGAAAACATCTGATGGCCTACAGCAGGTGCTATTCCTTTCCACAACTATCTACATCTCCTTTTTTCTTGTTGAGAAAATAAAAATGCTTCTTCAGAAAGACTTTGTGCTGTTAGTTAATCAATGCATAGTACTCACAATGCAAAATGGCTGTCAAACATTAGGTGGCTATTTTGCAATAAAGTAAGGCAATATCTACTGGCTGCACTTCAAATTCATTTTTAGGATTGTGAAGGGCAGTGTCCATATAATGCACATCCATAAAATGTCCATATAACACAGGGGTAAGGTACCATGCTACACTGAGGAGCCCCATTTACACTAGCCACTAAACTGAGCAGGTGCACAGCCTACAATACAATACACTCAGCCCTCACTTCAGAAACCCATCCAAATTCTTTTTCCTCTCAATTCAGCTTTATTTGATTTTCCCATTCAAACTTAATTCTGCTTCTCTGCACCTCTGGGGGAAGCAGTTCCTGCTGTATTAGGTTTAGAGAGGGCATGCCTGATGTTAATACTGCATGGGAATGCACCAGACAGACACATTATTAGAAAAGGATTTACAGCATTTCCAGTTGAAAATAAACAATGTAAACCAGAAATTACTAAATCTAAACAAAATCTGTTTGCAAGATGCCTTGGCATGAACAAGATTTAACTAAAGCATCCTGAATACTACCTGTTTTTACAACTAATTATCAACAAGTGTCATTAGATCATTTCCTTCACCTCAGCTGTTCATCTCAAGGGTTTACCTTTGGCAGGGTGACAGCAAAAGGAAGCTTAAAAAATCCACTTACTCCAAGCTTAGAGTCAACTTTTGCTCAGAAAGCTGAAGTCCACAGCTCAAAATACAATCTACTGTGTAGCACAATAACTTTAGAACACCATTATTATTTAACTTAGACTTGTAACAATTACAGTGGGTATGACTAAAAATCCCCAGAAGGACCTGAGATACTGGATAAAACATCATCTTATAGATTTGAAATAAAGGAAATTAAAGACCCATACAGTAAAACTTTACTATCATAAAGTAAAGATTTAATATAATCAGTGGCATAATCAATACATAATTTAGTACTAAGCAAGGTGAGCTATCACAGACTGAAGACAGATCAAGAGACTGTACAACTAAATGGAGAGTTCACAGGAGGTAACATGCTCCTCCTGCTCCAATCTCCTTTGTCCTGTCAGTGCCTCTCAAATGCTCTAATCCATGAATGGATCAAAGCTGTATTAGAGATTAACAGCAGCTGGCCAGTAGGAATAGGGAATCTCCCCAAGAAACAATGTAGCTTGCTCCAACCTCTGCAATCAAACCAGTGCAGGTATCCATGCTAACTTGTTTGGCCAATGACTCCTGGCTTCCCTGCAGCAGATCACTGCAACTGCAGGTAGGAAGAAAAAAGTTTCCAGACGGGAGCTTTCACTCACAGGTGAGAAGTGGACACTGAGGGAGGCACCTAACTCGAGTGGGTGGTGGTGGGGATGGCTTGGTTTTGCCTACCCGTACACTCACTAGTAGAGAACACACACAAGTTAAAGCAAGCGGACTGCCAGCAAACTGACAAGCCCCAAACAAGCATATAAGCAATGACTAGAGAGGAATCATTCCCCCCAGTCTTATGAAATACTATCCCAGTTACATCAGCTCTGTAGAATCTGGACAGTGTTACTGAATGGTATGTTGCTCTGTGCAGCTTATGTTGCTATCCCTCAAAAAATCTCTTATCGCACACTCTAAGATGGAGAAGAATCCCATTAGCATTTCTATTAAAAGGGCTTTGAAACCAAACTCTGGAGTTAACAAGCATGAAACATCAACCACAAAACACATCTAAAAAGCTTTTGGTTTCCCAGGAGGGTTTTGGCTTTTTTTCCTCGCTACTTTCCTTAACAGCAAATCAAATAATAATAACAAATGGTTCTGATAATTAAATGCCTCCACATGTTACTGGAGGCGTTCATTTCATTGCACTTACATAGAAGTACAATAACTGTATGGTATGCTGCAGCAGAGTTTATTCAAGTGTACTTCCTCAGGAAAGAAAATTATTAACTTACCAGATGCAACAGATACTGACATTTCTCCATTATCAGGATCAACCAAAACACAACATAACGCAAATTATCATATACTAACCTAAACTCCTACATTAAAGAAAAAAAACCAAGAGCTATAAATAAAAAGACCTATTTCTCACCTGACCACATTTCCTAACTATATATCCCTAGAACTGTAAAGGAATTTCAACAATATCTTTTTCACTTCAAAGACTTAACTCACATCTTCACGTAATAACTTCTGCTTGGACTCATAAAAAGGACTTGGTAGGCTATGTTGGCTTTCCAAAACAAAAGCTAAAGATTCAAAAAAAAAAATTCACAAAAGACAGCATGTTGCCTAATGACTGCTAATAGAGGACTAGGCAGGCTACAGTAAAGGACCAAAAAACCAAAACAAACAAAACCCAACAAATTTAAGTACCACAGAAAACATTTCTTCGTCCGTATTATTATTGTAAAGAAAGTCTCCATGACTTTACAACACTGACAGTCATAAGAGAAGAAAATAACTTTCAAGACAGAGCCTAGAAAAGTGCAATGACTTTGAAAACCTCATAAAACTAATTAAAATGCTTCAAAAATATCAGTATCCATCTTCTTACTACTCTTAATTACTCATAATCACTGTTACTTAATAGTAAGCAATCTTATACTGGAATTTGTCCTCTATATTTCCCTTACTGAACTGACTTAACAAATTATATACCAGAACTGTAATTTACTTCATGGGTTGTAAAAAGCTGACTACCTTTCCACCTTTGACAATTTTGCATCTTTCTGACTCATGGTGATACAAGAGCACAATTCACTTGCAGAAATAAATCTGTATCTCCTTCAAATAAGCTCCTTGCAATTCATTCCCCCAACACATAATAGCAAGGTTTATAACCCCAGCGGGAGGCTGGGTTAATAGCACTGCTTTTCCCACATGGGAACAGCAGCTGTGAGAACATGTGTACTAGCATACTCAAAACATGCAATTATTAGTTTGAATAAGATACCAAAGTGTTAAAATACCTTAATGGGGAAAAAAATAACTTCATTTGGATGCTGAATGATCCACAGTGAAGACATATCATTTTCCTTTTTTTAACTCCCAAATTGATAGCATCCTCTTCTGGCACAAATTGTTGTTATTAGTCACAGAAGCTTTTTTAAG
This sequence comes from Agelaius phoeniceus, assembly GCF_051311805.1. Lineage (NCBI taxonomy): Eukaryota > Metazoa > Chordata > Aves > Passeriformes > Icteridae > Agelaius > Agelaius phoeniceus. Next base: position 29,827,710 of record NC_135268.1, on the reverse strand, counting down.
ATTTATTTATTAAGTCAAATTTCTCCAGCCAAGAAATCACAGGGATGTAACCTCATCAGCATGAAGAACAGATGGACATTCCCAATAGGGTCTCCTATTCCTCCCCAAGCCCAGCCTCCTCTTCCCAGCATGGTCAATATTCTTAAGTGATGGTATAGAGGTTTGGCTGCCAGCACTACTACCCATGTGCTCAATTTGCAGAGTGCCCACTTCAGTTACCTGGCCCACTGAGTCATGCTGCAGGAGCCAAATATCAGTGACTTACACGATGTTCAGGCTCCTCTCATTTTCCGCTGACAAAGTACTACTGGTTCCTTTACTGGATATGTACAGCCAACAGAGACAAGAGTAAATAAAAATAAAGCAACTGACCTAGTCTTTTAATATACCTCCAATGGCTTAAAATACAGTTTTCCATACAATAGAAGTTCAACCCCCTAAGTATACCACCAGTTTTGAAAAGGAAATCCTACTAAATTAAATCAATAGCTCTTGGACCCTTCTGTTTTTCTTCTTAATTCTGCTCCATCTCCAGTGAAACCCTGTAAATCAGGCAGAAGTACCAACTCCCACCAGCACCTACAACAGCAAGACTTCACAGGGACAGACTTGGGCTTCTAAATTTTCAATATACTGAAGCAAATTTACTTTCAAGATCTGTTGTTCTTCAACAGGCTCTTTTCTCACTATACTCTAAAGCTATATCAGAGATACTTGAAGGAGGCTTTTGAAATTTTTTTTCAGAATCTGCATACAGCTCCATCTTGCAATTGCAATATGAAATCTCAAAAGAAATCACCAAGAATTCTGGCTCCTGTGTTAATTAAAACAAAAAAATCACATGGATACTTCTACCCTAATGTTGCTTTCTGAAGCCCTCAGATGGCTAACTAAAGACTAAAAACTTTCCAGTGATATCACACTATGGGAAGATATGCATGCACTGAGAACAGTTAGTCAACTGTTCCTCTCATTACAGACAGGGAACTTTTCTTCCAATTCCAAGCTGACCTTTTATCATTATTAATAGGCAACTACCTTTTTGTACCACCACTGTTTTTTAAAGAAAATAAGCCATTGTTCCTCTGGCTTTTTCTCCTCAACCTTTTCCATATGCACAGTTCCATTACTTCTGCATCCTTCATCCTTAGAGCACTTTGTCTATACTTTTTTTTGTTGAATTGTAACTTGAATACAATCAGAATTAGGTTTTTTTATTCCAGAAAAGTTTAACCAGGGCTTCTAACCACACAGGGATGAAAATCAGCACAACACTTGCCTGTGTTTATTAGAAATGTCTTCCCAGACAAGACAAAATTTATCTTTTTCACACTTAGCCATTCTGCCATTAACTGTGAAAGCCAGGACTTTCTCTTCCACAGACAAGATGATGAGCAGGATGCTAACAACAGAAACAGTCAACTTCGTGAGTAAAACTAAGGACTTCATCCCATTTTTACTACTGCAACCTTTAATACATTCCAGTTCTTCCCTCATTTCCAGTCCTCTGTTTGACAGTGCCTCCCACAGAGTGTCCTCGGCAGAATTTATTAGCACATGCCCACTCTCTTATGCCAAGATAATTAATGAAAATATTATATACAATTTGCCTCCTGATGAAGCTCTAAGCCTTCTGGAAAGTGGCACTTCCTTTAACAGGGCTCAGGGCACCTCCTTTTAGCACTGCAGGATTCTCAGAGTTTTGGTGAGAGCCACAAGCCTGGTGACCTCAGTCATGACTTGACTTCCTAGATGCTCAGTCTACACCAAAGCTCTCATGCAGGCCTAGAAAAATCTGGCTGCAGCATTACAATGGGAGTATCTTCACCCTAAGTTATGGTATCCTGTGATGTGATACTCTCCTGAAATGAATTGTTATGCCCAGTACTAAGCTCCAGCTTGGAAGGATGTGACCTAGCAGCTTTTTCTGTTGCTGCTGTGCTTCTTCAGAGCTCATCTCCAACACCTGTACAGAGACCAGCAGCTGCACTTGCACATGGAGAGTATGAACAAGATAATTTTGCAAAATGCAATGTATCAGCCACTTACATGCCTGCTTACTTTTCTTGCCTGGGTTACCTCTTCATTCTGATCAAGGTCTTTGTTACCTCCCTGTTACATGTTACAAGGGCAATCATTTAGTACTTGGCAAGAATGCTGCAGCCAGCTTTGTAACAGACCACCCTGATGTCCAAACTTCCAACACCTTTTCTCCTTAACTCTGCAATCTGTGATCAACATTGTCCTCAATATCCTTAATTAAGATGCCACCTGTGTCCAAACAACAACAGAAAAATGAGATGACACAACTGCATTGACTAAAAGCAGACAATACAATCGTCAGTGCAGAATTGCTGGGTTACCCTCCACTCAACGCACACCTAAACAAGGTGATAAGAAAAGGTCTGTAAAGACATACCATCGTATCAGTTCTGAAACTGTAGGGAAGAAACTGTGGTTCACACAGCTATTCACAAGACACAAAAGTAGTTATCTACTAAAGTCACCATTAAAAAACATCTACACACAGCAAGCCTAAATCAGTCAGAGGGATGGCCAAGGTAATCCTCAGAGGTCCTTTCCAACCTCAGCCATTCTGTAGCAACACGAGGCAGGATGCCCTAAATATCTTAGAAATGCCTAAAATTTTGCCTCTCCATCTCCCCTCCTCCCATTTGCTCTAGAAACACAGTACAGCTGTGACATCTCAGATGCATAATGACTGGCAGCCACAGGCCTTCTAACTACTGACCATCAGTCCCTTTGTCTTGGGAAACAGCACGGTACTGCCAACACAGCTTTGGCTCAATAAAAAGCTTTACTAGCTGTGGTACTACACACTGAGTACCATACATACAGGAAAAAGTAATAAAAATAAAAATCAAACCAAGTCTCAGAAAAACGTTTGCAGCACCTATTAATTCCAGTGAACCACAGCAGTTACAATGAAGCAGAATAAAGGAGTTCCTCTTTTTTCTTATCTGCCTGCCAGATACCTGCTCCCAGAAAATATTAACAGCTTGCTTTACCTCAAGCAGACACAAAATTATTAATTGTACCTTGACGACCAGCAAGGTTTCAAAGATGCACTGACAGCACCCTCTTAACAGCAGGGCAAAGCTCCTACACAAAGGCCTGCATTATGGTTCCTTAGGATGACCAAAGTTCAGCTGGCCAAAGTCCAGATGGACAGCAAAAGCCACATCCTTCTTCTAAACACCCTGCAAGGTGATTTCCTAATTGCACACTTCTGCAATATCCTGGAGCTTCTTTTAATATCTGCAGAGAAAAGTACCTTGTCCTCCCAAATGTTTGTAACCCATACTGTCTAGATCATCCCTGGTTTGACACATGCTCTGCTCCTGCTAATCAGCACTTACCACAGGCAAGAGGCTTTGCCCAGGAAGATGACTACAACTCTCGACAGCTGGTTGACCCTTTTGACCTTATTTCTGTTTGGTGCAACTTCAGACAAGAGACATTGCTGCTTGCATTACTGCCAAAGCTGCTGGTCAAGTTCCTATGAAGTTCAACCAGGGAAAGTGCTGGACTCTGCACTGGGATAGGGCAACCCTGGATGTACAGACTGGGGAATGAGATACTGGAAAGCAGCGCTGTGGAAAGGGACCTGAGGGTCCTGCTTAACTGAAAGCTGACTATGAATCAGCAGTGCCTCGGCAGCCAAGAAGGCCTACCATGTCCTGGGGTGCAGCAGGCACAGCATCGCCAGCCAGGCCTGAAATTGTGTCAGGGGAGGTTTAGGCTGGATATTAGAAAAAGGTTTTTCACCCGGAGGGCATTTAGGCACTGGAACAGGCTCCCCAGGGCAGTGGGCACAGCACCAACCTGACAGAGCTCAATAAGTGTTTGGACAATGCTCTCAGGCACAGGGTGTGACTCTTGGGAATGGTCCTGTCCAGGGCGAGAAGCTGGACTTGATGATCCTAGAAGGTCCCTTCCAACTCAGCATATTCTATGATTCTGTGATTTCCTAGCAGCATATCAGCTGTCTGGCATGACACAGCCACCACACTGAAACAGGGCAAACTAGGCACAACATCCCAGTACTTCCCCTGGCAAGGAAGAATACTGTTCACCAACAGTGATCTGTTACCTATTTGACAAAAGCAGCAGCTATATATCCTGAATCAGGCACCTCCATAGTGACTCAAGAGAGGAATTACAGGTTGGTTTGTTTTTCTTAATGTTGACACCCAGGCACAGAATTTCAAACTCTATCTTCCTCCCCAGTCTGTGTGAAAAGCACCCCACAGCACAGACAACCTCTCTGCAGCAATAAGCAGCACGGGCCACCCACCCACACCACTGAGCTCACAGCTTAGAAGCAGTTTAACCCCTCTAGAAGGAAGCTTGCACTGAAATACAAAAACTTACAAGAGTCATTGGCTACATACTATTTAGTACAAAGACATTGCCATATTCTTGCCAAACCCCCAAACATTTCCCATACCTAACAGTAGAGCACTAAAATGCTATTTTAGTGCATTTAATGCATTGTTTGGCTAGACCTGGCTGGTGAAAGTGCAGACAGGCATACTGGCTCTTCCACACAGGTGAAATCACAGACTAGGAATTCTGCTGCTGCTGTTTGAGTAACACAGTCTAGTGGAATGTGCCCCTGCTCATGACCTTTAAGGTCCTTTCTGACCCAAACCATTTTATGACTCTACGATTTCAGTTGCTGTTTTCAGTAGTTGCCATGCCTGTCTGTCAAAAACCCCTCACCTGTATCTGTGCCAGGAAATGGCAACCTGCCCTAGCAATGTGCTACTGACATTTTAGGGCAACCCCTGCAACCTCAACTACACATCTAGGATCTAAGTTGTGCTCCTCAAAGAATGCGCTAGCAAAGACCAATCAACTGTTTGTATGGTTCTTAGATATTTTTCCAAGAACAGCATGTTTAATTGTTTCAGTTTCAAGAGTCTAGTTATAAATATTTGGTGTACATATCCAAATGCAATAACACAGTGTGCAGTAGCAATTAGGATGAGAGTGATGTAAAACAATATTCTTAGAAGAGCAAATTCATCTTTTTCCATCACATTTAGAAATCCCTCAGGTCACTTTCATATACATGCATTTTGTTGAGACAGATCATTGCTAGTTTCCACAATAGTCCCTTTCTTTAAAATTCCTTGATTCCTCTCAATTTTGTTTGCAGATGCTCAATTACCCTGCAGAAATGTAATGTATCTGGATGCAAGTAAAAATCATCATCTTCAGTAATGGCCTCTTGAAAAAAAAGAAGTTTGCTTGAAGATGCACATTAAAACTGTGAGACTCAATTATGTACTGTCAGTCATTCCAGTAGCTTCCTACTGTGGTAGGTGTCTGGGGATAAAGAGCTGGAACTAATTTCTCCTTTTAATTCCATTTTAAAGATCTCTATAAGCTCCATATACAGTTCTTCGACCTTCAGTGGCAGTACCAGCTATACCAGCCAAGCTGGCAAAAGTTGCCTTACACCTCTGCAGAACCAAAATGGTCATAAGGTCCATATACTATAATCTTGACATCATTTTCATGATACTGCCTATATTGAAACTCTAGAACGAAAATCTGATTGAGACAGTGGAAATATTTTAAAATCAAAAATTTGTAAACATCATGGCAAAGGTGCTTAAAATAGATTTTCTTGAAAACATGAAATTGAACTGTTTCATATATGCTAGATATGTCTTTTTGCTGGCTTTATACTACAGCAGATTTATCCTTCTCTTTCACATAATCATCCCAAAGCAGAGTCTCCTCTTCTGTGACATGGGCAGCATCACAGATTACTACAGTATCATAGCTGAAGCTGAAAAAATTGCATAACTATTTGTCCTGGTTTCAGCTGGGAGAGACAATTTTGCTCCTAGTAGCTGGTATAGTGCTGTACTTTAGTTTAGTGTGAGAATAATGCTGGTAACCACACCAAAATTTGGCAAGTAATGTAGTTTAAAATTGTTTTTCTCCAAATGCTGTTTAGCTCAAACTCTTATCCCAATTTCTTAGCACCAAAAAGGACCCTCTCACCCCCAGCCTACAACAACAGAGGGGACAGGACTAAGTGGAAGAGATTGATTTGTGAAGCAGAAATTGTCTTTTACTAGATGACTGCAGAGAGCTTGGCATAATGCTACTGCAATCTGATTAGCATGGCTCACTACTTCTTTTATTAAATAATAATTTACAATAACAAACCCTCCGATGACAGATAAAAATAATTCAATATTATAGTAAATTCAGGTGGTACTAAATAGATGACCAAATTTGATTCTTAGAAGAGATTTTGTGATATATTATGTGACCATCAGGAATCTCCTTCTCTGAATTCAGTGCTCTGTGTCAGCGGTGTGTACTCCTCACATCAGGGTCAGTAACCCCTGTTGCCTCACCCCCATTTTGGCTATCTTGCTGACACAGTAACACACAGACACCCAGCAACAACCTTCCTCTGCAGTGAAGATATAGATAAAATGAAACCCACTCATCACCCCAAGGCCTCCCCCTTCACAGGCAGCCAGATGCTCGGCACTGTGGAGACCCAGTGCAGAAGTTAAAGGTCTGTTCAAAAGGAGAAACCAATCACCCCACCCCAGTGCACACAACAGAAGCCCCCAAGAGAAATGCTTGTGTTTCAATACTGCATTTAGCCCCACAATCACCTGCAGAGTCACCTAAAGCCAGATAAATAGGCCACCACCAGCAAAGCTTTGAAAAGAACCTCATGTATTCTACCAATGGATAGCACAGAAGGTCCCCAAGTTCAATCTTAGAAGAAAAAAAATATTGGTAGCTGCTCTCTCAAATGTTTCAACATAGGAAAACGAAAAGATCTTATTCTAAACAAGACAATAAAAACTCAGATTTCTTTCTGACAGTCTCACATATACATAAACAAAAGTACACATAAAAGCAAAATATTAAAAAATGCCTCAAGTAGAAGGTAACACATGCTTATAGATTAATTATATTTCTTTCCATCATCAGCTGCTTTAAAAGGACAACTGCATAGATCAAAGCACTCTGTTATACACCAGAATTTTATTGCTGCCAAGAGAATTAATTCAAAATGAAAACCACCCCACTCATCTTAAATTTTAGGCTAGAATAACCATTAATCTCAATTTTCATCAAGAAATTCTCTCCAGCCAGGGATGATGTAAGACACATTTCTTCTTGCTTTCACTCCTAGTTGAGTGTCCATCCACTGCCAGACTTCCACCAAACCTACTACTTGCCATGGAAATATGAAATTAAAGCTTGCCTGCATTTGTAGGCTATTCTCTGAGATGCAAACCCATCCCTCCTCTCAGGGAGGACAAGGGAAGCACCCGGAGGGAAAGCATGATGCAGATGTGCCAAAGGAGATGAAAGCAGCAGCTTATGCAAGGAAGCCCAGATTTCTTACGCAGAGGTTTTCAAGTTATACTTGCATGTATGCTAAAGAGAAAGGAAATTTCCTCAAAGGCTAAAGAAAAAATGCTCCAAACATTGAGAAAGAACCACCATTTTGATACAAGGCACAGTTACATTATTTTCAGGAAATTCGGCAGTTTAGATTACAACAGAAAAGGCAGGAAAGAAATCCCTCACATAAATGAGCATGAGACTTCAGAAAATGATTGGATTCTGCCTTCAGGGAAGGGAAGAAAGCAAAAAACACAAGATTTACAGGGCTTGCTTTAAGACCAGGAATGGAGGTACTCCTTCTACATCTATTTGCTGATGCTATGCAAACCACATATTTATGGGTTTATCACAGAATAGGGGGCATGGATTTTAAAAGCAGTTGTCCTACCCCACTGTAGTGTTTGGCAATTCAGTAGGTAAAAGTAGCAAATTAGTCTCAAGGACAATTATAGATTTAAAAATAATTCTCACCTGCTGCTATTCAAGTATTGCTTGGTGTTCCCCAATAAATAATCCAGTAAATTATGTTTTGCCACAGTTTGGCCTGTGACCATTTTTCATCTGTTAATTCTGGGTTATTCCTGTTCTGCTTTTAAGGCAAGCTCAGGCAGCAGATTGTCCTGCATGGTCTGGCACCATTAGATTGCACTCTGCAATTCTGCATTTCACTCTCCTGGGGAGAACCATCTGGTCTACAGGTTTTAGAAGCTGACCACCTGAGTGGAAGCAACTTCATTAGAAACTTGTGCCAAAAAAAAAAAAAAGAAAAAAGTACTTCTGTACAGTACTTCTATTCATTTAGGATGCACCTGTAGAATAAATACATACTCTGTTTTTAATACATGACATATACACTTTTCTTGTTACTACAGTGTTTAGTAATGAAGGAGTTCTTGGTTATTTTATTTTGGTTCAATTTACTATATTTTGCTACAGTGCTTTAAACTTACACAGAAAATTGATGGATCTTTTCACATCAGCACCATTTACTTCTCATTGGAGCAAATAGAAAAGATACATATGAACACTCTAATTTAAAATTCCTAAGGTATAGTCAATAGTGAAGTCTGAACAAGTAAACAAAATATTTATATTAAAGAGAAGGAATTAAAAAGGGATTTTTTTTTTTCAGTTGAGAAGCATAAACTGCATATAAAAATTATGCTCTAAGCTGGGAAGTGCCTCATTAATTTTGTCAGCATGTATGAATGGGGAGCTTTTCAAAACCTTTTAACATCTGTCTGATTCTGTCCCTTGTAAATCCTTATCCATTTCAGTAGGATGAGACAAAGACCTAGGCAGACTACTTTATAAATGCCTTTGGCTACAGACAGCCCACTGCATGCATCATTATACACAAATCCTCGGGGTGGAATAAAAAAATTGAGTACAAGGAAATTAACTCAGTCTTCATATCCTACCATTTGCTGGGATGTTGTTTCCGGGGAGCTCACAATCCATTTCAATTTACCTTTTTAACCCCCAAAATCTTCTGTTTTCTGGAATGCTACCATCGTAATTTGTATTGTTTGTTTGACATTGTGTTCCTTTGAATAGTAAATAAGCAAACTACATATTTCATCCATATCCCACTGCCTTCACAGAGTACTACATGTGGGCCAACTCCTCACACAACCTTTCTGACAAGCACCAAATTAACATACCTTCTCAAAAAATAAAGCCTCAAACCTCCACATGCTTCAAGAGAATACAAGTTACCACATAATTTTCCAGGTTTTTTTAGCATATGAGGGTTTTTAAATCTTCAGCACAAATTGGAGCAACAAATCTAGCCATGCTAAAGCAGAAACATGTCCTGCTGTTCCCAGAGGTACGTGTTCCTTTTCAATTCCATCACAGTGTCTGAACTGGGTCAGTCTTTAGCTCTTACTCATCTCTGCTGGTAAGAAAAAGCAGCCTAAATGAACAAAACTAGTGGGAGGGGGGGGAGATACACACATACTAGAGGGAACTTAATAAAAGCTAGAGGTTAAATACTACTGAGGGTTCATCTGCTCTGAACAGTATAAAACAGCATTTGCAGCCTCTGACTACGCTTGGCCTCGACGTTAAAGAAGGGGAATAGCAATGTCAAAGAGCAGGATCTCCAGATATCTTTAGGCTGAGGAATTAACAGGCTGACGTGTTCTTCTTAGGTCAACTCACAAAATAATGTTTTTCTCTTTTTTTAGCTTTCCTTAGAGAACTTCCAGTTAGTTTATTAACCAAATGTTAATTTTCCCAGTGATTACTATGCACCCATATTTCTGCCCTTCCCCAGAAATGCCTGCATTAATATGCAGTGTCACTGACACAACCTCAACAATGTTCAGCCACTGTTCCCCTTGCAACCTCTGGAACTCCCAGCTACCACAGGCTTAACTCATCCTATGAGAAAACTATTTTCTTCTCCTTTGAGAGACAACCCAGTGACAAAAACATCATTACAGCAAAGATGTTCAATAATACAGCCACCCAAAACTGTGTTACGGACCAATACAAGTGGTTGTTTTCAGAGAGGATACTGTGGCAAAGCAAAAAAAATTAGTGGCTGCTTATGCTAAGAACAGCAAACAGCTGCCAAGAACTATCAGTCTGCCCAGGCAGTATATATAGAGCTAACAAACAAAATAAGGACTGGAAAAGGCACATTACATTCCAGAAAAAGTTGCTACTAATGTAGGAACCAAAACAGTGTTAACACTAATGTCTCTATGATACCTCCTGCTACATACCACAACCACCTCGTGGAATAAAAGAATTAAGAGAACTCAGTATAACTTTCTCTGACTTCTACAAACACCAAGCAGGACAGTTGTACTGCTATCCTGTACCTTGGGACAGAAATAACTTAAACAACACTTACTTCAAGTTTATTTGTGTGTATGCTATTACAAAATTGGGAGACACCTAAGAGATGTTTGACAGAAAAATATTTGGAATAAAATGTTAATAATCAAGGAAAAGCACAGCTGAAAGCTCTGCAAACATCAGCAGTGACACAGAGTGATTTGCGCTCCCTCTGTCAGAGTTCACACGGGCACTGAGCCCTTAAACCGTTCCCAAGACCAGAGCTCACTCCACGAAAACTCCAGCAAACACTCTGCCTAGTTATGAATTATTAACTACAGCAAAACTCATTGCTCAGAACTAACAGCAGCCACCCATTAAGCAGGGACCAAGCTTTATGTTTCCTTTGAGAACCACAGCAAATAGCACTTGCTGTCATTTTTATCTGAAAAATCAACCTCACTAAATGAATTAGAAGTTTATTCTTCCTCAGATGGAAGAAAAGAACACAAAAGCCCAATTTCCAAGAGGGGAAAAGGGCCTTTTGACATCTAATTCCAGAGGAGAAAAGACATTAAACTTCCCTTCAAATGAGATGACATACTAGGTGATTCTGTGGTGTCACATCTGTTACTGAACTCTATCCTGTATGTAGTGTCTAAAATCACTACCTAGCATTATTCCATCATTTGCTGCAGTACTACTATGAGCATTACCAAATGCAGAAAACCATATTTCAGACTATGGGACACAAGATGCAAAAAAAGGCCTAAAAGCTTCAAAAGTCCAGCCAGGAGCTAATGCAGGTTACCTGTTTAACTCCAAAACTGCATGAGTTGTAAAAAAAGTCTGAGATGAAAACTGTAGCAAATTTAAGTTCGTTTGTAAACAGAAGTATTTTAATTGAAGTTAAAAAAAAATCCTCAAACTCACAAAGTTTAATTATCTAATTATTCCTAATTCAGAGACATCTAAAGCAGGCTCCATATTCCTGGAGGGAAGAGACAGGCACTCTCCTTTACATTATGATTTTCTTTCTTTTTTTTTTTTTTTGATGTTACATCTTTCTACAGAATTTACTAAAAATTTTCAACAAACATACTTCAGATTAAGAAATGCATCTTCACATTTCCTCACACCCTGAGAGTCAATTTAAAAAGGCTGTTAAACTAAAACTTTGTGTTACTTTCATGCAGATGAATATTCAACAGGTACTAAGCCAGCTCTATGAGATTCACAGTGAGCCTATTGAAGTGACCTGGATTAAAGGCAGAACTAAAAAGAGATTTCTTTTTAAAATGCAAGTCCTTTCAACTCTGTTTATAATGAACCTTCATAAAATCTATTAAAATAAGAAGTAAAAACTGCATTTGCATTGCTGCAGATATAACTAGCTGCTACCATAGTTAGGGGCTGGAACTTTTCTCCAGCAGTTGAGAGGTGTTGTGTGCCTTGAGGCTTCACAAGGCACCTGCCTACATCCAGGGAAAGGGTGCCTCAGCCATCTGTCTTTGGAGCACCTTGCCCCCAACGACATTTCCCAGACTTTAAAGGGCAGATCTCACTTTCTGGGCCGGGGCACAAGTTACTGCCTTGCTCCTGATTTTAGACTACTGAGCTTAATAAGTAAAAGATCTCCACCTTCTCCATGGGGGCTCTGTTGTTTTAAACCTCAAATATGGACCACAACAGCTGATAAGGAACTGGCACACTGGTATCAAAAATCTGCAACTCAGTTTCACAAATCTAAAAAACTTTCAGAAGTTCTACATTATCTATATATCAGTCCTTACACAAAGCATTTAAAGGGCAGCTGAGATAAAGTGAAAACTTGCATGGATTCCACATGTTTCTGAGGAAGGGAAGTGACCAGGAGAGGAAGGGAGCTCCAGAGAGAGCAAAGAGAAACAGTGGGAAAAGGCAAGTCCAGACGCATTGAGGAAGCAGAGATGAGTGAACAGAAGGTTGGTTGCTTTTAGCTTTGAAAGCTGATGCAGGAGGGAGATGGGGAGGACACCTGGATGAGAATTTGCAAGGGGCTTTTGACCAGGCAAAGGTGCTGATCTGCTTTCAATATGAGATGACTTAGTACAACACAGATTGCTCCAAAAATGCGTTGCATGATGTTTAAGAAACATATTTATGAATGATTTAGATTTTCCTGTCTGAGAGACACTGTTTCTAACCTAAGAGAGCACCTGAGAGAATGTACATCAAGTTCTCCCCCAGAAAGAGAAGTTTAACTTTCTTCCCCCTCTCCATACTGTCAGCAAGAGGTTCTGGTGAAAGAAAATGGGATTTAATAAACAAATTTAAACAGACTTGAGTAGTTCTCAGTCTAGGTATTTAAACAGTCTTCACCCAGACATGAAAAAGAAACAGACAATGCTGAGTGCCTGTACCAGGAAGGCTGAGAATACCACAATAACTGCTTAAGATTCTGCAAAAGAAAACAACAGAGAGAGGAAGAGACAACATCAAAAAAATCACTTCAAGTCTCCACAGCCTAGATCAGAAATAAGGCTTCCCACCAGAATTGAATACCAAGTTATATACATGCTGGCATTCCTTAGATGAGGTTAGCTGGCAAGTTAAGGGCATCCTGGCCTGTATGAGCAATAATGTGGTCAGCAGGGCTAGGGAAGGGATCATCCCCTGTTCTTGGCACTGGGGAGGCCACCCCTCAAATCCTGGGTTCAGTTTTGAGGCTGTCCCTACAAGAAAGACATTGAGGTGCTGGAGTGTGTCCAGAGGAAGACAACAGAGTTGGTGAATGGTCTAGAGAGTAAATCTGATGAGAAGCAGCTGGGGGAGCTGGGATGGTTTAACCTGGAGAAAAGGAGGCTCAGGAGACCTTGTCACTCTGTATAAATGTCTGAAAGCAGGTTGTGCCAGGAGAGGTTTAGATTAGATATTAGGAAAAATTTCTTCACTGAAAGGGTGGTCAAGCATTAGAATAGATTGCCAGGTTTGTGAAATCACCATCCCTTGAAATGTTCAAAAACGTGTGGATGTGGCACTTGAGGACATGGTTTAGCATTAGAACACAGTATTGCTGGGTTACTGGTTGAACTCAATGACCTTAGAGGTAACAATTCTCTAATTCTATGATAAAGATGATACAACCTAGAGCAAACAAATCCTTTATCACCAGAAACAAAAAGCCTTCATAATCTTTGAAAAGGAGAAAATGGATGCTAAGACACCAAAAATTATTTTTTAAACTAATGCTCCTTGGAGTATCACAAAATGAAACTTGCAAGGATGCTATTCAAAATGCTGGAAAAAAATGCAGGAAAATATGGACATGCCTCATCAAGAGATGCATGCAATAAATAATCAGCAAGTATTAAGTATACAAGCAACAAACACAATTGCAATCCACACTATAATTCTGAGCACTGACACATGCAATGTTTCTTTTGAAGCAAAACATTACCTTATTTTCTATAAGCATCACAAATACAGAATCACAAACTCACAGAATGGCTAGAGTTGGAAGAGACCTTAGGAATTATGTGGTTCCAGTCCCCCTACCATGGGGAGGGACAGCCCCTGCTACATGGGACATCCACAACTTCTCTGGGCAGCCTGTTCTAGTGCCTCACCATCATCTGATCAAAGAATTTCTTCTGAATATCTAATCTAAACCCACCCTCTCATTTTAAAATCATTGTTCCTTGTCCTAACATGCCAATATAACATATAATATCTCCTCCTCCCTCCTTTTTATAAGCTCCCTTCAGGTACTGGAAGGTGCTGTAAGGTGTCCCCAGAGCCTTCTCTTCTCCTGGGCTGAGCAGCCCCAGCTCTCCCAGCCTGTCTGCAGGAGAGGTGCTCCAGCACTCTGAGCATCTTCATGGCCTCCTCTGGACCCATTCTAACAGATCCATTTAAAATAACTTCCAAGTGCCAAATGGATACACTATCTGATGGTTCACCATGATAGAGTGCAGTAAGTGTGCACGTATACAGACAAGTGCCTGAAACCCAGCTCAAAGTGTGTAAGCTTTGTATCCTGAGTATTTCATACACACACCCTGATGTGATTTTCTTTAAGCCTCAAAGTGAACAGCTCCTCCCTTGTACTGGTTCCACAGAGAATTATTTCCATGAAAGCATATTCAATCTTCTCATGTTTTGAGCAGATTTCACAAGTACAATTTTGGTATATTTCCCAGATAGAAATCATACCAAAGAAGCGTCATGCTGTACTGAATTTCTTGATGACAAAAGCGTCACACCTCATTTGACACAGGGTGACTCAAATATAGAGTTTAGTATTATTCTGCAAATATGCAAAAAACATCAGCAGATTTTCAATTTAGTAGCAATTTAAGGATCATAGCTGATTTAGTTTCAAGAAATGATACATTACTCCTATAATTTCACTATCATAACATAGGAAAATTTTAAAAGCATTACATACACAGCTAAAGTGTATGGAACATGCCCAGACTACACATTTGACTTTACCAGGTACTGATATTGATTACCAGGTATTCTTTCTCAAGCACTGAGAAAAATACTCTATTTTCAAAGAAATGACAGAATACCTTCAACTTCCCTAATAAGAAAATGTCATTTCAGCCTTTGGGTATGTGGCAGCAGCAGCCGATTATGCTCCTGGCCACTGCAGTTCCCCTTACTCCAGCTCCTGGTCTCAGACACCCTCGAGTGAAATGAACTGCTTAAGGGTACTAAACCAGCAAAAAGCTAGGCACTACACTGAATTACAGGACTTCTGCCAATTTAGACCTCAGTGGGCTTAGCAAGCTGGGAGAGTGGGTCCAAGGGAGCCCCCAGCCCAGGGGTCCAGGCCAGCCAGTGGGCAGTTCAAGCTGCTGCCACAGAACAGCCCAGCCAGCCCAGATGGCCACAAATGCCACTTAACAAGTCAACAGCCATGCTAGAGGAAAGGGTCGCTTACACTGGCTCAGCATTACAGGAGGTGAAAGGAAAATGGAGGATCTGCATGCCCAGGTCTGCTCAGAAACAGAACAGCTGAGGAAACATCTTCTGCAGGTCTTAGTTTGCTCTTTTCAACCAACAATATTTATAATGTATTAGAATAACTCAGTGATTACATCCGACCAAAAAAGGTATTTGTAGTTATGTGGCTGGCAAACTAACAGCAGTGACAGTACAAGAACATGCTTTAAACTCCTTATGTAATGAGCTGAATTTACTACTACTGCCAGTTTTACAAAAATGTCTCAGCATTTTAACTTGAAACCCCAAAAAAGCATCAGCATGTAACACAAAAAAAAAAGTATGAAGAGCAATCTCTTCATACATCTCAAAAAAGGAAGCAATTAAGACTTGTACTTTTTCCGATATTATCAAGGACACTGGAAAATTGCAGAGAAAATAAGAAGATTGCCAGGAATTAGACTACTCTGGTAGATGAAAAGATGGGGAAGAAGTGGGAGGAGAATGAGCTATTTTCCACATTGTGCTGTTAATTTTCCAATTGAATTGTCATTGCAATGCTTTAACTTTAAAGTTTACCACACAATTGCAGAGACATGAAGTGCTAACAAATCTTCCAAATGCAGCTCATATTTTCAGTCCAAAACTCATTATCTTTATGTTAAACATCACAAAATAAGCCATTATGAAAACTCACAGAAAGGTGAGGTTGCTCCAAACCCCAATGTGACAAGCATGCATTGATCAGCTAATTTGTCTCTCTACTTTTTCTACCCAAAAACTGAGGTGGTATTTTTGTTTTTTTTGCTTTTCTATATCTAAAATCCAGGCACAGTCTACTAGCCATAACCATCAAATCACTGTTCTTGACAGGCTGCAGATCACATTATGTTTTGGAGGACAGAGTTCTCTCTCCAGCAAAAAGTATCAAAGGCTACTGAATTTGGACTCAAAAATGCGGTGCAAAAAGTGCTTCAAAAGTGCATTTATGCAATGGAGAAGAAAGTGTGGAGGGATAACAGTAAAAGACCATCAAGCATCAGCATTGTCAAAATCCTCCTCCACTAGACACACTTGCACAACTTGACTGCATCTGCAGAATAAGAAATTGCTGAAAAATATACACCTGCATGGTATTTAAAAATACACTTGATCCAAGAGTCTTCCCCACGCCACATTCCCCTCAGTTTGATTAATGTATTGACATAATATACACAGCAGGTAACATGGAGACCCAGATTCAGGAGCCATGGAAATGAAGATTTTCCACACGTGGAAAACATTGTTATTAATATACTAATTATTTTTTCACAATGATATTTAAGCCTTCCTAAACAGTCAGAATAATTAAGGAAAGAAGAGGAAAGAGCATTTTTTTCCTGTGATTGTATTAACCTTTTCTGCATGATTAAGCTAAAAAGACAGCCATCGTTTATCATAATGTCTATCAAAAGATTTACAAGTCACTGGAATCATATGATGATAATAGAGAATTAAAAATTCCTCATTTCTCAAATAATCTTTCTTGGACCACCTTACCCATCCTTTTATCCTCAGGGAGAGGATAAAAGGCTCATGTACTAGACAACATTGAGTAAGTGAATTGCTGGTTTCCCTTACATAGTTTATTAAGAATGAAAATATAGTCTCAGTTTTAAAAACTTTTCATAGCTGAAAAGACTAGGGTTTTCCTTTCTCACATGATTTTTCACTATGTGGTTTTTCTTCTCATTTCTTACTGACTCTTTTAAAGCTAAACATTGTTTTATTTTGACAGAAAAGACTGAGATTTCAGCAAAAACGATGATTAAAAAAATCCTATGCTTCCGCCTAATTGCATCATAATTAAGAGTTTTGTTCTGCTTGTTTTATAAGTTCTGTTGTCACAGCAGTGAGGAATGTACACTGGGAATATCTGATGGATCAAAATTTGAAGAAATTGGGCAGAAAGTTACTTCTTCCGTAAGAAGTCTCATAAGATAAAGGGTTTTTTTAAAAAAAAATACATAAAACTATGAAACTTTGCTCTTTCATCTAAGTGTCAAAGGACATCATAGAGTTTAACTACAGAAATCTCTAAGACCCAAAATTTTGTGACAAGGCTTTTCGAGCCCCATTACTCAACCTCTGGCAGATTTCTCAGTGAAAACTAACAGAGCAATTCAAAGAATCAGCTTTTTAATTCCTATTGGTTAGGTTTTCTGAATTATTCTCCTTTTCTTTTTCCTTTCTAATATTTACTTCTACAACAGGCTTTCTGTGCCTGTTTATAAATGACATGGATATCATGTCAGTAATCTCTTCTGGTTGAAAATGTAATTTATTTTAATTGGAACTCAAAACCTGTTTGAGGGGTGGCAGGAGGAAACTGTTCCTATTTCCTGCTATAGTTCTCTCAGCATCTAATTACATCCATAAAGAGAAACAATGGGGAGGCTGTGTGTTATGCAGTTTAATGTGGTTAATTACACTATGCCCCCTATGCATGCAAATACACCAGAGCCTCATAACTGATACAGCACCCACCCAACACATTTACCAGCTGTAACAACTGTGCTTTGAGATCACATATGATACACACTCAAGATATAAATACTTGTTTACTGGAAAACGCTTCTAGTTCACGAGAAAACATGTAAAATGCAGCAGAACAGACACCAAATAAAAAATTCTAACCATTAGCATCTGTATTTAACACAAAATTCTTGTCAATATGAATTCAATTGCTGCAACTATAAACATACTACTCCTACTGAAATGCCTTTGTCCATGTTTTTGTATGGATAAGATACTTTGCAGAAGTCTTTTTTTTATACCCCCATATCCCAATATACTAATAGGAGTTGAGCCAAATACTTCACTTCCAAAAGTTTTACGATATTTGTGCCACAGCAGAATGGAATTAAGGAACCAGTCAAAACTTTTGCAAGACAGATTCAGTGCATAGGTGTCTCTGAGGACACAGAATAAATATTTTAAATAATATCTATCCCTGAGATAGATTCAGTTGGGACAGTGACACATCAGCTGGACACATCTTCTTCATTACTACTCTTTCTTCAAAGTCATGCTTGCATCAGCAATGGTCTGTGAGTGCAAAGGCAGACAGAGGGTAGGTACTCAAGAAGGTGCACATGAAACAGCTGCTGGCATGCAGAACAGTCTCTGAACACCAGGCTCTCCTCCAGACACTCTGGCAATGGGGAAGAATCATCAGTCGCACATTGCAGAGCAATAGCTTTTGGTGACAGCTTAAATGTTAACACCACCTTTCCCATGGAGCATGAAAGGACTTGGTCTTGAGAAAAGAGACATCTCAGTGCTCAGACAACTACTCTTCCAAGGCCAGATTTTTTGAATACAAAATCACCAAAAGAAAAGAACAAAAAGGTAGAAGGAGCTGCATATGGTCCTTCTTCTATGAAGAATCAAAGAAATGTTTCAGAGGCTTAGAATGAGACCGTCTGAGCTCAGATGAGTCACTGGGGGTTCTTGGAGCAAAACAGACAATATGGATAATTGATAAAACAGGGACAGAAAGTAAGAAGCATAGTCATGAGGGACAGTCGTGATGCTTGAGGAATATGATAGCCTTTGTGAGGAGTTAACCTCCCTCAGAGCACAGTTGGACTAGTAGGAGGTCTGTTCAGAAACATCATGTTACAAGGGAAGGACGAATGTGTGTAAGTTGGAAAAAAAAAGATGGATTAATTAAGAAAAGAAGTGGCAGAATTTACTCTGATCTACCTTTGAACCTGGCCCTGGTTTTGAACAAGAGGCAGCACAATGTGATTTTCAAAGGTACTGGTCAACCTAAATTATTTTAAGAAAAGGGCTTGATGTGGGAAGAACAACACAAAAATAGCATTATCTTCATTACTGAATGAAACCTATGCTGAAAAAAGCTGCAGTCTGGAGAGTAGGTCACGGGTGCCTAGGGAAAAAGTGTGATGAATTAAGTGCCAAAGAACCCGCAAATGTTGAGAAGATAGATGTCGTTTCGCAGACTAATGCCTTGATTTTGTTTAAACTACCTAAACTGAGTAACTTAGCTTCAACAGCACAGTGAAAAACTGCTACTGCTATAAAGTTTTAACCTTTACCCATTCAATTACTGTTAGGCCTGAAAAGCTCTCCTCAAAGAAAAAAAGAAAAGAGCTTCTCTGAAGAACTAGGAAAGGTGATATTCATATTCCAGATATTCTTAAAGATAAAAGGATATACAAACCTTGAGGTTTTAGAACACAGATATACACACCCACACACACCCAAGCTTTGTTTATGCAGTTGAAACACATTTCCTTCTACCATAAAAATCTGCAGCAAGCAAAGGCTTCAGATCTTCATCATTTCCTTGCTGCCTCAACCCAACAGAAATCCAGTTTAATCTTCACTGCCACCCTAAGTAAGATAATGTGAAATTTTTCCCAAATGCTTATTTAGAAAATGAGACTCCAAAGTAAAAGGCTGACTAGGCTGACTTGCATTAATTGCTTATCCTTATCTGCTCTCCCACAGCTGTGGTCATCTTCCAGCCTGTTCCCCTAGCAACAGCTGGAGACCTCTGTGTTCTGGCCTTATCGCTGTGGTTACTCTTCCTCTCTTGCATATTGAGAATATATGGCCTTGATGGCAGGTGCATCAGGAAGCAGCCAGACACACCAAACACATGCCACCAGATGGCATCTTCAACCAGCTACATTTTAAGATCATGCCTTCAAGAGCAGTTCCTGCATGTGATAAGAGCCTTGATATTCTGAAGCCTCAAGCTTCTAGACTAGAAAAAGCAGAAGCACTAGTGAAGACCTAGATTGGTGTCACTGATCTGAAAGTAATTTTTTCATTGCTAAATCATCATTTTACTGAGGATACATTTGTTCCCACAAAAAAGATTCTGAGAGCCAGAGCAGTATTCTGCACCATGCCTGATGCCTTCTCCCCACATCTCCTTAACGATGTCTCTCTAATTTTACAATAAAATCTAGGGCCAATGCACTGGATTTTCAAAGAGGGACTACTGATTTACACAGGATTTTATTACGTTTGATACTGGTTCCCTGTTTAGAGGTGGTTTTGGCCATAATTAACCTCTACACGTATTTGGAAATTTCAGGTTTTCCGCTATTATGAGAAAGTCTATTTCCCTTAGCAGACATCTTAATGAAAACATGACAAACAAAAAACCACCCTTAACTCCAAGTAATTCTACAAGAAACAGTAGACTACAAGCCTATCCTTAATCTGCTGTTATCAGTCATTACAGTAACAAATGGAGAACACAAACCACATCCAAATCTATAAAAATGCTTGCTTTATTGTACTTAGAGACCAACCAAGTCTTACCTCAACACGCTTACCATGCTCTTCTCCTTTCAAGTATAATTTTTGGTTATTTCCTGCCATAGGCATTGCTAATTAACTGCCTTTTAGAGACAAATATTTTCTCATTTGTCTAGAATCTAAAGATTTCCTCTTCAAAGGGATTTTACCCTTTCAACTGACTTTTTTTGATAGTTTGGGGAAAAATACAACCTAGATTTATGTATGCAGGCTGATTTCACAAACAGCTCTTAGGTCTTCCTCTCTACAATTTCAGCTGTGTACCCTGCACTGAGACTGGACTTTTTTCCCCCCTCTTAAAGTCTGATGAGAACCAAAGGAAATGAAGTGGAACAAAGAAGCTACATTAGCTTTCATAACTTATTGCTCTAGACAACTCCAACTATTACCTGTGACAGGAATCAAGCCAAGCAGAAAGCAAATGAAAGCATTCTGCCACTTTGTCAACTGCTGAAGCCGCCAGATTCATTTCTATGGCCACCAGCAACGTCCCCAACCCCTGTTGCCACACTAAGCTCTTGACCTGTATGTACAGGAGGCACCAAATACAAAGGAGAACATGCATGAAAAATGAACTGAAATGTGTTATGTGTTGTTTTCTTCAGGTTTTCTAAAATGATACATTTAGGTGCTCTTAATACAAGTTAATATATAATAAATCTGACAGTTCACTGAATTTTATCTCCTTGGTTATTCAGAAGAATTTTTTTTTGTTTAGATGAATAAACTCCTGTAAAGAACTCTCACAAGCCATTCATTTTGACATCTAAATTCAACCTATTCTGATTGAAGCAATACTTTTGGTATTTTCCACTTCTAAAGATAAATTTTTTTGCAGAAGTAAATTAGGAGTGAGAAGAGGTGTAAGAATGACTGTCAAAAATTCAACATGGCAACTCTCAGAAGTACCATCTGAAAGCAGTAATGCTGAGACACTTAATGAGCAAGAAGGATTCTCCACAGCACCTCCCCTTGTGCTGAGCACCATGGCTGGTTTTGACTCTCACAAAGGCTCTGAAACTGGAGCTTAGTCCTCTGCCATTCACACTTGGGTTGCCTGCTTTAAAGATGACATAGCTGAATTTGTGAAAATCTCACAGGAAGGAACAACATTGACTTAAGCCAAGCAATCCAAAAGGTTCAATACAACTGCTAAGTTCAGTATGCAATAAAGGGAAAGACAACATGTCATAGGACAGACTCCTCTTGAAAATTCAATTAATGCTGAATCTTCTTTAGTGGATGAGAAGTAAGATCCTCTTCACTTATCAAAACCATTTTATCAGGAAGAAATTAGCACCCCAAGTGGTATCAATACATGAATTTCAACTAGATTTAGATACCTAAAGCTGAGAAAAGCAGGAGCAAACACAGTGCAGAGAGAACACTGAGGAATAATTTGAAACTCACCATTTAATGTTTTAATGCCCTACAAGATGCACATAATGACCCCCATGTCAAAAGAAAATGTTATGGCTTGACACGCTACCAGTACAAATCACGTACATTATTGCCAGAATCCCCTGTGACACTTCCCAAGACTTTCTGAAATCAACTGCAGATTGAAAAGATGTTGAGCAAAACTGATCTTCCTAACTGGTACATTTATTTGGAGATCATGGATTTTTTAGGCTGTAAAGAACATCTTAAAATACTATTTTTAAAAAATGAATTTAAATGTTTTGAACTATAGCAGCTTTCTTTTTCATTTAAAAAGGCAGTATCTTCAGAGGATATTATATACACCTGGAGATTATTCTATAAAGGTTTTCTCTAGATAAATGCAGAAAACCAAATAAAGAAAGCATCTGTCTCAGCTCTGGTAGTATTTCTTAGAATAATTAAAATGCTAACACAAAAGCATGTAAAGGCAGGAAGAAGTAGAAGAATCACCCAGCCCAGAATAATATCCTTCTATAAGTACCATTTCCAACTTCTGATGTTCTCTGATTTATGCTCTAAGTGATGACAGGTATGTTTATAGTAGCTCTTTAAGAAGGAACCTATTAGTTATCTCCTTTGCACTTGTTAGTGCTTCTCAGTAGGTTTTGGTGAAAGGTTAGACACACAAAAATAGGGCAGAGATGAAGGCAAGAGACAGCTGGTGTTAGCTCCAAATGCACAATCAGACTCTGAACAACAGAGGCACACCTCTGCACAGCAACTCCCAAATCAGATTAACATGATGGTACCTCCAATGGCAACAATCAGCTGACACAAAATGCTGTTTGCTCAGACTTGCTATTAGCCCACCCCCTCACACTCCTCTGACTCCTCTTCTTGATTTCTGTACTGCAGCCACTCTACAGCTGTTGCAGGTACAGTGTGATTAAGACCAAATCAATCCCCCTTTCAGCCTCACACATATATAAATCATGACTCCATAATTATTTCACATTCAAACAAAATGGGGAACTCTGTTTTGTTCACCTGTGACTGGTAGATTTTTTATTTTCCAAGGGGGAAGGCAAACAGACTGGAATTTCCCTCTGCCTCCCTCTAGTTCTTACTCATTTCAGTAGCTCCTCCATCCAAAATGGATAGAAGGAGGAACATAGGTGGCTGTGATTTCAGCAGTGATCCCACTGCATTCCCACATCCCTTACTAACAGAGACTATGACCTAAGATTCAGTTAAATTAACCAAGGTGAAAATCAAAAGGAGGAGTAACTGGGCAAAGCTAAGAGAACACAAAAGGCAAGAACAAAGGTTGACTCTTCTTAATGAGGATTACACAGTACAAACATCATGGTCATTTTCAAAAAAGAACTGAAGTGTCAAAGACCCAGGTCTAACTCAAGCTGTGCCACTGACTACAAAATTGCAAAGCAAGTAAAATCTCTGATTTCAGATACATATTTGAGAAGCTATAATAAACAGCACTGCTATGATGTACTCTGTCTGCTTGGAATAGTCCTAGAAGAAATGCTAATGTGCTATACTGTGCTGTCAGTATTTACATGATGAACCACCCACATGCTAAATAAAAGATGGCAAGAACAAAGTCCTGAAGGCTTAGGTGTTTGCAAGCAGTTGTTTTTGTATTTTTGCTGGTGGTTATTTTTTTAATCAATGCAATTTCTGTGCTGACTTGAAGCCCAAAATACATTTGATCTTCCATTTCACAGCATCAAATTAAGCTCCGTATCTGAAGGAAATCTCAGATTCCACAAATTCAGTTTGGCTTTTTTGACTAATTTTTGCACCAAATAAAGTGAACCATAGATAGATCATTTATAAGAACAACTGAGGTAGTTGTAAAGAATATCATCAGTACTATCCACTGTGTTGGCAATAACGATAGATTTAAGCAGCTGCTACTAGAAAACATCAGCTCTGCCAAAATGTCAGATGCTAATGGCTGAAGCAGCTCAATTAAGCTACAAGACACAATTGCTTTGTTCTACCAGGGATGCAGGCACACATATTTCAATCTATATCTGGAACCAACAGAAGCACTTAGGCAAGGACCAGATAAAAAAAAAAATCTGATTATATACAGCCTTACATCTTCACCTTCTTACAAAAGAATCAGATTTTAAGCCACAAGTGATCTGATGCATTATGAGTTCTCAATAAAGCATGCAAAATAGCTGGAGTAGTGTCAGTTTTAATCAGCAACCCAAATAAAGGATCCAATCAAGATCACTTTAGCTGTTCAACAGTATGTTTAAATGGTAAATTACTTTAAACATAAGTTTAAATGCAGGTTTTCTGTAGTTTAATGACATTCAACAGTGATAACGTAATGGAAAATAATTGTGCAACAGCAAACTATGTTTATGCTACATTGAGAAAAGAGGATATCTAACACATTTTAAAAAATTATGTCAAACATTTCTTCATAAAGTCTAATTAATTTGAGAAAGCATATCTGCTTTCTTCTTGCTGCTTCTGCTTTCTTCTTCTATCTGCTGTTATATAGTAAAAACATGCAAAAACGACTGGACTACCATTTGTTTTCAAGACAGATACAAGAGTAGGGGGTGCTATTAATACCTTCCCTTTCCTCCACTTCCCAGTTCCAACCTGTTCTGCTGAAATCTCATCTATGCAAATGAGATTGTGAATGGATATTAAGAAAGAAACAAGTAAAAGTTCACTTCAGACATTACCTCACTCTAGGCAAAGTTAACTTTCCTATGATGAAGGAGAATTAACTGCAGGCTACTAAATCTGAGTGAGACTAATTTGCAGAAATGTGTCCAGGTCTCAGGTGTTACTGCTAAAACAGCAACTCAAACTGATACAGCAATACCAGGAGCATTTGCAGCTCTCATGCATCTCCAAGATACAGAAAAAAGAGTTGTACTGTAACTAGCATCCTGTTCTGAGGGCGGACCCCATCACACGCTCACTCTTAGTGCCAGAAATAAAATTAAAGATGCTTTTTCAAGGTAACTATACTGAATGTCCTATGGCAAAGAAGGGAGAAGTCCAATTCTTATCCTCAAAAGTTGCAGGTATCTAGGCTTCAAACCAGCAATTAAGCTTTAAAATTTGTGCGTCTGAAGACACCAGCCTTATAACACTTCACAATTTGATCACGTATGTGATTATTTTCATGGCACATATGTAAAAATTTTAGTTATACACCTTCTGGGAATTCAATAGTTTCTTCAACAGTGATCACAGCACATAGGATTTAACCCTAAGTATGAAATAAACAAATTTTAGCTACAATTACTTTTATAGAACTGTTAATTTCAAACAAACTCTGCTGTGCAAATGTGGATTGATATAACAACATTTGTAGGTCTCTAATAAGCAACCTTGCTTATTTTCCATGCTGAAATTTTATCTTAAACTGCTTCAAAGGTAGAAGTCAGAAAGAACTGGTATAGTTTGACTCTCAGATTGGATCAGATCATTCACATGCATACAAAATTCAGTGTAATTTTAAATGATATTCTCTTTTACTATAATGTGGGCATAAATACTTTTATTAACTCATCTTAACATTGATCACTTTAGCTAGAAATTCTTGCTGTTTACAAAATTTTAGCCTGCACAGCACTAGCAACCTACTAATATTATTTCATGCTACCAAATGCGAGAAACTGGGCAAAGGAAAAATATATGTGGTACATAAAGAAAAATTCAGGCACAGAACACCCTACCATTCCACAGAATAATGTACCCAGACAATATTTGGAAGCCTCACAGGTCATAAAGGCACATGCTAGTAGGAAAGGGCTTTCCCTCTAGTTTTTATGGACTGTAATGTACAAAAGTTTCCAAAGGTCACCCAAGTTGTCACAGCTGTTCCCACACAGGCTTGTCCATAAATGCCTACAACCTTTTTCCTCTCATCAATTTAGAGTCTGAATTGCAAAAACTCTGTGTGCTCCCAAAGACACAAACATTACAAGCAATTCAAGTACTTAAGATGGATTTCCATAATGCTGTGGCATCAACCAAGCCAATGGAATTTACCACCCAAAGACACTGCAATAATAGCACGAGTGAGTGTATTTCCCCTTATGCACAAGGTTAGTACTTCCAAACCTACAGGATACAAACACCCTACCTCACAGAGCCTGTGACACAAAGGCTCTGCAAACAGCAGTGGTTTCCTTGCACTTACCACAGCCATAAACACTAGAGCTGCAAAAAACAGGACGAGGAGAGGAAAATATGGCCAAGGAGTCCTGCAGAGACTGAGACACTTCCTACACTACAAGAATAAGCTTTTATTCTGTCTTCCCTGATGCCCTCCTCTCTTCATCTACCAAGCTTGCACCTGGCAGTTCAGAAAGCTTTGCACACAGGCTAACACAGAGTCAGGACTTCCTCAATGAAGCATGTTTAGAATGAAAGTATATGCTGTTTTTACCTATTTTCCATTTTTTTCTAAGTGAAGGAGTAACAGATGCTGGGCCCTGTGCCTGTGCATAGCCTGGCAACAGCCACCAAGCCAGAAACTACTGTCATGGACACTGCTGGTAGGGCAGCCACACAAACATCTGTACACAGACAGCTGCCTCAGTAATATTCATGCATTACATTTCAGTACACATACTAAAAAGTACAGTTTTATAAAGATGTATATGACTTAGGTTTTAGTGTTCTTGGTTTACTGGAGGACACTCTCATTAGTACTGACGGGCAGAACTAGCTAAAAGGACTGCACACTGAGCACAAAAAGTGAGATAGATCAAGTGTGACAAGAAAAAAGAGCACACATTAATTACTTTAAAAATAGATATCAACAGGGGAAAAAGACTTATCTTAAAGCACCAATACATATCTTACAAGCTTATTCATTTGTGCAGTCATATGTGCAAAAGGTATCATGCTATTTTCATTCGCTATCTGTAAATATAACAATATCCTCAAGGAAAATAATCTAAAAAGTACAAGCAAAGATGTGCAATGATAGATATTAGATAAACGTATCATTTTACAGTTCTAGGTCTATCCTGGAGTTATGTATGTCATTTAAGGAGGTATACATTAAAGCACAAAGAGAAAATCACCCATGCACCCATGAAGTCAAAGGGACACATGCTTGGAATGCAATTAAGAATGTTCAGTAGCCAAGCAGCATATTTTAGATTTGGGAGAGTCCATAAAACATTGCAGTCAGTCAACATGCAAAGAAAGGGCAGTGTATATCACTTGCTCAAAGTCACTCTGTATAATAATGAACCTCTGTAATTAGGCTACCTAGTCAATCATAAATCTGGCATTCCCAAGTGTACTTTGGAGTGTGACTTCAGTAAACATTGCCATCAGAGTGATTCAGAGATATACTTCCTTAGCCTTCTAGAAAAAAACCCAAAAAACAGACACTAAAAATGAGCCAATTTCCCCATGTGTCATGATACTGTTATGAACATAATACAGGACTGCAAATCCTAAGGCTGCCATAAAGACATCTGTCCACTGAACACCTGTAGTCTAGCGGTAGATCAACCTCATTAAACACACAAGCTTCAAATGAAGTCTGCATTCCTCCAAGTGCAGAGGTTACAGATGAAGTCAGTCAAGACAACATTGCCTCATCACTTCCCAGATGCAAGAAAAGTCCTAATGGCAGGGCACTTGGAGTCCCTTATTTCAGGCTCAGTTCATATTCGTACCAGTGAGCAGCAGCCCAGAGTAACTGCAGGAACAGCTCTCCATGTCTGTAAGCCAGACCTGCAGTGCAGGTGTGGAGCAAACAATGACAATTTGAGCTACGCTCACAAATGGGTTCATCAGGAATACTTCAAAAGGCTTATATTATAACCTTGCCAAATTTGAAAATAAAATGTATTAATTCAAATAGCAATCACATTGATAGCTCCAGCTAACCACAGATACAAAGTAAGTTTTAAACACTAATGCAAAATAATTGATTGTGCACGTCACATTCAGGCTCTTGGCATGACTCACACCCAATTATCATTTTCTTGCTCAAATTCAAGCCTTGTATGTACCCACTTCATTGCACATGACTTATAAACAGAACTCTGATACTTCTTCTGAGGACAATTTTACCACCCCTTAAAATAAAAAAAGAAGTGAAATTTCAAATGACTGGATGGTTGCACAAGGCTTTAAGACAGAACTTTTCATATTCTTTAACACTTAACAAGTATATCACTCTAATAGTCTGCAATGCTATTGCTTCTACAGTTACGCTCTTCTGTTTTTCTTCTTTTTTGATAATCACCATCTTATAAGCCAGTGACAGGAATATATTTCTAAAAGATGAATGCCTCTCCCACAAAGAAACCCATATTAGGGGGGTTTATTAGTGGTTTATGACTGTCATTCTTCAAAAAGATTGCTTCTCTTGTATTGAATCCTAAAATTTATTTTCTTAGCCACTCTATCAGTGGTTTTGTTTGTTCTTCCCAACGTTTGAAAAAAGCTTTCCTCTACTGCACAGCTACTTCCTGACTGTCTGCATAGCTGGCACTTCCACTACATCATCAGGCAATTGATATTCTCTTTATCCAGTCACCTGCTGTCATACTACTCATACAAAGAAAATTGTCAGGCCCACAACAACCATGCCTCACAAGCTTTCTCAACCTCCCCCTCACAATTTAAGTTCTTCCTTCTTTTGATGATCACTTTCATAACTACAGCTTTCATGTTTGTTCATACAGAAGATTAGCACTTTCTCAGCTACCCTGCTAACACACATCAGGAGCCCAGCTTTCCTATGCTGGCTTAAAAGAAAGTAGCTACCAGCCACCCTGAAGAATACTGCAGTATCACAATCACTGCATGAGAATAATTTCAAAGGCAGGAACAAAGCAAGGTGTAGGCTTAACTGAAAAAAGAACCAAAGACTTATATTATACCAGTGTTATACAATGGGGCAAACTTCAGGAGATTAATCCCCAAAATATAATTCAGAACAATTCCAACACCTTCAAATGCATTTAAGAAAAAATTTGAAGAGAAAAATTAAAGAGAGAGGGAGAGAACATTAAACACAGGCTTATGGAGATCAGCTGGGACACAACACACCAGAGCTGTCCTCCTACAGTATACATCTCTCAATGGATTAAAAAAAAAAAAAGGTAAAAATGACACCCAAAAAAAACCAACCCATATAAAGATAGAATTTTCTGTGTGTCTGACACCCCATTACAGACAAGGGTACTGCACCTCTACAATTTCTTCGATTTACCCCGAAGTGTCAAAAAAAAAAATCTGCAGAACTTTATTTTCAGTCATCTAAGGGTCCTTTTATTCATTCGGTTTTCCTTATTCATCCATGAGCTGCAACATGATTGACATCTTCTCCACCAGAACTGTACAGCAGCATGACAAGCTAATTATTACATAAAAAATGATACACATTACCTCTCCAGGTCAAGCTACAATCCTCTAGTTGGATGTAATTTTTAAAATTACAAGCTTTAATAAATTGTGCATCATTCTAGTCCAGACACTACATTCAGCTTCAGAGAAGGTTTCCTGATAATGAAGGGTTTATTATTTCTACATAGGTTTTGGTGACTGCTACCAGTATTGCCAATAAAAACTGGTAACCCTTCCTCTGCAGTAAATTACTATTTCTTGTACTTTTATCAGGGCTCTCGAGAAGCAAAAGTGATGAAAGCACCTGACTTCTTAAACCAGGTTTTATACTTTGGCTTCTTAGTTTAAACTGGCTGGAATTAGATATCTTTCCCCCCCAGCTAACTTTCTATGCCACAGATCAATTAGTTGTCAAAAATGCATTCATATCTTGTAGCAACAACAAAATATAGGAGGACACACATTAGAGCAAGCAAATGCATTCATACATTCAGAATGCAGGCAGAGGCAGGAGACAATTAGAGAAGGAAATTCAAAAATAAGGCATTTCCTGAGGATTAATGAGTGGGTGGTAGTGTTTGATAGTCAAGGGCAGGATGGGCTCTGCAACCGGCACAATCATTAATCCCCCAGGCAACACAAACTGCTAATTTTTTTTCTGCACTTCTTACTTTCCTTAACATCTAATTAAAATTTCCACTAAATTTGATACCATAATTTCCTCACAGAATCACAGAATAGTTTGGGTTGGAAGAGACCTTAAATATCATCCAGTTCCAACCCCTCCGTCACAGGCTGGGCAAGTCCCACTTGGACCATGTTGCTCAAAGCCCCATCCAGCCTGGCCTTGAACACTTCCAGGGATGGAGCATCCACAGCTTCTCTGGGCTTGTGCCTCACCACCCTCATAGTGAAGAATTTCTTCCTAATATCTCATCTAAACCCACCATCTATCAGTTTGAGGACATTCCCCCTCACCTTGTCACTATGTGCTTTTGTAAGAATTCCCTCTTTCCTGTACGCCCCCCTTCAGGTAGGTGCTAAATGGTCTCACTGAGGCCTTTTCTTCTCCAGGTTGAAGAGCCCCAGACCTCTCAGCCTCTCTGCAGAGGAGAAGTGCTCCAGGACCCTGAGCATCTTTGTGGACCTCCTCTAGACTTGCTCTAACAGGTTCATGGGCTCCTTATGTCAGGAGCCCCAGAGCTGGATGCAGCAGTCCAGGTGGGGTCTCCTCACCAGTGCAGAGGGGCTGGAAGAGAATCCCCTCTCCCTTGCTCTGCTGTCTGCGCTGCTTTTGATGCAGCCCTGACCACAGCTGGCTTTCTGGGCTGCAAGTGCACATTGCCAAGACATGCCGAGTTGCTCATCCACCAACATTTCTAAGTCTTTCTCATCACCTCTGCTCTCAGTCCATTTTCTGCCCAGCCTTTACTGGTGCTTGGGATTGTCCCAAGCCATGTGCAAGTTCTTACACTTGGCCTTGTTGAACTTCATGACATCCAGAGCCCAATGCTGTCTGTATGTCTGAACAGTCCTACTATGATAAATAACATCTATACAATTACAGAATTAATACCTGGTGCAAAAGGCCAGGTAACTTGTCACGTTTCAGAAAGTAGTTGTAATTTTCTCCTAAAGACTAAAAATGTTGCCTGCCTTAGAAACAGACAGGTCTCAGCAGACATAATCCCTTCCTTTATATTACAAGCTGCTTGATGGCCTCCATTATCCAGTGGTAGCAGACAAGGAGTGAATCAAGTATTGGAGAGAAGAACTGATTTTCAAGCTGCCTTTCAGTGCCTTAGGAAGCCACATACACTAATGCATTACCAAACATATCCCAGGCAGCAACCATTCCTCTCCATCACCATAACTCCACACTAACCTGTGACAGGTGCATCTATGTCCAGCAAATTCTTTTCCTGGCGGAGAATGGAAGCTCCCTCTGTTATTATTCTCAAAGCGACGCTCTCTTCCAGTCTCCCTTCTTTCATAAGGTGTGCCTTTAAGATATCCACACGAGGTTTCCCATCATTATCAAACACTTCCTTAGCTGTGAGACGGTGACTTGGAGGAAATGGGACAGCTACATGAAAAAGAAACCAAAAAATATATGGTCACTCTTTACAGAAAAGCTTCTATTACTGACACATTTCAAAACACATTTCTGCTGCAGAACAATGCTACCAAAGATTTTCTACTCCCTCTTACAATTTGTGGTTTAAATTGTACATAGACTCCCAAAGATACCATTAAAGTGCATGTATTCTACAAGATATATTATTAACACATGCAAGAAATAATTCATGCTTATAAAAAATTGAGAGAAGTATATTTAGGCCATAATTACAGGTAGATACATTCAAGTAAATCCCCCAAAAGGCATGGGAATACTAGGGAAAGGAGGGAACAGAGTTTAAACTGCTCTGGTAGAAATAGAGAACATTGACATCCCTTTCATTAACGGCATAAAATGCACAAACAAGTGCAATATTTAATATCTGTGCATGGACATGCATAGATACACTCCAATTAAAATTCTAAAACCAAGACAGAGCTCTCTCTAATGACTTTGGGTAGAGCGATGTAGGATGTTGTCCCTGTATAAGTAATAGCTTGCTGCACAAGATACATCTGAAACCCATCAGTGCTGAAGAGACCATTCCAGCACGGACAGGGCAGAGGATGCATCAGACTGAAGTTGGAAATAAATGGATAAATACAAAGCTTGTCCTGGCAACATGGCTGCAATCTGCATACTGTCCTCAAGTAAGGTCAGAGGCATAAACTTGTATGTTCCTGCTCTCCTGGGGCCAGTTGGAGCAAGAAGGCTCAGAGGTGATGCTGTCAGTTGCCAGGATGAGGCTGGAACATTATCCCAGCTTAACCCCCTTTCCCTTGCAGTTCAGTTGGAGCGGCACTAGGCAGCACCTGCCTCACCAGCCACAGGGTATTTATCCTGATCCCTGCCATAGATGCAAGAGGGTCAGGTTGTTCCAGAGCTCCAAGCAGGGACAGGAGGTAGCCACAGGGCTGGTTTCAGCAGGTCACATCTGCAGTGCAAACCTGTCCCTGCCAAAGGGTCTTGTCCCCTGTGGAATGTCTTACTGGCAGCCCCATCCCACACAAGACATGAGACCCTAACACAGCAGATCAACGTATCCATGAGCTTCAGTTTTCTTCTAATTTCACCAGCAGTGGACTGCAAAAACCCATAACTCACACTCATTATTTAAAGTTCAAACCCAACACTCTTCTCTTACATTACTGGAAGTAACAGAGCAGAAAATAAAAAATTTCACTTTACAGTTATTTTCCACTGATATTTTTGACAAAAACAGCTTCAGAAAATGCCTTTCCCCCACCTCAATCTTGTTTTCATTCCTTTTTGCTGCTTCAGCAGTCCATTCACTGAAATAATCTGGTGGGGACATATGAATGTGAGTGTCTGAAATACACTGAAGCCTGACTGCTCTCAGACTTAAACATGGGGAAAAAGGTGAAAATTTATGAAATAAACAATTTATTATGCAACACAGAAAAATAATAATATTTTCTAAAAAACAGAAGGTGAGTGACAGCTCAGCAGTTCTCCAAGCCTCGATCCTCTTTTTACAAAAACAAAACCCTGATCCTAAAGATCCTGCATTTCCAGTATTGAGAAAGGAGGAAGGGGAAAAGTTGGTACATATCTGCAATCACTTGACCTGGAAGAAGCACATGCCATTAGCTTGCATTCCTTAGCAAGACAACAGCCACTGCTCCTCCTCAAAGGCATGATATTACACAAACCTATGCAGTGCACCAGTACTTTGAGGTAGCTACCATATATGCTTGTAATGCTGAAAGGAGATTTTTACATTTATAAAGACAGAGCAAAACACAGATGCAATGACAATAGCAAACAGAAGCTATGACATAAAACCTACTGATATAGAAAAAAAATGACATATGCTGCAGGACTGTAAGAGTTCTGCAGGCAGAGCTCTAACAAAGATGTACCCACACCTAATTAAAGAAAAAAGATACTGTTCCAATAGCAGATGATTCATGATTAATTAGCAAAAACATGACTGACTGAATAGACCACAAATTGCATCTTCCATTATGAGAATATTAACTTTGAATGATTAACTTTGAATGTACACATACACAGAGCTTCCATAGAAGAACAAAGTAAGAAATGGTCACATTTGTGCAGAAGTCAGTTAAACATCATTTTTACTAATAACACCCACAAACGCTGGTATCAACCAAAATCCTTTTATAAATACAACAAACATTTAACTTCCATTGCTTTATAGAGAGCAATGTTACCATCTGAATACACAGGTATCCATCTGTTTCTCCATTCTTTTTTTTTCTTTTTCTGCTTTTTTAACCCTATCGTATTAGCATATATAAGTAAATAATAACAAATGCAATAAATTTGACTCTTCTCAGAAATAAACCCTAGAATTTCAGACACCAACTGTGCACACAATACACAATGAGGAAGAGCACAGAACTGGGAGAGGAGGCCACCAGGGAAAGGCAGGAAGAGGAAGGAGTGGGGTACTGAGCTGCCAGTATTGAGCTCCTCGCCAGGGAATGTTTTTGTAAAAACAGGCAAGAACCTGTATTAAGCAAAGGCCATAAAAAGGGAGCGGCAATAAAATGTGCATCTACGTATAAGACATAATTTTAGAAGTTTAGAGACAAATCTTGCTACAAGACCACCACACAAGACTCATGCATGCCTAATCATATTCTATAAAAATTAAAACCTGGACTAGTGTCCATCTCATTTACATTACTTTCTTTATACTGGCATAAAAAACAAACAAACAACTATTGGCCAAGCAAAATACGACCCTGGTGGTTTGGTCATAAAACATGGACCACAACCAAATGCAAAGAAACAAAGTTTAAAACCCTTGACCTCAGCCTGTCAGTAACAGTCTCCTGAGATCCTAAAGCACAAGAAAATTCTCTTTAACCATTTAATAATGGGGATTTTTCCACTTGTGCTTTCAGGTCTCTTGAGCATGTTCCAGCAAATGGAGGAAAAGATCAACCTGTTCTTTTGCTGTTCTTGCAGGCTCCTGTAAAACCCATCTCATCGCTAACACAGCCACTGCAAAGGTCAGACATCATTACTGTTCCTCTCAAATATTAAGCAGCCTCTCTGGAACAAATAAATAAACCATAAAGAGCTCTGCTTAATTAGAGTGGACCATGTGTGCTCGCATAAATAAAATACAAGCATGTGGCAAAGCAAGCATTATTTTGTTTATATATTATTCATTTTAAAATGAAGCTGTACACTAAATTAATACTCTCAGAGGAGGCTGCCCATAAGAAAAGCCCTCTTTCATCAATGTTCAAGTTCGCAAATTATCTCCCCCTCTAATGCTTGTCCTATAATTTTACGCAACTTATGCTGCATGGCTGTACTTAACTATAGCACACCGTACCTTTATGGCATATATATGCTTGCTTTTTTACTCGTAAGGAAAACACACCAATAACATCTGCCAACATCTCAATAACCCAATGCACTGCATTTGTCTAACAGCAATTTGCAATTCTCCATTTTGAGAAACATTTGCACTAGAGCCATGCCTAGAGCACAAGTTAAACACACTGACACTATGCCACAGGTGCAGAAAACTTAAAAGGTCACTCTGCAGCTTTGGGTTTTTTACATCTACTTCATAGCCTTCAGACTCAGTATGCACAAAAGTTTCCTAAAACTATGATAAAAATCATCTCCGAAATGCCAACAAAACTGTATTTTTAAAAGACAGAAACATTTTTAATAGTTAACTAACAGGTTTTGCAATCTGACTTTGAAAATCTAACCCATTTTATAATGTGTTTGAACGTATAGCATAACCCAGAGCATTCCTGCTGACCAGTAACACCCATACTGGAGTTTTTACTATTTAATCGGAGTTCTGCATTTCTGCACCATATTGGGTCTGACAAAACCTATGCAGCAACACAAAGACACAGCTGAAGATCAACTTTTCAGCCTAAAGACATGAATTTAACATTACCTAATTCCTGTACAGTTGCCTATGAACTTCTGGTTTACATGGTTTCTATGAACCTAAGGGGAAGGAACGATGACTTTTTTTTTTTCAAGAACCCTACTTAATTCAGGTGACAGACTGAAACAAGATGAGTCACCATCATCCACAGCTGCTAAAGGGGAACAGAGTGAAACCCCGAGGCAGCGCAGGGCTCACCAAAGCAGTGGAAAAAGGAAAGGGAACTGCCAAAGATGCTCAGCCCCGCAAGACATGGAATTCTCATGTGACAAACATCCCCCCTCAACAGATTTCCTCAGGCACCACATGGATAATGCTTTCATCTCCATACACAAGTTTTCTGGAGACAGATTCAACCATTCCAACATATTGAATCACTGCGATCTCTTTGTTAACCTGCATATTACTTCCTTAGCAGGTATTTTTTTAGGAGTATCACAGAGAAAGTTGAGTTATTCAGAAGACAAAATTTCTTTTCAATATTAAATTTTGTATTATAACATTCATACCATATGCAAGTTCTTATTAGTTTTTTGTGTACTTGGCAGGGAAATATGTCTACACCTGATAAAAAAAAAATCCAGCTATTTATATGACAGCAAAAGAGTGAAACCAAAATCATCTCAGTGGAGCTAAAAGTGGAACACATGTTCTGATGTTTCCTAACAAAAACTATCAGGTTTCATTTTACATTAGCTACTGTCATTAGAGTAGGCACTGAAATTGGCAATCTCTCTCTAAAAGATCAAGCTTTCACCTGCTATTTTAAGACATGACGTATTTGAGGACTGTTTTTACTAAATCTGCTCACCAGATGGTGAAAGTGTTGGAAATTAGAATCTGGAAAATAAATCTACAGTATAAAATAAGAAGCAGCTATGAGGATTCCTATAGAAATTTAGCGTGAATTTTTCTTCATTGCCAACAAGTTCTTGCAGTGTAATCAGAAGAGCTCACAACCGTATTTGCTAAAAGACATAACTAAATTAACATCACTCATGAGCAAGGCACTTTGCTTCACAGAAAGCTGAGCTTTTCACTGGGCTAGCCAGTCAATACTGCAAAAAGAAAGAAAGAGTCCATCAAAAAGAATGTTACATGAAGACACCTTTGGGTAACAGCACTTGCATGTGAACAGAATTGGGAGCAGACAAGAGAGGCACACCTCAACAAAGCCCACATACACCAAATTTAGAGAGAAAAGAGAGAGGAGTTCCTTTCACAGATATCTCAGCTGACAACACGGAAAACAGGCCATTTGACATGAGGCAATAACACCTGTGGCCTAGAAAAAACAGAAGGTACTACAGGTTGGCAAGGAAACTGCTTCTCACAAGACTGAGATGAGCCATGCTAGCATCATTTTTTGATGAACAAAAGCTCAAACTATAAAAATTTTAAAAAGTAACAAAAGACGCTTCATCAAATACGCCAGTTCCAATGAATATTTTTAATATATTCTGACACTTCAGTCATAACTGGGGAACATAAGAACATAACAGCAAAGACAGAATTGCCTCAGAGAAGCGTGCCTAACTTTGGACAACAGCTGTGATAGGATAGTGTTTGTAAAAGGAAGGGCTGTGTCAACCATGTACTGATCCCAACACACTGCCACGTTGCTTCCAGACACTAAGGCTGTGGCATTCTCATCAGTGGCATTCTCATCAGTAGGCTTCACTCCTTCAGTGAAATGTCACACTCTAAGACAACCCATACCTGCACACTACAAGCAATCCTCATGCAGAATAACTCCATGACACCTCGGGAAGCACAAGATCTTTATAGGATTTGAGCCTCAAACTCACAAGGGAAGGATGAAGTCTCACCCCTGTGCACCTTGTTACTTTCACAGGAGGGCGCTGCCTCTGAGCAGCTGCAGAGCTGGGACTGACTGGCACACTGTGCCACGAGCTATGTCAGTACATCTCAACCACATGCATAAGTTTTTGATAGGATGATCTCTCAACTGCCTCTACCATTGTAATGAACGTACAGGGATCTTTTTGCACCAGTGGCACAGCAGAAAGGAAGGACAATAAAAGTCACCATCAACTTGGACCAACAGAGGGGGGATGAAATCCTGTCATTTCTGTCTAATTACCAAGCTGAGGTGTGACGGGCTGCCCTTGGGTGGATGCCAGGTGCCTGTTCTTATGGGATGAAAGGCTAGAGTACTACCACTTCCCACCATTTCAGGAATTGCTATGGCCTTTTCATGGCATTACTGGCCTCCTCCAGAATACACAGTACCTGACAATAAGAAAAGTATATAGCAACACTTTTCTTCAACTCTTTAAAAGAGCATAACCAATCTCCTCATAAATTCAGGTCAAATTATACTTGGAAAGAACCACCATAAGTAGCTATGTCACCTTCAGTCACTTAAAAAAACCTAAAAATAACACTCACTATTTTAGGATTTGATTTTCTTTATATTCACCTCAGGAAGCTTTAAAACTCTGAAGAAGAATTTACACAAAGAGGTTCTTCCAAGAGGTTAGAGCAGTGGCCCATTATTCTTACTCTGGGCTCAAATGAAGAATAGTTATAAAAACCACCAAGGCCTGGATAAACACACAAGATTCCCTTGGTAGTTTGACCCTTGACTGGTGAGTTGATTGACTCACCCATCTCACCCACTCTTGAACACTTCTGTAATTAATTGTAGCATTGATATCAACAACATAGATAAATGTATATCTCTGTAACAAGCCAAAATCTAACTCTAATTTTCAATCCTTATCAAGCAATTAGCAATAAAACTGGTTTCCAGTTTTTCAGAAAAAGTCAGAGAAAAAAAATACATCAGAAATTTTCCAGAACATTTACAGGCAACAGACACATCAGAGAGCATAGGAACCCTAAGAACCTTGGAGGAGGTACAGGCTGGAAAGGGGAAGGGAAGGAGGTACACTTTAAAACAACTGCAAGAAAGAAAAGCCTCCTAATTCAAAGAAATGGGTCTGTATGAAATATCAAATTGTAGTGGACATGGTTATATACTGGCAGCATTCCCAGAGTATCTTCTGGCCTACTACTGTAATAAACAAATCCTATCAGTCTTAAAGAGCACAAAACAACACACATCCCTATAAAATATTGCAAAAGAGTATTCTTTCCTTGTGTTTGAGATCATATGCAAGTATCTTTGACATTTACGATCCACTCTTTTATCCACAGTCCATGGATAAAAAATCAACTACAACATAAAGTGGAGAGGAAAAATTCAGTTCAATAGGAAACATTCCCAGTTAGGACCAACACATACAGTAAAAACTGGAAAATGTGATCGTAGCTTCCTGGCCTCATCAGAAAAGTTTGTTTTTCTACTTTGTTACACCCAGGTTTTTCCATAGGCCTCGAACTGAATACTGTTGAGCTTTGTTTTTATTAGCTTTTGGAACAGAGAACAATAATTACCCAGAGTTTAAATTCCTTTATGAGAACAATTCATTTGGAGAAAATAGTCAGAGGAAAAAGAACCCCGTAACAATGGAAAATACCAAAGGTCTTCCAAGACTTAAGATAAGGAATCAGGCACAGTCCTCCATCCCCGAAAACACTTGAGTGATGGATAATTTCTTTTCTATGGTAATACTTCATTATTGTTCCTAATTTGAGGCAATTAGGAAGTAATTGCACTTGAAATTATTTCAATCTACAGGGGGGAAAAACCCCCAAACAATCAATTCCAGGACCTGGAAAACTTTCAAGTATCAATACAAATTTACGGCACCATTTTCTCCTGATTTTTTGGTTCAACTTAAGTCAGTTGACACTACCAAATTTCAGTCTTACATAGCGAAGGCAGCTAAAAGAAGGACTGCAAATAAACCCTCACCTACAAAACAGAATTCCCTCTCCAACCTTCTGAGCATAATGAGGTACCCTTTAACAAATTTTGTCAGAAATCAGCTTGGCTTTGAGAACTAACTCAAAAGTTTCTAGTGACATGCAAAAGGGCAAAAAGAAAACACAATTTCCTTTCCAAATGGTCTACCAATGGTTCTACCAGGGCAACCAAGATTTAGCTTCCAAAAATTGACCACTGTACACAGCCTGGCACTTGTCAGACAAATTTGTTAAAACAAGTCATAGACTCATAAAATGGTTTGGGTTGGAAAGGACCTTAAACAGCATCAAGTTCCAACCCCTGTGCCATGGGCAGGGACACCTTCCACTAGACCAGGTTGCTCAGAGCTCCGTCCAGCTTGGCCCTGAACTCCTAAAAGGAGAGATGAGTAAGTGCAAGTAAAGCAGCCTTTATTTGGAGTAATTCTGTTTCCTAACACTCCTTAAATGCCACATTACAGAAATTGCTCTGCTTAAATGTCAGCCTGCAGAGGTTGATTCCTGGAACAAGAAACACCAGCACATCCCTGGCTGCTACAAGAAAGTTCACTGGGCAGAGGAAATGAAAAATTCCTACTAGCATTACTAAGTAATCGTTTAAAAAAATACATTTCACATTTCAAATTTAAGGCTATTTGGCACCTCGCAATTGATAACTTTATGTGCAGCCTAAGGACAAAGGACAAAGACAAGGGGGTAGGGATGCTAACAGACCAAGGTATTTTACTGCCATGTTGACCAAAGGACTTGCAAGTAGCATCTTTGAATCATATAAGTTTTATTTTATTTGAATTTTTTTAAAAAGCTACGTTTTGGTGAAACAAACAAATAAACTCAAACACCTTACGTAAGACAATAAATACGAGTATGGGAAAAACATTTAAAATGTTAATGTCTGAACTATGCCCTATGAACTAAATAAAAAAGACATGCTGACCTGTAAATGTTAACCTGGTTTATTATTTTGCTGATCATGAGACATGCAGCAAGTAGCAGATATACACCAACACCTCATAAATCAGTCAGACAAGTCTAAGGAACAAGCCTTACAAATATAAGTATGTGTAAGGACCAAGGCAGCTGGAGCCAAATTGACCTTAAGAAGTTCGAAATAGCAGTTGATGTGTGGGTGTTTTGTTTGTTTCAGGTTTTGTTTGAATTTTGAGATTTTTTTTAATCCCAAAGAGCTTTGCTTATTTAGTAGCATTCTAGCCCTTGACCGAAGTTTTAAATCAGCATACTTCTGGATGAGTGAATCTATACTGACTCACACTGGTTTTAAGGTGTACGAGGAACTGGCCAAGCTCTGCACATACTAGTGTGAAAAGCATAATTTCAGAATTCCACTGAAACTGAATTCTGCTTGTTCAGCCATAATCAATAGACAGGAAATACACATGCATTAAAGAACCTGCACCTGATTATATAATAAACTAATTTGTACTAGGCTACATGTATTATTGATCCAGTAACAGCCCCTTCTTATTTAGGGGTCAGGTCATACACCTGGAAAAACAGCAACATAAAGAGGTACTAATAATTTTTTTTTCCCCCATGCAGTTTAATGTCTAGATACCAACTAGTTCTAACAGCATGGTTTGGCTTTGTCTGCATTAGGATTTAGGGGCACACACTTCATGTTACACAGAGCCATATTTTAAATGAACAAACAAAATCCCCATCTCAGTCTTCACTATACTCACTGAAATGCCTAGTTTCTCCTGGAACTCAGCAAAGGCTCAATACAATTTGTTTCTTCTTGCCTGATATCAGAGATATGGCTTACCACTCCAAACTAATACCACAGTTCAAACTAGAACATTTGACAGAGGAATTCAACCCTTCAGTTTACAGAAGGGGCATAAGCAGAAGGCAAAGTCAGCCCTCCACAGACCCTGTAAGCACTGGTGCCTTTCTCTCCTGATGAAAAGAATTCAAACTCTTCCACGGGACTCTTATAAATAGTTTCATATACAACTGTTCTTCTTCCAACATGCTCAAAGGACTAATTTCCCTGTGATGTTATTAGAGTTCACATAGACCAATACTAAAGATTATGGACCAGATTCACCACTGTGCTATGCTGTAATGCCATTAAACAAATACC
This sequence comes from Agelaius phoeniceus, assembly GCF_051311805.1. Classification (NCBI taxonomy): domain Eukaryota; kingdom Metazoa; phylum Chordata; class Aves; order Passeriformes; family Icteridae; genus Agelaius; species Agelaius phoeniceus. Next base: position 29,786,463 of record NC_135268.1, on the reverse strand, counting down.
CTTTCTAATCCAGCATTAACAGATCACACTGAGCTTTGAAACTGGCTTCAGCCTGCTCACGGTGTCTAAATAAAACTTACCAAACCAAACCCAGTGACACTGACATTAATCTCAGCAATGTGGCTGTGAATCAGCCCTGGTATTTTGGTTTGGTTTTCATGGCTTGCCTCTACCAGCACTTGTATCATGGAACATCCGCATGGAACTTCTGCCTTGGACTCATCATCAAAGCACATTTATTTCCATCAACTAACCTGCACTTCTGGAAAAAGTCATATTGATTTTAAAAGTAACACACGCAGAATTTGTAAGAAAAAAAATTTAACATTTTTAAAAGGCAAGTTTTTGTCAATTGGAACATTATGTGGTCTGATAGGCACTTTTTTTTAAAAACTTTTTCTTTTTTTTTTTCTCAGTACACGTGGCAGAAGCAGCTTCAAAGCTCACAGTAAAAGTTTCTAGTCCTGTATCTAAAAGGATACTTAACTCAAATCCTCCTTTTATTTATTATAGATGCTTTTATATCTTTTGTAAACCATATCTTCCCTCAAATCTCAATTGCTGTTTAATAAATGTTAGATAAAAATAAATCTGTCTAAATTTACCATTTTGCTCATACTCTCTGAAACATCCTGTTTTTAAGCAGAACACTGGAGTTTAAAAAAACAGCTTAATGAAGCAGTGAGAGAACCAGACACCTGTGCTTTATTCCCAGATCTGTTGTGTAAAAGCAATAATTTTTTTGCCAGTAACTAAACATAGAGAACACACAGAAAGAGCTCAGCACTGGGGTGCTCAGGTCTGTCGTGCACCATCCTGTGTTGGTCATGGAGACTCTGTGATGCCTCTATGAAGACCAGCATAGCACAACAGGACTCCCAGCACACTTCCCCCAACAAAAAAAAAAAAAAAAAAAAAATCACAGATGGAGCACAGCTACCAGAGAGACACCAAGAAAATGGGACTCTCTCATTTGCTAATGGTGAGGTGACATAAGGCACTTCCGGTCACATCTTGGGTCTCAAATCCTTTAATGCAGAACAGGTGACTATTATTTCAAACCAAGATCAAAAAAGATTTCAATCAGCCACTTATCCAGTGAAGTGCTGGCTGAGAGACCTTAGGTCAAAATACCACCTTCCCCTACCTTGACCAAGACCAAAATATTTTTCCACAGATGACTCAAAAGCCATGGATCAGACAGCAAGAAAGGAAATGTGATGCTGCAGCCTATGCAGCTGTGCAGGCATCAGGGAAACTTAACTCATTCCTTTGGCTACCAAGGCCACTTTCACATTAGATATTCACTCATTCCCTAGAACCAGTAAAAATGGCCTCATCTATTGCAGGGGCAGGAATTTTGATGTCAACATTCCCCTACTGCACGTACATTTTTTTTTCGGGTCCTAAGGAATCCAAATTCTTCTTTTACACTAAGCAGATAACTTTTTGAGACAAGCTGAGGACACTTTTTTCCTCAAGGAAGAAGTAATAGAGTATTAGTGCACCTTCCCAAAGGTAAGAACCTTTACCCCTCCTTAAATTCAAGTTTTTTCTAGCCTGAGATGAAAGTATGGCTACAAGATTAAGGGGGGACAAGAACAGAGGGACTACTACGCAGCTTTTTGCTGCAATATGGCAGTATTAATATCAATAGAGATTAGTATTAATAATGAATATTTGGACAAATAAAATTAAGATATTTTTCATATAAAGAACCATAAAAAGCAAAAGCAAAAAACAGGATTCAAGTGCTCTAAAAAATATCTCAAGTTTCTCAGATTTCTGCTTATACATGAAAGTAAGGACCATGAGCCAGAGGAGAAACCTCAGATGGTATTTATCATGGAAATATATAAATAGGTCCATTCACTAATGGATTGCAAATGATAAGACACAGCCTACACATTTCACTGCTTCTTAATCTTCCAAGTCCATTAACTCACTGCATTATCAAGAGATAAGCTTACCTGTAAGGTGCATCAGAATTTTTTATTAAATTACCTTAGCAAGAAATAGAACTTCACCTGTGTCATATATCACTCTATCAACATTACTGATATAATATAGCTGACCTGCTACATTATTATATATTATTATAATGAAGGAAAGCAGGACCTGGAGAAACATGCCATAATCACAACCTAGCACCAAAAAGCCATCTGGCATCTACAATCCGTGATGTGCCTCTTGGCTTTTCTCACTCTGAGCGCTGCACTGTTCTGTTTTGTTACATGCATTACTTCATTTCAGTGCATCATCCTGACCCAAGGAAAACAGTTCTGACTTAAATGGAACATGGGGCTGTTTCCTTCAAATAGATTCAAAGATGTAGTCCCTGCTACTTGCAAATCAAAGCAGCCTCTTTCCAAGAACACGGTCACTTCTCATGCTGAGCAATGGGCTTGTACTAAGCATCTAATAAAGACCTGCAGATAAAAGGCACATTTCATGAACCAAATGATGGAGTACAAGAACAGAGAATTCACTGTTCTTGCTTCACGCAGATCTCCCACTGTTACAAGAGAGGCTGCAGGAAGGTCAGAGATGCTCAGGGAAAAGAATACTTTTTAGCCTAAACAAGTAGTGGGAAACAAAAAGTATTTCAGGTGCACAACACTACCCGAAACAGATCTGTAGCCACACATACAAGACTTTCTCCTGTTTGCTCAACTCTTCTGCAATTTTATGTAATGGTTTGAATAAAGCCTAAGGAAACAAGGATCAATAAAATAACTTCTCACAGACTTCTACACAAAACCATCTCCAAGACCTCTGATACTGCTGGCATCCAAAATCAATGGAGTAACACTATCAACATAACAATGGATAATTCCCAAGGCATTCAAAATTTAGGAATATTAAGGGGTTTGGAGCTGTCTCCTCTTGCATTCCGTTTTAAAGGCAAATTTCTAATGCAGCACACATTCAAAACCCCTGCTAGAGCCTCACTGTGTCGTAAGCTAAACTTGTGGAAGGCAGAGTCAAAATCTATGCCTTAGTGAGCTGAAAGGTAGCAGCAATTTGCACAGCCAGTACCACTTCTTTTTGTCTCACACGCTGCGACCAAGGCAACAGTTACTCTGGGGACCAGCATAACAAAAAGGAAGAGCCTTTACAATCTGCACAGGTATCCCAAACTGAGCAATGTGCCTTACACATTTCCTATATCAAGAGGTTTTGTGCAGGGTTTTTTCAAATACATTCAGCTCTGCGTCATTAAAAATAATTGCAAAAATTACAGTGATTACACTTCCTGAAGTGATTTCTATCTTGTTACCCTGCACCATTTGCAGCAAAAGCATTAGTACTGGTGTGGAGGACAGAGACAGCACATAGACATGAAGTATTTATAACACTCATCTACATACAATTATTCTAAACAAAAATCTCTGATATGTTTTGTATTTAACAGAAAACCTGTCAAGGAAATAATACACACCATGGTGGTATCAAGACGGACTGCTGATGGCCTTGTTACACACTCTTACATGCTTAATAATAAAGAAGTGAATTATGATTACAGAAATTGAAATGAACTTAAATACTCACCACCCTGTTTGCATGCACACAAGTGAAAACTCTACAGATTACAGACTTTATCTCTAAAAGTTATAGAGAACTATAAAGAAGTACCAAAGGATACCCTGACTTGTATTTCCTTTTCACACAAAAACAATCCACATTGCACACAGCTGAAGAAGTTAAGATGCTTTTCCAGGTTACTGACAGGTAACACTACACAGCACTGATGTGAACAAGTGGTCACTTCTGACAGTGCTGCCCTACGAAATTGAACTAGTTTTGTAGAAGTTTGGGTACATGTCTTACAAGTCTCTCCACTTCACACAAAATTCCATCTGAATTCAAAAGGTAATGGACACTAATCCACATGCTCCTAAAAAGCCTCAAGAATCATATTTAGCCAACACTGAATGGCTGCAAGGCTTCTAAACTATACTAATTCTTTTGATCAATACAAACACAAGCACAACTCCCCAAAAGCACACAACCACCAAAAACAAATATTGCACATGAGATGTTTTTGAGGGAATAGTTAAAAAGAAATGCATCTCAGGGCTGTGAGTACCCCAGGCAATTAGGATCCTCAGAACCTTCTTATATAATGCACTATACCCAAAGGTATACCAGAAGAAACTCCTCAGTACAGGCTACATTCACCTGGACCCAAATCACTACACCAGCCTTGCCTCTGTTCAGAGTTATCTCCACAAAGCCATTATCTCCCAAAGTAGTATTGCTCAGAGAGGAGAACATGGGAATCTCCCATGTTTTATGGGCAGCCAGTGGCCAGCTCCAAGCTTAAAGTACTGAAATGCTATCTTTTATGACCAAAGAACTTGAGGGAGAAGATGGGTCTTGCAAAAGCCCTTCCTGTTCCACAAAAAAAATGCTTACAAACAAATTAAACCCAGTCCAACACTGCAGGTAAGGGCCCTCTGAGGGACAGATGCCTGTCTCCTCCCCACCCCAAGGACTGGAGAGCCAAAATAATATTTAAACTTGCTTCCACACTTTTTAATAGCTTTTTTAATATTTGTGATGAAACAGATAGTAAGCAGAGTGAAATGTCTGCTTTTCCTGACTTAACTGCAGCTTTCCAGAATGGCCTACAGTACTTCCTTGTAAATGCAGCTGAAGAGCTGCATTACTAATCTATTGTATGAACTTCACAAAAAAGATTAAGTATTCCAGTATAAAAAGAAAATAGCTTAACAATAAATAAATTTATAATTAGTCAACAGATATCAATAAACACCTCTGCACTGAAACAAAGTTTTTTTCCCCCTACAGAGCTTGCTATGAGCAGATACACAAAACTCTTTTTCTAGACTTGTTAAAACCAGCTCCTTGTAGACTATGCAGTAGATGTGAGAACAAAAAAATCCCAAAAACTATTTGAGACCAAAATGTGCCCAGTCTATTAATCAGGTTCCAGTTCCAATACAGAGCAAGGTCTATCTTTTGCCATTAACTTCACATTTTTCTAGTAATATTCATCTAAAAACCCTACAAAATCTCTGACTCTGCTTCCTCCCTTCCCCATATACTAAAACATCAAAATTACTATAAAAGAAAGTTGTATTTTTCACAATGCTTATACTGTATTGCATCAGACTTACTTAACAGGACTGATTCCTGTCAGCTAACACAGAAAATCTCAATAGAAGCTGCAAAGGCCTAAGTGATTTTCATCTAATTTGGTTTTGAAAATGTATCATTGTGTATCTCCTGAACACTGAAGTCTGATTTACATCTTTTTATTGCAATGCAATAAACTTCTGTGACCTGGGGGTGTCTGTGTCGCCATTACTCTCCAAAACCCAGCCAGCACTCCAACTGTAACTAGTTCCATGCATTCCACTTAGCACCCACCGGTGGCCACCTAATCTGTTGGAGTCTGTGGAAAAAAAAATGTTGGTGGGATGGTTTTGCTGTTGTTGTTGTTTTGGGGTTTTTTTTCCTATGTGGGGGAAGAATATATTTCACCTCAATTGCAAAAAAAAAAAGAGATTTAATTTAAACTACAAAATGATACATTTAATTACACTCACAATATGTTTAAAAGTTTTTTCTTCCCCCTATCTAGCTCCTTCAAGCTTTGTTAATCTTTGACTGTTTTGTTTCCTGAATAGCTTTAAAGAAGACTCTTTAATAAAATTATCACTATTTTATTAGACAAGAGTGAGACTACTTCCTAACAAAAATAGCAGCAAACAAAAGGGAAGAAATTTGCTCTGTTGAAGGTAGGTTAATATTTCTAGTGCTATCTTCTGGGGAAAAAACACAGAACAACCTACACTGAATTAGAGACACTAAAAAAGCCCTGAGGAAAAACAAAAAAAAATTGTGGACATGCAAGTAATACAAGAGTTACCTTTTTTACTCTTTCTACTGCCAAGATAGGTAATGACTGGGATGATAACTGTGAAGTCAGAACCATCACCAGTTTGCCTCCCAGCAAACTACAGTCTATTGAATTTGCAGCAAAACCAATCCCAACCTTTCATGTGCTGCTCCCAAACTCTCTGAGTTACTTCTACAAATGAATTAAAAGACACTTGTTAGGAAAACCAAGAATTCATCAGACATTGAATCAATTATTAACCACCTGGCAGCCAGCAATACCTTCCTTGTATTACCAATTCAGTGTTCAAACTGTAAGACAGAGATTAATGCAACAAATACATTTTAGATGCACATTTAACCGAGTGCACCATCAGTTCTGAATTGAGTCCATAAATGGCTTACTTTCCTGCATAATTCACATTACAAATAAGATCCAGCGACCTTTAATAGGGTGCAGGAAAAAAGAGCAAACCAAAGTCTGATTTAACTACAAGTTTCTGAGCACAAGTTGAAGCATTTTCAATTATCTTTTATCAAATACTCAGTGAAACAGAGGAGATTAAATTAAGTGCACTTCAACTGAATCATTTTCTGCAGAATCAAGCAGTCTCAAATTGCTCTGCAACTTGATAAAGAGTAGAAAATCCTGCATGTAAGTGAAAAGCAAGTACAAATGTATTATATATTATGTTTGTATGACACAAAGGCTTTTTTAAGATTAATATTATCTTAGCATTAAGAACATAAAGATACTAATGCGTACTAAGTAGGATTTATCACACAAGAAAAAAAATCCTTTGTGCCTAATTTCTTGAACATGTATTAACAAAGTCTAAGACTGCCGCTGGGAATTTCCCAAAGCACCCAAGAATCCATGCCTTATCCAGATGCAAGCAAGTCAGAAAGCTCAAACTCCAGTTTCTCAAGTTTTATCACTGTCCATCATGTTGTCACAGAACAACTTCCACATTTCTCCTGGTTTAAAGATTAGGCTAATGATAACTTCAAAGATTGCTGGGTTAAGGAGAACCATAAGGAGAAACATGGGTTTAAAAGATCTATCCCCCTGCTGCCCTAGATGCACGTAATGTAATAGTTTTCAAACCTCCTCATGCTAGTTCAGCACAGCATGTCCTAACTAAACCTTAAAAGTTAAACACATTAATTTTTAGTAATATTTATTTTTGCTCTTGCATTCTTACTATTTTCTACCTGAGGTACCATGAGACATGTGCTTTGGCAAACTCTGCATCATCCCAAGAGCCCTGCCCTGATATTATCTGGTACAGTCTAATCTTACTGAAAGCCTGAGGTAAACATCTGAAAACCAAGAGACTCGACTGCACAAAGGCTTAAAAGGGTTACCACACTTTTAAGGCCACCGAGTTCAAACTCAAACTTACTTAATGGTTGTGTTCTGTGGGATACATTAAAGAAACACAGTACACAGATATTCAGTCTTTTTTCATTATCTGAAGATCTCAAAACCCATGCTCCTGCCCTAATAATTTAAAGATACATAAACACTAAAATGAATATGTAAATACTAAATGAAAATGCAAACTCAGAAGGATAAATTCTACATTTAAAGCTTTACAATCAAACTTAATTGCTTCTGATTTAACTCCTTTGGGGGAAAAGACCCACCTACTTACTAGAATCTCAGTCTTACAAAAAAAAGTGATTTCTAAATTACTGAAGTCCTATGTTCATACTTCATATTTTGGTGGTATCATTGTCAGAATCTACCCTGCTTACAGTCAGGGGCAGATACACAGGAAACCCATTAATCCAAATTCACACTTTTAACCACCAACCATCAGTTGAATCAGCAACCCTGGCTGACAGGACAAACAAAACATTACTGAATTTATGATAGTATTTCCCTCTTCTGCAGGCAGCCAAAATAATTTTGACACATTTATGTACATCAACTTTAGCAGCAGATGTCAAGTGAGTTAACTTGTTTGTCTATTCCCCATCCATCCCAAGCTTAAAACCTTCCAAATGGAATCCCAGAATGTTTCCTGGCTAGAAGCTAGGTATGAAGCTATGTTTTCAAGAGGAAAAAAAAATTAAACCTTGTTTGGGCTAATCCAGCAAGCAAGAAGAAAACATTGTTCCTCACAGCAAATGCAAGGCAGGGGATGATGAATGGGTTTTCTGAGGTTCACAACATCCGAGAGAATGGAAATATTGCATATCCATATTTTTCGTATGAGAGACTGTGATTTTTTTTATATTGAGACAACATAGATAAAACATATTATGCCTTCCTCTACAAGTGAAGGGCCTTAGCAGAGATCCTGCAAAAAAGAACTGATCTAGTTTCCATAGCAGTCCCTCTTACCTCAAGCTTCACCCTGAAATTTTTTGGATGCACGTTGGAATGCTTCCAAATTTGCTCTTCTCTTTGAAATTTCAGACTCAATAACGAGATGAACATTGTGAAATCACAACTCCAGCAACGCTCAAATACAGCAACTTAAAAATGAGTTCGTTGCAACTTGTAGACATTTTAGCCCAGAAAGATGCTTCTCTGTGCAAGGAACCAGGTCAATAAGCAAGGAATAAAGCATCACTTTTCAATGGGTGTGGAAGAGCTTCATTGCATGAAATACTTAACAATTCACTCAGCCGAACAAAGTTCTTACATTTTCCAGCAAAACACAAGTCAGAAGCACACTGAAGATGTATTTATTGCGAAAATCTTGCCACAGGGAAAATAATAACTGTCAAAAAGCAAAATATATACTCAGATATATATATGTTAATGGAAACAGCTTAAAACCTTCTCCTCTGGAACTCAAAATGAACCTAAAATCACATTGCATTCCATTTTCTTTTTCCATCACTATGAAGTCTGCCATTTGCATCATTTAACTTTACCTGGTTACCTGAGAAATGAGATTTCAAATACCGTATTTGAAAGACAGTCTTGGCTTCTCCTTCCAGTGTTCAGAAGCATATAATTGAAAAACCCTAATAAGCATATAATTGAAAAACACAAGCACAGAGTAAATGCATCTGTGAGGCAAAGACAGAACAGGGATGTGCATGTTTCTCTAAATAATAGGCTGGTACAATTAATTAATAATAGAAAAGGACACACTAAAACCACATCCAGAAACAACAAATAACCTCTCCTGAAGCAGTAACAGACAACACACTACTTCCAAACAAATACTGAGGAGCTCTATAAAGATAAGTTTATCCATGAGGCACAGACAAGGTAGCATTTAAAGAGGAGGCTGTATTATCTGCCTTTGCCTTTTTACTATTTATGTTTCTTTCCTTCCCTTAATTCCTTTTTGCGAAGGCTTGGGCCCAAGGAAAGGCTTACTCATTTACAGAATTGAAAATAACCCCAACATCTGGTAGATTGCATTAGCTCAGCCCTTCAAGGTTTGCCACAGAGCCAGGCAACATTCACCCTCACAGGCTCCACCAAGAAAGTTTTCAATGATTTGTTCCCCCCCTTAATATAAGGATTGCAATTGGAATATTTTTCTTCTTATGAACAAATATTTGTAATATTGCACGTCAGCCTGCAGGACTTTATAGCTCTCATGGTATGAGAATAACTGGGGTTTGAATGAGGTTTGTTTGGATTTTTTTGAGGGGGACTTTTTTTGTGTTCTAACATTTCAACACAAACATCTACTATCTCACTACATTTATATAAACAAGAACCATCATCATAATACAGCCAAGCTCTTCGGTAGATTAGGATTAATTCCTACTTTTAAAAACAGAGGAATAAAAAAACCTAGAGTTGAGGAACTTTCTAATCAATGGATTTCTCCCAGATTAATGTTCTGAATTCTCCCATTTTCCTCATGGCTTACCCCAGCATTCAGAACAGTCTTTTAGTTTAACTCTGCTGTTTGGTAAGCCAGAGCTGCTCCAAACACATGAGCTTAGGCACACACTGCACAGCCATGCCCTTTGTCCTTCCCCTAGTGACATCAGCCACTCCATTTGCTGGGCACTACTTAGGCCTACAGAGCATCAGGCTCCTGCCTTCCCAGAGTGACCCATGGGAAGATGATCCTGGAAATAAAAGGCACAAGAGCCAGGTCCAAACTTAGCATGGTAGAACTGTAATTTTCTCATGTTTTCCATTCCCATGGGCGCACTCACATTTATCGACATCAAAACTTCATTTACAATTTTGTGGCTTAGTTAAGCAGGACTCTAAGAGTGTTGTGCAATTCTTTAGAGCTGGCCTTTAACTACCCTGAATAAAGTGGTACTTCATTACCTCACTGTTCACCTGCTCTTCCAAATCATTTATACAGCCAACACAACAGGGAGTAGAATCTCATTTTTTCCAGTATGTTATTACAACGTTTCCAGCTTTCCACAGTTGATACTGTGTATTTCAAAATTTATTTATACTTGAAAGTTACTGTTTAATTTGACATTTAGGGCTACAGAACACAGTGCTTTTCTGCAGGGGAAAAACACCCCACTGTCTTACTCATACTCTTCATTTTTGGCAGTCTCTCTCAGAAACACTCTGTCTCATGGCAGAGATCATTATCCTGAAATGATGCAGCCTGTGTGCAGGAATGAACTATGTGCCATTATGACTCTTGCAGTAACAGACCTGATTCCAGTTTCACACTGTTACAACACGTCACACTTTGTCCTTATTTTATTGCTCGAGTCCATTAAGAATGACAGTTTGATCTATTATCAGGGACTTGGCTCAAAGGGAATGTAAAATAAGGAACTCCAACTTCAGGATAAGTACTGCACCATGCTACTTAGAAAACCAGAGTAAGCTCATTTAAATGTCATTTCAGTACACAAAAAGCTTTTTCCATGTTTACAACACCCATTTTGGCTTTTGCTAACATCCCATTTTATAAAATTTCAAGTCAACCTGCTACAGCAGCTTCACTGCAAGATGAACTAACAATCTGGTGGGCCTCCTGTCCTCACGACCGCTGAAGCACAGGGATTTATTTTGAAGAGCTAACACAAGTTAACAGAATACAGAATGCAGACCTGGTGAGACTTCACACATTTAAGTAAGGTAGTAGGTAAGAGGAGAGAGGAAAAGTAGTGAAACAGTTGAATGCTTACACTTGGAAAGAAATCTAACTTAGCAGCTTATGCCTAGTAAGGAGACAGTGAGAGGCCTCCAATTCAATTACTGAAGATAAATAAAAGACAAATTTCTCATAAACTTGAAGTATATGGCCAAAGCTTAGATTAATGCCCAAGACCTAACAGATGGAAAATGAAATTAACAGCCACCAAATTCAGGTATAAGACTTCCAGTCAGCATATCTTGGTTTCATACAATACCCTAGTTAAAGATAATAATGGATTTACCTCTGTGCCCATCAGCTTCAGCAACTGATAACTTTTAAGACAGTAAAGAGCAGGTAGGAACTAAAAACTGGGTCTAATTATAAAAACAATATGGGAAGTGACAATCTGCAGAGCAGTAAGAGGTTTACCTGAAGTGCAACAGCAAAAGGTGCTTATTACATATATTACATATACAGCCAAGCCAGGAGGAAAACAGGTCTCAGAGGAACTGAGAAAAGGCAAATTTTGAGCACATAAGTAAATACCTTCTCAAGTATCTGCATAAGTCAGGGGTGTGAGAGGGAAATCAAGGGAGTTATTGTTCTCCTGTACAGTGAGGAGTCCCAACAGTTCTTGTCATCTTTTCACACTACACAAACATTTCAGAAGAAAATATGAGAGGCCAGCATAGGAGGGCTGGGTTCCAACTCACCAGAGCTTACCATGTCTCATAGCTAGAAACTGGTTTGAAGACTGAAACATGAAATTAATCTCTATTCATAATACCATCTCCCTGTGCTGTAGCCATTTAGCATAATTCCTTAGCAGAGATTTCCCGAAATATTTAAAGAGGAGGGTAATGGTAATGTGGGATAGAAGGCACAGGCAAATACAAGCAACCACTGTGAGTTACAAGTTAATAATTATTTCCTAAAAAAATCTCTTCCTTCCGTGATTTTCTTAGGGTTTTTCAGTTTCATCTGCCTTTTCAGATTTTAACAGACTGCTTGGACTAGAATGCAAGAGAGAGAGTGCAAGACCTCAATTAGAAATTCAAAGAATGGCTTTGAGGAAGATTGTTTTTCCTCTTCTAACTCTGAACTCTACATTGGTTTTGTCCAACTTCTTCACACAGGTAACTTCTCTTTCCCTTTTCTCCCTTCTCCTTAATTACAAAATACAGAAGTGGTCCTACACCTCTGTGTGCCCTTTTTTCATTTAACTATTTGCATTTCAGACTCATACTCAGGAGCATTTCAGAGGCCTGCATAAAACAGTTGGCTGCCAAAATACTTGCTTTAATGATTTTTCAAACCATTGAAATGTGCTTATCACGGTATCATTAAAAATCTCTTCACACATCACACTTTTGCAGTCTTTCACTGGCAATGCATCTTCATAGGCAGAATATTTTCAGCAATTCAGTACTGGGAGGAAGGGAGAAGAAATCTGAGAACTGCAAGCATGCAGTACAAAGAACACAGCAGCACGGGGTACCCAGACCTCAGCTTGTCAGAGGTGCGGTGTCTGCACAGCTCTCTGCCTGTTCACCCAAAGTATAAGGCTTCTGACAGTCACCCAGTGATGCCTGTTTGAGAGCACATGGATTGAGACAGCCCTAGCAACACCAATCTGTCACTGCTCTCCAGTAGTGAGGGGAACATCAGCTAAGGAAGACTGCAGTGGAAGACACAAGGAGGTCCAACAGGAGGAAAGAAAACCAGAAGAGGCAGCAGCCTGTGCTCCAGTCCCTTGTAATTCCAAATAAAGCAACTGCAGAAAAGCCTGCACAACAGCATTAATTGATAAATGTGACTAAACAACCTAACCCAAAGCAGAAACCCATACTACTCTAATTTCAACTTTAGTCTCCAACATTTTCATTAATCTTGCCTTATTTATCATTTATATCTTTAGAGTCTCACAGGTGGGAAAAGTTCTGAAGCTAAGGACTGTGTGGACAGTTGGGTGCTGAGCATCTCCAAGGATGGAGACTCTACGAACTCTCTTTACCATGCTCTCATTCCAAGGGGGACCAAAAGCCCTAGATTGGTATCAAAAGCCCAACTACACAGGAAACACTCAGCATGACTGAGGGAGGAATCAATTCATAGAGAGACACTTTAATTTAAATATACCTACAGAAGAATGAAGTGAGGGGAGTATTATTTCTGAAATAAGAAATGAACTTGCATGTTCTTGGAAATTAAAATTAGGTAAAGACAGGTTTCAGGTATGATACTGCTGCCTCCAGAAGAAGAAGGCCAGTGAGTATTTCTCATTCTCTGTTTTAACATATCCTTGCAGTCAGTTACAGTGAGAAGGAAAAGACGTATCAGACCATTCACAGAGCTGTATTCTCTACCGCCCCACTTTCTAGGAATTACCAAAAGAGTAAAATGTGGTCTTCCAAAACCTCTCTCTTCAACACTGTTGACTTGTAATCGCAAAACTGGGTGACAAACATACATATACAAGACAGAAGAGCTTTATCCCTTGAATACTTAGCATTTACACACTCAGTCCCTCCAAAATCCTTGTTCTTCAGTGGCCACCATCACTGGCTTTCCCAATGATATTTAATATTACTACCCATATACTATGAAATTCTCTTTTAAAGGAACAGTCAGCTGCAAGAAGCCATGAGAAACTTAATTTCTTTGGGCACTGACATTACTGTCCCTCCTTAAAAATCAATAAAATAAATCCCTGCACGTGCCCTTCACTTGGCCACCATCAGAAATCAATACTGAGAGGAATGAGGAACCATGTGCTCACCTGCCCCTCTCAATGCTGCAGCCAGGGAAGGGAAGAACAAGCTGTCTGGGGGACCTCTGGCAGCTACTTCACATCTACTTTCAAAATCTCCTGCAAGTGCCAACTGCATAGATTACACAGCTTTTTATCTGCTTTACAGCAAACAAAGCAGTTGCCAAGATAAAGCCACTTTGCAACCCAGCAGGGTTACAGACACACAATGGCAAATTTAAAAGGTAATAGGAAAAGCAATAACCTACCACTACCCATCCTCTCCTGCCACTGTCAGACTAGGCTGGAAACCAACGACTGACTCTGACTCCAGCACAGGGATAAAAAGTGGATAATCTTCATGTCTTTATACAATTCTCCAGTTCAGACAGAACTGCTCCCTTCCACTCTCACGTACTTTTTTAACACTACCACATACAAGGGATTAAGACAACACACTTCCACCAGCAACTCTTGCAAATATTAGCATTTGAAAATTAAGTTTAGATCATGCAACAACTCAGAAAGGCACAGACAAAAATATTTCATCTAACATAGTGCTCATTCCAGTCATATTTTTTCAACACTTTTCTTTTTCCTTGTTGGATTTTTTTGGGACTAGGATAAAAGGCAAGCTAACAGAAAATGAGGTTTTAGCCCAAACCCTAACTATGCCTGAATCTACCAGTAAGATGTCTTCCTATCCCTTAAATCTCTTGTTATCCTCCATTAAGGACAGGGATTTACAAAGCAGAAATTAAATGTCAGGTTTTTAAAATTACAGTTGTACACTGGTTTCAACATGCTTTCGTCACTGTAAATCCGTTTAGCTTGTTGCTGTGCCCATGACTTTGTTGCAAATGCAGGTTTACAGTTTGGGTTTATGTCTAACAGTAGCAAAAGCTGTCTGTTTTCTGTGTTTGGAGACAAAATACAGTAAATTATGCATCTAATCTACAGATTAGCATAAGCAGCATAACCATCTTTTCACAGCACTCAGGAGAAAGCAGCTGAAACTCAGATGAACATACCAGATATGTTCATTTCCAAGTAAAATGCAGAGGAAGTAAGGGTTTGGTCTGAGCTCTTTCACACAGAAAAGAGGAGTAGGGAGATGCACTCAGGGTTTTCTCTCAAAATGTTGGACCTCCCTTATTTTACTGAAGACCTCTTTACATTCAGTGTACTAAAACTAGGATGAAAAAAGAATTCATCTAGCTCTGCCTGACACAGATATGAACTTATAGTTGGACCACATTTGATGTTCAGTATATTAGGTCATCTCTGAAAGTCTAAAGTTAGACCAACCTGTTTCTTTATGCTGTGTTAGATGAACCAAGAAGTTTGTTTAGTCAGAGGCTGTTACATGCTCTAAACATTTCTGACTCTGAGATGAAGCTGCTCCATGACAGCAAGCAAATTTCACCACTTTGCCATACACTCTTTCTTTGCCTACTCTGCATTTTGTGTGAGAACCCAAGAAAACCATAACCCAGATCACAAAACCATCTGGGTGACCATGACAGACAGAATTATGTTAAAGATCTTTTCAAGTCTCTTTGAATTTTCTATTGACATAATAAATGCTGAGACATTGGTCCTAAAGTGAAACTTGTTCCAGAGCAGAGACTTAACTGCAAGACGATCCAGGCAAATCACATTCCTAACATACAACTGCCAACAAATGTGCATGACTAACCCAGTATCTTTATAGACTCCCTCTACCAGAATTTTGACAGCACAATTGAGCTCTTTCTAGAGTAGGAATCTTAAATAGGTTAAATTTGTTCCCCATGAGTGTGTTGCTCTCCACAGCCTAGAAAAGGAGATTAAGGCAATTAACTAAGGTAGATACAAAAGGTGAAATGAATCCAGACCCTGATCTCTACACATCCCCCATAAAATCACCTCTCCTCTCAGCCAAGGAGCTACTACCATCATACATTTCCCACAATCAAGCCAGTTGAAAGATTTGAATCAGCAGAGTAAAGCAAAGAAACACAAAACCCCACTAGTCACAGTCCATCCTCTGACGGCAGTACACGTACACCTCTAACTGTAAAAGCTGGGCTGTCCATCCATTTGGTTTGAACACTTGCATGACGGTAAGGGGAAATGAGAAGCCTTTTTTCCCTCCTATCTATGGATCTTTCTGTGAATTTCTTTTGAAGATGGCAACCACACTACCCACATGCATAATGCCTACAAGCTGAAGTGTCAATTTCCACCAGCCTCCCACCAGCACAACTGACACCATCTGAGCTCTAAGGTTTAATCCAATTCAAGTTAACCAACCTCCTGAACCACACTCAGCAAAATATATTTTACTTTTTCCCTTTCAGGAATCCCTTCTCCCCTCCCAAGGCTTTAGAACACTACTCAGAGTAACTAGTTCTTCTGAAAACAGATTTTTACAAATGACATGACAGACTGATCTGTAAGGAAGGCAAAATTAATGCCCTCAACCCATATACTCAAGATGCAGTTTTCCATGTCTTCTACTAGACAGCAAAAGTAAGTATAAGACCCTGGCAGTATGATAAATACCCTTTCTAGGTAATAGGTATATGCTAAATGCAAACTTAATTAGAATAGAATTGAAAAGTTAAGAAGCCATAAAAAAAAAATGAATAAAATATTGTCCAAAGATACAGATAGAGTATTTTATTTTTTTAAATCCATTTTTTCTCCCAACACCTTTGCTCAAGTCTTTCTTTAAAGTCTGTTGCCTTTTTTTTTTTCAGGCATGTTTTGCTCCATCATGCATTTGCTAAATGCTGAGTGCTGTAAGGCTTTGCTCCTAGGTTAAAAATCTGAGCTGATTTCTTGCTCTGGTATAAAAAGCCTCCACAACAAAATAAATTCTAAGAGGGCAGAAGCAGCTTTCTACTCCACCTCATGGATTTTCACACAGACACATCCCAGCTGTAGGGCTCTAAATGACCCCTCAGAAAGAGGATGGTGAAGATCTGTAGGAGCAGTACAGTCATGCCTACACTTAACCTTCAACCACCGCTTTAAAAAGACCTGCTGATGCAACCCCACATTTGAATTACAGCAAGTGTCATGTCAAGTTGAGGACTGTACAATTTACAGGCTAATGCCTTGAAAACATTACAAAACAAAACTAGCCTTGCATATGAAATATTTTTAAATCAGGAGATGCATGACTAGACAAGCAGCAAGTTTTCTCAGTATTTCAGCTTTACTTTCAAACATGTGTTGCTATTTTTTTCTTTTAAAGGTAATTACAGATATTGGGCAACAAGGGAGAGTTTTTATAGAAGCTGTCAACACAACAGTCTACTTTTCCAGCTTTCCTCAGAGCTGAAGAGAAATCTTGTGTGTTTCTACTAGGTAAGATTAGAGACACCCCAGCCTCCCATAAGAATTCTTGCCCTTAATGAGCCCTTCTTCCCCTTTCTGTGTTCAATTACTACAGCCCAATCAGAGTTCAGAAGCACCAGTGCAAGTAACAAAAGGCATCAATTATCAGCACTGGAAACCAGCAGAATACTTCATATGTACGAAACTCTCCATTTCATTTGAACATCAGAAAGTTAAAGATAATTTATTCATTTGGTTTAGCACAGTGCAAAGTTTTGGAGTAGCTGTCCTATTTACTTGTCTCTCAAAAATCTATTATGAAAGTCTTCTTTTATGCAAATGTTTTATTTAATCTCTTGCTCACAGTTAAACTTGAATGCCAAAAGAAAAACAAATTCAACTTCCTGCTACTGGGGAACACTGTGCTGAGGACTTGTCATATATTTCCTTTATACTTACATACTTACAAATTATGTATGTGAGAAGCAGATGATGAGCAGCAATTTGGCAACACTTCACCATCTGCTATTTGCAGATCTAGTCAAATTCAGAGTTAATTAAAGATTAAAAACAAGGACCGATACTTTTGAAGCAAAGAGCCATCTTCTTTCCTGGCATGACTGTAAATAAATAACTTGGGTAGGTTGTTCCCACTCACTCCAATACAATCATAAATCTGCAATATCATAAGGGCAATACAAATTGCACTCATAAAATACCTGTATATCTTCTATTTTAATTGAAAAAGATATACTAAAATCATGTCAGCTTTTTTAGAATGCCACAATCACAGTAGGCTACGTAAAGCCCTATTCAGGAAAAAGTCTATCTATCAGTAAGAAACATAAATTATCACTGAAAGACTCTTGTAGAAAGGGCTACAGAAAACATTAGAGAAAAAAAAATTAGTCATGTTGTAACATCTTTTACCTTTTATTACATACATATTTAACAAGTAATATTTAACTAAGGGTCAATCAGGAATAAGATGGCCCTGATGGGTCCCTTGCGTTACTACACTGATAGCATGCGACCTTCCTGTTGTCCAGTCCACATGTCCTATGCTGCTTCTGCAGGAATCAGCTCATGTCAGAATACCCCCCTCCCTCCTCGGGGCTCCCAGACCCTCTTCTCTACAGCCTTACTTCAGCTGCCTCCCTCATTTATTTAACTTTCTGAAAGAGCTGGGAAAGAACAACAAAAAGATAAAACTGGAAAGGATGCAACAAGTCCTCCCAAGATGCTGGCTCAGGTGTATGAAGCAAAGGTGCCTGCTCAACTCTTAGGAGCAGTAACCTGAGCTTGGTGTTTCAGAATGGGTTGGAAAGCTCTGCTCTGTTTCCTCTGCTACCTGAGCCTGCAGCTGAGCTGTGCCAAGTCCAAAAGCTCACCAGGCTGCTGCACAGCAGCTCACTGTGGCTGGCTGCCAGGGAGAGAGAGCAGTGCTGGTGGAGCTGAGCTCCCTGGGACACCGGCTGCCAGCTGCCCCTGCCTGCTGCTCAGCGCTCCTCAGCCAGCTGGAGAGCGATCCATGGAAACACCACAACTGCCAGGGTGCAGCATGCAGGGGGATGGAAGAGACTCAAAGATGGGGAGCCAGCTTGGAGAATGCTGGGGAACAGAACAGGAGCTCTGAAAAAATGGCAAACTCTACCCTCTCCCCAATAACCAGAAGCTGGTGATGGATTGAGAGATAATTACTGAAGAGTAATTATACTTGAAACAGACTACTTCTGCAGATTGCAAACAATTTTTTTTTTAATGAAATGTCAAACATCAGTCTTCTTGTTTTCTCCTCCTCATTTTTGCAGCAGTAAAATTTTCAGAACTGGTTGTGCAAGCATCATGGCAGCAATCAAGCTTTGGTTCACCAGCATTTCACTGAAGCTTACTTCCTGTGAGACTGTTACACAGGAAACAGGGCAAATAGGACTTCATGGCACCTGATTTGGGTTAAATACAATTTTGTTTCAACTAAGAAAAGCTGAACCAATGGAAATTTTATGTCAAAATATTTAACTTGTAAATGCCAACATTGAATTCTCCCCAACTTTTAAAATATCTCTCTGTAAGAAGTTGCCCCGCACAGTTGGGGCTTACTCAGTCCCCCCATGTCATGACAGGGGAGGGAATTGGAAGAGTAAAGTGAGAAAACTCAGATTAACACAACAGTAGCTTAATTGCTAAAGCAAAAGCTATGCACACAAGCAAAGCAAAACAGGGAACTCATTTACCACTTCCCATAGGCAGGCAGCTATTCAGCCTTTCCCAGGAAAGCACAGCTCTATCACACCTAACGCTGACTTGGGAACGCAAACACCATCACTACAAACGTCTGCTCCTTCCTTCTTCTCCCCACTGCATATGCCAGCAAGATGCCATTTGATGCCAGATATTCCTGGGGTCAGTTGGTGTCACCTGTCCCAGCTGTGTCCCCCTATTTGTGCACCCCCAGCCTCCTTGCTGGTGGGGTGGGATGAGGAACAGCAAAGGTCTTTAGACTCTGTGCAAGTGCTGCTCAGCAGTAACGTAAACATCCCTGTGTTACCAACACTGCTCCCAGCACAAATCCCAAAAAGAACTTCATACCAGTTACTGTGAAGAAAATTAACTCTATCCCAGTACAAATCAGTGGTACATTCCCCTCAGGCTGGTTGCTGCACTTGGAGACTTGGTATACCACATCTAAGACCACTTTTTTAAGCTGTGTTTCCACTGCAGTCTATTTAGCTTATGCTGTCTCTGTAGAAGATTTCCTGAAGTGAATATTAATGATATATTATAGAAATACTGAGGTTAAAAAAGGAAATGCTGATTGCATCACTCAAAACATTCTCCTGACGGGGAACAATTTCAGCTGTTTTGCAGAGTCAAATTTAAAAATATCAGGCAGTAAATTTTAAAATTATTCTTGTCACTGATATCAATTTATCAGGAGAGGTTTGAGGGTCTTCTGCTTTCTTCTTTACAGACTTCAGTAAAATTATTCATTTCATTTGTCAAAGTTTTATATTTTTATTTCTTAAACTTTCTGATTTCAAAACATTCGTTGGTTCCAGACACTCAGCATCAGGTTATTCCTCATTAAGTTAGCTACATCCATTCAGCCTTTCAGTTTCTAAATATATTTGAGAGAGGGAAAAGACAGGTAGTAACAGCACAAATTATTTAATGTGTACAACCCTGGAACAGAATAGGACAGACCTCCAAGATCAAGTCCAACTTTTTTGAGGCAAATTTGAGACGTTATAATTGGGAAGGCTGTGGTGAGCAATCAGTGGGAACACCATCCACAGCCCCGGTGACCTGCAATCAAGAAATAAATTCATACCTAATAGGTGCAGAGCAAGGCTGTGACAATGATAGTAGCAACCCTGGGTCTCTTTTATGAGAGGCTAAAAGAGTTTGCCCCCTTCAGCTAGGCAAAAATGAAGGTGGGGGGAAGATAGGGAGAGGATGGCTCTGTTGTCCCTACAACAGGCAACAAAAGGGGAAGGAATATGGGCTGGAAACAAATACAGGAAATCTGGGTGGACAGTGCTGGCCAGAGAACAAGTGGGTATCAATTGGGTCATCAGTAAGAAGCTTGCCAGACATGAGCACTAAAGAGGTCTCACAGTCTTTGAATCCAGGTAGACTGAGAAATTAAATAAATCTCAATAGTGTAAAAGTGGAGCTTGAACCATTTTTGGAGAGGGCTGCAAGAATGCTAGAAGTGACAGATGAGTAGATTCAGTGCTCCAGAAGAGGTCCTTCCCAGTCTTATAGTTTCTCCTTTTTGCAATTTTAAAACAATCCCTCCAGACTCTCCATCAGCTGCCATTAACTGCTCTGCTAATTTCATCCCTGGTGTCATGCATACAGTGCTCTGATTTGGCAAACAAGCCCCAGAGCTCACATAAGCAGCTTCCCAGAGGACTAGCACCTGCTTGTTCATTATCAACCAAGGATTTACAAATGCAGAGACACAGGAAGAGCCCTAACAGCCATAAGCTGTAAAGCTGGCAAGGCACTGAACATGTCACTCAGGGAAGTTGTGGATGTCCCATCCCTGGAGGTGGTCAAGGCCAGGCTGGACAGGGCTTTGGGCAACCTGGGGTAGTTGAAGGTGCCCACAGCAGGGGAGTTGGAACCAGATGATCTTCAAGGTTCCTTCCAACCCAAGCCGTTTAAATTTTTTTAAAAATAAATTTAAAGGCAGCACTGCTACAACAGAATAGAGAGGACAGAGGCTCCAGATTTAGAGGGAGGAATTTCTTTGGAAATCAACACTTACAGATACAGTCTGGCTGCAGCAATACTGCCCAGCACAGGCAACCCTTAGGCAGCTGTCACTCTAGCAGCTTTACTTGCTAGTCATTATATTTAACTTTATAAGTATTTCCTGTATGTAATTTTAATAATTTCAAAGTGTGGATACTTACGCAGTGACTTTTTGTATTTATATATATAAAAACATTCTTATCCAAAAGTTAATAAATATTTAGGAATGTACCAGTGTACAGTAACCTCTACTAACTATAGTAGAGGCTGAAGACTGTTCACATACAGCTTTACTGAAAGAAGAATTCTTATATTAGGTATAAAAGTATGAATAAATTATAGATAGTTTTACAATGTGGTTTATATAATATTATGCTCTGTGCGCCTTTCCTTAGAGTGCTTTCTATAAAAGAATCCATCTTGTGGAGTGAGACACTTGCTTTTTGAGCCAGTAAGTCTCTTCTAGCTCAAAAACCCAGAAACATATTTCTAACCACTGTCTTTTCTTTTTCCTATTTATAATATATTACCTTCAGTTATACTCTTTCTACTGTTTCCATTATGAAATCCTGCTATGTGTTAGGTACTGCCACTTCAGAAAACTCATCTGATGTAAGAGGACAATTATTCCTACTTTCATTTTATCACATGGGTTATTTCTGCAATTTAAGACACAAATGCAGGGAGAACTAATGATCTCAAACCAGCATTTTCATTCAGCTATTTGTTTATAAAACTGACTGCTTCCCACTTGTATTTAAGTCTAACATTTTAGAACATCTTTCACCACTATACATTTTGTCACACTTAACTATGAAAATAAAGTACATTTCAACAGATGTGAGCTTTAAAATCTTAATAAACAAAACCAAAGTCCAATGTTCTACTATTTATAATGGGAGGATAAAAAGCTTTGCACTGCATAGAAAACAAACTACCATGTTTCTCTGAGAAGAGCTAGTTTAGGGTTAGGGGGTGTGGGTTTTTTGCTTTGTTTTGTAGTTTTTTATCACTAAGAGTCATACAACAGCTTGAAGTACGCTGAACACCTTGGGTTTAGAAAACACCAGTATTAAGTATTTAAAGACTATTTATGCCAGTAGTTTTTCCCCCATGTAGAAGCATTTCAAGTTCCCTAATGCATCCTATTTGAAAATGGAGACATCTTAAGACTTTTCTTTTGCTAGACTTTTCTATTGTCTTCTTTTTCATAGCAATGAATCATCCCTATAAATACCTAAATTAATTCTAACTAAATTTTTAACAGTGGCATATTTTTGAAACTGCATTACAGTGATTTGAGAGTTCACTTTCCGAACTGAAATGTTGATGAACTTTTCAGTAAAACTGAGGTGAGTTCCGTAATAAGATGGCAAGAGAGAAAATGAAAATTGCTCAGAATTGCACATTTCTGTGTTTAGAATTCACATATTTCCTTTAGCTCCCCTTTAGTTCCTTTTTCTCCTTCCTTTTTCACTAGAAAGACTGCACACAGAGTTATAATAAAATATTTTCTATGTTTTGGGTTAAGGATTAAAAGAATAATGGTTTACCAGTTTAAGAAAGGAAAATAAACCATATGTCTGCAGAACGAACTGAAGAAGCTTCCTGTATATTCTCATATTTTGCAGAGTTCTATGAACTAAAAGAAAAGGCAAGCCAAAATGATGGCCTGCATGCAGCCACAAACAGTAAGCAGATACAGCTTTGAAGCCTATACAGTGATCAAATCTCTTCTTGTAGGAAAAGTTTTCAAAAAACATACAACAACAAAACCCCACAAAATAATGAGATCATCCAGGTTTGTTTCTAAATGGATAAGGAGGAGAAGGGGCCTCCCTTGTGAAATTTTCCAGCAAGGGCAGCTTCTGTGCTACATATGACAAGGATTACAAAGGTCAAACTACACAGAAGTCTGAAACTAACAGATGGCATCAGTCTACTTTTTTCAAACTCAACAGGAACAAGCAAATCTAAGCTAGGAAAGCAAATACTTAAACAGTGCTAACAATTATCTGAGGAAAGAACGAACACAGATCAAAACACCCACACATTCATGTCCTGGTACATGCACAGCCTGTTACTGCAAATGTGACATTAAGAAACCAAGGGGGGAAAATTTGGTTAACTTTAGTTATAGAAAATATTCGAACAAATGCCAAAAAAAAAGCAAAGTACCAGCACTAAGACAATGAGATGAAGTAAATTCTAAGTATTTGATTCTGTAAAAGACTATTCTGAAAAAAACACATTATCAAGAAATCACTTGTACCTTTTTTCATTCCAGCTGGAGAAATATTTTACACATACTTTTACCATCCTGCATATTTCATATTAAAAAAATGAGGTGGCAGCTTCATTACTGACTTCAGGAAAAAGGTAAATAACTGCTTTATCCCTCCTTTCCTCAAATTATTTCTAGGATGTATGATGTACAAACATTCAACCTCTACTTTTGATTTCAAAATGCATTTAAGCCCTCTATATTTTGATGTAGTAACACATTAACTTCATATTTAAAGAATACAAAATATTAAGCCATTATCAGCATCAGAACTCTGAATGCTTCAATTTTTTTTCAAAATGTTTTGAGGCCAGATACAATTAAAAAGTGTAAGCCATAAAAGGCAGAAGCATCTTCTGTGGCCTTGAAGTAGCTTTTATTGACTCCACCTGGCTTGACATTAAAGAAGTGCTGAATAATTATAAAAGCCATTATTTTTAGTTTCAGACTCCTACCACACTATTAAGTGAGGTTTTTTCTTTTAAACAGATGAGGGGGGATGTGTATGTAATATCTCCCCTTACAGTTTTGAATATAAAAGGCTTGAATGTGAGAAGTTTGATTTGTCTGTATTACCTTCCTAAATTATGTTCACTGTGCAGTTACAGCCTTAAAATGCTGAGCCTGCCTGTGCAGAGCTTAGCCACTTTCCCACCTCTCCGCATGCCTTCCAGAGGCTGAAAATTACAATTCTGCCTAATTCCAACCCTGGACTCGGCACTTGAAAGTTGATTTGCAACTCTCTGTATTTTGCTGTTCTCCACCAGTGTTTTTGTACACACAGACTAGAAACAGGCCAAAGAGCTGAGCTCCTACCGCACTCAGCAACAGAACTGCGCTGTGAGTGCAACACCACCCGTGATCGAGGTGTGCTAAACCAAACACATTCTGTACACCCCACAAAGCTCCTCTCCTGCGGCCCAGCACTTCACCCCACAGGTTTGCACTTAAGCAAGATTCCCCCTCGAGCTGGAAGGAGATGTATCCTGTCCCTCATCCCAAACACGCAGCCCAGAAGGTCGCTCGAGCACGAGCAGAGGTGACCGTGTGTGGCCGAGCGCTCCGTGTGTCCGTGGGGCTCGGACCCCCGGCCGCCCCCACCACGGAGCGCCTCGCTCTGCCGTGCTGTTATGGCAGACAGCACTGGGTGGCACTGTTAGACAGTGTTTGTGTCCCTGTCAAGGTAAGGAATATCCTCTCTCCCCACCTTGCCAATTTTTAGCAGCTGGCAGTGCAGCTGTGCAGGTTTCCCAAGGATGCTGTTGCAAACGGCAGCAGCAGCAGCGCTGCTCTCCGACATCCCTACTCCCATTACACGCTAGGGAAAAAACAGCACTTGCTCATCAAGGAAATGAAACCTGGTTCCTTGAAAAAATTCTAGAAAGCAGTTTTGCTTTTTTCCACTTTCAGTAATGTAGGTGTAGAGTGTTGTATTTACAAGTCCCAAATACAAAATAGTTGTACTGAAGTTCCAACACTATTCCCCATAACTGTTTTGTCAATAAAGTCAAGTGTCTCAACAATCTCAAAAGCTGATGTCTGAAGGGCTACATGCACTAGTACTGTTGGAGAGGACCCCAGTCTTATTTTGCCTGCACTCCAAAGTTCAGTTTTGCCCAACCAGAGAAAACACTTAACAAGTATTTTTTATTGCTCTGCTCTTTAAGATGCTGTCACAGGCTGCCCACAAAAGCTGTGAAAGCCCCATCCCTGGCAGTGCTCAAGGCCAGACTGGATGGGCCTTTGAGCAATGTGGTCTAGTGGAGGGTGTCCCTGCCCACAACACAAGGGTTGGAACAAGATGATCTTTAAGGTCCCTTCCAACTTAAACTATTTGATGATTCTGTGATAATTCCTAAATAGAGGTAACTTAGTTGCAATTAGAATGCTTTTAAAAATTATTTATGAGAGTAATGTTCTTTACAAGTTAGCTTATTTTCAGGAATATGCACAGAACTGCAGGAAGATACTCACTGAAAGGTGGTAAGGCTACTCCTGATGGTCCAAAATGTGTGGGCTAACAATTACCAGAAATTCTATGCAAGTTTTTCAACCTCCAGCACAAACTGAAAGGTTAATGTAATACTACAGGATGTGGAAAACTAGAAGCCAGTCCTTAATAATGACTACACAGCTTCAAATACTGCTATTTGGCTAAAAGTAGGCTTGACTCACAAAAAAAAAAAAAAAATTGCACCTCTACAAATATGTCTGAGGGTCAGAAGTTAACTATTGCATTTCAGGTTGCAGATGATACATTAGTAAAAATAGTAAAAGCTTGCTTAGTACTGCTAAACGTGTTCACATTATATAATTTCATAATCAAAACCAATAGCTCTGCAGAAAAAAACACATCTTACTTTTCCAAGAAATAGGATGGGAAGGAGGTTGAAAAATTATTTCAAGATATAACAATTTGACAGCTAACAGGTTTTCAATGCTGCACCGTGTACTAGGAATTTGGAGGAGGCAAACACTGAATTCAGAGCTGCAGAGGCCTCATTACATAATGTCACTGTCAACTGGGGTATTAGAGAAGTGAACAATGAGAGTGTGACAGCCTTGGTCATTTGAGGATTCCACCACAGCTCCAGATATATACACTGGATATTATACACGGTATTCAGCTTCCATGGGCAAAAATGGCAGCTTCTGTGTGACTTCCACAAAATCAGAATCTGATGTCTTGATACAACATAGAGAGGTTTGTTTTAAATTAAAAGAAAACTATGAACTTGCACGTCAAAACTGTTAAGTCACTGAAAATGCAATCTTAATTCTCAAGGTAAACTGACCCTTAAAATCTGTTTTATTCTGGTTTTTAACTTTCTTTCTTTCACTCAAAAAAACCAAACAACAAAACACACAAAAAACCCAAACCCAAACAACAACAAAATACCTTTGCTTCAATAAGTGGAACCTTTAAGTCCTCCTACATATCTCCTAAATAACTACTATCTAAACTACTTGGCATCTACCCTTTGAACAGCTGTACCATGAATTTCGGAGTCCAGACCAGCAGCTTGCACCTCAACACCAACATGACCTGCTTTACATGACACAATGCCTTCATTAACTAAAGCAGCTACAAGGAAGAGGCACCTTTAAAGCATGGTGAAAATACTTAGCCCTCTTGCTTTTCCTCTCCCAACTGACAAATGTTTGTCTTCTGCCTTACATTTTTTCAAGTTGGTCAAACCCACAAAATTATGACTCCAAGAAATTGTCATCAAGGACAAAAGGGCCACTAGCAGAAGTTTTTTAACAAATAAACATTCCAGATCTAACTATATATATATATATATATTAAGGGTCTATTTTTAAAATAGGCAGATGCATAAGGAGACACCTGTGCTTTGTCAGAAAGAATAATTACCCGGTTTCCACACATTTTCAGGTCCCAGGAGAAGAATGCTGGCCTTCACACTAGTAAAAGCTGTGCTTTGGGTAGTTACATTTGTCTTTTCTCTCTTCCATTCTTTACTTCTTCTTGAAAATATAGGATAAAAGCCTAATAAAAAAATTCTAAGAAGCTGCACTGTACATGGCCCATTATTCCCTTTATTTTAAGGTTCATAAAAACCTCAGTTTCCTCACAGAGCAAAAGACTGGGCTGCACAGTATGACTGAAGAACGCACTCAGCTCCAAGCACACACTCATGGCCCAGTGAGATGAAGAGGAATTAATTGTTTTCCCTCCTCGGGATGGCTGCCAGAGAGAGTGCAAAGCATGCAACACATTTACAATTTCAGTTGACTTAAAAAAGCAGCATACAAGTAGCAATAATGAAACTCCTACTGATGTGCTCACTTGTTCCTTCTCCCTCCCTCCCCCTGCAATTCTGAAAACAAGTAAATTAGAATCCCAGAATGATAGAGCTCTGCTAATATTGACAGGAATTAATACATTCATTGAAGCAATTAGCAAGTTAAGAGACAAGAGTTAATCATGACTGCAAGTAAAAGAGCCTGAATACAGATCTTACACAAGTAAATCTTATTTTGAAGAGGTTAAAACTGAGGCTTTTTTATTCTGACATTTCTTAAATACTTTTTTTTAAGGATATGCAAATCACTGTGTTAAGTGGTATAATCTAAAAAGCAGATTCTACCAACTTTCAGTCAGCAGACACCTTCCTTTTGCACAAGCTTAAACCACACAGGCGTTTTGCAAACTGTCCCTTTTATCTCTCCTCCCCTGGGCACAGGCTTTTATTAAAAGCCCGAACTGTTGCCAGCGTGCTGGTTTAAGCACCGCCACTAATTACACTGGAGACAGATGATTTCTTGTAGGGCAGACGGCCAGGGCAGGGTCCCCACGGAGCTGCTCTATGTCCCTGTCGGGCACCAGGGCTGGCCACTGCTCCTGCACACGGCTGCGCTAAGTAGGTCAGCTGTCACCTGCGCCAGGGTTCAAGCTTCTCACACAAGAGCACATTATCAGTCCTATCTCAGGATCAGTTTTCGACAGCTGAGACTGAAATCTTTTTGCCTTTAGAAAACCCCTGTGTATTTTTCAGCCAAGAAATTAACTTTCTTCCCCCCATGGTTTTGACAGCAACTGGAGGAGCACTCCAGGCGCAGCACTGACCACTTCTCCCCCTGTCCACCTCTCTAGGCATCTGCTTTGCACAAGAAACAAGATTCAAGAATACATCATTTCAAAACAAACAAAAACTAAAACACCCAGTATTTTCAAGTTTGAAAACACATCCTAACAGCAAACATTTATTTTTCTTTCCTCTAGACCACTTTGTGCCTCAAAACCAAACCTAACCGGGAAGTCATACTTGCTATTTCAAGTGACTGCCTAAATACTTCTCCATTTGATAAATATCTCTCCCAAACTACTTTTTTTCTCATTTGCATTTCTGAAATGCACAGGTCACTATCGGTATATTATTTTAAAAAAACCCAACAACTTCTTGTTTCCATGTTTCAGCTACAGTTTTATCCCAAACCTGATTTATCATAACGAGTCTCTGTAGAGCAAACACTACCCTAAACTTGAGATTGCTGGACCACTGTGGGACAACAAGCAGGAAGGTGGATTGGAATTCAAGTGTTCTGGCACTCAGGCAAGTGAACAGAGGATACAGGTGGTAAAGTTAAGTAACTCTCCAGCTGCTGCTCCAGCCCTGCCATGCTGCAAATCAAAAAACATTCTGGGGTGCCTGAGTGCTGCTTTTGCTGAGTGGTCACTGTCCCACTGCTCAGCTCTGCTACCTGGGCTCAGGGCTGCAACAAAAGCAAACATCAAATGCAGAAATTTGTATCCCATACCATTTAGGGGGATAGAATCATTCTTTGAAAAAATAAAATGTCCATGGATTTGTCCACTCCAAAACAGGACAAGGTGGCTTATCCTTCCTCATCAGGTACTCGTATTTTCCCTGAAAATTAGGTCCATATATACCTCTTGTAAAAAAATATTTTATTACATACCATGAATAGGAAAAAAACGTTGATTTCCCTTTTCCCCCTATAGAAAGCCTTTTTCTTCCTCGTACAAAAAAATATATAGGCAGCAAGCAGCTACATATGGGCTTCATGTACACTCACTTCCCCTAATGATACTATCTAATCATTGGATATGCAAAAGGAGAGATGCTGAGTATCCAAGAGGACCAATAAAATACATATCCCCCTTTGCCATACTTGCAGCTGAAGGCACGTTTATTGTCAGAATGAACCTTCTCGAGTGCCATTCACTTGGAAAACAAGGAAATTAAAATATCTTCCCTCTTCCGTTTGCTTCAAAAAGCTTTTAAGTTCCACTTGAAAAGAAATACAGAAGAGGCTTCAGGAGAGAAAAGAGTGGGTGGACAGTTTAAAAATTCAAGACCAAGCCTGCAACAAGAGTTTTGAGACATTATTTCTTCAGGCAGTAAGAAGCAGGTAAGATACTACATCTTTGCACATATACTCTATAAAAGGCATTTTACAAGCTCTCTCATCTCATCTGTAGTAATGGGGTTTTCCCTTCTTGCCATGCCAGCAGGAGACTGCTGTGCAGATGAGATGATGTCATCTCCTGGAATCCCCCTCAAGCCCTGCCAGCTCAGTCTTCCCAGTAACAGAGATACTGTCTATAAATAGTTATCTGGTGAAAACAAGGTTAGCTAAGGAATTGTGAGGAAAACAAGAAACTATGAAGACCAAAAAAAAAAAACCCAAAAACAACAAGCCCACATTTTAAAAGATAGTGTTCTTTACCTCTGAACATCAAAATTTAAAATTCTTATGAAAAGAAGAGAACACCTTTGCCATGTGATAACTCTACAAAATCCATCATCTAAATTTGCCAGTGTTTCTAAAATGATCCCAGAAATAGAAGCAATATGAACGTATACAAGGTAATATTCACATAAATGTACTTCTGTCATACAAATCTGCTATTCAGAACCACCTCTGACAAGCAGGGATATATTGCACACTGAGAAAGATCACTCCATGTATCACAACCTTGAAACACAAAGCTGTAGGCTGAAAAGCCTCATTTAGGCAAGTGCTGTACTATTTTCCCACCATGGCATAAATTTCAAACACTACCTTTGCATGTCTTAAAGAATATTTCAAAAGTTCTATAGAACTGTAAACATGGGAAAATTTCTCTCAAAATATATAAAGTTTTAGTAATTCAGAAAGCCTGGAAGACGTTCTGCAGAGAACTATAGAGAATTACAGGTTTAAAAGCCCTCCTATGCAACTGTTTTGGTGATTACAAATTGTTGTTGAATACATGATATTCAAAGAGGGACTGAAAGTAACAAAGACACTCACAAAGAATTTCAGCAAACTTCTGCCATGCAGGGGCTCAGTTTTGTAAGACTCTAAGACATACAAAGATATACACTGAAAACAGTGTCTCAAGCATTAAGTTTAAAAATCAGTGTATCAAGGCATATGACCTTTAAGTAGTATATTTACATCCTGCAAAAGTAGCAGGCACTGCTGGTACATACAAGCCTATCAGATGATAAGTAACACATGCCTTTCACCCAAGGTGAGAAGTGTTCAGAGTGGTTTAGGGGGATTTTCACAAGTGCTGGTGTGCAGAAACCCATGCAGAGCTCTACCTAGGCTGGGAAGAGAAAAGTGGTCTCCTTTTAGTGCACAAGCCTTTGTCAGACACATAGAAAATATTTTTGAAGCCTGAATTTACAACACTGAAAATTATTACTTCAGGTTTTCAGGGAAGTCAAGTTCATGTCTGACGCCATTTGATATTACACCTGCCCAATTCCTTGATGAAATACCTGCTGCACCTTGTGAGAGTAGAAAGTGTCATAAAGAAATAAAAGAATAGACTACATAAACCAATTGTCTTAGCAAAGAATTGGCAAAACAAGCCAAATGAATTAATGAGTTAGCTTAAGAGCACAGTGTCAGGGTAGTAAAAATATCCTCTTCAGTGCTGTACTGACTAAAGGAAACAGCTGTCTAAATATTTGAGTTTTTCTGAAAAAACATTACTACACTATGGCAAACAGTGAAGCTAATACTTTCACACAGTGAAGAAAAAAGAAGTGACCAGAAGCAAAGGGAACCCTCACAGTGATGTTAGCTAATTAACAAAGCTATTTTCACTGGAGAAAAAGGGCATGAGAAACTTCTGTAGGTATTCTGTAAGGAAATGAAATTAAAACAGACGAGGCTAATGCAAGGTGCTAAATGAAGGCGTCAGTTCAAGTGAAACCAGGCTCACTGCTGACAAAGTGCACTAAAGGAGCTCATTAGAAGAGGACTGCCATCGTTTAATCTGCATCTCAATGACTGCCACAAAACAGATCTAAGCCTACCTGGGAAAGCCTTTACATTCTTAATTTTACTCTGAGCAATGAAATGGAATTTCAGTGAAATCCTGGAACACACTGAAGAGGCAACTACCTCAAGTGTTGTATCTCAGATGTGGAGCTGAGATACAGACACCTCAATAAAGAGAAAATGTGGGCATTAAGATTAGTCTTCATTTCATGCCACAAGTCACACAAGTCTGAATACCACCAGGTCCAGCTGCCAAATGAACAAGGTTTTCCAAAGTAAATGAATGCTCCTTTCTCCACAAGAAGCACCTGAGTAAGGAATTAGCAGCAACAGCATGGAAATTACACTGGGCTAAAAAAAAAAAAAAAATTTTAAAAAATCACCTCCTGTAAATTATCCAGAACATGTCCCTTCCATACCTGACATTCTAATTTGACTTCCTTGAGAATGAAATGGCAAATGGCCTCAATGTTGAAAGTCAACACTTTGGGTTTGTATGCTTTCATTTGACTAAAATAATATAAAATAACAAGAGGTAGAAATTTCATATTTGTTGCACTGGTACAATCACTTACAAAGTGACAAACTTACACAAACATTAGAGTTTTAAAATTTTAGCTCCTGCAAATTACATGATCAGAGCATAATGATTGAGTATAAACATAATTTTACTTTTATGCAGTTCCCTACCCCAAGGATAAATTAATTTCACGGAAGGCTCATATTAATCTTCCCCTCTCAATTTACCAAAATAAGCATTCTTCTTATTTGCAATAGCACCTAAATTGAAAGCAACTTCACTGAGCTCAAAAGCCAATCTCAAGCATGCCTCAAACTAGAAGCTCCATATCTTCTATAAGAACTATTAATTTCCTTTTCCTCAAAAAATGTCTCGTTCCTCCATTTTTGTGCAAATGTCAGGAAATCCATTTCAAAATATCATATTTAAAAGGCAAAAAAGTCATTAGGATCTGTAGGATCTCTCACTCATCAGTGCAAGCAGCCCCTACTACAAGTCACATCAAAAGGCAAATAAACCATTTCTCCAAGTCCAGTCCTCTGTGCAGTTGGATAGATCAGGAAATAAGGATAGGACAGGAAAAAACATTCTGACTCTAGCTACAACCTAATACTCCAAACACAGTAGTTACCATTGTCAGCCTGGCTCAAAATGAGTAGTCCTGTCAAATACAGGGCAGAGGAAAGACTGCCTTTCCCTGTACCACAGGGATGGGGGAAGATGCCCCAGACTCAGGTAGGTCACTGCTGCAGAGACTGCCAGGCCACTTCTCAGTGCATCAGGCTCAGGTACCAGAACCAATTTAACTCTTGCAGCACAGGCAAATGCAGCCAGCTGAGCAGCTAACCCTGTGCTGACTCAGATGTGTACACTACAGCCTGCTTTGTTATTTTACCTGCTTCTGCACTGGCTAGTGACAGCCCCTGGCAATCATCCGAGCCTGCTCTTCCCAACTTGGGAGGTGCAACTCACCCTTGAAACGCTGCAGAGAACAAGTGAGACACGAAGAACCCTCCCACATACTATAATAAGCCAAGAATTTGCAATAGTAAAAATTAGATATGGACTAGAAAAAGCTGAGAAACCCTGACTAATACCAGCCCCTGCACACTCTGCCATCTTTAGACCATCTCTACCACGCACAGCATAATTTCTCTGCAAAAGCATTACAGGCAGCTACAGAAGCAGATATCCCTGGCTACATCAGTGTAGCTCTAAGGCTGAGCTGGCAGGCTCTCAGCAGGGTTACCTTGCTGCTTTGTTGCTTTCAGAGTTCAGGTACAACATCCATTTCCATGCTGTACACCACGGCTAGGGGACCCAAGAGGGTTCCCTTCTTAGGGCAGCTTTTATTTGTGCATCTTTGCAATGGTGTCGATGTTTCATCTAGCTCTTGTAAGTCTCTGCAGTATTTTTTTCAGACTGTGAAAGATATTTATAATTGGAAAATTTCAATCTTGTGTAATCTAAAGCTCCACCAAAGCAAATTAAACTAATTTATTTTAGCTTCAGTAGAAATGAAGAATACAGAATAGTTGATCTGTATCTTTCTTATACCATCTTTTTAAATCATTTAAGATTCAGACATTCTCAAACCTTTTTGTTTTCTAGGCTAAAAAACCTCAAGGCCTTTACATATTCCCTATAGACTGAGTTTTTCAAACCTTGTGTCCAAGCCTTGGTGCCATTGAGACCCTGCGCCTTTATCTACCACATCCTCCTTTAATTCTAAGTCTAAACCAGAGGCTAAAAGCACAGTGCTGAGCACAGAAGAATAATTATCTCCTCTGTCATTTATCTGACATGTTTGATCACTTATACAGCCCTAATGAAATCTCAGTGTAATGCACACCACCCCTAACAAGTTCAGTTTGCAAAGCCACTGTGATTCCTGAATCCTTCCTGGCCAGCATGCTGCCTAGCCCATTTATATCTGTACATTTGATTTCTCCTAAGCATAACACTTTACAGTTGTCTTTATTAAATTTCACCTCATTGATTTCAAACCATTTTTCCAATTCATCATATGAAATTCTAAATCTGTTCTCCTAACTGTTTATAATCCCTTCCCGCTTCATCTTCCAAAAATACTCAAATTATCCTCTTTGACAGCGATAAATGGATGATGAATACTGAGACTATCGACTAGTAAACGACTTAAGCCAGCCTCCTGCAGGAATTACCTTAATAGTCTGAGAGCAAACAACTAAGCCTAGCTCAACATTTCAGACTGATTTCTCAGTGGACTGAAGCATTGCCTGTCATCATCCAGGCATTCAAAAGAAATCACTTCTCTGGCATCTGCTTTAACCAAACTAATGTCATCTCAATTCTGTGAATGCTTCTTTTCTCTCACCTATCCTGTAGCTAGAGTTTTAAATGCTAACATTTAGTTTGGTGGTCAGAGTTTGAACAGGGCCTATTTTTACAATCATATACCTATTTACTGTCCTAAAGAACGTTATCATTGCCAAAAGCATGTAATTAAGCCGGAACCAAAAAAATACCTCAAAAAAGAAGTCACTGTTTAAGGAATGAATATAGCTACACGAGCTGGAGACCCCTTGTCAAGTTTTCAGATGTAAGACAATGCTTCCAAAACCATGTGCTCCCCTAAGCAGGGAAAAAACAAAAACCACCCACCCTCCCCAAGCACACAAAAGACACAGATAATAAAAGTATACTAAATGATCCATGTGCTTCAAATAAAGCAGAAACACATCTATGTAGATTAGAAGACGATTTGCTTGGCTGAGGAACTATTTCATGTTTGCAAAGATATACAAAAAAAAGCCTCTTGTTGTTGAAGTCCCAAAAGAGCAACTATTTTTCAGCCAGAAAACTATGCAAGCTTCAGCTTTGTCAACAGAGATCAAAATAATTTTATTTAATTAAAGACCTACATCTTCAATTTAAATCACAGAACCTTAGAGAAAAAGCCATATAAACAAACTACAGTTTAATCTATCAAAATTGTGTAGCATCAGCAGTCAACTGTAACATTATACAGATCACTTCAGCAGGAGAAGTGCCAGGCTTTTCAGGAGCTATGCTTATCTTCCTGTTGCTGTGTTTGGCACACAAATGCTCAGTTCTTCCTTCCAATGCCCATTATTGGCACCACTTCTTGACTCTACAACCCCTTAGATTTGCTTTGGGGTTTAAAACAAGAAGATAATGAATAATATCCCTTCTCATAGCTCAAAACCCAATCTGTGAATTCCCTCACATCCTGAATTTTATACACGAGACACACTCAAGCACCTCTTCTTGAATCAGGAGGGCTTGTGAGGAGCCCAGCTGCAGGTGCCTTCTGCAGCCCACGCAGGACCCAGCAGCTCTGGCCAGGGCAGGGCTGCCCAGCACCCAGGCACCCTGCCAGACACCAGGCACAAGCTTCCTCTTGTTGGAGAACACAAGAGAGGAGAGCCTGGCAGAGGGAAAAATATGCTAGCCATAGCTTCTCATGCCGAGATGGAGTCCTGGTGTAACTGAAACACATACACAGACCTGGGAAACCACCTTGATCCCACCACTTTGGGTGAGCCCAGGCACAATTCAGCTCCTCATTCTGCCACCTTACCACTAAACCTTCTCTGCAGTTTTGGAGACTGCCCAAATAAGTCTCCAAAATTGAAAACCTAATTTATAAGTCACTTCAGTGTTTTTAACAGTTTTTATACAGTGTTGTAATTTTGTAGTTTGAAGAAAAGCAAAAGCTTTGCATTTCTTTTTCCTGTTTCATGCAAGACTGACCAAGGGAGAACAGTAATGTATCTGTTACATTCTAAAAGGAGGCATACATGTATAAACTAAATCCTGTTCCTTAGGGAAGCAATAAAATCCTTATTTATTCACACAAAAAGAGAAATGCACATTTCTCACACTTGACTCACACATGTTTTTTCTATAAGTTTAATACCAAAAAGTACAAGTATCACCTACTACTAAGTAACTAAGTTATGGTCATCCATACTTCATTTTCTTTGAGTAAAGTAAAATAAAGCAGTATTTGATAATGCACAATATCATGTACCATAAGAAAAGTAAGCCTTTTCATGAACCCGTTAGGGAGTTCTCCAAAATGCAGAACAAATAAGCACAGTCATACACGTTGGCAAATTTGCTTCAAAAGGATGTTTTTGGTCATGTGAATCTTGCCACTGACAAGTTAAACACAAAATAATGATAAAACAGGAAACATATGAACACTGCTCTTCCTTTTCAATGGTTTCTATTTCATATCACTATGCTTCTGTTTAACAAGGTTTGGAAGGCCACTTCCAAAAAATGTAAAAACATCTAAAAAAAGCTTGCTTAGAGTTTAAATAAATTTTCTGTTCTCAGTTTCTACAAACTTCATTTTAACTGTTAACAAGTAGCCACCTCAGCAATCACAAAAAAATCCCAAGAGCACTGTTTATTCTTGTCAATCACTAACTGCATTAATTATTTTTATTTATTTTACTTTTAAGGTGAGAGACAACATTTATACAGAATGAGCAGCAAGATAGCCACCTGAAAAGAAATGAAACCCCATTTTTTGGATCAAGCCAGGTTTTTCATTTGTTACATGCTTCATGCCAAGGCTCCCTCAGGCTTCAGGGAGAGCCAGGGCTTTACACCCAAGTTGTTAAACACACACAGTAAAAATTTATCAAGGAGAAGGCTTTCACAAATGTGCAACTAATAATATCCAAAACTGCTCTGAGAGCATGTCAGCATCTGCATTAATCTGAAAGGCTGACAGACAAATGTTCAACAGATCAGGTAGCTGAATATCCTCAACAAAATACTCAGCAAGAGGCTCCTGCTGTGCTGCCAGCAGAACCATACACCACTGTCACTGTCCTGCTCACCCCCTTGGGGCACAGAGCCTTCAGCTTGACACCTCCTGCCATAAACACCCAAGGCAAAAATCATTGACTGGCATTACTGGCATCACTGGTGAGCCGTATGCTATGTTACACTGCATGGGAGCAACTCTCCCTCCCTACCTTTTACTTCCATACTGTCATCATGATATTGCAAAGGCTCCATATTGTTGTCTCCTTATTGTAAGAGTTTCACACCTCCTTGATGGTTCTCATGGGCAGCTCCTCTAGGCACTGACTCTTCCTTCTTCCCGCAGTAGCCAACTGACTCCAGTTCCCCTCAACCAACCAATCCACTCTTTTATAGCACTCTTCTCCTGATTGGCTACAGCTATGGCCCATTAAAGTCAGGCCTGCTCCTAATCTTCAATAATTAGCCCAGCCGCAACTTCTTAGGGATAAGATTACTTTCTATACTACCTTTATTTTCTTATATTCTATCCCCCTACACCATACCATAATTACAGCCACAGCTCGAGAAGACACAAAGCCAGGTACCAAGAAACACAGTGTACTTTCCAATCTGTGTCCCAGGCAGATAGCTCCACATTTAAATGGAAAAAAACTGAGGAAATCTACTGAGGCATCATCCACACAACCCAATCTGGGAAATATTTCTGTCTTCTGACTTCACGACAGGAATACCAGGCACCAGAGCATGGTGTTCAGAGAAGGGTGGGAGATGCCTGGGAGCAGTTGGACAATACCCAACAGCCACTGCACCATCCCGGGAGGAGCTGTCCACCCCCCACTGCCAGACTGGAAGGAAGCACAGGTATGCAAAAGAAGGTTGTCAGTATCCCATACATGCCATGCATCCTCCAGTCTTCCAAAAGTTTTGAGCTTTTCATGCCAGTTTGGAAGGTTACAGTAGGTTGTATATACAACTGATGCTACATTAGGGTGGATAAATTTGTTTGTTTTTTGTTTCTGTTTTGCAGTTAGCAGACTCCAATGGATCTTTAAACAATTCCATACAGAAATAAGGAGTGAGACCTTTTATCTATCAGATTCATGTCTTCCAAGCTTTATATATAATGTCAGAAAAACTAGGAAACCCGGCAGACTTTAGAGCATTATGTGAAATATATTCATACTGCACCTGTAGACATTCAAGTACTGTAATTATTTTTTCTGAACTTTAAAGGACAGAGTCAGTGACTAAAATTGTAGAATATGCTAAGTAGGAAGGGACCCATCAGGATCATCAAGTCCAACTCCTGGCCATGCATGGAACACCCAAAGAATCACACCATGTGCTTCAGAGCATTGTCCAAACACTCCTTTAACTCAGACAGGCTTGCTGCAGTGCCTTCTTCCCTGGGCAGCCTGTTTGAGGGCCCAACCACCTGCTGGGTGAAAAACCTCTTCCTGATACCAAACATTCCCTTGGTCACTGGTCACAAGAGTGAAGAGATCAGTACCTGCCTCTCTGCTTCCTCTTGTGAGAATGCTGAAGACGGCAATGAGGTCTCCCCTCAGCCTCCTCCAGGCTGAACAAAAAGTAACCTCAGCTGCTCCTTGTAAGGTTTCCCTTCCAGACATTCACCAGCCTCTTGACCCTCCTATGGATGCATTCTAATAGCTTAATGCCTTTCTTATATTGTGGTGCCCTAAACTGCCCCCAGGACTCGAGGTGAGGCCATCCCAGTGCAGAGCAGAGCAGGACAATCTCCTCCCTGGCTCGGCCAGAGATGCTGTGCCTGATATACCCCAAGACATGGGTGGCCCCCCTGCCTGGAGAGCACTGCTGATTCATCTGCAGGGACTAGAAGTTTTCCCAGCATCATAATTTCAGCAGAAAACAGTGCTGGTCTTTTGTGATTAGCTAGTTTCATTTTTAGTTCTTCTGCTTTGGAGTTCCCTTGGTATATTTCCAACATATGAATGACATGTACATTCTGTATTAAAAAAAAACAAACTGATGAGGCACAAATCATCAGGCCAAATGTAACTTCTGTTCAGCCTGGATTATTTGGTCCCAAAAAAGAGAGATGGATGCAAAAAAGATCAACCTGGAAGCCCAGGTCTATAATCTTGCATGCTCTAACCACTAAGGATGTCCAGGATTACAGACAATTCCTACAAACACAGAGCCCAAAAATTCACTCATCAGTGAGCAGGAGACTTTCCCAGGGGAGGTGGAAATCACTGCAGAAGGTCAACAGGCAAAGGTCTGCCCAGTGGCTCAGTTTTCTCCACTATGAATAGAGAACACCACTGGGATTTCCAGCTGGGTGAAATTCAGCTGACCATGGACAGTGACAGGGTTGCTATTAGTTTCCAAGTATCAGTCAAAGAAGCGTGTCTGATTAATTCAATTTTGCAGCCCTTTGAGTGATGTTAGAGGCAGCTGCTTGTCTCAAGATATCAGATTAAAAAAACATCATAAAACCTCCCATGTTCCCACCTACAAATATGGATTTGGATCTATTTACAGAGGCCTCATTCTGAGTGTTGCACTCATAAACAGTAAGGATTATATTTTAAAGTCACAAGAGCCTATGCTCTGAACACAGCTAGAAGAAAGTTCTGCTGCAACACTGGTAATGAGATTTACAAGGAAATGTTCCTACACTACACGTGGACACACATTCCAGTGTAAGGGCAGCTCTGCATCCATTCAGGAGTTTCCAGTACAGGAAAAGATTTCTGTATGAAACCAAAATGTACAGAATATTCTATTTAAAAGGCAATATAGCAAGTCTACTTCCTCCTTTGTTGATTTAAAAAAATGCACATGACTTCTTTGTCACACTTCATCTTTGGAGAATATAATAGTTCATATACTGCATGTAGTCATTTAAAAAGCCGAAATGCTCAACCCAATTAAATCTTTTTAAAGAAGTTACTTTAGTTTTTCAAATATGCAAGAGTCAACAAAAAGGGACAAGCACATCCATACCTGTACTTTACAATTTTCAGATGTGCTATCAGATGTTGTACAAAATGGTCTTATGATTCTTCATTTTAGAATAGATATTTAATAGTGACTTCTGTTAGTTAGTTGGTTAAGTAGTTAGACTTGTGCTTTGCATCACAGATGAAATCATTCTAAGTTTTAGCAATCAGCTAATGAGCTTCACATTGGGAAGCAAAAAGCAGAGGACCTTCAGCTTCTCTCTTTCCTCCTTCCACAGAAAGAAAAACATTTTAAAGCAGCACAGAGGGTCTTAATCCTACACCATGCAGAGGATCACCATGCAGAAGGTTAGGTCCTTCCTAACATGAGGTGAGAGTCTCCTGACCTGTATTACATTACAGGAATCATAGCAACAGCACCAGAAATGCTGAAGCTGCTCTGTCTGGATGGTGGGAGACTACAGAAGGAACCAGGCCATGAGCAGCAAGTCCTGCTCTCGCATGGAAGGGAACAACAACCAGGACACCCTTGGCAAGCAGAGGTTACTGGTATTCAGTAGTTAAGAAAACCTGGGCAGTCACCCTCCATCCCCCCCAGAAGGATAGGTGGATGTAGAATTAATTTAACACAAACTTTTTTTCATGAATTATAAAGCAAAAAGCATTTCACAGCTCAAAAGACAACAGATGTCAGATGTTCCTAGTACTTTATGTCACCAAGTTAAAGCAAGACGATGACAAAGTTTAAAAAGAACTGCAACTTTTATATTAATCAGCAAGAAGACATAGTAAGATGAATGAGACCTGGCACCAGTACCAAAAATACATCATTAAGTTACTAAACCAGCATTTTGGACTTGGCTTTAGGCAAGACCCTGAGAAAACAGGTCATCTTCTAGGCTTTGCAAGAAAATGTCAAGGGTTGTACCTCCCTCACAGACAGGATACTATGCCTCTTAATTATCTTCCAGCTGACCATGGAACAGAAAATGAGGTATCAGCAGGAAAAAGCTTTTTAGTCCAACTC
This sequence comes from Agelaius phoeniceus, assembly GCF_051311805.1. Taxonomy (NCBI): domain Eukaryota; kingdom Metazoa; phylum Chordata; class Aves; order Passeriformes; family Icteridae; genus Agelaius; species Agelaius phoeniceus. The sequence continues at coordinate 29,745,874 of NC_135268.1, read as the reverse complement.
CACTTCTACAAAACAACAAAGTATCAAACTCCAGCCTCTTGCAGATGTTTACAAAAGCACTGCACTGAAATTGCTCTTCTAATCATTCTGAGTGCATACAAGTTTTTTAGGTATTGGTAATAACTTCGGTAAAACACCAAATTACATCATTCTGGAAAAAATAGCTAACCTTTTAAGAACAGAAAAACTAAAAGAGAAAACTTGGTCTTTGAATTTAAGATTCCTACTACATTTAATTAGCTTGTCTCCAGACCACCCATGTATGATGTTGTGATTTACTTGAGAACTTACCAGCACAGACAAGTAAACTCCTTTGGCCTCTTGAACTAATCTAAAACTAAATACTTTCTTTTCATAGAACTCAGCGAAGATCATTTACCAGCAGCCATTTACAGAAACTGTTTAGGTTAACAGAGATAAGGAAAACGGTATTTACCAGTCTTTAAGTGAATTTACTCAGCCTTCTATAAACTGTTTTGCTTATCTGATACATTTAGAAAGGACTGACTGCTGGTACAGAGAGAACCACAGCCAATGTGTGGAGTCACTGGTTCCTCAGCCATACCGCAAACCTGCATCAGCAAATTAAAAAAAAAAAACTTAAAAAGGGGGAGGGGGAAAGAGAGAAATGGCTGCACTTGTCACTTCAGTTGGCTGGCTCAGGCACAAACTCAGGCAGAAGTTGTCACCCTTCCCCAGAGAGGTTTGCTTGCACAAAGTCCAGGTAAGCCACGGAGGCTGTGCTAAACCACCCGTCCTTGTGACTGCTCTGCATGCTCAGCAGCCAAACCACTGCCTCTTGCAGAGATGCAACCACCTGACAGCCTTCACTGCCTCTTACATTAGTTGAATTAAAAGCAAAACAATCTCTGTACAGCTGAAGCAAGTACTTTATTAAACAAGATTAAAGAGACTGGTCCATTTCTGCTCATGTCCAGTCCAGTATGGGGAGACTTAGGAATACTGCTCCAGTATGAAATACTGAAAAAGTTTTATAAACACCCACAAATATCCTCTTCAGCTTCTTTTCAGCTAATTGAGTTTAGATAGAAAGTTGGTTTTTCTAAAAAAGCAATAATAACTTAAAAGTGACATATATATATAAAAGGAATCCCAACTTAGACCTACACAACTTTTTTTACTTCTGTATGCAAATATTCCCATAAGGATGATTCTCCTGACAGCACACCTCAGCTAGAAAAGTGCTGTAAGAATATAATTTTCTCCTCTTTTGCAGTGATCAAAATGGAAGTAGTCTCTCACATAATGTTTAATCTAATTTTCTGTACTTGCTAGAATTGGGTGTTTTTCCAAAAGCTTTCTGGCACCAGATCTCAAAGAACACCAACTTTTCAATACACTTTGTTTTCATCGTCTTTGGGATCATGTCACAAATTGATACAGTTCAGTAAAACAAAAAAGGGGGGGGAGGATGGGAAGAGGCAAGGGATAAAAGTGGAAGGAAAGATGAAGTGGCACAGGGTGTCCTCTCCAGACAGCACCACCACTCCTTCTGCAAGCCATCATCTCTAACCCACAGAACGAGGTGTTCTGCAAACAAACAGGACAAATCTTTGTCCTTCTTTTCACTAAATGCACAAGTCATAAGCTTCATGAATAGCAATGTCAACTTCTACTTGAAATGCAAAACCACTTATTTAATTGTTGCCATGTGATCAAAGGTAAAAACATGAACAATTATTTTTCAGTAGTTCTCCCTAATGCTGTAAAATTATGATGCTTTCAATTTTAACAACACTTTATCTGAGAAGTTGCAAGCAATTTATTCTCTATATACAGCTCTTCTGTTAATTCCACCCAGATTTTCTTGGGGGAGAACAATCACCACAGAAGATTCAGATCTTAAAGAATAATCACTTTGCCTTAGGAAGGTATGTATTAGAGAAAATAAAACCTCTTCTTTCTAAAATTTTAAGAGGCTTTTCAGAGAGTATTTGTCTTAATTAATCACTGCTATATAAAAACAAATTACTGCAAACTATACTGGGATCCAAGCAGTTTTCAAGGGTTGGGATAATCTGTACTTGGCTGAGTGCCCATGAACATCCTCCAGGTCTGAGGATATACCAAAGCAGTGTACACTCAGTTCTAAGATACAACAAAGCCTTTGGAGAGTTAAGTGACTGCACATCTGAGTCACTGTCTGAATGAGACATTTTGGCCTTTCACACACTTCCCAGTGCCAGAGCCTCTGGATTTCAGTGAGGTTACAGCAGAGAGAAGACAAATCAAAAACAAAAGGTGCTGCAAAAGCAATAGACTCTTGAACTTGTCTCACTGTAAACTTTTAAATATTACTCTGCAGGCAGCTCCACTACTTTCCATCCACAACAATTCAAGTAAAGTTAATAAAAGGTAACAAGTATTGCAGTTTAAAAAGAGAAAAAGGGGAAGCTGTGACTCCTCCAGAGAAGATGAAGAGATTTGGTACTGAAAACACAACAACTGACTATATTTGGAGTCAAGGTTCTACACTAACAATCCATACTCTCCTTTAAAGATTAAACCTTGCTTTTGTTCCAGAATCCTAGTTATGGAGATCCTATTTCCTAGACCTGAGGGGAGGTGGCAGGGAATACATTAACTCTAAGTTAAAAAAACAAAACTGTACAAGTAGAACACACATGTATGCATGCCAATGCTTTCACCAGACAGGTAATAACAAGTGGCACTATTCTGAGAGCAATATTGATTTAACAGATTGGAGCACTAGATTCCAAATTAGAACAATAAAATGCCATTTGTGACTTTGCTGCTGGGATTTTGGAAGACTTATTGTAAGGAAAATAAAAGTCAACATTGGATTATATTCTGCACAAGAAGAAATAAACATGATTTGTGGCAAATCTTCCTGGCTGTTTTATAAGGCATAGGAGTGAACAAAACCAAAAGGGAAGTAAAAGGAATACCACTGACCTCACTGCACTTTTCTCCTGGGAGAACTAGTGGGCCTGCTTCCACTATTTTTTAAGAAAACCTTGAGGTAGTTTATGTACATCAACATACAAAAGGCAACCTTTAGGGGAGGGGACTGTACACCTAAAAAGAAAAAAAAAAGCCAGCAAAATCAGAAATTATCAAAAAGAGATTAAAAAAAAACTGTTACAGCCTGTTAGGGAAGACAGACTGCACAGCCCAACAGGGCAGAGCACATCAGTCAGCCAGGCATGAAAGAGAAACCCTCCGTTCTCAAGGAAGACAAAAGCTACATGGCCACACATCCACACATGAGGGCATGGTTTTCTAACAGTAATTGTCTTCACTTCTTGTTCTTACATCATCCTCTTTTTGCAAAAAACATGAACTGAACTAAAAAAAAAAAAGGCACTTCACTTTTGGTACAAGTTACATGAAACCACCCAGCTTTAAGCAGACTATAGACTGCATGAGAAAAGGAAAGGTCAAACATAAATGTTTTATACAGGTGCACAGAGCATAAGATCTAGGATCACCCTTCATCCCAGCAGGAAAAAGGAGGACTTTATTCCACAATTTCAGTCTACCTATAAAGAAAAAATCCATATCCTCTTGCTGTGGATATTGCCCTCATGCCAGGAAAGCAAAACCACTTACAACAGCCTCATTTTAGAGCTCCAGGCACCAGCATAAAAAGTTCTACAAGACCCCCAGCAAGGAGTAATCCAAGTTTCTTTGACTACCACTGAGTGGGCACATTCTCTAATGCCTCCTGCAACAGATGCCTGGCAATCCAGTTACAGGAGAACACCATCTATTAGTGCCACCCAATCCTCTCCAGTTTCATGCCCTGGACTCAGTCCAGGTATGCCCAGTTTAGAATCTGGATTCAATGAAATGAGTCTGTAGTCATGCTTTAGAAGGTTTTCTGTGAACTTTGCCCATCAGACAGGAAATATTACAGGTGTAATTATTCTGGGATACCTTATTATTTCCCATTGGACTGACTATCAGGATCTGAAACAAGAAGCAGGAGTAGTGTCTACAAAGAATTGGCTTTTTTAGCCAAGCATGGCACCAACTGATCACAGCTCTTCCACACAACAGAAACAAAACAGATCAGACCAACAGGTCTTGGCCTGAAACTCCTCTGCATCTCACACCTACAGAAAGTTACACGGATGGGTACTTTTTTGTAGGCTGGTCCTGGCCATTTGAGGTGTCCTTCCAAAGAGAGGCCTTTCCAGCAAATCTGTTCCAGGATTTCCTGCTGCTCAATTCCATTCACTGGATCCATGAAAAGGTTTTAGACTCTTGACAGACAAGCCCCTAAAACAGAATTTGGTAGTTTCAGTAGACATTGCAGTGTCTGGTTTTGGCCTGTGAACATCTTCAAACTTTGCTCTTTTCTCCTGTTTCATTTCACTAGGATATTTTGTAAGTGTCCACCTGGCAAACCTCACATAACAGATAAAGAAGTTCATATTTTATTCATTTTTGCCAAGCACCTTAGATTAAAAAAAACAAACCCCACATGAGATTAGTAGACAAATGAGGAGGTAAACTTGAAAGGCCAAAATATATAAGGCAGCTACAGCGTGTGTGTATGTGTACATAAGAAGCTTTACTGTAATCACGGTATTGTAAATATTTCAAGTACTCTGATAACACAAGTTGATGACACGCATTCCAGTCATCACCATTTTCTTGGTGCAGGAGAAAGGCATGACATTAAACAGTCCATACTAAGACAGGTTTTATAGCAGTTAGGCCACCAATGCAAGAAAACATCCTTTTTTTTAATGGAGACTCCAAATTTGTTTATAAAGGGAAAGAAAAATGCATACCTATGCATCATTTTTTTGCATAATTATGCACATACAGATGCATAATTTTTTCTGAGATGTTTGTTGATTTGGGGAGAAGGGTTTGTATATCTTAGGTTTGGCTATTTTTTTCCTTTAATAATCAAAAGGCATTCATTTTGGTTAACTCAGGAATTAGAGTTAGTAACCTGTTACCTAAGGCTCTTACAGGATGGAAAACAGACAAAAAGTCTTCTAAAGCTTCAGAATCTTTTCAGTACACAGCACAAAGTATTAATGCTTTTGCCTCTGCAACATCTGCCTGGCAACACAACTACCCACAGCTATCTCCCTATCTGAATGGGAAGTTAAACACTACAGAGGAAATTAGTGGGTTTCAAGAAGAAAGCTTTTAACACTCACCTCTCCCTTACAGAGTGGTTCTGGTTCACATACTCCTCTCCTGCTGCAGTGCCACTGAACCAGAAACAGGCACACTCACACTAGCAGGGGATGCTATTCTGTCAGAAACTAACTAGCAGCATGCCTTATATTTACGAGCCAATCACAAACACCCAGGATTTCTCTATTTCCAGTTCTACAGTAAAGTTTAGGAGCACCTACTGATCTCAGGAAGATGTTCATAGGATATTGCAGTTCTACTGTGAACAAATACATTACCTATATGGACCATTTTTCTGGTGGTTTCTTTGAAGAGAAATTAGACCTTTGACAGAGACTTCTACAGTGCTGCAGATACACGAACATGAATAAATAACTAACTAGCCTCTCTGGGTCATGTATCATACTCAGCAGTTCTCACTACTGAAGGTAGTGAGAACCTTTCCTACTCACTACTGAAGGTAGTGAGAACCTACTCCTTTCTCCTTTGAATTACCTAAATGTAGAGATGCTGAAACAGAAAACAAAAGGTCATTGAAACTCCTCTTGTAACTTTTCCCTAACTTCAAGCAGCATCCTTTCTGATGGCTGTCATACACTGAACCAGTGTAATAAATTCAGCCTGTTGCTTTCCCAGACTCCTACAACACAGAATATTTCAGAGCTTCTTTCACGGGGATGTATGTTTGCCCAAGATTTTAATTTATGTTATCATTTATACTACACCAAGGCCATTCATGCTTTACATTACAGTATCTGTCTATCTTTTTCCTCAAATGTATCTAGTCAGCTGAGCAATCCTGGAAGCTACACTTCCAAAACCAAGTATTACCTCCATTATCTAGATTACTTTTCCATGGAGGTGATGCCACCTACAGAACTTGCTCAGAACTTCTAGTATGGTTGCTCTACTAACTTTTCTGAAGTAGTCAGCATAATTCTGTCATACTCTGAACCTTTCCAGATGCTTATATTCATTTTCTGTTACCCACATCAAGAGATTCCCTTATCTCAGGTTTGATTTTAGATTAACACATGCAAGATTCAGTTTAAAGGGAAACTTAGTCAGGTTTAAAGGGCAACATTCACCCTCATAAGGAAACAAATAAACATGAAAATACAGCAAAGAAAAAATATGCCAGGGAGTGTCAGTGCTGAAAGACAACTGCCATCCCTCTCAATTTCAATTGTCATGCCACTATGAAAAAATCAGATGAACCAAGGACTAGGGAAAGATAAATACTTCCTTCCAGTAATTAGAAAATGGAGCTTTCTGATAGTCATATTAGAAACACTGGCAGTAACTATGAAAGATTTATATAAAAGCTTGCTTTCCCTTTTTCTTACAGTTGTCCAAAGCAAAGTACAGTGATCATACTATCTGTCCTTCTTCCACGCTACAACAAACTCCAGAGCTGCACATGCTTGGGAGATTCTGAAAATTCTCAAGAATTTTCAGAGAGAGATCTGTGCAAATCTTGTGCCAGCAACACTACTAGCTACATATGGATGCATTAACCCATTATATATATTTATATATATATATATATAATCTTCCCAATGCAACATATCTTGCTGCTATGCCAGGATAATTATTTACCTGGTGGACCCTCAATCACACAAAGAATTCTTCCTGTAGAACACCTCATTAGCAAACCTAACTTTGAATTTTTAAGGGAGATTTCTCTACTTCATATTGGGTCAAAAGATCTCTGAATTGATCAACTGTTTTAATTATCCACTTAAGAGAGCTGAGTAAAAGGTGGTCACAGAAGGGTTGAGGTTGAAAGGGGACCTCTGTTGGTCAGCTGCTCCAACCAACACCTGTCCTCAAGCAGGGTCAGATAGAGCCAGCTGCACAGGGCCCCATCAAGATGGCTTTTGAATGACTCCAAGGATGGAACTCCACAACCTCTGAGCAACCTGTGCTAGTGTTTGAAAAGCACAAAGTTACTTACTGTGAGAGCTGTCAATTAGTGTACGTTACCTCTTGCCCTGTCACTGGGCACTGCTGAAAAGAGCTTGGCTGCCCCTTCTCCATTTCCTACAACCAGCTTTAATACAGCCAGATAAAGCCTCTCTGAGCCTTGTCTTCTCCACACTCAGTGGCCTCAGCTCTCTCAGATTTCCCTAGGCCCAGGGCCATCTCTGTGCACCAGCACTGAACTTGTTCCAGTATGTTCACATTTTTCTCACACTGGGAAGACCAGAACTGAATCCAGCACTTCAGGTATGGCCTCACCAGTGCTTAGCAGAGGATTTACCTCTATCAACCTGCTAGCAACAATTGTCTTTATGCAGCCCTGAAGGCTCTTGGCAAACTCTCCAAGGCAACCCATAAAAACCTCTGTCTCCATAACCAAGGGGTGAAGGCAAAGAGTCTAACACACTTTCAGAAGCCAGAGCAACTGGATTATAACCAAAAAGATATCTGCAGAGTAACTTGCTGATGGGCAGTACTTCTGAAATTAGCCAAGGTTATACAATTAACTTACAGCAAAATACTGTCTGTTACAATAGGATACAAGATGTGAAGTTAAGTGTACAGAAAATTCACATGCATTTAAGACTTCTGTTAATGACAGCACTATCCCTCATCTTCTCTGTGGTAAACAAACAGTATTTACATGTGAGGTAAGCGTCACCTGAGAGTCAGAGCTCCAGGGAAGGAACAGTACCTTGTTAAAAGGATTAAAGTATGCTATTCCCTAATGTACAAGCTTCTCTATATGCATAAATTAACTTCCATGTACTTTCACATGTCCCACAAACTGTGAGATATGGACCAATTATCATGAGCCCAGCAAAGTGCCACAAAGATGACTTATGGGACCAAGGCATCTCTCCTGTGATGAAAGGCTGAGAGAGCTGGGGCTGGCCCAGATGATCTCCAGAGGTCCCTCCCAGCCTCAACTATTCTGGGATTCTGTGAAGCTGTCAGAGCTTGTGCTTTTTCATTGAGAGTGACTGAGAAAGGTACTTTGACACATCATTCATAAAAATTACAGATACACTATTTCTCCAGTGAAGTGGAAAGCAGAAGATTAAGTGATCGGGGGGGATCGGGGCGGGAGGGGGAAACCAAAAAACCAAATCAAACCATACCTGATGAGGTAGTAAACAGCCCAGAAGCTAAAACTGATCTCTCAACTGAAATGAGTTTTGGTTTTTCCCCTTTTGTAGTACAAGTATGGGCTTTTTTTTGAGTTCGCTTCTTTCCTCCAACTACCAAAAGTAACCTTATCTCAGGATGCTCCAAACACAGGACCCTCAAGTCATTTTCCCCTCCTTCTTACTGATAACATAACTACAGATTAAAAGTTATTATGGTTAACAAAAACTATAAGCACTTTATCTCTGTAAACTTTTTTTTTAAATATGGAGAAAGTTTGCTCTCTGACAATCTAAATCAAACTTAGGGGTATACACACAGAGTATATGACTAACTAAAAATTTCACCAACTGCCTTTGCCAGTTCTCTGCTTGTTGAGAGTCAAGTTCCCCAGAAGCTACCACTCAGCTTCCTGCCCTGCTGCACAGGCACCTCCAGGATACTCACCTGAGCCAACAAGGCTCATGCGGCAAAGCAGTACCAAAACAGCTCTCTTTGGATTTCTGAACTACCTTAGTTCTAAATTCCCTTAGTAACACTTCACTGCACTGAACACACACCCCCTTGCCCACTGTGCTCTTCATTTCTTCCTCCCAAACTCTCCACCTGTCATCCCAATACACCATGTAATGCCATTAGGCTCCCCTCTAGGAATCACAGACACCACCACTTGGGTGACACACAACAGCAGGTTTCTCAGGGAAGTAAATAATGCTCCCATACCTGTCTGCTATGTACATCTTCAGTAATACCCCTAAGTTACTCTCTTATAGCTGAAAAGTAAATTAAACAGATTTTATTTAAAGTGACCCAAATGTGTTCATTACTGAAGAAAACTTCTTTGTAAAGGGACACAGAAAGAATATATATACATAAAGTCTTCTGCTTGTTTTTCCAACAATGAAGAACAACCATATGCACATAGACAGAAAACATTTCAGACTACACTTCTGAAGAGAGAGCAACAGTGAAGCAAACTTTCTTGGCAAACCAGCCACCTACAAACAGACAAGTTCATCCTCACTTGGTAAATGAGCATTGCAAAGTAGAAAGGCACTTAGCTCACTCTTAAAATAAGTGCTAATGCTGTAAAAGATCAAATATAACAAAGTATTTTAAACCAAAGAGAAATCATGCACTGAAAAAGGAAGGCCAAAATAAGAAATCCTAGGATGACAACTTGATTCACAGTTTACTCAAGTTAATGAAAGACTCCAACTCCCACAGATTTCAGCGGGTTATGAAACAGGTCCTGCAGAGGGAAATGTTCCAAGTCACAAACAGCAATGCCGTATTTTGATACGTAATTGCCACCAGTGCCTATGAAGAAATCTCTGGTGTAAAATAGAGAACAAATACAGTAATCTTGCTTTCTCATTTTAAAAATGGCATGAAAGAAACAACAAAAGAAAGTTATTGAAGAGAACTAGATTGTTCCCAGCTGTTGTCATAAAATACTACAGCTGTTCATGTCATTGCAGCTAATGACCAGTTGCACTTTTTTAAAGATTGTAACACAGTATGACCATTGTAATCTACATCAAACTGAAACTTGGCAAGCATCATGGAAAAAAGACCAAGAAATCATTTAAATCCTATTTTATTTTTTGATTTCTGTTCATGGGTTGGTTTTGAGTGTTTTGGGGGGATAGGACGGGATTTTGTATGAATGGTTCTTTATTCAACTTGTCAATTATGCTAAACTACTTACAAAATCATGGTAAATAACAGGTATTAAATTATCAAAATTTTCTTTTCCAGTAATAAAAAGATAATTGAACTAAAATCCTGGTTTGGTTTGTTTTTTTGGTTTTTTGGGGTTTTTTTGTTGAAAAGAGGTGTGCTGACTTAAAGTCTCAAGTTGAAAGACGATGATGAAATATCTTTTCTCTGGAGCCAAGAACAGGGTAAGCATCACCATCTAGAAGCTTTTAATTGCTTTGCTAACTGAACTATACATGAACCAAATCAGACTTTTTCATAAAGATTCAAGTACACAAATGCAAAGAAAAGGTTAAAATAGAAAAATTCGTATATATATACACATATAGATGCAGAAAGAATTTTCAGATACAGCTCTCTCCAATGGAGCATTACTCTTTGACATATGGAGAAAAAGCTAGAGGAAAGCATGTGTTCCCACATAAAATCTCCACAGAACTTGAAACATACTACTTCAAGTAATTTCATGGAATTTCTCAAGAAAATGAGAGAATATAGGTTCCTCTCTAGCAATGTGTCCTCCCCTCCAAGATCATCCATACAGAGCTATAGACCAGGAAGAAATCACAATCCTGCACTTCTTTTTATCTTCCTTATAGTTACCAAGAACATAATTCATGAAGAAAATTAGAAGTCATTTTACCACTTTCTCCACTTTAAGACACAAAAACACTGCCAGAGAAATTCCAAATACTTTGGAAAGATGATGACCTAAACACTGCTTTGACCTATTTTCATGGCAGTGGCCTGGGACTCTGTAACAAGTAACAAACACAGCTGCAACAAAAAACCTGTGACAATGAAACTTCCTGATCCAAAGGAAGAAATAATTGCTAAACATGTACTTATAGCCAAACTTAGCAACAGATAACAAGTTAGAAGCTGAGCCTCTTTTCCTCACTTTGGGACACCTATTTAGACTGCAAAGGATTTCTTTCCAAATGATGGTTACTTCAAAACACAAACAATCCTGAAACTTTATGCAGCAACACAGAAAGTAGAATTATAAACCCTACCTTCAAATATAAAAGTCTAAATTAAAAATTAAAAATAAAAATTTAAATTAAATATAAAAATCTAATCACACACAGCATGAGGCCAACACTCTAGTTTAGGATAGTTTGGATTCTGTTAATTAAGCCTATTGAACAATGCCCAGAGTGACTGTTGTAAGACTCTCTGTAGCATCACATCTGCATAAGCCATCATTAACACATGTTATTTTCACCATTCCAATCAGAAGTTCAAAGTGCACTTCCTTTCTTATAGCAACATTGTACAAAAAGATCAAGTCTGCACAACTAGGAAGTATTAGATGAACACTGTAGCAGAATTTACTCCATAGCAATTTTGGGTGGTTTTTTTTTCCCTTCAGCTCGGTATTATGCAAAAGTCAAGATAATTCAAAGTATTTTGGCCAAAAGCAATCTGATGCAATAAAATGCCTAAGCTAAATGCCTCTAAATGATGGGATGGAGAAAAAGAATATAGGATAGAATACTGTTATAGCAATATCTGTCTCCATCAGTACATGTTTCATCACATTACAGCACTTTTTAATTTTGAAAGCTTGATTTTATTAACCCAGATATGCCTTTCTCAAAGATGAAAAAGTTGCTGCATCTTTTGTCAAAGACTTTATACAACCCTTTTTTAGCATGGCTTTTCCCTTTCTTTTCCACAAAGGTTTGGTACAGTCTCCATACAGACTAGGTTCTGCACCTTTTAATCCTAAAGTTTAAGGTGGGGGTTTTAAAATTCACTCATCTGTGGTGAACCTCAGGATTTTTCTAAAGTATTACCAACTTCACCAAGTCTTACCCTTCATTGCTAACTAACTCCCATGTCTGATTATAAAAGCACCAAAGCAGGAGGGCCCATACCACCTCCCTTGCAAGTTAACCAAGAACACACTGCTTATGCTGGCTTTGCAAAGCACACAAGTTGAAACTAACAGTCATAGTATGAGTGTTCAACATAAACTGCAAGAAACCTGCAAGCAGCAGCTGAGCTGCAGAATAGAGACATCCCTCTGTGACAAGCTGGGTAGAGCTTGAGCAGCACACTGACAGTGGAGCTATTCACTGAAAAGAAAGCTACCGTCAGCAGCTGGCTGCAGAGTTACAACAGAAGTCTGAGAAGAGGCAGAATATACTTCCCCTGTTCTCACAGGCTCCCCCAGGCACCTACAGATGCACCAAAAGGAAAGATACAGTGTTCCATAAACCTCTTCCATTAAATACATGCACCCAAATCACTCAAATCTACCAGGCAGCACTTCGGCTGCTCATCTCATACTTAGCAATAAGCAAACAAGCATAAGAGCAATGAGGAAAGAAGAGTTTTTAGAAATGCAGGACAGGAATAGACAGGAAAAGGGCATTTTGAAACCTGAGAGGGGGAAAGCATTAAAAACCCAACTTGCTGACAAGTAAAAGGAGCTGCAACACAAGTTCAGCACAGCTTTTAATTACAAGTAGAATGAAGTTTGATTGATAGACAGTTTTCAAATGAAATGTTTTTGAAAACTGGTTAAATACACCCTAAAGGTTGTTATCTACACCTTAGACACAAGCACCCCAAGACACACAAGAACTAACTTCTAATTAAAACCACCATTTCTAATGTGTGGTGTCTTTCCACTCTGCTTCTTTTCCTCTCCAGCTCCAAACATACATGGTGTTAGCTGACAATTAGCTGAAGATGATGCTGGCATCCTAAATCAATCTTAAATAAGACAGTCATGTTCTCCTCATACAGCAGTGTTGCTGTATCAACATTACCATGCCTAAGCTCTCTTATAAATAGAGATTAAAACACACATAGATGACTGTCAAGGAGGTACTGCTCTGGAGGTGTTATTTCAACAGTGGCAGCTTTCTGGGGGAAGAGTAAATAGGGTGGGAATTAGTCCAGATTTTTACCTTTAATAGAATGATTTACCATCATAATAGCACTTATTGTCTTCCTGGTTTTCCACACGTGATCTCTGGTCTCTTCCTTCACTCAGTAATTATAGGAAACCATTAAGTATGTACCTGGAGTACCACCTCCAGCAATTACCCATCTCAATCCACAACCCAAGTGGCAGACCACTCAGTGAGCCCCACACTTAGATGAACGTGCACAGTTAGGCTGCACATGCAGTGTAATGGTTTTCAAAACGGGGGTGATACTTTCCACCATTACTGAATAGACATAAAATTATCTTTTATGGGGGAAAGTCAAGATAAATGACTGATTATCAGAAGGGGAAATTATTTGAATGTTCAGCTGAAGAACTATTGTGAAATCACAGCCTATATTTGATTCATGAAACCACATATAAAAGAATATAAGAAGGTACCTTTTCATGAAGATGATTTGAAGTGGCTTTTACTTCAGAAACTTGTGGCTTCTTTTATGGCATGCTTACAGTAAGTGTTAAGCAGTATCTCTCCATCTTAAAATACTTTTAAGGAAGTAGTTTTTTCCACATTCCTTGAAGCTACGAAGAAGAAACTAATCCCCACTATAAACTGCTTCAACATCACTGAGAAGCCTAAAATAAGTTAATATTCACAGTTAAATGGAGTACCAAGTTTAACTTATAGTCCTGGTTTTGTACTATAAGTAGGAGCCACTCAGCAAAACATAAGAAACTGGAAAAAAAAAACAGGAAAGATGAGACGGCAGTATCCAGGCTACAGGTACTTATTTATTGCCATTACCCAAAATTACTTTTGATAGAAAATCCCTTTAGAAATACCAGACAAAAAACACTGTGCTGAGTTCTAGAAGCCTAGAACCACAAAAAAAAGATAATTTAAAATATCAAGTTATATAAACAAAGGTAAATATATTTTGCACATGATCTTCCTGCCACAACCTGCACTGCAACGCAAGCATATCCACACAACAACTATCATCTCTGAGCGGGATACATGTGATGGAAGTAAATACCATTCAATTTGGGTATGGATAACAGAGAGAAAACAACTCTTCTCTTCAACATCCCCCTATAGAAAATGACCTCAACTGGCTCATTTTTTCCAATTAAGTTAAATGCTGATATCATTCAGTATGTACTCCTCTTTCAAGATTACAAACAGCGGTATTAAAAGCAGCAGCTCCCTACTGAGGCTCAGTCAAAAAGAGCAGGCAACAGAAGGCAGCTTTAGCCAACGTGGAATTCAGAAGCATACAAAAGGTTTTTAACACACAAACAAGGCAATTTTGTGGCTCACTTCATATCAGTCCTACGACTCAGCACACTCAGCAAGGCACTCTCATCATACAGAGCACGAGAAAAGCCTCCCACCTATGCAGTGCAGCAGTAACTCTGTAAGAAAGGCACCCTTCAGCAAGTGCACAATTTTCCCCTATGCCTATACAGCAAAAGACTTGTTTCACTAAAGGGCTTATTTACAAAATGATCTTAATGACTAAGAGGCTCAGTGAGTTCATAAATCAAAACAAATCACCAGCTTTATTACACATAGTCATCAAAGACTGTACTTTGGTTTTGTTTCAGTTTCTCAGCACCACACTCATAATCCCTCACGAGCGTTACACACATCCCACATACACACACGGGTTTGCACAATGTAAAACATACAAAGACTGCAACACCTAAGTGTCATCCAGTTGATAAAATCTATTGGTCTTACAAGTATTAACTTAGTTTTGACATGAGGTAAGAACAAATCAGTTACATACATAAGAAATCATAACACAGCAACCTTATTTTCTTTCCTAAACAACCATAATATCTCTCCAAGTATATTCAACTGTTTTCTGCTCCTAGGCGCCTCTCACACAGCTTGTTTCCTAAAGGTACCTGGAGATCTGCAACTATGGAGTACTAAAACTGAGGTGGATGTACACCTGCTCCTTCAAATGAAGGTAATAATGGACAGGGAACAGAATCAATCCCCAGCTCTACCAGTGCCACCTTTCTGGCATAGCTGTGGGTGGATTCTCTAGTTAATAGTACACCTTGAACCCAGATGCAGTCTTCCTCAGGACAAGCAGTGTACCCCTACGTAACAACAATAAATTCATTAAAGTGAGCTTTCCTATGCCAACAGAAACAGCTACAAAGCAATTCCTTCTTTTTCCTCATGAGGATCATCCTCAAAAGAGAGGCCTATCATCCTTTGCTGCATTAGACAGTTAAAACTATTTAAGTAACCCTGGTCCTTGCCATAAATAGGCAATACCCAAATTTACACCAAAATAAACACCAAATCCACCAGCATTACAGATGTTCAGGTCAACGCATTGCTCAAAAACCACTGAAGCACTTGCAGGACACATCTATGCTGGAAAAACAGAAGCAGGCTTCTGCAATTCACCAGTGCTGGATTCCAGCCTGGAGCACAAGCCTTTGGTGAACATACACAAGTCTCCCTGGACTAATGGGAATTACCAATGAAGTTTAGAGTTTCCATTATTGACAGCAATTTTGCCTCTCACAAATCTGAAATTAACACTGATGGTGAGATATCGATCGTGAGCTGGCATTCATATTACATTACAAACAACTGTCAGCCTGCACTTTAGGAGAGCATTAACAGTAACACAGTTTGAAATCCAGAGACAGCAGTGTCTGGTTTTATTGTGTATTGTCAATTGCTGATATAACCATGTACACCTCCCCATGCAACGCACAAGAGGAAAGGACAACACCAAGGATCACAAGCCATGGCTACAGCCCTTCTAAACAACTGAGACAGAATTATTTCATTAAAACTCCACTTCCAATAAAAAAGCACCAAACAGAAAAACCCAGACAAAAGCATACAAGCATCTGACCTGCCCAGGAAAAAAAATCAAAACAATTAGTGTCCCTAACTAACTGCAAGATTTCCAAGAAATACTGACTTCACTTTTTTGTACGACTACTCCAGTTGACTTTCAAATTTTTATTTATGATTACTATGCTTTAGTGCAGTATTCCTCAGAGGCACTAATGCAACACTAAACACGTTGAGGAGGTCAAGTAACATGATACATGGCTTTTCCTTCCCCCTGGGTGGGGTTCAAATCTTGCTAATGTCAGTAGTGAGCAAAAGCTGTTGACATCAGGCAGCTGAGCCATGTGAAATGAGCTACTATCCTCAGTCCAGTTTTCCCTGGGCAGGTATTCCTACCTTCACAGGAACAACCAAGCCTACACTCTGGCTGCCAAGTCTCAGGAGTTAGAAACAGCATGGATAAGGAATAGCTTCCTCAGTCCCGAAGAAAGACACTAACTTTTAAGACAGCTCTGTTCAAGTGAAAGCTGCACCATACCACTAACAAAAAGGCAAGGAATTTCAATTAATTATAAGCACATCAAGTCAGCACCTCCTGCAACAGTATGTTGTCCTGAGCCTTGATCCCACAAACTTCTGAATGCACCTGAATATACAGTTTATCATATTTGCAGTCAACAGACCAAAGCGTTGCTCCTCTACAGCATGACAAAATTCAGAGTAAAGATGAATTGTGTGATTTGCATCACAACATACATACCATCCTCAGGAGAGCACCAGAGTAAAATGAAAGTACCCCTCAAACCATAACTGCATTCTCTGGATTAATTTTACTTTTTTCTTTAGCCCAACAAAACAGACAGTTTTGTCAATTTTAACTAGTTAATTTGCTTCTGGAAAGTTACCATTACACACAAACCTGAATTTCATCTTTACACTTCTCATCGTATGACAGTGTAAGATATGCATAACAAAGCCAGAAGACCAAGACGTTAAAAATATTAGGGGCTCCCAAGCCTTTTTCCCCACATCCCAAAAGCGTGCTTTATTTTTGAGTCAAATCAGTTCAAGCACAGTTCAGACAGTTCAAAAAGCAAAGAAAAATGAGTATGAGATTAAATCCTCGCCTATGGAAAAGCTCTACTTCTCCATATATTTGAGCGTTTTAAGCACAAGAAGCAAAAAACAAAATCAAACCCAGAGCAACCCCCTGAAGAAGCAGCTCTCAGGCACAAGCAATTTGCACAAAGCTGCTGGAACTGTAATCCCCCCAAGCCCATCCCACTGTTACGTAACAGTGCCAAGCCAGGATTTTTCACCAGCCAGCTCAGAGTTACTGTTAGTAGGAAACATCTCCTCTCACACACCAGCAATCAAGAGGATTAAAAAAAACCAAAAAAAACCCCACCATAATAAAATCAAACAAAAAAAAATCCCACACAGTCAAGCAGAGGGAAAAATTTAATCCGGAGACTACATCCATGTTAAAGGCATTTCCTTTAAGTAAGGTTTTATATGATATTCTAACTTAGAAGAACTAGCTTGCTTTCTCAGGTTACACTTTACCAGTGTTACCGTATCTGGTTATTCTCTCTAAAATAACAAGACTTCAACTACTTATAGAGGTGCTTACAATATAACTTTGAATTTAATTATTCTGTGTTAATTTGACATTGCAAGCACATTTCAGTTCTTCATCTCAAGAGGGTAAAAATCATGTCCTATATGACAGAAACAACAAGGTGATCTTTCCTTTATTACCATCAGTTTCTTGACTTCCTTAATGTCCATAGGAAGGCAGTGTGAAGTGCCTATGATGCAGCAAAGAATAATCCCATGAACTATCACTTGACTGTGTACTACACTCTTCAGATGCTATTTTAAGACCTTAAAAGGATTTCAATATTTAATGGAGGCCTGAAGCAGTTAAGCAGATCTTCACATCTCCACTGAAACACTGGCATTATAAGACAAACAGTTAGCAGGGGCAATGGACACCCAAGCAGCATGTATGTTCTTTTCACTCAAGACTTGAACTCACTTTAACCAAGTTGATTTCTCTCTGAGCTGCATTATAAAAGTATTTAACTATACACACTGCTAAGTTTTCTTAGAAATAGTGGTTTTAGATGTTTGAGACATTTACATGTGGGAAAAACACAAAGAGCAATTGCTGACAAAACACATTCAGATGAGCTGAAAGCACTAAAGGTTTTGTAAATACTGAAATAATTCCTGTTGATTACAAACATTGTCTTAAGCCAAAGGAAGCTGGCCACAGCAAAGATCAGGACGTTTGGTCATGTACTAGGACCACGCAGATTAAGGAAATTAAAAAAAAAAAAGAGATACTCCATAATCTCCTAACAGGATGGCCATTTGTTGTTTCTACAGGAGAGGAGTATCAGCTAAAAACAGGCTTTAAAGCCTAGTCTTGGGGTGATATAATGGACTGAAGTTTAAATTGTAAATATTCCAGATATTACAAGTTAAAGGTGAATTTACAAGCGATTTTCTTAAAATTCTTGCAATTATGTTTCTTATAATATCTGAATACCTACACTTTCCTTTGGAGGGGCATAAAATGAAGTAAGAGGGGAAAAGGCATAAGATGGTAAATGTAAATATAAACACAAAACCATAAATAACACATCTTCCCAAATAATATTTACACTGAGTGTTTCATTCTGGCATACACTCATGTAAATACAGAAGTGTATGTATTTCAAGGCCATTTCCATTTCCAGCTTTCCCAGGATATGGACACATCCATGCTGCACCTCGGATTTGTGCTGTCCACCGTAGCATACGGGTTATAACCTAACTGGGTGAAATACACTACAGCTGGATACACTTGGCTGTGCGCCCAGTGCGGAAGGAAGAAACAAACAAGAAACAAACAAACAAAAAACCCAGACCACTAAATACACGTGCACTTCCTACACACCGAGAAATGCACATGTGCAATTTACATCAGGCATCACCCAGTAAATAAAACCTTGGTCTGTACTGCGGGGCACAACGTGTTGTCAACCCAAACTCTCATTTGTTTATACGGCCGAGGCTGGCAGCACAGGCGTCCCTCCGAAGCAGAGAAAAGATCATGGAGCCCATCCGTGTTTGTGCCGAGCACCCACACGGCCATCCGCACGCACACGCGGGAGCACGGACACGGTACGCCCGCCGGATAACTTCACATCCTAGCAGGCCGGGCCGTCAGCAAGAGACGGCGATGGAGGAGGAGGAGAAGGAGGAGGAGAAGGCGGAGGAGGAGGAAGCAGCTTTCGCCGCCTCCCACAACGCCCGCGGCCCGCTCCCCCTCGCCCGGCATCCCCGTCGCGGGTGCCGCGGGGGCGGCCCTGCGGGAGCGGGGCACGGCGGAGCCGAGCGGCGCAACCGGTCCCCAGCAGCGGCGCTCGGTGTGGGAGCGCAGCCCCGGCTGCTGGCGCGGGGAGGCTTCTAGGCATCCTTGCTGCATGCGGGGAGCGGAACGGCAGTGACAAGCGGCGGCGCAGCCTGCGGGGGGGCTCCGGGGAGCGCGGTCCGGAGGAGACGGAGGAATGGGGGATGCCCAGAGGAGCGGGCGGGGGGAGGGGGCCGAGCCCTGCCCTCCTCTCCCCCAGGCACCGGGGCGGGGGAGGAAGCTGGGGCTCCCCCTCTCTCTCACGCCAGCCCTGTGCAGCGCCTTCAAGGCGGAGGGGGGGGAGGCGGCGGGGGGAGGAAGGGGGGGAAATGCTGCAATGTAGCGCCGGGCAGGCAGGCGAGGGAAGCCGCAAACCCTCCACTGGGGCCCGGCGCAAGCCCCCGGGCCGAGCCCACCCCTCCCAGCTGCCGCGCTGCCGGCAGCCCCGCGGTACCTGCCCGGGGCTTGCGGGGAAGGGGGGACGGACGCGACCCTTGCAGGGGGCCCGGCGGGAGAACCCGGCCGAAAGGGCGGCGGGGGCGCAGCACCCACCTTTCACCACCCTGTCCGTCGTCGATAACTTGGGATCAACGGCCTTATGCTCCGACATGTCCGGCGGCCGGGGAGGCGGCGAGGCTCTCCCCCCTCGGGCAGGGCAGGCGCGGGCTGAGGCGGCGGCGGCCGCTGCGGTCACGGCTCCGGCTCCTCCGCTGCGGCCGAAGTTGCCGCGTCCCGCCGCCGCTCGCTGGCTCGGCTGGGCTCTGCCGCGCGGTGCCTTCCTCCTTCGTCTTCCTCCACCCCCGTCCTCCTCTTCCTCCTCCAGTTAATTATTGCTGGCTTTCAATCACGCCTCCGGGCTGTGCAGGACGGCTCGCTCTTCCCCCCCCCGCCAAAGACCCCGGCGACAACACCCGCGGCGGGCGGCTGTCAGGCAGCGCCAGCAGGAAAAGCCGCGAGTGGACGCGGGCAGCAGGAACAGCCAGGTTGCACACGCAGCGGCCAGCCCTGCGCTTCCTTCCTCCGCGGCGCGCCGCTCCGGCTCCTCCCGCCGCCGCCGCCGCCACCACCACGGCCGCCGCCGCACGGGATCGGGATCCGGATCCGTGTCTTCCCCGCCGCCCCCCGCAGGGTCTCTCCGCGCCTCGCACCGACACCGGCCGCGGCCCCGCGCGCCGCTGCACACGCTCCGCCGCGCAGCCCCCGCGCGCCGCCCGGCCCCGCCCGCCCGGCTCCCGCTCCCGGGCGCCGCCATTGGCCCGCGCCGCGCTGCCACTCACTGCCGGCGCCCCGCCCCGCCCCGCGCGCGCCGCGCCGCCCAGGTGCGCCCGCCCGCCGGGGCCGCGCATCCCCCGCCGAGCGCCCGCACCGCACGGCCCCGCACGGCCCCGTCCTGCACTGCACGGCACGGTCCGGCACGGCCCCGCACGTGCACGGCCTGCGTGTGGCTGCGGGAAGGAGCCTACTACCTGCCGCTCACGGGGGCGGTGGCTGCGCGCCGGGAACCGCGCCCGGTTGGCCGCGCCTGCGTGCCCCGCCAGCCCGCGCGGGTGCGGGCGGGCGCGGAGCGCTCCAAGCGCCTGCCCCGCGGGATGCCCGCCCCGAGGTGCGGCGTCCCCGGAGGGGTGACACGCAGGTACCGGCACGCCGGGGCTGGCCTGCGCGAAAGGAAATCTTCTTAAATAGCATCCTTGAGCCGGGGGGCTGCTGATCCATCCCCTCGGATAAAGGAAAAATACATCCATCGCCCCTAGCTCAGTGTCTTGCCCAGCGCATCTGGCACACCCCAACTCGGGGCATGGGCTGGCGCAGCCTGCAAAGCTCGGCCTCGATGCTGGGACACCACTGTCCCCTCAAATGGGCCTGCGAGGACAAGCAGAATGGCCAAAGATGAGTGAGAAGTGTTCGCTGCCCCCAGCCGGAAGAAATACAACTCTTGTTTCATGTCTCTTAGAGGATTGGAAGGTACTTTACTGTGAAGGTGTCCTCCACCATTCCAGACAACATAAATATTGTTATGGGCTTGTTTATACATGTTGTTCAGGAGGAGCTATTCCTGACTAATTTCATGACTAATTTCCAGAATAAGGCTGGGCTGTTCTGGTTTAGTTTAACACCGTGAGTTTTAATTAAAGAGGAAAATAGGGCATACCTGTTCTGGAGAGGGATGTTTACAGAATTGTTGTTGAATAATTTCTGTGTAGATGAGCCAAGAATCAACAAACACCTAACCCGGCTTCTCACTTCCCTCTGGGGTGGTGTACAAGTTGCTTGCTTAGCAGATACTATAGCTTTAGAAAGCCACCAAGAATATAAGATGGCAGTTGTGACACATACTCCCTGCTTTGATCTGCCTGACATTTTTAGGGGACGTTTTGTTGGCTGTCCTTGTGGTATTTTCTCTGAGCATAAGAAGACATTGTATGTGACTGACATTTAGTAGAACAGCATGAGTTCTCAGCTTGTTCCAATAACTGTGGTGAGCTCCATGTGCTGTGACCATCCTCTTGTCCCAGGAGCACAGACTAGCTGGTAAGAAGCTGCCATCTGAGATTCCTATTGCAGCGCTAACATGAGGCATTCTCATGTGAAACAGAGCTAGGGCTCAAGCGAGGGTGTCATATATATGCCCAGAAAAATCCTGAAGCCCATGACATGTAAGCAGAGATCTCCCCATATGGTAGGCATACTTCATGAAGCATGAAGGGCAGAGAAGATTCTGGACAGAAAAACCCCTACATCTTCATCCCCACTGCTGGGAAACACTGCCCAGCAGCACTTGGTGCTCAGACACGGAAGGAGAGGCAGCATGTGAGGAATGCAGTATGGCCAGTACTGCCTCCATGTTGTGGGCCCCAGCTGCATGAGGTGTGGAGCACCAGTTTGGATCCGTTCTTCTAGGACTGCAGGCGGTTTGCATGAGTCATCTGGATTTGTCTTCATAGCCTGGAATAACAGAAGCTCTGGAACTCTCGAGTTTACATTTGCTCCCCCATTAATCACAGGACAAGACTTCAGTGCTGCTTTTTTAATGAGAAAGTATCATTGTTGCTGCTGCTTAAATAAGAACATCCAGCATGTTTGTATTCATTCTGAAGCCTATATAGGAGTTCTTCATTTTTAACAGTTTTCCTTTCCTTCTGGTTTTCACCTATAATATGCCATCCAGGCTACGTAAAGCTCTTTCATTTTATCTCGTGGAGGGTCTTGATAATTCATCTGTTGAATGTGTTCAGTCTTCCTTGCCAAGGTAAAATCCTCATTTCAGGTCATCTCTTCTTAGGAGCATTCAGATGAGCTTTCATAAGACAAAGGTCAGTACCACAGCCGAATACCACGAATCATGCCACCTCTGCAAGGTATGATACAGCCAAGATTCAGATCACAGGTGTAAGACCTCATAACTACTCTGTCTTGTTGTGGTGAAATCTTCACCCCATAACTTGTTTCCATAGCAAAAGGAAATCCTTATCCTCCTTATCCTTGCTGTGATGGAGGGAAAGGAAGAGAGAGAAATCGCCAAACATTGTCTTTGTTCTCTGATAATAGTAACAAACTAGAGATACTCTGTTTCAGATTTGTGTTAGCAGTACAGGTTGTATAGGCATTCCTTATGACTTAAATCTGTCCTTCAAATCCATCCACACAAGTAGTCCTTCAGGTTTTCCTTACACTCCTTGGTCACAGAAGAATTTATTTTTCATGGGATCTGAGTCCTATTAGATTCCTTTTTCTCATTTAACAGCAGGAGGAGAATACGAAGATCACATCTTTGAGTGAAAAGAACACAGTCAGTGGATTCTGGGAAAATTCTAACACATTTGACCTCTTGCATCACTAATGCCTAGTAGCATTGTTAGTCATTTCATCCCCTAGTAGAATAAAAGCCCAGCATGATAGATTGGATGCTCTAGTCTTCCAAAGAGCAGTCACTCCTAATTACTGATTTTGAGGACAAGCTCTGTGAGATCTGGGGGAGAGATTTTCTCCAAGTCTGGAGTAAGTTAGTACCCACCTCTTTGCCTCAGATGAACAATTCTGTTCCATTTTAGCAGAGACATGACAATTCTTTTAAGCAGCTCTGGAAAGTAGCAGCATCCAGCTGAAGAGGAAGGAGGAATAAATGCCCATACAAAGAGAAGTCAGTAATTCAAACTGGACTTTCATAAAGACACACAGACTGAGGGATTTCAAACTGTATCATAGATCCTATGAAAAATTAGCAGTCAAGTTGTCTTGACTCTATTTCAGCAGCAAGGTGAGGATTATTTTATAGACATGTAGTAATACTTTTGCCCACTGACTCAACCAATTAAGATACTGTTTAAAAGTATTGATTGCAAGAAATAGTATTTAAAATTTTAATCATTATTATTAGAGAAAGACTGTTCTACCTACAGGAGTCTGTCCTTCCTGCATTATTATTAGCCTCTGGAAGATCTGGCTCCACATATAATAAATGTAAGTTTGGCAATATCTTGGAAGTAAAGGGGAATTAGCAAGGGCCCTTAAATACTGTGGTGGCTGGATGGAAAATATGTGCAACAAGGTTAGTCTGGATATTGGTGCTGCCTTAAATAATGATTTTCCTGATTTTTCTTTCAAGAGAGATGTGAAATTGCTTTGATTTACTTCCCTTCAATATAAAAATTACTGGGGATTCCCAACATCTTTGTATCTATGTCTATTGCTTAGGCCATAGCCTCTATAGCATCATTGTCTACAAGATTAAAACCACTACATACCAGTCTATGTTGATAGTGTGTCTTGAGGAGATGCTCCATAGTGAACTCAACGTTCTATTACAGCTCACAGTCACAATAGTGACAACAAGCACCTAAAACTTTCAAAAGAACTAGATCCATCTACATTTAACTAAAATAAATTTCATAGCAAGTGTTGTATACTAGCCTTGGATAGGCAATATAATTTATCAACACTCCATGTGTCGTTTGGTTCCATCATATCCTCAAGAGAGGAAATCCACCCCCATGTAGAGAGCCTGCACAAAGGACCACATAGCAATTTAGATCACCATCAAGGGGCGCTGTCTGAGGACTTTTTTGACAATCATTTTTCTCCTCTTGTTCTACCTCAGTACAAAAGAGGGAGATAGATAAAGGGCCTGTAGCAAGTAAATTATTTGTATCATTGAAATGCTTTCTGGTTATGTTGGCAAGGAGACGGAAAGTTCAGATGGCAAAGCACAGACACATAACCCATCACTAAATGTATCCTCTCCTTTCTTCACTCATTGTCTTCATGGATCCCCTGTGGGCACTTAACCCGTTGATCATCAGCCTCTCTGGAGCTTTGCATGTTTTTCCCAGCATTCATCTGTTGGGCTTTTGGCTTGGCTATCTATGCAGGTTCTGGATTTTGTCCGGAAGTTTTTAGAGGAATTTATACACACTGTTAATGATACTGTGCCTGGTTGAGAAAGCAAAGCTAAATAGATAATTCTATAGAGAGTCATGGAAGGGATGATACCAAAAGGAATTGTGTTGCAATAAAATGCTAGCAATGGCGTCTGGAATACAGAAGAGAGAAAGGTTAGCTACAAATTCCAAGATGCTGAATCAGCATGGAAAACAGTAACAACTGGTGCCATGAACAGTTATACAGAGCTTGAGTGACATTTGAAAAGTCAACAAATAGTGAAAGAGAAGAACACAAGTGAGAGAAAATAACCTTGAGGCCTGGAAATTGTTTACCCCATGCCAAAACTGGCCTGCTTACAACAGGTTTCAATATAAAAGAAGCATAACTGTGGTCATTTAAGGCTGCAAATTAATATTTGCATTCAGATTAAGCCTCTGGTGCAAAACTGATCCACATGTCATGCCTGTAATCCCTCACAGCATGCAGATGCAAGAGAAATCATGCAAAGGACTTCCATATCTGTCCCCATTCCAATACTGGTGAGAAGCAGCCTAACACAAGTTTCCTCCACTGCAGTTTCAGATTTCCTAAGAGGCACCTACTTTCATCAGATGACTCCACTAAGCCCAAAGGTGAAGACCAGATAAGAATTGAGTTTGGATAGGAATAAAGCCAGCATAAGAATAAATCAAAACACCAGAGATGGAAAGAATCATCTCAAACTGGAAAGCATAGTCAGAAAGTCACAGAGCCAGGTGTTTGAAAACCAGAGTCCTATTCTAAGTCAAGTCAGGACTAGGACAAGGTGAGGTACAGGAGCATAACACAAAGGAAGCAGGAACCAGGAATCAAGACTAAGCAAACAAGAATGAAAGGCAAAAGAGTCAGAAGCAAAATACAGCCAAATGGCACTGCAGGCTGCCAAGAACAACTGGTGGAGTTGCCTGACACATCTGCTATTAGAGGAAATTAGCCAAGCTTTAGCTCCTGCACAGCTGGGCCACAGTCCCAGTTGCCCTATTGCATCCAGCTGCAGGGCCAGTAGCCCAGGCAAAGCCCAACAGTGTGGTTAAACATTCATTGACTTAAAACTTGATCTGCAGGAGTAGCTTGTCCCTATAAATTTACTGGTGCAAGCAGCAGGTTTTACTCAATTTATGTATCCAGCAGAACACTGCACTGATTTGCCTAAATGTGTTTAAAATTATTGCTTTAATTAAGCACTGCAAGTTTGTGCAGTGAAAATGTGTTACTGTAGAAAAAAAACAAAAAGCTGCGCGTCTGAAGGCAGGCAAGAGTGCCGAGGTTCCCAGAAGTGGAAAGACATCCCCTCATCTCCCCCTACTGGTGCGCCCGTCCCGGAGCCTCTGCCTCTGCCAATACGTTGTGAAACTGAAAGAAAGGACCCTTGGGAGCAGCTTCCAGCATCGAACTGTTCTCAAGATGTTGGCAACAGCTTAAAAACACAGTCCTGCTATCAAGAATTAGTCATTTGCTCCCAGGGAGTTCATCCTGCAGGCTTTGGTTGTTAATTAGACATCGCTTTCAATGGGAGTCTACAGAATACAGATTTTGCAAGGGGCTTTAGGATGTTATCCCAGTGAATATTAAAATCTTCCAGAAAATATAAATTAAGAAAGGAGTAGAAGGAAAGCTCACTGCATTTTAAAGATGTTCTTGCATTAAAAAACATCATGACAGACCAATGCCTGTTGAGAGAAATGAACAATATTTGAAGGAAATGGGAAGAGCAAAATGACAAGATATATATTCATTTTGTATTATAAGTATCTATATATAACTGATTTACCTCTGGTGTGTTATTGAAAACTACTAGTGACAGAAGCAGCTGAACAGATCCTGGAGTAAGACATGATACCCAGGGTGTTTAATACCCAGGATGCTTTTCTGCCTCCTTTTTCAGGAGTAAGGCTGATGACAGAAACACAAGAGCAAAGAGGAATGTGTGTAATTACTTTTGCAAGAGTAAGCCTTATTTGCTTTCATAGAGATGCCATGAATTATTATTTAGTTTTGCTGCCTTTATGGCCTGAAAACAGTATAGATTAAATCCCTGCCACTTTAAAGTAACATGCATGGAACACATCCTGGAGTAAATTATTTATTCAAGTGCCATCAGTGCCAGCTGAAGGCTTGGTGGCAGCACACCATAACTGGTGCTAAGAGTAAGATAATTAATCACAATAAGTTGATACTCAAGTAACAAACACTGAAAACTCTGATTTAGTTGCCAAAACTCTCAGAATGTAAAGTGTCTTGTGATATGTTATTTAAAGAAGCATAGTGAATATGAAAAGGAACAATGGACTAGAAAGTGCTTTCCAAACTGACCTCCTGTGCTGTCTTTTCTGAGGAACTTTAGAATGGATAAAAAAGGACAGAACAATCTTATCTCTGAATGTATGTTTGTAAAATTCCCAAATATTTTCAAAGCAAAAATACTGAAAACTAGAGATTACCATACAGTTTAAGGAGCTCTAATTAATATAACTACAGTATTTAATTAGATGTAAATAATTCAGTTGGTTTAGTGGTAGCACTACAAAATATAAAAACCTTAATTTAATTTTCAGACTGACCATAAATTACACATTGGAAATCCAGATTCTCACTATCCCCGAGGCTTTAAACTGCTGTACAATGCAAAGTTGCTTTTTAATGGTTATAAGTTACACTTACACTCACTTAAAATACATTTTATGTTCCCAGGGTGATGGAGAGCAGCCCTAAATTAAGGGAAACTGGGTTTCTAATTGACTACAAGCATTCTTGACCAGGGATGAAAGTGCAGTGCTGCTGTCTTAACCAACTGCAGCAAAGGAGAAGAAACTGTCACTGTGGCAGTGCCCTACTGGTCCCACGAGGCTTTCCTGCAGGGCAGCTTGCAACACTAGGTATTAATCTCATGGAAAAAACCCCAGAAATATTGACAACCAATCTCTCCCCTTCTCCCCCTTGCACCTATGTCACTGAAAAAACATCTACCTAAGGCATGGCACAGGACATCCTTTCAATCATATTTTAATCAAATTGCTTTTCATCAGCTCCTCAAATTTTATGTAAGAAGCACATGAGCCCCTTTAATCTTTCTCCCTCCTCCCTCACTTCTTAAAAGAAAGTTTCAGTGCTCTCCTTGAGCTTACTCAAAAAATGGCATTCAGCACAGCAAGAGACGCATAAATCTTCTGAATTGCTAAAAAAGTGGTACCCAGAGGCTGTTTTGGCTCTAGATGATGACAATTGAATGCACAGGACTGGAGAACACCATTTTAAAATACTCAGATAATAAATTTTCCTTTTAAAGTATCCTATCAGCAGAGATGTGATGTTTTAGACATGATATGTTACTGATGTGTTAGAAACAACAGGAAGTGCCTGGGAATGATCAGAAATTAAAGCTTCACCCCTTTAAAAGGTGGCAGGACCAATAGTTCAGCTGAAGTGCATCATCTACACCAGTGTATGTGGCATAGGCGAGCAAAAGGAGGAGCTGGAAACCAAGGTGCAGCAGGAAAAGTATGACCCAAGTTGCCATCATGGCAACAGTGTGGGTTGGTTCACACAGCTGGAATGTTGTAATGGATAGTGCAGTGGGTGTAGGGATAGGCAAGAAGGAGAGGTGGTGAGGTAGCCATGTATGTGAGAGAATGGTTGGATGGTCTAGAGCTTAATGATGGTGGGAGTGTTGATCTGCTGGAGGTAGAAAGCCTCTGCAGAGGGATCTGGACACGTTGGATCAATGGCTGAGGCCAGTTCAATGAGGGTCAACAAGGTGAAGAGCTGGGGCTGTCAAACATTGGAACAAGCTGCCCAGAGAAGTGGTGGATTTACCATCCCTGGAGGAATTTAGAAGACTTGTAAATGGGGCATTAGGGATTAGTGGTTTAGTGATGGACTTGGTGGTTCTGGGTTACCAGCTGGATTTGATGACCTTAAAGGTCTTTTACAAACAAATGATTCTATAATTCTTATTGGTACAGAACACATCCATTCTGTAAATAGATGTCCTCTATAGGATGGGACAATTTCATCATCTTGACTTTGACAGTTTGTGAAAACAATTTAAACTTAAGGCAAGGAGCAGACATTAACACTATTCAAAACTATTAGGATGTTTCCTATTGAGTGGAAGCAAACACTTTTCAGTTACTTTTGCTATCTTAGCTTTGCCAATAAACCCAGCACTTGCGTTCGTTCCTTTATATGACACTGCTTTCTGCCTAAGAAGGAAATATTTCTCTAACTCTCCTGGAGTTCACAGTTATCCCAAGAGTAATGACTTCTTGCTGGTTGTCTTCCAAAGGATGTTGTCAGCCCCTCAGTAGTTCATTTCGGGTGAAAATAACTCTTGTGCCAAGGCCAGGCCAAGATCATATACCAAATAAGTCCCATTAAAATCTTCAGATAAGGCATAAATGACATTTAAGTACTACAGTGCTGACCTTCTGCTCAGTAGTGAATTAGTCGAATGTCTGCAAAAATGGGTTTGATCTGAGTTAAAAAATTGACAAGTGCTTATCCTGACCTCACAGTGGGATTGGTGAGACTTGCAAAATTGAGTAGCCCAGGACATGCATGCTCTGCCAGATTCTCAGAAGTTTTCCACTTAAATATATCAGCTGAGAGAGGGCTGATGACAACTGTACCAGTGAAGGATCTGGATGCTGTTACAATACATTGGTCCCTGGATACTTAGTGGCTGGGAGCAGCCCTGGCACCATGACTCCTGCCAAACACAAAAGTCACAGAGAGTGCTAGAACCATGTGCTTGTGCCATGTTCCCCCCAGCTGGGAAAGAGTGTCATGTCATTTCATCTCTGAATCTACCTATTTTAGTCATGGAGCTTACAGGAAGAGAAAGGGAAGGGAGATGAGACAGAGAAAAGTGATTGCTGCTATGCAGATATACAATTGAATGAGGTCTAGCAGATGGCAGATGACCTGAACTCTGTCTCTTCACTAAAATGTTTTCCTTTTGCCTCCTTCCTGTCCAGACTTAGCTTGAGCTGTCACTTTCTATTCTTGCTCCAATTTTTTTTTTCAGTCATTGGGTCAGCTGGGAAAAAAAAGT
Organism: Agelaius phoeniceus; assembly: GCF_051311805.1. Taxonomy (NCBI): domain Eukaryota; kingdom Metazoa; phylum Chordata; class Aves; order Passeriformes; family Icteridae; genus Agelaius; species Agelaius phoeniceus. The sequence continues at coordinate 29,716,284 of NC_135268.1, read as the reverse complement.
GTTGTTCACTGGGAAGAAAGAAGACAAATGGATGCTTCCAACACCATATAATTAGAGTGCAAAGCATAGCCACAGATAAAATATAGGTGCATGTAAAATATGGGAACCAGACCTTCTGCCTTACTAATGCAATTATTTATATGCATGGCAACACAAATATGCTGTGGAAGGAAATCTGTGTCAGTGATAATGTTTGTTCAGATATTCATTTGCATATTCATGGGCTCAGATGGAGAACATGCAATGGGGAATGATTGGTTCACCTCCTTCCACTTCTGTGTCCTCAAAATTTTCCTCTTTTGTTTTCCCTTCTTTTCTCTCTTTTTAGTTTGGATTTTTTTATTCCCCATCTTTCATTTTGGAAGTACCTGGAACAGTATTTCAGAAAAGTTTTATAGCAGAATGTTTCCCTTTAAGGATGTAGATTGCACCTTGGAGTAACCATACACATTCTTCTAGAAGAGCCTCTGCATTAAAGCTGCTGTTCCTGCCTTTCATTCCCTCCTCCCTCTTCTTTTTCCCCATCTTCTTAGCTTTGTTGTAGCCCACGGTGGGCAGTGATAGGGAGGGATGATTAAGACACTGCTGTGACATTTTCCAGTGATTCTTTCCCAGGAAGGAATCCCCATTTCACAGACTACCAACATACACCCTCATAGTGTACAGAAGTGCTTTCCAAAGTATTCAGGTGATTCTTAATTTTAAACTCCATTATTTTAAGTGGTCACCAATTTCTCCCAATCAGAGTGTGTACTTTGAATGTCATCAAGCTTTCTCTGGTCACTGTCTTTGAACTATCTACCAACATAAATTAGGGTAAACTCTGACTATGTCACTCACAGAGATGAGCTTAGTAAATCTGGGATTTTCCTATTTAAAAAATTGCTAATGCTGCTCTAAATATATAATCACTGCCAACAGTAACACACATAGCAGCCAGCTTCCATCTGCATTGAGATTTCCCGGACAAGCTGTATAATATCACTCCAGAAACTACTAAGCCTTGGCAATAATCAGAAGATTGGTGGTGGTGAGACAATCCAGAAACAATGGATGAAGTTAATCAGGGAGGCCAATGAAATAAATATTAGCACAAAACTGAGGAAGAAGAAACTGCTAGGAGCAGAAGAAACATACTAGGAGCAGACACTGGCCTTTCACCTCAAAGCTCTTCATATTCTGCATATCATTCATATATAATATTACCATTCTAGGAAGAGCATATAGGAAAACTTGTATGAAGTAATGCCAAAAACATAATATTAAATTGCTTCTAAGAGTATGCTGATTTTCCAAATGGAGAAAGGAGAAGAAAGAATACTAATACCCTTCTGTCCATCCTACCTGCCAATTGCAGAGAATAATTTCCTTTCCTTGTGCAGACAAGCTATATAAGAAATAAACAACAAGAAGTTTCACATTTCACATTCAAAGATGCAGATCTTGGAAGCTGAACTCAGCAAAATTCACTCTGGAAACAAGACACACATTTTTAACACTATGAGTAATTAACCAGTGGGATTTCTTGCCCTGGAAGATGCTGGGACACTTGGAGCTTTTAAATCACGTCAGGGTGTCTATAAAAAGATGCTGTCTGCTTCAGTTGCAAGACACTGAACTCAGTGTAGAAATCAGCTCTGCTATAAAGAATGTTGGACTAGATGGTCCCAAGGGCTTTAGTGATTAGGAAATACACTCAGGAACAGATCCAAGTGTAATACCCAATTTGCACAAATACTGGTAATGCACACAATTTATGAATTCACTTTTGCTGGGAACATCAAGCATTCAAATTTAGAGTTAGCTGTCTGTGGTTGCACTAGTCACACTGTAGGACAGAAGGTATGCAAGAGGAAGAAAGTGTGGCTTCAAGTGCAACCAAACCAAAATTCCAATTAAATGTGAATCCTGCATTTGCACATTTTTATTTATGTATTCACTTTTTAAAATCACTTCTTTTTAATAGCCTGGGAATGAAGAACTGTATTCCAGTAAAAATAATACAGTGACCAGCTACAGCTAGAGAATGAAAGGGTATCAGCTCAGAAAAGCACTGCTTAACCCTGTATTCACCAACACCAAGCTGTTGAGACTCCCAAGCACCACAGTCTGCATTTCTTCTGAGACATCTATGTGTCTTCATAGTTTAATTTGTATCATCCACTGTAAACCTGAGTACAATTGCAGTTCCATCAGTCTTAGCGCCCTGCAAAGCAAAATCCTTGTCCCAGAGTGTAAAGAGAAAAACTCCACTTTACTCTCATCAGCCATTACCAGAAAGAAATTTCAGACCCCACTGATGGAGCTTTCCCTTGGAGCTCTGGTCACCAAGACCAGGCATCAGGAATGCAGTGAAGCAGTTTTCACAGCTCATGCCTTGTTGGTTTGCATAAAAGTTTGGCTTTTATCCAAAGAGCTAGAATCCATGGCAGCTTCTCAATCCTAGGAATCATATATTTGAATGCTGAATGCCCTGCTGCCTCCAATTAACTCAGAAAGTTCTTTATGGCATTTTATGCCAGCAAATTTATCAATTCAGCCCGCTGACTATGCAAGTCTTTTTTTTTAAAATACTCTGCACTGAATATCTGTAGGCAAGTAAAAGATGCCATGCATGAAAGCACAGGAGCTTTCTTTAGAAGTTCAGTGACAAAGTCTCTTTCTTGGCTGCTTCATAGCACTGACACTTAGGACATCTCTCTAGTGGTACTCTAGAAGTTATTGGTCATAGTCCATCATGAATTTGCTTAACTTTATTCAGCTATTCATATGAAGTCCATAATGAATTTGCTTAACTTTATCCAGCTATTCATTTGAATATTGTCATTCATTTGTCAGATGAATTTCGCCAATCAGACTATCTAGATGGAATATTTTAGTCAGAACTTTACCCTAAATTTCACCTTGTTTACGATTTTATCAGGAGAAAAAAAAAAAAAAGGGAGGAAACATTCAAGCCATTAAAGCCAGTGGTTTTACCTTACTCCTCAATTAGTCCATTTATTTCAGTGAAGCTCCACAATCTTCCACAAGAGCTAAATATGTCTCCCAGTATATTTTTACTGCCAGGAATAGTCCTTGTGCAATTCAGAGTGCCCTGGGCTGCCACTGAAGGAAGGTACCATGGTGATCTCTGAGAAACCAGACCTCTTAGGTGAGATGTCAAACTGAGGTCCTCAGAATTGCATTTCCAGACAGTAAGACTAAACGGAACTAGCTGGGGATACCACAGTCCTCACTGCACAGTCCTCCTGTAGCTGTGAGATAGTTGTTCATCATTTTGCAATACAAACTCTGCTCTAGTATTTCTACATTTTTGATTTTGAGAATTGAGAAGCCTGGAGCTCAGTGCTTTTTCAAAACGTAATACGTGCCAGATGCGTATTTGTCCACCGCATGGTTATGTAAGAGCAGCTCAGCAAGTCTCTCTGCTTCTCCCTTCCCATGGCACAGCAGACATGATTTAAATCCCAGTCTGCAATGCTTGCTGCGTGCTGGCGTCTTTCCACATGAGAGGTTTGAGATGTCATAGGCCACAGGACCACAGATAGGTAGCTAGCAATCAGTGCTGCAAGATTTCCTGGTCTATAGCTAGATATTAAATAGCTATAACAAAAACAGACTCCAAACCATCTTTCCTTAAAGCATAACTCCTCCATCCTGAAAACTGCAGGGTAGGATTTGGTCAGAACTGATCCCCCCACCAAAAATTCAGCAGAATTTTAGGAATTATTGACCTGTCAATAAACAAAAGAGAAGAAGAGGCATACATCCTTTGATTTTACTGATTTCTTTTCTTTTGCTCTCTTGTCCCCCATGTATATGAGTTTTGAAATCTAGATGATCAAAACAATATGTATTGTAGCAGTACAGGAAAAAGAAAGCCCTTCACTCTCAGTTGTTCAGGCCCACACACTACTGCTGAGGTACCATTTTGATGTCCTGTTCTGGCAGCTGTGTAATTATATCTCAAGTAGCATAATTAGATTCACTGTGCACACACTCACTGAAAGAGAGATGTACAACTGCAGTGGCTTTCAAGATAAGATTTTTATACTGATGCTCTTTCTGCTGCTATACGAAAATTCTTGTAGTGAAGTCAGTGAATCACAGTAATATGTAAGTGTTGACAGCTATTTATGTTAGGTCCTTTTGAATTTGTAAACAGAATATGACAGAACTAAAGCAAACACCAAGAGGTTATTTTGCACTCTGCTGAACTACACAAAGCGATATAAAGACATTTAGAGAAGATTTACAGAGCTGGAGAAAAAGGCTGCACTGTAGGATGAAAATTCAAGGTTGTCTTGGAGGAAAAGCCTTCACCTGGGAAAGTTCACCCTTGTAACATCATGCTGGTTCACAGGAGCTTTCCATTTGTATAAAGCATTTGTATGATTCCCAAAGCAGGCGTGCTCAGCGTGTGCACATGGGCAGAGGGTGCAGTGCCAAGGCACAGCTCTGTATGAGCTGCACACGCTGCTCAGCACCCAGCACACACACACACACACCAGCCCAAAGGTGTGCAAGGTCTGCCACAGCCCACAGAGCAGTTCAGCAGCCAGCCACATCCTCCTCCACCGTTTCTTTTTTAGATTTTATGGGAGTCCCCAGGATCTACATGGAGCAACACTCATTCATTCTTAATGCTGCTCTTTCCCTTAACCTCCCACTCTCATCCCACTAGAAATCACCGAAGAGAGAAAAATACAGCAGGACCTGGGTATAAGAATGTGAAAAGCTTGCTTGGTGAAGCTATAGACAAAATAGATTTAGAGTTAAAATTCACAAGAAATCTCTGCTCTGCGTGCCAGTTCTAGTTTTCAAAGACTTTACTGTAAGGTATGCAAGATTTGGGGTGTTTGTTTGCTTGTTGTTTGTTTCTCTTGCCTTACCTTGCCACATTTCTATTTCTGAACACATGTCAAGGCAAAGGAACAGAGTACTTTCACTCAATCAAAGCCAATTCCCATTTTGATAGTGCAAAGACTTAAAGTGTGGCTCAGGCTGACCCAAGGTATGCTCAGACTAATCTTATAATGTCATTAAGTAATAAAGATGATGGGCATAAACAGATTAACATGAGAACTAACCAGTCTGGCAAGCAGCACAGATGTCTTCACTGCCTCAGCTCTCTATGTAATTGCACCATGTGCCTTTCCAATTCCAAGAGCTTTTGCTCACTTGATTCTTAAAATAAAATAATATGGAACTAGTAGGAAGGGGCAGTGATCACATAAGTTCTAACAGGTGAAAAAATGCATTGTTTTTGTTACACATTTATGCAGTATTCTGATTTATTTAGGGTAGTATAAATCATGAGTAACTCAGCCACTCAGCCAGCATGGAGTTCTCAAAAGTGAGATACTTTGCATTTTCTCACCTCAGAGGGGGTCACAATATTTTGTGTGAATATCTCCTGTCACTTCTGCCCTCCCCCCAAGAAAGCACATTTCCTGCTAGCTATAGAAGAATGCTTGAAAGTGCAAGTGCTCTGGGTTAAGAACTTCTAAATGTATTACTGCTTAAAGCATTATAATTTCCAAGCCAATTTCATGATTTTGAGCACTCAGGGTTGGCAACAGTAAGCAAGTCAAAATAAATGAGGTGTAAATGCTAAGTAAGGCCAAAGAAATATACACTGCATGAACAGCATCATATATGAATCTCTTGTCCACAGTTCTATTGGCTGACCTCTAGATAATATCTGGAATGCCACTTACTGAATGTTGCTTCAGTAACCACTGTCTTGCTGCCAAAACCAATATTCCTGATTTTGGTAACGCGGCCTGTTATGATACATGTTATTTAGAAATGAACTGATCATAAAGAACCTGATGAAAACTGGAAATATTGAGAGAACAGACAATATTTTCAGGAAAGAATTATAAGACATGGAAAATTTTACTTATTTGGGCAGCTGAGCACAGCAGATGGCAAGATCTTCAGGGAAATAAACACAAAGTTTGGAAAAGCAAGAATGTGTTCTAGCAGTTGCCAGTGATCGCATGCAGCAGGAAAATCAGTCAAAAATTAAATAGACACTCAGTAGCACCAGTGTTTTGTCAACATTTAGTAAAAAATGGGGACTTGGCAGCCAGAAAGGGTAGGACAGAGGAGGCTGACTGGCTTCAAGGGCCAGTGTTTGCAAAAATAATTGTCAGGATCAGATGGTACTATAAATTTACCAATCAGGAGGTTTCAATGGAGATTCACCACTGTAAATCACAGAGTGCGCAGCTATGAAACTAAATTAATCATAGAACTGTTAAGGTTGGAAAATACATCCAAAATCATGGACTCCAACCTCTGACCAACGCTACCATCCCAACTAAACCATGGAACTGAGTTCTATGCCCAATTGTCTCTTCAACACCTCCAGGCATGGTGACTCCACTGCTTCCCCAGACAGCGTGTTCCAATGCCTGAGCATCCTTTCAGTGAAAAAATTATTCCTGATGTCCAGCCTGAACCTCCCCTGGTGCAGTTTGAGGCCACTTCCTCTCATCCTGTCACGGGTTGCCTGGGAGAAGATGCTGACCCCCACCTGGCTACAACCTCCTGTCAGGGAGTTGTAGAGAGAAATGTGAACCTACTGCAGTCCCCTCCCAGGATAGTGACTGTCATGTAATGAAACAAACCATGAGCAAGACCTGGATGTATTACATGGTAAAGCAAATTATATTGTCCCAAGGACATATTTTTATCAATTAATATGGTTCTTACCCAAGGACACATTTTTATCAATTAATATGGTTCTTAAATATTCTAATTGGATATTTAAGAATACGGTCTCTAAATAAATGGCTAAGTTTAGAAATATAACTACTGAGTGCTCATAAATCCAAGTTATTCCATAGAAGGCCCATAATCATCTCTTTTGGGTAAAGACTGCACAATATCTCACCTATGATTCACCCTTTCTCCATTCATTGCTGCTCAAACTTCACATTCCACATATATAGGATAAATAAGAAAGGAAAAATTTGGCCTATTATGTCAAACTGAATTAGCAAGTGATTTCATTTTAAAACAAGAAATTTTAGATGGCCAGAATTATCATTGTTCACTTGTATTTGACATTTAAATCTTTACTCAACGTCTCTTTGTACACAGGAGTCTTTCTCAGACTTCATTTTAAATTACTACCAGCTATCCAGGTGCCAAAACTTGAAAAAATGATAGCTATGGATGCAAGGAAAAGTCATGATGAAGAAAAATTATACATGCTTTCTGTATATGGATGCTTGAAGTGTCATCATTGTGGAACTGAGTTGGTCATTATATACAACCATACAACTTTTGTAATATCTGCCTCATGATCAAGCACCAGTTTGAAAAGACTGGGTATAAATCAAATTGGACAAAACCTTTCTTGTGTATCTCATGTCCCAGTGTATGATACTTATGCCTACATGTATATGCTTGTTGCAGCTGAGATGAATGAAGTGCTCTTCACGGTAAAATTAACTCAGTTGCTTTTTTTTTAAATTAGAATGTACATATTCAGTAGCAATTCTGCACTAATGAGGTGGGTGAATTCCTTGTCTACTGATGTCAGAGGTTTTTCCTGAAAGGGGAAAGGATTCCATGCAGCATTTGAAAAGATCTGAGTCATGCAAAATGATTCATGATACATGCACACATATGAATATCTTAGGCTTAGATCTAAGTACAACAGGACCATGACCAAACAAGAGAAATTCATAAGCTTTAGCAGGAGTTGTGGACAGTTTGTGGTATTTTTGTAATTTACATCAACTTTCAATCTTGTGTTAGGTATCCCAGAAATGTAACATTGCAGAAAACAATCCCTTTATTTTTGACCATTTTTTTATTCATTGTGTGTTCCAGAAGTTTAGAAAATTTCACTAGAGTCTTAGACTCCCAAGTACTTAAAATAATTAAGGCATGCCATCTACTCCAAAGCTTTGAGCTATTTGAGTATTCAAGACATATTGCTGTTTGTCTAATCTAGAATTTTGCTATTAATACAGACAAAAAAATTACACAATGGTAAATTTCTGAGACATATCTCCAGAAAAAAAAATCCTCCAAAAATTTAGTAATTTGAAATTTATTGGTTCTCTGAAACTTGAGTTGATTATGGACTTCCTGGGCTTTTAATCTTATAACTCTGAATATATTTGGTTTTGAAGTATTTTTAAATATTCTCTTTTGTTCCCAGATAAAGAGACTGACTCTGAATGTAGCTTCCACTGTTGAGACCAATCATCTAAATATTTGCATGGAAAGAGCAATCTTTCCATCAGCTCTGCATTTACAGCTGTTCAGTTGCAATGAACCTTGCTCATCTCCTGGCCAAATGCCTTATCTGAATGCAATTAACATTTCTTTGTGGTTTTTTAAATTTTTTTCAGTAAAAGAGCACTTCTAACCCTCTCCCCAAGTTTTGTATAGTATGCAGAATGTTTTCCAGAAAAAGCTTCTGTAGCCACTTCTTACTCAGCAGATTCAAATCTCCTTCAGAAATTATTTGTAATAATCCAATCAACCACCTGCCTTGGCTCACTGATATCTATTACCAGACATATAAGAACCCCCAAACCTGTGAAAGGTTTATTCCTCAGTTTATTCCTCAGTTTGTGTCTACAAACTTAGTACACCTGTGGAACTGAATATATGTTAAAGTCTTTCCTATTAGGAACTGCAAAAACCTGAGCAGATTCCAAGGCAAAAAAAAAAAGATTCTTCCTCCCACTGATTCAATGGGAGGGACTTGGGGACACTCCCCATCTCTTCTGTGCATTCCAAACCTTGCAGCATAAGACCTATGAGTCACTGAGCAGGATCTCATCTTTATGTTCATCTTAGTGGCAAAAAAATAACTTTCATTCTTTATAAACAGATTAGTACATACCTATAAACATATGCACATGCACAATTCTGACATATAAAATAGGAGGTAAATAAATAACCTGTCCTGTCAAATGTATGGGAAGTAAGTCTGAAGTGTTTCAGGTATTTCTATTTTCCTAGCTTGGTGAGAATTTTCTTTGCATTTAGCAACAATTTTACAGTTTTTTAATCATGTAACAATTGTCTTGAAGATTAGTACCTTATTTAAAAGGATCAATGGTTTTCTAGTCAAATATCATGATTCAGTTGGGACAGACAGAATATACGCAGTGTGGAGAGATTATGTAATCTCAACAATTAAATTCAACATTACTTAACATTTGAACTCCTAGGAATAAAGATTTGTTCTTCTCTGGTTTGCAATCCTAAGGCATTCAAAATAAGCACATACATGAGTAAGTTTATAGCCACCCCCTCCTTCCCCTTCAAACATTTAATTAAATATCCATGTAATGTTTTTGATGAAAGACACATCAAAATATAATATTTTAACAAAGCAGTTCTACATAATTTCCTTTCCCAAACCTACATAAAGGCCCAGATTCATGGGCCTTGAGAGGGAGGTTTGTAGCAGAAGGTCTGCACTGTCCCTTGGCTCCTGAGGGAAAATGCAGTTCACGTTGACGGCAGTGTAAGCCAACCATGGCAGGAAGCAAATGTACCTTTTCAACACGAATGTCAAAATTACTTCTCATTTTCAGCCAAGAATGTCAAACAAAAGTTCTGAAAATAAATACATTTACAATTCAGGCAGTTTTGCTTTCATATTCTCTATCAAAAAAAGTATTGTATTTGTTTGCACTTAGATTTCATCTTAAATTTATTTGTGAGTGTATCAAAAAGGTGGGTTTTTCACATCATTTTTTAAATGATTCACAGAATCATTAAGGTTGGAAAAGACCTTCAAGATTATCAAATCCTACCTTTGACTGAATAACACCCTGACCACTAAACCATATTGTAAAGTGCCATATTTACTCATTTTTTGAACACTTCCAGGGATGGTGAATCCACAACTTCCCTGAGGAGCCTGTTCCAACGCTTACCACTCTTTCAGTGACCCAGGAGTTCTGTCTAACTAAAGAGGTTGAAACTGAAACTGCTGCTAGCAGTAGATACTCCTGGCTATCATGAGAGCATACTTATAAAGAATTCAACCTTTCTTTGTAAACCTGCATAAGTTACTCGTTTTTCCCTGGGTCATATCTGAAACAAAAATTCATAGCTGTGTTTCCCAATTCAAAGCTATTCTAGAAAAGGGAAGATTCTGAGAAAACATTTTTACAAAAAAATTAAAGAAATTGCTAATTAATTCAGTGAATATGTTGACATGCCTGGCAGGCTGTTTCACAAAGTAGGGATGTAAACACCATGACTCTGTTGTTTAAAGGTCCTTTTTTCGTAGAAAAATGTATCATTAAAATACAAAGACATAACACAACCTGAAATCAACTCAGCTGATAAATATTAGCCTCCTCTCTTGCCTTCATGTAGAAAGCAGGCAAACCTTGGCTTGCTTTGCTTCATGGTTATCCAGAGATAGCCACAAATCTCTCTGGACTGTTCCTTCACTCTTTCAGCTATTTGGTTTAGGCAGAAACTGGATAAAATCCAAATACCATGTGTGCAAACCTGTCCTGGACAACTAATTCGACCAGTAAAGAACAAGTTTTAGTGGCAAGACCAAAGATAAACTGTTGGATCAATAGAATAGGAATTCTTTTGCAGTGTCTGTTTATAAATACATCCATATCACAGCAAAACAGTTACACAATTTCTATTTCTCCAATATACGTTCACATGCTGGTGACTATTTAATGAAAATAGAATGATAAGAAGAATTATCACCCACTGATTGCTTCCAGTTTAAGCTTGGGGAGGAGGGTGTATAAGCCTTCACTTTCACATTCTGTTCCTTCAGCTAAACATACAAGGCTTGGTCTGTAGATCTGTATCATGTTAAATATATATATAGCTTATGAGGTGGCCATAGTGCTGGGATGTGCAAATCCAGCTTTGAAGTCTACACCTCTTCCTGTTTATAAATAGAGTCTTGAATGTTAAATACTGCTCTGAAGCAGATGGTACCTTACAAAAGAAGCCATTAAATAGCTTTAATTTTACTGTATCCATTATTGTACATGCAGGTAGAAAATGCTTGCGGATTTATGTGGATGAATGTGCAAATTATGTCTCTTCCTCACACCTTCAATAAGTCCCTAATGTTGCAAAATCTGTGTTTTCCTTAGCATAAAAAACTCCTCACTCTATTAGGAACAGCATATGCCCCTTATGCCTTAAACAGAGATAGCCAGGGGCACACCTGCCAGGGTTTCTGTGGCAGGGGACAGACCCAGGACAAAGCTGTGCTCCCTACCCCAGCTGGGCACAGGCTCTGCAGCCCCACAGTCCTGATGCAGTCCTGAGCTGTCCTGCACTATTTGTATGGCCAAAATGGATTTTACTATTAAGACTTAAACCAGCAAAAGCTACTGGGATGCAATCAGCAAGTATCTGAAGAGATCCTTATGCATCAGCTGCAAACAGACTCAGTAGAAACACTACAAGACTGATAAAATAACTGTGTTTAATGGGGCATGGCAAAGTTAATTCTGAAGTCCAGAGGCTCCTTATTAGCTGGAGACTGGAAAGACAAAGGGGCAGAGAGGTGTAGAGACTTCTGAAGCTACACCTGACAAACCTGCATAAGTGACAGCAAAGTCTCTGGAACCAAACTGACAGCCACAAGCTCTGGGAATCAAACCACAGGGGGTTGTTAATGGTGCTTGGTCCCCAGTGAGCTATTGTAAATGAAGATGATGACTGCCAAGCACATTGTCCCATTAAAAAAGGCAGAGCACCAGAGACAGGAATTTCTAGACCAGACAGACTGGATCCCAAGAAGCTACAGTGTTGATTTACTTGTGAAGAGAGCTGGGTAAAACTGTGTACTACAATAAGAGTTTAACACCAACTGGAACAATCTTGGGAAGCTAAATTCCTTTTCTTTCCCTGTGAGATTCCACGGTATGATTGTTTCATTCTCACTCAAAGTCTGTTTGATATATTCCACTTTCTCTCCTAGGAAATAACATTCTATTTGTGCTGTTCCTTTCCCATATATTCAAGAATTTCTGGTTTTATGCACTCAGTTAAGCTGACAGTGGTTTCTGGCACCTTCTGTGCTGCAGGTACAATTTGTTCAGTACCGTGTTGTCCTCAGACATCACTGAGCAATACAGTAATGCTGTGACGCCTGAATGTGTCACAGGCATGACTGACAATCCCAACCTCCCCATAAAGACATAAGTCTAAACCTCAATTTGATAATGCACTTTTAACAGAAGAATATATTTCCTTTGGAGTAAACCATGCAAAACTTTCTTAGTTTGAAGTATTCAAACTACTTTTAATTGCTAATTAAATGCTTGTCCCCATTAGCCTCCCCATAGTTTCAGCAACATAATTATATCCCCATCTCTCACAGCAGTGCTCATTTGTGAAAGCCTTGCATAAAAAATGTCAACTGCATAATCAGAAAATAAAAAACATCCCATGATAATTGAGGTGACTAGCACTGGTAACAAATATAAAAGCACAGTGAAGGTGAGTGATTCCCAAGCAAACCATAGTTTTTTAGTGGGACTACCTGGGTAAGCATTACAATTAATGGAAAAAAATCAGGGGAAACTGAGACTAGGTCATGAATAATTGTTTAACCAAAACAGAGCTAATTAATTAATTTAAAAGAACTGATTGACCTGGAAAAGACTACGCAGAGAGTAATTGCTATAGAAGCTCTGTAAACTGGAGGATATTTTGGAGTTATAGTAGGTGTGGGATGTGTAAAGATAGAATTGCTTCTACTTTATTGGGAGGATGAGCAATGCACTAAAATTGCACAGGGATGTGCTGATAAGGTTCTTAAAATCAAAGACCTTTGTTCTATTATTATCAAAAACAGTCAGCAGAGAACATAGTTCTGGAAAACTGCATTTCAAGCATCAGAGAACAGCCCTTGCTTTGAGATGCTTCATTTTCAGTGAGACATTGGAAATGTTACATCACCAGAGTTACTCCTAATTGCATTGGATTATAACAATAGATGACTTTGTGCGCTTTAATTGGCCATAACAATCATTAACTAGATTTGTAGCAGGTAGTGTTTTCCATGAAATGAAGATGATCAGGTCACTAATGAAGGGTATGCCATGTGTTTGCAGCTGGGATTTTATTTGCTTTATCAGAACATTCATGCTCTCACCATATGTGTTTTCCCTTACTCGAGTGACTCTGGCCACTCTGCCAACTGAGCATTGCTTCAAATGGACTGAAGTTGGAAAAGGACTTAAACTCCTTTTGGATTTTAATTCTTTAAAAAACAAGCTTCTAACCTCAAATTTTGCTGCATTAATTAAAAATGTTACCATTCATTGGGTTAAATGCTGCAAGTTTAGCCACATCTGAGCAATGAGGTCACAGCAGAACATTCTCTGCAGGTTGGAGGAGGGATTATGTTGATTACAGTCTGAGGAAGAAGCAAATCAATCCCTCTGTCACTTTTGGTACTACTTACTTAGCACTGTTCTAGTTACCCTAAGAAGTCATACAGACAAATAATAATGTAGAATTCTCAGTGCAACAGGGAAAGGTTCCCTCATAGGGAATCTGTGCACTGATAGCAATGATTTACCATGATACAAATCTAGGGATTTATAAATCTAAAATGTAATTGCCAATCTGGAGAAAACCACCAAACAAATGGCATGCCATTCCACATCAGAGCAGCACAGGGAACACTGGTGGTTTATTCACATGGCTACAGCATCACAGTACCTTGTTACATAGAGAGACTGCTCTGAAATTCTGGTGGACAAAAAGCTTTGTCAATGCTGTGCAACATGACCTTCAACTTTGAACAGTCTTAGAGAAGTTTGCTTACAACTGTGTTTGCAATCAAACCAAATAAAGAATTGAGCTGGGCTTAATCCCTTGCCTCTGGCCTTAATTAATCTATAGTGTATAGTTACCAATCACAGCATTGATTTTCTCCCATGGATTTCTAGTATAATGTATCTTCAGACTCTCAGGCACAGTTTCAGAGTCTGGTCTGTTCATTGGCATGCTGTTGAAATCAGGAAATATAAGCCTAAGCTTGAAGAAATACAATGGTGACAGAAATGCAGTAAAAAAATTGTATACAAAAAGCCCCCTTATATACAGGGTATATAAATTGGGCAGCAAATGAGTTATAGTCACTTGTATCCATTCAATTCTTAATGGCCATGAAAAATTGATGCAAGTACATATATTCATCATTTTCTGGGTCCATGTTAAATCCTGAAGCTGGGGGAATGTATACCTAATAAAGTTATCCAGAGCTGCTTTTGGAGTTTCAAGGAAGGTCATTAAAATGTACAATGCTGAGGAATTAACTTCCACATTTAAGCATGTATACTTCTAAAAATCGACCTTCCAGGAAGTAATTACTTAAATATCTTCTGTACATCCTGCACCCAGTATTTAGCTTGTAGCATACATTTTTATATTTGGTTAGCATTTAATTTTCTGTACCTAAATTAAGGAGGAGGAAGCAGAAGCCTTACAAATGAAAAAAAATATTTCCCTTCAGTTTTTCTACTATTGCTCATTCTAAAGCCCACTACCTACTACTACCTACTGCCAAATCATTTAATACCTACTTCAGTTCATTTTTAAAGAGTTTGCTAAGCAGCAAATGAACTTGACCTTAAAACTGGGGAAAAATATACTGCATCCATTCTAGCAACATTGTTGTAGCACTAGAAAATGTATCCATTCCTAGCGGTTCCCATCACAGGAAAGAATTCTGAAGTTCTTCCTGGATTAGAAGCGATGACAAAACTACTCCAGTTTATCGTAAAACTTTAATTATCATGGTGTCCACAGAAAAGTTGGTATTTAATCCTAATTTAGGGGAGCATTTGTAATCTGAGTTAGGTTTGCTCACACAGGTCTCAGTTTCTGAGAAGATTTCCTTTAGAACTGCAACTATCTGACTGTTGCTTAAGGAAAGAGTGACTTTGGCCGGACAGTCCCTCCAGCTCAACACAAATGCCAGTGTGGAGGCAAAATGAGAATCCAGGTGCTGGCATGAATAAGAGTCCCATCAAATGGTAAAAGCCAAGAAAATGCCATGAAAAATTAACAGTTTTTAAATGTTATGAACAGTTTACATTATGGAAAACCACGAAGTTCAGGAAAAAGGGACATAAAGGCTGCTCCACTATTCACTCTTTGCCAGTGGCCATTAGCACTTATCTAAGGAAGAAATGTGAGACAAACAGCAATTCTTTTAAATATTCAACCAATTTCCTAACCATATTCCTAACCACCTTCCCAAGGTGAAAACTGCACATGAAAAAAGCCATTTAATAGCCACTGACTGACCTGACCTGTCTCCCACAGAAATTCAAGTCCTTACTTTGGCATTCTTAGTTCTTTGTCTTCATAATGCCATGGATTAACACTGTGCTGCATGAATTAACACTGTGCTGCCTGCACAACTCCCTCCTTTTTGTTTATTTTGAAGTCACATCATAGCATGAGTGTTGAAGAAGCCTTAAACTGTAAGAAATAGTGAGTAATCACTGCCTACATGCTTTCTCTGAACCATCTATCATTTTACAGGCCTGTGTCATACCTCCCTTAGTCACCTGTTTTTCATAATAAAGGCAACCATGTCACAACTGTTAATGAGGTTGATTTTCCCCTTTTCCCCCTGACAGGTCAATATAGTTCCAACTGAAAGAAAATTTCCAACAGAATAGAGATAATGCTTGTAAATGCAAGCCAGGCTCCTGCCCTACCCAGCTCCTTGCAAAATAACATGATGCTTCCTTGCTATCTTCCAGATAAGTCATAACTTCATAACACTCCCTAAATAACCTCATTAATCCTTTAGATATGGGAACTGCAGCAAGATGTGTCTGTCTTTTCATCAAGGCCTAGAAAAGTCAAAGAAGACTGTGTGTGATTCCTGCGTGAGCCAGGTGTGCACAATCTCATTTTACAGCAGGGCAGTAATTACAGAAGAATCTGTGATCAAGGAATTCATCTTGCAAAGCATCTGAGTGCACTGGTCTGTCTCATGGTCTGCAGGCATCAAAGAGCAGTCAGCCATTGCATTTGGGAGAAGGATGACTGCTAAATTTTAACACTAAATTTATATAACTAAAGCAATAGTAGTTTATGTTTCTATATATATTTCAAGAGAGATTGTAAAATATTGCTACAAAGAGCTCCACACCCCAGAGCTGCCTAACTCCTACTAGAGCCACGAAGATCTATCTATGCAGCAAAACTACCATCACAGCAAGGAAAGCTGTACATGAACACTTTTAAAATCTTTGTCTTCAGGCCATTATAACCTCTCAGTAATAGGAGATAATAATTGTCATAATTTCTTAATTACATTCTGGAACTTCACTCAGTCCCTGATTCTTAACATATCTGCCTCCCTGTTCTTTCTAATTTGATGCTACCTTGCCCCAAAAATGTCAGCCTTTGTATAAATAGACTAAAATCTCTCTCTCTCTTATTGGAACCAGAGTATTTCCTGGCCTCCAGGTGTGTGAGGACACAGAGTGCATGTTGAGACTCACACCCTCTTCCCAGCCCTTTGCACCCTGACTCCCTGCTGAGCAAACTTAGCGCAGTTGGCAGGCAGGGGCTGAAGGGAGATTGGGGACAGAGGCAGGACTGCAAGGTGTGTCATGGAAGCTGCCCTGCTCCAACACAGCCAGAGACAGGCAGTGCTAGCAGAACTGAAAGGATGTGGTCAAATCTTGAGAGATACTGAGCTGGATTTTGCCCTCTCCAAATTGTGAATAATTATTTTCCTTTTTTTTTTTTCTTGGAAGATGCACAAGTGCATTGAATAGCAATGTAACATAAGGCATCTTCTAATTTTTTTGGTTTTCCCCTTGTCTTATAAAAAAATGTTAAATCCTCTGGGACAATTTCTTGCAATGTTATAGACTCAGATTCCATGATCAGCTGAGAAAAAGTTACTTTAAAAATGGCATGATTCTATGCTTTGTTAATAAGCAATTTCATAAGCAACAAACATGATTAATTTTTATATTCTTTAGAATTTAAGCTTATACATTGCATAAACCTAAGAGCAGTACTAATGGTGCTTTCATGCCTCACCAGTATTCCAGAGTACGCTGGAATTCCTATTCTACTTCCTAAAACCATTCTAAGATCTTGATGTGAACATTTTGTTGAAAACAATAATTAGTTAACCAAATGTTGACCTGACAAGAGTGGAACTTTGGTTCTGCAGATCAGACTTAGAGTGGTACATTTTTAGTCAGGCATTCTCAAAAGGTGAGTACTGGAAGTATTTTACCTGGGTTTCCAATGTTTCCTGTGTAAATACTTGTTATGGATAGGAAGAGCTCAGCAAAGAGCTCCAGGGAACAGAGCCCCACTGCATTTTTTCACAATAGGTTTAGCACCTAAATACTTAGAACACTGTGACACTTTTCCAGAGAAAACACACACGAGTGGGTTGTTGAGAGTGATGAGATGAAAAACATTGGAAATTTTATTTGAAAATTTAAACTAACTGGTTCATTTTATCAATGTTTTCTGCTCAATCAATGCATTGTATCATCAGGCTGGCATCAGAATGGACTTGAGTGTAGTATTGATCCATATTTTTCTGGTGGTTTGCACTGTTGTAATCGAGATGGGTAGCTAGGGGAGTAATTTTTCAGTCAAATCTCTGCTGAATTTGGTTCTGTGCCAGAACAAATCAGGCTACACTTTCAAACATCCAGTTGGTTAATTATGAGGAAAAAATAATTCTGCCAGGGAAATCAAAATTAATGCCTTTTGACATTGTGCACACCATTGTAAATCTTGGAATAAGGGTTGTGCCTGTGCATGGGCACTCACTGCCTCTTGTATTGATGGGGCAAGTACATTTCATTAGGTTTTTGAATTTTAGTAGCTTGTGAAGTAACTTACAGTTTTTTGGGATGCCTGAAACTGTAGCAAAGCATTGGCAGCTTAATCAGCTGTCATGTTACAGGTCTTTGCTAAGTCTATCATGGAAACATGCCCATAAAAACACTGGATCATACTATGTAGGGGATTTCTTATAATCACCTTTATGCCTAATTTAAAATTGCATTCCCATTTTCATTGAAGTCAAAAGGTTTCACTGTATTTTATATGATAGGCCTGAAATGTGTAAGCAGATTTTTCTCCTATGCTTGTAAGAGGTGCATTAGGCCAATTTTGTACTGAAAATGTGTGTTTCCTCTGAATGTTACTGAAAGATTAAACCATGCATGATTTGAACAGTGAAGCAGAAAAACTGTGTGACTATTCTAGGGAAATTTCAACATAAATAGGCAATACACAATAGCAGTATAAGTGAGGTTATTTATAGATGGATGTTGTGATATGTAGATAGGCTGTGATGAGACAGTAATAGAACAAATTCTCAGTTCAACATATTTGATAAAGTTGTTCATACTCTCTATTTTCAATGGAAAACTTTCCACTCCCTCTTTGGAGCATTTCTTTACTGTATTTTCTTTTGTATTAGTATGATTAGTATGTACTGATCTACATCTTCAGTTGCTTTTAAATGCACAAAAATAGTTTTATTAGATTAGAAAGTTGGGTTTTTTTCCCTGCATAGAATGCCCTCTGTTTCCAAACCTGTGATTTTTGTTTTCAGTTTCGTGGGGTTTTTTTTTTGTTTTTGTTTGTTTGTTGGATTTTTTTTTGGGGGGGGGGGTGTTTTTTTTGTTTTTGGTTCTGTGGGGGTTTTTGTTTGTTTTGTTTGGTTTTGGTGGTTTTGTTTTGTTTTTTTTTCCAGGAAGATGGAGATTTCCAAACAGAAACTTATGGGGGCAGAAAGAAACCTTTCCATGTCACAGCACTGATATAGCCCTGCATTCCATTTTTTAGCATTCACTCATAGACTTGCTCCTCTGACAACCTTTAATTTTTCTGATTGCAATACCTCTAAATATGAACATTGAAAACATAAGTAAAAGGTGCCCAACATACAAAGGTTGGCTTAAAAACATGATAATTCTTGAACTTTGGAGGGGTTTTTTAATATTTGTTTTGGACCTAAAACCTTTGAGGTTTATATTTTTTTACAACCATAATGAGCAGAAACATGACTTCATTTTCATAAATAAAAAATGAGACTTCCAGTTAATTATACAGCTACACAGATCACAGATGCAACAGGCTTGTAGGTGAAATGAAGGCTTTGGGGAAAGAAAGTAAAAAAAAAGGTGTGTGTTATGATGACTGGATTGTTTCTGAGAGCTGCAAAGCAGGGGAGGGGGAGAGACAAGGAGGGGTGATGGGGGAAGAAGAAATAAGAAAGGGAAATTTCATAACAGGGCATTGAAGACTAATGAGTAGAAATATATGTGTGTTTTCGTATTCTGAGTTGTTGATACCTTTCAGTGATGACAGAGTTATTGATGGCACCTCCAGATTTTTGGCACTATTGGCAGTGAGAGTGTTTTCCTAAATTTTTATCCTATTTTGCTAGATATTATTCTTGTTATTCAAGTGAGCAAGTCCAGCCTTTTTAAAATGTAAGCTGGATAAAGGACTGACTTGGGGTTTTTTGTGAATCTCTGTGAGAAGCAGCTGTACTTAGCTACTC
This sequence comes from Agelaius phoeniceus, assembly GCF_051311805.1. Taxonomy (NCBI): domain Eukaryota; kingdom Metazoa; phylum Chordata; class Aves; order Passeriformes; family Icteridae; genus Agelaius; species Agelaius phoeniceus. Next base: position 29,696,711 of record NC_135268.1, on the reverse strand, counting down.
TGGGGTATTTTGATACCATACAGGCAAGATGGCACATTAGTTCTAGTAGTGTTAGATGATCCTTGCTAAGAAAAGTTCCATATGACAAAAATGAAACCATGAACTTTTTTTAACAACATGACACAATTCTTCAAGTTGTAGAAATAGTTCTGTTCTGTGGCTTCGGGTTTTATTTTTTTCCCCTACTGTTTGTTTAGTCCTAGATTATTTTTATGCTAAGAAACCACAGAAGGCTATGTAGAATCTGTTGCATTTGTGGTGTCTAGGCTAAAAGCATTCATCTATAAATATCAGAGGATTATGGGTTATAGTAGGCAAGTTTCAGAGCTGCTTAAAGTTAAATAAACATTTTGCATTTGTTTACTAAAATAACATAACAAACAAACCATATCAACTTCCTTGAACTTATAGTCAATTAAAACTAAACTTTATATACATATGTAACAGTTTGGGTTAGATCTCTAAGATCATATACTTTGTATAGTGCTGGAATTGGGTTGTATTTAATTCCATGTAATTTTTAGAGCTAAACATAGAGACTTTAGAAGAGGTTGGTTTGAAAGTACTGGAGAATGACGTTGTCTGGTGGGCACAACACCAGCTGCACAGACAACATCTGTGGAAGATCCATGGCCAGACTAAGACTGAAAGTTTGCTGAAGCTGACAATAAGGCACCCACATTAGCAGTGCTAATGGGTTTTATGTCTGCAGTTTTCTGTGGAAGTTCACTCATTTTCTAACATTTCCTAAAAAGCCAAAATAAATTAATACGTGGAGCATGCTTCTGGAATTTTGTTCCCAGTCTCCTTATCATTACTCCCACTATCTGCATTTTTCTCAGACTTCTTTAAAAGGCTGACTGCAGTGTCCTTAGTGGTAAACCCAGCATGATTTCCACATTGCAAGAAAGTTAGAGGAGCCCTCCTCCACAGACAGGGAGTGGGGTGAGCTTCCATGGCAGATTGAATCCAATGCACATGAATCACCTCAAGATTTCTGCAGCAGCAGCAGCAGCACCTGCTTTGGCTTTTCCCCACACTGACCTTTGCAGAACCTTATTCTGCTCTATGCAGGCAGAAGTCACCTGATGAACTTCTCCTAAAATTACACTCAGGTTTCCTTCACAATGTAGAAGTTAAAAGCCTGTTTTTATTTAAAAGCCTGTTTTTATTTACAGCAAGAGTTCACAAAGAGTATACACTAGGTCAGTAATGCTCATCCAGGCACATTCAGCTCACATATGCAAGAAGAAAAATGTAAGCACAGTGATTTTGCTGTGGATGTGGAAAGGGAGAATGAGATTCATTGTTAATGAACATCTTTCTTAAAAGACATCTGGCACCAAAATGACAAACTGGACATAGAAAAGGAGGGTGGTTGCTCCTAATGCTTCCTCAGTCTGCATGGGCCTCTTTCATATTATCATTTCTCTCATTTATTGAAAAACAACAGCCACATTGGCTCCTTAAAATATTTCCTTAAAGACTATCTTTGCAAAAGTCAAGAGGAAACTCAATATTTAAATCTCTCGGATGTGGTGAGAATGTTATCATATGGAAACTAGAAACCAAAATGCTTAGGGGGTGACCAATGAAAGGATGAAATGAAATTCTAAAATCTCAAAGTCCATGGGAAATACAATTTTCTCTGGAGTTTTCAGGTTATTTACAATGACATTTCCCCAGAATTTTTGCCAGTTTCTGTGATAAAAGCTAAAGAAAAGTTTTTTGCATCTCTCTTCCTCTCCAAAGGTCTTGATTCAAGAAATTCTCTTACCAGCTTCACCCATTGTCTCCCTTCCTATTAGAAAGAGAAATAGAAAATTTAAATTGCTTATACAGCCATAACCCTCCATGATTATGATCTATATCTCTTTCTCTTTTTAATTATTTCCCACCTGATCCATTTATTTGAATTAATTTCAACTCCTGACTGTTATCCACTTAGGAAACTCAACATGTTCTTTTGGTTTTCATTTCAGCCTAATGCTCCTAACTTAGTGTTAGTCATTTTGCTGCAGGAATTAGATGTCCTATTACATCTCCATGGTATTTTTGGACTCTTTTTCTTAGACCACCACCTCAGCCTAGTTTAAGTGCAGTGGAGTACTGAACTTCCTATTTATACTCTAGATGCATCAGATTAATTTTGTGGGTACTTCCCAGATAACACAAGGTTAACATTTCCCAAATATTACCAAAACTAGAATGCCTCTACAGAAAACAATAGAAGCAAAGTTAAAAGTAAGATTCTGGAACTTGTTTAAAACCACACACACAAACATACACTCATATATCCTTTGCTGACATATGTGTGTATGCACTACAAAATGAGTAATTTCAGTGTTTTTCATTTATATGTCTTGTCTGATGTCATATGCCTCATAATTTTTCTGTGTTATACTTCACAATTTGTCTTCTGTTTGTGAAGATGCCACATTGTAGGAGGTGTAAAAAAGTAACTAAGGCAAAAGAGCTCCAATAAAAATGGTGAATCAACCAACAAACAAAAATAAACCAGCCAACTGAACCAAAAATCTACTTTATTCCATCTTTGTTTACTTTCCCACTGCCTTCTTTCAAACTACAGGCTGTGCTCCAGCTCTGAGAATGTTTCCAAAACTCTGAATTCTCAAAGCATGAGCACGATTTGAAATGGACTGGTACGTGAGGGTAATCCACAGCCCATCTCCAAGGCGAATCAGCAGAACACAGTGGTGCACAGCATGGCTTTGTTATCCTTGGCTCCAAGTGTGCCAGGTTTACCCGTTAACAGCTATTGACTTTGCATCAGCATTACTGCCCTGCAAGCTTGTGCATACGAGATGCACGTGCAGGAACAGATGTGGGACCCAAAAGCTGGAGAGATGGACACTCAGCTGGGACTGAAAGGCCACCCCACGCAGCCACAGGATGCATCCAGCAGCATGATCTCTGCATGGGAGGAGGCACATGGAATGTTCATCTCTGGCACACCTGGCCAGCTGCCCCCTCCCCCTGTGTGGTGGGATGAACACAGCTCTAGCATGTGCTCCTCACTGTCTGCTTTCAAGATCAACCTTTCGCATTATTGCAATTCACTGCTTGATGTTGAGACCATATCTTTGGGCACCTGATACATATTTGTCATCAGGCTTTTTAATAGGAAAAGATGAATCATCAGACCCTAAAACAACTGTTTCTTTAAAACATGCCCAAACTGGGTTCTTCTGTGTTGGTGGCTGGCTTGCATTTGCAAAAGCCTGTGACTCCCTCCCTCATTTTATGAGCAAAGCACATAGCACTGGGTAGCAATGGTTCAGGCTCATTGAGAGCTTTCAGGATAGATAGATTTCTAACTTCTCTTTGTCAAAAAGCATCAATATGTGCAACATAATGGGTATATAATGAGGAGAACCTAGTAGGAACAGAAAGCTTGTATAACCCTTCATTTAGCATTCCTGCTGCAGTTATGGGTTGACTATCTCCAGTTGTGATACTGACAATTTAAGGAGGATAATGCAAATGATGCAAAAAAATTTAGAGAAGAGCCACGAGAATTCTTAAAGGATTACAAAATGTCCTGCATTGGTGAAGAACTAAAACCTTGGTCTATTTAGCTTACAGTGGAAAAGGTTAAGAAGCAACATAGCCTCTTTCTGTGAGTAATAACATGAGGAGTAAAAGGCCATTTGGATTAGTAGACACAAATGTAACGGGAGAAAAGGGGCAGATGGACTGGTCTAGATGGGAAATGAAGTTGTCTTTCTGCAGGTGATGATAACTAAGAACCAGAACAAATTGTCAAGGGCTGTAGTGAATTCTCCATGGCTGGTAGTTTTTGAAGGAGCTGAAGAGAAGTGTTTTGGAGGGAAGATGAGCTGGGATCTCTGTGACAGCTTATAAAAATGTTGTAATCTACGGAATGCTATATTTACTCTAAAGAATCAACTAGACCTTTGTATGACTTTTTGTCTAGATGCCTTCTCTGAGTCAGGTCCTGGTAACTCACAGGTTTCCCGCCTTTAGATGATGTTGCAACATTCAAGAAAAGGGAGCATTGCCATAGAGATGTCTGAAGATTTTTCACATTATTTATTTAGGTCAATAAATCAGGCCAATGATCATAGGTCCCATTTTTATTGAAGTGTTTCCCAATGGCTGTAAGTATGCACACAGCATTAGCATGTGTAAGTATATCTCAGTAATTAAATAAAATCCCAAATTTTAAGAAGTGCTTCTGGAAGCATCTGTATTTCAGTATATACTTTACATATAAGACAAGATAATTAACAATATCATCATCATTGTCAAAAAGATAATGCAGAAGGACAGCAGGCCCCTGAAGTAGAAGAGCACCTCTGGTTTGGTTTTTCAGTTTGCACTTTTCAAAAAGAAGAAATTTAGTAATTTCTGCATGGTTATGTAGGATGGCTATCCTAGCATTGCTGAGGTTTTTGCTATGTGATGCCTTCCTAGAACTGCTTAATGACAGATAAAATTACTTTTATAGCTTTTAGTTCCATGATTATTGCATCAAGCCATTTATTGATAGAAGTTCTCAAAGTGAGTTTATAGTCCAATTTAGCAATGCTGTATCTGAATATATCTTCAAATCAAAATGTACTGAAGTATTTTGGTTAGTACTATTAACCCATTTTCTAAGGGAATTGCACATCTGAAGAGTCAAGAAGCATTTCTTGTGGTCAGAAATGTCTACAAGAAAAAGAAGTATCTCAGCATAAGATGTGTAACTGAGGAGGAGAAAGGGTTTTTTCCTCAACCCCTTCTTTCTCCAAAAGTGTGAAGATACAGCAGAGGGAATGCAGTCCTTTGCAGATGATTTAATGGGCTCCCAAGCAGAATAGCAAAAGCATTACCTCAGAATAGCTTTTGAATGCACTTGCCATTGCTGTCCTCATTTTGACACCAAGACACTGAACATCTGAATTCTGTTCCTTACTTCAAGCTATTTGAATTTTGTATGTGCACTGCCGTAGTAGTCTCCTTAATAAAAAGAAAGCTCTTGATAAAAGGCATTAAAGCCCTAAAGAAAGCAGCAGCAGTGAGCACTGGCTTCATTCTGTCACAGGAAACAGCTGGTAGCTGGCTTTTACTGAGAGCTGCCAAGGTTGATGGCCATATCCAACAATGAGGATACAACAGGCAGAGACCAACAGGGTATGGGGATTTCCAACAGGATGGGGCTGAAGTTCAGCTGTATAGCAGGGATCCAAACATACAAAGCACCTCCAATTTGAGTGTTTCAGTTTAAGTTAAAAGGCAGATTAGAGCCCTGCTGGAGCCCAGTTTGAAATCCCAAAGAGTTGAAAGGCATTTCAGTGTGGTGTTCATTTTCTTTGCAATAATAATGGGGTTATTAATCTTGTCTATTACCTTACAAAATGTGTCTACTTCCACTCAAAAGGATATCATGGAGGATCATGTTACCCCTTGTGGCTAGCTGATATTAAAGAATCTACTGGACACCTGCAGGTATTAGAAAGTTCTTACTTACTGGAAAGTGAGCTGTAATTAACTCTTTTATGCTAGCTAGCAACTATTTAGTTTGTGGAGAGATTGTTTAAACACTTAAGCCTTTTCTCCTCAGTACACATTAAAATGTTGATGCTATTGTCAGCTAATATCTGTTTTTTTCTGTATTTAGTGTTCCCTCACATTTCACAAAATGAAAAAGTTTTACACACTTGGATGTGCTGATTTGATCCACCTAAGCTTCTGAAAATCTGCTCAGGCTTCCTCTGGAGTTCAAGATTGATTATATTTTATCATGGCAAGTCACATCCAGCTCTTTCCCTAGCCAGACAGAAATTATTTTCCAAGGAAATAAAGTGAGTGAGACACGGTCCTTCTGGTCCAGCTGCCACAATACCTGGTAGAGTAGGTTCTTGGCAATGAATCAAGTAGAAGAGTTCTTGTCAAAGAATATTTTCAGAGGGAACATGAGGTAATTTTATACTACCTGAACTTTGTCTTGGGGACACAGAATACAACAGAACCCTAGCAGAACAGAACAGGTCAAATTCCTTAAAAAGAACAAACACCTCAGTACAAAATTACCTATTTCTCTTTACTTGCTCTTTTGTTGACCAAATTTTCTACAGATATTTCTGTCCATCTGTACACCTATCTCAGTATAAATGATCTTTGAAACAGGCTCAACTCATAAGTATGGGCACATGAACCATCTCAGAAACACATCACAGGGCCATGGCAGGAAACACTGTGCACTTGCGCTCCTTGGATTGCCTTGCAGGCTTCATGGAATTTTGTCCAAGGTTCAGGCTCATGTGAAAACCACATGCAATTGTGTCACCATGTCAGTCCACACAAGCTCTTCTTTCTACACAGAACGAATCCCACACACTATATATTCATACTCATTTGCACAGATCCCAGAAACTATGCATAATAAGTTGTATGTACACTCCTGTGCAGGAATTTCATAAAATTGCAGCATGTACTGCCATCTGTTAAGATCTATCCATGGTTTCTACTGGCAGTCAACCTTTATTTTCAGAAATAATAACTTTCTAGGCACAAATCAATTTCTAAGGTCAGGACTGAGTAAACTTGAAATCACTGAACATAAAATTCTTTGCTAAAGAAAAATGTACCTTAATCAGATGCTGAAAAAGAATGAAGAAAGGCTTTCAAAGGAACCAAAGTAGGTTACTTTGATTTAAAGAATAAATCATTCCATTTATATGAGGAGATAAATGTCAAATTTTCATTTCTCTAGTAGTCTTTTCCCTGCATACAAATCAGTAGCAACTGAAATTACTAAAACTTTCATGTCCAAAATTCAACACTCTTTTCATCATTAAGCAGGACTTCTCAGACCTGGTCCAATTCTGAACCAGACAATGATGATTAAAAAAAGACTCTTGCTTAATATCATGAGGAATTTTAATTTTGGGAGGAAAAAAACCCTAACAACCCCCATTAAAAAAATCTAACAGGCATCTTATCACATATTATGAAGAATTTGTACATAAAGAATTAAACAAGCAAGATCATTCCCCTTCATTTTAAAAGTGAGATATAAATACAGTCTATATAACATACACATGTTGTCCACAGTCTGGGAATCAAGACAGAGTAAGCAACCAAAAACTCCCCAAACAAGCCTAGTCAACAGAAGATATTCAAAAAACGTTGGCTTCTCAAGGAGGACTTTGTTTTTTATTATTATTTCAATAATAAGCTTTCTTCTGGTACTCATTTTCATGTCTCCTATTTGAAGCTATCCTCTTTTTTTTCTATTGGATTTAAAGAATTACCTTCTTTAGCAAAGGATTTGTGCTAAGAGCTAGGTGAAATACGTGTTTACTCCAAAGAGAAAAAATAGATACTCAAGTCTTTTATTAGAACAATAGGATCCATAAAGTTATCTTAAGAGAGCAACTTTTGGCTCATTAAAAGTCAAAAGTATAGTAGGATAAAGAAAAATCCTAATTTAGATGTGGTAGGTTAATTGTAAATGCTACCAACAAATGTTTCAGAGGAAGGTTAATTGAATCATTGCTTAAGATCCTCAGAGAGTTTGTATCTGCAAGAAGAGATTTTGTTACAGAGATGGATCTAACAAGGGAGACAAATTCCTCTAATCTAGTTACTGTGGGGTAAACCAGAAGAAAACACAGGCAAATGTTTGATGATCTCTGCTGCAGTCACGTTTTGTCAAGGACTAAGGGACATCACAAATTATACACTGGCTTCCTGTTAAAATGGTGTAGGACTCAGTGACTATGAAAATTTTTAGAATAATCAAACCTAAGAATCTTGAATTCATTTCAGGGCAAGTGGGAGACTTTCTGTTTATCACAGCACACTAAGAGTGTCTGGGACTTCATGGAGTACTTATGAAAGGTGAGGCTTAAACTCCATTCCCAGAAGGAGAGGCTGGAAGGACAGCCTAAAGCATCTGAAAAAGATTTTTTGCATGGTATGGTCCACAGAGTTGTGTGTAATGGAATGGAGACAGTATGTGGTGCAAAGACTCTTCAATCAATGTCTCCTAGAACTGCTGTTTGACCAGAAGGAAGTACAAATCAGATAAGGATAGGCTTCTAATACTGAGATGCAAAATATTTTTGGAAGCTGAATTGATTGAAGAAGGTTCTGCATGGGAAATCCCAGGTGATGAGAGCAGTGGGTCTGCTCATATATGTTCTCATATAAATATCATAATGAAAACATTAGTACAGATTCTGATGTGGAGGAGAGGTGAATTATTCAGGGTTTAAATCCTTCTGCAGAGGCCAGGCTGAGAGGGGTGATTATTCCAAAAGTAATCTGGTAGTGGGTGCATATGTACATTTAGATGCTGGTTCAACATAATTATAAATTTCAAGTTTGTTTTCAAAAGTTGACTGCCTCTCTCTTGCTGTTGAACTTTCTTAGTATTTTCCTTTCTTAGTATTTGGGAACTTAGTATTTGGGTACTGTTAAGGATTTTCTTACAAAGACAAAAGGGAGAATGAACATTCAGCCCATACTCTCCATCATCTGTCCCTGTTGTCTCTGTGCTATTATGTTTTATTATATTTGTCTACACATTCCTACAAAGTTCTACTTAGGTCTCTTATATAAAACTGGATGGGGGAAAAAAGGTACAAAAGGAATGATGGGGAGGACACTGAGTTGTCTTTCTGTTTTGTTTTTTTCTGATGGCCAGAAAGCCATGGTAAGAATCGGGTCTGCTGAAAGTTGTCCCAATTGTTTTATTGATGGGAATGCTTCTTGTCTCTGAAAGAATTTGCTCTTTCATCACAGAAGACATGAGGCTAAGTAAGAGAGGATGGGAGCCATTAAACTGAATTCTAGTTCTAGATAACAGCATCTCATTACAGAGTGTCTAAAAGAAAATAATATATATATATATATATGTGTGTGTGTGTGTGTGTATGCACATATATATTACTGTCTTCTTCCTGCTGTCTTTGTTTTAGCTCTACCTGAAACATCATATGAAAAATATAAGTCACAAAGATCCTTGTTGCAAAAGGATATGGCTCCTTCCACATGCCACAGCAACCACCCCACACAACCACCTCTACAGAACACCAACACTCTTGTGCCCTGCCCAGTACTCAGCCTCCTCTAAGGGCTGCCCACACACTGCCCAAACATTGCTCAAGTCCTGCACAGCACACACAGGACTGGTTTGGAAGCTCATCTTCACAAACAAAACAAACAAAAAATAATAGAGATTTGCAAGCACTGTAGCTGTTTGGCACGCTAGCAATAAAAGTTCTGACCGACTCCAAACCAATTTAATCAGTAAATAGCTGCTGGGAGTTCTTTCCACAGATAAGTACTGCTATCTTTTTCATGCACATACACAGGGCAATATTCCAGCCCATTATTTCTTATTTAAATCATTTACCTTTTCCCAGCACATAGCAAATCTTGTTTCCATTTTCTACCCATGAATTTCACAGGAATCGGGGCAGTCATATCTGATGCACAAACCTTGTATATCTTCCAAAATGGCTGATCAAACTTGATCCACAACAATTTCAAAGAGCAGAAGGTATCATTAAACCATACATTAGCTGTTTACAGTATGTACAGATGTTAAGAATACCTGGAATTATGTACTCTGAATTGTGAGGTAGTTTCTGATGAACAAACACTGAATACAGATGTGATATATTGTCCCTCTAAATCTACTTACAAGAAAAGTATGGACATCTGCTTGAATAAATCTCACTTTCCTCCTAACTTTTTTTTCTACTGCTAGAGAAGTTAACCTTGTTTTTAATTTGTCTCTCAAATATGAATCTAGTTTTTTAGGGACAGAAGTAAATTTAGTGTTACAGAGATTATGTTTAGCTTTGCAATTCTTGTATTAATTCATTCTTAAAACTAATCATGTGGTCACACAGTTTGATTTTCTGAAGAAGCTTGATCTCCTATTAGCATGTATAGTAACTTCATGAGTTTAGCCTGAAGCTAAACTGTTGCCTTCATAGCAAAAGATAAAGTACAGATGCCCTCTAGGCCAGAAGAACTAAAGCACTTAGTGCTGCATCCTGTGTACTTCAGTTTTGCTGTTAAATGTTAACACGTACAGTCCAAATCAGATAATAACAAATGCCCACCACCACATTCAGGCATTTGAACCTAATATCTACACCTCAAGAAGATGCAAACTGCTAGCAGAAACCTTACCATGAAAACCAGAATATGTGAAGTAGCCAGGAAAGATGAGATCAAATACCACCATTAAATAAAAGCACAACTTACAACCTGATGCAATTTCTGAGTATTTGTAGCTCAAAGCAGATGAAAACACTGTTACAAATGCACAGCTTCTGCACCTGCAGCGAAGGATGGTGTCGTGGGTGACCTCTGATAAGAGCACCAACTCGTGCTGTGCCTGAATGGTGAGGTACAGGCCCACTCTTCATGGTTTCAGTTAATGTACAGTTGGCAGACACCATATTACTGTCATTTTAAATAATATGCCTCATGTATTTACACTAGCCCAGGGTATTTTACTGTGCCATGTCACCAAAGAGTCCAACTCAGGGTAATAGTGGCATGATTTCCTAGTGCACGCCCTGTATGAGTGGCATTGAAGGTGTTACTGAATTGCAAAGAATAAAAGCACATACACACATATTATCACAGCCATCCTGTTTATACTGCTTGTGCTTCAGCTATTTTGTTCCTTTTATTTTTATTCAATGTCAGTGAATTAAATAGTTGCCTTTTTGTATGGTTAGTGCAGTGTATTCGTTTATGTTCAGCTCACCTTTCCATCTTCGAACAAATACACAGTGACCCAAATATACACATTTACACAAGATTTTTTAGAGATCAGAGTATGATACACCATCCTGAAAGCATTCATTCAATATGTAAGAAAGCTTTTCATTTAATCTACTTTGGGGGCAGGGGGAGAGAGAGACACCATGTGCATCTCCATACAGTGAATTAAATTGCTTTTCATTGACTTAGGTTACTCTGGGCACTGCTCATTCTAATGCAGCCTTATTAAATTCAGGGAAGGCTGCTACAGTGAAGTCTGGGGTAAATGAAACACTGTTCAAATGCTACACTTCAGATACCTATTTCAGATGCTGTCTTTGAAGAATGACATGTAACAGAAACAGTGTTTAACTTGCTTTAGGAATGCATCTTTAAGAAGTCTTCTGCTGTCTAATTACAGTAAGCCAAGTATGTTTAAGCTAGAAAGTTCATTAATATTTCAAGCATACACTACACCATGACTACTGCATACTTCTTGACATTCCTATAAAACCTGGTGCTCTTGGGAAACTGATGGCTCACAGGATTGTTAATGAGTGAGAGACCCTTTGCCTCTTGATCACTGGTCTGAATTCTGTTTAATCTGAAAGCAGCAAATAACTGTCAGTGGCTGATGATGTTTACGAATTAATTTGATAGCTAGTCTTAGTTTAGATGGAAGCAGGAAAACATCCCAATTTAAAAAATCTTTGCTTACCTTATTTGCTTATCTTTGCTTACCCTTCCCCTACTCATGAAATCATCTCTGATGTGTCTGGATCAGCATGGCACAGAAAACTACGGACTCCTCCAAGAGACTGGACAGACAAAATGCCAGTGGCCATCCAGCTTTATCACAGCTTGCTGAGGTGACAAAGTGACTATGTCACTCACTGGGTACACAAAAGGTGCAATTCAGAACTGCACATTATTACTGACTACAAGTCAGATCAGAAGCTCTCCCTTCTCCCCGAAGACATTCCTGAGTGCTGTGAAAAAAATTCTCCTTTAGGAATGAGTAACACCAAGTTACATGACTTGCTTTAAAGGTTGTGCTTCCAGAATGGTGCTTCTGGAAAACATGAAGGCATTCTCACCCCACTACCCAACTTGCTTGTGGTGAAGTTTTCCTCTCAAACATGGGTTTTGGCAGAGCTGGTTATAAAATCCCTTTTTTTACAATTTGGCAGATACACAGTCCAGACAGGACCCCCGCAGTGGTCTCTTTCCTTGGCATATGGGACTTTTATATGTATTAAGGACAAATCATCCTGGAGGTGTAACAGAGGTGGGATTCCTCTGTTACACCTCCAGGATGATTTGTCCTGACAGGCCAATGCAAAGAGTCTGTTTCTCCTTCTCTTTCTCCTCTTTTCTTTTCATGCTGGACCTGTGTTAATTTAACAAAAAAGTAACATGAATTACCTAGGAAGAATAGACTAATCAGACAAGGTGATTCCAGACAAATTAATTAGACAAATGATTCCAACTGTCCTTCTAATGCAGATCATTCTACTGTTCACCCTTCGGCCTGGTTAAAGCCCTTTCCTACTGTGTTGAGTGAATACATTCTTGTGACATCCAAGACAAAGAGCATTATTTAATGAAAAAGCAGTATCTCCAGGTAAAAAAGACTGAACTTTGACTGGAAGTAAATAGACTTGTTGGTACCTACCTCTTTCATTCTGAAGACAGAGACTTTCTTGGGCCGCATCTGAAGTGATGTCTGGATACGTGCCATGATGTTCTTGAGTATCCTGTGATCATCCAGACTAGAGGCAAGTTCAGACAGACAGGATTTCTATCTATTACATATGCCAAGATTCCCACCCAGTAGAAATCAAGGCATCAAAAAGTGGAAAACTTAAAGCATATTGAGTCTCCCTCAACATGGAACTGGGATATGGCTAAGATTTCACCAACTACACAGATATATATATATATATATAGTCTCCAAAAATGAACAGCAAGTAATTTTTTTATGTCTTTTTCTGTTAACCTGGTAGAGTTTTAAGCACTGGGGAGGAAATTTTGACTCCACTAGAGACTATGATGAACCTTCCATTGACTTAAGCAAGAGTAGCACATTAATTTGGTAACAGCATAGTTTAGCTTCTCACTCTTCTAGAAGTTCTTCCTGGTTTGTCTCTGATCTACATGGAGGCCACAGTTAACACCACCCACAGCTCTGCAGTCCCCAGATCAAAATATTTTGCTTCTGTTTTCTGACATTATCTTACTGTAGTTAAGTCTAGCAGCTGCCTGCTCAGAGAGACAGAATAAGTGTGATAGAATGTAAAACATTGCTAAGGCTTATATGACAACTTTGGTGATATTTACTGGTTCTCACCTTTTCTTAATTGCGGGATTAGTAGAAAGAATCATTCTTCACCTAATTTTCCTGCCCCTTCATTTGCCATATGCAACTAGTTACAAAAATCTGCTCATTAACTGCGGCCCAGCATCACGAATGATTCCACAGGGATCTTAGACTAATATTAATGACTATTTTTAATTAATTTGATATGGGATGGAAACTGTTGAGAAGAAATTCCAGATGCTCCGAGCAGGGAAGGGTTGGCAAATTAATTAAGTATAAGATTAAAGTGTATCACAGTGAATGAATGAGAGAACCAGACACAATCAGTGGGGCAAAATATAGGTTTTAGCTGACATCCCAATAGGAGGTGGAGTATTCCAGCCTACTTGGTGACTCCTATTCCTCAGGTATGCTTTGTAAGAAACCAGGAAAAAGCCAGGGGTGTTTAGGGGGGTTTCATGATTATTATATGCTGCCAAAAAATGTTTCTGAATTAGATATATGACGTTGTTATGCCTGTATCAGTGGACCAAGTGTCCAAAGAGGGAATGAATTTCAGCATGTTACTGTTTATATTGTTGAATTGTTAGCATGCTGACTGGTTTGAATTTGGTTCACAGGAATTAGTGCTTCCCCAGACAATTACACAGCACAGCTCAGCACTAGGACAAGGTCCATTTTCTGTAAGTAGGAAGGACAGATTATACCAGGAGCAGACCTTAGTTGTATAGTTATAAGATCTGCCAGAGCCCCAGCCATGTCTTTATAACATTTATTAGCATAAAGAGATGCAGCCCGTATGTTTGCATTGTGGCACACCTTTGGAAGCAAACTGCGTATGCAACTAATCTATCCATATCCCCTCCCTGTAAAATGAAGTTGTTGTGTCTTGGAAGGAGGAACAGATATTGTAGCAAAATACTGACAAAATAAGTCAGACCATACAGATAACAGCCTCACTGTATGCGTCATAAGAGCTGCAGAAACCAGCTCTGAAGAAACATATTAGTGCATGAAGCAGGGTGGATGTTTCCCAGACATGGATGACTTTGCACATTTAATGATTCCTTCTGAACATGTATTTGTAGCTTCAACAATAATGATAGAGCTGTTTCTAAAGTCTCAGCCAAAAAGACTGTATTGCTAAGGTGTGTCATTGCCAGTCATGACTGGGCGTATGTGAAGCACCACAGTGAAAAATGTGGGCTGTCCCTGGTTTAGCTGTAAATGGCCAGAGTCTGGTGCCCACTGTGCTGTTCCCAGTGAAGGAGCAGGCCTTCCTCCTTCCTGCCTCGTCTCCACAAAGCCAGAATATTTACCTTGCTGTCCAAGCTGTTGACCTTCTTAAGGCTCTGTTGTTTTGCCTGGTCTCTGAAAGGTGAGAGAGACAGTTCATGTTGAGTTTACAAGTTTCTGGTTGTGAGACATGCATTATTTTGATGCTAGCTCCTTTTGTAATGTATAGGATGTCTAAACTATGCAATGGGCAACGGTTTACATTTCTTTTTTACGCTAGAATGTTTAAAAGGGTTTTTTTCCTGTCAAATTTAGCTATCCTTTCAAAAGCGCAAACACTTCTTGATAGGACAGTAGACACACTTGTAAGAAACTCCAAATCATTTCCTTCGCCCACTCCCCATTTTAGATCATCTTTCACATGGGAACAGCTTCCCTCCTCCTCACCCACCTCCTCCTCCAAAAAAATTTCTGACATCTGTTCCTTTACCTCTCTTGCAGCCACTGTTCCCTCATCATTTGCCTTTTATTTTATGGGATCCACTTGTGCACTTCAACTCCATGCTCTTTGGGGTATAATCTGTTATATGTGGTGCACTTCTAACCCTTTGAACAGCATCTTAAATATTACAGACATTTACAGCACAATATAAATGATAATGTAGTTAGACTGGAAAGGCAATTCCCTAGTTAACACCTCCCACATGTAGTGATTAAGTACTAGGCTCAAAAGAGGCTCAAAAGCGTGCAGCAAACCCAGTGCAGATACATTTCTAGAAAGAGACTGCAAATTCCTAACTCCAGATGGTCTGCAGTTGGTGAATAATTACATGGATTGTTTGGTGCTTCACTAATCAATCATGACAGCAACAAGGAGAAAAAGCATGTCTGGGTAAAGGAAAATGTCCTTTGGAAAAATCCCAAGCTATCATTTTGTGCATTTGATCTGCTCATCAAACATTGTCTTTTTTTCCCTTTTGTGGTATTATGCTGTTTTAATTTTTCAAGAATAAATCCAGAAAAAGCAGTTGTTGGTGGTTTTTTCACCTATAAAATACACAAGAGAGGAGTATGAACAGCATCAACATGACTGCTGCATTGTATTTCAAAGACTGAAAAATCATAAATGGGAGAGGAAGGGGAAGAGAATTAATACCCTGCATTATATTCTGGAGACCATGAAGCCTTCTCCAACTATTTCTGTAAATCTGTACATGAAACCTGCAATTTAGGATGCAGAAAACAAGGTCTGTGAGAATTCCCATATCCAGATTTCTTTCTCACACCATGAAAACAGTTTGATTTTTTTAAAAAAAGCATTATCTAAATCAAACAATAAGCAATGAACATCAGCCCTGAGATGGACTCAGTTGGTTAGAGCAGGGTGCTAATAGTGCCAAGGTGATGGGTTACATCCCCGTAGGGCCATTCACTCAAGAGTTGGATTTGATGATTCTTGTGGGTCCCTTCCAACTATTCTGTGCAAAAATTCTGTGATTCTGTGAATATGGGATCAGCTGCAACTGAAACACGTAGAACCAAGTCCAACACTGCCTTGACTACATACTGCTCAGTTTAATTTGATCTCTCTCTGCATCAAAAGAAGAGAAGGAGCAAAATTAAATGCATAAAAGAAATAATGGATGAAGATACTGAAGGACTCAGAAGTAGAATAGATGGTTTGGGGGTTTTACTTTGAGGGGAGGGTGAGCAGGGGAACAAGTTCTACAAGAGCCAGTTTATCCTATTGAATCTGTGAGTTCAGATATCTTCGTGAACTTACGTATAGTATTTAAGCCTGTAAGAAATGAAATACATGGCAGTAGACACACAAAAAAAAGTAATGAGCATGATGAACTGTGTGACTGTAGCTCAAAGTTTGGACATAAGAGCAGCAGAGCATCCGAGACATGCTATATTTCAATCCTAGATTTTCCACCAAAAGCAAAACTAGGGTTTTTTTTTAACTAGTTCGTTGGGTTGTTTGGGGGTTTTTAAAATTACTGTAGTCATGGCTCAGAAAAATACAAGTGGACAATAAAAAAAGGCTGTGAAAGCAATGAGGTAAAGAGAACAGAATAACTGGATTTCAGAGACCTAAAAGTACATAAGATTTATCCATGTTAAGGCTAACTACTGCTTGCCTCCTACTCCATTAGAGTCATGTAGCACATAACTAACCTGATCTTCTCAGGGAGAACAGTTGCCAAAAGGTGGATACTGCACCTGATGACATTAATACTTCCTTCTGGTACTAGCTTAAGTAATTTGGAAGATCTATATAAATTATGTGCAGACACTGCTTGTGGCAGTGCTTTAGCTGATGTTTTAGAAGATAGACCTGGAACACAGGCTAAGCTATCAAAGTATTGATCCATGTGCAATGGGAAGAAAATTAGGTGAAGAATAAGCTTTTATCTGCTTTCTTTCCTTCACTGTCTTGGACTTAAAAATAAGCTTTTTTGGAAGAGAGCTTCAAGATCATTTGCCCAACCATCAACCCAGCACCCACATAATCACCCCTAACCTATATCCCCAAGTGCCACATCCACACATCTCTTAACACTTTCAAGGACGGTGACTCCTTGGGAAACTTATTCCAATGCCTAACCACACTTTCAGTGGAAAATTTTACCTAATATCTTATCTGAACCTCCTCCGGCACAATGAGACTCTTTCCTCTCATCCTTTCACTTGAGACACAGCAGAAGAGACTGACCCTACCTGGCCACAACCTCCTTTTAGGCTGCTGTACAGAGCAATGAGATCCCGCTGAGCCTCCTTTTCTCCAGGCTAAACAATCCCAGCTCACTCAGCCATTCCTATTTTCACCAGTTGAACCTTTAACAAATGTTTGTAAGATTTCTCATGCTTTTTTCTGTGAGAAGATACAGCTGAATTGGAATTCTGTCTCCACTTCCTTTTACATACCCTTGTGGTTGGATGTAAAAGTTTCCAGATAACTGAACCTAATCTATTTCTTCTGCAGGTAATCACTGGGTAAGATTTGCTTGCATCCTCTCTCTGGTCAGCATAGAGATATTTCATTCCCTACCACATTAATGTCCTTAATGTGGTTTCCACTGGTGGGTTTCACTTCACTAACTCCAGCATTTGCTGCTGATTGCCTAGGAATGGAGCTTGCCTTCTTATCTCATGGGCACATCTGCCTTGTTTCCTGGGGTGGGATGGGGGCGGGATGGGTGGCAGGGAGTGGGACATGACGTTCCTTTTTAGTTTGCAAATTCTTTCAGAGCTTCTCTCAGAGAAAATCCTCTATACACTTTGAAAAAGTCTGGGCAGCATATGTTACTGTTCACATGCTGTCTTATGAAATGGTTGCTTGCTGCTGTTCACAGATGTTCAGAGCACAGCCCTGACTTACCAGGATGAGTTTACTGGTAGCTTGTACTTGGCAGTTTTATTTCATAGTCCATTTGGGTTAACTGACTGCTCCTTCATGCCAATGCAACCAACCTCTTTTGGACAGACATCACATAGATTTTTCTGTGTCTGGAAAAGAAGCAATGGGCTGCTGAAAATCCATATTTTGACATTCTAGAAGCCAAAAACTGCTCTTCTGACTCAGTGTGCTCTTTGTTGCATATTGATCTTTGAGCATTGCTTGGCTCTTACTCATTGTGCCATTGCCATCTATACAAATATCTTGGACTTCCAACTTAGGTGTTAAATGAAGAAGGAATGAACATGCAGGCAAGAAAGTTCAAACAGATGCCACTTTCATTCAGTAAACAAAGATGAGTAGTCATTTTCCATTACTTCTTTTGGCAAGCCAAACATCTGACAGCCAAACTTCCACCGTTAGGTCCCCAGTTGCAAGGGTGATAGCTTTGCTTCATTTTTAATTAATGTCTCTTCAAGCTGTTGATAGAATTCATCAACTGCATCTTTGTCATCTGCTATCGTAGGAGTGTTAATCTGTATGATCGACATCATGACTGGATTTGCAAGAAAAAGAACCATAATGATTTTATTGCTGATTGGATTACATCCAAGCATATACTTTGATCTCCTCTTGGATGTGACAAACACAGTGCAAGTTTTTTTCTCATTTTTCTGAGCTTAAGCAGCAGCCCAAGTAGCTGTTCATCATCCTAGAATGGCACCTATTATTCCACTGCAGCACTAATTCTATATTTACCTATGTCAGATTTTTCCAATTCTTTTGTCACGATAATGTGCTTTTTTTTCCCCTCCATGCATTTCGTGTTCTTACATTAACATAACACTTGGTATGCAGAATAATCTTCAGGCATTAACTTCCTAGAGTTTTGGTAGAGCCAGAAACACTCCCTAAGACCAAAGACTCCACATGAACCTCTTCTGAGCTGTAGTGTCTTGCATTCCATCATAGGAGGAAGGTAAGAGGATGTATCTGCTGTCCATTGCTTAGCCATGCTCTTTTTCCAACCCAGCAACCTCCCCACTTGTCATCTACCTAATCAGCACATCTCCTGAACTTTTTCAATCTACCTGTACCATGGTCAGCATTTGGAGTTTGCCTACTCTGCTCACTCCTGTTTTCTTACTTTACTAGCCTGCCATTAATGAACTCCTCATCTGATGGGAGTCAGGTTCCTTGGTGAAGATTTAATCTACAAAAAAGACCAATGAAAGTGGAAGTACAAAAAGGATAAAAATATGTGTTTGGTAACTGATGGAGTGGGTCACAGAAGTTGGAGGAAGTGTAGAACATTTGAAAACCAATATTTTACCAATATTGTTTCAATGCTGAAAAAGTTGACTTTAAGGAATACTCATGTCAAATGTTCTTTATCTGTAAGCAGGAGCTGGGTGAGCACTGTGAAACCTCCAAAATGTAGCAGATCTGGCTGACACATACTTGGACAATCTTCTTTTGCATCTCGTACCATTTCATATTTATATTTGATCTTGAAATATGGCAAGTGTCAAATTACTTTAAATCAGGACCCTACTAAAACTGAAGATATGACTCAAGTTCATTTTTAAATGGACTTTCTGCTCATTAGAGCATGTTTCTCTTTTGACGGTACTACTCCTTTGCTACACAGAACAAAATTACTGCTTAAGAAAAAAGAAAAAAAACCCTCAGAACAATTCCCCATTTTTTCTTGAATGCTTAAATAATATTTTAAACATGTTTTTCTGAACTGAAATAAACTTTACTTCTAGGGCAAACTTGCCATGCATGTTTTGCTAAACGATTTGGCTTTTCTGGGGGGCAAGTCAAAGCAGAATTTGGGATATTTCTGTGTTCTTTTCATAATTTCACATTATACTCCTCAGTGATTTTCCTAGCTTCATCTTCAGGACTTTTCTCATACTTAACTTTAAATTAATTTAATCTTCCTTCAGATACATATGACCTTACAGAAAAAACAGAGGGGTATCAATACTTTCAGTCCAGTCTGTAACTTCTTCCATTAATCTCTCTTTATAAGAAAAAGAGACAAACAAATTGCAGGGTCATAGGTTGACTTTTATTGATCATTCTGAGATGTTGTTTGGACATAGTGTCTGCTTTCTTGTCTGTTTACCCGAACCCACTCAAATTTGTCTCTTAAGGATCTGTTGACTCTAAGCTGCGATGCTTTAGGACACTGTAGATATCACCAGGAAAAAAATTCCTGTGACTGAGTCAACCCACTGGTCTAACTCTTTGTCACACATGTCAGGATCTGCAGCTGCCTAGAGGCTCTCCATATGACCATAGAAACCTTTAAATGATGACAAAAAAAATGCAAAGTAAGTTTGAACCTGATGCTGGCAGTCAAAGCAGCATTTGTTTAGTCTGTTCTTCTCAGATTCTTAATGGAATTCTCTTCAGATTAATCCTGTAATTGATTTAAATACACTCTTTTTCTTGGAATGACTGCACATGAGATTTGAAAATAAAAAATGGCTTCATCTAACCTTTACTCAGAAGAATTTAATAGATTTATGTAGCCACATGTTTAAACTGCTTAGAATTATATCCTTGTACTCTGGAAAAATGTTTTCAATATGTACAACATAAAACCATAACCTTTGCCTCATTTATGAAATGCAGACAAGAACTATATTTTTCATTCTAATTTTTGTGTTTTAGACAGTAAATACAATTTTTATAGATAGATACCCACAGTTACAACAAATCATTATAGTTCTAATTACCAGAAATTAAAATATGACAGTCATGTATTTAATTTCAGATGCAATTCATTCTTCTCAGGGTCTACAGATGTGTAATCAGTGTCAGAATAATCAATGGGAAATAAACAGAAATGAAAAAATATTACTGAGGCTCAGTGGAGAACTTGAAGGAACTCCTTGGCAGAAGCAGAGATGACAACTTTCTCTTTGCCCATTTCTATTGCGCTTGTAACTTGTATAAGGAAAGTGAGATCTTTGCCTCTGAAGTACTGCTTCAATGTGCCCTTAATGAAACAATGTTGGCTTTCACCAACCACCTCCTTAGCTTCCATGTGTCATAGCACAGATTCAAGAAGGATTTGCTCCCTGATCTATCTAGGCACCAGGTGAGACTGACTGGCCTGTAGTTCTCCAGGCCTTTCAGTTTTGCCTTATTCAAAATGAGGGTTATGTTTCCCCTTTTCCAGTTGGTGGGATCTTCACCAGATTGACACAACTTCTCTAGTATGATGGGTAGTGGCTTAGCATTTCATCAGGTCCCAAGGACTTGATGTACCCTTGGCTTCCTATGATTAATCCATCCTTATCTTTAGAAAAATTTTTAGGAAGATGCTTTTTCTCCTTATGTTCAATCCTCAACTCACTAAAACTTAAGCCTGTTACTTTCATCTTATCCATCATGGATTCCACAGCAAGTCACTAAGCATTTGAAGAATGTCAGTGATTCTCCACCCCTCTCACCTCAAGCCTGAGCATTATTTAAACAGTCCAGGTGTGTAAACCCATGCTTCAGAAACTGCTTATATGGGTGGCACACCACTAATATCCCCTTGCCAAAGGGAGTGCTCGGCCCTACCAAGCCATTGTAAATATCATCCATTGTATTTCTAGGAACAGGATTGTTGCAATTGCCAACTTTCACCAACAGACTTTTCAGTAGTCTTTTCATTAACAGCTTCAGCTAGAACAGGATGTTTTTGTATTTAAAAGTCAGCCAACTCAGCTGTTTACCACTGATAGGAAACAGGGACAAATGGCCAGGTGCCAAATCACTATATAAATGTGAGATTATGTTTTTAACATTTACCTAAGCAAAAATGTTCCAGAAAAATTATCCAGATACTACTAAATACCATTTTCTGGAAGCCCTTCAGGAAATCTACATTTTGAGGTATTTTAAGAAACATAAGGGCTTGTGGGAATAGCAAGTTCAAAACAAGGCTTCCTTGTGTTCAAGTAGGGTGGAGAACAAGAAAACTGAAACATGCTAAGTGCTTTCTAAATACTGACAAAAGACATTCATTCTAGTGGATTTTCCAATGAACAATCTTGATGTTTAATTTACATTCACACAGTCCCCAAAAGTCAATGAGCTCTCCACAGAAGAAAAAAGAATTTTGGTGGACAATTTCTGCTTTCACTCATGAAACATACTTTGTGTCAGGAGGACACAAACAGTTGAGAGGAAAGTATGGTCCAATGTAAAGCAGAAAATAACCAAAAACAGATAACCAGAGAACTGCCTGATAAACCAGAAGGCTTCCTGATGACTCGGCAGGGTTGTGTTCCTCTGTGCTTTGTGCAAGTGAGGATCTTTCCCCTCTCGACCTCCAGGGACAACCGATCTTTCAAGATGAGAATTCTGAATAATAAGAAATGCACTCAAGTAGAAGGGAAGGAGGAGCACAAGAGGGAAATGATTCATTGCCGTAACTGAAGCAGAAGAATAACCTATTCATATGCAAGGTCATCTGTTGTTCTGGGTCATTGTGCTAATGAATCACCATTTGTTTATACACTGGGAGTAGCACCTTACCAGTACAGAGAGGAAACAGAGACTATTTGTAGCAGGGATTATACCAGTAATTTTAGTGAAAACTTCTAATTTCAAAACACCTGACAGAAGAAAGGGCTGTATTCATACCTAAAACTGAAGAGACTTCTCCACTTCTTTGGACTGTGTGCAATTTAAACATATTTGTCTCAGTGCCAGATCTGTGGCCAACTGATCTGAAGCAGAATTTGACAGTGCAGACACTGACATATTATGAACTGCCAAAAGTACAAACTAGGGAGCACAATGTTTGTGCTTTTTCTACAGCTAGAGTGTTCATTAGTGGTTTAGAGGAGAAATGGAAAGGCTGTGACAGGGAATAACTTTACTGGCAATATGACTAATTTATGCTTTCATTTCCCCTCTAAATATCTTAAGAAATGTTACCTCAACTATAAGCCATTTATTCCAATAACTTTTAATTTGTGTATTGAGGAAGTTTATGTTCACATGTTGCCAAAGAATCTGAACAGAGAGAATCTTTTATCCTAAATTCCCAAGAGGTGATCTCCTGATTTGAGTAGACCAATTGCTGTTCTCTGAAGGAGATTGTTTTCTGAGTTGGTCTGTGGATAAGAAAATGGATGAGGAGTATGTGTCTGTATTTTTTTACAATTGTTCTGAAACTTGCAAGGGGGTCACTTGCATGCTTCATGCAGCACAATCATGGGGTCCCCAACTGCATTTTGCTTCCTGATGTGCAGAAGTAATGCAAAATTCAACATGTTCCTTCAGACCTCTATTGATTGTCAGAGAAAAAAATCCAAACACCCAGGAAACAACCTCTGTACAGGTTATCACACCCCTGTGAAAACCAAACAAGTCATAAACCTAATATTGAAGCAGTGCTTCAGCTTTCAGTGCCAGACCTATGAGCAGTGGGCAATTAACTACTGTAGAGGGCAGAGAGGAGAGACAGGAATGAGACAGAGTCTTAACTTACAACTCTGCAGAGCCACATACGTCTGCAAAGAGCCTGGCACCCTCCACCTGCCTGTACTTGACTGCTCCACAGCCCTTCAGGCCTGCTAGTTGTTACCAGGGATCAGGCTTATGCTACTGCACAGCTTTGCTTCTGAACTGTAAGCCCTAGATTTGTTTCATTATTCCTCCCTCTAAACCTTTCAGAAACAAGAAGGGAGAGAACTCCCAAGGTCCTGGTGATCATAACAAACACCCAGTTTTAGTAAAAATCATGGAAGAAACTGTACCAGATTAAAGACAAAAGAGCCAATGAACAAGGAATAAAAATGGCACCCAGGATTGATACCCAGGTAAATATATCTATATATGTCCCTAAAAATCCAGTTCTTTTACTAAATTTGAAAAAAGAAAAAGATGGTCCAGGGAAGGTAAGGAATAGAGATAATGAGTGAGCTAAAATACATGAAAAATATTTTAATTTTAAGTTCAGGGAGAAACTAAGCAGAATTTTGAACAGTACTACAGAAAGCAAATAGTTAAATTATTACTATTAGACCCTTTCTCTAGTTGTAAATCTATTAAAAGAAAATAATTACATTTTCACAGATGTAAAAATTGTAAAGGAAGTTTACAATTATGCACTTTGTGAATAAATTCTAGACAAGTAATTGTGCTTGTTGCTTAAGGTTTTGATGCTTAAATATATTTACTATTTTCATGATTTTATAACTTACTCTTAGACTTTCACTTAAGTTTTAATGCCTGCTTTACTTTGTTATCATTATGGACAACTAACTTTGATAAATAGCTCGAAGAAACTTTGCCTTCCTTTTCTTTTTGGTTTCATTCTTAGACTGTCTATCCTGTAAGACGAATGAAAAAATTAATTCAGAATGTGAAGGAAGGAACCCACTATCATATCTTCATCTTCTTCTTCAAGATGGGGAAAGAAAAGACTGTATAAGACAAGATAGAAACTGAGTTGTTGATAAAGATGTGGAACAACAAGGCTAAATTCTTAGGGCTTGACATGTCAGCTCTGCACAACACCATTAGAAAATTTATAAGGAAGAACAGGTTAAGCTGAAAAATTAATATTCTACAAGGAAGAAGGAGTCTTCCCCACTCTGCAGAAATTCCAAGGGACTATTGAAAACCTTGGCTATTTAGTCTTCCACTTCTTCTCAGTATCTACTTAATTGTAAATATACTAAGTTCTACCATCAGCATGGCTTGGGCTAGTCACAAAAAATAAACCCTATTTTATATCTTGAATACTAGAAGTTATTGCTAACTCTTGCAACTGCAGTTGAACCTTGAAATTTCACATTAGACTGTATATGTTACACACATCAAAGTAGTCCAGTAAATAAGTCCATCAAACGAGGTAACAAAAAACATAAGGAAGAATGAGAAAAATACAGGGACTGTCTTTCCCCTACTCTCTGAACTTACTCATAAACTGGTGGAGAAGACTGGACTTCTTTGGGGGCAGAACATTTCCACAATCTTCCTGTCAGGTCAATGAGAACATTAAAAAATTAAGTCTATACTAAGAACAATAGGAAGTGACAGAGGATGTTTTCAAGCCTGGCTCGTTCTCATCTCTACGGATGATTAATTAAAATTACCCCAAGGATGGATCTTTCTCTTTAGTAACTTGTGCTCGCCTAAGCATTTTCAGGGATGTTGAAGGTATTAACCTGGCCCCAGAGATGCTTCTAGAAGAAATTTAGAGAGAATGTCAACTATAGGTATGAGGTCTATATAAGGCATACACAACAGTGCACCTTACAGCTCTTCTTAGACTACAGGAACTAGCAGCTAGCAGAGCATGTAGAAAGATTACAAAACAAAAATGGCTATTCCATCATATATTGGGCCACAGACGTTACCTACAGATGTATTAATTTCTCTCAGTCATTCTTGCAGAGCACCATGGGTGCACATAGTACCCCTTCCAGGTAGCAGTGTCCAACCTTTCCTTGATCTGTGTGATGTAAGGCAGATATTAGGGCAGTTATTAGGATGTATATCCAAGTTTTATAAAGGACTGAGAGTTCACTGAACAAATTCTACCATTAAGTGTCTTAGAGTAATGCACATCTAAAAGTCACTGAACTGCAACATAATCATGTTTAGTAGGCCAGTGAAGCATAAATACACACATTGTTAAAATAAGCCTTTTTAAATGGGACAAGTAAATATGCAGCTCTTATAATCAAAGAACTCATGCACGAATTTGGAGAAAAAAGATCTATTCAAATGTAACTTGATGAAAGGGATTATCTTGAATTTCAGTGTATTTCAGTGTTGTTCTACTAAAGAGTTGAATTCTACAGTTTCCCCTTACTAGGGATGTTAATCAGTTCTTTGATGTGATATTAGCTGCATTTAACCTGATAGGAGATGGATTCAGTCATGCATACATGACTAACCCTGTTAAAACATCAACAACAGAACTGAAAAATCTCCCATCTAGATATCAACTGCACTACACAATAACAAAAGCCATGGTTTGAGATTCAGAGCCCTAAAATGTCAATAATCACATTGAGTCTATTTCCTTAATACAGTTTAACCAATACTGTAAAGGTTTTCAAGAGATAGAGCTGTCTATTAAAAAAAAAGTGGCAATAAGCAACAATTAAACATAAATTAATAGATGGCAATTTTACCAGGTATTTTACTCCTTGGTACAGACTTACATTTTGGAATTAGACCTCTGTCCTGTCAAAAGCCTTTGATTTGCTTTGACATGAGGGACACTATGACAAGGGATTAACTGTATCTTGGTATTTTAAAGAGGACAACTCTGACTTCATTGACTGATAGAAAACATCTAATGCCACTGGATACCAGTGATTCTGGTATTTCAGAAAGATATCAGAAAGATATTTCTTTCTGCCCTAATGTCTTCTTGATTATGTAGACCAGAAAGCGTTCTCCAAAGGAAGTGGAGAAGAGCGCATTTCCCACAGAGGTCCAGTATTTCCCAGGTGCTTTTAGTTTGTATTTACTAGAAGGAAATAGGTTCTGTGTTCATCTATTTGGTTGATTTAGTCAAGTTTCCCAAACACTATAGCAAGGTTTAAGGATCAATATAAAGACACACATTAAATGTGTTTGGATATCCGTTCTTCCCCTCTAGCCTCTAGCTGTCAGTCAAGAAAGGTACAGAACCCTTGAAGGGTTTGTGACATAATGGGCATCCATCCAAGCATACAAAATGGCACAAGATGCCTTGGTTTCATACCTGCACACAGATGAATTACCTAAACTTGAGGTATTTGAACTGGTTTTCTGTGGTGGCAAACCAGATTTGTTTAATTCAGATCAAATTAGGTGGACCACATAGGTGCTCTTTCCTTTTTCAATGATGAAAATGTAGCTGAACTAGAATGTTTTCCAGAAGAATTCTTTTTCCTCTCTTTTCTTTACAACCTATTCTTACAACAATAAAAGGTTGTTACAAAGGCCAAATATTTGTCCTGAGAGCACTATGGAAGGCTGTCATATCTTTTTCAGAAAACACCCTGAACCACACACTCCCACTTCACTCTATCACTGGGTTTCTTCTCTCTTCGTGAAGTGGCAGCTTGGGACATCCTGGGCAGGTTTTTGGGGTTTTGGGGTGTTGGTTTGCCGTTGTTGTTGGGTTTTGTGGTGGTTTTTCTTAAAGACCCAATACTAAGATTTTAATTTTCCTTGTCTTTGAGCACACTGGAAACCAGAAAGCCAAATCAACATGCCAGAGAATCTGCTTATTGATAAATAATCCATCTTCTGGATGTGGCATGAGTTACCAAGGTTTCAGAGTTTAATGCTGTGATAGTATAATCATATAATCAATGCCCCAGCCTAGGAATTAAAAGTATATTGATTGGTACTGTGTTTGGAAGAACTAGCTTAGCAGATAGAAGATGGTTTTATTTACTATTACTAATGGCTCCCTACCAATCCTGTGTATCCAAAGCCATAAACTTTGAAAACACAGCCTCTCACCTGAAGAGTGAAGCAGCACAAGAGACCTCCAATCTGTTTGCAATAGGCTGCCCTAAGAAAATTTGCAATTACAGAATGTGTAGATTGTTTCATTCTAGTTTAATATTTTAATCCATAAATTCACTAAATCTTTAAAGTTCAAGAATTTTGCCTGAGCTATTAAATCAGTAGCTGAGATGAATAAAAACTAAGAGTTGGTAATAAATCCCTTATTTAAATAATTCTAAATTCTATCTCTTTTTGGATGAATATTTAATATTTCACTTTACCCAAATACATAACTTGAAATGCAAATACTTTAGGATTCCTAAAGCATTCCTAAAGTGACTCCCAGATTGTGTCACAGTGCTACTGTAAGACAGTTTTCCTTAATTACAACAAAACACTGACTTACACTGCTATGGGAATAGTAATGCATTAGGCCTTGTAGTTCCTTTCCCTTAAACCCTGATCATGGTTCTTGGTAGGCAAGAACTGGGCCATTTTGAGCACCAGGGGCTGTGTTCTCTGAGGTTTAAAGGAAATGGAAAATTGCGCCTCCCAGATCAAACTCTTTGGCTCAGACAATCAGATTGCACCAACCTGAGCTGAGCCTCCAACAGGGCTTTTGGTTTGGCCTCCAGAACAACCACAGCAGCTAACAGCGACAGGATCCTTGCTGGAGATCACTAGGCTTCATGTCTATTTTCTACCAGTGATATAATTTGATTTTATGCTGTAAAACATGCAAGAGAACAAGCCAAAACATTTTTCTGGAGGCATAGCTGCTGAGGAAAACATCTCTCTGTATTTAGTATGTCAATAACTCTTTCAGTCCAATAAAAGAAGCAAACAAACAAAAAACCCGTGGTCATTTTGCCTGGGAGCACTCACAGCATTAATGTTAGTTTTCTTGTCTTGCACCTCCAAGGAAACTGCTTTTTCCTCACAGGTTGCACTGGTTGATATGCCTATTTTCTGTCTGCCATTTCATCCCCACGCTTACTTTTGAA
This sequence comes from Agelaius phoeniceus, assembly GCF_051311805.1. NCBI lineage: Eukaryota > Metazoa > Chordata > Aves > Passeriformes > Icteridae > Agelaius > Agelaius phoeniceus. The sequence continues at coordinate 29,668,504 of NC_135268.1, read as the reverse complement.
CACAGACATAGAGCAAACATACACAGACCAATGGCCTGTGTTCACATATCCATGCAAGCTTGCCTCAGGAAGGGCAAGGTGTGGAGTTTGTTTTAGCTATTACACCAGCAAGGTCTGCGTACCTGTAAGAGCTGGTGAGCTGAGTGAGGAAAGTAGAAGCACCAGAAGCAATTTGACAGACAAAAATAGAAATGATCTCCCTAAGAAACTTCTTACAGTCTGATAGGCCCTGTCTGAAAGGTCTACTTTTTACTGCTGGTCTCAGCAACTCTGGAATGTTATCACTTAAAAAACACTAACCTTTCCTCTAGTCTCTGCAGTCTCAAGTGTTTTAAATTGCAGTGAACAAAATAGGTCAGGTTCAAGCTTGCAAAAAGCTATCATACCTCTGGAAACTTCCAAATGCTTATATCTGCAACACTGTTTGGCTTGAGTGAGTGAATCCACTGCAGAATCACAGACCTCCTTACTTTGTGAGCTTAACTGTATCTTCCCATAAATTTAAATTTTATCTTTATAGTATAATAGAATTGAGGTATGTATTTAAACTTATTTATTATTCTTTAGCCAGTGTTTATTTACAACAGCTGCTGTTACTAACTTGTTGAAGCCCACAGCTCTTCCTAATTCTTTCTAATATTGCAGATTTTAAGCAACTTCTGTCAGAAAACATTGCAACATCAGAATACAAAGTATTTATAATCATATAGCAGTGAATGAAGACTTTTAAAAACATGCTTAAGAATTGTTGTCCTGATTTTTGCAAACTGCAATTATTTCACAGCTTAAATGTCCATGAATTTCTCTGTTAGGTTTAACACCATCACTTCTTTGTTATTATAAACAGTTGGATTATCATTTCATGTCCTGCCCCAAAAGAAAATTATATTTTCCAGTATATTTTGGAAATTATACTGGAAAAAAAAGCACACCTAAACTTCATCCCAGATAGAGAGATCAAGAACAAAAGGAGTGCAAGCCGAAGTAATTTGATTTACAGTAATAACAGACTGGAGCTGCCCACTAGTTGTTTTCACTACAAATCACTGTAGATAATCATCATTATGCAACTTCAGATGAAACCTGTTTTTCCTGATAGATAATACAGACATAAATGACCAAAGTACATGATGAGTTTGGTAATTAAAACAGTGACACAATTCCAAAACTTTATGAGGTTTGTTACAATATCAGTTGGCATGAGGCTAATAATGAATGTAAATTACAATATAATTTTACCAGTCACTTTGCAGAAAGAATGCTTTTTAATTGTTCTCCTTTAATAAAAGAACACAAAAAAAAAGTCCTTCCTAGTTCAATTTAGTCTTACTTCATAGTCTTACTACTTCTTGTGAAACATTAACCAAGATATTTAAAGCTAAATACAAGGAACAATTCCTTTCTGTTCCTTCCAAAATGAAATTGCGCACTGCATGCTGGCCCCTCTAACATGATCAAAGGTTTGTACGTAGGATGACTGCAGTGCATGGAGAGAGCACAGCAACAAGCCTAATGGGCTGCCTGTTACCCAGCTGTCTCTTTACATTTTGTGTGTGCTGCAGTGAGGGCTCAGTGCCTTCAGCCATTCAAGAACTGCCCAGCTGTGCAAAAAACAAAGCACATTTAGCATGTTTGAGGCAAATTAATCTTGCAAATTTCATTTTGCCAAACAGAGCAAGATGACAAGGCAACCAAGACCTAGCTAGCCTGCGGTCTTAATTATCTGCACAAACCTGGAATTGTAACCACTAATTCTGACCAAAGAATTATACTGAATGACTAACTGTAATAAATGTGATTGTTCTCCTCTAACCTGGACCTTTCACAATGTTTCTGCCTATCTCAGAGGCTGTTCTTCATTTACGTGTTTGGGAAACTTGTAGGAACACCTTCATGACAGCCCTGAGGAATAAAGACTTCCATTCCACAACTCCCTGAGGCAGGGGTGGTCCTCTCCCATACTTCATCTAGCAGGAAAATGGTGCCTCTCCCCAACCTTCTGTACAATCCACATTCCAGTTTGCATCATCACCTCCTCAGCACAGCTTGACACAGAACTCCTTGCCAGGGCTTGGATTCCTCAGCAAAAACCTCTAAAACATTCCAAAAACTTGAGCCAATAAAACACCTCATTCTTTTCTCTAAAACATTCCCAGTATGAGCCCATGGAGAAGAGATAAGAAAAAGCTGCCACTGCAAGACAACACTTAGATAACCAGTCTTACAAGCTCCTTCCTTGCAGACAGGAGGCCTCAGCATTACTAGCTGGCAATATTTCCTCTTAGTGCTCCCAGATTCATGAGGTGGTTGAGCATATCCAGGAAGGCATCCTTTTACCAAAAGGATTCTTTTTCTTACTAGCTCATGTTGCTGTCTATTGCATAAGCCATGAGCAGTCCTAACAATTTATACATCAACATGAAATGTCAGATCTTCGGTTTTATTTCTTCATTAGAGAGCTCTTTTATACCACTTCAGAAACTCTGTTCTGTCCTTACCTTCTCATTTATTCTCTGGAGGAAACTATCTGCTCCCTGTGGGATAATTCTCTGTGCAATTTATTTGGCCTGCAAGGTGAGCATGCTCCATATACTACCCCTTGCAGGGTAATACCTTGCCTAAAATATACACAACACCTCCATTTTACCTTGCTTTTTCTTTTTTCTCTCCTGATTTAAAGCTCCTCTAAGTGTTTTCTCAAAGTACTCTTGATAAATTACTAGTGCTAATTCAGTGATCCAATTGCTGACAGAGAATGAGGTGGTCTCCTGGCTAACTTACCAAATGCTGATCTTGCACATAAACTACAACTTCTAACTGTGAGCCAAGATATCTGCTGACAGGTGGTAACTCCTCCAGGATCTGCTCTCCTGTGACCTGCTGAGTTGTTTTCTTGGCTTATTCATTTATTCCCTAAAGAAAGAAATAGGATCCCTCATAACTCTCGCTTGTTAAGCCTGGCTCATGTGTGCTCTGACTGTGGCCAGGAACCATGTGGTTGGAGGATTTATATGAAGTGGAAAGGTTGTGATTCCAGCAAGAATTCCACATGACCTATCAGCTGTGATTTATAGGTCCCTACAATGACCTAAAAGTATGTTGAATGGTTATATTCTTTCAGTCAGTGCTTGGCATTAGAAAGCAATGCTTTTTCAGGTGATGCAAGAATGCCTTCAGACCTGTGCAGTGCAGAAAAATATTTTTTATAGCAATTATTCATTTCTGCAAGTTGTGCACTATAAGACTGCCATGACAAGTCCTGGCAAAGTGTTATCTGCCTTTGATTTCTGCTGAAATTTTTGTCTTTAATTAGCATTACTGCAGGTACGTAGCTTAAAAGAATACACTCCCAGGGCACATCATTACTAAAATACAGTGTATATATTTTCAGCCTTCCCTTTCACTTTGGTCTCATTGTGTGTTGGAAATTCGGTGGTGGTCTCCTACATTCTTGAACACCTGGAAAGCTTGTCAGATGCCCCCCTCTCCTAAGAGTGAGCTGATCACTATGCTATTGATAGCTGACTGCTTTCTGCACAGCCTCTCATCTTCAAAATGCAGCAAGAGAAAGAGAATACGGAACAAACACAATCCTGCAGCAGTTACAGGCCCAGAACCCATCCAAATACCCCATTCTGCAGTTTTTTTATTAAACCTTCATGAAACAATACAGAATTCTGGGTAGAAGGACAAGAATGCATGTCTGCCTCTCCTTTCCCTTTCATAAACAGTGCTCTACCTGTTAGGCGGCACCTTTTCCTTCCTGTCATACAATGTTAATTCAGTGAAGGATATAGTAGAGGGCAAAGCAAACAAGCAGTAAAACACTCTGACAGCAATTATTTTTGGTAAATTATGTAAGTCTGGAGCTGCCACAGAGCAAGTCTCAGAAATACGCTCAGCCTGCTGCTTAACCAAGCATTCTCTTTCCCATGCCACTCCAGAGGCCATGCAGGAATCAGGAATGCTTCTCTCTGTGCCAGTTACAGCAACCAACTGGTGCTGCTATGTTGCTGGGAAAACACTACTCGAGCAGCACACCACAGCATTTATATCTCCTTCTCATACCTGTTCTTCTATCCTGTAAAAAAACACATTCCTAACCAAACACAACATTACAGTCAGGGAGATAATTTTTTCATAATGCAGCATAAACCACAAAATCTAACTTTCTAATAAAAGTATATTTACTTTCACTTTTTCATGCTTTTCTGTTAATAAAGTACACACACACACACACACACACACACACACAAAAGTGCTTATCTATTTCAGCTCTACTACAGCTGACAAATTTGTGCAGTAGTGAGGGTACTTTCTGTTTTCCAGATTTTCAGTGCATAACATGGACTTTTCAAAAGATCAAAGCAATTAAAAAAGAAATGAGTGTATGAAACTAGCTTCAAAATTGTCACAGTCCTGCTGTTCCTGGCAGTTTTGATGTGACTTCCCCTGCTTTCTTCTTTATACATCTCTGTTCACAGAATGAAGAAACTACAGCCACACACAGGGTTTTCTTAAGAAAGGTTTCAACATAGTATAGATAAGAGTTTTCCTTCTGTATAAATTACATACAGTTTTTTTTTAATCTCCACTGAGAATTACCTTTATATTAGATTATCAAAGAAGATACGCCCACTCCACCTGGACTCTGATTTGAATTTGATTTGTGTTGCAAGTGTAGTAAATTAGGTTACTGCACCTAGCAGAGCTGAAACTGATAGCATTCACTCTCATAAAATCTCATAAAAGTATGAATTAGATATAGTCCTTCACAGAGATCTCTCTTCCTCTGCTAGCATGTGGAAGAGACTTTCAGATGTATTGGAAATGTTCCTTTTGGAATTGATTAAGATCTGTAGACCATATTCAGATCCTATAGGTTGTAGAAAACCAGCTCATTACCTTATTAGATGAGATTTTTATGAACCTAGGAGTTCCAAACAGAAGCTCAGTTGAACCCTGGCTAATGGTTTTCTAGAGTTCACTCTCAGTTTCTTTAAACATTTTTAATATAGAAGTAAATATATTAGATTTTACTTATCCAAACAGGCTTTTAAATGCCAGGAGAACTCTATTATTGTGAAAAAGTAAGTTTCACTCAGGAAGTTTGGAATCTAACCAGAAGTTGCTGAAATTGGTGAACATCATCTGCATTATTTTGACATGCAGATCAGATTTCCTGTGGATATAGAAACATGTTGATGGATGTTATAGAAGATAATCCTTTGCCACACAGAGCTGCTGTCTCCTAAGTTTTAAGGAAAAGAGGAGATCAAATATTTTCCTTTATTTTAAACACACCTGGACACACTGGGCCTTACTGATTTCATAGATTCATTTTTCCAAAATAGTCTAGAAAGCAACCAGAGATCTTCTAGCATGTTTGGGAAACAAAATTTCTCAGCTAACATACACTAAAAGCTTTGGCAATTTTGAGAATTCAATCCTTGTACATCAGAGTTATTTCCCATGTTTAAGTATTAGTCAAGAACTTAAAAAACACTGTAGTTCTAGGTCTGTTTTTATGATTCTTTGTAGTTCATTAAAAATAGGGTTTAGGAGCAAAGCAAAATTATCAAAAAACAAACTTAGACACATTACAGAAACACTGCAGCATGTAGAGACTCAAAATATCATATATACTCTTTCAGTTTTGTTATTTTCTCCCTTAGAATTTCTTCTAAAGAATGTTTCATAAAACCCTCAAGACTGCTCAGTCTGGTTTATGGTCAATTCATACCTGATAGATTCACCACAATCAGAATTTTGGTGTCATTTCATCAATGTACTCTGAAGTTGTACCAGTGTACACCGAAGTAAAATGTGCTTTCAGATCACTTGTGATATAGTAGCCAATTAACAGTGGATGCCCTATACCAGATAACTGTGAAAAGAGGCAATTGCTGCTTGCTTTGGATTTGTGTTTGTTTGTCTGGTTTTTTGATTTTGCTTTTCTAGATGACAGAGACAGGCAGAAATTATGGTTACAATGTCAAAGGTAGCTGAGTTGTCCTCACACTCACAAAGGTGCATTCACTCCATGCAGTGCTGTGCCAACTTGCAGGCTCAGGGCTGCTGCTCCTGGGTGGCAGGCAACCACTGGGGTGAATTCCAGTGAATGTGGGCAAAAGTCATACACTTTGTGCTGCTCTGCAAGAGCTGTAGCCAGTGCAGTGCCTGAGTGCAGGTGTCTCCTGGCAGTTCTGTGATGCCCTTGAGGCTGTTCCCCTCATCACCCCCCATGGCAGGCTGAGCATCCTCTCCCAGGAGTGCACTGCTGCAGACTTGTTCCACTAGATGGGCTGGCTACAGGAAAGGCAACACCTGTCTATGCTTAATAGGATACTGGACTAACATCATCATTTTAGGGAAAATAAAAAATTAGCAATTAAAAACCCACTACAAAATACCTTTCACTAGGTTAAATTGCTTTTCTTGGACCTTGGACTCCTGACATATTTTTTGATATATCATACTTCTTGATCTTAAGACTGAATTTCCTGTCTGTTACAATTGCCAATACAGCATTTATAGTTATTAACAAAATACCTGTTTATACAACTCAGTATGGCAGAGGGTCTGAAACATTGACTTTTACACTACTACATACAAAGAGTGAAAGTAAATCACTGTAGGAAAAATAATAAGATATTTTGGAGTTCAGAAAACATGAATGGAGGTGATCTTTTATCTCTTCTGTTCTGATTATGCTATAAAAGAGCATGATTTACTTTTGATGAAGACCACAGATGTTAATAGACACTGAATTAGCCTAAAAGCACAATTAAAAAGTGGTTCATAATTTAGATTCAGACTTTGAACTCTGCTGTTAAAACTTGCATAACACAAGATACAAAGAACAAAATGTTAAAAAAAATGTCTGGTAGGAACGAAAGCATTGAAGATGCTCTGAGAGCTTTACTCTGGTCAATATTGCCATGCCCTGCTTTATAAATCTTGTCTCATCTGTACTGCAAACTGTGAACAAGTGAGGGCTCAGCCTGGATGCCACCCACAGTCTACCCCAAGCAGGAAAGAAGAAAAAGAGTTGTGTGTGGTCCACACAGCTGACATTCAGGAAAGGACAAACACTCAATTGTGCTGATATGGAGTCTAAATGACTAAACTCTCCAGCTCTGCAAAGCATAATAGCAAATGTAAAAGAAATGTGGACAGCGCCAGCAATGAAAATGAGAATCAGCAGCAAGATGATTGTTTCCTTTGCAAAATGGAAAGTGAGTGCCTGATGATAAAATCTGCTAAAATGAACTTTATTGTTCTTGCAATCTTTGAAAGGAAGTAACCATGCTGGCTTTGCTGGCTTACAACTAAGATGCCAAAATATTTTTAAATAAAAATAGTAGTCTTCACTTAAAGACTGTTAGACTACCACAACAAATTTATTTTTATTTGTGTTTAATTATACGTAATATTTTTGTATTTACATGCTTATATAAATTTAGATTTTCAACGGTAGTCCCCACAAATAAAAAGCCAAATCTAGGAACTACCTGCTCTATCAAATTCCGATGTTCTACCTCCCTCCTGCAGACGCTATTTGCCGCCTGGCCAGGGGCCGTGGGCCACCAGAGGGAGCCTGCACAACTTCACAAACTGCAGGCACAGGGAGAGTGACAAAAGGAAAACCGGCTGAGCTGCTCCTGTGCATCCTGAAGAGGATTACTGAAGTGTTCCCAGGTTCCACTAAAACCTTTCACATAGAACCCAGCCTTCATGGGGCATCATTTTGCTGCCTCAATGTGGAAAAGATAGGAAGCTGTTCAAAGGGAATGAAGACAGTGAAAAAGGTTGTAGTAATCATGTAGAAAAAGGGACCATAAACAACTAGCTATTTCAATTTTATATAAAATTAGTAAAACAGGAAAATAATAATTTGTAGTATTAATTCCATCCCATTTCTCTTTCTGTTCTGTCTGTGTAGGGCCTAATCTGCCTACACTGAAAGAGACTTCAGAAAAGGGATTCTCTTACTTTTTGTCAGCACAGCATGGGTGGAATGAAAAAAAAACAAGATGACGGACTCGGTACTTGTAATTCTCCAAATATTTGATATTATTTCAAAAATTTCTTTATGAATGAAAAGCTACTTTTAATTATTCTGAAAATAAGAAAACTGAACACAGCTTAATAATACATTTGCAACTTTCACCATCCACTGATCAGTGGATCCCTTTTTGAATAAGATTTGTCCTTTGAATACCTTGCATTTACAGTCATAGCATTCTAAATGAATTCAGTAATTTCTTTTCAAGCAGCCCTGTGAAATGCCAGGTTGATGTTTATGAAAATGGTAAGATTTATGGAGCGCTCTTTCAGAACAAATTAGAAATTTCCTGTGATGACTTTATTGGAAAAAGCTCAAAGAAACATCTCTCTAATAGTATTGATGGTTGTTATGATGGTAACTGTGTATTTTCCTGTGGAACACAGGAATGCAGAAACATCAAAAGGGAAGTGACAAAAGGGAGCAAGAGATGAAGGATGGGAGGGAAATGACGGCAGAAAGTCACTGACCGGAAACCATGTGCAGTGGCAAAAGAGGAAACAGGACAGTGTGTATGTGAGATGTCTGCAATTCAATTCTCTTGAATTCAACCTATTACACAACATCCATCTGTGAAACTATTGGTGGCCACTAACGCCTGACGAGAGAGGCCAGCAGCCTTCCTGAATTGCAGCTTGACAGCCAATACAACCACTCTTATTATAACCACTCCACATCTGACTGTGGCAGAGCAGTGTGAATAGATGGCCATGTATTCCCTCCCTGCATACCAGAGACCAGCTGAGCTCATTAGAGGCCTACATCCAGGCCATGATTTTTTCTCAAACCAGTAGTTTTTGGATGTATGGAAAAAGTCAGAAGATAAATGTCTTGAGTCTAACAGTTAGTGGGAACAAAAAAGCTATCCTACAGTCAAGTGTCTTCACTCACTCTTGACTCCAGCTACTCCTAGGCTGCCATAAAAAGTGTTTGCTTACTCTGTTTTAGAAATCTTCATGACCTTTATGTATGTTTCCCAATGTCCTCCTACACTATAAATGCTTCAGATAATTGGAAAAATTGCTACAGGCTGTAAAAAGTTAAAAGGCTTCTCCCCCTCTGAAGAAATAGTCATTATGATTGGGGCAGTTTTCAAATTAAAAGTTTCAATCTGTTGGGAAACTATAATTTCAAGCATATTTCTTCCATTTCCCACTAGCTACAACATCAAAGATTGGCAGAATAAGAGCTAAGAAGCTTCAATTTAAAAAAAAAGGTCCAATAATGTCTCATCTTGACCACAGAACATCCCTTGTGCCATGTCTAGAAAAGCCTCAGTTTAATTGCTTTTGCAACATTGCCAATTTGTTGCATTACTGGAAAATATTAATTGTATTCAATAAATTTTTCTTATGTGTCAAATATTGCAGTCCATAAAGTCCAGGAGAATCACAGTTTTCACTTCTCAAGAAACCAAAGGTTTTGCATGGTGCAGTTCTGACTTACCTCTAAGAGCATCCAGGATTGGAAAAGAAAGGAATTAAAAAGACTCAAAGAGATCTTGTGTACTTTAAGTTTCCTGTGATTCTTCTGGGCCAGGCACAAGCTATGGGGTCCCTCTCCACTTGTTTGATTTCCCGATGATTTCCATTTCTCATTGTTGGAGGTGGTGGTGCTGCACTGACATGTTTTACCCAAAGCAATGCAGGATTTGGAGCCTCCAAGGGGAAGCAAATAACACACAAAAGATTTCTTATATTTTTTTCCATCTGACTTTTTTGTTGGACATTTCAAGTGGCCACGTTACTAAAAAACTTTACAGAAAACAAAGAATGCTTTTTGCTGAGCATTTTAGTTGCTGCATTGGAAGACCTTATATTGCTCAGATCAAAAGATTTGACTCAGACAAGTCAGTGGTATCTTTGGTTCTTACTCTCCTAACCTAAGCAATAAAATAACTTTGAAGGCAGTACAGAAGGTATTTTAAGGGCCCCAAGCCATGTGAACACAAGCCTGTGTGTTTGAGATCTGACATCATGGCCACTTTACAATGAGACATTCATATCACTTCACCCAGATGATGCTTCCTTGCACATTTAGTGTATCTTACAGGGTCCTTCTGTTCTCTCCCTTGCACTAAGACACTGAGATGTTGTGTCACTGTGCCCCACCTAACACAACGTAAGTGATGCTCTGTAACCACCTGCTTTGCTACAGCCATCAACCCATTTAAATAAAGAGCAGAAATTTACAAACAGGAGAAAATGGCAATAGGTTAATTAAAAAACTTAAAAGTTTTTAAAACTCAAAAAACTTTGGAGGCTAAATTTAAAATTTTTGTTTCCTGCAATGTTTAAATGATCAGATTATCTCCTAAGACTTGCAATAGTTTCACATTACAAATTGTACTGGTGGCGCTGGACTCAGGTTGGAGTTTGGAACTCTCAAAGTTTGAGTTTTCGAGTTTAAACATTTCACACCACTTGTGACCTAATTATTTCAGTGTACTGGTATCTTTTGATATCAAGTTGTATTTGCATGTATTTTTTAATATTTATACAAGAACGTCTGTCTGAGATGAAATGTTTTGTTGATAGAAACACCTGCCGGGATCTATTACAATATACTAATAATGGGAACTGTCTACTGTACTTAAAAAAGAAAGGATTTTCCCTACAGATGAACTGAAATGGAAAGGGGGCAGAATATGGTCTTCACTGAGCAAGGAGGTATCTCAGCAAAGGAGATGCATGTGTGTACTTCATAAAGGTATCACTTTTCTTTCCAAATATAAAGTAACAGCTTTGGATGTGGGAAGGAGTGATGTGTCTATTCATTTAAAAATATGGCCAATATTTATAGCATTCATATTTTCTCATTTTTAGGTCTCTACTTAAATATAATTGTCTACCATATCTGTAATTCTAACTGCCTAACCCAAGCTTATTTTCCTCTTCAATTTTTAGAGGATAAACAGAAGAGGTACACAAAATCATGACATGTAACCAAACATCCTGTGTGCATAAATGTACAGCACATCTATGCAGTATCCAGAGATATATATAAACCTATGTATATAGTGTTGACAATTTATGAGAAACAAGATAAATATATAATGCTACTTAGAAAGGCTCAATTCAAACACCAAATCACCTCTAATGTATTTCACTTTTAAGCCCTGATTTTATTTAATCAAAGATATAGGAGGAAAACAATCTCTTACAAGGGTCTACAACACTTTCCAGGTATTGTCCAATCATGAGTGGTTCACATACAAAACAAGTAAGACATGCGGTGTGACATGAGTTTAGATGGCAAGAAATGCATCAAATTATTCATGATCAGCATAGCAATTAAAGCATAATAAATGGCTGCCACTAAAACTATTATTCTACAAATACCATTTATCCTACACAATTGCTTAAAAAAATTTTAAATAAGTGTATATAAATAAATATATGTATACATGCATGTGGATACGCTTTTTTATACATACCTACATAAAAATACATTTTTATATTATGAAACTTATTTTTTCATCCTTCTATATGAATACATATATGTTGTCAGTGGACTTGGTTAACTTTATAGTTTTCAAAAGTAGAGAAAATAGAAAGTAGAGAAATAGAATGATCAGTAAAGCAAAATTCCAGAAAGAACAGCTGTCTGGAATACAAGTATGCCATTGTTTTTAGGTTTACTATTGCCTGGCTTTTTAAGCTAAATCTTTCATTTCTAGTTGCTTTAGTCAAACACGGGGAAAAAGACATTGCACCATAGCTTCCACCTACGCTGTCTACCTCAACAATAATTACTATTCTTTCTCTTAAAACAGCACTGGCCACAGCCACAGCCAAAAACCATATGACTCAAATGGCTCCTCAGTGTGCACCATAATTCTAACTCTGGTGATAAAATCCTGGCTTTGAGGATTTCAAATACACCATATTGCATACAGTTGCTGAGCATTATGTCTCATCTTCCACATTCTGCACAAGCATAATGGGTGAAAGGGCTCAGAGGAACAATTGTTATTTTTCTCTATCATAAATGTCAGCAACTGACTGTTTTCATTGTGTAGCTTTTATTGCATTACTTGCTTGGTGTCCAATAATCCCTACGAGCCATGATGCTGGAGTTTCACATCCCTGAGCCACTTTCACACAGCCCACACACCACTCAGCATCCTGCTGCCACAATAGTTATTTCCAAAAAAACCTGTTTTGAAACAGTCTATTTAAAAGGCAAGGCCCACAGAACTGCACCATGCTAACAGAAAGACCAGCACAATTTATTCTGGAGCAAGGGAACATGGCAGTAGAGTCAGCATTGCCTGAGTCCTTTGATTTTGTATTTGCACATGCACCATATAACTGCACATGTGACAGAAAACAGCATAAATTGCTTATAGGATGGGTGGGTGAGAAATACGGCTCCACTACAAGATTATACATACATTTTTATACTCCTGCATGTAGGAACTGATAAAAGGAAGGTGTGATGTATTACTGATAAGGGAGAAGAATAAATATCTGTTGTCCCCTAAAGCTCAGAAAAGCAGGAAGGAAAGGTACTGTAAGCCGGTATTTGACTTTTTTACATCCAGTCCAGAACATTGTCCCTGGCAGTAGGTGGAATCAGAATTTTGAAATATAAGTGACCGATACCATCCATTGCCTAGATCTAAAGTCTTGTCCTAAGTTCAGTATCCTAGATTCAACGTCATTTCCAAAGTTTTTATTTCTAGGTACTATAACTTCAGATGTGTTTCCATCAGTTTTCAGATCTGCATAATTTTTGACCTTGATGCCATTCTAGCTGGAAGCTGCATGAGAAGTATTTAATGAATAGGTCACTTTGCTGACCTATGACTAAGAGGGGTAGTTCTGAATCATTGTGCCTCTGAGGGTTACTCACAGGCTATGACAAGGACAGCTTCTGGCAACACAGGCTTCCCAGAACCTAGAAATAGAAAAACCTCAGATGTTTCCTCTGCCCTACAGTGCCACATCCATTTTCACTCTGACATAGCCCCTGCCCTCTTGCCTGAGCTGGTCATACACCCATACCCTGGTGCAGCAGGGCTTGCTCTGACCCTGCAGGCAGCAATGCCCAGCCATGCTCAGGGAAGGCCAACACTGGCAGCCATGACCTCCCAGTTCCTCTAAAAAGCCTCAGAAGGAGGCAGCAGTTAAGAAGGAGTAAAGAAGGCAGAGGGGAGCAGAGTAATGAGGGATGGAAACAACTATTGTGCTTCAGCTTTGGAAGCTCTGGAAATCCTGCAGGCTTAGCCTGGCTGGGGTCCCCCTGTTGTCAACCCCTGCAAAGCAACCAAATGTGGGTCAGTTGTGGGTCAAAGCTACAAGTCCATCCAACCACATTACAGGGTGATCACACTGCTCTGATTGTGCTGACTGCAAGGGCAGCCTGCCATCAGCATAAACCACAAGAGACACTGCTGAATCAGCTCCTTCTCTGAGGAAAATGAAGCTAAGAAACCTATAAATCCCAGCAGCAACCCCACTACAGTCCAAGAGAATCACACAAGCTTTCTTCCCCAGCTCCTTCCTTCCATTTTCATTTAGTCAGCAATGAAATGCAGGGAGATTATTCATTGGAAAAGAACTCATTCAAATACTAAGAAGAGGGCTGGTTGGTAGCTGGGCTCTGATTCATAAACAAGCTGTTTGCATTTAAGGAAGGCATTAATAAGGCAGCTACTTTCAAGCACAGGAGTATTCAATGGGGGGAAAATTGTTTGGCTCATCAGCAGATGGCACCTATTTTACCTTCTTATCACTAAAAGAAAATAAATGGCTGTTACTCTTACTGCCTGAGATGAGTAATAATTAGACATCAATTTTTATTCTAACTTATCATGTATGCACATCGGGAAGTTGAGTCTTGCTGTGATAATTCCCCCAGATCTTTGGAAATTTTTCTTAAGGAAGCTGTGACAAGATCTGGCCTGTGAGACAATAAACACCTCAGATCTGTACAGGTTCTAAAGGTGGTCTGTTCCTCAGAGAATGATTTCTCTGTCCCCAGCACACAAGCTATAGGATGAATGAAGCTCTCATTTTAGTCTGGGTTTTGTATCTTGCATTTATCTTCATTTGTATTGCCTGACTTTTGCATGAGATTTATAGCCCAGCTGTGCAACAGTCCCAGCATGAAGCATTCTGTCAGTAAAAATGAAGAGCTACATGAACATGTATTTACAGCAGCCGTTACAACTGATTCATAGAACGTAAACAAACACAAAACCATCTGTAGTTCTCCATGTAAAACTAGTTAAAAAATAAAGTACAGAATTGGCAGACATATTCTGATTGCTGTTAAATTTGTGATTCTAGACATATGCCAGATATTAGCTTTTGTTCCATTTTGCTTCACACAACAAAGCCTACTTGTTCAAATTCAAGGCTCTGGCACATCCTTAGATTACAAGAAACAAGAAATGGACATTCTCCATGTTCACTCTTCAGTGTGGGTCTACAATCACTACCCAACATCTCAACAGTCTATGATAGGCTGTTTCCAGTTTAATTTAAAAGGAATTGATGCTAACTATGGCTTGCTGTGATTATGTGCTTTGTTATGTATTTCTTTGATTTTATTTTAGAAGCTTAGCTATTAAGAATATCTGGCAACTTTGAGCATCTTCATCAGTTTCTCTCTAAATCTGCAATTCAGAATTACTCTAGCAGGCAACTACAACACCCATCAAACGACATTAAAAACTATTGCAAGGAGAGGAGAAGACAGAGTGAAGGACAGAAAGAGACATTTCCTAGTGCAAACTGCCTTGTGGGAAATTACATAACTTAAGCTAAGCACAAGACAAATGCTTCTTCATATTATTTTTGTGTGTGCAAAGGAAAATAAAATATCACCTTCATTCTTGTTCAAGCCTCTTCCTCATAAAGCAAAACACCTGCTGTTCACTCTAATAGCAGAAAATTCTGGCCATTTTGTGTACCAAAATGGTACCCATAAACAACAAAATGGTAGCATTTTATTGCATTCTGCCTGGGTTATATAGTCCCCAACACTAAAATATGTTCTCCAGTGGCCTAGATATCAGGGTGTAGATGAAGATCTTCAGTTTTTAATTAATAATACATAGTGCAGAATCTGAAAGGCTATCTATAATTTATGTATCAGTGTCTCAAAAGCAGTCATTCATACATTATATATTCAGACAGAAAATTATCTTGCTTTTATTTTCCAATAAAAAGTGTAAGATGTTACTATGTACCCTCCAAAATGGAACAGTGCTACCCAGAGCTTTATAACTCTCAAAAATGCCAGGTTCCTCTGGGTTCTCTTTGCTACAAGAGGCTAAAGGTGCAAAAGCATTATTCACTTAGCATCTCTCCCTCTCTTCTACTGGGCTTTTAAAAATGATCAGGCCACTTCTTGGATAAGTGCTAATTTACCCATAGAGTACACAGAGGGGCAGAAAATGTGAGAAAAATAAGTTTATTGAAATGGAAGGATATTTTTTAACAATAAGGGGTTTCCAAGCTGGACTTAAGAAAAACTGATTATGGTAATACACCACAAGAGCTCTACAAAATAAAGGGCCAAAAAAAGTAATTTTTAAAATACAAATATATGCAAAGCTATTGCATATAAAGCATGTTGAATATTAACAGTCATTCTCATCATGCTGTCCTATTTTCCAAGCACCCACCTACTTATGGGCACTTCAAAAAGGAAAAATTAAAAAAAAATGCATACCGTATATGCCAAACGTGCAACTCTTAAAAGTTGCTTTCAATGCTATATTTTCTCCCTATCTCTAGCAAGCTGCAAAGCTAAAAAAATCCTGTATTTTCTCCCTCTCTCTATCAAGCCAGAAAGCCTAAAATAGTGATATCAGGGTACATGGTGCAAAGAAAGTCAGTCTCAGACACCTCGGTCTTGGCACTTTTACATGCAAAGCAATGTAGACAAGATGCCAGCAGGATCCAATGAGCCCTCCCTCCTGCCTCAGGTGCTGGAGAAGTAATTTCTGGGAGGCTGGAAGTTCCAGCAGTCTGACAGACCATCTGGACTCTTTCTTTGCAGGACAGGGGGAAATGACTCATATTTACAATTGCTTTGATGCAGCTCCACCAGAGTGGATGTAGCACCAATGAAAGTACAACTATTTTTTTCCAGATTTGCCCCTCTTTCATATTCTACACTCCTAAAAAGCTATTTGCTTTTTTCCCCCTTGGAAGTACTGAAAACAATCCTGCCTCAACAGAGAATCAGAGTGACTGAAATAAGAAATATTTTCCAATATAAAGGCAAGGAGATGATAAACCAATATTTGTGATGCATCATATGTGACGATCTGTATGTAGTGATACTGTGAGGTAGGAGATCAGAATTCAAAAGACAACATTCAGCAAAGTGAAAAAAGGTGCATCAACCCACACAGAAAGGAGATATAAAATTAATTTTTTTTAAATGTGGATTTAAAGTTACATCTGAACTTTATTTGCATCACTTCCTTAAATGTCTCTCATGCAAAGCCATGGCAATTACTTTTGACCAGTATTATACTGGAGAAAAGAAAACAAACAGTTCAATGTGACCTACAAGCAAACAATCTAGAAGGGAAACATATATCCTTGAGATTCACACACTTCACTTTCCTTTATGAAGTCATAGAATGGTCAGGGTTGAAAAAGTCCTTAAAGATCATATTGTTCATGCCTTGGGCAGGGATACCTTCCGCTAGACCAGATTGTTTAAAGCCCCATCCAGCCTTGGAAATTCCAACACCCAGTAAAAACATTTTGAAGATTAGAAGGAAAAAATTACAGCTGGGCAGGAAGAATCCCACTGTGACTCAAAATCTCACCATCTGTAAGACAATGTAACCTTGAGAAGACATTGCTTCTTTCTCATTGTAAAAGCGTGCTGGAAGGGACAGTCCATTTCCAGTCACTTGTGCCACATAAACTGCCAGAGCTATTGATAAATTTAAGATGGGTACAGTAGCCTCCAGTGGGACAGGAACACACATTTTTTCACTGCTCCACAGCTACAGGCAGCACAAGTCATTTTGGCAGCAGGAAGATGCGAAAAAGCAAGTCTGAATGGCTGCAGAGCACCATTAAACAGCCAGAACACACGATTTGGACTGAAGACAGTATGGCTCAATTTTAAATTCCAGCTTAGCCTCTTTAGCTGCATGTAGTTTGGCTGCTGAGTTGTCCAGGAACATAATAGATAATGATCATTAATTACAATTTAACAGTAATGGATTGAGCAAGGAGGGCCTGCTGGTTTGGTGTTGAAGAGTCCTGAGACGAGCTTGAACAAACTATCTCAAATCACAACATCACAATTCCAAGACAGGTACTTCCTGACTGAGGCAAACAGCAGCAGGGATGTGCCGGCACTGAGATGGAAGTGAGAGTCAGAAGCGTCGAGCAGAAGAAACCAAAGACATGTTAACAGCTTTTCCAGCAATAAAGCATCTTTTGCTGAGCAGGCATGACAACAC